>NC_137427.1:22100000-23470000 GCF_964374335.1 Astatotilapia calliptera | reverse complement strand
TTTTAAACAACAGTCTGCAAATGCCTGGGAACTGAAAAGACTAGCTGCTGGACTTCTGGGAGATAAATTTTGTCCCATTGAAAAAGGTCTGGACTGCACCTAGACTCTTCTACTATGAAGCCATGCTGCTTTAATAGATGCAGTATGTGATTTAGCATCATTCAGCATCCATCTAATTCAAACTGAGCTCATGTTTTCCATGAAATAGTAAAAGTTCTTGTCTAAACATTTGATATGTTTACCCCTCTCTGCTTTGTGTGGTGACAGTACGTCTGTGACAAGTTATTGGAAGTTTATGGGATTGAATGCTCTGCGAAAAATGTCCTCAATCTGGACTCCAGCACTGAGGAGAAATTCAGCAGACATCTCATCTTCTGTCTTCAACAAGCAGCTTTCAAAGACAACATTCATGTTGGTATGTTCAGCCCTACATGGAAAACATCAGCCTGTTAATACCTGCTTAATAGTCATATATTCCATCTGATTGGGATTTTGTAGGGAGGTTCATTCATGCAATTCTTCAGCCTGTCCTGAACAAACCCAAAAATGGAAGCCACCTTGATAATGGAGTGGAAACACGGTTTGTTCTCCCAGACCTGTAAAAACTGCATGTTTTTATTTCTATGTGCTCAGTGTTTAAGGTTAAAATTTTGCACTTATTCGCCCTGAGTAGAACTCAAGCAGCAAGTCCAGAGATGAAGAGGCGTAAAGAGGAAGGGAGAGACCTCAGCTTCCTCCAGGTGAAAAGCAAAGATGGTCGAGACTCTCTCTTTGTGGATCTTGGTGAGGGAAATCAGATTTTTAAAAATTATGTCCTTTTTTTATGTGTAAAGATATGCATTTACACAATTTCCCTTCATGTACCGTGGCTTTTTATTTCAACACATAGGTGTCTATACAAAGAACAGAAATTTCCGCCTGTACAAGTCGTCTAAAGCGGGGAAGAATGCTGCGTTCACTGTGGCAGAAGATAACCAGTGTATTGCCAAACCTGAGAAGGGAACTTCTTTGGAGGAAAGCATTTTCTTGGCCTCCTTAGTGTGTAATGTGAGGTACATTGGGCACAAACAGCTCAGATTCCTGTGTGCTGTCATCTTTTTTTAAAAAGGGCCACACATAATCTCTCCTCCCGTGTATCAGCTTCACAGGTCAGAGGATTCTTACATGGGATGTCCCAGAATCAAGTGAGCCCAAAATCTCCCCATCTAAGTCCCAACAAGGGTCGGATTCAGACTCAGGTAATGCTGAACCGAGACCAGAGTTTTTCTTAATCTTCTGCATATACATATGTGAAGTATTCCTGCATGTAGTCAGTTTATGGCATAAATGTTATTGTTGGTTTCACCTCAAAAACCTCAGTGTGAAATGATTTGATTCGTGAAACTTTTTCCCATATATTACCAACAGGTGCACTTTCTGGCTTCCTGTCATCCCCTCACCAAGAAGTGGACAACTTTGTATTAACGGTGGTTAGAAAGGATGGGATACAAGGAAGTAAGTATTATGCAGTGAAAACATTTGCTCGTGAAACATTTCAGTCTGTAGAGTTCATCTGCCCTAAAATTGTGGTTTTCTGACGTGACATCCAACCGAGTGAAACATTTAGATATTACCGTTTTTTTTTTTTCTTCCTGAAAAGAAAAGTGTGGCAGTTCACATCGATCGTCCTACCTGACGTTTATGATCTCATAAATTTTGACAGGCTTAAGACGATGGAACTACTTTGCCGCAGAGCAACTTCTCGTTTATGACATCGCCAAATACCGCTGGTGTGAAAACGTGGGGCGGTTTCACAAAAGCAACAACATCATGTGAGTGCAGTTTGTTTCCTTCATCTTCTGAAGATGGTCGAGTGTTCTTACGCTTTCTGATTTGGCTCTGTCACCCTCTGCAGGATCGTTGTGGATCTGAAAGAGGATGTGTGGTACCAGAAGTGCCACGATCCTGAATGCAGGAACTTCAGGTCCTCGAGTATGTCACGATCCGAAAGAGCTGCCATACTGACTTGTAGTTGAAATAATTCAAGGAAACATGATCTGACTGTGAGGTAACATCATGTCCCTGTTACAGGTTACCCACTGCCACAAGAGATCTGTATCAGCTACGTCTTGACGCTGGTTAGTTAATTTATTTTAACAGTGTTTTAGCTTTAACATGCATCAGTCGGTAATCACGTCTTCTGTTTCTTACAGGATGAGGAGGACCAGGTGTACCTCATGGACGATGCTGGCAACATTGAAAGCAGCCAGGAACATAAACCCATGGGCCCACAGAGCACAACTCACACAGAGGAGGAGAAATCTGATGTGTGGGGAGATGAACAGGATGATCAGGACTATTTGGAGAGTCTAGACGATTTTGAAGAGAAGAGTGAAGAGATCTCAGACCAGCTCCTGCTCAGTTGTATGGCTGATTTTGATTCCCAGTAGAGCATGAGATTTGTGTTCTTTTGCAGTATTGCATTAAAGACGCTGGCAGCACTTTAAACGTTGCGAAAACATGTAATAAATACTTTATTACATGTGCCGTGGAGACACCCCTGGTTTGTACATAGCTGCAGGTGTTTGTGCTTCTGCTCAAGTGGAGATCCTTGACTGCCTGCTCAAGTTTAAACTGAACATGAACTGTAACATAGCACAGCTGCTGCTCTGCTGCATTCAAAGGAGCCAGCTGAGATGGTTTGGGTATGTGATCAGATCAGCACCGCAGACCACACTAGATTATATCTTTGACCAAGTTTCTGTTTGAGGTCATCTTCTCCACCATCTCCAGGCTGCCTTCACTGCTCCTGCTAATGTTATAAACACTCCCTGGAAGTACCTGGACAGAACACACACAAATACCACACCGAATGGCAGCATGGAGGACCTTTTTGCTATGAGGTGACAGTGCTAACAACTGCACGACCATGTTGTGTTTATTTGGTACATTTGACAGATACACTTTCCATTATAGCACAAAACTGGACCGTTCTCCCTTTTTGAGATCACAAGTCATTAAAAAAAACCAACTAAACAGTACAGCTTGTGCTGTTAAGAGGTCTTTGACACGATTGGATGTACATCACGATCATTCATCAGTCAGAAAACCGGCATTCACAAAAAACAAAAAAATTTTTTTCAAATGGCTGAAATGAAGACTGCTGATTTTGCAAAGGACATGGAAACTGTTTGATCAACGATAAAAATCACTGTTACTATTTTTACCCCAAATACTTGCAGAATATACAAACGATGGTTGTGCAGCTTCATTCCTCAGCTTTTGGCAATGCAATGTCAGGCATTTAGAAAGCAACAGTGAATATGTTACATGCAACATTTAAAAATAACACCAAAAACAAAAGCCCAAAATCTGTGAACCAACATGATTTTCAGTAGGCTGTTAACCAAAAACCTCATCAAAGTCCTTCAGCCGGCAGCACTGAGAAATATGGGAATGCAGGGAAGCTACAGAGTATCTGGCATGGTACCCTGTACACAAATTTTCCAGCAGATACACTATTTACAAAAAGATGATATTAAATATCCCCTTAAATAGATAACCAAAGCATGAAATGTCATGGCATATAAATAGTTAATATCTGTCACTGTTGTAGAAGTATTTTCAAAGATTTTCTCTTGTTGCTCTCACGAATAAAACTAGCAGAAATGTTTTCAGGATTCACCTTTCTGACCGTGAAGTTGTCATACATAAAAGCAGAAGTCAAACTTCCTCTGTGCCATTTTAACCCTTATTCTTGGATAAACTACACAAGAAACTTGGTGCGGGTTCTGCGGATCTCTTTGCCAGTTAGCCAGTGTTAGCTGGGATAATGGATCTGTGTGATTATTGATCAAAGTGGGGATAAAATGCACTTTTAAAATTCATTATCCAATTATCCTGAAAGCTTTTCCCCCATATAACTGTTAAGATTGTCACTTGCAGAGAAAGTGAGACGGATTCCCTCAGCACACTGTTTGGTTCTGGCTGTCTCTGAATGGCTTCCCTATAATACTCCTTGAACTTGGCTTACATCTTAATTTTGGCATAGAGTTCATCGATCTGTTCTCTGAAGTGGCTCCGAAGCTCAGTCCTCTTGGCTTTCAGGGTTGGAGTCAGCAGACCGTTCTGGATAGAGAACATCTCGGGATGTAACACAATGTCCCTCACCTGCAGAGGGGAAAAAAGATAAATGACAGAGCAAACATTGACTTAAGTATTGCTGCAAATAATTTTTAAGGATGCATATATTGCAAAATTCTGGGTCTCTGAAGTGTAAATCTTGCACTGAAACCAGAAAGAGACTCACTCGTGCTTTTTCATGTAAAAAAGATGAGAGATTAGCACAGTCACAGTGACATGTTTGGATCTTTCAAAATAAAACCAAAGTGATTGTGCACCATTAATTTCCTGGCAATATTTTCCTTGAGTGGAAAAACTAAAATTATTTTCCAAATTTACTTCAGTGGACATTCAGTTCAAATGAAGTCTGTTTGTGGGAAGCACTGGCTGTGCTTGAAGTTAGACAGGACCAGTCACCTGTTCAAAAGACTTGAGTCCCGTTTCTTTGCCCAAATTCAAGATGTCCTCCAGAATTGCCTTCTTCACATCCTAAAAGCAAAAGCAAAAAAAAAGGTCAGAAGATGTTACACAGGCATACAGAGTGAGAGTCCATGTTCAGATTGCTGATAGTAATAAATCGGACCTTGTTGTCACACAGCTCAGAGTAAGAGCCTTCAAACCCTTTTTTCTTGGCCCAAATAGGTAAGAAGTCAGGATCGGGCACCACTATCCCCACCAGGCATGCCTTTAAAACACAACATGGACCAGATGAGAATCAAATGCTTCAGACAGACTATTTGTGTAGATTTAAAAAAAAAAGAAAAAGAAAAAGAAACAAAAGTCTGAGATTTAAGCCTTACCTGTAAGCTGTCACCATGAACAAACACCTGGGCCACGGGGTCGCTGCGAACATAGATGGTTTCAATTTTCTCCGGGGCGATGTACTCTCCCTGTGCCAGCTTAAAAATGTGTTTCTTTCTGTCAATAACCTTCAGAGTGCCATTCTGCAGGGAACCACAAGAGCAATGTAAGTTTAGGTTTATGCACAGTGATCATCACCATTCGCATCACCACTCAGCCCGTTTTACTCACAGGAAGCCATTTCCCAATGTCACCAGTGTGCAGCCATCCATCCTTATCAATAGCCTCAGCTGTTCTGTCAGGATCTTTCAGGTATCCCTGGAATACATTTGGTCCTTTGACGCACACCTACAACAACCGAGATTATAAATAAGAAGCTGTTTGGTTTGTTGTTCTTGTTTTTATATCAACCCCGCTACATTTTGTTTTTACAAATAGTTTCTCGCTCACGTCCCCGTTTGAAGCCAACATTGATTTCAAATGTTAAAGGACAGCCTCTCCTTTAAAGGGTTTCCTTTTGTTGTATCTAAGGCAAGCTTCTAATTATGTGGTAGAATATTGAATTAAAAATGTATGAGGATAATGTAAACCTCAGGACACTGAGGCTAGTTTCAAAATAATACAATTTCCATGTTAGTTTTATAGAAGAAATGTGTCACTTAAATACATATTGTGGTTCTTTAATATGTTTATAATAGTTTTGCATTTAAATTCTGTGTCGCGTTTTTGCTTCTTTTTCTTTAAAAAAAAAAAAAAAAAAAAATTCTGGATCCTGTTACACAAAGTTCATGTTATTAAAACAATAAATTCAGTTTTGGCCTCTAGAAATCTGCTCACAGCCATGTACCAAGAAAAAAAGACGAGCTTCAGCTGTCAGACAGATGGGCTCACATTTGACTTTAGCAAAACAAGTGCAAGTCATCACCCCTCCACCACCGTGCTGACACCTGGTATGAAGTGTTTGTGCTGATATGCTGTGTGTGGCTTTGCCCCAAACATGAAGCTGTGCATTGTGAGCAAACAGTTTGATCTCACGACTTGTTCAGATGCAACTTTGCAAACCCGACATGTTCTTTTTAAAGGAAAGGAGAAGCTGCCTGGTCTTGGCAACCCTTCTAAAACAAGCCGAGCCTGTTCAGTCTTTTTTTTTTTTTTTTTTAATTATGCTGTGTGTCACAGAGGTGCTCACACCCTTCTGATGATCAGTTGTATATCACCACCTGGCTGCTCTTAATTCCTATAGAAGCAGTAAGCAGTACTTTTTTCTACAGGGATGTATGGTTGTGTGAAAACTGACTGCAAGTCTCCGTAATGGCCGTATGCATTCGACGAATCCTATTCCTCACCTCTCCCTCTCCATTGGCTGCCAGATAATTCATTTCTGCCACATCCACCAGTTTAACAGCATTGCAGGGCAGAGGAGGCCCAACGTGACCTGATGACAGAGCAGTCATAGTGTCGTTTCATTCTTACAAGCATCACTGTGTCTACAAATTGCAAAATTTAGTGAAAGTCTTATATTTTACCTGCTGACCAGTCCCCAGGCATCGACATGGTACAGCCAGCTGTGCATTCAGTCTGACCGTAACCTTCATAAAACTGGAAAACGTTTACGTTATTAATGATATTCATAAACAAAGTATTAAAAAAAATTACAGATGAGATGACTGTGAATGTGGCTCACCTGACAGCCGAGAGCAGCTCTCAGGAAAGTCAGGATGGTCGGGGATACCGGGGCTGCTCCTGTAATCATGAGTCTCACGCGGCCGCCGAGGCTCGCCTACAGTGCAAAACAAACATGAAAGCTCCAAAATGTCAACTCAAAACTAATTTATTATGCAACACAAAAACCGCTGCAGATTCATTTAACAAAATAATTTTGACAAAAAGGTCAAATGTGTGGGCGTGTTTATCCATTTTGTGTCTTTGTTCCTCTTTAGTGTACGTGCTCTTTGAAAGATTGTTAGGTGGCACGTAACATCTCCAAGTGCTTTAAAGTGTTTCGTGTTTACCTGCACTTTCTTGAAGATGAGTGTGTCCCACATGCTGTCTTTTCGGACCACTCCATTTTTAAGCTCCGCCTCTTTCCTTCTGAAGGCAAAATCAAGCAGCCATCTTTTCAGTGGCGTGTTGGCTTGACCAAAAACCTGCAGAGCAATGAGAAATATCCAAATCGTGTTTCGTGCAAAGCAGCAGACCAGAGAAACGGCACTTCTGACCACAAAAGCACATAAACAGCATAAACTGACCTTGTCAAACATGCGGTTGAGGAGGCGGGGGACAACAGGGAAAACTGTTGGCTGGAGTGTTTTCAGATCATCCATCAAGAGTCGAATGTCCCCTTGGAAGTAGCCGATTCGAGCCCCGTGGACGAGTACGACATACTGATGGAGGGGAAAAGATGCTGCTCATTCCAACTTTGACAAATTAAAAATGATATTTTTGACCACACGAGGGCACTAATGCTGCATCTAAACACACTAAGGCGGGGGAGTCACATGTAAGGCACAAGGGCCAGAATCGGTCTGCCAAAGACTCTAATCTGACCTACTGGACAACTGTGGAAAACATGAAGGAGTGCACAAATTTTAAACCTTTAATTGTATAATTCACACTGCTGATAAAACTCAAAAACACATGTATCAAATACTATACGCTAGGCATTAAGGGGTCTCACATCTCATGTCTCACAAACATTATACTAGCAGTCCTTCTCTGCTGACTCCTAAATATTACCTCCACTGATAAATTCATTGTGCATCTTAAGGTAAGCAACATACCTCCACAACCCTCTCAAACATGTGAGCTAGAGGGAGATAGGATACGTGAATGTCATTGGCGTTCAGCATGCAGTTTACCTGCAGAGGAACACACAAAACACATGCAGGTGAAGCACTCTGTACTTTACCTCCACTACACGCTCAAACATATGGGCCAAAGGCAGGAAGGAGATGAGCACATCTTTACTTGTGGGCTTCAGTGTTTCCTAGACGACGCACGAGACCACACAGGACGGGACAGACGAGGGAGCAAGACAGACGGACAGAGGAAAATACAAAGAGGAATCAAGGAGAGGCAACAGGGGCCAGACAGGGATATTAGAGCCATGAGTCAGCTTCATGTTTTTTTCCATCTGACGTAGAAAAAAAACGTATGAGAACAAAAGAAAATGTTTGATTGAACTGTTCTGAATCAGCTTCTACAAAGATGGATGAAGATTTTGGCTTTTTTATTACATTTAGCAAATAAATTCAATGACATGGTTTGTTTTTCTATAATCTACCTTTACATTCGTTATACAACAGGTGGTGTACTTCAAAACGCCATTTAACTTAATTAAGAACTGAGACTTAATGCTTCTTTTTTTTTTTTTTTTTTTTTTTTTTAAATCAGGTGTTGCCTTTCTTTCTCATCTTTGATGTTCATTTATCGCATCTTTAAAGGAGTACATGAAAAAAAAGAGGATACATGATTTCTTACAGTCTGATGACAACCTGAAGGCGACCCAGAGCCTCTGTGTTATTATTGTTTGGAAAGGTTTCAGTGAGATCAACCAATTGAAAATATTAGAGTGCCGGTGGGTGGGTTTGTTTACCTTGGTCAATTTAATGAAAGCGCCAGTGTTGCAGACTACGTTTTCATGAGAAATCATTGCACCTTTTGGGTATCCTGAAAGTAAAGTTTAAGCAAAAGAAACACAATAAAAAACAATTATGATGATATATAACATAAAAACATAACATTTCTGAAATGTTAACGCAATAACAACCCCGTACTCACCTGTTGTTCCAGAGGTAAAGCAGATAAGAGCCTGGTCATTTGGTTTAGGAGGCTGTAATCACAGAGCAACACTGATACGTCTATTACATTTAAAATACTTATTTTTTTAAGATGGACACCAGTTGATCAAGCAAATTCATCGAAGTTTCACCAATGACTCTCACTGGAGTAATTTAGTCTAAAAGAAGAGCCTTTAAAAAAAACTCATGTTGTCAGTAGATCAGATAAAGATGGCGTGCTGTTCCTACTCACCACTGGTTGCTTGAGGTTAGCTTTACCCAAGGCCTGGAAACAAAAATGTACAAAAATTAGTACATCTGCAGGAAGTCCTGATAAGGGTCTGATTTCTACTTAGCTCGAACACGGCTGGATGGTTTCAAAAACACAAACAGAAACAGGCTGAAATATTCGAACCAGAGTCGCCTTCACAGTCATTTTTACATGCATGCAACAAAATTACAGTTCTATTCAACAGTGTCTTGATGCATGCTTAATCATCCCGGTAAGGCATTACTCAGTCTCAGCTGACTGCAGGTTTCTTCAACCTTATAAACAGTATATTTGCATAATGACTGAAAATAGCACCACTGTTGAAGAATCGGCTGTGAGGTCAGTTTCTTGATCAATAATATGAAAATGGTCATAAGAATTAATCAAAGAGCATTATGCCATTATGTACTGTTCATAAGGTTGAAGAAACCTGCAGTCAGCTGGGACTGAAGAAGTCACTTGGATGAGTGACGAAACGTTCCTCCCAGTGACAATCTACGTCAAGATGAACAGAATCAACTTTCTGGGGACTACTCTCTATAGTGCAGACATAACACAGAAGATGACACAATTTGCTCTGCACATCAAGAATGAACATTTGTGAAACTCAAAAATGACAAATCCGATTCTTATTCTCACCTCCAGCTCCTTTAAACTCAGGATCTCGATGCCGTTCTCCTTTGCGCGGGTCACCAGGTCGCTGTCAAACGCCTCGATGAGAATAATCATCTTCACCGCTCGTGCTTTTCCGCTCACACAATCCAGAATCATCCGGGCCTTTTCAGGGACATCACAGATCACCGTTGAGATGTCGGCTGTGAAACAGACGGCGCCAAGCGAACCATTAATTTAATCTTCCATCGTCACGGCCCTTGATTTATAAAGCACTCTGACAGTGCTGCAGGCGATATGTGGTTAGTGTGAGATGGTGCCCTTTTTTATACCTCTATCAATAATGTAGTCAATGGCATCAGCGCCGAGTGTGTCATACAGCGGCACAGCCACCAAGGAGTACGTGTAACAGGCGAGCTCTGTAATGGTCCACTGCACAGAAACAGTATCATTCATTTGAGTTCAGCCATGGAAAAAAAGGAAAAAGAACAATAAACAACTTGGTAATGCTACAAGAATCATTTATGTCACAGAGATCTTAATGGAAAATTTGGAAAGAGTTCAATATCTGATACACCTTTTGACTAACAATATAACAGCTTCAAACAGTATTTATGTCAGATGGATGAATTAGTCATTACCTAACTCTTTCTACCAGGTCTCCCATCAGAAGTGTGCAGTGTGTCTACACTAAACCAGACACTTTGCAAGGATCACCTGTTCAGCTGCTCATTAATGTAAATCAGCAAATTACAGGGTAGCAACCTGCTTTTATGTCTACAGACATGGTCAAGATGACCTACTCAAGTTCAACATGAGCATCATGACTCTGAGCATGAAATGGTTGTTAGTACCAGATGGGCTGATCTCAGTATTTCAGAAACTGCTGATCTACTATGAAATTACCAAACAAATATCTCCTCAGTTAAAGAGGAGTGTCCGCAGTATAAATTTACCCTTTTAATCTGCCCTTGTAACGCAGGAATGCAGTTAGCTTGTGGTTAGTGATAACAGAAACACCGTAGGATAACATGAGAGGATGACGTAAGTTTTACCTCTGGTCTGTTCTGAGAGAAGATGCCGATGAATTTGTCTCCTGTGTGAGAGTGTCCTCTGTGAAGGAGGGCGGAGCCGATGCATTCTCCTCTATCTATTACCTGTGCAAAAAATAAAATTAAATCCAGTTTTTAAAATAAATTCCCACTTTGATGGTTGTAAAATCCCACACTGGCATGTCCGTGGTGCCCATCTAACCTCTTTATAAGTCTGCCATTCATATGGCTGGTTTGGTTTCCTCGATCCTAGACAAGGTCCATTATCTGCAAAAGAAAGAAACGTTTATCCAACATCAGCGTCTTTGGGGATTTCTCACATTTAGCAAGTACAAGAGAGACACTGACTTGATACTCTGAGCCCTCGTAGAAACACCTCGTATAACGTGCGTGCATCGTCGTAGTAGTGTGTCAGGTAAGAGCCGTCTTCGCACAACACCGATCTTCTCGCACGCTCACCACCCTGCAAGGAAACAGAGTTCATTAACTAATAATTAGCAAACTCGCCATGATCCCTTAACACGTTTATCTACTCATGAGCTCCAATGCAAAGACTGGGCTACAAGTGACAACATTGTGCACCCTGAAATAATAAAACAACATTCAATGAGGCCCCGTTCATCAGCAGCACCAACAGTGACTGTGTGAGAAACATTTTAGTACTTTTAATGTAACAGGAAGTGATGAAGTCATGGCTTGTAACTCCTAAAACTGACACTAACGCCAGCTGTGATTGAGTTTGTGGAGAAAATCCATTAACATTTCCAGTGAATGAAGTCAACTGTTCAGTGCTTTTTGCCCAGCGTCACTGTAAAAGGGATCAAACCTCGGAAATTCCACTAACAAATATGACCGTAAAACCGAAACCTAAATCCAGAGAGTTTAACTGGAGAAAAAAAAAAAAAAAAAAAAGAGATCACTCACTGGTAACTCCACTGACTGCAGTCCAAGATCACAGGGTGGTTTGAGGGCTTTTGGACGGGTGGCAAACCAGTAGGTGGTGATGGCCGCGAAGGCACCCATACCCATGAGGGCGTTGGTGGGAAAGCCTCGGACGTACTGCCGAAAGTCATCCAGCTCGGGAATCCGCAGCTGTCTCAGGACCTCCTGAGCCTGCATGGTCGTTTTGCAGTGAACCTGCAGAAAAACAGAAAACAATAAATGTCATTGGTCTCAAGTTTTAGTTTTAATTTAGCTCAGAGACTTGTGTGGAGAAGTGAAATATTTAGCACATAATATGACTGTAATAGGAACTTTTTCCATTTAGTGAAATTCTGTAAAGAGCCTGAAGCTACTTGATGCTGGCAACTCAAACTGAACAGTTTCATGGCCTCACTTTTCTCACATCATGTTCGAAACACAGGCCCTGGTTTTGTGGTTTGTTTTAGCTGTAAAGAAATCTGCCATCTGTCCCTCAGACACGTTAGTGCTGCTGCTTTTCCAACCTACACCACCCTGCCATCCACCTGTAGGCTCCAGGGTAATATTTCTCATTTCTCATCATGCAACATGTTTAAAGGGCCAGACTCTTTTCTGAGGCTATAAGGAATCAAACAAACCAGGCTAAACCGTTGTTTTAATAATACATTCTGACCTTCACATTACAACAGGAACACATACAGAAATGTACTCTATAAAACTAAAGCATCAGCTTAAAAAACAGGCATGATTTACCCTATAAACCTTCTGTTAGCTACACATGAATCCCGACCCAGCCTAGTGATCTCAGGTTTGACATTAATATTTGCTGTAAAACTGCTGTAACACGATCTCAAAAGCCAAATGTTTTTAAAAGGACTATATCACGTCTACAGCTTTCACTTTTCTCTGACACAAACACCTATTTCTGGCAAACTGACGCGTTAACACAAAAACGTACTGCGCAAAATAAAAGCTTCAAGGATAAACTAAGAGTGAATCATCCGAGGCTCACCGCAGAGATGGAGCAGCAGCACAGCTCAGTGATTCAGTAATGAACCAACTCTTCACTGCAACTGTTTTTTTTTCTTCTTCTGTAGTTTAAAAATCTGAGTACCAGACTTACAATGAGTCAAACATTGGATGTAAATGTGAATATTTCTTTCAGTGAATGTGAATACTGGGAAAAAAAAAAAAAAAAAAAAAAAAAAAAATTATATATATATATATATATATATATATATATATATATATATATATATATATATATATATATATATATATATAAAATAATCAAAAATTATAATCACGTTTGTTGAAATGCCGCAAATATCAGCTCCTGGGAATTATGGTTGATAAGCGCTTGAAAAAGCATACTGGCTGGGTTAGCAGAAAAATCAACAAATCCACTGATACAATGAGGAGGGTTAGCCATCTTGCACTTAAAACCAGTTTCCTTAATGATTAATAGTTTCATTTATCCCCATCTTTCCTTTTGTAATGTAGTTTGAGCGAGTACGTTTCCTGCTGCTCTCTGCAGAACTCTTACAGAAGTGTTTTGTTAGGACTGCATCGTGTTCAGAGTCATATATCGCATCTGTTCCTTTATTTGGAAGCTTAAGATTTCTGCTATTTATGACGTCAATATCCATCTAGTATGTGCCTTTATTTATAAGTTATATTCTAGCAAAGGAAATCTCCCTAAGCAGACTCACTTTAATGTCACCTCACAGGTACATGATTACTCAGCTTTATTTCCTAACTTCCTCCCTTGCAGAGGTAATTTTCCACAGTTCTTCTACTTCATTTGAAAACATTTCAGTAATCTGACATTCATTTTATGTAGTCAGATCATTTATTGTGTGCAAATGTTGTGTTTTTCCATAACAATGATATTTTTTCATATATGAAATAGATGGCAGCTTCAAGGTCAACTTTATCCCCTGCTGCACTGTGTTATTTGTTATCTTTGTCTTTTAAATTGTGCAGGTGAATTTTTTTTTTTTTAACTGATGTTGTTAATAGAAGAAAAAGAAGAGGATGTGCTATCCCATTCAACAGCTGTGCATTTGACAACAAGGACATGGGAAATAAAAATGACTCCTGACACATTTCCTGATCACAAACCTCAGTGGAAATATAACAAGATGGGCGACCGCAGATGCTGAACAAAAGGAAGAGAAGCTTTCTGCTTTGGATGGTTTAGAAATGAGCTCACTGGGCTGGGCTCGCTCTTCACTCTCATGGACATATGGCTCTATTCTAATAAAATATTCATACAACAATAAAAGTGAGTCACAAGTAGGCTGAATGCCTGATTTTTAATGACATGTTAAATGAAATAAGAGAAGCCCGAAGAAGGAAAAAGCTATTTAAATTCACTAAAATAGTCAACTAGAATTTTTTTAATTATTACGAGTTAATATGGAAGCAGCACATTAAATAATCATTTAGAGCTACAACTTTTCACGCTGCCTTCTGTGCAGCTCACATTTTTTTTTTTTTTAAATCAGCCTGGGCGGCTGGAAGCACATGAGCTTTGTTTAACTCTTTTGACCTCTGTGGGGTAAATGAGCGAGCAGCAACAACAATTGACTTTTCACCTACTTCTATTATTATCAACAAACCTGTGACAAATGGAACCACTGCCAACTGGCACAAAGTTCTGCAGTGACGCTGTCATTGACTTATAATTGTGGATTCAATTAAATTTATATATACACATGTTAAATGACAAATAACTACTGTAAACTGAGCTGAGATGAGAATTTTTATATTGAAGAACAAACCACAAAGTAAAGGCTACATTCATTACAAGTGTTCGGATCCGTTTATCCTCTCGGAAGGAAAAAAAAAGGTTCCGAAATCATAAACGTTAAATTAAACTGTATTTTTAAACACCATAAAAAAGAGAAGCAGCAATAACATCTCTTTCAAATCACCTCAAGGACAACCTTAAGTGCAGCTAAGTACATTTTCACAAATCTAAGCACTGATTATTGACAGGCAGAAATAAAAATCAATCTCTTTACTCACTGCTCACAGCGTGTGTCTGAAGAAAGGTCGAGACCGTGGCCACAGTGGATATTTGAAAGGCCCTGTGCTGCTGCAGTTGCTATTAGAAGGACTCAGACTGACCTCTAATAGACCTCTGAAGTTCTCACAACTATGAATAGCAGAAACACGCCCCTTTCAAACAGAAACACACACACACACGACACACCACACAAGTCACTCACTGAGGTACTGTTTAGCTAACGGGTAACTCAAACTCATTGCCGGTTTCTTTACTGATGTGAGCTTTTTGTGTTTGTGAACACAGGTGTGCATTTGTCTGTTTGTAAAAGTAGCTTAAAAGTAATCTTAGAAAAAGCTCAGAACAAACTGAAAGCTGATCTGAGTGATTCGAGCATTTTTATTTATGTTTATTCAAGAGTGAATCACCAGTATCTTATCACACATTGTCTTTATCTACACAAACGGAGTGTTAAGTTCTTGTGTTGCTGAGCAGCCAATCTAATGAAGCTGTGGAACAAAGAGGTACGTACTGATTATATGTCATGCTGTGTATTCTGTGTGATAGATATGTTGACAGACCTGATCTAGCAGAGATGTCGACACCAACATACACTCGTCTCAGAATGTACAAAGTCACCAAATAATGTGTGCAAACCATATGTGCAGAGTCCTTCGTGTCTAAGATGAATAAAATAACATTTCCAAAAAATGATGGCTAACTAAGACGAGTTTATTTGTGAGTCTGGACATTTAGTGTATTACACAGTTTCTACATGGATTTAAAGTCTTCTGGCTCTAGCAAATCGTGGACTGAGTCGAATAAGTGTGATAAGTTGTGGCTATATTGAACAAAGTGAATGCAGATTTTTGTGAAAAGTAAAGGAAGCATGCAGGCTAAAATGTAGACATGCATGGAGTCAAGAAAACTCAGTGTGGATATGAATAATTTTAAGAGTTCAAGCCATTTTTAATTTTTAAGACTGATACTGAATACAGAATATCACATTTAAATCACCGATATTCTGTGATTTAAATGTGATATTCTGATATATCGGCTGATATTTTTCTTTCTTTGGGACACACAGAATGTAAATAGATTTTGTTTACATTTCTTACATTTTTAGTTATTTAACTGTAGTGATCCAAACAAACATGAAATTTCAGTGCGCCCTCTGATGGACAAACTGAAAATTAACATGGTTGAAGGGTGTTTCTTCCATATTTTTATTTATATCATGTTTCAAAACATTCACGGGACACCGTTTTTACAGCTGTTTTTCTGGACCTGTTGATCATAAGTAAAGTATACATTTAAAAATAGGACCTCATTAGCATAAGTTGGGTTTCACACTGATAAACAACTCGTTCAAAATCTCTGAACTCCTTAATGAGCAACAGAGAAAAAAAAGGTCCCAAAAAAAATGACTAAATGTAACTCATGCACATGTCTCGCTTACTACTAACCCCTTTATTAAATTACAGTGTTTATGCCACACTGATCTTCATCAGGTACAAAGGCAATGTCATTGTATCCACTCCTTTATTTACAGATCACACTGATGCAAAAATCCTACACTAGCCTACCATACAAGACAGCCTGCAGGGATCCAAATGACCTAATAAATTAAGAATGAGTTTATAAAATCATTTAACATTTTAAAATACAAACCTAAGAAATTTGGAGATTTGATTGTGTTTTGTGTTGTGTTAATATTTTAAAAATATTGTTTTATAAGCCTGATTTTGTTTTAATTGGTTTTATATAGAAATAACTTAACAATCTTGGTTCAATAATTTATTATTTGCATCAGTAAACCACACGCTGCACAGACCGAGTGACATCTTCACACATCTTATTTTGCAAGTGTTCATTACAGACCTACTCTGAGAGTACGCGTTTCTGTTTGATGGCCAGCAGTGGCACATGACACTGGTGTCATGCTTTGCTAAGAGTTGTCAGAGGCAAAAGGTACCACTACACCCACCACCACCCCCACCCCCCACTAACCATACTTGGCCTGGGAGGATGAGGAGCCAATGGCAGAGCCAGCTCGGCAGTCACCCCACAAACATAAGGCACTGGAAAAAAGAGGTGGAGGGGCAGTGGGTTCATTTGACACATAACAGAACATGAAGATAAGTTGGCAACAGCCTCAAGCTTGCAGGCAGGTTACAGCTGTTTGGTATAAGAGACACTCTTACCGCAGTCAGGAAGCTACAAAAAAAGCACAGTTGGTCAGTCATACTTGAATTCTTCTGAAATGCTTTGGTTCCTCTTAGAGGAATGATGCAAGACATCTGAAACCTTAAAGCAGTGTGATACTGAGCTGCTTAGTCAGTTGTTGAGCATCAGATAAACCTGTTTAATCTCATTATTACTACCTTATTAAAGGAGGGTTAAACATTAAGCTTTTAAACACATAAAACATAGTCCCATGTTAGCAAGTCAGCTGCTTTCTCTCAGCTTTACATGAACTGGGGTGGTATACAGTATAACTAAAACAGTAAGTGTCTTTTTTAAGTAAATTAAATAACGTATGTTGTGTTATGGCTGTACTAAAATAAATGTTTAAATTTCTTTTGTTGAAACCAAACTTCACAGGTGAGCGGTGGAACTAACTGAGAAACCAAGGACGCTGCACGCTCATATGGCAGGGACTTGTTAATCCCAAAGTCGCCACTCCCTAAAGCATACCCCTTATTGTCTATTTTACTCAAAATAGGACCATAACGCACATAACCTGCCATTAGGAAGAATGCAGGTTTGAAGCACTTCCACACTGGCTTCCTCTTTCAGACCCAAATGCGGTCAATAGTAGGTCCAGCTGAGAAATAAAAAAGCATCAGTTAGTGTCAGTGAAGCACTGCTTCTGCTGTGTGAGAACACATGGTTTTGACAGTAGCTAAAACCATTTTCACACATGCACGCTGACCCTGATGGAGTTGCATGTGACAACACAAAGGTCCATACAGGCGAACATTAAACGGTTATAACCTGCTAGCTCCTTGGTGCAAAGTCTGTGTGGTGTCAGGTTGCAATGGTCTGAGAAGAGTGAATCATAAACCGATCTCTGAGGGCATCTTCTGCATCTTGCCCATTTTAGGGTCTTCTAAAAAGCACTTTGTGTTTAACTGAGATATGTAACAGTACAATTCTTTTCTGATATACCAAGATAAAGAAACTAGCATGGTATTTCAGTGTAAATCATCACCGTGCGCATCTATAAATCAGTGCCTGCTCCACTTCATCATTGTTGGTCTGTTAAAGACTTTCCTCTTTAAATTGCTCACTAAAGCGCACACTTTTTTGTACTCCGAGACACGATATCATCACTTCTTCATGATGAGACCAGGCTTAATGCAACATGTGTTGAAACTTGACAACAGCTTTCTCACTGGTGAGAGGAAACACCAAAAACTTCACTGGTAATTCAACAGTTTGAAAATAAAGCACAGCACAGCGCCTAGGAAGTGATTAAAAGAAAAAAAAAAAAAAAAAAAAAGAGGAGTCAATATATTCTTATGGATGTAATGAGATATCCTTGCATACAGTATAAATTCACAAGGGCATTCACACACCCTAAAGGCAACTGACAAACCAGTTTTTCCTGATTAGCGTGGCAGATGAGGAGCACTCTGAAAGGCGCACAGGAAGAGAAGACCTCCACCCATTTTTATGTGATCAACGTGGCAGACCAACTGACATGACCAGCATTACACTGAGAGACATCCCAGCACAGCTACAGGAGGCCTGCTTTAACTCATATGAGGCTTCACTATAGTCTGTCATGTCCTGCGATCCTCTGGCTGACTGTGACTTTTAACCCTGGTTTTCGGACACATGACCTGACCTTGCACAAGACAACCAGACTAAAGATTGCAGGTCATAACCTCCTTGATGAAACCACACACTCCAAGTCACATGGTCACACAGCGGAGGGGGAAAGAGAGGGTGGAGGACGAGCTCGCTTAAGTAGGACAAAGGTCACACAACTCTTAACAACTCCCGACACACCATTGGGGCAAAGCAAAAAAACAACCTAACATAGTGCTTTCACAGTGAAACATTACATTATAAAACCCCAAAAGCATCATTATGCTTTAATTTGCATCACTATCCTTTAAATCGCTAAGATTTGCTGCCAATCTGAAGTTTAGCAAGCACTATTTACACAGTAAATAGTTGTGCTTGCTAACATGTGCTAATTAACACAGATCACATGGAGGGCTAGAAATGTCAGTGGATTTGTGGCAAACTTGAATCCATTTAGCAGTTTTTTCATTAAAGAGGTGCTAAGAGGAAAAAAAGGGGGATCCTCCAAGATCCTATTGATTTTGGATCATCTTTTCCAAGAATGTAACTACTATTTTATTTTATAAGCAATCTGCCACAAAAGCAGCACGCCAGAGCTGATTGTTGTGTAAACATCATCCAGCTCAGTCCTTCCACCTTGCTAGCACCAAAGCAGACAGAAAGGCTGATACTGGTACTGTCGAAAGACTAAAGGCCACATGGCAAACCACGCTGTGCCACATACTGGGTTTGCTTTAATGAAAGCTCCTCCTCTACTTGAGTACTAAAACCGCCCACACGATTGCATCTTTATGGTAACTGTTCATGTGACTGCCCTGCATGACCGCAACAGCATTACCTAGTGTTTCAAAAATTGGGTTTAAAATGGGAGGAAAACAGCAGGCGGCATTCCAGAGATTCCTGTTAGAGGAAGTTTGCATAAAAACGCCTTCAGACACAAGCACATATCAGAGCTGCTCTCCAAAAAGTGATGTACACCAACAACTGACTGCTAAGCACTCAATTATGATTCACTTTCACCTCATTTTCTTTCTTATAGAAGAGGCTGGAACTTATTCATAATACTCAAGTATCCAACTACCGGCTACCAGCTGTCCATGACTTCTAGTCTGAGAGATTTTTTTCCTTTGAGGGGAAATGACAGAAACAGTCCAGCTTTTGAGTGGAAAACCTGCTGTTTTTCTCATATCTGCAGTTAATTCTAAACACACGAATGTTTCACATTTCAACAAGCTGTTAAACCTGCTTGATTTGTCTAATATGCATGAAAGTGAGTCTGCTCAACAATCTTATGTTTAATTTGATATCTGGAACATGCATGTTGTCCTCCAGCACAAGTAGGCAAGATATAAAGTATCTGCTGGCAAATGAAAGAGCTACAATTGACTGTAGAGGAAATGATGGCCATCTGCATCTCAAAGGGGCAGCAATCACAGGCCAGTCAGAATAGCTCTGGAGAAAGAAATTGAGATGCACTGATTGACCAGCCAGGAACCAGAATTACACAGTTTCCACTGTTCTTAACGTGGATTGGTGACTGGCTGGTCATGCATGCATTACTCACACATGGCAGCACAGGCAAATAGTCCCACGCAAACTCTTCACTCATGTTGGACATGACTGTTTGCAGCTTACTAAAGTAAGCTGCAAACATATCTGAAACAACAAACTTAAAAAGACACTTAAACGTGGACATTTTTAAGAAGCTAACAAAGGCAAAATGGCTAGCAGCCTCGGTATGAGCAAAGGATCAGATCAGTTATGGGGAGAGGAATAAAAAAAAAAAAAGGGAAAAGGTTGATGATCTGTTATCTGGTAACAATATAAAAAAAATACAGAAAAATTATGTAAGTACCAGACATTTATTTTTATAAATAAATCTGCTGCACTTGTTAGTTGTGGTAAAATATGTCAGGTAAAGGTGGGTGTACAGCAACTCATGTTCATTCATTATTTGTAACTTTTTCCAGGGGCAGGACAGTTTACTTTCAGTGTTGAGAGAAAAGTATATAACTTACAGAAGCATGTCACATTTAAATAAGTCTTTATCACAAAATAAATACACAAAAATCACTATGGGCAAGTCACACTAGGTGAAAAATCAGATATTGGAATAGGCCAAGAAAACTACAATGGTGGATCTCTAATGAGAACGTCAAAGACATTGTGTCACTATGATATGCTCCACTGGTCACTGGTAAGGACATGGAAAGTTCCTGGAATATCTGCCTGTTGCTTAGCACATCATCCTTAAAACAGCAACTCGGTCCTGCACAGCTACACACTGTGGTCAGAAAGCAAAAGCAAAACCTTGTTTTCAGATTCATTCTCAAAGTTTACAACTTTCCAAAAGCGGAAAAAAAAACCAGTTCAAGTTCACGGCGGTGGCTTCACTAAAAGCCATGTTCTCATTTTAAACAAAATAGATGTCGCCAACATTTTGACATTGAGTGGAAATTGGAGGAAACGGCAGCACGCGCTACTACTATCCGGTGCGGACCACTTTGGTCACTCATTCACACACGCACACGCACGCACGCACACACACACCACAGGCGGAGTTATGAGTGATTTGGCGGGATGCCACCACAGTAGATAACAGTTACATTGTTACTCCTTGTCCACTTCTTATCTTTATTTAACAATGACGTGCGCGTGTAGCACGCTCACACCGACTATCAGCAGTGATGTTAGTAATAAAGAAATGATACATATGAAATAAAAAGGTTTTTTGAAAAAAAGAAAAAGGATTATCATCAGAGGCGTTGGTGACGTTTTCATCCCTGTTGCTACGTGTCCCTGTCTGTTTTCTTTTCAGAGGGCTGGTCCGTTCAGCCTACACGCGGGTTTGTCGCTGATAAACAGACCCACAAACATCAAAAATGAACAGCTCGTTCTGATCACGCACTAAATATCATGCTGCTCATCGTCAGATTAGCGGAAACGAAGATATAATGCGGAGAAAAGACATAAAACGAGGCTGGGGTCTGGTCTATTTAAAGCAACAATAAGAGCAGCCCTTTCGGTGGCTTCATCCTGCTCTAACTTTTGCACACGGGCCTCGGTAGAGGAGCTCAGAGCTACGCTGCCTTTTTTCGGTTTTTAAGAGTCAAATGTTGGCACTAACCTGTTTGCAGCAGCAGACTTTAACGCGTTTCTTGAGGAAGCAGCGGCGGGCGGCAGTGGCGGTTTACACTTTGTTCAGCTGGTGCAGCTACCAGCCAATCAGAGGCGGCTTCACGTGTTGCTTTCGTAAAGTCTGAGAGGCGTTCGGTCATTGGTCAGTTAGTTGTGACGGTCGATAGAGCGTTTCACATCCATGTGAATGAAATCAGGTACATCCGAACCGAGTAATTAACGAATACTAGCTAATTTTAAGACACCCTTACTTTTTTTTAATTGCTACTCAGGAGAATAGTGTTTAGAGGTTTAGTGAATGACTGCAGTGAGACTATTTGAAGTTATTTCCACCCCCAACTTAAAATATACAGTCAGTCCTTTAGGGAGTTCATTTGATTAAAGAATAGACTAAACATCTGCAGCTCCATTTGTCCTGTCAATTTAAGGTGGCACCTGAAGGCACCTTAAATTAAAAGTTCCAATTCAACAATGTAAAAATACTCAATTACAAGCTTTTCAAAGAAGTTATGTGAACACCTGTTAACAACTACTACCTGACAACCAGACAATCAAGCACCAGCCAGAAATCACCACTTGAATCTTAAACAGGGTACTTTGAACATTTATCATGTGTTTGTCATTAGTCAAATATGTAAGTCTTCTAATTCTATCTGCTGCCTTTCCTCATTTTCCATCTTCAACATCTTTTTCCAATATATCCACTGTCCCACTGCACATGCCACTAGTGGAATACATAAAATATACTTACATACACAATTTCAACACATAAAGTTACAATCACAATTATCTTAGTTTTGTATTTTCTAATTAATTTTTATTTCATTTTGACTTTTTGTTTTTTAATTAGGTGTAGTTTCAGTTAGCTTCCAGGGCTTATCTTCTTATTTTGGTTTAACTTTTATTGTTTGAAAATGTTGAGTTTTTATTCAATTCTGTGTTGGTTTTAGTGTTTTTAATGATTACTGTATGGAGGGCAAGTGTCAGAGGCCAGATTTAGTAAATTCACCACAGGCATTACAATAAAAACACAACTTTTTGAAAGCAGTCGACTTACAGCCTCGTAGATGTCCTCAATAACCATGTCCTTTAGCAAACTAACAAATACTAGAACCAGGGTTTTAGTTTTCTAAGTTTCAAAATTGTTTCAATTATGAGGGGGGTATCTAAAATCTTTTTCATGTCTAGTTTTTCATGTTTAGTTTTGGAAAGAGGTAAACTCTTTATCTTGTTAAAAGAACTCTGGAACGAGAATTTTTAATTGGAACTGTAGTTCTTTTCTTATATTAAAATATCTCAGGGTTTGGATGTGCAGTCAAAGTCTACTTAAGTTCTTTAAACTGACAGAAAGAGCAGTTGCACTGGCTCGGCCCACAAAAGATCAAAGCGGCTGTTCCAACGCACCGCACCACGTTCCAATTATTATGCAAATTGTGTTTAAGTGTCATAAAGATTAAATAAGTTGTTTTTTAAATTAAACCCATGGATGGAATTATGTCTCAGGACTCTTTGTATCACTGAAAACAATCTCGGACACCTATGATCATTAGTTTGCCAGGTGAGCCCAATTAAAGGAAAAACTACTAAAGAAGGATATTCCACATTATTAAGCAAATCCCCAATTTTCAGGCAGTATAGGAAGGAAAAATGATCCCTCTGCTGCTGAAAAGCGTGAAATAGTTGAATTCCTTGGACACGTAATGAAAACCTTAGATATTTCATGAAAATTTAAGCGTGATCACCATAATGTTAAGAGATTTGTGGCTGAGTCAGAGCACACACGTGTTTGTGCAGACAAAGGCACAATGATGAAGGTTTCTGCCATACAAATACATCAGATTAAGAGAGCAGTTGCTAAAAGGCCATAACAAAGCAGCAAACACATATTTGAAGCTGCTGGTGCCTCTGGAGTCCTGCGAACATCAAGGTGTAGGATCCTCCAGAGACTTGCTGTTGTGCATAAACCTTCTATTCGGCCACCCCTAACCAATGCTCACAAGCAGAAACGGCTACAGTGGGACCAGAACTACAAGAAGACTAATTTTCAAACAGTTTTGTTCACTGATGAGTGCCGTGCAACCCTGGATGGTCCAGATGGAGTGGTGGATGGCTGGTGGAAGGCCACCATGTCCCAGCAAGGCTGCGTCATCAGCAAGGAGGTGGTGGAGTCATGTTTTGAGCCGGAATCACGGGGAGAGAGCTGGTCGGCCCCTTTAGGGTCCCTGAAGGTGTGAAAATGATCTCTGCACAGTATGTGGAGTTTCTGACTGACCACTTTCCATGGTAGAAAGAGAAGAACTGTGTCTTCTGCAACACAACCATCTTCATGCAAGACAATGCACCATCTCATGCTACAACAACAAGAGGAAAAAGGAGAGGACCTCATGGTGTGGTACCCATTCTTCCCCAACTTCAGTCCTACTGAGAACCTTTGGAGCATCCTCAAGCAAAGAAATCTGAGGGTGGGAGGCAGTTCACATCCAAACAGCAGCACTGGGAGACTCTTCTGACATCCTGCAAAGACATTCAAGTAGAAACCTTCCAAAAACTTACAAGTTCCATGGATGCAAGAATTGTAAACCTGCTATCAAATAAGTGGTCCTATGTTAATATGTAACTTGACCTGTTAAGATGTTTTTGATTGAAATAGCTTTTGATTTCAATGAAATTGATCTACTAATGCTGCAAATTCAACAAATGACCATTTTCAATTCTCTACAACCTATAAAATCTTTTGAAACTCTGTGTGCGTAATAATTTGGAACAGTGCGTTTTAAGTTTTTTTATTTAAAAAAAATGTTTTCATTGGGAGTTTTGTTCAGTAACACTTGAATTATATTCTATTGGTCGATGACTCAAAAATTATGCCGACTGTCATTTGAATCCACTATTTAGGAAAAACAGAGAAAAATATCATTTGCATAATAATTTGGAACGCGGTGTATGTGGTCTATAATTTAAAAATGGAATTGACATCTCTTGCTTATCAAATTCACAGTCACAGGGGGCTGGAGCTTATCCAAGCTGTCATACGTGGCAGGCAGGGTGTACTCTGGACAGGTCAGGGCTAACACGTGGAGCCAATCATTCAGCTTCAGATTCATATCTGAAGTCAATTTTGAGTCACTGGTTAACATGTTTCGACTCTGGGAGTTTAAAAAACACAGGACCTTCTTACTGAGAGGCAAAAGTGCTCTTATCAAGAAACCTGATCCTCCTCCCCTTAGACAACCTGCAACAGGAAACTGAAAGTCATTTGACAAACATTATAATTTAACGTTGTGGTGACATAAAAACACATTTTAAGACAGCTATGACGACAGAAATCCATAAAGGCAATGAACCAACCCAAAGACTGGAAAAACAGCAACAGCAATAAAAAAAGGGTGCACACTCTGAAACAGAGAATCAATAATGCTCGCTATGAAGTCACTGGCAGTCTGTTATATCACCACCAGAGAGGTTAAAGGTGACCTGTTTCCCTCACCTACATCGTAACCACCTCTGATAACTCTGGCTTTACAAACAGCACCGAGTTCTACAAAGTAAACAAGCATACTGTCAAATTTTTACCAACTACAGTTTAGAGATAAGCATTTACATTACATATGTACTCATATGCTGCATTTCACACTACTACAAGCCACTATCTGAAAGGGAAAAATTCTACCTTTTTCACAGCTGTATGCACTTGTTAAATTTAGACCGTAGCCAATAAACAACTTAAACTGCAAACAATTATGGGAACCATTATGTAATCTTTCTATTTTGGATACGACGTTCACATCCAATTTTCTGTGAGATTTGCAGCTTTGGGAATTGGAAAGCCTCTTTAAGATGACTTTAGTATTTTTAAACTACAGCAAATTTAAACTTTTATGAAACTTTAAAAAATATATATACTAGAGGTGGACTGAATTATAATATCTCTAACATTGTATTGCTAAAATTCTTGTTGACCGTTGATCCTGAGGTCCCCCACCAGAGTACTTCACTTTTTTTTTCGGTCCACTTAAATGTTTCAAATCATCAAACAAACTCTAATATTAGAAAAAGATAACCCAAGTAAATACTAAATGCAACTTTGTATTTAGTATTTACATTCAGAGAAGTTTACAATTCACCAAAAGTCACCCTTTCCGTTTCTTCATTAGGTTTATCTGCAAACACCACACAGCTAACTTACCCCATTGAACTCTCATGGAATTGTTTGAGTGCTTGACAAAAAACAAAACAAAGAAACCCAATCCCAAATCTAAGTCAATATTTTCAAATGATTTAAGATGAATGCCTTTGAGAAGTCCAGTTATTTTCTTTTCAGACTACCATATATGACATATAACTTTATGACTATATAACTTATTTTAAAGAGTTTTTCCTGGTAGTGGAAAGCATCTATCACATACCACAGTAACCTGGAGCACTATAATATTGTTTATTTGTCTTTAAAAGAAAGCATAATGAACAGCGTCTCTGCATAAAGATCCTGGCCACTGCATTTCCCGGATTGTAACACAAGAGGGAGCGCTTTTGCCATTAGAGCAGCTATTATTCCTGTTGTTGAGTATTTGATCACAAGCCTCCTTTAAAGGATCTAAATTCTCTCTGACAAAATTACAATATAATTTGTTGTGGAGAAAATGTGTTTATTGTAAGTTTCTTGTGGCTCAGTAGTAATGTAAGACTTCTGTAACTGCTGATCAGAAACATGCTGTTCAGCAGGAGATATCTGCAGAACGACATGGAAAGATAAACTGGCGGTGTAAACGCAAAACGTTGCCAAACGTGTACGTTTTGAGTCTTCGTTTTAAAAGTCAAGAAGTTACCCCAGAGTCTGATAAGTCTGCCTTCCTTTCTAATTTATGAAAAAAGAAATCAATGAATCACAGTTAGGAAGAAGGAAGAGCTCTGTGATGATGATGATGACTATGTGGGACTTTAAATATGGGCGATGTGTCTTTCTGGTCTTTGTCAGTATCAACGGAAGGCCCTTCAGAGAGAGTTGGACTAGATTTGGACAGCATCGCTCTGAGACAAGATGTCCTCAACTTTATATATTACAGTCCCAGATGCTTGTCTTGTGTTAATATGACTTAAGTGTTAAAAGCTTTAAAGAGTGTAATGATAGTCAAGGTTTCTCCTAATCGAAACTCAGGTCAAAGTATAAAAGACTGTAATTTAGAGGTATGTGAATGTTTGTATTTTATGCAACGTTCACACATATTTCTGCAGATTTCTTTGCTACTCTATGATTAAATAGCATTTTTCTGACAAAGGCCCAGATATTACTTTAGGTATAGTCTGAATTTAAACGGACAAGCTTCCTTCTCTAGCTTTAACGGCTTAAATAGTTCCAGTCTTCGTTTTTCAAAGGGGCCCTGAAGCTGCTTAACCATGCAGTCTGAACTCAGCTTAGATCATTTCCACGGGCTCATTGGGGACCGTGTGAACTGCTGCAGTTCAGGCGGAGGGTGGCGCACCAAGCCAAAGGATTGTGTCTGGGACCCTCAGAGGTCACCACGGGTCAGAGCGCAGCGCCTGACAACACGGTCCACAGCGGCTACTGCTGCACACTGAGCCGCTGTTAGGCTTCGTGACTGGAGGCTTGTTTATGGTGTTTCAGTGGGGGGTTTTATCTCGCAGCGATGCCATTTGCAATAAAATAAAAAATAAATTATTATGATTAGAAAATAACCTAAAATGCAAAGATTGCACCAGACTCCCACAGGCATACTTGTCAGTCATCTTAAAAACAGATCCTCTGGGTGAATATTATTCTTTTATGTGCAAACTGGAGCTTTGAACAGCCAACAGAAACCATTTGAACATCCACACTGAATTTCTTTAGCAGCCCGCTGATATAACTGTACAAAAAAAGTTAATTTTAGCAAGAAAAAACTGATCATGCACACATGAGCAACATATAACATTATCATACAAAAAGAGTCTTAATCATCTGATTTATGTTCAGATCTTGTTGATCTACTTTTGCATGTAAAGTAAAACTAAAAAAAAAATGGATTTAACATGAGCGATGTGTCCTGTTAGGAATACTATAGGCTCACTTTAAACATACACTATTACACTATTATTAAATATATACAATAAATTTATTAAAATGTTCACAAAGAGAATTCACATGTGATTTATATTCAGTTTGCTGTGTTACATTTTCGCTAAGATCTCTTAAATGTCATTTTATACCACTTGCCATTTTGTGCCATTTTAGGGGAACAGAGTGATATTTAAATGCATATTTATTCATATGCGCTCTTGTGTCAAAAGTCCGCATTAGAGTTTATTTCTCAGTAAATTGAATTAAATTAGCTAATACAAAAGTAATCTACACATTTTTGCTGTTTTTTAATGCCGTAAGAACTTTTTCTTTCTGTGGTGTTCAACAGGTGCTTGCTTTGCGACTGAATGCAAGTGCGCACGAGATAAATCAGCCCAGAAAGCGCGATTCTGTGCCCAGTGAGTGTACAGACTGCAGCAGTTTGATTTCATTCAAAGTAGATTGTTTAATATGCTCTAAAAAAGATAGTAATGCTTTTGCTCCTGAACAAACTAAAAGTTAAGCAGTTAATTTGCTGCAAAAATGTTACAGAAGCTGAGAAAGAAGGAGAAAAGGTGTGATAAAAGCTGACAGATGAGTGATTTCATTGTCAAGGCACAAAAAACTATTAATATATATCCCATTTATTAAAACATTCGAAGTTTTACCAACAATAATTATCTGAATATGAAATACATTTAATGGATCACTACGAAACAAAAACCGTTAGGCTGAGAAACCCCGACTCACGAGTTGGTTTCCTTCTGACGCAACTCTGCCGTTTAAAGTCTGACAGCAAAAACTTCCAGTATTTAATTCAGTTTCTTTTACAAAAGCAACAGCGCACAAGTCCCACAATATTTCAAAGGACAAACACATAAAAAAAGTGTTAAAAACTCCACACTCAAGTAATTGGATTTTATGCCCCCGTCCCGCACGCTCGCGCCTTTCTCTCCATGGTGCTCTAAAAACTCTCCAAAAGCTTCAGATGTCTTGTGAGCTTTTCTTTCTCGATCTCCGCCGCTTTTAATTCGTCGACATCGCTCACAGGATCAAATATATCCAAGCACAGTGAAAGTTTCGAGATTAAAACGTTCTCATTGGAAGAAAAAAAAAGGAGCTGGATCAAACTGTTTTGGCGCATGAGAGCACTTTGAATCTGTGAGAAGGAGCGCACACAATAAATCTGTTGTTAACCTTGCTGTGAAAATATGTTTGAAGAAAACAGCCAATTGTTGTATGAAATGTATTCAAGTATAAAATAATGCCCTTTGTTTGGGAGAAAAACTTCAGCAATGTGAGGGTACAAAAGTCCCCTGTGGCATTTACCAGCACCCTTTGTGCTGTTTGCGCTTTGGCGTCTCCACTTGGCGCATTACCCAGGCCCCTTTAAACGCGATTGTTTCTTTCTTTCTAATGACATTTACCGGATCAAAACATGCTGTTAATTCGATCAGAAAGCTTCACCCTTCATAACAATGGCAGTATAATTTCTCCCAAAGTTTGTTAAGTTGACCGAAATTAGGCAAATGAATAGGGGTCTCCAGGCTACCCATCTTGCAGGTGACGGGGAATAATGCGCGTTCACACCAGCTGCATTCTTCTTTATTTCTCCCTTTCTTTCACAGCATTATTAAAATTTAGGCCAATGAAACTATTCATTCGAGTGAATAGACATTTTCTTATAGGATAATAGGATACAAATTGAGCCTCTCCAAAGAGTCTCCAGTGGTGGGTAACCCTCGTGTGCCAGAGGCTGCTGGAGACGCTGGCCTTGACGCGGACGACGCTCGTGTGCCAGGGCTAATCACACACCTGCCGAGGAGTCCAACAAAATAAAGAATGTAAACAAAAAGCTTGCCATCTCTCATAAAAGATGGACGTGTCACCAAGTCGTGTGAGAAGCGCCGGGAACAAACGGGGGGACTCCGTCTCCAAAAGATCTCCCCTGAACTTGGCGGAACAGCCTATTAAAGGCTTACTTAATTACTCTAATGACACTGGACAGGCCTTAAAACTCGGACCGGGCTTGGATGAGAGTTAAGATCGCTTGCTGGGATTTGTAAACAGGCGATCGTGTGAGAAACGCGAGTTGGAAGAAAAAGCGATTCTTTTTTTCGCCGGCTTTGTTTTCAGTGCGCACAGTGCGCCCCGCCGGATCAGCCGATCCCAGCGCTCAGTTCTTATTTCCCGCCTGGGTTGTTACTATGCAAATAATATTCCAAAAGTAATCACGTGTCTTTTGAACAGCCACGTGGATTAACAAAGCAGGTTTGCCCCCCTGCTAGCCTATGGCTTTAGATTTTTACTATTTCTTTAACTGATCCTAAATGCACACATTTACCCAATGCATGTCTCTAATCCCATGGAATAATTTACACCATGAATGCGACAGTCCCTTGGATGGATCCTTTATAAAGGACAGCTTTCTGCTCAAACCTCAGTCTTCTCCTTCACCTTCCAGACCAGGACATCTCTACAGCTTCGAGCTAATTCATTTTTAAGACGTTTATCAGGGATTCGTTGATGGCATCTAAAATGAAAGACAGGAAGGTATGCGCTCCCTGTGCGCTCGGCATTTTGAGGACAGAAATAATTTGGAACCTGGCACTTTTAAAGACTTTTGAGTACACTGTTGGAATTATTTGCTTCTCTATATAGCCTACAGCTAAAAGTGTAAAACTGCTATCTTCCGGACTTTTCACTTTAGAGGAGTAAAACGCTTTTGTGCATCTCCATGTGGCGCGCATTAAAGAGAAGCCTAACTTCTGTTGAGGTGAAAGACCATATTATGCAGTTCGGCAGTATCTGGTGGCAGCAGTGTGAACACATTTATCACAAACCTTTATAATCTGTTACACTCGTTAAACGATAGTCAGAGTATCGTTTACTTGTCTCAGAGATAACGAATTTATCCAGAGCGCAGGTGGCCGCTGCGCGCTCCTGGAGCAGCACAGCGCGCGACGCGCAAAACCCGCCAGGATTTGTAGCTCTTCTTAGGATCTCTTCCACATTATTTCGTATTATTTTGAAAATTGTGGGATTTCCTTTCTAAAAAAAAATAGCTTGTTTAGGACCGTAAAAGGGCGGCAATACAACGATTCCGTTTACTCATGATATCTCTTTCCCTGTTTTCACAGAGAACTCCAATCTCCCACAAAGTCATCGAGAAAAGAAGACGGGACCGCATTAATCGTTGCCTGAACGAACTGGGAAAAACAGTTCCAATGGCGTTGGCTAAACAGGTACTGTGAAATGTATCGCATATTTATTGTTGACTAGCTTTATTATATAACATCTAAAATGACAAATAAAAAAGTTAATAGGGCAGTCCAGTCTTCTATATATGTAAACATTTTAAAATGTTTTTAAAAATAATTTTAACGATTCATTTTTTCTCAGAATTCTGGAAAACTAGAGAAAGCTGAAATCTTGGAGATGACGGTCCAGTACCTGCGAGCGCTCCACTCAGCGGACTTTCCCCGCGGGAGAGAGAAAGGTCAGTGAAGTCTTGTACTTTACGCATGACATTGCCATCGTCCTCTCAGCTAAGTTAATAGCTTCAAACGTGCTGGTCGTGTAAAATTTGGCAGACTTTATTTTTTTAATGTATGTTTCACCGCATGCCCAGTTTTACGCACCAGAATGAGCCACAAAAACCACGAAGTGGTTGTTCAACATGTCACCCGCAGGGTTCTAACCAGCACTTATTTTGGCTAATTTCAGGCGAACTACTTGCTGAATTTGCAAACTACTTCCACTACGGATACCACGAGTGTATGAAGAACTTGGTGCACTACCTGACCACAGAGGATAGAGCTGAAACCAAAGACATCAAGTACGCAAGGATCCTCGCCTTTTTACAATCAAAGTCCCGTGTGGTCACCGAGCCTGTGTTCGGCTCTGTCGGCGCGATGCCAGAACCGTCTGAATATCTCAGCCAGCTGCATTCCTCCCCGGAGCACCAAAACCACAGCCCCAGTGACTCCGTGTACCAACAGAGTCCACCGGGACACTTCTCGTGGCACAGCTCAGCCCGCAGTCCAGGCATCTCATACCCAACAGTGCCACTCTCTGCCCACACACAACAGCACGGTGGATACTTGTCGCCGGTACCGGGACTCGATCACCACTATTTCAACTTCATCGGGCACACGCACGCAAATACGTTTAGTTTGCACAATGCGCAACACGCCATGTAAATAGCCCTGTTTTATGTTTTTTATTTATGCATATGGATCATGTAAATGTTGTGAATAAATAGAGTATTTCTGCCTAAAATACTGCTTGTTTTGTTATCATTACACTTACATTAGGTGAGCAAGAGGGCCCAAATCTCCGAATAAAGCAACACACACACACACACACACACACACACACACACACACACACACACACACACACACACACACACACACACACACACACACACACACACACACAGAGAGAGAGAGAGAGAGAGAGAAAGAGAGACATAGCAGGATAAACCACAACTCTGGGAAAAGACTTTTACAAAAGAAAGGGGAAAGGGTTCATTTTTAGCAGTTTGTGATTTCCCTACATTGCCTGAACAGAGAAGAACTACTAGAAGTATACAAAAACAGCATGCTACAAACTTTTTTTTCCTGGTATATTTAAACAAAAGTTAAGTAAAATTTGACTGGAGTAGATTTGAGAGTAAATTGTGTCATTTGGACATGAGAGAGCTTGGTGACACACAAGTCTGAAGTGCTCTTGATATGAGCTAAACTAAACTGAAAAATGTATCCACAGAATAGCTTTGAGTATAAATCCCAGGCTAGGATCTGTGGCTGTGACAAATAAGGGTGTAAACATGAGTCTGATTCCCACCCACCCCTGACTTAACCAAGCCAGCACCAAAGAAACCCCAAATTACCCCTTACTTAAATTAATTTCAACATGCTGTTTAAGCATAGTTTTTATGTCAATAAAAGTTTTCAACATTAACTATTAAAACAACAGGATGCCCCCCAATCCCCACCCCCAGTGTGTTTTCCAGGCAGATGAATCTGCATTCCAGATTTCCAAAAATAAATTTTCAAAACAAACCCCCCACATAAACAAATAACATGATAACAATGAAAGCCACAGAAACAATTACAATAGCAATAAACTTGCAATAATAAAAGAAATTGAGTAAAAAAAAAAAACCTTGGAAAAATTGTAATGTGGTAGACTAATGTGCCTGTGTTAATTCAGCTCCATATTATTGTGTGAAGTTGCACTGGGTTGGGAGTGGTTGTGTGTGTGTGTGTCACATTTTTGGTGAGCCAATGGCTGGAATGGGGTTGGACTAATTAGAGGCAGGTGTACTTGATTGCACTGATAGACTGGTCTACTTATAGCCCACATTACAAACACTGCTGTGTCATTTTTGTCTCTATGTGCAGGTATGTATGTGTTCGTCTGCCTGTGATGAGTGAATGGTTTGTGTTTGTCTATGTTTGGGATGGATGGGTTTTGCGCTATGAATTCTATAGTGAAGGTGTCATTTTGTCTCTCTGTGCAGGCCAGGGCCTATTATATGCCACAGCCTAAAGGCAGCAGAGTTGCAGAGGCTGGAGTGACCACTGGCTATATACTTGCAGGGTGGTGGGTCTCAGAGGACAACTTCTAACCCTGTTGAAGGCAACACGTGGAGTGCAACTGGCAGTGTGGCATAACTGGCTCTGGCCTTGGGACTGTGTGTTTTACTTGATTCATAAATGGGACACTGGACTGTTTTATCTTTTGATTATTTGTCAATAAATTATCTTTTAGAATTTTATTGACTGTCATCTTTTTGCCCACGGCTGAGACGGTTGGTCAGACCTAGAATCTTTTCTTTTTTTTGGGTGTGTTACAAGAATCACAAAAGAACAAACAATAACTTTATTAAAACAGAAGTAAAAAGACATGCAGTGTGATTGACAAAACCTTGACCTCAAAGCATGACTAAATACAAATATAAAATACGTATGCCTTTAAAAATGATTCAAATCCAGCTGTTGGACAGGTCCTCATGTCAGATGGAAATATTAGCGAAATCATGCTCTCCTTTAGTTGTTTAGGTGAGTAGGTGACACTAAGAGAAGCTGTTGGGAGGATGACCTCAGTGTCCTTGGACCCATGCAGCTACTCAGTGTAAATGAGGTAAAATGGAAGAAGTTTTGACCCACGTGCAATTGAAAATGAGTGGAATAATAAAATCCGGGAGTTACAATAGTCCAGCCAAGAAGTGATAAAGGCCTGGATAATTTTTTCTAAGCTAGCTAGAGGCAAAACTGGCTTTAATTTAGTATGAGTCGCAGTTGTTCTTCACAACACTATTGATTTGACTGTTCAAAGTCAACAACAAAGCATAATGATTTTCATCTACAGTTAAGACCAAGGGCCTTGATGGCAGTGATTTTGAGGCTGGGTTGGGGCAAAATAAATTTACCTGAGACTATTTGAAATCATTACAACATTTCAAGAGGTTCTTCACAGAATAGTCACTGTCACTTACAATCAGATAGAATATTTTCTGTATAACAGTGCTATTAAATATTATGTTTCTAAAAGACAGAGCTGAGGGGTACTGGTAAACTGAAAACAGAAGAGGACCCAAAATGGATCCTTGAGGGATGCCACGTCTACTGGAAGCTGGCCATGATGAACAGTTCTCTATAGAACAAATGTTCTAGTTCAAATATGAGTAACACAAGCCTAGACATCTGATTAAAAAGATTAGATAATGTGCGTGTGTGAATACTTTTAAATCAAAAGTTGCATTTTATTGATCACAGGGGTCTGTAAGAGAACAAAAGTTATCCTGTCAGAACTTTAGCCAAGTTTTCCTGTTTCCATATATTTAGGGAAATGAGGATCTTTATTCATCAGGATTAAAGAAGGATGCTATGCAGGAAAAAGAAAACCTGCCACAGTTAGAAAGTTTCTGTTTATTTACATTTGACATTTGTTGCCTCTTCAGAGCAACATAGAACCAACAATTTTATTGCGCTGATCAATTTTTACAGTCAGTAGGTTTCTTTGCCTTCAACAGAGTAAGAACTTGTTTTTGGCAAGCTTGCGTCTGCTGTATGTGACTGCCACATCTCAATAAGTGGAACAAAGTGCTTTCAGGCCCCTTTCTTTCTTACTTTCTGAAAAAGAAGGTAAGAAAGAAAAAGTGGGGGAAACCACATGTTGTTGTTTTTTTCAAACCAAGAAGCTCCTTTGTGGTGCATCTGGAAGGGGAACAATTGATGAATCCTTGTGCTTCATCCTTGAGTGACTGCGAAGAAAAATAATCAACACCATGAAATCAAAGTTTCTCTCTGAGAGGAGAGCAAGTAAACCCTTTCTCTCTGTTTTAATTCATAGGCAAAGCTGAAATTATTACACGTAGCTTACCCCCTTTGCCACTTTAGGCATCTGCCCTCCGATGTGGTACTGACAGAGAAAAAAGGAGGTGGGTAGGTGTCTTCATGTGCATGTTTTCATGTTAAAATTGCTGGATAGGTGTGCGAATCATTACTCAGTGGATAGGTGGAGGACGGCTGGATAAGCCCATATTAATCGCCTGGATGGCTGGATAAACCCACATTAACCAGCCTCTGACCAAAAAGACAAGCAACAAGCGAGCAAATGAAAGAAATGGAAGACAGTGGCCACGCAGATGGAAAAGTAACAATACGATGAAAGAGGAAAAGCTTTTCAAGGAATACTTGGATCCCTGCAGCCTCAATATTGGTTTAAATCCTGACTCTAGCAGGAAGAAAGACTCATGTTCAACCAGATGAGAAAGATTTAGCCACAGCACCTCACATGAATAATAATAAATTGAGCAGGAATAAAAAACAGACTCCAGACCATTCACCATTCATTGTCATGTAAAAATGAGCCGCGGTGGTAAAGCTTCAGTTAGAGAATCTTTATTTTAGCATTAATATCACAGGCTGAACATTAACAATCGGCTCTTTCATAAAATTATTCATCATGGGAATATCAAAGCACCTCACCGTCAGAGCTAAATCTTAGAGTTGAACTTTGAGGAGAATGAAGTCAGGCAACTTCATAAGGGAGAAAAAAGGAGTTTTATCATCCTACGGGACAAAGACAAAAGTATTTTATAAAGATAAAGTAAGATAAACCTTAAAAAGATCTGCGTATTCATCCGTTTACACACTTTTTAACTGCAACTCCTTTTTGTGCACTTTCTGAGAAATGGATTTGCATTACATGCAAGACACATGAGACACAATTCGTCACTCGCTCCGATTTTGTTTGTAAAAGATACCAAGACTACATTTGCAGTTTTTTTATACTGACAAGACTCTTTGCACACCAGCCAGCTTCTCTTCATCAAGAGTGATATGACTTTTTTTTGTCTGAATACATGTTACAGTCACTATAATTCTGCTGGTTGTGTACTGTTATGTGTAGCAGTTTTTCCTGCATCATTTGAAAAAGCAGGTCTCAAGTTCTCCTTAAGCTAAGCATCTGGGCAGCTACTCCTGTCATTGTGATGCTTTAATGCCTAAAGTCTATTAATGCTTAATTAAAAGACTTCATTCATTTTTATCTTAAATTTATTTTGAAGATAAAATTTATTGCAAAATTAGTTTTGCTTCTGTAAAATCATGTTTTCAAGGTTTTAAATGTAAAAGTTAAAATTGTGTATAATGACTGTACTAAGGAGCAGTGGTGGAAGAATTCATCTTTATCTGAATAGCCAAACATCATCTAAACTAATAAGAAATTCTTTAAATTTTCTGCAGTTTTCTTTTCTTTTCTTTTCTTTTTTTTATATTCTGCCTCTTCTCTTCTTAAATAATAGAAATATTCATTCAATTAAAGTCTGAGAAAGAAAATGAAAATGAAATTTCATGACTCATGATTAGAGATCAGTTCATCTTAAGGGAAAAATTTTGGAAAATTTTGGAAAATGTCTTTATTCACATCCGTAAGAAGAACCAGATGAAAAGATGCAAACAGCCTGCTTATTTGAGCCTTGCAATTGTTTTAGATTAACAGAGGAAAAGTATTACATGCAAATGTTAAAAAAGCCCTTGACCACCTCTAAAGTTCAGAAATGAAAACAGTGGGCTTTGGTATTGTGCCTTTTCTATTATTTCCCAGCAGTATAGTCTACAATGGATGGCTGAAACAGAGCAGCACACACTGTGTTTGGTTGTTACTACAGAACAAACACGGTGAGAATGCATAAACGCCTCAGCTGGTAGAAATGGATGAAGATAAAAAAAATAAATTTTTCAAAGGATTTCTGATCCCAGGTAAAAATGATCAAATGAATTCTGCTATAATGTGTGCGCTTTAACAATTGACTGCTCACTGGGCACAGTTTGTGCTGGAAGGACCTTGTTTTGTTGGTGTGCGTGTTTCAATTATTATTTTGTTAAGATGTTCTTTGTCTCTGTGCTGAGCTGTTGCAGTGTCACAGTGCGAAGAATAGCTACTGCTTTGCTGCGTGTCTATGTGTGAATGCACACAAATACATGTGTCTGTGTATATGAATCTATGCACATATTAAACCTTTTTACTTGTCATGTATGGGTCCATATATGTCTGTAAATTCCATTTAAATATTGTATTTTGTCATTATATTTATGGTGTTTATGGTGGGTTTTTTGCACCATGTGAGGAAGTATTGCCTTAATTTCATTACACTTGCACAATGGCAATAGAGCCTTGCATAATGTTTTCTTTTTCCAGGCTGGAAGCAGAAACAAGTGGGGGAGTAATTTACTGCTCTCAGCGAATAAATCTTCTCCCAATGTAAATAGCATGAACCTGTGATTTTCTTCTTTCTTTGTTTTTATAGTTCAGTTTCAGATCAAAGAGATCATGGACAGCATGATACTTTCAGAAAGAAACAGGCACTGTTTAACCCTCTTTCCCATCGTAATATCAGGCTAAAATAAGCCACTTGTATTTATTTTACAGACACAGAAAATGTGCATTTACATAACTTTTCATTTAAGAGGCCATAAACTGGTAAGGTTAGAAATTCTAAATGCTGATTCGCTCAATATGTGTCTCAAAGCTCCTGTTTGATCTTTGCACTAAAGTCAAGCTTAGCTAAGCTTCTCAGGGCACAACATCTCCTGTTGTACTGCATTTGCATTGCGTCTTTGTATGTGTGTGTGTGTGTGTGTGTGTGTGTGAGTGTGTGTGTGCTTGAAGGAGGGTTACAGTCATACTTTGGGAGTGAAGCCAAAGAAGTACCCAAGCTGTGAGAAATCCAACAGTCAGTGCTGGTTGATAATCAAAGTGCTCCAGTGGCATAGGATCTTTGCCAGCTCACCTCAGGATGGTTGTCTGATCTACAGCATGAAAAGACAGACTGGGGAGGGAGAGGGGGAGGGGTTCAGGAGGGGGGTGAAATGGGGAGACAGAAGAAGAGAGTGAGTGCGAGAAACAGAAACAGCAAGAGATAGAGAGGGAGAGAGCAAGAGCCCTAAGTCTCAGAAAAGGGGGGAAAGGGATGAAGATCATTCCCACAACAGATAGCACTATCTCACAGGGTTTAAAGGGCCCCCTTTCTGTACTCCCCCCACTCCCTACCCTCTCCCTCCCCACCCCTTCCTCACCAATAATGCCAAAACTTGGCAGCCAACACAGCACATGAGCAACAGTTTCCCATCAGAGAGAGGCAGCCATCCCACTGCCTTGGCACCAGTGATGTCTAAAGAATGACAGCCACTGTAAGACGACTGCAGACATGAATGGAGTCTGTTTTTTTTTGGGGGGGGGGGGGGGGGGCACTTATCAATTGCTTTAGATTGTCTGGGAGTGATTCTGGCGAGAGGACCTTGCTGAGCTTTTAGCCAGTGTGAAAAGTGATAGGATTTGATTTGATCATGTGGGTTTTGAGGGTGTGTGTACACATATTAAATAAGTGTCATACTTCTCTATGCAAAGCGTATGTTTTGCACAAGATGGGCAAAAAAATGAGTGCAAGCAGAACAAATAAAACTTGCTATCATCCTGTCGGAGGAGGGTTTTCATAGCTGTTTCTGCCCCCTGCCAAGGGATGAGGGCTTCACCTTTTTGCACTTGGCACAACCCTCTATGTGCACACCAGCAATGCCATCAGATTATGCAAATCCATGGAGATACTCTATTCAACACTACCACCATTTAGAGCAAAGATATTTGAGCCAAAAATGAATAGAGTGATAAAGGAGGCAGTGTTTTAAAGGAGAGGGAGCAACGAAGGGTCAAAGACATCTCCGATATAAATGAAAACATAATGAAGACTGTACAAAATATCCCACTGTGCACCACAGTTTTAGTCACACCCTTGCTTTTCTTGCTGCTTTGTGTCATTCTGTTGTTTGGTAATGTTTTTCTAGTTTACAGCACAGCGCAGTTGCTGCAGTCTGAAACATATCCGGCCACATGGCTGCATGGGAATACCCCAACCTGCATGCAGCAGTACACTGCAATAGAAACAACACAACAAGCAAAAAGAAAGAAAGAAAGAAAGAAAGAAAGAAAGAAAGAAAGAAAGAAAGAAAGAAAGAAAGAAAGAAAGAAAGAAAGAAAGAAAGAAAGAAAGAAAAAAAGAAACAAACTTGAATCAAACTCTTTGTTATTCATGGGAGAAAAGGAGCAAGCTTGTTAAGTTGCACAATTAAGGCATCATTTGCCAAGAGAAAGTGCAGTTCTTTGTTTTTGGAGGACAAAAGGTTGAGAAAGTGCGTTTTGGATCGGTGCTGAGTGTTTCACAAGGGAGGGTTTAGTTATCTGGTGTGCCACAACAAGGGGCACTTTTGTCATGAGCACAGACAGTGTGACATTGGAAAGTGCTCAAGATAAATCAGGTAATTTTGCATGGTAGTTGGACAATGAGCACCAGTCATTCTGGTTCCTGGCAAATGTAACACTGTGGGAGTAATTTCACAAGGCGTCCAATGGAGTGGCATAATTTAAAATTTAAGGCCTTTTTGTTAAAGATTAAAGGCATTAAGTTAACAACAATAACAACATCCATAAATTATTCATATTGGAAAAATATGTTAAAGAAATCTTAACCTAAATATTTAAGGCCACAAGTATTTATAATATTATAACACACAGTTTTCTCCTGACTCCTTTATTTCTTTACTTAAACTTGATATTTGAGACTGGCATTGAAAAATATTGGAAATAAAGAAAATAAACAGTCGCATATCAGTTGAAATTAAAGTCAGTGCAAATTATATATGATAGACTCTTAAACATGTTATGGTTGTTGGTGGCATAGGGACTGGTTGGAGTCTGCAGATATACTGGGATTTCCCCATAAAAGCATCAGCTCCCACCAGTCTGGACATTATCTTCTGACCTCTGGCATACTCAAGGCATCTTTACCCACAGAATTGTCATCACTGGATCTTGTTTCTTTTTCAGACCATTCTCTGTAAACACTAGAGATAGAAAGGCAACAGCAACTCAAATAACCACTTGTTACAATTGTTACAGGGTATGCAGAAGAGCATCTCTGAATGCACAAACCATGAAGTAGCAGCTAGAGCAGCTGAAGACCACCTGGATGTCACTCCTGCAAGTTAAGAACAGAAAACTGAGGCTACTATTCACTCAGGCTCACCAAAACTGCACAAAAGAACATTTGAATAATGTTGCCTCGTCTGATGAGTCTCGATTTCTGCTGTGACATTTGAATGGTCGGGTCAGACTTGGATGCTGACCATGTCCATCCCTTTATGACCAGTGTACCTATCTTTTGGTAGCTGCTTCCAGCAGGATAACACAGCATGTCACAAAGCTCAAATCATCAACTGGATTCTTGAATATGACAGCGACCTCCACAGTCACCACATCTCAAACCAATAATCCAGCCCAAGCACTTTTGGGATATGATGAAACAGAAGATTAACATCATGGCTATCATGTCAATATGGACCAAAATCTCTGAGGAATCTTTTCAGCACCTTGTTGAATCAATGCCATATAAATAAAATACAATAAAAACAAACAAATAAACATCTTTACAAACTACATGTGAATGTGCTGGAAACAATAATAACAACACAAAGACTCAAATAACAATCTGAACATAACCACTTAAATATTTTTAAGTTTTGTGTGTTTAAATACTTAAAATCAGAGATTGTCTGTAATTTAAGTAATAAACTTGTACTTTTTATTTCCTTGCTAAGCTATCGTGCTGTCTCTATTCTGAAAGTAGAGCTCAAGATCTCCAGCACCACTGGAATCCCCTTCTTGTGTTTGAAAGGGGAGATCCGTCCTTTCAGCTTCAATCACACCACAGTCGTGAGACCGTATTCACGCCTAGGATTTCTTCGGGAAAGCCGGCAAGTTGTAACTGGTTCATTTGCCCCAGAAATCTTTCTCAAACATAACGCTTCAGTAGCATGAAGCATGAAACCTGACAGTGTGAATCAGGAGAGTGCAGCATGAGGCTCTTTGGGAATCTGAAGGGCTGTGTGAGAGTGTGATGTGGTCAGACGGTCACAGCTGAGGCACCTGACAAACTTGACGCCTCAGTCGACTCTTTGCAGGAGCAAAAAAAAAGGGTAAATTAAACCCAGAGGTCCTAATGTGCTCCCTGTGCGCTTGGCTGGACTCATGAGGGGTGAGCATGGTATGTTTGCCCTTTTGTCCGGTAAGATGACGGCTGCTCCTCTGTATTTAGCTGCTCCTGGGGGCAAGCACAGGGCCAGCAAGAGGGGACCCCAGGGCTCGGGTCAGGCTCTGAGGTCACGATCTGAGTAACCAATCGAGAAAGAGAAAAAAAAAAAGCAGAAATGAGATTGGCAGCCAGAGAGGGTGGAAAACTTGATCTCAAGTGAGTGCATGTGTTCAAAGTGAATGAGCAAATGAATGTTCTCGTGTGAAAGTTATAGTAGGGACAGAGTGAAAGGTTTTTTTTGGGGGGGGGAGAGCTTGCTTCTGAATACACATCGCAGGGACAGACTTTAACATATTAACAAGATAAGTGTTTGTAAATGTTTTAAATAATAAACAATATTGTGAATGAAAATAATCAGAATTTAACATCTCAACATCTCACTGGTTAAAAATCAGTGGTCATCGTGGCGGCTGGGTGAAACAGTCACAGCCCCAATGACCTCACCCTGACCTTCACAGCAGGACACCCGTGTCCAACACTGGGAACATGATGCAGCACAACACGAACACCCTGCAGAACGAGAAAGACACAATAACAATAATTATTATAATATAGATATATAGAGTATGAGCGGGTGACATGCAATAAAGAACCACATTAAGACCGAGAACGGGAGCTTTGAGGACACTGTGACGACTGTGACGACGACACTATTTCCACTGGAAAAAAGAAAAGAAATGTTTTCCTTCCGTAAGCGAATTTTTCACAGGATTATCTCAAAATATAATATAAAATGTCAAAATATTTTCTCAGTTAGTACGCTGAAATTCTGCAATACCTTTTTTCAGTGACATAAACAACACATGACACAGATGTCTTTTTAATTTTAACCTCACACAATATTTTTTGACTTTAAAAATAAGACAGTGACATTTTGCTTGTACCTATACTGGCGTTGAATGAATCAAAGTTAGCCAACCTATAATTTCAATCACATGTACTTTATCTCTGTTGGGATGTGTATCAGCAGCTATGCATAAACCTTTCACTGCTTCAGGGAGGCAGTAGAAGACTGCTCTGGTGTCCGTATAATATATGCTGTTATTCCCACATTTTTAACAGTAGAGCTTTTTGTTTTGCATAAAGATTGAATTTCCAGTTTATTACAAGCCACTGATGTTAAAGCTTGATGTCCACATGCGACTTCTGTGAGTTCAGCTTAATGTCAGCGCTCTGAACACCCACTGTCACTGCAGGACTCTGTTACAAAAAAGATTATTTTTATTGCGCAGAATTAATACCCATTAGGAAAACAACAAGGGCTTGAGGGGTATCTACTGCACTTAGACTTGGCAGCTCTTCCTGGCAACACTGGTGAACACTCTGCTTTCTCAAGACGAGCTGGGATTTATTCAGAGTGACAACCAAGCCGCTTGGTTTAATAGTAATACATCTTAAAGATATCAAAAATAATCATAGCAACGTTAAGGATTTATTGTAAATATATGTTACTTTTGTTTTCCAACCACTTTTTAAAATTGCCAGAAAGAAACAGAAAATTTGAATTTGAAGCTTTAAAACATGTGAAGAGACTCCCACAGCATCTCTGTAGGCGGTGCTAACACATAAAGACACATCAGTGTGAAACTTCAAATCTCGCTAAAGTTCAAATGAGTGCTGAGTTGAGATATCTGAGCTGAGAAAACAGAAAATCCAGCGGTCGAATGAAAAACAGGGGGATTAAAATAACGACAGAACAAGCCTCGGTGTGTGAGGAGAGAAAACACCCACAGATAACTTTCTGAATGGCTGCTTACGCTTCGCTCTTTAAGATAGGCGAGGAGAGAAAAAAGACTAACAAGATGCACATTTTACATTGAAAACTGTTATTGTTCCCCTCCTAATCTGGCCCACCATCTGAGAGGAAGGCTGCGCTAAAGAGCGCAGGGCTTTAATGGGAGGATGACAGCCAACTCAGTTACAGGGGAGATGAGGGGAGGAGGGGGAGATGATGGTGCTGGTGGTGGTGGAGGCAGGGGCCTGGTCTTTGGCTTTAAGGAGGGGATCAGTTGGGAAGTGTAGAATGGATGTTTCTTTTTCGCTATGGGGGGAACTTTGTATTTGACTGTTGTTTGTATCTGTCTTTCAGCAGCCTGATCCCCGTGGGCCAAGACAGGGAGATGCCTCTATATGTGTTTGCATGTGTGTGTGTCTATATGTGTGTGTGTGAGGCAGAGAGAGAGAGACTGATGGTGGGATCTACCCCTCTTCTTTCCTACAGCTGCAGCTCAGCGGATTAGCCGTCATCCACAAGGCAACATTACACAAGTAGCCTTTGAACAAAAGTCATGGATACTATTAATGATATGGTAATCCGTAATGGAGCTACCTCCCAGTAGTGATTATACTGACATGGGAAGAATGTCCAAGAGTCCTGGACGCAACTACCCAAACAACACTGTGGCTATTGTTGCCAGGCCTGGTCTGAGGCCTGCACCTATTTCCACTGGCATCGGCCGACGAACAATCCCTTTCTCCTACACACACACACACAGACACAAACTGCCCCCTGCTTTCTTGACACCCTTCCCTCCAACCCGACCACCCTATGAATAAAAATGAAAACCCCAAAAAATGGATGGACAGAAAGAGAGGGAGGGAAGGGGTGGGAGAGGAGGGGAGAAAAACAAAGTGTCTTGGCCAGGATCAGCCAGGGATTTCTTCCTATGTGGTTCCCACACACTGACTGAAGCTCCTCTCTTTCTCTGCCCGGTCCATCCTTTCTCCCCACGTCCCAGAGAAGACCACACAAACACTAAATGATTTCATGATTTAATCTCAGAGAGGATGCTGGAGAGGATGAGAGTTGAATCAGTGCTCCTCTTTTCATTCCTAGGGTGCTACTGTGGTGGGTGTGTTGGGGCTAAGGTGGGGGCTAGGGAGAGGCCACTGTTTGCCTGGGTAAATGTTCTCTGCAGGACAGACTGGGTCACAGCAGGCATGTTTAACCCTAAAAATTTGTTTCTTTTACCAATTACTGAGTCCTCTGTTAACTTCCACCACTAATCCACTCTGAGGTTCATCCATGTTCTAAGGTGAAAACATTCAGGAGAGCTTGGGGCGCGTAAATCAACAAGATGGATGGAAAGAAGGGGTCCAAATTAGCATATTTGCTTATTACCGTCCTGATTGTTCATTTGTTCACTTCATTAGCTTTTTATGAGATTTAATTCAAGTCACTTTTATTTATATAGCACTAAATAACAACAGCAGTCACCTAAAGGCACTTTTTATTGTAAGGTAGAGATGCTATAATAATAGAAAGACATTACAATGATTGCATGTTTCAAAAGTTTGCCGTAAAACTGCTGCATTATTTCTGTTTTCAATACCTAGCATAGTGAAAAACAAAGGATGTTCATTTGTTATTTGTGCTCTAATTTCCCAAACGGGTTTTACAATGTACTAAACGTGAAAAAAAATACAGCATGGAGTGTTTCGTTAAAAAAAGAGCTCATTCTGAAATGTCTTGTCAAATTCCAGAAAGGCTGGGACAAGGGTGGCAACAAAAGACTGGATCATTTGTGTAAAGCAACCAAGAGGAAGAAGATGTCAGAACTAATCGGGATAACCGGCTAACATAAAACTGCAAGAATGTGGTGATTTCAACACTGATATAAAATACATAATTCACAGCACAAAGATCCAGAGAATCCAGAGAGAAAGTCAGTGTGTGGCCTCAGGACCGCTCATGAACATTGCTGCTACTTTCAGCCTGTCAATAAAAATGGGGGTTTACATTCAGCAATATTATGTGCACCAAAAGTTGTGAAAGGATGCTGTCATCAAAGCTAAAGGAAAGTGAATAAATGATTCTTGGGCGACACTCCAGAACAGTGGTTCAGTGGTTAACAATGTTGCCTCACATCAAGAAGGTTGTGGGTTTGAATCCAGCTGGAGCCTTTCTGTGGGGGGTTTGCACATTCGTATATGTGTCAGTTCTCTCCTGCTACTCTGGCTTCCTCACAAAGTCCAATGACATACATTTAGTAGGGTTAGATTAACCAGTAATTGTCCAAAGGTGTAGTGGGAAACTATACTATGATCTGAACAACCAAATATGGAATTGTACCAAAGCACGAATAAAGCTAAATCATATCTACAGGTTTTAGAGTCACATTTTACTGCCAGGTTTATTTCAGCAACACAATAACAAAGCAGCACAGCTCCAGAGTCACAGACCGAGTACTAAACTACTCCTGAAGTGCAGACCTGCCACCCACTGAATATAATCAATGCATTACAAACTGAAAAATATTTCAGAGGTGGGCCTGAAACATAGAGCAGCCCAACTGGTATATTAAAAAAGAAAGATGTTACTTCTTGGTTTTCTCAGCTTCCAAAATGCTTAGAGTGCTTTTAAAAAACGATGTGATGCAACAAAGTGAAAAACATGCTACTGTCTCAACTAAAAACAAAATGAGCTTCTTTTTTTTAAATTAAACTTCTCATTTTAACTCTATCTAGGTGCAAAGTTTGATTAAATAATTTTCTACTCGGCATCCTGTCTTATAATAATTATAATAAACACATTTCCCACATGTGGAACTAACAATGGTTATCTCATCTTATCTTATTTTGGAGAAGGTGATATATGTGATTGCTGAAGGGTTTTTTTGTTTTTGGGTGAGGAAATTTACAGGAACTTGTTCATTAAAAGCACGTGCAAAGATGGGAGTTCAAGTTGCCTAAAGTATTACAAGACACAGAGTAAATATAAGTTAAAAGTATCTGTAATCTGTATCTCTTGAGAGGCGACATCAAAAAAATACATGTTTATACATTCGCTGTGAGGTAGCAATAGTATTTTTCAGTTATATTGCCCCTCCTTTTTTTATATGTCCCCAACGAGACTAGACAAACCTCCAGTGCCACAAGCTGAGGTGTAGCTCAGAACGTCTCCTCAATCACATCTTCTGAACCAAAGACTGAGCGGAAAAGTTTCGACTGTAAAGTGAAGACATACTTTGAAATCTCTGACAGTTTCATTGTGAAGATATTCAGTAGCAAACATTTAGTTTAATCCAAAAAATATGAGTTCTATGTAGATATTTTATATTCTAAAGACAGAAAAGAGACAGTATTATGATGATATGCAGATTTCATACTGAAAACTAGACACATATTTTCTGTTTGGAGGTTTTAAAAGTTGTTTTTGATTTTCTGGACGTCTTTCTGCTGTTTTTTTATGTCTCGTTTGTTGCATTGTTCTGTTGCTTTTGTTTGTCGATTGCTTCCTTTGTGAAAGCTTCTTGTTCTCAGATCTTTTTTAAATAAAAAAAACATGTTTAAAAAAATAATGGCATTTCTGTCTCATTAAGGCTGGCTGACCAAATGAACTATGAATTCAATGTATAGATGCATTTATGGCAAAAAACAAAAAATATTAGATACTGATCCAGTCTCATAGCTTTAATACATAAAAATGCAGTGTTTGAATCTAAAGTGCATGAACTGTTTTGCAGAGAGACAAACTTATTATTATTTATTTCATCAATTCAATTATTCTTTTAGAAAATAACATTTCTAAATATTTATTCCAATTCATTTATTGCTCGTTTTGCATTGTTAAGTTGGTCAACATGACAAGGGTGTCTAAGCATGATGTAAATCACAAAATGTTAGAGGGATTTTGTGTTTTAAGGTTAAGCTACAGGAAGTTTGAGGCAAGTAGCATTATATTAAAAATAAATCTCCAGTTAATGTACTACCCTCCTATGTAATGGCCTCCACGTGTGTGTTTGAGCTTAACAATTTATAAACACCCTTATTATTAAAATGCATGTATTCTGTGTGTAATTAACGCATGCAACAAAATCAAGGCCTTCTTGATTGTGTCTTATTACACATTCTTATACACAATCTGAACTTAATAATGTCATGCACAACTTAACAGCATGTCTGTTTAATGATGAGGAAATTGATCTCACAGCCCATCAGTGGTGCTAGTTTCAGTCAAACCTCAAACCTCAGAGATCAGCAGAGACTGAAGAAGTCACTTGGATGAGTAACGTCCACATGACTGGACAGATGAACAGAACAACTTTCGGGGAGCATGTCTAATGTTGCTTTGTTGGAGTTCTAAAGACAAAGGTGTTTTAAACAGTTTGTTTCAAGAGGACCTAATAAATACATGCAAATTTACAAATAACATTTAAAATGCCACTTCTTAGCCATCAGTCTGCCTTCGGATCAGTGCTCTTTGTGGCAGAGTGTCCTTGCTTGACTGATATGTCAAAGTTGAGGACATGGCGGAAAGAAGAGAATGAGAATACCACACAGGCACTGACACAGGGATCAATCCGATTGGAATGATTTAGCATTTCTACGTTTTGAATAAAAATGAGTGTGCTAGACGGTGGAGGTTTGATTAGTGAGATCCCTAAGTCCCCCGAAGCCTTCAGGGCCCTTTTTCTCTTCCTTCACTGCTAGAAGAAAAGTCTTCTTTCTCTCTTTTCAAAAGTCCCTTGGTACCCCGGCTTTTTGCTCACTGTTGGTATTACAAAATCCCCATTCAAAACAACCCTTGTCACCTGTCAGCTAAGCCAGGCTAATTTGCTAGGTCTTTATCCCCAGCACATACACTCACACGTACACAGAGGCTAACTCCCTACCCCCACCTAACACCCCCACCATTAATGCACATATCCCCCTACATTTATACAGATACATAGACACAGCCACAACTGCAAATCCTAACCGCACACACACACACGCCCACCCACTCACCCATGCTCACACACTAAAACCACATGTCTGAGAGCTGTTACTAGAGCAGTTTAAAATTCATTACCCTGTTCACTTTAACAAACGTCCGCTCTGGGATGGGCTGCTTTCAGCTGTACTTTGGCGTGCTGTGGTTAGGGTCGGAGAAACAAGTCTGCTGCTCCGTGGGTCAAATCTGTTGGACACATAGGACAAATTAAGAGGAGTTAAAGAAAAAGGCAAAGAAACATTTAGCAAGACAATTTAAAAGTTATTGTCCTCACATCCCAACCATCCTAATCCAATAAAAAAAGAAAGACAGATAGTAGTTAATAATTTTGTTTTAACAATGTATAAAATCTATTCATGTCTCAACAGGGTTTACGCAATTAAATATATTACCTGATTAAATCACTGTAATCTATTTGTTTGATGTTTTATTGACTTTTTTAGTTCATGATTCAACTAATAAGGATTTCTGAGGTTACATCAGCAAATAAGAAATCAAGAAAAAATAAATAAATAAATAATAAAACAATAAAGAAAATCACAATTTCATCTTTCCAGTGGGATGTTTGAGTTCGGTAAATCTGTATACATCACTACAGCTCCGTGTCAGTCAGGGTAAATGTGGCAAAACACTCACCTTCACTGTTAGAGCATGTATTTAATAAGGTCTGAGGCACTTTACCTAGATCAGTGGGTCACGTGCAGTAATCTGTGACAGTGTTGTAGTCGATTATTATGAAATTCGAGACAGGTGTTTCAAAAGCTGTTTCATTTTTAGTAGATTGTTACTGTTACAGCAAAGGATGCCAATACTCCTACACCACAGAAGATGGATGGATGGATGGGTGGATGGATGGATAATTGAAACAATTACTACCAGAGGACTAAAATGAACTATTTTTTAGCGTTTGTGTACTTATATGTATATATTGTACTATTCTTAGTTAGTGTATTGTCTGTCTTGTCTTAATGTTGGTTTATAATGGAGCACTGTAACAAAAAATAATTTCCCCCAGGGATCAATAAAGTATTCTGATTCTGATTCTGATAACACTTATAAAAGGATTATGTCATTATTCATGTCCGCAAAGCTTACATATTATAATGTATTGTGTTGATAACCGGCTGATAATGAGTAAAACTACATTTACATAGCAGAACAGGATATAGGCATGTACTAGTCTTATAAATAGGCTGTAACATCTTTCAGTGTGAGTGAAATAAGTTTCTACATATGTAAAAATTCTAAAAGCATAAAGCAATGAGTTACATGAATAAACCTATTAAAACATGTTTTAATAGTGCATCAGGATAACATTTATTCTAATGAAATTTATGCTTAAAAGTCAGTTTCAGCTTTCAGGGTTTTTTTTTTTTTAATAATAATGCTCCTGTGTTGATAGAGTTGCTGCACAGCTGCCACAGGTTCAGTGATCATTTCCGCTGCTGAGCAGTGAAAGCTTGAGCAGCAGCTGCACAAACCCGAGCTTAAATCCTGAGTCCCAGTTTCTCTCGCAGAGAGGGAGGAAGAGCAGAGGGTATTTAACTGAAGGCCATAGAGAGATGCAAGAGTCGGGGCAGAGGGTGGTCATCCGGTCTGGTCACTTAGCCAGGGCCCAGCATGCCCCGAGCAGCCGTCGCTCATTAACCCACTGACAGGAGCTCCGGACAGCGAAGAGAAGAGCGCCACCCCACACACAAGGGTCACAGGGTCAATCTGCTCTCTCTTCGGCCATCAAATCAAGATGGATGCACAAGCAGAGACTTATCCCCCAATCAATGAATTAGCCATGCATTGTCAGGCACACGCACACACTGACAGAGGAACACACGTGAAAACAAATTGATTTACCAAAGGCTTTGAGTTGCTTTTGAACTAATCTACCTTTAAGATTTTGAAATACTCTAAAACCTGAGACAAAGACAACATGAAGACATTATCCCGGACCAAAGATGTGTGACTGGGTGCTTTGCATGAAAATGATACACTAGTGTTATAGGTGAGTATCAGAAAGCAGACGGAAGCAAACAATGTATGACAACATCTTCGCTCTCCTGGGGTGGAGCAAAAATATCTGAAAAACAAAATCACATTTCAGTTTCAAAAGTTTATTTTTGTGTCTGTCAGATTCTAATCTCTGAACATCTGTAGAGTAGCACCTTTCTGGGTGTGTGAGCACGCAAGGTCGATGTTATTTTTAATAAAGTTTACACACACACATGCACACAAAACCCTAAATAAAGATAATGGAATAAATATGAAAACAAATACACAGAACAATAAAGATTTAACAAAAATATTTAACCTGCTCAAGATAAGAATATAATTACATTTCACATAGTTGTCTTTAAGAAAGAGTTAAAATATTCTTACCTAAGAACATGATTTGATATTAAAATCCAATAAATAAATAAAAAAAATAAAAATTGTGAAGATCACTTTTATCCACTTTTAAAAAAAAACTTGTTAATTTTAAAGAAGTACAAAAAAAAGAACAATAAGGTTAATCTACACCATAATGAAAGCATATTTGTTTCAACATACAGTACATGAGACTATCATTTGTTTAACGAAGCATCAAATTTATTTGTACAGCATTGCATTTTTTACTTGACTTATTTGAGATTTGATTTTAATTTATAATTAAACATTATTACACTCAAATAAAGACAAATATATATGCATTTTCTCAAATATATTTTCTCACAGCCTTTGAAGTCATCTCTTCTGGTCTTCTTGTTTTCTATCTGCAAATGCAGAAAGATGCCCTCTGTGCAAGAAAGTGGCCGAGCCTTTGTACAACAAATTTCCAAGACAAAACCTGTACTTTTAAGTACATCTACACAATAGAGCCTCTAAAATGTAAACTCAACAAGCTGTGCAACAAAGCCTTCCTCATTGCACACTCTGACCCGGGCAGAGATAATTTCACAGCTATAATGGCAGCACTAATTTGAAAGTAAGAGCTCTTGAGAAGGTTCAGAATCCGTCTTAAACGACCCTAAAGTTTGAAGAGGTTGTTGTCTTTCCGAGCAGCAAGACAAATGAATGAATGCCGTGCATGTGCTTCTATGAGAGGGACCATCATCTCGAGGGTTTTACAAGTATGTGACTACTCCGAACTGATTAGGTTGTCTTCACTGACCACCAGTCCAAGTGAAATACTCCTATTATGGGAAGAGATGAGTGCAACTATTTAAAATTTCCAACGCTGTGGTGCAAAGAAACCATGGCAGTGGAAGGTAAAAGAGACTTTAACGTCAAAGAAAAGAAGAGAGATTTTGTTCATTACTTTGCTTTATGCTGACGAGGTTTGCACACATTTCCTCGGCCAGATGTGTACCTGGATTACACAAGAATGACATCAATTAGCCGATGAATGTGAACGCCAGTGTGCATGAACCTCCACTAGGTTTATGCATATTAGATATTCTGATGCATGAAAACCAGAACAAAGAATGTAAAAGTGCACTTGATCATTCTTAGTAAGTAAAAAAGATCTAAAAGGAGAAGAAGACATGAATGAATGCAGTAAACCTCTTATAAAACACTCTCTCACACAGAGACACAAGCTGGGTGATCCTGTTACTGCTCATTCTGCACCACAGCCACACCAAATCCTGAAAATTTGCCAGTTTACAAATGGCAAATTTATCCAATTTAGGAAACTTAATCTATGAATCCCTGAAATTTTATCATTAAAGACCAGCGCAGAAGGTTCTTAAGTCTCTAATTTTGTATGTGAGTCATTATTAGCGCCAAATGCAATGCTTCTTATTGTTATAGTAATTTATATTTGTTTTGAGGTGCTGGGTGAAAATATGACACCTCAAACAACCCGGAATACGAATCTGGCTGGAAAAGTATAACAAGTTTGGAAAATTAACTGGGACTGTACAAAGGTTTTGGCCCTAATAGTAAAAGTAAAATGCAGTGAATCAATAAATGAACAGTTACTAAAACTGCTTTACCACATTATTAGGACAAGACAAGTAGTATAAATACATAAATTCAGCAGTTTTCTCAGGAGGATTGCTTGCAGTCCTCCTCTGGGACCAGAGGAGCATCTTTTACTACCTCACTTAGCACTTCTTCTTATTGCAGATATTTTGTATTAGTAGTTCTCATAGGAGCACTTTGACCTGGTTTTAAGTGCAGCTGATAAAATGCTTTACTGGATATTTCTTCCCTGTGCTCTGTTTACAATATGTCCCTGTTATATTAACATATGTTGATCATTGTCTTACAGTCATTTTCAATATTGTACATTATATATTTATCTGTAGATTATTTACTTGACTAAGCAATTACCATTTTTCTCTTCAAGGTCAGACAATGATGAAAATAGCCATGAAAAATTCCCACAGCTCCAGGTCATGTGTCTGAATTTTTATCCTTAAGTATCCTTTAATGTCAAAAAATATTGTAGCTGTGCCATGACCACCCAGCAGTGAATCATCTTCATAGATATTTTTAATAACGTAATTGTTGTGCAGACATTGTCATAACAAAACACCAACACACAATGAACTTGAGTGCTCAGGTTTATTTGACAGCTGCAATCATCAGACTTCGCTCTTAACTCTCATCTTTTCTTCTTCTTTCCTCAGCAACACGTCTGCTCTCATATTGTCACTCTCCCCCACTTCCTTTTCTCATGTTTTTTCCTGTCACTCAAGTGTCTGTCAATCTGAAGCCCCCACTCCTGCCCGGTCCATCCTTTAGTCCCCCACTGACTGCATGTCTCCAGGTCCTTCTGATTGGTCATGGAGATTTTTACTCCTTCGCAGCTGTGTGTGTGTGTGTGTTCATCCACCTTGCATGCTCTGCCATGGGCACTGCCCTGACTGCGGGTGTTAAATGGCAGCTGCATGATGCGCTCTCCCTCTCACCATGTCTGCATCTTTTTTTATATCCACAGACACACAGACACACACATGCATACGTGCTTTTGACATGTTTAGTCCCCAGTCAGCCCCTTTAACGTTTATGAAGAGGGGCCAACAGCCAATAATGCACCAAAGAGAAGACAGAAAGCACTTAAATAATCTCCTGAGCCCCAAAGAGCACAGTCTCTCTGTCTGCCAGGGAGAACTCATGCTGGATCTGAGGCCATGGGATTGTGTTAAGATTGTGCCTTTAAACTCACAAAGCTCACGGGACTGAGTATTGTGAGGAAGAAAATAAACAATATGGTTTTCTCTTAAGAGGGAGCCGGGTGTTTGCTGATTCATATGTAGGAGATAGGACAAAGAATTATGAAACATCCTCCAAATGTCTGTATAATTATTGGTTTTTGTGTCGTATCCCCATGCTGCCTTAGGACCAGTTGGAGCTTAGTGCTACAGACAGTGTAGAGAAGTCAGAAAGTGTTAAGAGATGCACAGAAACTCGGTTTGGTTCGGTTCGGTTTATATGAAAGGTTTTTCTTTTTTAACCTGTGTACATGAGAGGTCAAAGTTTCTTGGAAAACTAAGCGACTGTGGTTGGTGAATACTGTAAATCAAAATAACACAAACATTAATGTTTACAATGTTTTGGACGAAACACTAATACTGTCAAGGCAGCGCAGGAGGTTTGCAGCAGTTTTTGTTGCATTGTGGCAAAATTAAATTAAATCCTCCAGACAGAAGAAACCTACGCTGCTGAGTTCTGACCTTCATATGAGTGGTTTTAACCCTGTCTGACATTCATAATCTCCATTCTCATCGTGCCTCAAATAGACAATAGGGGCTCAGGGGAATTAAAAAAAAGAAAAGAAAAACATGCCTGCTTCTTAACAGATAAAATCAGTGACTGTATTAGTGTAAGAGTGGTGTGTAACGGCTCTGTGTATGCGTGTTCTCGGAGCGGTGGGAGGGGGTTAACTGTCTGACACCTGCAGCTCTTCATACTCAAAATGCAAATCCAAACTCAACCCCCACCCTGGGTGACCCCTCCCTCAATCTAAAATCCAAGGTTACTGAGCAACGACTTTTGCAAACCTAGATTAGATTTAAATAATAGCACAAAAAGAGGTTTGACAGCAGTAAAGGCAACGTTAAACTGCTTCTCTAGAATTATAATGAGATCACTTCAGATAATATTCATATGAAGACCTGTAGACTTTGAAAATCCTTGAAGATGACGAGTCATAAGAACATTTTTAGAAACAAAAAATCTCTCTTTGAATATTAGGTTATATTTGGTCATCCAAAACTCCCTCAGTGCACATCATCTTCAATTAACAGAAGATGACTGATGCAGTGGATCAAGATATAGTTTCATTTCAAGAATACTTTCCAAAAGTAGCCTTTAATAATCCCATTAAATGAGGCTGTCTGCTGTAACTCAGGATAAAGATGCCTTAGAAGACAATGATGTAAACTAAAAAAGCCAGGTTTGAGTATGTGCACTTGTAACTGCAAAAACTCCAACATTTGCTCACTCAAAAGCAGGTGCAAGTCCCGGTGCCAGCCAGCATCTGCCTTACCGAAGTGCTCAAGTGAACAAGATGCTGAATCCCTAACTAGAAATAAGGTCACAGGCCTGCAGCTGAGCCTGACCTCTGACCTGGGTGGTGGGAGGGGGGGCAAATAAAGTGGTGCATTATTTTCATTGTTGTGTGGTAAGTAAATAAGGAAAAGCACCTGTTTTACTGAGCGCACAAGTTGCACTCTGGAGGCGTTAGTGATGCTCTGGTGTGCAATTCAGCTCTCTGGTGCCACCCAGTGACTTCTTTTAATTCAAAAGTCAGCAGCAGGGAAAAGGGGAAGGACCACAACCAGGGGACCCTCCAGATAAACATTTAACACAGTTAAAAAGTTAAAGATGAAAAACATTGTTTCCCCCATTCTATAAATAAGAGCTTCAGCAAATATGGTTTTTGATAATGAACTAAATAGATAAATAATAATAATATTGTCTCCATGGTGTTAGATATACTACCATGAAGAATCTGTTTCTACGTCTAACATACACACATATACATACAGACTAAGTGTAAATGTAGGAATAATGAGTTTTGTAGTCTTACAACGGGGTTACTGATGCTATCCTGACAGGAGACGCCTTGTAGCGTCAAGTTGGCTGTGAATCTAAACAGTCAATAAGCGCCACCAAGTGGCCACAAGGTGGTAGTTAGTTATAGGCATATTCTTAGAGTGTTAACAAGAACAAAGCATTTCAGGACGGGGGGACGGCAACTCAAACATTTATCAGAAATAAAATCTGTGCAGAAACGCTAACATTGGGCACGATTTTCAGAATCCTATTCCAAATTTATTATGTGAAAAGTGGAGCTGCATAAGACTTTAAATATAATTTTGTGTTAGATAGTTGCTTTGCAAAGTGGAAAAAAAACAACCTTATTTATGCTTTTAACTTCAGTAAAAGTTACAAACCTACTGAAGTATTATAATAGTGCACAAGTTGCTTCAGCAATCAGTGGTGTATATATGTCGGTGCAGTGGTTTAGGACTGTTACCTCGCAACAAGAAGGTCCTGGGTTTGAACACTGTGCGGAATTTGTATGTCCTTCTTGCTTGAACTTGTCATAAAGGCCTAGTGTAGTTTGTAAATTTTTAAATTAATGTTATTGAACTTCTGTGCAGTGAATCTGGTATTGCCCTGGCTTATTGAACAGAAAGTAAGTCTTTGGGGAAAATATGTGAATGGGGTAATTTTGGAACACTATAGAGAACATGATACTCTGGTTGGTTAACATTTGCTCGGCAACCCCTCAGTGGAACAAATCCAGGTTGGCCAGTTTACCTGTTTTCAGGTAAGTTCATATCATCTCTTATGCAACAAGAAAAAATGACCTAAAACTATATTTTTGCTTTTTGACAAGTGGTATGCATTACTTAGAGAGTTACCCTAACCACAGAGAGTTAGGGTTAGGTGGGGCCATAGAGGTGGAGCAAGATTACATCAGTGGCTCTGCAGTGAATAACCTCTCCTCCCTACTAACAAAGCTGGACAAGTGACATTTTGAAATGACTACAGGGAGTGCAGAATTATTAGGCAAGTTGTATTTTTGAGGAATAATTTCATTATTGAACAACAACCATGTTCTCAATGAACCCAAAAAACTCATTAATATCAAAGCTGAATGTTTGTGGAAGTAGTTTTTAGTTTTAGCTATTTTAGGGGGATATCTGTGTGTGCAGGTGACTATTACTGTGCATAATTATTAGGCAACTCAACAAAAAACAAATATATACCCATTTCAATTATTTATTTTTACCAGTGACACCAATATAACATCTCCACATTCACAAATATACATTTCTGACATTCAAAAACAAAACAAAAACAAATCAGCGACCAATATAGCCACCTTTCTTTGCAAGGACACTCAAAAGCCTGCCATCCATGGATTCTGTCAGTGTTTTGATCTGTTCACCATCAACATTGCGTGCAGCAGCAACCACAGCCTCCCAGACACTGTTCAGAGAGGTGCACTGTTTTCCCTCCTTGTAAATCTCACATTTGATGATGGACCACAGGTTCTCAATGGGGTTCAGATCAGGTGAACAAGGTGGCCATGTCATTAGTTTTTCTTCTTTTATACCCTTTCTTGCCAGCCACGCTGTGGAGTACTTGGACGCGTGTGATGGAGCATTGTCCTGCATGAAAATCATGTTTTTCTTGAAGGATGCAGACTTCTTCCTGTACCACTGCTTGAAGAAGGTGTCTTCCAGAAACTGGCAGTAGGACTGGGAGTTGAGCTTGACTCCATCCTCAAGCCGAAAAGGCCCACAAGCTCATCTTTGATGATACCAGCCCAAACCAGTACTCCACCTCCACCTCGCTGGCGTCTGAGTCGGACTGGAGCTCTCTGCCCTTTACCAATCCAGCCACGGGCCCATCCATCTGGCCCATCAAGACTCACTCTCATTTCATCAGTCCATAAAACCTTAGAAAAATCAGTCTTGAGATATTTCTTGGCCCAGTCTTGACGTTTCAGCTTGTGTGTCTTGTTCAGTGGTGGTCGTCTTTCAGCCTTTCTTACCTTGGCCATGTCTCTGAGTATTGCACACCTTGTGCTTTTGGGCACTCCGGTGATGTTGCAGCTCTGAAATATGGCCAAACTGATGGCAAGTGGCATCTTGGTAGCTGCACGCTTGACTTTTCTCAGTTCATGGGCAGTTATTTTGCGCCTTGGTTTTTCCACACGCTTCTTGCGACCCTGTTGACTATTTTGAATGAAACGCTTGATTGTTCGATGATCACGCTTCAGAAGCTTTGCAATTTTGAGACTGCTGCATCCCTCTGCAAGATATCTCACTATTTTTGACTTTTCTGAGCTTGTCAAGTCCTTCTTTTGACCCATTTTGCCAAAGGAAAGGACGTTGCCTAATAATTATGCACACCTGATATATGGTGTTGATGTCATTAGACCACACCCCTTCTCATTACAGAGATGCACATCACCTAATATGCTTAATTGGTAGTAGGCTTTCGAGCCTATACAGCTTGGAGTAAGACAACATGCATGAAGAGGATGATGTGGACTAAATACTCATTTGCCTAATAATTCTGCACTCCCTGTATTTATCATAAATGAATATGCGACAAAACTGCCAGTGTGATGATACAAAAATCATTCTAATCTTCTTCTTTTTTTCAGTAAATATGTGTTCCATCCACTTGCCCTGTCCTAGAACAGATTGTATTTAGATAGATAGATAGATAGATAGATAGATAGATAGATAGATAGATAGATAAAAATCTCTTTTATGTTCTTTTAGGTTTCCCGAGGCCTTAGCAACTGGAGTCATTGGATAAAAATTACACCATGAGATTTACAGATTTACAGAGTACACAGCTCTCTGTAAATGTCATACTGGGGTTGAAGTCATGATACACATTTAATACGCTATGAAATTTAATTGTTACCTTAATATTATTCTAATAAAGACAGATTTTTTTTTTCAGTTTTCTGGAAACTCAATAAACCCCACAAGTGTGTGTAGACAGAATGCAAAAGCTGTTCTCCAGTCGGACTTTAGATAAAGGACTTCTCCATCATAAGGATTAGTGACATCTGACTTTTAATAATTATCAAATTACACACATTGTGTCCTTTAAACGTCCCCGGGTAGGCCGACTCTTGACTTCAGAAACATGGCGCACGAGTTGAACTTTAACCTCGGAAATTTATTCGGCCTCGTTTATCTGTTCGACCAACTGTAAATCCATCACTCAAGATTCTCGCGATAATTGCCCCGCATATATTAAGACACATGGGGGTTGCCTCGTCCACTTGGAGAAGCGTAGGGTTTCCTTGAGGATCTTGGCCACTTTTGGAAAAGTCAGAAGTCTCGGATCTCCACAAGAAACAACCAATCATGTCGGACGCGGTGACTAGTTTTATGAAAGACTTTTTGGCCGGTGGCATCGCCGCTGCCATCTCCAAAACAGCTGTCGCTCCCATTGAGAGAGTCAAGCTGTTGCTGCAGGTAAAATGACTGAACCAACTGCTGCCTCTGGCACGGTCGCATGTCTGCGTAAAGCGTGCGTAATTGTGGGGCTTCTGCGATAACTCAAACACAAAATGCAACACAAGAATTGTTTTTCAAGAAAGAAATGGCCCTTTGGACTCATTTGGTCTCGTGCGTAATGCCAGTGGGCACGTGAGAGGTCATGGATTGATGTGGAAATAGTTTTACGCGCCAAGTTACGCAGAATTCTTCTGGTGACAGTAAGGGTGGCAAGCCCTCCTAATAAGCGTTGCAGAAAAACGACCATAAGTAGCTAGTTCATCATGCTGTTTGTGCTTTTATTAAGTTAATTAATCCTTTATTATTACAGATGACCGCTGCAATAGTCAGTGAAAGTGGACTGCTAAATTTAACTTGAAGTGTGTAATCTAATACACAGTGAGGTCTCAAGTGACAGGAGTGTGCCTCTGCTGGGCCTACAACTACATGATGTCTGTCCGGAGAATATTAAACATAGTAGTCTAAGATTATGTAAATACCAAAATGATGTATTTAAAATTAAAATTTTGCTCAAATATTGCATACTATTTAGAAAAAATGGTCCCTGTCGTGTCAAGGTTTACATTTACATGGAACTATGGCACACGTGTGTCCAATACAGAACTTTTATGCTTTGTTTGCAGGTCCAGCATGCCAGCAAGCAGATCACAGCAGAAACACAGTACAAGGGAATCATTGACTGTGTGGTTAGAATCCCCAAGGAACAGGGCTTCATTTCTTTCTGGAGAGGCAACCTGGCCAATGTCATCCGTTACTTCCCAACCCAAGCCCTCAACTTCGCCTTCAAAGACAAGTACAAGAAGATCTTCCTCGGTGGCGTGGATCAAAAAAAACAATTCTGGCGTTACTTCGCTGGCAACCTGGCATCTGGTGGTGCCGCTGGTGCGACTTCGCTCTGTTTCGTGTATCCTCTCGACTTCGCCAGAACGAGGCTGGCTGCAGACATCGGCAAGGGCACAGCAGAGAGAGAGTTCACTGGTCTTGGAAACTGTATTGCCAAGATCTTCAAAACCGATGGGCTCAAGGGTCTTTACCTCGGATTCAACGTGTCAGTGCAGGGTATTATTATCTACAGAGCGGCCTACTTTGGATGCTTCGACACGGCTAAAGGTGCGCACAGCTGTTACACTAGAATGTATTAACAGTGTACATGTGCATTTTACACGTGGGTGACTTAACTTGTGCTTCTTATAGGTATGCTGCCAGATCCCAAGAACACGCACATCATCGTCAGCTGGATGATCGCCCAAACCGTCACTGCTGTAGCTGGTCTCATCTCATACCCCTTCGATACAGTCAGACGTCGTATGATGATGCAGTCTGGACGCAAAGGAGGTGAAACCATGTTCGATTCGTTTGGCCCAGTTATTGCACAGTTATTAAGCATTCATGTGAGGGCATTATGCAACATTATTCATGTCCGTTGTCTTCTTCTCTTTTTATTTCCAAAGCTGACATCATGTACAAGGGCACAATCGACTGCTGGAAGAAAATCATCAAGGACGAGGGACCAAAAGCCTTCTTCAAAGGTGCCTGGTCTAACGTGATCAGAGGCATGGGTGGTGCCTTTGTGCTGGTGCTTTACGATGAGTTCAAGAAGTTTGCATACTAAACTTTCAACCAATCCCCAAGGAAACCCTTTACTTTGTTTAAGTCTTATTTCTGGTGATACAGTGATAACAGCTTGGTGAATTTACAGTGTGGGCGTCTACAGTATGACAGCCCAGGTAAGGAGGGTGGGTGAACCAAAAGTGTATATATCCCATCTAGGACATGCCAACAGGCAGTCGTTCAGTAAAAGTCAAGCAGGTGGAGATTTTGTGATGACGCACATGATGATGTCACTTCAGGTCATGCTTCCCATGTTAGTAAGTTTGTGAAGCAAGTTGAGGAGACCCATGTGTTATGCTGTGACCACTCTGATCCTCATAAATTATTTTATTAAGAATAAAAACGTATTATTCTAACAGTCCAGTCTTTTTGATGAATGCACTGTTGTCACAGTCTTGTTGGTTTTCATATTAGATTTTCTGTTTAACTCCCCACATGGACACCAAGCCAACATACACAATGCTTCAGAAGTGAAGCAGCAAAGTGCGACTTTTCAATGTATTATTTACACCCATTTTTTTTCTGCTGTCCCATCGATTGTCTTCCATGATAAAAGCTAATAAATGCATCTTCCAGCAAGAATGATTTGAACAAAACTTGCATCTTTAAAGATGCAAAACAGTACACTGTTAATTGGTGGGAAAACAGCTTTAGTTAACAGGAAACAGAATAAATATAAACAAGTAAACCTTTAAATAACTTAAAAACACAATTTTTTGTGTATCCCATTTAATCAAGCAATGTAAAAAAAAAAAAAGGTTACATTTATAGGAACTGAAATTCAGTCATAATAAACAATAATTTGTACATTTATACCTTCAACAAAACAATATCTTCTGCTTGTGCAGCTAACTTCGGTACTGCGACACTGCTGTGGAAGCCACACATACCATATTTCAGATTCAAAGAAAATGTTTATAATGGATAAGCATGGTTACACGAAAATCACTGAAGAGTTGATTAAGCCAGATGAAAGTATGCTGAACACATTTACGTGACAAGAACCTTTGAGCTTTGTTCCTTTTTTAATATTTTGCGATGCAAAGATATCAACTGAATATGGATAACAGAAACCAGATTTTAGCAGATTAAATGTTAAACAGCGCTCTCAGCACCATGCTGCCCGCGCTGCACCTGGTTTTTTTGACCTGGGTGAAGGTCTGCTGCTGGAGTCAGTGGAGGGGAGTGATGCCCTGGAGTTGGCTGACCTGGGACCTGCTGAGTGGATAACAGAAACATGCTCTCTGATTACAGGCTTATCATTACAGTTTAATCATAAAATAGCACAACTTTAAAAACCATTATTACACTGCTAAGAAAATATGTACATATTTGAAATTGTATTTAAAAACAATCAGGCAAACACACACACACACACGTGTTTTATGACAGTTGGAATCTGTTATTGGTTAATTATTTCAAATGTTATTTTAACACCAGGAAGCAACAATGAAACACAAACATTAAAAAGACAAAAAGGTGTTAAGAGGAGAAACAGTTTGTCAGTTACTGAGCCATGAAATTCATTTCATAGCAGTGTTAAGAGCTGCTTTTTACAGTCTTCTCGTTCTCTTTAATCCAGTCTTTGCAACCATCTGGAGATAAATTTGCAGCCGTCAGTTTGACATGAGTGCGTACCACATGCTAATGCCTTTTTCTACCTTAATTAATGCAACACAAGCAAATAACAGCAGGCTTCTCCAAATGTCTCCCCACACACACTCCTGCAGGTGGTGTGCTCGTTGAACAAAAACACTGAGGTCTGCATGCAAAGGTTTTTTATTTATTATTAATATTCTGTAGCTGTGCTTTAATTGCAGTATGACAAACTGTAACTGGAGGAGCATATAGCATGTACTAGAAGGTACATATCTGTTATCTAAACCAAAGTACTTAAAATTAAAATTGTTGGAAAACAACCAAAGATGTAAGACACCAACCGGAGGTAGTCCTGCTGCTAGATCGATCTTTCTTTGTGGTGGACCTGCAGATGGGAAATGAAGAACCTCCCAGGTATCCGGCTTGGCGCTGATAGTCTGCCAGTTGCTCTGAGCGCCTCAGGCCAGGTGTGGGCTTCACAGACTCCAGCCTCTTCAGGAAAGCCTGAGAGGAATAGAAAGATTCTTACCTCATTAATACTCCAAAAATACTGTAAAAGTAAACTGTTCCCCCACCACTGTGGGAGGTAACTACATTTCAAACTCAAATTTTGGTACTGGACCTAAGGTACTGACAGAAAAAAATACACACAGTTTGTAATATTGTATGTGATATAGACCAATGATGCCAAATATACGTCCCATCAGGCCCACTGATGTTTAGTGTAATCAACTTGTGAAGGTTTTTGTTTGTTTTTTGTTGTTGTTTTTTTAAACATTAAGTCAGTGAGATTGTTTCTTTGAAGTGCTTAACAAAAGTATTAGACCACCACCCAATGTTAGGGTTATGCCAAAACTGCCTGAAATTAACTACTGTATTGGCAAAATACTTTTTTTATGTTTAGGTAATGGTTAGATCAACATCAAGCTGGTGTGCAAGCTCTTTAATTAAAATAACATTTTTAAGTCTAAAATATAATAATTATTTTTCATGAACTTTTAAATTTACCATTTTACAAAAAAAGCTGAAACAAATAGTAAAGTACATGATTATTTTTTCATTAACAAGCTAAATTACCATTTGTTTGGGGTTTTTTGCAATACTCAGCAGAAAAAGTTGAATATTAGGCTTGATTCATTTCAGACTTCTTTGAGAAGTCTAGTCTGCTGTTTCTGTATTAAACATTAATTCAGTGAATTGAGCAATTTTAAGTTTTAAACAGGTTTTCGACAGATTTCTAAAATATTTGTGTTCTTTGTTTTTAGGTGGTCAAACAGTTTAAGTGCTGTATGTCCACTTTAGATGAAACCGGGGTGACACTCTTGAGCTAACCCATATGGAAAAGATATATATATAAATCTTACAAAGTTTGTATCTGTCTTGTGTGAAACTTGTATGAAAAGCATATAAGTGTGAAAACAGATATAAGATCCCTTGAAAAATTATATAATGAAACTTGTATGTTTTGGATACTTACTAAAACAATGTATGAAAGTAATGCGAAAGTGGCCACTTTCATGAGTAAATCATGTAAGCCTTATATGATTTACTCATGAAAGTGGCCACTTTCATGAGTAATCACATATAAGTTTTTACTATTTCTTTTCCGTAGTTTAAACTACACAGCACAGTTACAGTAAATATAGATAAAACAACCTGAAATGAACACCGTGCAAAAGAAATATATGGTAAGAGTTTATTTTTTTAAATATTTTTTTAAATATTACTTTTTTATTATTTGATTTGACTGGTTTGATTATATTCATTCTTGCTCTTGGCTAGAATGAATACATAAAAAAACAGCACATACACTAAGATGTATTTTAAAACAATCTACCTCTTAAAAATAAGTCACTATTTTATTAAATAAGTCAAATTTATCAGTCAACAATTTACCAACTGCTGTGCACCAGGACTTTGCGAAAGGTACACAGCAACCCCAACAAAACAGCATGAAGCAAATCAGTGTAGACAAGTGGCTAAATGTCACGCATGCACTCCCACACGCAGGGTCTGCTGTAATCTCTCAGTGAACAAAAGCTCCATATGAAGCAGTGTGATGAGGAAAAAGCTCAAGAATCACCAGACCTTCGTGCTGAAGATCAAAAGTCTTCCAGAGGGCATGAAAAGGCACTGCAGGCTTCTAAATACAGCCAGAATTACCACCTACTATATTTTTAATGTTTGCATTACAGGAGACATCTTCAATGAAAATGTACCCATTGTATTATCATTATTATTATTATTGTTATTATTAGTGTATATAATTTCTTTGAAAGAATACTATGTGTAGAGGGTAAACTAGCACTTGAAATACACAGAAGTGGTACTACTTGTGGTTGCCAGAGGTGTCTTACATGTGTGATGTGTGGGGTGTATACACTGATCACACGGGCAGATTCAATTACTAATCTCTAAGAATAGAGAAGGCGAAAACCACTCCTGACGCAGAGAGATGGGCTCAAGAGAGAGGACAGTCTGTTCTTAAAACCATAGAAACATTCTGGCTTATAGCAGCAACATTAGGGATCAATTTAAAAAATATATAATCATTATTACAGGAACACATGAGTAGAAAAGAAGTCAGGTTTTCACTTAGTAACACCAGTGCCTTGGCTGGCTACCAATAATTAATATGTCTTTACTTCCCCATCTCCTCTTTTGAAACTGTGCTGCATGTAGACATAAAAAATGTTGCCAAGATAAGTCAATATATGGGATGAGAGACTAAAGCGGCAGAGACTGAACTCTGTCAAATGTCAGTCTGCGGCACTGCTGCTGGCTGCCACCTGCTGCCATCTGTCCAAGTCTTTCCATGTACGTTTGCAGAGGTGGCACTCTTGGACTGACGCTAAACTCAAATCAAAACATCTCTATTCTTTATTCTCTCTATTCTGTTCTCTACTTAAAGTATTTATGAGGAAACTTCTTTTTTTTTTTTTCATAAAATGTTTTCTTTATGTTTCTTCAATAGTTTACTAAAGGCAACGTAAAAAACATTAAAAAAAAAAAGAGTAAATAATTAAAAAGTAGGATGCAATACAGTAACATGTAGACTGGTTTTCAAGGAAGTTACCAACTTGAGTAACAAGTCTAGTGGGAAAAGTCAACTTCTATAGTTACATGTTGTATTTACAGTCTCTTTAAGAATTTAAAATACAGTAAGAAAAGATTGTTTTTAGAACAGGAACCCAAAAAGACTTAGACGTCCCTAACAAAAAATAATGCCACTCTGACCCTATCTAGCAAACTAAAAGTCATTTTTATTCTATTAATTTCACACCTATAGACGTTTAGATCCAACAAGAAAAGAAATATAATTATTACATTTGAATTATGAAACCTCAAAACCAGTCCTAAGGTTTCTGTTTGGGACTTTTCTGACTTACATCTTAACTTTTGAGTGATTTACATATTATTAACCTACACGATCTCTCGCAGAGTGACAAGCCTGTTCACAGCAACATTAAATCTCTCTGCTCTTTTTGATATCCACTCATGTTAATAATTATCTTTCTTAGTTTTGAGAACTTCTGTTAGGGGTGTTGTTCTTTACAGTATTTCTCCTCAAAACCATATTGAAGAAAGTTGCTTTCAACCATAAGCATTTTGAGATATTTGAAAAACTAGATAAGAAAATACATTTTCTTATCTTTTCTAAAAATTTGTTGAAGAAAAACAAACATGAAAGCAATATAACAATGCTATTATAGCAGCTAATGCTGCTGTGCAATTGAAAGTCAATTCAAAAATATGTTACACTAGCAAAAGTTGATTGAGAGGGAAGAACAGTTAGATGTACCCCGCCTCTTGCCCTATGACAGCTGGGATAGGCCCCAGTGCCCCCGCGACCCCGAAAAGGATAAGCGGAAGAGAATGGATGGATGGATAAATATATTTATATGATTGAAAACTGGAATTTCTTTCTACAGATTATAAGTATACTGCAAGGACACAGGAGTAATTTTTTCCCCAACATTACATACTAGAATTAGTTGGGGGGGAATCATCCAATTCAATACATTAGTGGGTGAAGAGTTGTCGCCTGGTGAAACTCTTCTGTTGTTTGCAAAAGACAAAGAAACACAAAAGCAAATTAATTTCTTACTCAGTTTATCACAAATGTTTCTCTTGCTATTAAGACCGCCTATTATCAAAACAATTAAGCAAATCAAGGATTGAGTTTTGACCCAAGAAGTGAAACTTACCAGGTTCTCCCGCTCAATCCGTTGCTGTTCTCGTTGCCTGTTCACTGCACTGTGAGTGAGGCGAATTCGAGGAGAGTTACTTGCCCCGTGGCTTTTCTTCACTGGTGCGCTTCCCGATCTGGGACCCGGAGAGAGGCGAGACAGCTCGCGAAGTAGTCGCTGATTCTCTAAATCAATGCGCCGAACCTCCTCATTGCTGAAGGAGTAGTTTTTCCTGTTTCTCCCTCCAGGATAGTGGAAGACCAGTTTTCTTCCAAGCTGACTTTCTAAATTGAGAGAGCCTGAAAGGAAAAACAAACAGTTGTATCATAATTTGAGTTTCACATTTTGTGCTAGTGGTGGAAAATGTTCTGTTGTACTGATGCTCAGGTCAAACATCAGTACATCAGAACACCCTCTGCAAACAGCTAAAAACGCATCTTTTTCCAACTTGTTTTTGAGTCTTTGTTTTTTAGGTTTTAGCATTTTTGTTGTGAATTTCTCTGTATAAATAAAATTGTACTTACTTCTGCTGCTTATATAAGTTTGGGTTCTTTGATATGAAAAACTGAATTTTTGAAGAGCCATATTCTTGAGCTACATTTCTGCAACCTCCATCATGTACATTTTGAAAAGTCACAAATAAGTGAAGTGGAATCTTTTTGTGCACTTTATTTCTTCATCAGTGTTCAAAAGAGCTTGCTCTGCAATGTTAACCACACTCTGTGCAAACCCCTTCTGAGCTACATTTTGAAAAACAGCAGTATGTTGAAACTAAAAGAGAAAACCTTGAAAAAGATTTTTATGTGAAGCAGAATTCAACTAAAACTCACAAATCTTTGTGTGGACAACTGTTTTCATACACGTTACAATTACTTTGGGGAAAAAGCTGATTTACTGAACTCACGGAGGAGAAATAAACTTCTGTTTTAGAGAGAGAGAGAAGCTCATATAAAGCTTACACTACACTTACCAGCTAAAATCTTTAATGAAATGCATGTTGATGCAACAGTTCCTCTTTTTCTGGTTTGGGACTGAAGTGTTTTTTTATACTTAGACTGCAATTTTAAGTGTAACAAATTTTTTATGTCATTTTCACCACATCAATGGACCTTTTTCATAGCCGTTATTCTGAAATGTGTTTGTAGGTTAATTATGGCCTTGTCCCTAGTAATGCATGCTGTCTCACTGGAATGAGTGTGGCGTAATAAAGGAAATGTTCCCATAATACCTTTAACCAATTAAACATCTATTTACACTTCTACGACATGTCAAAATGACTGCTGTGAAAAGAGGCCTAGGGCATAACTCCATGTGGGCTTAGAAATACAACTATTATAACGTAAAGCTCAACCATACTCACACTCATCCACATCCTGATCTGAGTCATCATCTTGTATGTTTCTAAGACCACTGGAGGGCACACTCTGCCGCGGCTGCTCCTCTTTATGACTTTCTTCTTCGACCTCTGTGACATTCAAGTCCAGTGACTGAAGAGGACTGGTGTCAGGTGAGGAGAGTGGGGTCACATCTGTCACTGAATCATCTGAGTCTGCCGTATGGAGAACAGGAAAATCACGAGGCCTTGCTGAGCCTACTCTGGTCCTTCTTATTCCTGGACATGAAGAAGAAGTTGCACTTGTTTTCAGGAGGGCAGGGGACTCTAAGCTGCTCTGGTGACTGCTACTGCTATAGGAGCCCTCAGAGTCTGCATCTGTGCTGGTCTCAGTCGATGAAAGAGAAGGACTCTCAGACCTGCTTGGAGGAGCTGAAGGACTTTGGTTGTGCAAATTTCTTATTACTTTTTTAGGAGATTGTTTATTTCTCCTTTTAGAGCTGGCACTGAATGGTAATGCTTCTCCTTTGGTCTCTTTTGGACTCTGAATGTAAACATCTGTATTATCTACCTCTTTGGCTTCAGCCAGTAAAGCCATGAATGTTCTACTGGACCTTTTAGGTTCTAAATTGGCGCAATCTTCACTATCACTGCTTTCATTGCTGATTTTATCCGATGTAGTGGAAACGGATGATCTACTGCTCCTATTATAGGTCTCCGCTTGCTTTAGATGTTTTCTTGTCTGATCACTCCTTGATGACAGATCGCCACGATAATTCTCTCTGTGTTTTGCATGTAACTTATCATGTGCTTTTGAGATCTTCTTCTCAGCCTTCAAACCTTTCTCCACCTTATGTTCTGCATCTGTGCTGCTTTCAGCACAATCGCTGTCGAAAAACGAGTGATCCACTTCACCTTCCAGTTCACTGGGGTTGAACATGGCAATTTCCCCTCTGCACACCTGTAAGGATGTAATGTGAGATACCTAAATAGTAATTTTTTAACCCATTTATTTAACATAACAGCTAACAACTTAGCAAAACCTGCTAGAGTGACTGCTTTCAAAGACTGAAATGATTGGCCAGGTGTCCCTTTTTATGTTGGGTTGCACAGCATTTTTATCCTTTGTCCACTGTCCCACATATTGAGACAATGTTCCACATTTTATGTGGTTCTAGCTTACAAACATCCTCACAAGAAACGTGGTTTAAACAGACATGTGCAAACAAGGATCCATACTGAAATACAAAATAAAGGTTAAGAATTTTAAAGGTTTTTTGCAATATAAAACAGGTAACACTGCATAAATCCATGAAAACAAGAACAAGAACAATAGGACAGTCCAGTGAACTCAGTGAAAACACACGATGGAGGAATGTTGATATGCACAAGTTACAGAACTTGAATGCATTTCTAAAGAACTGAAGATCATCACTTCAAACTGCTGTATGATCATCAAGTGAAAGGAAATTGTGTGAGGATGTTCATTATCAACCCAGGAAACAGCAAGGCTCGAGCCTGCCATGAACTGGAAACTGTTCGATCACCAGTGCCACTGTCTACAGTGAAGAGAGTTTTACATGACCATGTACCAAATTTCCCCTTTTGGGACAATTAAAGGATTATTAGAGGGCACCAATGAAAAAAGACGCCCCTTTTACAACATCGAAACCTTCAAGTTCAACTATTATTTGCAGCTGCCCACAGGAATAAAATAAATGCCTTCTGGAGAAGAATTTTATGGTCAGATGAGACCAACACTGAGCTAGCTGGCTACAATGACAGGAGGAATGTTTGGTAGCATGAAGGTGAGGCTTTCAAACTGTAGTATCTGTCAAGTACTGTGGTGTTAGCATGATGCTCCGAGGCTGTTGTGCTGCCAGTAGTACTGCCACACTACACAAAGTGGATGGAATACTAAAGACAGAGGACTACCTCCAAATTCTTCAACTTCACCTCAAATCAGCAGCTAGAGGGTTCAAACTTGAACCATCTTGTTCCAGCAAGCTGAGCACACACCGGCTTGGATGAAGCAGGCTAACACTAAGCTTCATGAATGGCCTTCCAATTCAAAATTTGTGGACCATGCTTAAAAGCTGTGGTCTGATAAAGGAAACCAACCGGTTTGAATGAACTCTACTAACTCTGCCAAGAAGAGTGGTCAAATACACACCCAGAATTATGCCAGAAAGTTGCTGATGACTACCAAAGATGTGTGCTCCAGGCGCAACTTGCTAAGGGACAATTAACCAAATATTAGTAGGGGTGCATGTATACACTTGAGACTACATGTATACTTTTGACGATGTGTGGATTAGAGAATCCAAATTAAATTCAAACTTATGGACCCAATACTAAAGTAATTAAAGATGTAGCTGTACAATCATTCTACCCTGGAAAAAGAACAGTCCACAAAAATTAATTAAAAGCCCCAAATTACCAAGATATTCAGGCCAATGATGTGTATGTAATCCTTTGTGTCAGATACAGTAACGGTCAGTCAATAAAAGACATCTGCATAGTTTGTGCGTGTGTGTGTGTTTTTGTTGAGGTTAGATAATACATGTTATACTATCGTGTAGCTTTAGCAAGCTTTGTCACATATAAATAAAATCTTTGCCCCACATTTCGCTTGTTGGTCCCCCTAGAGTGGCCTCTTCAACACTTTTCCTCAGTGCAAAGACCGGGTTTCATTTAGCTTAAAGTGGCATAACAGCAAACTGTTGTGTAATCTATCCATCAGTGTGTAGCAAGCTCCAAAACACTAACACTATTGGTTATCTGTTTACCTACACTTTCAATCTCCATTACTACAATAATATAAAATGCGGTGGGTATAATGCTTTCACGTGTGTTTTAACCCATAAACAACACACGTTAAGCCTGCCAGTTAACTAACGTTAATAGTAACATAGCTAACTTATCCAATTCGTTTAGTTTAGCTAACTTAAGCTCCAAGAATATCTTAGTTCTCTTACCCAACGAAAGAAGGCACGACACACCGTTTTCACGTTAGAATTAAGTTTCTTCTTAAGAAAGAATGTCAGGAATCTGAATAAATACAGAGCAAACCTGCAATAAAAACAAATTTAGCGTTAGCAGGCTAAAGCTGGAGTAACACGGTGCCTGGTAACTACGCAACGTCACTTCCTGGCAACGGTCGCCCTAGGAGATCTCTGCAGTAGTTAAGAGAAGCAGTCGACTCCAGCATTTTATCGCTATGAGGGTTATCAGAGTTTGATTATTTCATAAAAACAATAACAGCGAAAATTCAGCCGCTGATTTGCTAAATCCGATTATTTCAGTCAAAGTAAGTTAAACTGATCAAAAGTAAATTAATTTTTTGGTACTGAATCTAACAATAACTATTTGTGTTATATTTGAAGGTATTTGGGATAAAATTCAGTTAACATACAGTTTACAAAATGGTTTCTTATTGGGTAATATTAGGTAAACTTAATTTATATTGTATTATTTCTTTCTCATGATTTTGAGTGATAGAAAACATGCGCATTAACAAGACAAAACTGATGCAACTGATACACTGGGACAACAGAGTATATGACATATAATATACTTGAATTTGAATCACCTTTATTCCGATTTCTATCCTTTATTTATCGTTTGTTACTCTTCCTGCCCCTTGTATTTGTTTATGCGTGTCTACTTACTAAAATATGACTTAATACAATGATGTCTCTTCATGTTTTATATTTTTCACCTTTTTTTCTTGAGGTTATAAGTTTTGTTCTTTATAGACAATAAAAATTACTTTACTTCCTGCAATCTGGCCACTCAACTTACTGTCTGTTTTATGCAGAAAACAAACAAAAAGAGAGTTGCCCTGTGTTGTGTGTTTTTATCTTTGTGCACAAATTTCTAACCTACTTAAGAAACATGTCAAGAGACAGATACTGGAGACAAACAGATGGGAGGTCATTAAGTTTCTCCTGGGGATCCATTATACGACAGTAACTGCTCCCCCTAGTGCATCTCCATTACCAAGAAGAGGATTATCTGGAGGCGCGTCCCCTGAAATCACAATTTGTCATGGTTTTACTCTTAATAACATAATTAGACCAAGAAGTGACACACACTAATGAAATGCCGATGTCCTGGGACAATAGCACTCGGGGGGATCTGTTGTATAAACCTGTGACTGGTCACTGTCATATAATTTACATGCCAATGCAGGATGGGTAGAAATGAGGATTGAATAGGGGGGGTTTCTTTATTTGTCCCATACTCAGACAATGAAGGCATAAGTAACTGCAAATTTAGTATGAAAAAGATGAAAAAAGTTAATAAATCTCTGTTTTCTTTGAAAGAAAACCATCCATTTGACTGTGACACCTGGCTAATATTGGAACTTCAGTTACGAAGAAGGACCATTTTCCACAAATAACTTTTTCATTAACCATTTTTTTTTAAACACGAATACCTGCATATCCTACAAACTGAGGGTTAGTTTCAGTGAAATGTATTTTATTCATTAGAAACAGAGTTAATTTCTTTCTGTTTCAACTGTAACTTGTTTCCAAATGAATACAGAATACATATTTGTACAATGTGATGTAAGGTTTGTTCTTTAGTCGTCTTATGTAGGACTACACCAACTAATTATTTATCATATAAATAGTAATATTGTAGCACAGATTCAACAAGGTGCTGGCAACATTCCTGAGAGATTTTGGTTCATATCCTGGAAGTATTGATCAGAAGATTACACTGAGGTCATAAAAGGATGGACATGGTCAGCAGCAATGCTCCCCACACCATTACACCACCATCAGCCTGAACTATTGACATAAGGCAGGATGGAGCCATGATTTCATGCTATTTACACCAAATTCTGACCCTACCATCCAGATGTTGCAGCAGACATCAAACTCTTCAAACTTCTTTTTTCCAATTTTGGTGAGCCTGCATGAATTGTAGTTTCCTGTTCTTAATTGACAAAAGTGGCACCCAGTGTGGTCTTCTGCTGCTGCAATCCACCTGTTTCAAAGTTCAACACATAAAAGATGCTCTTCTGCATATCTTGGTTGTCAACTTAAAGCAGTTTGATCATTCTCTTCTGGCATCAGCAACATACTTTCACTCTGAGAACTGCCACTGACTGGATAATTTCTCTTTTTCAGACCGTTCTCTGTACTTGTCTGGCACTAACAATCATGGCATAAAATCACTTTAATCCCCTTTCCTCCCCATGCTGATGCTCAGTTTGAACTTAAACAGGTCGTCCTGTCCATGTCTACTTGCCAAAATACATTGAGTTGTTGCTATGCAACTTGCTGATTAGATATTTGTATTAACAAGTGGTTAAACAGGTATACCTAATAAAGTGACCAATGAGTGGTTTGCCCGTTATGGCATTTTAGCAAGGACTCCATCTTTCATGGTAGGTTCATATGTCCACCAGGAACAAAAGGCAATGAGAAAACTGTTTAACTGTTTGAAATGAAGTAAGATCAACGTATATAACTGAGCATAATTGATATAATTGATGAGCCTTTGTTATATTAAACCATGTCAAACAATGAAAGCACAGTAAACAACTATTTTCTTATTTCAGTACAAACATTACTTCCAACTGTAGCTGCAAGTTAATCATTTATGCAGGACTCAACCAAAACCAAAGCCTTTTACATACAGTAATAACACATTTTACTTCAGTTTGCAAAAGTTGACACGTGTTCATAAAGAAGGCGAGTTAGAGTGCTCCTCCATATTTCTGAACATGATTCACTGAAATGAGATCCATCTGGCAGGCTGAGGGAGCTCAGATGACCTTCGGCCTCTGAGGCAGACAAAGATTATAATACGCAGTTTGATCCCAAAAGTCAGGTCCTTTCCAGCCACACCAGCCCTGGAAATATAACAGCCACACCAAGATCAGCACAGTGTGTGGGAACCTGCTTTTCAGACTGAGAATTGCTGGCGGTGTGAATGCTTTTCCGTTACCTTGTCTGTGATAACCTGCAAGTCCTCTGCTCCAGTGTAATGAGGATCTAGGATGAGGTAGCGGATCTGCCCTGTGGTCTCACTCCAAGCCACACCCAGGATAGTGTGAGCTAAAACGCCTCCTCCTGCAACACAGAGCAAACAGCAATGTAAGTTTGAACAAGCTTTGTCTATGTTAGCTATCAACAGTACAGGCTTCTGAAAATAGTCAGCTCCCTCCTTTTCCAAATCCATAATCAATAGAATACAATAGAATACAATTCATATTTTTGGGCCAATTAGTAAAATTCTTAAGATGACTGTACGCACAAATCCTGGAAATGATAGCAGGCTCTGGTTTTCTTTGAGTTTTTGTGGTGATGTGACTTTAAAAAAAATGTTTTAATGTTTATATGTGGTGTTTATAGTGAGTTTTATGTTGTCATGCACTGACAGCAAAATTCATGACAAATTTCCACTACTTTGTAATGGAAATGAAGTTTATTGATTATAATGAACTCCCTTCTTTACCAAATCCAAAATCAATAAGCTGCCAATTAAAACAAAACAAACAAAAAAATCCTGGGAATGATAGTGGGCTTCTGCTTCTCTTCGGGTTTTTGCGGTGAGGTAACTTTTCTATATTTGGATAATGAATTATAAAAATAAGGCTTATCATAAAAAATATCAAGAAAACAAAGTTTCTGTGAGGTCATAAAATTAATGTAACTGTAACAGTTTGAAAGTGAGCTCACCAATCATGACTGGAGTTCCTTCAGTGAGGAAGTGGTTGGCCAGTTCTCGGCCTTTGGACGCCAGCTCAGCTCCCTGACTACAGAGAAGGCAGATTAGTTGTCAGATATATTAAAATCATCCACAAACACATAATCATTCACAAGAAATGCAATCCCACCTCACAAACAGGATCTTGGAAGTGAGCCCAAGCAAATGACTCAGAACAGCCTGAACCTCAATGGATCCAATCCACTGACGTGACCCGACGAAGGATGCCTGCTTGTCTCCAACATCCACTAAAGCCTGGAAAGCAGAGAACCAGACAGCTTGGATATGTCTGATAACATTGTAAAAAAAAGAGGAAATGTGGGCATATCTTGTACTCTGATCATATTTTATAGGGCAACTACCTGCTGGATCTCCTTGTGAGTGGGCACAGGCAGCTCTACGTAACCCTGCTGCTGGAACCAAGAGCAGATAGTCTGCAGGGAGCGATAAGCACAGCCCCAGCCATTGTCATCTACACGGTCCTGCATGTAGTGGTGATAGCTGTAGATCCCCTGGACCAAATACACCTTGAGAAAAGAAAAAAAAAAATCTTGCTGTGTTCATCTATTTCTGCAAATGAGCAGAATACTGTTAAGGATTTAAAATAAGTAATTAGATATACCTTTCCATTATCTAGGGTAGGGTGCGTGAGAGCCAGATGAGGGTTTCGGAGATAACCGTCTTTGTAGGGCTCATTGGGAAAGTGGTAAGCGTTGGCTCTTCTGAAGTAAGGCCTGTCATCTGGTAGCTCAAACTGCTGATGCAGCTCCTATTCAGACAAAATAAAGTTTCAAGGAAAGGTCATTCATTCTTTTTGTCCTTTCTTTAAACAAGAAAGCACAAGTTGAACTCATTGGGATTAATATGTCTATGATGATAGAAGTTCAGTCTGCGGTTCTTACTTTACTTTCCCAAAAAGTTGATTCTGTTCATCTGGACGGAGCTCTACATCCAGATGAAGTGAATCAACTTCTTGGGATTTCCTTACCTGGATGATTGAGCACATGTTAAGACACTAACCTTACGTTGTGCTACTAGCTGGCTGTCAGGCACTCCTACTGGATAAACCACAGTCACCAGTCCTTTTGGTTCTGGAAGGAGGAAGTGGACCGGTTCAGGAACAAGTAATGTCATTCCCTTCATGTTCTGAAGAGTCACTTTCTCCATCTCACACAACTGATGAGTTAGTGCCTCAATTAGCTGCTCGCAGGCACTGCAATACCAGAATAAAAAAAACCAAAAAGTAATATTACTGTAAGAGACGAGCTTTGGTTAGTGGTATGAAACCAGATGTTTTGTATAAAAGACATACTCCTTGATTGTATCGCTGCGGCCGGTGCAGACAACACAGTCTAGTGGAAGAGTCACACTCACAAAGTGGGATTTCAGAACTGTTTTGGTGAGGATGGGGGCTGAGAGGGGGCCTGGCTTTGTCACCTCCGTCATCAGACGAAGGTTTATGACACTCTGAAAGGGAATAAGAGTGAATTTATATTCACAGGTAAACGCAAACGCCATAAAGACAACTAGACATAAAAAAAACCGTTATGATGAGAGCTGAAACAATCAGCCAGTGGCATAGGTTCAAGTCGCATCTGCAGTGAACAGCAGGTTGACAAAGACAGAGCATGCCTGGCCTGTGGCAGCAGGACTGAGCCTGCTCTACTGTGTCAGCAGTTTTATCATGTATTGTCACGGTGATATGGACTATTGTGACTAGACTGGATCAAAGCATCACACTGGGCTCAGGAAACAGTGCTATTTTCTCCTTTCTTTCTTTTATAAACAAAAATTGGTCAGATAATTAAAAAAAATCACTGTCAAACTGATTATAGTCTTTAATATGGCTCCATATTATTCACAGAACACAAAATATTGCTGATTATTCGATACGTACCGCCACCGAACTTTTTTTGCTTTTCTTTTTTGATGATTTTTTCCCAGAACTCTCTTGTTCGTCTGCCCTGAAATAAAAAACAAAACAATCCCCCCACCACACACACACACACTTTTCAATATAGCCCAATAAAATACAAAGAAACAGTAATGACAATAAAAGAGGTCCAGAACAATATAGGGAAACACACAAACACACATTTAAAACTATAAACCAAAACAGAGACTAAAACAGATGAGCGCAAATCAAAGTGTCAAACACATGAATGCATTTATTCCTATAAAGTTCGTAGTATGGAGTGCATAAAATGTATTACATGACCACAGATGTCTGAAATTTTACATAATATCTGAAATTTGCTGTGGGTGGCTGCAGCTCAGGGATAGAGTCTACTCTGAAGGTATCTGGTAGTTTGAAACCTGGCTGCTTCAGTCTGCATGCCAAAGTATCCTCGGGCAAGATACTAATACTAAATGTTCTACTTTAGCTTCGCATTTTTTATTTTTTTTACCTTCATCTATTCTGCTTTAGATTTTTTTTTCATCGTGCCACTAAAAGATGCAGATCAATATGTCACTAAAGACTGTATTCCTGTTGGTTAGTTGGTAGCAACAGTTTTAGTGTGTGGTAGTCGTCCTAAAATTTCAGACATTTTTTTTATAATTACATCCCAAATTATCTGTGGTCCACAACTCTGAACATCTCTCACTGTGCAACAAGGGACCACTGTTCATGAGCCACAATCAAAGATATTGTCTCAATTCTTGCATGTCAGTCAGCCTTCTTCTTACAAAATAAGATGAAGAATCTATTCAAGAGAGAAATAATGCACTGTAATAATGTCTGTACTTACTGTATCCATTGATGCATATCTTCACATAGTGTACTTGGAGTTATTTCTTCAGGTGTGGCATAAGCATCTTTGTTTGGCCATATAATAACAGGACTGTCGCTCACTGCCAGAACACAGGATTCAGATTTCACCTGGGAGCGAAGAGTCTCAAACGTTCTCGAGATGACATTTCGCACCAGCTGCTCTGTAAGAAGAAAATAGCGTTTCTCTTTAACATTCCTACAGCGTTAGGGTAATAGATTTGTATGGCTTGAGTTCTGGAATTTGCATTTGACCAGTTACTGCCACTCTGTTATAGAATTTACTGTTTCTAGTACACTAAACGGCTACACATGTATACATTTTACTTTAGTTAACTAAATATCTTCTAAATGAGGACATCCAAAGTAATGTTTGGGGGTTTTGTCTTAGAAGACCATCATTACATCAAGCATGTATATTGAAATTATATTCCTGGTAATGTGGGTAAAGTTTGAAATAGCATTTAGTCTGACTCAATTATAGCAGGAAAAATGAATAGAAAAACTGCATTTTCTATAATCCACACGGGATCAAATATATAGATAGACCCCCACTAATATTTGGTTAAGTGTCACTTAGTGAGTTTCATCGTGGTACCCAACAACAAAATTCTGGCATAATTCTGTCTAGATATTTGACCACTCTTCTTGGCAGAATTGGTAGAGTTCATTTAAACTGGTTGGTTTCCTGGCACGGACGCAGATTTAAAGCATAATCCACAAATTTTCAATAGTCCTTCAGTTGAGCTTGAAGGTACCGATTTTGGAGCAAGGGCTTCTTTCTCAGTCTAAGCTGATGTAAAACTCTCTTCATTGTGGACAGTGACGCTAGTGTTCCAGCAGTTTCTAGTTCATAGGAAGTTTGAGCTCGTTCCTGGGTTGTTCTACCAGACCATGACAAAGTGGCGACATATGTAAATAACATGTAATTATGTACAGTTGTTTGAAGTGATGATTATGGAATCTGCAGTTGTTTAGAAGTGGCTCCATGAGACCTTCTCAGCTTGTGTAAATCTGTAATTCTCATTCTTAGATTTTCATGGAGCTCCTTTGACTTTCACAACTACAAAAAGAAACTACAATTTATTAATCAATCATGATCTCAAATGAGAAGGTAACAGGTTTTAGCCCCGTCAAGTTAAAATACATTTTAGAACCTTAATCTCCATTTATTTAAAAAAAAAAAATGAAATGAGTGTATTTATTTATTTGAACTTCACACAGGGTTTGACTCTGTGTTTAGTAGGAAAAAAACCCCAAATAAATATGCGCACACACACAATTATTATTATTTTTAAGTCTTAAAAATGTGTGCTGTGCTCGGAAGACAGCACTTCCAAGAAATCATTAAAAGCCCCAAAATATCATGACATTCATGCGCGAGCTGAATGGATGCAAACCACTTACCACGACTGTGGATGTTTTAACTTTACGTGTGTGTACATTTAGACATATTGTTAAAAATCGTTTCTGAACACACCATCTGTGCTGTCCAGCTGACATCTGAACTCCAGCAGACCTTTGACACGAAGAACGGTCGCAGTCTCGGAGTCAACAACGACCTGATAGCACACAAAACGACAGAAGTCAGCGGCTGGTTGGGGAAATCATCTGACAACGATTGTAATTACTCTTTTAGCGTTACTGGCTAACTGCTAAGCCACGAACTGAAGAACCCACAAGATAGACTTACTCGTGGGTCTGAACACAGAGGAACACAGACACGACCTCGTTTCGATAACTTAATTTCAGCAACCTTACCATTTTGGAGTTCTCAGCCTAGCAAAGGAACTACACTGTTTATTGTCAGTTGTTTCTAAGCACTGGGGGCTGACATGTCTACTAAAGCAAAAGTTCAACGTGTCTCTGGTTGGGGCTTTCTATTGGGCCACACTGGCTCCGCCCATTTATGGTGCATTTATAGTAACTCGTAAGTTCGGGAACGTTTTCTAGATAGTTTGTCATACACGTCTTCACAATATTTCGTTTTCTTTTATCAGTTTTTTTCCCTTTTAAATTTAAAACGCCTATAAATGTATTGTATATTACCACCTATATCCTCCCGAGAACCGAGGAAAAGTGCATCTTCTAGTTGAACTTTTGTTGTGAAATGTGAATCCCCTGAGATTCACATTTACTGCATGGATTTTTGTAGTTCATCAGATAAGCAATCATATACTCAATAGTTTACAAAAAAATAATAATTAAAAAACCAACACCCAACATTAGTCTATCTACATCTGGGGTAAAATTAGCCAATAAGTAAATAAAGGCACTTATAATCCTCCTCAGTCCTCCCTTAGAGAACGCTAAATCTTGTGCTTAGTCTCTAATGCACACTTTACTCCATCTAATTAGTCTTGCTTCACTGCCCATGTTCCCCTTCTTATGCAACATTTGACACAATGTGTCAATATTCTTCTTATTATTAATTTTGTTGAGATATTTATTTTGTATGGGTGTGTGTGACTGTGTGTGTGTGTGTGTGTGTGTGTGCAGGGGAGGAGGGTATTAAAAACAACAATAAGTGTTTTGTAACACTGTAAGTGCTCACAGTCAGACACACACAAAAAAAGGTTAAAATGTGTTTCTTGGTGCATTGCCAGTTTATCTCAGGATATTCATAAGAGCTATGTGAGTTAAGCCAGAAGTGTAAGTGTAGACAAGGCTTTTGATATTTTAAGTTGCTGTTATGCAGGCTTAAGTCATAAATTGTTCCAAACATCACTGCCAAAGCTCTTCTAGTCAAAGGCAAATAAATTAAATCAGCATCAAGGCTCGGCTTGCAGATAAATCAGATTTACACCCTCTGATTTATAAAATATAAAGGACAACTCTTCAGCCTAAGAATTATAAATTACAAGAATATCTGTAAAAAGGAGGATCTACTGAAAAAATATTCCCATTACAGACCTTTTCCACCCCATTTTAAATTGTATTAGCTATTCTTAGCTGCTATGTCAAAGTCAAATAGCACAAATACCACATGCCAGGAAGTGGGGTTGAAAATGAGGACAGTTTCAGGTCACTGATGTTTTGTCCTAACAATGCCTCTGGATAAAATCAAGTTTGTTAGGATTACTGGAAAACAGAGATGAAATGGTTCCTCTTGTACACGCATGCAAAGTCAGTTGTCTGAATCTAACAGAGTGTCAGATAAAATAAAATAAACACACCTAACAGGTGCAGTGTAGGGAAAAGGTATTTGCCCCCTAACTTATTTCAATTTCACTAGCAACACTCACGTTACTTTGGTTACTGTTGACTAAAGAAATTACTTAGTTAGAGCCTGTCTGACGGAGTGAAGTCGACTAATAGATCTCTAAAGGCAGCACATCATGACAGAAACAGCTGAGAAGCAAAATCAGTCACATCTATTGGTCTGGGAAGACTTTCAAAGCCATTGTAACTCTTTGGGATTCCAGTGAACTTATGGTGAGAGCTGAAAACTCTGCTGACCAAAAGAAACACAAAGGCTCGACTCACATTTGCCAAAAAACAATATTTTCAGGATCCCCAAGACATTTTGGAAAACAGTCTGTGCACTGACGAGACAGAGGCTGAACTTTTTGGAAGGTTTGAGTTACATGTGCATAAAATTAATAGCATTTCATAAAACGAACATCACACCGACAGTCAAACATGGTGCTGGACCTTAAACAGGCCATTTATGCTTGAAAACCTTCCAGTGTGGTCAAAATAAAACAATTCTGCAAAGAAGAGAGAAAGTAATGACTTTTTTCCACACAGAGCCAGGTAGGTTTGGATAACTTTTTTCTCTAAATGAACAAAACATTTTGCATTTTGTAAATGTTATCTTTGTCTAATATTAAGATTTATTTTATCTAAAACATTTATAGAATATTCAATATTTCTTCAATATATACACTAAAGTGCTGGAACACAACATTACCACAGTATTGTACTCCAAGTATCTACATTATTAAACAATTCTTTGTGCCTAAATGTGGCAATCTGCTCCAGGATGTTCCCTCTTATCAAACTGAGTCCGGCAGCAGCAGCATGCATTGTAACAGTGTGAAGTCATGACTCTTGAGTTCCCGTGGACTTAGTGTGCTGAGGAAGATTTGTGATGAGATTAACTATCTCCCTTTGTATCATAAACAGAGCATTAAGATCTTTTCAGTTATATGCTATAAATATTAGAGTGTGAGCGAGGAATGATTATATGGCAAGAACTCACATTACAAATGCACATTCATCATATGTCCATAGGCAGAGTTTATCTTTGGAGCCTTTTATTTATGTGAAAAGTGGCAGATGTGCTGGGATGTAAAAAACAAAACAAAAAACCCCAACTTCAATATATATAAAGAATTTTTGTGCAGCTGTGATGAAACATATAACTATTTTCAGGGTAGCCCATTTTGGCTTTCTAATGAGAGTTATATAAAAGCATTTCAGTATCAGCAGTGTGATTATTTTCTTGCTCCTTTTGCCGAGTGGCTGGTGATTGTAGACAAGCCATGAAGGTTCAAAGCTACATTTTTACAAAATAGAAGCGCAAATCTGTCTTGCACACCTATGTGAGCAACGACAGAGTGGAAAATTGATGTTATATGATAAAAAAACAAAACAAAACAATTGTAAAACATCCACTAGCTTCAGATTAATGTTGGAATCACTTGTACCAAATAGCCACTGAACGTAGATTAGGGAGGTTTTAATGACCACTTTGAACAAGAGGAATGATTACCGCAAGAATCTCATGTTTCAGTGCTTCTATGAGAACTTGGTAGTTATTTTAAGGCCCACTTTAGAAAAAATACTTTAAGTAATCTTAAAGCCTCACAAGATACTTTTTTTCAAGTAATGTCAAGAAGAGAAACATCTGGATCATGTTATGCTCAGAGGTCTCACAGATGAAAGAAGTAGCTTTTGGCATCTGTGTGCTCTCTCAGAGCTGAAAGATTAATCTAGTTCATGAAAATCTTCTAATTTGTCTATATCAGGCAATGTAAGCAGTATACAGTAAATACTTTATGTAACTATAATTACATTTTCCTGCCTGCCTTTAGATTATCCAGCCATTAAAGCCACTATTTGAGTTTCTTTCCCAAATGCCATCAGATAATGTCAGAAATAATTTGAGCATTGCAGTTTCACTCTGCTCTCAAACATTTGTCACCTGCATGGAACTAAAGTCCAAACAGTTATAAAGAATATTATATCTTATTGGCTTTCCTACAAATGTTAGGGAATGCCAGGGGTAATTAAAAACAACAAGTAGAAGAGAGCATTGCATGAAAACCTCCTTTTGCTGCAGGATATCAAATGAGCTTAGCTTCACTTGATTGGTCTCCTATTGAGGCATGAGGTCTGCACACTGGTCCTAGTCATTCCTCAACACTAAGAGGCTCACCACAGGGCACCATCTGAGGGACGAATAGAGGCAGGCAACAGACGAGGAAAAGGAAAGCATACTTTTCTGTTCCTTATGCTGCATTAAAAAAAAAGTACATATATATAAATAATTTAATCACAAATATTATATTTATGGATTTCCACTTCATGCTGTGTCCCAGAAATTATGATATTTGTTTAACTTGTCAACATAATGAGGCCAATAATAAAATAAAACACAATTTATCAGTAGAATATTCCAGTATATTAGCTTATTCATTCAGTCACATAAATGGATTTCCCTTTACAGATTTCTCTATATTTATGCTTTGCCTGAATGTACTTGGATCAGCTGGATGTTATGTTTATGTCTCCAAACATGGCTGTTCCCAAAAAGGATGCTGCAGAGTGCCCTCTTGTGGACAAACTGTGTAGCATCAACTCTTATAATATGGTTGAAGGGTGTTTCTCCCATCTCTTCTTTACTCTTTAGAATTTTTCATTTATTCCCTGTTATAAATTATACTGATACATGAGCAAATAGCTAATATCTGGTGTAAATACTGGCTTACCAATAATCAGCTGGGCTTCAATATGCAGTAAGGCTGAAATGTAATTATTCTGCCTAATGGCTTTCACATTTGCTGCTATTACAGTTTGCTGATAAAATGTTTCTTATTTCCACTTCTATGACTTCAGGCTTTAACGGTGTAGCCATAGATGGAAATATTGGAGGATTTCATGCACGGAAACCAGATTCCACAGAATGGAGGAGCTGGACTTTCTTCCCTCTTTTTCCAACCTCTTCTAGGTATTTTATTTTATTCTATTAACTGATATCCTAATGACATCATAGAGCTCTGCATGAGCTCTCTCTCCACCTTCCTCAAATTTCTAGCACAGACAACCAGAAGTAGCTGTGAGATCAATCTCGGTTCAGTCCTGTGATCATTGAGAGGATGAATGAGATGTTGAAGATATCATGTCATCTCTTATTAGCACCTCTTCTTTCTCTGAATTTGGATCCTTAATCATAACAACTGCACTTAGACGGAGAACCATTTTCCACTTTCCCCTGTCGCCAAGGTGTTACTTGAGAACAAACAGAGCGAGAAACAGACCTGCCTGCTGTGTCAGTCAGCACTTCTCATTTTATCTGAAAGATGTGTTGAAACCTGGTGGTTACTCCCTCAGTGCAAACATGGCTCCTCTGAAAGAACACACTGATAAGACACAGAGTAAAACAAAGCCGAGATTAACACTGAAACTTTTCAGCCAGTCATGACAAAGATGTTTGTTCATGCCAGCGCAGCTGGTGCTCTCTCCACTGGGTCCTGGTGAGAGGCAGCAGCAGCTGTTACCTCTGAGGTAGCAGATGGGTCACTAAGACCTGGGGAAAAAGATCTGCTTCAAGATATTGCCCTCCAACCCCATATCAGTGCTCCGAGAGGCAAATGCAAACGAGCAAGTCACTGGCTGGATAGCTGTGATAGAGGCTATATTATTAACTTAAAGTGAATTAGAAGTCGTTGCTCTGGACTTGTTGTAAAGCATGATCTTGTTTCAAGCTAAAAATGTCTGAAAAAAAAATCACACAAACGCTGCTACATGTTAAAAATATTATTCAATTGGTCTCCATTAGAGCTGCTTTTAAGTAAATTTGCTTGAAAGGGGGGGGGGGGGGGGAGTGTTTGAAATGTTAGCTAACTTTTGTGAGCCAGCCTTTGAATGGAGTGGTTTTACTCACCTCAAAGCAGTTTTACACAACAAGCTTTAACAACAGCAACTTTAACAAAAAGTCTTTCCCAAAATATCTTCATCATGAAGATGGAGGAGCTTGGGATAAAACAAACCAAAACAAAATTAGGAAATGAGCCACATCCTGAGTCTTGTGGCTCAGGAGGCTTATTCATCAGAACCCCACAACTGGGTGCAATAATTTTAAGTTAAAAGTCATTGAAAGTCTTTAGAAACTCCAAATGTAATTAAAAGATTTGGTTCTCTTTCTTAAATCATATCTATAGGGGTCGAAAGGGTCAGAAAGCCATCATTCTTAAGAAGTGTACATTACAGCACCAAGAGACCAACACCTACAGTAGTTTTAAAGATAGTCTGCACAGTTAGGACTGTGTGGTTTCAAAATGTTTTATCTCATTCGTGAATAAATTCACAATCAATGTTTGGGTCTGTGTTAAATGACAGGTTTTGTTGTATTCATGACCAAGATTGGGTGATTTTTTTTTTACGACTACAGGAGCACGTTCAGTAAAAGAAATCATTCCCACCTGTGGCCGTCAAACTCATGGCTCCTCCCCATGACTAATCATGATTACAGACTGAAACCTGGATTATTCCACTTTCCATTTTCTTTTATATGAAGAACATAACTTTAATTAACTTCGGAGTATTGATTTAATATATTTTAATTTTTTTTTTTAATAAATATTTATTCTATTTTTCTGCATTTCATATTGTGATTTTGTTTGTGTAAAATAACTAAAGTCAATTGATTTATTTTAAAAAGGCAAATAATGATATTTCTATTCATTAGCACCTTTCTGTATTGACTGGTAGTAGATGCTACAACGTTAAACAGATTGACTTTATTTGGTATTAATATTATTTAACCTTTACACAAGCATGATACTGCGATTCTTGAGATTAAGAGACACCTATACACATAGCAAAAATCCACAAAGTGCATTAAGTATACCAAATATGCAATAGATAAAGAGGAACATACTCAAATCTGTCAACTTCAGTGGCAGTAAAGCCTAAAACATCAGTAAAAGTGATTGTCCAGTGGTATTAATGGCACTGATTTGCACTGAAGCTGCTTTCAGGTTAGTTAAAATCATCTTAAAATTCATTGACTTTCACTGAATTTATTTTTATTTTTATTTATTTTATTTATTTATTTTACTGCATGGCCAGATGTAGCTAATAAGCCACTATCTGCCTGTATCACTAACTTTAGCCTTCCTTCAGAGCATCCATGCTCTTGTCATTTCAGTTAAAGTACCATGAAACTGTCACATGTAACATAACTTGCACATTTTAAATGAGTAGCTTTTTTTTAAAATTTCTCCCCCCCCCCCCCCCCCCCCCCCTTAGGTTGAACTGTTAAATTAATTACTCTAGTGGGGCGCCCACCCTGGGGCCTGATGAAAGGGTTCCTCCTTTAATCTCTAACCTATAAACCTTTTGTTTTATATGGTAGCAACATCTTTGGTCTTGACCTTAAAAGAAGATCAGGGTTATATAAGAGAGAGTCCCTGTGAGAAACAAGAAAAGTCCCATGTGACAATACTATTCATTATTTAAACTCTCGAAATTGATTTATGGTGTTGTAGTGAAATTGCTTGCTTTTCAGACCAAACATGGCCAACAAGCACGAGTTTAGCCTTGTCATAGCCAACAAAATCTATTTTTTTCCACAATTTTTTTTTATAAATGATCATCTAACATGTCCAATCCTTTCTGCGCCTTTCCCCGACCTTCAGTAGAACAGACCTAATTCAACTCACACAGGGTAACATCTTCTGTGGAAATGTGATCTCATGTTGCTCAGACTTCATATATTTACAAGACTGAAGCACATTTGTGTTTTTGTAAATGTGCCACTGTTAGACAGCTGCTTCATGAAACCCTTGAGTTATCTGTGGTTGATGTAGCCTCGAGCAGAGATGAGGAGGACTCACTTGTTTTTAACATTAGTCCCTTTCAGCCAAACTGGATGCAATGGCATCAGTTAAGTTATCTGTACAGCTTTATAAAACGTGTATAGGCATGGGTGTGAGTTAAACAAGTTGGGGACCATCTTTAAATCATTGTGCTGCTCATAAAGCATGTAGAAATACTGCTTTTCATACAGTCTTCCGCTTAAATGAACTTTTGGTTCAATAGTTTGTGTAACGATTGCAAGTTGCGGCACCACAAATTGTTTAAGACTTAAGACCCTGTAAGAGTTGCAGTAGTGACATTCACTCTGTCAAAACAGATCAATCGGAAATTTACTGCCCAAAATGTAGAAATGTTTTTAAAGCACTGTTCGTGAATCAAACTTCAATTCCCTTCATGTATCTGACAAGAAAGCTTTGGAAAGTGTTCTCGGTGAGGAAAGCTTTAATGCGCTGATCCTGATCATGACTTATTTATTTATAATTTTATGTTGGATAGAAAGTTATTCAAACAATTAATTTGTCCAACAGCTGTAAGTTACAAAACGCTTAGGAAGGCTTAAGTCGTTGGTTTGAAAAGACAGGACAATTGGCTGCATTGGCCTGATCTTTCTCATAATTACAGTACAGCTGATCGTTCGTACAGGAAATACTGGTGAGATTCTGGAATGAATTAAACATGTGCAGATAACATGAGTGACAAATACATTATTAGAGTAAGCCATGCGAGATTTGTAATGCCAAATAAGATAATAAATGTAAAATGAACACCTTTCAGCGCAGAGCGGGGATATAACAGAAGTGTGGTTAACCTTATACGTTACTAGTTTTATTTGATGGTTCCCTGTCGGGCTAAAGTGAAAAAATTTTTTTTGCATGCGACGAGTCGTCTGGAAATAATTTCTCATTGCTGATAGGTTGCTTGGCTACACCATCCCCACTTGCGCATGGATTGGCTTAGTGCTCTTGCCCCCCTCTAGTTCCTCATTGGCTTTTGGTAATGATAGTTCCCTGCCATCATTTGCCCATGCTGTTTTCAATAAATATTGTATGTGGTCTCTGGCTTTGGTGCTGATCATGTGAATCGTCGGGTTGAGAGGAGGAAGGTATCCCGATGAGCACATCAGATGATGGAATTTCCCCCAGAGACCACAACTGCTCGTCCACAACTGTCTCCCTCCGAAATTAGATAAGAGAGAAGCGCCAGGAGGTTACAGCCGGGAAGATGTTCTGCGCCAAGCTGAAAGAGCTGAAGATATCCGGAGAGTGTCCGTTCTCTGCCAGCGCCAAAAATAATGAGCTCGGAGACTTTGAGGAGCGCTCAACTGAGACGGCGGATTTATTGCCTGTTTCCAAGGACGTGCACGGAAAAACAGGTGAGGGTGTACCTCGAAAGAAGACAAGCAGAGCCAAAGTTAACCTGCATACACTTGGGGATAGCATCCGAAAACTGGCATGTCCCGAGGTGAGTTATAAATGCATTTCTTATTCACCTCATGTATCTTCTGCAGTGTTTTACTTAGACCTGTGAAAAAACACAACTATTACTGCATTTATCGCATCTATTTTTATTTATTTATTTATTTATTTTTGCCTTAAAGCACAGACACCATGCCCCTGTGTCCGCTTGAGACAATGAAACAGATAAATCTTATGCTATAAATATTAGAGCCTCTGTAATTGACGTTTAAGTATTCCCAGACGCTGACCTTTAACTTGCTTTGGGCACTCTGTGATACAGTTTCAAAGGCTGCACACTGCCCTCCAACGAATGATGACACTATCAGATCACAGCAGGGACTCTGAAAGGTAACTGGTGTTTTTAATTTCAGCTGCCACCAACACATCAATAAAAACACTGCTCATCCTATCAGCTGCAGTCTGTGAATTATAGGTCTAGCCCACAACTTTCACCACAGCGTGTATTCCTCATGATAAAAATAGTGAGGGTGGGATGTGTGATTTGTTACAAAATATCTTCTGGCACTCTCACTACTAGACTGATACAAGGAGTTGTGACACAGACTCCGGCTGCTATGGATACCTGGAGAAAAAGAGAAAACCCTCCCAAATGAAGGGCACATTAGACTGCTATGGAAAATATCACATGCGCAGTGACATTAATGCGTAGTTTTCACAGTAGGGTCATGGTCTGATGAGGAGCTAAAACGATTAGTGTATTAACCAATTAGCTGAAAATTAATTTGGAACTATTTTTGGTGATGTTTTCCCTCATTTTTAATGCATGTGTACCGATTGTTACCTTGCCGCAGCCTCTCAAATGCAAGGTTTTGCAGTCTTTGTGGTCACATGTCATATATGTGGATATAGAAATATAAATATGGAAAAAAAAATCTTTGGCTGTTTGTTCAGACAAAAAAGCACATAGAAAAATGCCACCTAGGAAGTTATAGCAGACATTTTCCATTTTGTCTGGGATGTTACAGACAGATGAAAAGGAAAATCAATGGTTAAAATGATCTTGTGGACAATTCCAGCCGATGTCTGCTGTATCTCAGTGACTGTCTACTGAAAGTGTGTTTTTAATGTGTGTCTGACTTTGATATTTGTTGACTTTCCAGTCTAGCAATTTCCTGTTCACATCACCAGAGCTGTAGCAGTGAACCAGAGCATTTATTAGAGATGATGAACATTCATTCTGTCAAAACAGGTAAAGACAAATCGGAATCTTATTGGCCAAAACATGCTAATGTTTTAGGGGGGTTTTAAGCACTGATTGTGAATTAGATCCCTATCCTCTTCATGTATCTAACAGGAATCCCGATAGAAGCTTTGAAAATTGCTCTTGGTGAGGAGATTTTTAATATGTGTTACGAAGAGGACAGCCACATTTTGACGGTGGTGGGGGGAGCGCTCCACGACTTCCTCAACAGCTTCAATGTCTTGTTGAAACAGAGCAGCATGCTGCCCAACCCGGATAGACGAGATTGTGTAAACGAACCTTCGGTACTCTGCTTAGACAAAGATCCGGGCCTGCTTACTGTCTATTTCTTCAACCCTTGCACCACCACTGAGCTCTTTTTCCCAGGAGTCATCAAAGCTGCTGCCCGCCTGTTGTACAACACCACTGTGGATGTGGTGATGGACCTCCAACATGGCAGAGACACCATCTTGCAATCCAGTCCACAGCCCAGCCTCCTGTACACAGTTGTAGTTAAAGATACAAAAAATCTGAGCCCCAGTCCGTTGCGGGCTACCTCAGCTGGGACCCTTCCTACCTCTCTCTTTTCCACTATCTTCCCTTTCCATCTGATACTTGACCAGGATCTGGTTCTGGTGCAAGTAGGACACGGGCTCAGGAAAAGACTGATCAGGAAGGATGGACTCAGACGGTTTAGTACCTTCCAAGACCACTTCTCTATTGTGTCCCCCCAGATCAAATGTACCTTTCAGGGTATCCTCACTATGCTAAATGCACAGTTTATCATTCGGATAAAGCATGGAGTTGCCACCACAGATAACACAGGAAAGGTACGTTGATACATCTGTGAAATTCCTTGAAAAGTGACTAGAGAGACTAGAGAGGCTGAAAACATTTTCCCATCATCACCTACATGTTTAAGGAACTTGGGTAGAAGAGGGGGAAAATGGGCTGCTTATAAGCATCGTAGCTTATTAGTGGTGTACTTGGGTGCACTCGGCCTGAGGTAGAGATCAACATTATACCCCCAGTGGAGATCAGAAGGAAATGTCAAACCATTTTATCCATCAAAGCCACAGCCATGCTCATGCTATTTTTGTAAGGGTGCACAGCCATCAGTTGCAATGAGAGGTACTGGCGAGTAAATGTTGCATGCTATAATGAAACTTATTCAAAGATGCTTCCACTTAATACCATGTGGCACTTGTCCTCCAGTGGTAGATTTACAGCTAGTGAACAGGGTCCAATTAAAACAGGTAGAAATCAGCAAATGGGCGAGCCAGCAAGTTTCACAGTCTCTTGCATCTTGGGTCAGCAATTTGATACTTATATTCCAGTCAGCAGAGATAGCACATTAACATAACTTGAATTATCTGATACGTTAAAAAAAGGAAAAACGGCCCACTCCTATGGCTCCACAAATCAAATTTTCATGTTCATTTATTCTAACAAATATTTAATAATTTATAGTAGAGAGAATATAAACATGAGAAATCAAAAGCATTCAGTGTCATTGTTGCGAAAGCTGTCTGTCTATGAAAAATAAAGAATAAGCTGTCAAAAATTTTAGCTATTTTCAGACAAAATGAATGAAATCGGAAAATTGTTGAGAAGACGATGTCAGATCTCTTCAAAGGCAAACAAACAAAAACACACAAACCAAAGGCTTGCAACGGTTTTTATTTAAACAACCCACATTTTTATCTCTTGAAGTCTTGACTGTGAGACAGATTGACCAATTGACCGGCTTACATTCCCTACATAAATAAATCTTTCAGCTTTGTTTAAAACTGTGGCTAATTGCAGCTGTATGCAGCTGTCATTTTATTTTACTGGAATATTTACATCTCTTGAGGGAATTAATTGTGTATACATTTGAAAAAACTGCTTCCATGGATAAAAACACCCCCCACAGCATATATATATATATATATATATATATATATATATATATATATATATATATATATATATGTATGTACTTTTTTTTAAAAAGAAAAAAAGGCATCCTACAGTACAAATGCACAGAATATTTGAGCTGTAAGGATCTCATAGCTTTTAATAACAATTTTGTTAAAAATTTCTAAATGTTTCTCATCATTTTCCTTTTCCTTTTAGCACATGGACCTTAAAGGTCAGATGATTTACGTTTCAGAGTCAAACGCCATCTTGTTCTTGGGATCGCCATGCGTGGACAAGCTGGAGGAGCTGACAGGTCGCGGCCTCTATCTGTCAGACATCCCTATTCATAACGCTCTCCGTGATGTAGTCCTGGTTGGCGAGCAGGCCAAAGCACAGGATGGTTTGAAGAAGCGGTTGGGGAAGGCCAAGGCAGCCTTGGAGCATGCACATCAAGCTCTGGAGGAGGAAAAGAAGAAAACAGTGGATCTCCTCTTCTCGATCTTTCCCGGCACTGTGGCACAGCAGCTGTGGCAGGGTGAAACCGTCCAAGCCAAGAAGTTTGACCATGTTACGATGCTCTTCTCTGATATTGTGGGCTTCACGGCTGTTTGCTCAATCTGTACGCCCATGCAAGTGATCACCATGCTCAATGAGCTATACACCAGGTTTGACCACCAATGTGGAGAGCTTGATGTGTATAAGGTAGGTTAATATATATTGCTGAGCTGAGCTTTTTTTTATTTTTTTTATTTTTTACAGTGAACATTCACACATGCTTTCATGTCTACACTGCACAAATGTTGGGAAACCACTCAGGTGTTAACAATGCTGGATCATTGTCAAGCTTTCAAATTTGTTATGGAACAGTAAGTGACATGGTACAACATTAAGCAAGACTCAACATCAAGATTGAACATCCTAGGATTTTTGCAGTTTATTAGAAAGTCATTTTGCTGGCAAAAATTTCAGACTTATAGATAGGTGACTTCTTTCTTTATGAATAGCCACAACAACAATCGTTATTTTATTAATACATTTGTTGGTTCATTAATTTTTATGTAAGTACACTCGATCTTGCTAGGAATGTAAGTGTGCAAGTCAGTTGTAAGTACTCCGTTTCTGTCTTTTGTAAATCATTAAAATCCTTTTCTTAACTCCCACGTAAATTAAGGTGGACATTACCTGTGTGTCCCGCATGACCACACAGCCGTGCCTGCAGCTTGAATAACTTAGATATAATTATACACTAAAATAATATACACATACTATACACACAAAACTCATGGACAAAGAACTGCCCCTGTAACCCATTTGGTAGAAGAAGAGCCTGCTGAAGCTCTTTCTGCAACATCCCGGGCCACCAGGACAAGTATAATATACATACATTTATATATAAATATATGTGTATATATATATGAATAGGAGGTTACAAATGCATTAAATGCTTTCACAACATTTTGAACAAAGTAATACCATTTTGTGTACAAAGGACTGTAACTCAACCAGCTAGCCAAGTGTCTTGCATAGGCTGCTAATCTGCAGGGAGGCTGGATAATGTAATCAAACTGTCGTGGAAGCATAACAGAGAGAGGAGCGCGTTTGACAAATATCTCGTAAAACGCTAGGAAGTCAGAGGTTCCTTGAGGACCCTGTTTCCACTCCACATGTGTGAGCCTAAAAATAGTTTTACTTTGTTCCAGCCACATAGCAGCTGAGTGCTCTCCAGTTCAGATTTGCACAGAATAGAAGAAGAAAGGGGAAAAAAGATTGACTTTTTAATAAAGTACTACAGTATTACAGTTTAAGTTTTATTACACTTACTTGTCTTCTGCTGCACGATGGAGGCAAATTGTTGCAGACTGTTTGGTGAATATCCACTTTACATTTATCACTCTGTCTAAGGTTCGTTCCCTTCATGTCAAATGTATTCTTAACAGTTAAATATCATAGTCTCAGATTAAAAAAACACATAGGGTCCATATTTTCATGTGATCACACCAGCCACAACATCATTAACCAAGCTTCAAGAATATCACATTTATATATCAGATGAAGATAGCTCATATTGGAAGACTTACTAATGCTTTGGAAATGAAAATAAAGGACTGATGAGTAAAGTAAGGGTGGGCTACTTCTGCTACGTCTAACCCATTGTTCATGTGTCAGACCACACACATCTTTAAAGTTTAAAACTACACACCTAAACACATTCACAGCTATCACATAACTATTGCTTTAACAAAACGTGCCTGCTTACACATAGATAAACACACACGCACACACGCGCGCGTGCACACACACACACACACACACACACACTGCTACTGCTACAATATTAATATGCACCAATGTCACGGCTCATAGCTTAAACGTGGTGTGCCACTTTAAATGCAGCAATAAAGCCCTTGACATTGAGTAGGAGAAGACATAAAAAGCTCCTGAAACAATGTATGCCGTTTTATATTTGTCTTTGTAGAAATAATTTTAACAATCTTCCGCTTTATTCAGGTGGAGACCATTGGTGATGCATACTGTGTAGCTGGTGGCTTGCACAGGGAGAGTGACACTCATGCTGTTCAAATTGCACTCATGGCTTTAAAGATGATGGAGCTTTCAAATGGAGTTATGACGCCAACGGGAGAACCAATACAGGTGAGGGCCAAGCACTAATTACTGTACAATTCTTTATTCAGTCAGATTATGTAACTTCCAACAGTGTCCGAGTGTTTTTATTTGGAGAGTTTTAAGAACAAGAAAAAGAGAACTATCACTACATTGTTGTTGTTACAAAATGTTGTTTATTATAATTTGAATATAAAGCAGATAATGATTTCACACAATAAGTAACGCTTTAATGGCTTCCTGCACTTTAAACTGTTGTCACTATTATTGGTGGCTTTCCAGTTATTGTCCTTATCTGCAGAGAACTTGGCACAATTAACGAACGATGACGTTGACAGCCACTACTGTCACTGTATCAGTGAGTCAGACAATTTTGGGGTTTTTTCAACATGAGTCTAACCTATCAAAACAAGAATGTGAATCACAAAAGCAGAGTGTAACATCTTTAATAATTAGGTGACACTATCTAATCAGAGTACAAATCATAATGTTTCACCAACATCTGACTCAGGATGATTTAATTGTGTGTCTCTGTGTCTCTCTTGACTGCTGGTTGCTCTTAGTAGCAGTTCACACAAAACTTATCTTCTGTTAAGAAATGCTGATTCACGCACTCTACAGAAGAAGTTTATGTATGAAGCTAGCTTGATTTCTATAACAGAGAAGTGTATTCAGAGTAATGTATTTCTATATAGTGTGTAAATGCATTATTAATTTAATAGCCTCACATTTCAGCTATTTGGTTGCATATTAAATTATGAAAGAATTAACTGTGAATTATTCATCCTTAACTGATTAGCTCTATTGACCTTGAACTAAAAACCTAAATAGATACATATCTTGATCGAATGGCATTGATTCAAGATTCATTCTGCATTAATTTATGTATTAAATGTCAGAAATAAAATAAGTTAAACATTACTTAATTTGTACTCTTCATAAGATGTTACAAACTGCGCAGCACATTACAGCACAGAATTTATTACACAGAAAGAATTGTATTCATAAAAGTGAACTGTCTTAGATATTTGACTAAATACTCTGATATGTAATCATGCATGTCTGATGATGATAAAACTATGTGGTGTTTTTGCCTTAAAAAGTCCTAATTGGCCTAACAGCTGTCAGAATCAGCCAAACCAAATATGTGCAAAGTCATGTCATTAACTTCCACGAATGCCAGAAATGCCATTCTGGATGTTTCCTCAGTGGTTACTTGGGAAGGTTTTCATCCCTCTGAAAACACCAAAACGTTATTCTGTAGCAAAATTATACCCATACAATATTGAGAAAATGTTATGCTGAGGAATTAGATTTTGTTTCTAATATATGAAAATATAAAAAAAAATTAAAAAATTAAAAAATAAATAAAAAATTATATATATATATATATATATATATATATATATATATATATATATATATATATATATATATATATATATATATATATATATATATATATATATATATACACACACACACCAATATTTGTAAATCTCACTTTTCCCAAAATTAAAATTACATCGGTTTCTTGGCAGGTCTCTGCATTTGTTACTGTATTCAGATGTTACTTTCACCATAGGTGATGAGTATGGCAGCATGAGAATGAAGGCAGGAATGGGTGTCATCGTGCACACGACTGCGTGCATGTGTAAGGCAAGACAAGCTGAAACTTGAACTAAAACATCTCATTTTCTTCCTAGATGCGTATCGGCCTCCACACCGGTTCAGTACTTGCTGGTGTAGTTGGGGTTAAGATGCCTCGCTACTGCCTTTTTGGGAACAATGTCACATTGGCCAACAAGTTTGAATCATGCAGCCAACCTAGAAAAATCAACATCAGCCCCACAACCCACAGGTGATATAACTCTGCAACTTGGGAACAAGAAAAGTAGCTCATAGTCACATGTCACTGTCTCAAAACATATAATCTGAAAAGCTTTGCAGGTTCAAGTTAGTCCATCCCAAAAGGAGATATAATCTCCCATTGAAAATGCTACCCTTTAACTGCTTGAAGTGTCCTGTTTATCATCCAGACAGTTCTGCTGTGACTTATCTACATTGTCAGGTAACACAATGACAATTACCCCCTACAGACAGACCCACAAATAAAAAGACTGACTTGCTACCTAGCTGGCAGCTCTTACGGGGCCACGCTGCTACTTATAGACTTATGAAAGGTGACCACTGCCTCATTTTTATGAGACAGACTGACCAATCAGAGCAGACTAGCTATTACTGGAACTAAAGAAAAGCCTTTCAGAACAGAACAATAACTGTTCAAAGTAAACCTATTCAGGCAGAACCCCCCAAATAAAATTGCATACCTCTCTTTCTGCACAGTATAATTTGTTTCCACAAGTGGTTGTTGCAGATAACAAAAAACCCAAAGTGCTCTTGACAGGAAACTTAACATTTGGATGAGCACTGTGTTTCCTCTTGTGTCAAATAATTCGCCACGTTGTTTTGAGATCCATCTTTTATCTGTGCGCTCTTTGTCCCAGATTGCTGAAGGGTCGCCCAGAGTTCGTGTTTGTTCCCAGGAGCAGACAGGAGCTTCCGGCCAACTTTCCAGACGACATCCCTGGAGTTTGTTACTTTTTGGAGGCGTCTGTCAAAACTTCAAAACTGAATATGAAATGAAGTCATGTGACAGATCCCAAAAACGTTAGCTATGGAGTAATATAAACCTATCTAGTGAACACAGTGCAACAACCTTGTATATCTTGGTTTTGGTTGAGTTGATGTCGATGATAGTGTCTTCGAGTCAAACTCTTGCAGTTGCTTAATTACAGAGATGTCAGTTTACTGTCAAACATGAGTCTTGTCTCTGTACAATTATCCATTTGTACAGTTGTTGTAGAAACTTACTTCATCTTTCTTCCAGAATGAGTCATCTGCGCAAACTGATATGATATAAAAGCAGCTTTCATTTCTAGCTCCTGCCAGAGATATAGAAGTGCTGTCAAGAGAGGACTTTGGGACTGTTGTTCTAAGACTGTTGACTGTAAAAAATAGTATAAAATGTATAGTAAATGCACCAAAAAGCATACAAATTTTTAAAAAGAGTCATTAAAGTTTTTAATCTTGTAAAATGTGGCTATGTTACAAAAATACATTTTTGATATGATGACCTGTAAATGTCTGACTGCCCAGACTAGGTACCTGGTAAAGCAATGTGTCCTAGAATTACATACAAATAATAAAATAAATAAATAAATAAAAATACATTCTTTAATAACATATAACACAAACAATTAAACTATATTAAGAGTTTAGGATTAAACCTTTGAACCAATGAAGCAATGCCGAGCAGATCAAGGTGCCTTATGCAAGCTCTACAGGCAGGATCATATGTTGGTTTACAAACAAATGCTTTTATTTATTTATGTTTATTTTTTAATAAAACACAACCAATAATTTCTTTCTGAGTCAGACAAAAAACATATACACTGTTTTTTAGGTGTGTTGTGTAACATAAAGCATTCCTAACTCTCAGTATCTTAACATACGTAATGTTTGTGCATACTTTTAGTCTTTTTCCACACCTCACATTTATACTATATTTATTACATGAGTTTCATCGCACTCCTTTGCTACAGAGGGAATATGACACGGCCAGAGTACAATGAATGTCACTCATAATGATGTGCTTTAACCATTATTGTAATGTAATCAAAGTGCAATAAATATTGACAAACAGTTTTAAATGAATGACTCTGTAGCACATTGCATTGTATGAATAATTGTCATCTTAAGTTATTGACATATATATGATGCAGTACATGCATTGAAAAGTAACTAGAGGCATTTACTCAATTACTTCTTTTCTGTATCATTTCAGGCACTTTTATTTTACTTGAGTGTTTTTAGTTTAAATTTCAGAGTAGAATAATTCCCTTTTTACTCCAGTACATTTATATGATAACTTCACAAAAATTAATTCCAAGGCAGAAACACATATGAGCTTCCTAAATTTGGGATTACAAAAACTATTTCTTACAATTCAGATTCATGCTCATTTAAATATTGGAATTGTGAAATTGTTGGCTAATATGTATGTTTTGTACGTTGTCTGATAGCTGATACTTATACCGCTGATTTTTGTTTATTTTTTATGTTGCTATTAATCCCTGTTGTGTAAACAAAGAAATTATTATAATAAATAACTATTAAAGTATTTCAGTGTATTATCATACTGTCTTGAAAGAGAATACATTTTGTTCTATTACTGACCAAACTGCATGTAGGCGCTGCATTGATAAATAAAAAAGAAATCCAACCAATGCCATTGGTGTCCTGCTAGTTCCAGTGTTGGGTTGATAAATCGCTGAATCACACCTTAATGAAATATAATGACTTTATCAGACCAATAGCATATAACATTTTTAAACTTCATGTGACCAGCTACAGCATTAAAATGCTGAATGGAGAGCAACAAAAATGTTAGGTGCACATGTAAAGTGAGGATCATTTTAAAAATAAGACCATGAAAGAAATGAATCTGGATCTGTGTGTAGCTGCAGAAAGAATGAACACAACCCTGATGTGTGCTAGACAGGTTAAAATACTAACACCTTTATAAAATACAGAGTTATTAGGAAGTATTTTGCTATAGGCAACACTTACTATTCTTAATCTTAATATTAATTATGTTAATATTTCGTTACTTATAGCCTTTGTTTAGTAGAAACATAAATGCATGACCTTTATTTTGAAAAAGAAAAGTAGGTCTGTTTTAAGGTCTGTTTGGTTCCAGGTGTATCACCTGGGTACTTCTACCCTTAATATCAATAATAAAGCCTGCTACCCCGCATACTTTTTCAAAATGATGATTTTAGGTAAGTTTAAATGAAAAACTGTCAACATGTTTATCAGAATATATTATCAGGGCATTACAGCTGAACGCTCTTAGCAGAAACTATGTACGGAGAGTGCAGGTTGACCAGCATCACTTGGGCAACAGCAGCTTCTTTGCCATTGGTCAAAGTCTGCTTACGTAACGCCATTGCCGATCTGTTATTGGACAGCCTGGCTGTCAGTAAGAAGCTGACTGAAAAACGGGAGCTGGACCCAGAGACAGTCAGCATCTGTACCAAACGATGAAGATTTTGCTGGATTCTAATAATTTTGCTCAAAAATAAAGAAAACGAGAAACAGCGGACATCATGGTAAGTATTTAACATTAATATTTCCGATTGTGTTTGAATACTAATTAAATAAGTAGCATTTTCCCCCCGAAACGGTGTATTTGCGGTTGTCGTTTCCTGTTGGAATACCGCTATGTAGCGGTTTTTACAATAATATCCATGATTATCCTCATATTAAAATATATTAACGGCTGGACAGAACGTACATGAACACAAAAGGTCATAAAATGTTTAAGAATAGTTAATGTAATGAGCATATTTAAATTTATACATATATATTTTTTTAAGAAAATTGCGTTCGTTCCATGAAATATAACTCACGTTGCTCGTGTTTTTGAAATTTTACAGTATGGTTTTGTGAATCACGCCCTGGAGCTCCTCGTTTTGAGGAATTACGGTCCGGAAGTGTGGGAAGACATCAAGTGAGTTTCAGGATGTGTTTACTATTCAGCCATGTTGGTATCAAAGGTTACACTGTAGCAGCTCAGATCACAACAAGGACACAGGCCAGGCCTAATGTATACTGTACAGCCAGCCCAGCAGCATACACTGCCACAGTGTTACCAGCAGGAACAGATTAACCCGATTATGTAGGTTCACACCAAAAGTTAGTTGGTGAAGTGACAAAATGCCATTATTATTATTATTATTATTATTATTATTATTATTATTATTATTATTATTATTATTATTAATATTATTATTATTATTATTATTATTATTATTATTATTATTATTATTTCCCATTTTGTTTGTAATTGTAACAAGTAAATACCTGCAATAACTATGCAGTACAGACCTGAAAAAACTTGTTTGATGAAGTAACCTACTAAGAAATGCAAAAACCTATCATTTTGCTTTCAAAATCTTGCTTATGTAAAAATCTGCATAAATAATCACCAATATCAAGTACATTCAAGTACTAATTATTGTCATATTTGTCTATATTTGAATATATTTGCAACCTATAAGTGGAAATATTTAAAGTATAAATGTAATCTTACTTTTTCATAGAACTGGTTGATCTCTGGAACTATAATCATAATTGCTGTTTACTGTTTAGATTATCCACTTTATTAGTGGAGTTTAACATTTAAAAAAAGAAAAAAACTCTCTTCTCTAAATCCATCTGCCATTTCTTGCTTTAAATAAGCATTTCTTATCAGGTTCTTATATTTAGGCCTAGTAGGTTTGCTTTAATTGTAATCAAAATGTTATTAGTCACTGAATAAAATGCCTTTTTCACCAGAATGTAACTTAAGTAAATGTGTTATTTTTATTTTTATTTTTTGCAGAAAAAGCTGGCAATATCTTTTTGTGATCTTTTTACATTTTTTCAAAGAAAAACTGCAAGTACACCCCTTTGGACAAAACATGATGACTTAACAGTAGGAGAATCACTAAAGATGCAACTTGAAACATTGCTAAAGATCAGCATTAACCAGACAGTACAACTGCACAGTGTCACATCAAAAGACAGGAATCTTTATTGCACACTCTGAAATAACAACAACAATAACAACAAAATAAATAAAGATAAAAAATAAAACCAGTATAAAAATAACTATGAACTATAACTATAAAAGAGTGTACTTTTGTCATGTCTAGAAAGTGAAGATGCAAAGTAGTTCATGGAGTTGACAAACAACATTGTGATAACACTGTGAACAAACTGATAAGTGGGACCTCTAATATGACAATCTGCTGCTGTGAACATAGTGGCTTTAGATGACAAATGAAAGTGCTGTTTGCAGGTTTCTGCCAGTGAAACCTTGTTTAGGAAAGAGACGCAGTGTCTGATTTAGTGGGATTTGAAACTAAAGCATTCGAGCTGATACTGAGAGCAATATCAAGTAAGCTTATTATTATCTCATTTTAGACTGAGGTGGCATTCGAGGCAGTTGCCTCTTAATATGTTTAATATGGACACTAAAGATTGACAAGGATACAGCAGCAAAACTAACGAATCCTTTGTTTATTCATATACAGTAAAGTATAATTCAAATGTGCTCCAATTGCCAAAATCCCATAAATAAAAAATTTTACACTTTAAGAGCTTTAAGTTTAGTCAACTTTAGGTTTAGTCTTAATGAGTCCTTTCCCCAGAATAATGGCCATTTTCTTCAGCTGTTGAAATATTTGGCTTAAAGTGAAGTTTATTTTTCATCTGTAGTCTTCTATGCCCTATGCATGACCCTGTGAGCAGCAGCTGCCTTTTGTAAATGTTTTCAGAGTGGTCATTTTCCAGCCACCACAAAAAAACATGCTTCAGCGCAGCATGCTACAGCTCAGGGTTATATGTTACATCTCCAAATGTAACTCACTGTTACTCAGTGCTCAGTTTACCAGGTTCCGTCATGTGCTTTTTTAAAGGTTTTCATGAACTGAGTTATTTATATCAGAATTCTTACTTTTTCAAAGCTCGGTATGTTTTTCCAGCTGTGACACATTATGATAAAATTGTGGTTGCTGGTCAGGCCTGTAAATCATTCCTGTTTACTCAGTTAAATATTTGCAATCAGAAGCTCATTAAGCTTTCTGACAATTTTGTGAAAATTGGATTTTCTAAGATATAAATAGCAAAATGTACTCAGGAGCTTGGAGTGCATTGTATCAAAGGACCTGCAGTAGATCTAAACCTGATTAGCTATCTCTGCTTGTTCAGCAGTGCAATTCACACAAGGACTTCAAAGCAATATCAAAAGCTTTTTTTAATGTTTCCAGCTGAATATATATCATGAAAGAAGACCCAACCATTGGTGTCGAGTTGTTGGTGTAAACAGAAAAGCAATTGCAAAAAAGCCAAAGGTAGTGGTTTCCTGAACAAGTTGCCTACGAGACTGTTTACTTCTGCTGTGACATTCGCTGTAGCTTGTGAGTAACAGCTTCCCTTTGTTTTCAGGAGGGAGGCTCAGCTTGATATTGAGGGCCAGTTCCTCGTTAGAATCATATATGAGGATGGCAAAACATATGATCTTGTTGCAGCTGCAAGCAAAGTTCTCAGTAAGTAACAGCACGATTTTAAATCCCTGGAAATGAAATAAATGTAATTTGATGTAGGATACAAATGAAGCTTTAGCAGACATTTGCCCGATTTTATTAAGCTTTTTGTTTTGTTTTGCAGAAGTTGATGCGGGAGAGATCTTGCAGATGTTTGGCAAGATGTTTTTTGAATTTTGCCAGGAGTCAGGATATGACACCATCTTACGCGTGCTGGGCTCAAACGTTCGTGAATTCCTGCAGGTAGAGTCTTCCTCTTTGCCTTTACGAGCGAACTGAAGATGAGAGGAGGTTTTATTCATCACACTGAGTTTTTAGCCTGTAAAAACATTCGGATGATATTTTCTGCTGAGTTTTGGAGAGTTCTTAGGCTGGAGATTTGAGGCTTTTTAACAGAAAGCCAGACTTAACGCACTGTGGCTGTAAAGTTTGAAAGACACGAGAATTTACTGAGCACAAAAAATGTTATGTTGTATTATATCTTTTTTTTTTTTTTAGCTTAAAGGTCAGCTGGATATGTTACATCGCATAAATCAGCTTTGGGTGTCACGTGAAAACACTGGATTGTTGTAAATCGGTCGTTTCATGTTGATAAATACCGTTTGTTCGGGGAGTATTTGTAAGATTCCACTTTTGCAGTAAATTTTAAAAAATAATGTTATACTGTAAAACAAAGAAGAATTTCACACTGTGCAGCTGGATTCTGCTGCTAGAAATCAGCAAACATAAAGGCCTCAAGTTAAGTAAACACTTATAGCACAGTACTCTGCAAAAGTCTTGGGCTATCCCTCAGTTCTGTATATTTTAATAGTAAAATAGGAAACAGGTGTAGCAATTTATTGAAAGATGTGCAAACATAAATGGAAATACTGTATAAATACAACTTGAAAGTTTGTAATGCTGTGACCAGGTTTATTCTTTAACACAGCCTGAACTCTCTGAGACAACCTTTCTTAAAAAAAGTAGTCTTCAGTAATAGTTATTTAGGCTTTTTGAAGGACATTCAAAACTCTTCTTTGAAAGTTGGAAGTTGGATCCATCACAGATCACTGTAGACAGTCACTGTGTAGCCCTGTTGCCACTGATTTTCAGTTCTTTCTCCCTGTTTTCATTTCTTAACAATAACTTCTTAACAGCCACCCTTCCAGTGACACTTCAGCAAACAGTAGATTGACATCTCTCAGGCCCTGTGTCAGGTCTTTACTAAATTGTTTCCTATTTCTGAGACATGGCTTTCAGATAAAGTTCAACTGCTGTAGATAATTTTTAGGTCTGCCATTTCTTCTTTTGTCCTCGACTTGTCCAGTTTTTTGAGATAACCCATTTTTCAGCTTAGCTTTCTAGCTCTTTGGGAACCCCCTTGATGGTGCAAAAATACTATTTTATGGCTGTTTTTTTATTTCTGTGGTTTTTGGTTTTTTGTTCAAAAAGCAACTTTAAAAGTAGGGCTGCAACGATCCATCAGTGTAATCAATCAAGTCGACTATAAAAATGTGTCAATGCGGAATTGTATTTTCACGTCATATCCTAATACCACCTAAATGTGTTTTTGTAACTGCAATACACTACAGGAAGCCATGGGGGCAGTATTGTCTATATTGTCTGCCAAGACTGCACTCAGTACTAACGAAGAATAACGTAGCGCGACCACTAAACAGTAGGATAAAAGAAAATGGAAGCAAAGATTTAAAAAAAAAAGTGAACACATTTCACATAAAACAAACAAAGTTAAATGCAGACTGTGCAAAACAGAGCTTTCCTTGACTACAGCACTACTGCAGTGCATATCAAAAATGATTGTGGGAATTTAAGCTGTTAGAAATGACTTGCTGACCAAAAACTGTTAAAAATAGGTCAATCATATCTCTCATGAAGAATATCAAGTAATTTAGAGCCAGAAATAACATCTCTAATACAAAGTAGATGCTGCAATCAGTTTTTGGCTAAGTGACTTTTATATATCTGTTATTTATCCTGGTAAAAAGTGTCATTGACATTAAAAACGTGGTTTTCAAGCGAGATCTAGCCAAGAGGACAGCTGAAATTGTTAGATATATAACATCACAGTTCTATAAACTTACTTGAAGTGGCCTGTTCACTACAGTCTATTTACTAATATAGGTAAAGATATTAGACACAAAAAACACCCAAAGTTAAGTTAGTGCATCGTGTTGATACCATGTTTATGTGAATGTTTGTACTGTGATGCTTATGTTAGCTTACCTATTGGAAACTTCTCAGGATGATGCTTGCTTTTGTTTAAATACTAGTAGCACTTTAATTTGTATTATTTCATATTTTTATTTATTTTATTTTTATTCTGACAGTCCTATTGAGTAATGTTAAAAATACATTTGATTATTTTCAAATTTATATTATTTTAATTTGCTGTGGGACGAGATCACAGGGTGACATTCACAGGTGTGCAGACTAGAGCAGGTGAGCTTAGAACAGGAGGTTTGCCCAGGAAACGGAGATAAGACTTATCGACTAATCGAAGAAAAATTGGCAGATTAGTCGACTACCAAAATTATCTTTAGTTGCAGTCCTATTTGAAAGAACTTCAGAAAGCCTGAAGAACTATCAGTCAAGACCACTTTAACGATTACAAGAATGTCTGGCTGCCTGGAAGCAAAATATAAAGAAATGAGGGTTGGCTCGAGTCTTTTGCACAACACTGTTCTTTAATAAAAGGAACAATTTCTCACTGTGCCGCCGCATTCTGTTGTCAGAAATCAGCAAACTTAAGAAATGCCAGTATTCTTTTAAAAGACTTCAAAACCTCTAGAAAGAGTAGATATTTCAGTGCAACACAGTGATGCTCTAATTATAGTTTAGGCTGTGTGATGTCAGGTACTAAAAAGAAAGCAAGGTCAAAGCGAAAACAGTCGCTGGGTTATTAGATTTCCGTTTATTACAGTACGAAGGGTAACAGTGCTGTGTACAACAGCATGATAGAAGACATCATCCACGAGCTTTCCATCCCGTGTTCAGTAATTACTAAAATGTATAATCAGCTGTGACAAAATATGCTGATAATAGTACTTCTCAGTAAATTGGTGTGCTAGGATGATTATGATGTAGTGCCCTTCATTTTGCATTAAGTTTGTTAGGATTTTTTAATCATATTCATTCAGATTAAGTCGCACTCTGTGAAAGAAGCCTATTTTCACCCTGCATAGAAACGAGCCTATCCCTTCATAGTTTGTAAGACATCTGTTTGTACAGCTGGTTCTTGCATGAGGCCCGCAGTCTGCATTTTCACAAAAAACAAGTAGAGGAGGAGCAGCACTTCAAAGGGCAGAAGTAAATCGTGATGTGGGGGAGTGCAGCTTCTTTGTGCAGGTGTATATGTGTTTTCTTTTTAGTAGTGATCACATGATGCGATAATAGTTAAAGATAACTTACTGCTGTCATATGTGGTCTAATGAGGTTTTATGATGAACACCCAGCTGAGCTTTTAATTTTTTTATTCACCTTTTAAACTTCTTCTATTTGCACAACATAGAGGTTGGTGTTACAATCGGCTGTTACATATTCTTTTCTTTGATTTGAATTTGCAGAATCTGGATGCTCTCCACGATCACCTGGGCACCATTTATCCCGGGATGAGGGCTCCCTCGTTTCGCTGCACTGATGCAGAGAAAGGAAACAATCTAATTCTTCACTATTACTCGGAGAGAGAAGGCCTGCAAGACATAGTGATTGGCATCATTAAAACCGTCGCTCAGCAAATCCACGGAACAGAGATAGAGATGAAGGTCTCCTTTGTTGCTTTTGTTACCTTTTTGTGCATCGTGAAACCTTCGACTCTTTGGCTCACTCTGTCACTGCTAATGAACGGATATGACTTCTTCTCGCTCCCCTTTAATTTATGGTACAATATTCAAAGGCACTCTTGTGTTCCTGCATTGCATTGTGTCAGAATGTGTAAGTCTCTGTCACACAATATAAGTGGCGAGGCTGTAACGTGAAGATTAAACAACAGAAACGTCTCAAATACCCAAATGGGAACACTTTGACAGCTGCAGTTGAGTAGTGAATTTTTGGATAATGTCTGTGAGTCACAGGATATTTTTAGATCTAAGATATAGAGTCTCTAGCATAGAGACGGTGGGAATCTTCCAAGGAGTTTTATTCTTGCTCCTCATTTTTTTTTAACTTTTCTCTCACTGCGGCTGAACCAAAAATGACTGAGGGAATAGAAGAACAAGCCACATTTAAAATGTTAACTTAACCAGGCTAATCTCAGTAGCACTAAATTAAAATTTTCTAACAAACCAGCATTAAAAACTGTTAAGCTTGTTTTTTTTAATTGTAGGCCACCCAAAGCCTCAGCCTTAATCTGTACCATTCCCTGCAGCACGTTATTCCCCTCAGACGTCTACTGTGTTTAGATTGAGCTTTTCCTCTTCATTCAGTCGGTGACATTTTCTCCCAAACTTAATCATGTTATACAGACAGGATAATATCTTTCAGCAATTCTATAATGAAAGCACAGAAAATGACAGACGCTCCAAATGTGACACACAATTTCTGGAAATATTAGCCAGTGTTGCTGTGGCAACAGGGTGCAGAGACACCAGGTTGACGTCAGCATGCCTTATGCCCATAAAACCACAGGACTCTGTCATTATTACCCGCCTAATTCTATATAATAAATGCGAAATTAACATTTGTATTATTGGTATTATGTTTATGAAATGAAAATTGCAACGTTAAGGTTCAGATTTCTCTTTAAGGCCGTCATAGTGCTCTAATGATGTGCAACAAAGTTAGTCTTGCATCAGTGTCGTCAATATGTTATCAACTGATTAACTTCACGTGCTGCAGATGATCCAACCCAAAAATGAGGAGTGTGACCACATCAAATTTCTGATTGAGGAGAAGGAGTCAGAGGAAGAGGCGTTCTACGAAGATCTCGATGGCTTTGAAGAGAACGGCACGCAGGAGACTCGAATCAGCCCGTACACATTTTGCAAGGCCTTTCCATTCCACCTCATGTTTGACAAGGACCTGATGCTCACACAGTGTGGGAACGCCATATACCGAGTCCTGCCACAGGTCTGCATTCACATTCAGTTCTCCCAAACTCAGAATTTCAAGAAATTAGCAAATAATTATGTTTTAAATATTTGCTTTGTCTTTTATTATCAATAATAATGCTATAGTTTAATATAAAGAATAAATTCAACGTTACTAACATATGGATATTTTTATCATATAGCTCCAGCCGGGTACCTGTATCCTTCCTTCAGTTTTTTCTTTGGTACGTCCTCACATTGACTTCAGCTTTCACGGCATCCTTTCCCACATCAACACTGTCTTCGTTCTTCGTAGCAAGGTATGTATGAAATATGTATGTTTGCACGAGTCCGTTTGGCTAATCACTTTTCATGTATTAGTTTAGCAGAGGAAATAGATCAATAAAATACACCAAAGTCTAATTAATTAAAATGCGGTTTGAAAGAATGTGTTAACAGTGTGTTAATATTCATAAGGTCACTGATATTTTTAGAAGCGCCGTAAAATTTGATGCTGTGGAGCTCAGTGAAAAAAAATAAAGGAGAAGGAAATTGTTGCCATGCAGGGAGCAATGAGCATATAAACAAATAGAAATAATATGTAAATTCAAGAGTAAAGAGTGAGTATACCATGTCTATATTCTAAGGTTTTAGGTATCAAAACATAATTAAGATAATATGGTCCCTAGCCAGTTTTAGAGTTGGGTAAATACAACCTCAGATAAATAACATCACCTGACCTTTTACATACATTACTTATTTAACAAAAAACTAAACCAGAATGCAGAAATTGTGTGATAAAGTAAGTGTACCTGTGCTGCTTCATAGTAATTAAGAGGGTAAGTAGCAGTCAGGTGCTGATGATCAAATTCACTCGATCAATTGTTTGACAGCAAATGAGAGCATCTCTATAAAAGTAGAAGTTCTGGCTCTTTGCTGTTATGGAGCATTCAGGTGAGTGTAAACATAGTGCCCAGCAGGAAAGACATCAGAAATGATCTCAGAGAAGCAAATGCTGTTGCTCATAACTCTGGGAAGGGTTTTCTGGTCATTTCCAAACACTCTAAAATCCATCATTTAGCAGTGAGAAAGATTATTCACAAGTGGAAAACATTCAAGACAGTTCTTCCCAGGAGTGGACTTCCCAGCTTATTCACCCTAAGGTCAGACCATGGAATGCTCAGAGAAACTGCAGAAAAAACCAAGAGCTACATCTCAAACTCTACAGGCTTCAGTTTGCATGTCTAATGTTAAAGTTCATGACAGTACAGTTAGAAAGCGACTGAATAAGTATGAGTTGTCTGGAAGGGTTGCCAAGAGAAAGCCTCTTCTCTCTAAAGAGAAATGACTTAAAGCTTAAATTTGCAAAGTTGTATCTGAACAAACCACAAGACCTCTGGAACAATGCCCATCTCCAAGTTAGGTGAAAACCAACAAAACACCTAATTCACCAACTGTCACACATGGTGGTGATGATTGGGGCTTGTTTTGTAGCCACACGATCTTGGCACCTTTGAGGCACCATTGGGTCGACCATGAACTCCTCTGTAATCCAAAGTATTCTAGAATCAAATGTGAGTCAACCTGCCCAACAGCTCAAGCTTGGCTCAAACTCAACCTCAAATGATGATCCACACCACAGCAAATCTACATCAGAATGGCTGAAAAAGAAAAGAATGAAGATGTCTAGACCCCAATCTGACTGAAATGCTATTATTGGACCTTAAGAGAGCTGTCCATAAATGAATCTAAATCTACAACGTCATTGAGTGTATGCATTTTTCACTCATTGTTTTATCTCAGATTTTGTTAAATCAATGATGACAAAATGTAAAACCTTACAATTTATAGAAGCTATACAGTTACTATACAGTTTTACAATGCTTATGTTTATGCATAGAGCAAAGAGGGTCATGCAGCACAGTTAGAATATACCTTTGTTGATTTTCAGAATAGACAAAAAGTTGTGGGAGAAACAGAGAAAAGACTAATCTGAAAAGCTAATTTTATGAGCACAGAGGTCAGTGTGAAGTCAAATGAAAAGTCACAAGGTAAAAATAGAGCAAGAATAGAAAATAGTTTCAAATTTAAAATTTGTGTGGTTTGGTTTCTCATGGAATGGTTAATCCTTAAGTGACAAAATAATACCGCTATACTCAGATTAATTGTGACAAGACTGATCCTTGAAGCACTGCCACTCTTGGGGCATAAGCTACATGGCTACGTAAGCCCTGACAAAAAAGAGGAGTTTACTTTTTTTTTTCTTTACACAATAAAATCAAAATTAATTTAATGTAATGAGCGCTGAAAAATTTAACATTTAAAATGAAAAGCCAGATTTAAAAATAAAGTGCGAGCTAAACTGGCACCCAGTTTGGAAGCACATTTAGAGATGAACGCACTGCATCATGAAATATTCACAAGAGGGATGTAATCCTGACAGGAGGGCCTGCTGAATGTGGAGACTGTAGAGAATGAGGACGAGCTGACGGGGGTGGAGATCAGCTGTCTGAGACTGAAAGGACAGATGATTTATTTGCCAGAGGCTGAGAACATCCTTTTTCTTTGCTCACCCAGGTAAGCCATCAGTTGCAGAAGCCTTGACTGAATATGCACACCAGAAAAATGTTACTTTTACCCACAGAATGAGAATGCTCAGATTTCAGGTGAAGACATCTTGAAATCTAAAGGTTCAAGGTTTTGACTTACAGCAAAGTATAATCTATCTCTGTAAATGCAGAAATATGACAAACCAATATTTGAAATAAAGGAAGAGTTTTGTTCACTGTTAATTGCTCGTATGCATGAAGGTTACTAACGATGTGCTTTTCTTTCTGTGGTTTTTGTTTCCAACCAAAATATAAGAAACTAATTTCCACTTTTAGAGCTGCAATGCTACATGATAGTGTTGGAAAAAACTAAAAATTTCTGCAAATTACAGTGAGCTGAGACAAACCTTAACATTCAGCATATATAGTCTAACCATAATCTAAGACAGCTAACGTAACACAGGTGAAGTGGATGCTACTTTGAATCAGAGCTGCTGTCAGAAGGAGTCTATTACAGAGTTAATGGTGGTACTCTGTCTAAGTCCTCCAGATATTCACTGATGATATACTGTTGGACATCTGTAATAATGTTTTTTGTTGTGCATTTTGCATTTCTTATGTCCAGCTGGCGATGCTGATGCTAGATGCACGGAGACTAATTAGGTCCCCTCAAACAGCCAGAGTGTTTAAACGACAAGGTTAACTTCAGAATCTGAGAATAATGGACATACTGGTCATATGCAAACATTAAAGATTGCAAAAATCACACTCAAAGTGTCGACAATAAAAATAGATCTAACTTCAGGGGAAAAAAGAAGCTCACCAGAGTCATCAAAAACATCAGTTAGCAAAAACCAAGGAGACAATTATGTGTTTTCACTGTGCTGTAAGGTCTCATGAAGTTTAACATTGCTGTATATGGTGGTTTGACATCCCTGGTCTAGATGACTACAAGGCTTATCCTTTAACAGTGTATAGTGTACAGTATTCTGTGTAAAACGTCTAAGTGAAGTTAATTAGAGCAAGAAAATGATTGATGAAAAGTAGAAGAGACATCAACAGAAGATCTGTTTTTGATTTACTTGTAATTTAGATCTGTTATAATCTCACTAATGAAAATGAGGTTATTTTTTCCATGTAGTTACACACTCTGTTAATCAAGCAATTACCCAGAATACTCAGAAGTGTTTTCCTCTTGGCCTTTTGGAAATGACAATGGGCTGGTAGATCGCCAGAGCGTGACCTACGTTATCCTCTGTAGCTCTTACGTAATCATTCAGAATTTTTTAGTAAACTGTTCGATCCAGGAGATGGCAGGGTTAAAAGGGTCTTGTCCCCTTACATTGAAGGCAGTTTGCAGCTCGTAGGATGAGTGTTTTCACTAAAGGTTGCTGCCTTGGAGGACTTTAACTGCTACTGAATGAAAACGAGATGCAACCTGACCAGAAAAGATCCGAACAGCACAGCGTCTGACCTCACCAGACAAAAAGCAGCATTTATCTGGAAACATTACAGTGCTCTCAGCCCTCACAAGAGGATGATGATTTCACTGCTCATGTCTCATTTTTTATGTCCTGTATAATTTATAACACCTCTTGATATGAACAAGAACAGCAAGACACAAATCAAATGTTTCCAGCAGCTTCACTCTGCAAAAATCTCTTATAATTTATGACTCTCACTTTTTTTGCCCTCTCTTTGTTGACCTGTTCCTACTTTTCTGGTTAGTGTTATGAACTTGGACGATCTTACACGGCGGGGACTCTACCTAAGTGACATCCCGCTGCATGACGCCACGCGCGACCTGGTGCTGCTGGGCGAGCAGTTTCGTGAGGAGTACAAACTGACCCAAGAGCTGGAAATCTTGACGGATCGCCTCCAGCACACACTCCGAGCCCTGGAGGACGAAAAGAAAAAGACAGATAGGTTTGACTGTTTTTATATTTTCATTAAAGTAGTCTTTAAGTACAGTGTGGGGTCAGATATTCATTAATTACAGGTATTATACCCACCAATTCTCAGTCAGTTTTTTGACATTATAATGTAGCTAGTATATGCAGCTTTAACCCATGTTGCCTGTCTCCCTTCATTTTTTCACTTTATTTAAACAAAAGAAAGTATTAAATGATGTCATTTACATTTTCTAGTTATGTCATTATCTGTAGGTTGTGTGTAGTATCCAAATTCACTACTATAAATCTCTAATAGCACTGTCATGATTCATTTGCTAGGAAAAAATGATAAAAAAAGATTGTTTATTATAAGTCTTGAGTAGGGAGATAAAGAGAAGCCTTAACCAGTTTTCCCTTTTAAGGGCAAACCACCGACAATACAGAAAGACACAGGTCTCAGTACAATAAAGTTGCATTAAGGATGTATGACAGCAGGGCAAGCAGGGGCTGATATTTAAGCTTCTCTTCAGTCCCTGTCAGAAAAAGGCCTGCCATTGTATTTTGTCACAGCAGTGGGTGACAGCTGGAGACGGAGAAGGGTGGAGTGTGATCTTTATTAAGAGCGCTGTAGCAGTTTATCTTCTCTTAGGAAAAGACTTTCACTCTCCCACTGGATTCCCACGTTATTATTCTGACCATTCTCTGGACTCAGATTGCCTCGGGCTCCAGACATTGATTTGAATTCATGGCTTCTCTAAATTTTAAGAGAACTGCTGCTGCACTGTTGTTGCCTTTTTAGATGCTACATCACTCTTTGTTTTTGCTTCTTTTTAACTTAGAGGTACAAGGCTGTGCATAAAATATTAACTATTTTAGATTTAAATATATGTATTCAAGCGCTGTATATATATACTATTTTTTTATGAATACATTTTAGAGTTTGCCATCTGTATGCATCATTCATCCTAAGATTATGATGCATCAAGGAAGGTATTTTGCTTTTAAGAGGCAGCCATGATCTAACCAGTTACCATAGAAACACCACCCTCCTTTCTGAAAGCAGCTTCCACAGCAAAATGACCAAAAGGTGGTGTCTGTGCAAACAAAATGCTGATCCAAAGGACGGACTTCAGCCCGGCGTCCCCAGCACCACCGTGCTCTCGCTCAGAATGTTCATTTCTCTTCTCCTTCTCAGATTGCTCTATTCTGTCCTGCCACCATCTGTTGCCAATGAGCTGCGACACAAACGCCCGGTGCCGGCAAAGCGCTATGACAACGTGACCATCCTCTTTAGTGGCATTGTCGGGTTCAATGCTTTCTGCAGCAAGCACGCCTCAGCTGAAGGAGCCATCAAGATCGTCAACCTGCTCAACGATGTTTACACACGCTTTGACATTTTGACAGACTCTCGGAAGAACCCTTATGTATACAAGGTCAGAAGCAGGAACTTTGCCATCACGTAATATTGCATACTGGTGTAAATTTGTGGTCAATAAAAAGGCCTGAAAGGAGGAAGTTTTGCTTCTACTCTGGAGGTCTGGTTCTGCAGCTGTAATGCACTAAGCTGCTGAATAATATTATGCAATTATGCATATGCAACTCAGTTGCAGAGTATTTATATCAGTTAACTTAGGGTAGTACCAACATCTAAACAGGGTGTAGTTTTACAATGGCACTGCACCATTTTATAGGCCTCGTGCAACAGATTTACTCTCCAGGCTTTCAGACAAGAATGCACTTTCAGAAGTCAAACAGACCTCTTCCATGAGATTGGCTTCAGGCACTGGGTCACCAAAAAAAGTAATATTTACTCTACAAGCTGAAGGGCTAGGTGGTCCAGGGGTTTTAACAGGGCTTAAAGAGTCCCTGAATGTCTTAAAGCTGATGTAAGTGTTTAAGTGTTTATCTCGGGGTGTTTCAGTTTATTTCTGGCTGCACAGCACATTGGAACACCCCCCACCCCCCCGTTGCGCAGTGGGAACAAATCATTCTACATGAAGCAAAAGTAAATAGAAGCAGAAAAGAAAAAAGAAGTCATGACATCACTCATGTGGAGAATAAGAAAATGTTTTGGTTTATTTTCTTTATACAGGTGGAAACAGTCGGTGATAAGTACATGACGGTTAGTGGCCTGCCCGAGCCGTGCACGCACCACGCAAAGTCGATCTGCCACCTTGCTCTCGACATGATGGAGATTGCTGGACAAGTGAAAGTGGATGATGAACCAGTGCAGGTGTGAGATGAATCTCAGGTTTCAGAATAAAACATTTCTGCATATTATACTTCATTATCTGTGTGGAATTGTATTGCAACTAAATGTGAGCTGAGCAACTTTTTATACAGTACTTTTGCTTGACCTTAAATAATACCTGTTGCTGCTGAGAAAATTAGCAGGATATATTTATTTTTCTATAGTTTTAGCTGCTTCCAACACTGATAGATTATAGGCGTGCCTGTAGAGATCTCCTCGAACACTCTTGCCCACCATGTTACAAAAATTGTGAGGTGTGTAACTGGCCTGAACCACACCAGAGCGCAGCAAAGCCGTCACTTTTGTTGTGACTTAAGGCAGTAGTGGCGAGTGTAATCTTTAGGTCTCGCTCGCTGATTGCGATTATCAACGATGAATCATCACAAGTGAATCAAAGTGTGTTTATGATTTGATTTTAAAACAATTGGTTTTAATAAGAATAATTTCTCCCAAATTGGGAAGTTAATGCATGTGAGAGGAAAGATTTCCTGTATTAGTCCTGGTTTGATTGGGTAGCAAAGGAAAATGTGAAGGTGTAGGAAACATTACCTCCACCTGCTGAAGCTCAGTGTGGCAGTAGTATATGTCTGTCTAGTCTAAAGCCAGTTCAGATGTTGTTCAAATTTAATTGTGGTGGCAGAGAATCAACACACTCAGTCACTCACTGTGGACAGTTTACTGTGGACCTGTCAGCTCCAAGACTTTTATAGTAAACAAAAGCTAAATTAAAAACTAACACTAGATGTGGAAAAAAACTTCAAATAAAAAATAGACTTTTTAAGAAAAGAAAAAAAAAGCTAACTGAAATGAACTTTGAAAACTAAACTAAAAAGAGAATATAAAGCAAACATGCTTAGTTTGATAGTTTGGAAAAAATCTTATTATATCTTTGATGGATGTGTTTATTGAGACTTTGGATGACTATGAGACTGTAAGTCAAGTCCTTTTAAAAAATGATGTGTTTTTATTGTAACTGATTTTCTTAGATCTTGCCTCCGACACATGTCTTCCATACATGAATTAATTTAGTAAAAAGACTAAAATATATTATTATAAACTGAAAAAAAAACCACTCTGGAAACTAACTAAAACTAAACTTAATTTAAAAAAAGGTAGAAATGAAATGAAATAGAGAAATTAATTAGAAAATGCAAAACTATAATTCCATTTTTACATACAGGCTGTAACAGTTAAGAACGTAACAGTGTAGACTTTAGTGCACAGAGGATTTTTTAAAACAAATTAAATAGACCAAAAAAAGGACTAACTGGAAAATAATGTCATTGCATGTATTTCATCTTGTCTCTCTAACATGTCTGTTATATAGCTGTTGGATTATCTCTGTGTGGTGATGCGCTGACTGTCTAACTGTTCTCCTTCACATTTAATTATTTTTCAGCTTCTAAGCACTCCATCTGTTATTTTGGCACAGATGATTTTTTTGGAGCGCTGTCGGCTTTCTAATATTAGTTTGAAAATTCTCATATTAGTGCACCATATTAATGTGTCAGGCATTTACTCTATTACACTTAATATATACACATTTTTATTTTAGAATAATTATACCTGCGCATCTGGGAATGTATTTTTGTGCTGAAGTAATGAGCAATGAGAAGTTGTTGAAGTGAGTGCTGGAGATTGTTATTATATCAATGACTGTTGAGACTTAACTTTGGAAAATCGTGTCTGGTTAACAAAAGACTGTTTATTTTCAGACATGGCACTGGCTAAAGAGGGGCCTGGCTTAGTAGCAGAAACAGACTCAAATCATTTCACGATCCTGTGGCTTAAAATAGATTCTCATTTGTCCCAAACACTCCTGGCATGTTCATGCTCTGATGGCAGCAAGCGCTGAAGTGCCTATAAGATTAAGTGTAAATATTAGTCTCTTGATTGCCGGGGATTTCTTTTGGAACTGTTTACTGCAAATTTGAAACTACAAGGAAATTTTAATTTTGTGCATGGAGACACCTCAGGCAAAGTCAACCTTATATTTACCAACCACATGTCAGTCGATGGCTTTAAGAATTTGTGCCAACACAAAACTTGCAATTTATTTCTATAAAGCATAAATTATTTATTCAAGTCCTTGAGTTATAATGTACACGGGATTTAAAGTAGGAAATTTTGTTACCATAGTTATTAAGTAAATAAATAAGGTTTGTTGTGTGCTGTTTTACAAATAAATGTACAGCAGATAACTAATGATCTGTGCTGCAGAGATGTATTTAAAGTTAAGTTTGCAAATTTGAAAAGAAACAGGGATGTCTTTAGGTAACTGCAGCATTTATTTTGCTTTGGTTAAAGTGTAAACATGCGCTTCGATCACGTTTTCTTCTCTTTTCTTTTCAGATTACTATTGGGATCCACACAGGAGAGGTGGTGACCGGAGTCATTGGGCAGAGGATGCCCAGATATTGCCTTTTTGGAAATACGGTCAACCTCACAAGCCGTACAGAGACGACGGGTGAAAAAGGAAAAATAAACGTGTCTGAATATACGTACCGGTGAGCAGCAGCGTCTCCTTATTTTTCAGGATCAGTTGTACTGCTAGAATTTTTTTTATTCTTTTAACTTTTAATAAAATATCCATTAATAGACATAAAACATGAAGCATATATAAGGAAAAACAAACCTAGTTACTGTGGACGTGAGCACGGCAAGTGTGCAGCTTGTGTGATATGTAGCGTTGTATTGCAGGTGTTTGCAGTCTGCCGAGAATGCCGACCCTCAGTTTCATCTGGAGTATCGGGGCCCGGTCACCATGAAAGGAAAGAAGGAGCCAATGAAGGTGTGGTTTCTTTCCAGGAAGCCCACAGACGCTTAAGGCTCATCGAAGGATTGCATTAATGCGGTCATGTCCTGTCACATTTTGACACAGGGATGGGTTGGATCAGGTGACACATATGCAGATATTTTTATTATGATGAAACACATTTGTCTATCCGAACACCCGCCTCTCTACGTACCCATGGTCTGCCATTACATTTTATAGCTGTGTAGCGTTTCATCGAGAGGTCCGTGATACAGTATTTGGTGCAGTCAAGTTTGATACGTTTGATACATACAAAGTGGTGTATTAGACTACACACTAAAGGTTTTAATAAACAAAACAATTTCCATTTATTGATTATTTTTATTTTAGTTTCCATTTTTGTCTGCCGTGTTTGTGTAGTGTGAAGCGTGCCAAAAAAAAAGACAATTTATAGCCAAATTAAGTAATTTCAGAGTATACTTTATTTTATCATCATCATATTAAATTTTACAGGTACAGAATATATTAAATGTAAGTAAAAATTGGACTAATTAGTTTAATGAAAATGACTGTAGAGCTTACATTATTGTCCTTGTTCACCAAATGTGAGAATTTATAGTTTTACACTGAATATATTACACTGGCTTCAAGATTATTATAACAAATGAGAATTTAGATTTAGACTAGATATTATTATATATATAATACTGATGTCAAATCTGTATCATAAAAACTACTGTGCCAACTACATTCATATACAGTTTTACATTACACAGACTTACTTGTATTTTTAAAAGCCACAAATCATAAAGCATTTGAGCCATTAGTTCTTCACATGTACCCATTACTTAATTATTAAAATACCCTTAGTATTAAAAGCACTTAACACTATTTTATATATTTATGTTACCTCTGTACACATTGCACAATCACCTCATGTCTGCTTAAATGATATTGAATGCTATTTTCAGTTCTACTGTATGTTACTGAGATAAAGCTACATATTTATTGTGTCATGTTACTTTGTATTTATTCCTTTTTTGAGAAAAGAACTGTTATTACTTTTAGAAATGAAAAAAGAAAACGTATGGTAAATTTTGCTATGTATGACACTACTTTGTGCCTCCATCACATGTTGGATTAATCTCACTTGAGTATATGTACTGTACGATTTTTCAACATATTTTCCAAATTCACTATTAATAAACTAAACACAGTGTCCTCCGAGGTTTAATGTGTGACAACACACAGGTGCCTCTTGTGTTATAAGAGTGCATTTCTGTGCTTGTAGGACATCTTGTTTTATCTGGTGTTTATTTTGGAGGTAACTAATAAATAATGTGGACAAGTGTGGATTACTTGATATCGATATTTTATTTTGTACTGCATATATTTATTTTTTTATAATCCGTCAGGAAATTCAGACTGAATCATGTAGCTGTTTAAGTATTTTATGGTCTTTATTTTTGACCAAAGGCTGAAGTATGGCACACACACGTATGTTTTTTTGAGATGCACTCCCTCTAGTGGTGTTTCAGAAGATTGCAGCCCTTTTCTGTGGTAATGGCCACATACAGTACTGTGCAAAAGTCTTGAGCCACCGCTTTTCTTTAAAATATTTTGCTTTTTGAAGGTCTTTCAACTTTTTAGATGGCTGCTTTTCACTCATTTTCAGTCCAGTCCTTGTACCTGAACATTTTCAGAGGAATACTTTTTTTTGGATTTGTCAACGCTGAGCTATGAATCATTCAAGCATAAAAAAGGCACCTAACTCAAGCGACGAACCACTGTAGTGTTCACTCATAACAGACATCTTAGCAAAGAATTAATTTTAAATTGCAACTTTAGGGATTTTATTACAAGCAGCCTTTTACAGCCAGTGTGGTAACACACTGCCATTGTAGTAAAAGCATACATGGATAGAAAAACGCACAATAGGACATTATTAGTCACGGATTAGCCTCTCCATAGTCTGGATCTCAACATTACTGAAGCAGTGAGGGATCATCTCGACAAAGAACAAAATAAAGTTGACTTTCATTCACGTTAGAAGTGTACAAACTCAGTTTTTGCCTTATATACTGCATTTCCATGTATGTTTTCATGTTTCAATAAGTCACTGCAATCACTGTTTCCCATTTTCCTATACTATAAAGGAATGGCTCAAGACATTTACACATTACTCTACCTTCAAAATCAGGTAAATTGTTTTATGTGTCTCTTGTCCTGCTTATCCATTCAGAATAAACTTTCTATTGCAGTACGATAATAAAAAAAATTGGTCAAGCCAATTTTCTTTAAATAACTAAATATGAATTTTGCTTAAAATTAGATTCTTACCTTCATATGTAAGAGGCTGATGGGGTCTTGGACGGGCAGGCAGAGAATGTGGACACCCAAGTTTGTGAATGTGATAACTCGAAAATGAAGCAATGTAGGTGTTTCAAATTGATACCACATGTATCCACTAAAAATTTCAGATGAATTCAAATCTCAATCAACTTCAAAGTCGGAGGTTAAGTTTTCTGGAAATCTTGTAAATGCAATAACTTGACATAATGTAGGATTTTGAAATTGATACCATAGGTATCAGTAGGCATCCTGTCTAAGGTGCACCCAACCTCTCATCCTAAGGTAGCTGGGATAGACTCCATCCCTCCCCTGCAACCCTGATAAGGATAAGTGGAAGAGAATGGATGGACAAATGGATGAGCTGTACCACTGGCCAAGGCAAGTATCTTTCAAATTACAGGTATTGTCCTTAAATCTAATTTAGAATGTGGCACCTTGTTCTCCTAGAAAATTTTAGAGACTGTGAAAAACAAAATAACTACTCAAAGACACATTTACCATGTTGCTTCTATGGTTGTTTTCAAGCAATGCAACAGAAGCTAATACTAGCAGCTAATGGTAAAGTCAGGGAGGGAGTAAACCTGTATCAAAAAAGTCTGTGTAGGTTCTCAGTCTTCCAGGCCATTCAAGTCTAAGGAGACTGAAAATGTGGCAGCTGAACTTGTTTAATTTTTATTTTCAAGATGTTTTACCTCTCATCCAAGAGGTTTCTTTAGTAGCTCTTCTTCAGCTCTGTAGCTAAAGAGCCAGTTGTGTTTAATTAGATACCAGATATTGGAAAAAGGTAAACTGGATTTTCATTTCACTTTCCTGAGGTAATATAGCATTTAAATGTTTCACCCAGTGACCACAGATGTAGTAAATAGTTATAACAACTCCTTCATCAAATGGAGCACTAAGGAACTTAAACAGAGGTATCATCCGTATCAGTTCTACTATAGATTGTGATCAGCGTTAAGCACTGAAAAAAATATGTTGTTGGATTTACTTAATTCAATGGTGGACATTTGTTGCACACAGATGTTTTGCTTTGGCAGCAACTTAAACAATTGAGTTAAATTAACACGATTTATTCATGTTCAATAAACCTGTGCAATTTGTGTTGATAAAATGTGACTTAAACATGTTTTGATGAAGTAATTTGAGCTCTTGGAATATTTTAATCCTTCACAATTTTCTCACGTTATCCCAACACGATTCAATAACTTTTACCCAATACTACTTGGTCACTTAAATACTACATGTTATCTTCAAATTACATTTTGCTATTATATTCTAGTATCAAATACACAATTTTCAAATGGAGGCCTTATAACAGATTGTATTGTCCTCTTCCAAGATGGTTGCTGGCATCCACCAGTAACCTTTCAAAACAACATGTCTAATTTCACTGCAGTAGGTAAAGAATGAAACTGACATTACTCCTCTACTGAATCTATATAAATCAACAGTTAAATAATGTCAGTTCTTCCGTGTTCTCTGGAATCAATCACAGCAAAGAAATTAGACTGTTTCTTTTGAAAAATGTTGGGAAAGAAAAATACAAAACATTCTATTTAAGGCCTCTGACGTCAAGATTCAGTTAAACAACAATTATAACTAAACAATTTGAGGTAATGTTAGTTTCCATTAACATTAAATTAGGTTACTGAATTGGCAAACACCTTCCTATTAACACTACCCTTTTTACCCCAATAACTAAAGAAATTAGCACTTGCAGGTCAAAACCTTTATTCAAGAGACGCAAAAATAACATTGATACAGTGACTGTCAAAAATTACAGCACTGATCATACTGTGACATGTTGGTTCAAAACAGCACACTTAGAAATATTCAACGTTCTTTACTTCAACTGAATGAAACTGAAAATACCATTTCACACGACCCATATGGGATATTTAGACTGTATAACTGTTCACGCTACATCTCTTCACTAGTAAAAGAAAAAAAAAATACAAAGAGAAATTTAAAAATGCTGCCAAACAGACAAACAGAACTTGTACAGAGCAAAAGGAAAAACAAACAACAACAAAAAACGGCTCGTCCTCATGGCAGTTGCAGAGTATATAAGAATGAACCCTGCGATCCGTTCCTGGAATTGAGCTTCAAAAATGCAGCAGAACAAGTGTGAGATTTAAATGTCCTCTCACCTAGAGCTGGTCACCTCACATGCATAACAGTGAGCTTCGTTGCAGGAGCAGTTTTGTCTTAGTTGTGAGCTTTTCTTGAGAGCTGAGTTGCATCCAACTCCATTACCACCCTTTGAATCACCTCAAAAGTGTAGCAGAGTTGTGATGGGTAACTCATGTTGAAGGAATAAAAAAGGTCCAAACAGCATGGCTACTGCAAAGGTCACGTTATCCAGATCTTGAAGAACAACATCAGAAAAGTCATTGCCTGGCGCATCTCTGGAGACAGATGTTCATTGTGGTTTTCTCAATCTGTGCAGTGGCCTCAGTCAAGTCCTGGTTAAACACAAAACATTTCTTTAAGATTCCTTTTTAAACTCATCTCTTTTGAATCTACCAGTTCTAATGTTAGAGTAATTTAAACCAATGCAAGCAACATAGTAAATAGCTATAGCCAAAGAGTGGCCTGCCATGCTGCCATTCATGGTCTAACAGAGTTTCTAAGAGAGGGTGAAAAACATAATAATTTCAAATGCTTTACATTAGTTTTTGTTAGAAAGACACCGGCCCATCAGAAATCCAGGTTATGTCACTCAGAAGATGTTAGAATTTAGACTTTCAGCCCCACAATTTGGTTAGCTGTTGGTCAGTTGGTCTTTTTTTTTTTTTTTCAAACAAAAGCTAATATAAATATTGGTGGGATTTTCCTTTGTTCATTAGAATGACAAATTTAAAGTTTTTTCACACTGATGTGACCCCTAATACAGGGGTGGGGGTGGGGCCTCAAGGGCCGGTGGCCGAGTTCACTACCAGGCCTCATGTGAACTTCAAATTATTAAAGAGCACTACTGGTCCTAACCAGTCCAATGAGGATCAAGTGGATAACTAAATGCATTTTTAAATGTTGCAAATCCACAATCTACTCATAAAACACTCACCATGAACTCCTGCACCAAGATGTTGCAATTGTCTTTCACACAGATGCGGAGCACTTTGATGAGGGACTCCGAGCATTAATGTCATCCTTGACTATTATAACAAAGAAAACAGAGATTTGTGAACTTTTCAGTAGCACAGAAGAAAATGATCCCAGACAAAAACTCTTGACTTTTTAAACCAGTCAACATGCAACACCAGCATCTACAAAGCAATATCAAAAGTTCCTGTTTGACATCAACTTTATGGATATATCGTTTCCAGAACATTTATTTTTTTTAAAATATAAATTTTTCTCAGTGGGCCAGTAAATGCATGACGAAAATTATGGCATCCTTTTAGTGGAATCATTACTCACAGGTAATAGTTGACTGTTTCAATGGATGTAGCATAAAAATCTTTTACTGACCTAATGCAATACATATACACTTTGTAGTTAAAGAATTTTAAAGTTCGTACTGTCATAATGGCAGCTACATCCTTTAGCTTTGTGCCCTGTTCCCCCGATCACTTTGCAAACACTTTCAGCAGACTGTCAGAGAGAAACTCAGCTCCGTCAGAAACCTTGACTGTAAAGGCATGGTTGGGATGCACTGGAATGCTGCATTTTATCTGAAATGACATAAAATTATTTTGAAATAACAGCAGGCACTGTGCTTGGTTAATCAGTAATGTTTTGTTGAATAAAAACTGTGTTTCCAGATCTTATGGGATTAAAAAAAAATCCAAAGATGTTTGTTTCTGATTTGCAACCCAACAACCCACAAGTTACAACCTCATTTCAGTTCAAGTGTGCATTAATGCGAGTCCAGTAATCACCTTTCTGGCAATGGTAAATGGCCTGTATTTATATAGCGCCTTATTAGTCCCTAAGGACCCCAAAGCGCTTTACATATCCAGTCATCCACCCATTCACACACACATTCACACACTGGTGATGGCAAGCTACATTGTAGCCACAGCCACCCTGGGGCGCACTGACAGAGGCGAGGCTGCCGGACACTGGCGCCACCGGGCCCTCTGACCACCACCAGTAGGCAACGGGTGAAGTGTCTTGCCCAAGGACACAACGACCGAGACTGTCCGAGCCGGGGCTCGAACCGGCAACCTTCCAATTACAAGGCAAACTCCTAACTCTTGAGCCACGATCGCCCCATACAGGTATAAGTTAAACCTATGGCAGATTTTGGATTTCTCAGTTGTATTAATAGGGTGAGTATGCATGCACCTAATAATTATAAAAAACCTATTATAATTAAGTTACAGAAACGAAAATAGAATATACTTTCTTACCATAACACCTTGAACCCACAATCCATCAGCTGACTCCTGGGCCCTGTGCTTCGTACGTCGCTTACTACATCCAAGATCAAATGAAACATCCAAGACCAAATCATCGCGCTAACTCTGAGCTCGCTATTCCGGTTCCCCGAACACACCTGTTGTTGACGATTAGTATAGCTGGATGAAGTAATGTGAGATCACTGGGTGGCCCAACAGGGGCTACGCATCGATAGTAGAAACATTGATCGGCAACCCTTTGATTGGTCGGCGAAAATGTCGAAGGAGCGCGCTCGGTATTTTTCGGCAGCAGAGCAAGAACTCTTGAGTGAGGGATTTCAGGAGTTTCAGAGTTTAATTAAAACGCAAGGGAACACTGCAAAGGCTGCAAAAGCAAGGAGAGAGGGCTGGCAGAAAGTTGCTGACAAATCAAACTCGTAAGTAATTCAATAATAACAATAATAATGGAGTGGATTTATATAGCGCTTTTCAAGGCACCCAAAGCGCTTTACAATGCCACTATTCATTCACTCTCACATTCACACACTGGTGGAGGCAGCTACGGTTGTAGCCACAGCTGCCCTGGGGCAGACTGACAGAAGCCAGGCTGCCATATTGCGCCATCGGCCCCTCTGGCCAACACCAGTAGGCGGTAGGGTAGATTTATCATATCACACCATATTATCCAATATTATATTACATTATATTATATTATAATATGTTATATTATATCCCCTTTCACATTAGAGCCACAACAGGACCCACTAGAACATGGGAACAAGTAAAAGTGAAATATAAGAATATTCTACAGAATGGTAATATTTATCACTTATATTGCTTGTCGTCTCTTGGAAAGAGACCCTGGAATACTCTGTTTGTTTGTTCATAACAGCAACCAAGAAAAGGGCAGAGCAAAAAAAAAGACAGGTGGTGGTCCTGCACCCCCTCGTCAACAAGTTGGTTAAGTGAATAATACCCTCACGGGAAAATCGATATCTCTCTATGAGCACACTGTCGCGCTGAGCTAAAGGATCCTGTCTGTCCCGCAATATACGCTGAATTCTGAGGACTCTCCTTATCAATCTTGCACCTTCCGCAATGGGTTGCTCGCGTAAACGGACAGGATATGACTGCGACAGACTTCCCAAATCCACCTTCGCTTTTATAGCCGTGGTCTCTCATCTTGATTACACGAAGTAATTTACAATTACTACTCTGAAATATGAATTACATCTGTAATAATCACATACATGTAATAGAATGTTAATAGTACATTTCCCTTTTTTAGGGAATGACCTGTATGTATCTGTGTGAAATCAATAAAAGGATCAAGTGCTGCATTATCTTTAGTTACATTGATGTTATTTATTTATGGTGAAACAGTGGTGGAATATCGCTGTTGCTTTCGTATGAATGACGCGGACATACCTGCGTGGCCGCGATCTAATCCTGTTTACATAAAGTAAACCTGCTCCCCAGCAGGTTTACGCTTACGGCTCTGTTGCTATGACAGCAAGTCCCGGATGGGCTTCGGGGAACCGAACGATCCAGGATCACGCGAAATCGTCAACAATCTCATCCAGCTAACTCACTTAGCGCGGTACGAAGAACAGGCCCCTGGTGAAATGCAGAATAGAGGTCGTCTCTCAATGTGCAGCAAAAAAAACAAAAACAAAAGGACAGCAGGTGAGGGCATGAGGGGTAGGGATGTAAGCTAGCATAATGCCGCTGATGATATTAGCTAAAGCTGTTCAATGTCCAAAATCTCACTAACACCACGGTGCAGTAAATACACAATGTAACTGAAGAGTCAGTTGGCAAATCTATTCACACAGAAAACCAAATTATGTTATGAGTGCCTCGTAGGGTTGCCAACTCCCTGAAAAATAAATAAGGGACACCTCGTGGCCAGGGCCGGGCGACCCAATTGTCTTCACCCTTCCCAGTGTGGTGAATTTTCTAGCTCTTTTTTTGTGTGTGAAATTATTTTTTTAACCATTTGACTTGAATTTGATTTAAGTAGATGTGTATTCTTTGTGATATGAACACATGTGAAACAAATGATCATTTAGCCATTTATTTTTAGCTCAAAATGACAACATTAACACGATAAAACAGGTCTCCTTCTTAAACAGAAGCCTGTCATGCTTAACTTTTGAGAATATAAGTAAATCTTTCTTTAAAAGAACTCTGTCCTGCTTAACTTAAAATAATAGAAAACAATAGAAAGAAAAACATTCTTGTAACAGTGCACATTTAGTGCATTTAGTACAATTGGCTTCAGTTGAGGTATTATTTCAGCTTTTCTAATGCTAATCAGCTGCTCCTGTTTGTAAACCCACTTGCTCCCATGATTACGCATCTTAACTCATCATCATTATTCATCTATGTATTACTTTTATGTATTAGTCATCTATTTGTTGTAATCATCTATTCTTGCAGTTGTTTATTACACAAAATAAATTATATTATCACACTTCTGGCCACATAGCGCTGATATTCACTGCACATGCCCATATTAACGTTTTCCAGCCAGGTGTTTTCCTTTTCCCATTCTTCCCTTTCTCTGAGGGGAACAAACATTGCTGCTCTGATGCTGGGCTTACACTGTGCAGTTTTAGGCCCATTTTGAGCCGATTTTTTGAGTGATCGGACCGATTTTGGCCTTCATCGTGCATCGTGTAGTATACGTGGGGTAACGAGAAGTGATTAACACCTCACGACCAGCTCCCGATCATCAATCGCTCGTGAGGGTCTCACCACAGCCGCTCACACTGCTCGCGCGCAAACACGTAAACGTTGGTGTAAAAGATGGAGCAGCACGGCTGTGCAGCGTGTGATCTGGACACAAGCGATGGAGGCACAACTTGTAGAACTTTGGAAAGCTCATCCGAGCCTTTTCGATGTGGCATCACAAAATTATCACGACCACAACAACCGTGAAAATAGTTGGATTTACATTGCTGCTCAGTCACAGCTGCCCGATCAATGTTTTTCATTAGCAATTTAGCAAAGTTGATGGTGGTGGTGTGTGTGTCTGTGTGAGTGTAAGACGGAGAGAGAGAGCGCGACAGATTTTCTGTTATAACCTTCATTTTATGGAGGCACAGTGTGAGCACTCAGGTCGCATCAGAGCATTGGGCGGTATAGTGTGAGACCTGCATCGTGACCTACCAACTTCTAACCCCTGCGAGTCAATCGTGCAGTTTGAGCAGGAGCTGAATAACGTGACTGAAAAAAAATTGCACAGTGTCTGCCCAGCTTTAGGTTTACTGTCGTCCGAGACTTGCACCGCAGTGTCTGCGTTTGTTTCCCTGTTGGCCATGCTTCTTGTTGTGGTCATTTGTTGTCTTCCGGTATTTTCTCCGTAAGCGACCTTTCCTCGACCAATGAGATGAGTGGTAATCTGAATTGTCATACTCGTAAGTGTGCTGTCAGCTCATTGGTCACAAAGCAGGAGAGGGGCTGGGAATTATGTTTTCAAACAAAGCGTTAATTCCATTAAAAGTTATAGACTACTTTTGATTCTCACTGTATTACGGGACAAAGTGCGTCCCTTATTAGCTCAATACGGGACGTGTACTTTTGTTTCGAAATACGGGACGATTCCGTATTTTAAGGGACGGTTGGCAACCCTAGTGCCTCGTAATTAGGTTTAATGTGATATTACGGCTCTTGTGCCAAAGACAAATTCAAATGAAAAAGCGCCAATTCTTTGACAACAGATAAAACAGCAAATAAGCTAACGGCTCTTTTTTAGCATGTTACATGGCGACACTCTAGACGTTTAACTACATTTGGCTGAAATATGGTAAATATTAATTCAAAAAATCAAGACATACCAAAAACGTAGAGTTGGCTGCTCGACTTGACTGAGATGGATACCTTTTTTAAACCACGATCCAAAGCCCGCGAGATGAAATCACGCGTGGTTTCACGAGATTTAACGTTGCTATCTTATTGACTTACTTCACCTGAACATGATATGAACAATTTAATACACCCTTTCTGCATATCATGTAGTTTTTACACTATATAGTTACATTTAACTTTAAAACATGAGGCAATTGTGTTAAAGAGAGCATATAACCCCCGTGCTGGCCTCTCTGCACTGGCTGCCTGTGTCTTTTAGAGTTAATTTTAAAATTCTTATGTTTGTTTTTAAATGTCTACACAGTCTTGCCCCGCCTTACCTCTCTGAGCTTCTTCATCCCCACATACCCTGTCGGTCTCTCAGGTCAGCTGCTCCTGGAGGTACCGAGATCCAGGAGGAAGCTCAGAGGGGACAGGGCCTTCTCTATTGTGGCTCCAAAATTATGGAATAATTTGCCCATGCATGTTAGAGAGGCCCCTTCACTGTCCACTTTTAAATCACGTCTTAAAACCCACTTTTATTCCTTGGCTTTTAACCTCAGTGAGACTTAGTTTCTTTTTTAATGCAGTAGTTATTTAATTAATGATTTCACTCTTCTTTTATTTGTTTTTTATTTATATCTCATGTAATTTTATTTTACAGTTCCAATGTACAGCACTTTGTGTCAGCTGTGGTTGTTTTAAAGTGCTTTATAAATAAAGTTGATGATGATGATGATGAAATACATGCAAGATGCTTACATAAATCCAAGAGATGGCCAGTCCCTTTTTTTCAGTGAGGGGTCTGGCCTTGACAACAGTCTGGTCAGTGAGCCACTCTGGAGAATTAATAAGCTGTTAAGAGTCTTGCTCAAGTCTCTTTCACTGTTATTAAAGAGTGAGGGACAAGTGCTCTTATCTTCCGTTCCCAAATTTATCTTGCTAGGTCAAGGTCCAGCATGGAATTATCATGAGCTTGCTTGTAAACTTCTGGTAGCACAACAAATGTTAAGCAGTTAGGTCCATAAAGTTTTCGAGTAATGACCCAATGTTGAGAATTTTGCCTTCGTACACCAAAACAGTGGATTTTAAATCAAACAAGACCCTCAGTTTTAATTCCAAGGGTTTAGCATGAATTGTTTAGGAACACATAACTAATTTTTAAAAGCTCAAAGTTAATTGAACAAACAAACATCAAGATTTAAAGTTCAAGATTGTTTTTCATATTTGGATTAAAATCCTTTACAGTCAATGACTGCCTGAAGTCCGGACCATATGGACATCACCAAATGCTATGCTTACCGTCTTGAGATGCTCTGCCATGCATTTACTGCAGCCCCATTCAGTTACACCCTATTGTAAATCCTCGGTACTTACTTACATTAATGAAACCGTCTTATGATTGTTGACTTTGACAAATGCATGCGAATTTCCTAGAGGTTTTTCTGGGTTAGATATTGTAAATTTCACTTTAGTCCTCCTCCATGGTCTTCCAGGCCATTTGAGCTTGTTGCAAGTGCATTTCTCCTATTTTTTAAAAAATATATATTTCTGATATATTTATTTAGGTTTTAAGCCTAGTGATGGCCTTCTTCACCTACATTTCTTTGAACCTCATATCAATTCTGCCAGTGCAACAATAACTAAAATAAAAACTTCTTGGCAATCAATTATCCAATTATATTACATATTGATTGCCTGATTTAAAAGTCACTGTGGTAAAGTACGCAGACAAAATGACAAAAAATGTGTCACTGTCCAAAAACCTACGCACCTGACTGTACTTGAATGGATTTGAAAAAGACGGAAATTTGTTATCAGCATTTGTTTAGTATTTACTAAAATGGAGTTCACTGAATCACTAATTCAACCCTTTCAGTCTATGGTCTCATTTGTCACGTGCTTTTATGACTTATACTACAAACTGGACAAACCTCAAAGGATATAATTATGTTACAAAGAGTTTCCACCAGACTTGATCAACTATGGCTCCAACTCACCTGTGAATTTCATCACTGCGGTCTTGGTAGAAAGGTCTTTTGTCTGATAAGATGCAGTATTACTGAGGTGGAAGTGAAGGTCAGGCAAAGGTCTCTTTGACACATAGAATGACAAGAAACTGTGATGAAAGAGAAGACATGCTCTACATGTTTTATTCGTCCCATTCATCCCATTTTCTTTCTGTTAAACTTAAATATTTCAATTTTAATAGTGCAGTTAGTTGTGGGTTAGTTAATAGTTTCACAATGTTTTTGATGCCCTTTAGATTAAATTAAATTAAATTAACTTTCCGTGGTAAATTAATTATATAAAATTACTAGATGGTGGTAGACATAGTAGTGGTAGACAAGCAGAAAAAGACAGCTGTAGTGATAGATGTAGCGATACCAAAATGGTTTAAGGATGGTTTAATGACTCAAAAAAAAATCTTTTTTTCTTTTGTTTTATATAACATTAACTTTAGATGTCAAAGGTCTTGTTTATTAGCAATGGGCAATAAAGGACAAAGGTATCACATATAATCAAGTATAGTGGAAGAGAGAAATTACAACTACTACACCTATGCAGTATCTTGGATGAATGATAAGATTAAACCTGCATTAGCTACATACAGATTTGGAGGAGTGCACATGTGCAATGGATCTGTAATAATAGTAAATGGCAGGAACAGTTTTAAAGTAAAAGAAATTTCAAATATATTCCTCTTGTATCAAATAGTGCAGACTTAAATGCTGCAGTTCTGCACTGAATATGGTTAGTGGTTAAGCTGTGACCAAGACTTTTGGCAAACAGATTCAGGATGAAGTGGCCATTAAACATTCAATAGAGCACTTTGAGTGCTCTAGTAGAGTAGAGAAGCACTCTATAAGCTTGAGTCCATTTACCATTTAACTATTCATTGTCACACAGTTAGGATATTACCTTGGAAAAAAAAACATGAGCTTTAAACGGCCACATCAGCAATCAGATAGATGATGAGATAAGAGGGTGTGTGATTTAAAAGGAGCGGCAGAGTTTGAAAAGGGCACTCCTTGTTGCAGAGTCCTCCAGCTCACCCTCACCGCCACCATGACTTTCAACGGCACCTGGAAAGTTACTCAAAATGAGAACTATGACAAATTCATGGAAAAAATGGGTGAGTGCTAGAGCTGTCTTGATAAGCTGCTTCTGAATCTTCATTTTTTCTTAAATAAAGAATACTGATGTATTAATGTCTAAATATAATCTTTGCACCAAACTGATAGTCATGCACATTTTTTTGTGACTGCATTATAAGTGATTAGCCTTTAGACGGGTAAAACTTCCTGACATTGCTCAATCTATTGTGACCTTATTGTGTCTATCCACAGGAGTTAACATGGTGAAGAGGAAGCTGGCTGCTCACGACAACCTCAAGATTACCATCACACAGGAGGGAGACAAGTTTAACGTCAAGGAGACCAGCACTTTCCGCAACATCGAATTTGAATTTACCCTTGGAGTCACCTTTGAGTACGCCCTTGCAGATGGAACAGAACTATCAGTAAGTTAAAGTGGCTCCTAGTTTCACTCACTTTAGACTTTCAACTTTTGAGTCCCTGTTACTAAGTCAACAATCCATACATCAAGCCTTGACTTTGCCCTCTGTTCAATACCGCAACTATAAAAGTGTCAAACAGCCTAGTCAGCCTTTGGACTTCTGCACAATATCCCCTCCTTGCCTGTTCTCTATTTCATTAATTTCCTCATCGTTGGTTTCAACTCTCAGGGTGCGTGGACCTTGGAGGGAGACGTGTTGAAGGGAATTTTCAAGAGAAAGGACAACGGAAAAGACCTGACGACAACCAGAATTGTTCAAGGAGATGAACTCATACAGGCAAGGCAGAGTTCCTACAAACGTATAAAAATAGAGATTATACATTCAGAAATATAAATTTTCATCCCGGCATAAAAAAATGTGAAGTTAAATAACAACTGTATTTGATTAATCTTTCTTCAACAGAGCTACACCTACGAAGGTGTGGATGCAAAGAGGATTTTCAAGAGGAGTTAGACCAAATCCATCTAAAGAACTGAATTGAAATATTTTCAGGGTTACATACAGTTTTGTGCCAAGTCATCAACAACATGTAACTCATCATATTTTAATAGCTGTATTAATAAAGTCACAACTGCCTATTAATTTGTGTGCTTGTTTCCTCTGCTTTTCATCAAATAATATTCTGTGGAAGCTCATGCAAAGTTAAACACACACACACACAAACACACGGTCAAGTGGCTAATTTAGTAGTGATACAATAATTGAAACTTTATTCAACAATGAATAAAAATAAATATATATTATCTACAAAAATATAAAGTGTAGACAGGTTTCACATGTTTCTTTAAACTGACATGAAGCATTTACTGTAATGTCAATAAATCAACTCAGCAGACCAAATGCACAGGACCAAAACCAAGCAGACGGCAGGATTCAGGGAGGCATCCCGAGGCTACTTATCAGGCATCGTCATCTTATAACTTCTTATAACTGATAAGATCAGTGACATGATAAGATCATGCAGAAAGCTTTCTTTTGTTTTGTGGTTTTACAGCGTAATTAGGTTGCTCCACTGTACGGGTAGCCCGAAATAAAAGAAACAGATCGATGCAATGCCAACTGTGACTTTAAGTGACACAGGAGAAAACCAGTCTCATCAAGCAGGCCTCGAGAGCAAATTCAAACTTTAACTGAAGACTACAAACTGTGAATGCAAGACATAATCGTATTTGCACAATTGGATTAAGTACTGTTAGTTTAACAGAGGGAATAGTTTTTGAACTGCTGAGTTTGCTGCCTGCAGCTGTGATTGTTACATCGAAGCCTGAAGGAGCCACTAAGAACCCCAATCCAACCTATAAATAACATTTTCACATACAGGAGTGTCAAATACGTCACCGGTAGCATTGCCTGCTCCAAATTTAATCGCAACATCGTCTATTTCCCTTCATTCATCATTTTTATTCTCTAAATGTGGTTCACCAACAAAGAACAAAACAACAACAAAAAATGAATTCACTGAAAGTGTCAAGGCACTGTTGATACAACTGAAGACACAATGTTCAGAATGTAAAATTAAACTTGTGAGGAAAAGAGAAGAGTTTTTTAAGATGAAGGAAAAAAAAACAAACCCACAATCATTATGAAGAAAAAACACTTCACATGTGAATCAACGTTAAGGTAATCTGGTTATTATTCGTGGACTGAGCTTCAGTTTATCGGTAATTTAGTTATTTAGTTACTTTTTCCATTAAATATATAGGAAGTCTTCAAAAAATAGCAGGGATTTATAATTACTACAGCACAATCAAGTTGTTTAAAGGCAGTCTAGTGTATATCATCGTGTACTGTATCAGTGAGCGATAGACTGGACTGCCTGTGAAGTCCAAGTCTTGTTTTTCTTATATTTAAACAGTGTAAGTAAACCATGACAAATACAAGTAGAAACACCCAAAAAAACGAAATGACCAACACAAATTTCAAATGTCTGTCGGGTCAAACACGGCATACATACACAGCTAAATGTGTTCAGTAGGAGTAAATACCTGGACAAAGGTTGATGTGATAAAAATGTAAGGTGAAAAAAAATATGTGTATATGGCATGATGGTTATAAAGAGACTTGGCAATCTAGTGAGTTGAAAAAAATATATATATATTGAGATTTGAAAAATGTGCATATAAAAAAAAGGATCTAAAAACACCAAAACCTGCTCTTAAAGTAATTATTTTTTAAAGTGAATGCATAGTATGCCTCTGACAGTTTGTTTTCCAACACATTGTTTGCATTATACATTTAGATTCAAAAATGTAAGCATAACATAATATTATGTATTCTAGTGTGAGCAAGAGAACATTCAAGTGTTTAAAAGGTTACAAATTGCTATTTGATGACTTTGTTTTATTACAATTGAATAAAATCAAACAGAATGTTATGTTTGCTGGAGTCAGTCCAGGATTATCATGCTCATGCTCAGGCTGTACAAACAGCTAGTATGACTCTGTAAAGGCCACATGCAGGTTTCAGAATATTAGTCTTACTATGAACAAGGATACTTGTGTGTTATGTTAAGTAGTATGGTTAATAGTTATGTCAGTTATATCAATTACATTGGCATTATTATGAAAATACCTGGAAATACAGACCTGCATTTAAATCTGCCTACTTTAAGAGGAAGACTGGGGAAAAATGGTTTCGACATCACTGGGAATTACAAAAAAAAGGTTACAAGAATCAGCACTGAAGACAAGAAAACACAAAAAGGTTGCACGACTGTGTATGGCGGTTACTAAATAGCCTGAAGGCTGCCCTGTGACATTGCCAATAAAACCAACCAATAAAACAAGTTACACATTTTTTTTCAAGGATGACATAAAATTGACCTTTACTGGGGGTGGTTTTCTCAAGTAAATGAACAATCGATCATCTTTTTCTTTTTTTTACATCAAAAGACTGACTGGTATGGGGCAGCCCACAGTCATTCATTAACAGAATAATGTTGTAAAATAACTGATAACTGATAACACTTAGAACACCTCAGTAAATAAATAAGACTCACTGTTACAGCGTCTGTCCTCTGGTGACCTAAAGCCTCCAAAATGTGCATAAAACTCGTAAGGTGCTCAGAAATCATGAATACTTTTCCGATCTTACTCCTTTGACAGGGGTAATTAGATTAACTGCCTTTAACCTGCTATCGATGAGGCCAACCTTTGATGTTATTATGTTGTGTAGAATGACATCATAATCAGATAATGTATCTTTAGCATATCTTTTCATGATAGCATGCTCTTATTTGTGATCACACTCAATTCTTTTACCATACAGACCACAGCACATCATCTGTGATTCACCTTAATCTCTTTTGCCTTACCCTAAGTATAGTTTAATTTCTGCAGCACTAGTGCACAAATAAAATATGTGCACTAAAATACAAATATTTTAAAACAGACATACGGTGATAAAAAAGAACGATCTAACCCTAAAAAAACTTCTTAGTGCAAACTGAAAACAGGGTTTTGTTGAAACGAAATCTTCGTGCAGCAACGCTACAAAACAAATGAAGATACACGTGAACGTTGATAATCCGTCAAGTCATACACAACAGCATTTAGAAATAGGTTTTATTTATGTGACAGGCTTGCATAAATAAGTTCGTCTCGGTTTGGAGGTGCCGTGGCTTCCTGACATATTTCCATTCTGTAAACTCTTTGGCATCCAGTTAATACTGCCCATCCATGTAAACAAAACTTACCAAGTTACACTCATAAAAAACCACGTTCATCCAGTCCTTTGGCTGTCACTGGGTTCCATTTTGCAGTGGGTTTATTGCTATTATGGCCTGTGAAGGAAAAAAAAAGAGTTTCCTTTAAAAAAAAACCCTTGTTTTTACAACAGTCACGTGTCACTGACACAGCAACAAAGAAAACAATACGATATTGTCATTTTGTCCTTTCCAGTAACTTACTGGTTTTGTTTGGAGGCTTACTTGTTTCCAGTCTGGCTTTTGGCACATCTTGTGAATGTGTATCACTGTTATCTCTCCGCTCACTTGCAACCGTTGTCCGTGGCACCGTGGCAGAGAGGACAAGAGGCCTCTGGTTGTGGTACTTGAGACGGTATGTTTCCGTCATGCAGTTATCCACATTGAAGTATGTTGTCAGAGAAACCTCTTGAGCAGGCACTGCCTGTTCCATCCTGCATCCAGCTGCTCTTTCCTCACTTTCACACGATGATGGGGTACTCCTTTCTGGGTCAGACCCTGACTTGGAGCTTGCATCTGAGAAGGTTCGGAGGCCCGACATGTCGGGCTTTCTGTGAGGACTGACGTAAGATGTAGACGAAAGACGAGGACTTGATGGAAAAGGTTCTTGGAGCATCCTGGGACGAAACACTGGGTGGCCTGTTTCCCCTTGGTGAGGAGTCCGTTGGCTGGGTCGAAGGTGAGGCAACCCTGTTGTACCAAGCTGACGCTGGCTGTTCAGTTGAAGAGGTTCTGCCGTCACATTGCTGGGAGGGTGGTATGGCAGGCTTATATGGGGACACTGAGAATCAGAGGCTGTGGCCTCACTGTTACTGGAGAGGTAAGTGCTTTCTCTATCCTCTGGCTCAGAGAGAGCAAGATCATCAGAGCTGTTCCATTCTGAGCTGCTGGTTTTTGTAATGTGCCTCAGGTTTGTACTTTCTCCAGTGTGCCCTCTACAGCTTGTCATCTCCTGCTGCTCACTCTGCCTGCTGTCCGAGCCAGACGAGATCCTCTCAGAAGACCCTGCTTTTCTGGAGGTACTAGACGTGTACTTTGATTTCCGTCTACAGAAAAAGAGGAAATTAATTAAGATGTAAAAACTTAAAATTCATGTATATTGTCTTAAAGCATTTTGCTATATATTATTGCTATATTACATTTCAGTGTAATAACTTGGATTTATGCAAAACAACACATTTTGGGGTGCAAACTGAAGCAGCGCAAGTTTCCGACAACTTTTCAAACATCCAAGATCTACAACTTGCTGGCTGGCCTAATCACCGTAATCCAAACTACTCTGACATGTCACATGTATTTTTTTAAAGATATATTATACAACTGTACTTTTTCTCAGGTATCACTGATTTTCAATGAATGAAATGTCCAGAAATGTTCAGGAAGGAAGCTCAGCATCTGGTCTGGTTTGCTTTTTTTGTCAGCTGAAGTTTGGGGAGGAGAAACTAAAGTTTCCATGACAGCAGTGCTACAAAAATCTCTTCTAGTAGTTATGCACACATCTATTTTTGATGTGGAGGGCATTGATTGTAGGAACATAACAAGTTTCCAGAGGTAAACTGAGTTTTAGAATCACAGTGTTGACTTTCTGGCTCCATCCTTTAGGTCTCCTCTTCCATTTCATTTAGCTCTCTGTCTGTGTTCTCAGTTTATACTAATTATGCGATTTGTTAATTTATCCAATATGACCCATTACACACTATAACCACAGTGCAAGTCATCCCTATATATACAGGTGGATTAAGTCCATCAACTTGAACTATTTTTTAAAAACTAAAGCCATTTTTATGTAATTCAAGAGAAACAACAAGAAACAACCTCGAACATGGACTGCCCTTTTGATGTGAATGTGAAACTTGATCATGGTTCTTTCCCTGAGGTTTGGGTTGATGTTTGCCTATAAAACAAAACAAAACAAAAAAACAGGATCAAAACAAAGCAGTAAACTGAATAAAACAGGAAACATCCAAAAAAGATAAATCCATCTTTTTATAAGGTTTATTATTACTATTATTACACAAGAAGAGCAAAACAAATAGTAAGACATGGAAAATCACAGGCTAATCAAAAGTCTAAACTAAGAAGGCAGCTGGGAGAAAATCATCTGTCTGACATCAAGGCTGTTGCCCTCTCAGGACACAAGGTGGCAGCAGCAGCAAGTTAATCTCACAAGACTTTCACACAGCTGGATGAATCAGTCAGCAAGCTCCCTCCATGCACCAGCGCAGCAAGAGGCAGTGTGGTGCTGAATTCCTTCCCTTTAAAAATAGATGTGTTATTTTTTTCTTCGCTGTTGCCCTGGAGAGGTCCATGCAAGGATAAAAGCTCTAGCTGTTGGTTGGAAACACTGGCTCTGAATGCACATAGCCTTGATTAAGTATTGAGTGCAGCACACTCCTAAGTACAGCATGCAACAGAAAGATATTTATGACAATGCCGGCAGCCACGTCCAGCTGTGCTATCTGAACAAGCTTTGTGGGATTATCATCAGATTAATGCCTGTGCAGGACTGACTGGGTGAAGAGGTTAAATAAGCCAGTCCAAACTCAACATAGCCTATACAAGACAGGTTGAAGAAGATAGAACTTTATTAATCCCTCGGGTGGGTTCCTCTGGGAAATTCGGTTAAAGAAAGAAAGAAAGAAAGAAAGATGAACTTTTGAAAGATCTAATCTAAGTTTCTTTTTTCCTTGTAAATCTTTTCATGTAAGTATTGCAAATATTTTAAAACATATAACTGAGACCAAAGTCCTGTTTCAAACGTCACATTATATTACTTTAATTTTTTTTTTTTTTTTACATGTTATCCTTTTTTTGCTTCTTTTATGGCAAAATCTACATTTAAAACATCCACATCGTGTTTTTAAAGCAGATATGACTTTGTTTGTGGAGGGATAATTACATCCACCCACAACGTATGTTTCCATGCATACCTGTTATATAAAGTGGACTTGTTACATAGAATAAGGCTGTTACATACAAGTACATGCATGTTAACATTTTACCAAAAACTGAAAATTACTAATAGCAGGTTACAATTACGCACTGCGCTGTGGTTACTTCACACACTACATTTATTACCAGCTAATTATTTTACTGTGCCACGAAAACCTCAGGAAGCCTATAAAATCGTGGAACTTACCATTGTGTGGAGGTGAGGACATTATACTAGATTTTGCATCGCCTCCTTTTTGGTGCTGCTGGCTGAAAATAAAAGACAGCAACTGAGTGTGTTTCCAAGTTTAATACAGAGCCAGCATAAAAAAAACCCTGAAGCATCAAACTTTTACTCTTTTTCTGGCAATAAATACTGCACATCAATCCAGATAATACCAGTAGTATGGCAGCACCAAAGACATATTCAAGGTCTACTGAGACTCTAATGACTAGAATTGACTTTAGATGGAATTGACTGTATAACAGTTGTTTTGAATCTTGTCTAGTTGACCCAATATATTGTCGAGCCTGTAAAAACGTATGATTGCTTTTAATTCTTACATTACATTCAAACTTTCATGTAGTTCTCTAGCTATACCATATATTGTTCAACAAAATGACAAAAATGTGCATAAAAAGGCTGAAAACAGTAGTAGTCCATGGTACTCTTTCATTTAAAGTATTTTTATTTTCAAAAGACATCTAAGGTAAATAACCAACCACTGAAAATATCTATCGTTATTACCAAGTTAAAACTGATTATTAATTGCTACATTCCTTCAGACCATTACAAAAATAATGCTTTGATGAGTACCATCATCAATAACATTCATGATATTTCAAGGATACCTTTGTAATATGATAGTGACTAAATGCAGTACTCAATAGGCTGTAAAAAAATGCAGTTTTTATTAAATAATTATTATTCCTAAAGGTGCTTATTATATTATGAATCCTCTCTAAAATGTACCTGTGTGTATCGGTACTCTCTGTTTATAAACCATACTCACTGACAAAGACTTACAAACTGCAAATTGAACAATTATGGAGAAATTTTATTAAATTTTTCATAATATTAATTTACAAAAAACAGATGATTTCCTACCTTAAATACCTTTTACTCAATATAATTACATACTTAAATACAAGTACTTTAATAGTTTGCTTTTACTTGCATGAGGCACGTTCATATTTTAATATCTCCGTGTACAGACTGCAAATTTAGAGAGCATTTACACATGCATTTCTTTTTAAACTTTAAAGTCCTTTTTAACCATTCAATTTTGGGTTGAATGTGACCTTTAAACAATCAATATTCATGTCAAATAAAGTCATTAACTGATGGGTGATTTGGAGCCTTGGTGAACACAAACAAATTTAGGACCAAATTCTCACAGTGTGACTGCTTCTCCACACACACACAAAACAACCAATCAAAACATACTGAGTAATGAAAAGTGCCATCTGAACAAGATTTAGACTGAAAACCACTCAAATATGGCTTTCAGTGATTAATAATTCCTTGTTAAATATACAGCCAAAACTGTTTTATAGCTTCCAGGTCTGCTTATGTATTGTAGATATATGTGCATTTCTGTGTCTGCTGCTGGCGTCCTCCACACACTCACCCTTTAAAGTGTACATGGGAATAGAGTATTAAAATAAACCTCCCTTTTTTAGCTTCTGGGAAACTTTTATAAATATAAAATGTCAGAGAATAAAAAAATAATGGAAAAATATCCTGTGTCCTATCAAAGGTTTTTAAGGTGTCCCTTTTATAATTATGGCGCTCACTGTGGATCCAAATGGATTTAGCCAGACCTACTCCAGCTGGACTCAGTCCAGGTACACTGCAGTGAGCGGAGTCCATCTCAGTCTATGGAGAAAAAGCTTTTTTGTCCACAACACAAAACGTGACCAGTGGATAAGTGGAAAAAATTAGCAAGTGGCAGAATATATCCAGCTCTCTTAAAATAACCATAGTCGCAAAAGGAAAACAAGAGTGCGCGTGACTATGAAACTAAAATGTGCAGAGCAGCATTTTTAAAACACATAAGCTAAAAAGATGGACAACACAAGTTTGTTTGTTTTTTTCTGTTTACATTGTAACGCAAATAGAAATGCTAGTTATTGTCATTGACAAGAACTTGACATATTCTCAACATGTTTATTAATGAAGGTTTTTATCCATAGTGTATTAATGCCATGGTAACGAGCTGAATCAAGAAGAAATTGTCTTCTTAGATTCACACATAGTACACATTTCACAGTGCAGGATGAGTCATAAACCTCTTTTGGTTTTCCAGGAAAAGATAGGCCTTAAAATACATTTTGAACATATACAAAACTATTTTTTGTCATTGTTAACACAGGCTTATTGGTGCTTTTAGAAAAAGATATCTGAAAATGTGATTTCTGGGCCAAAGTGTTCTGGGTCATCAAAATGTCCTTTTGTCACATGTACTATTTTAATGAGAAAATTCATAACAAAAGATTCACTTAAATCTTACTCTATTTCTAGAGATCTTATGATGTTGCCTATTAAATAAACTATTTATGAACACAGCATGCTGGCGATTTGCCGCAGGTAAAATTAAAATGACAGTATCTGTCATAGTCATCAGCTGAGTCTTACCTTTGCAGCGGTACCTCCGCTGTTGATCTCTGGTCTTTAACAGCAAAGCCATCGACCCCAGGAGAATCAGGATTGGTGGAGCCACTGCTGAGTCTATCACTGCTCTCATAGCCAGACTCTGTCCTTTGAATGGTCCAGGTATCACTACGTAGAAGAGTCTTTGGGCCCCCCTTTAGTTTGCTGCCCCTCTGGTAATTTGCTCGGCTTTCTGACTCTACAGAGCTGTGGCTCTCAGTCTCAAGCCGCTGCTCGTCCTCATAAATTGTCATTAAACATTTCTGTTTCCGATCCTCTCTGGTTCGGACATATTCCCGCTCGCGATCTCGGTTTTGTTCTGGGTGCACCCTCTCGTGTGATGGAGGCTTACTACACCGCGGGCTGTCATGTTGCTGCTGACGCCGCTGCTCTAGTTCATTCAATACCGTGTCCACATTTAACACCTCCCGAATAGGTCTCCAAGTACACTTAGACTTATTGCGACTTCCTCCACTCCCACCTTTTTCCCATTGGTCATGGGTGCCATCCTGGTCATTGTGACCTGGGAAATTATTAGTTTTCCGACTATGTCCACCACTCTGTGCACTAAAGGACTGTCCATGTGGCTCCTGAGATCCTCTGCTTGAATGGTTTGACGGCTTCTCATTACGTGGATAGCTTTTTGATTTTTCCACAGGAGGCCCTGGACCATTCTCTGGTGGAGATGAAGGTCTTGCATGCGTCATATCTAAGAACAGTGAACACAGATTATTTGCAGAATATCGCATGTAGAGCCCATGCAGTCTGCAAATTTGTCTTTCTCCTCCCAGATTTACACTGCTACCCTTATAACTAGAGAACATGTGCTATATGCACACAGCCCTCTACCTTTGTTTTGTGATGGTTCAGTTCTTCGATGACCTCTGTCTTTTTTTGATGTTTCACCTGGCCTCTGCAAATTCTCCATGAAAGTTTCCTGAAATTTGTTAGGACTGCCAAGAGGATGTTTTACTGTTGGGGAAAATAAATTAATCAAATGACAGGACTGTGGTTTCTCTACAACACAGAAATTATACTGTTTTTGACAAAGAATTTGGAATATTTCTGGCTCTCGAACAACTAAATGAGTACTAAATATTTACTTTGAGCCATAAACTACCTTTAGCAGGGTTAGTTCCCATGGCCCAAATTTAAGAAAAGAAAGAAAGAAAGAAATAACAAGTAAAATGAAAAACTCTAAAGATTTGTATATATTTTAACTCAAGACTACAGTCTATACAAAAGACATTATTGTGCTTTTGACCAACATTATGTATGACGTAACCACAACTCTCCAGCATCACAAATATTTTGGCAAAGAGACAATAAGAGCACACACTCAAATGTGCATTCTAACTTTGAGTAATGTACTCTATCTTTTTATTTCTGCCAGGACGCTGGGGATGTAGCCAGTGGCCAGTGACTACAGATGTTTCTCATTTGACATCATGGTCACATTGATCGAACGTCCATATTGGTTGTAAAACAACCACCGACAGCGGGAGAAAAGTGTAAATCCCGGAACTGGTTAGCAAGTGGTTTCTGGATTTTGTCGGCTATTACTAGGTGAAACTGGTCGCAAGAGAGTGCTGCTTGTCAGTGGTTTGATTGTTACCAAATGGCTACAGTCGCCTGTGGAAAATGTCTGCATTGTCTGCAAGCACTCACAATCTACTAATCTACTGCAGTCTACATGTTCCAGAAGATGCAACATTGATTTTGAAAGCAAATGTTTCAATACAGCTCGAAGAGTAGCCGGGGAACATCTGCCGGTGTGTCAGTGTGCTCAATGCAAACTATGGGTAACCAAAGCAATCTTAAAGAGGTTTTTGCCAATTACTCAGGAAATACACATGGTTGCTAGGACCAGTTTTTAGGCCTGCATGATTTAGCCCTCTGGGCTATTCACTTAATCTATGATCGTCATCATGACTGTCACATGTCCAAAGTGGGCAGACAAGTCAACATGACGTAGTTAGCAGTCATGAATCTCACAAAACCTCAATATCATTTTTTGATCCATAAGATGTGAAATCCTGTGCAAACACTTATTCAACAGCAATTGGAAACTTTGTCTGGTTAAGCAAAAACTGGTTGCCTTGTGGTCTTGTTACACCCTGAATCTCATGATAAGACAGCAGTGTTAATCTGTTTGCAAAATTAGTGGCTGTAAATTCATCCATGGGCTATGATTTACTCTTAGAGTGACTCCTTTTGCATTTTTTCCTGTGCCATATACTTATAAGAATTAGTTATGAATCAAGTAAACGGTATTGCATGAGAAAATGTTAGAAGGGCTACTTTCATTATTAAATCATAGTCCATATAAAGTACACAGTAGATGCACCATTCTGCCGTTGCTTCTTGCCAACGGGGAAAGAGACAAAACAAGGAACATATGCTGCATCATTAACTTTGGTAAAATACACAATTGCTGCCATGGCTGCCCACCCTGTGGTGTTTCTTTGCCTTTTGTAGCAAACGGGTCACTGTGAGAAACAGTGCTGATGTGAACTGTGAACATCTGGCTTTTTAATGACCATGATCACCTTCCACTGTCTTTTACTTTTGTAACTCAGCTCTTCTCTTAGTTACTTTGCTTTTTGCAGAACTGTCTCTTTCTTTGTATGTGTACTGCGCTTTAAGCAGAGGTTTCATTTTTACTTTTTAAAAAGTAAAAACGGAGAAGCTGCATTCAGCTTTTATGCTCCTTATATCTGGAACAAACTCCCAGAAAGCCTCAGATCAGCTGAAACACTCAGTTTATTTAAATCCAGGTTGAAGACTCACCTGTTCTCAGCTGCATTTGAATAAAGCACCAAATCCACACTTTTAAGCTTAAACTTCAAAACTTACATTTTAACTACTGATTTTATCTATTGCTCTGATTTTATCTGTTTTGATTTTACATACTGTTTTGTTTGTTTGCTTGCTTGTTTGTTTGTTTGTTTGTTTGTTTGTTTGTTATTTAGTTTGTTTGTTTGTTTGTTTGCTTGTTTTAATCAATTTTAAATCATGCTTTTTATTTGTTTTTGTTTCTAATGTCTCTGTAAAGCACTTTGAACCACCTTGTTGTTGAATAGTGCTATACAAATAAACTTGCCTTGCCTTGCCTTGCCTTTTATTATAAGATCTACATTAAAACATAATACAATTATTACACTACAAATATTTATATGGCAGTGAAGGAAATATTGTGAGGATTATCTGAAACATGAGGTGAAATATTGTATAATGCTGTGTGTATGCAAAGCTGGATGTTACAAAAGTGGTGAGTAAGAGCAGTGAGTAAACTGTCATATACTGTTCATGCAGCCCAATGTTGGCATTGAAGGACATCGACTGTTCCAAGCATACTAAACAGTATATGCAGCAAAGTGCTGTTTAATTTAATAAAGCAAATTTTATCTTGTGTCTTGAAATGATAGAGCAAATTTGTAACGAAAGCATTAAACCACAAAACATTTCTTGGTTTGCTGCTTTAGTTTGAATGAGCATAAAGTACTGTACAGGACTGAAAACTCACTCCTAAAAACTGCACATCAAATTAACAGGACAACAGGCAAAATATGATTACATTCAATGAAAGGATAATAAATAAAAAACTGAGCCATCTGAGTGTGAAGCAAATGCATCAACGACTTACTTTGAATGTCATAAAAACAAAAATCCTGTCCCATGCCAAAGTATCTGGGCTCCACATTAAAGCAAAACAATCCATCTAAACAGGAAAGGTGCCATTGCCAAAACCCCAAGCTTAGAAATTAATGGAGGCAAATGTCAGAAATGTCCAGGGGAGGAGTGAGAACTGTGGAGCAGGGGCATGAGTGCGTTTGGCCACAGGAGCGGGGATTAGGGAGCAAGGCGTGGGTGGTAATCTGTGTGCAACAGAGGCATCATCCTCATGTCAAGTTCAAGCCAGCACATAGAGGACAATCTTTCCGCCTGAGGTTTAACGGCATCACCCTGACGGAAACCATAACTGTAATTTGTGATTGACTGAAATCACCACTGTCATACTATTGTCATACTGTTAAATTTTACCTGATGATACTTTCACAAAGACAATTCAAATGCTGAAACAGACTGGGCTTTTTGGAAAAGAAATTACTAGACAAATTGGAATGGATCAGCATTCTGATCCCTATCATGCTCTCTTATGTCGCAGCTTCATTTCACTTTAAGTTCCCGGACAAGCCAAGGATAATCTCTGTGATTGCAGCCTGGTGGACACTAAACCCTATTGTTGCACAAAACTCATTGTGTAAGTGTAAGGTTTGCTTAGATAAATCATACGCACACAGTAAAAAACACACAGTACTTTTTTAATCTAAGCTAACAGAGAGAGCACACTGCATCTTACTCTGAAAAGAACACTGAGCCCAACATTATGTAACTAAAGCAAAATTCAAAGAAACAAAATTCCTTTAGCTGGCTAAAATTATTATGTATTACTATGTCAGAGGATTATTTTACTCCTTGCTGTATGTCCAGGTAGCTTTTAGAACGCTAATGTTAGCTGTCTGTTAGCAAGCTACTGCAGTTACCGTAGTTAAGGCATTTGTAAACGTAATAACATGAATCATTGTTTTTTTTTAAATAATCCAGGGTCCACTATTATAGAGTTACATATGTGTTACCTTACTTTAAAAAAATAGCCTCACACTGGCATTTGAATATCACTGATAAAATACAAGATGCTAAAATATACACAGATCACATCAAGTGTCAGGATCCCACAATTTTTCTATTCTTTCTCCTCTTGTTTATACAAAAAAAACTGTGCATCCCACTCCACAGCATGTATTAGGCACTTATTACATTAATCAGATAGAGTTGATATGGAGGCATCTTTACACAATCAGAAGTCAGAGCCATGAATTGTTGTCTCCTGTGTGAGTGGGAATTAACTTCACTCTATGCTATATGAGAGAACATTTGAGTTTGTGAATGTGTGCGCACATGTGTGAAATTTCACATACCCCATTTTATAGTGTGAAGAATCAGTTAAGACTCATCCAGATATTAGCTGCCTAATATTACCTCATTCTTTTCACACTAGTGTTTCAGTAAAACCACCATTCCTTTTTGGAAAGTTTGTATGTCCAATCTGAAGTCACAAAAAGTTTTATGGTCATTTATCATGAATCTCCTGTGCTTTACTAGATTGAGATCTGGTGACTGTGGAGGCCATTTGAGTATAGTGAACTTAATTTACTGTTCAAGAAGCCAGTTTTCAGTGATTTGAGCTTTGGGACATGGAATGTAGCGGAGGTAGCCATAAGAGGATGGGTACAGTGATGGGTACATTTGGTGCTAAGGGGTCCAAAAAGTGTGCCACATAATATCCCCTACACTATTACACCACCACAATGATGGTTCACTGCTTTCATGTCATTTACATCAAATTCTGAGCCTACCATCTGAATGTTGCAGCCAAAATCAAGACTCGTTAGATCAGGCAAAATGTCCAATTTTGGTGAGCCTGCGCAAACTGAACCCTTGAGCTCCTGTTCTTAGATTTTTAGATACTTTTCTGCCTTGGATGAAATTTGTGATTATTTCATCGACTAATGTCTTCCTGTTAGCTTGAAACAGTCCTCTGACCTCTGATATCAACAGGGCAATTTGTCCCACAGAAGTGCTGCTCACTGTGAATTTTCTTTTATTTGTCTTTTTATGTAAACAGCAGTTTTGCACTTGAGGAAGTAAAACATAAACATTTAATGCTTTGAATAATTACAGGTAGTAATCAGGACTTAACTGTAGATTATCCCTAATCTGACTCGGGGTAGGCCATTATTTAATCTCATGGATTTATTGACAGTATTTGCCAACAATCCAATAATCATTAATACATTATTTACTTTCTCAAGTTAGTAAATGCAGGATAACTGATTTTTGGCATTAATGTATAACCAAACGATCTTGATGTAGAAAAATGAAGGAATGAACAGAAAGTAGGTCTATACTATTCAAACCATAAATACAAGCATTTCTGAGGCAGAGTTGAACATGTTTAGAGTGGGAAAATATAGTTCACAGTAAAAAGACATCACACCTGATATATATTGTGGATTATCGCCTTTATATATATGTGTGTATATATTAAATATACGCATATATATATATATATATATGAGAAGTTATCTTTTGTCTCATCCTGGACTGTGGTGCTGACACTCACCAGTCCCCGGCCCCCTTCCTTCCGCTTAGCGTACAGCCTCAGGGTGCTGGACTTGGGGTGAAACCCTCCATACATGGTAAGGAGCTTTCTTGTCTTTATGTCAGTGGCTTCTATCTCCTCCTTTGGCCAACTTATTATACCAGCTGGGTACCTGATAACGGGGAGGGCGTACGTGTTGATAGCCCGGATCTTGTTCTTACAGTTCAGCTGACTCCACAGGACTTGCCTGACCCTCTGCAGGTACTTGGTGGTTGCAGCTTTCCTAGCTGCCTCTTCATGGTTCCCATTCGCCTGCGGGATCCCCAGGTACTTGTAACTGTTTTGCGCCTCTGGTATTCTTGCCAATTCCTTTCTGTGTCCCGCTCATGTATTGACCCATGTGCCTGTTCATCTTAGCCGATATGATGCCTGACAGGAGCTTCCATGTAGTACTGAGGCAGGTTATTGGTCGGTAGTTGGAGGGGGCCGGTCCCTTCTTGGGGTCCTTGGGGATCAGGACCGTCCGACCTTCGGTTAGCCATTCTCTCTCGTCAACTAGCAGCTGGTTCATTTGTGCTGCCAGACGCTCGTGGAGTGCAGTCAGCTTCTTCAGCCAGTAGGCGTGAACCATGTTGTGGCCTGGTCCAACTCTTCATACTAGAGACCCTTGCTTGGATGTCTGCCACTGTGATGGTTACTGGACCCTGTTCAGGGAGGTTGCTATGGTCTGCCCTCAGATCCACTAGCCACTGAGCATTGCCGTTATGGGTTGCGTCCTTCTCCCATATGCTCTTCCAGTATTGCTCCTTCTCCAGCCTTGGTGGTGCTGTTCTCTTATTGTTCCCTTGCCACTGAGAGTACACCTTTGCTGGTTCTGTGGAGAAAAGCTGGTTTATTCTCCTGCCTTCTATCTCTCTGGTGTACCTCCTCAAGCGGCTGGCCAAGGCTGTGAGTCTTTGCTTGGCAGTTTCCAAGGCCTCAGGTATGGACAGCTTGCTGTATTTTTTATGCACCTTCTTTGTCGCACCTTTCTCCAACTCAGTTAGTTGGCTAACCTCCCTCCGTACTACTTTGATCTTGCCCTCTAGCCTCCTTCTCCATGGAGGGTACTGCTCCTTGTGGCTGTTCAACTTATAGACTGCTGCCGTATTGTAGATCAGCTTATGATGGCCCCAACTGACTGAGTGCTCAGTGAATACCTCAGGCAGCAAAAACCCAAGAAAGAGGAGGGAGACGAGGAACCATCATGGAAGGACAGGCCCCTGCACGGTATGTACCACCGGCAGATAGAGAAGGTGGCTGATATCCAGAAATCCTACCAGTGGCTGGACAAAGCTGGACTGAAAGACAGCACAGAGGCACTAATCATGGCAGCACAAGAACAAGCTCTGAGTACAAGATCCATTGAGGCTGGGGTCTATCACACCAAGCAAGACCCCAGGTGCAGGCTGTGTAAAGATGCCCCAGAGACAATCCACCACATAACATCAGGGTGCAAGATGCTAGCAGGCAAGGCATACATGGAACGCCATAACCAAGTGACCGGCATAGTGTACAGGAACATCTGTGCCGAGTATGGCCTGGAAGTCCCGAGGTCAAAATGGGAGATGCCCCCAAGGGTGGTGGAGAATGACCGAGCTAAGATCTTGTGGGACTTCCAGATACAGACGGACAAAATGGTGGTGGCTAACCAACCGGACATAGTGGTGGTAGACAAACAGAAGAAGACGGCCGTAGTGATCGATGTAGCGGTTCCGAATGACAGCAATATCAGGAAGAAGGAACACGAGAAGCTGGAGAAATACCAAGGGCTCAGAGAAGAGCTCGAGAAGATGTGGAGGGTGAAGGTAACGGTGGTCCCCGTGGTAATCGGAGCACTAGGTGCGGTGACTCCCAAGCTAGGCGAGTGGCTCCAGCAGATCCCGGGAACAACATCGGAGATCTCTGTCCAGAAGAGCACAGTCCTGGGAACAGCTAAGATACTGCGCAGGACCCTCAAGCTCCCAGGCCTCTGGTAGAGGACCCGAGCTTGAAGCATAAACCGCCTGCAGGGGTGAGCTGGGTGTTTTGTTTTGTTTTTTGAGAAGTTATAATAAGTGGAAGGCTGTCTTACCGTTCATGTCACCGTTTACTTGGGCTTTGTAGCGGGGACACATGGTGGTCTGCCTTGGTGCATCTTCATTAGATACAGGACTTCCCTCGGGGTTGGTGTAAAATAAAAGAAGCGGCTGGAAATGTCCTCTAATACATTTAGAAGCAACATCTTTCCATTTGGACCCAATCTGAAAAAAAGGTGAAAATAACTGAGTTAGAGCATGTAACACAGTAGTAGGTAATACACTTTTGAAAAGGGGTAAGGCGGATTAATGGCAGACATCCTAACCTCTTTCACAGTAGCATCGTCGAAAAACATCCACTTTGAAGATTTGGTGTGATAGGCAAAAGCTGAGTAATGTTTACTCGCAAAACAGATCATCCCCACCAGATGTAGCTCACTCCGTTTAGCATTTTCATCAGTGACTCGGTTGAAAAGCTGAAAGAGATCAAATTGAAGTTTGATGGTTTTGTGCCAGATTCTAAATCCTATGAAAATATCAGTTATTTGTGTGACTTCCGTGGCCAGTTTAAAGATTACAGCATGCTGACCTTCATATATATGATATTAAATGATAAAATTGACAAATATCTTTCGATATGTACATTTGTAACAAGTCTTTTAACACACTGAACAAAAGTGCAAAAAGTACAATGTTTTTTATCTATAATAATCTAATGGAATTCCATTTGTTATCAGGTTACTGGTGACTCAATTCAGCCTTTCACTTGGTCTTACCCCACACAGGTTCAAACGGGGGCTAAGGGACTTAATAACATCATCTGTAAGATCAGACTGCTCGGCGTCCCATACAAATCCAATCGTCACAATCTCTGGACAGTTCATTAGGACGCGACGGATCTTGATGCTCTGACCACAGTTACTCTGCATAACAAATAATGCATTTAAGGATAAAAACAACTGGGCATAGCAATTTTTAATTGTCCAGTAAAGTCCAGTAAAACTATATAATCTTTCTATTTGAAAAAAAAAATTATGTTTGCCTTTAAGTTATGCAGTAATGGGAAATGTGCCTTTCTAATGGGCTACTAGTTTAGGCAAATATGCTGTCTTTTCTAACTCTGAGAAAAACCCACTCTGTTGGATGTTTTGTAATTAGTTTTTTAGTGATAAAGTTGTTTATAAAACACTTTACCGAATTTGCAAAATACTTTAAAACAACAACCAATAAAAACAAAGAAGCAGACACTGGTAAGGAAAATGGCAAAGTTCTTCACTCAAAGTAATAAAGGCATTAAATAAACAAGACAACAATGAATAAACAAGACGCACAATAAAACAATGAAATGACCGTGTGTAAATAAAACACTTACAATGTGGTTGAAAGTTTTGAATTGTTTTACAATTTGATTGAGGCTAGCTGTTCTGCTTATATAACTCTCACTGAACCAATCTCACTGTTGGAAACACAGATTTAAAAAAAGCAAACGTGAACTTTTCTTACTAACTTCTTTTAAGCAAATTTCCCCAAATGTCAGAGTCATAGGTTGTGTCTTTTTGAGGTATAAACAAAAAGATGAAATAAACTGAAAGGAAATTAAAGTGACTTAAATATCATCATCAGAATATTGCAAAGGCATAAAGCAGCCAGAGAGCATGGGAAGAGTACGGGTTTAAGGGAACACAGCACTGTGCCTTAACTGATGCACACTGAAAAGAAGACAGCGGTAGCAAATACAGATGAGAGAAAAACAGTGGATAAGCCCTTACCGCTATTTATATCCTAACACTAGTCTGGCATCGTCTCCTTCCGGTCGCTTCAAGTGCAGTGTCGCAGCAGAAAGCACAGAGTGTACTCTGCACAGTTGCAACAGTCATTTTTGTGTCCATTTTAAAGTATCATACTAACTGTTAAACTGAATGCCTAAATTATTCATTTATAGCTGCGTCAAACAAATCAGCATTTGCTAAAGGTTAAATTCAGACAGATGTTCTTACTAAATAGCAAAACAGGGAAAAGGTAGTGAGCCACCGATTTTCTAAGAAATATTACCAGAGGAAAAGGAAAAGTGACAGCAAATATGGAACATACCGGGCAGCTTCGGAGGTCACCTGTGTTGTTTGCTGCCTGCAGCAACTCTCCAAACATGTCTGACCTTAGCCGCTCGCTCTTCCCCAACATGCGATCAACCTGTTGGCTGGGTACAAAAACAGAAAATGCATCAACTAATATTTTGTTCCCATTCGATGTGTAACATTAAAAAAAAGTGTGAATCAGAAAATATGATCCAAACAATAAATCTGATATAAATTTAAGCAGATAATAATAATAATTTATGCTATTTATTATTGAGGTTGTGCATTTTTATTATTTTTTGTCTTTGTAAGGTAGAGTGTGCAAAGCCCAGGAAACACCTACTGATAAAATCCAATAATAATAACAGACTACAGCTAAAAATCCCCGCTGGACACCTTTAAAGAAATATAAAAACACTTTTCCATTAAAAAACTTTGCAAACTGTGCAATTATTTAGCAGGTAACAAAGCATCTAATACATCTCTGAAAGAGTAATTGACTCTGCAAACAATTCAAAAATTCACAAATCCTGCATGAATGTACACACATCTCATACTTACATAGAGTAGAAAGAGAATGTAAAAATATCTTTCCATTAAACTGTTTATGAAGGTGTTTTGTTTTTTAACACACAAAGTGAAGGTTAAATATACAAAGGAAATCACAATAGCAACCATAGTAGGTGACACTGGACTGGACTGGAAAATGTTGAGGTCGTTACGATATTGGAATTTCAAACTTCATAGCAATAGCCAGCAAAATACTGGATACCACTTTTTTACCATTAAAAAGAAATACAAAATTAATCAATGACAACACTATTCTTAGGTTGTCTGAAACAGGACAAAAGTATATGAGGATAAAAATTACAGATATTTTAAGACTTTCGTTGGTAGTGCAAAAAAGGAAAAAACATATTTTTAAATTGTCTGAAGTAGTGCTGTGCTTCAGGTGACGGCACTATATACTGCTGATCAGGGGGGCTTTGTAAGGTAGGCTGCCAATGTTTCTATGTAACTGATGTAGACTTCTCTCAGTTTCAAATTGTGATTTTTTGTCAAATTCGTTTTTAGTGTTATCCTGATAATTAAGGTTGCCTATTAATAATAAACATAGGCAGGACTGATAAGGTTCGCTTCCTCGCTCCCACATGAATATTGCTGTTTTATCTTTAACCACAGCCGCTAGCTGCTGCCTTAGTGGTTATTGGGGGATTGCTAATAGTTAAACAGCTAACATTAATGTGTACGTTGGTTAAGTTAACAGTTATGATAACTGTTTAATATTTAATGTTGTTGAAATGGGAGCTTCACCAACCTCTGAAAGTGAGTAAAGCAAATATGGATCAAGACATATTCAGTTTTGTTATCATTAGTATATTAGTACTGATTTTAGACAAGATCAGTCACTACTAAACATTTTTTATCTTTATGGTACAACAGTTTGTAGTGGCCAGCATTAGAGTTGTGGCCACTAGGTGTATATATTCATTCACTAGGTGTATATAATTAGCAGGGTGTTATTTAGCATCCATTTTGGGGTTCTTAAGAAACAAAAAGATTAACACAGAAAATTTCAAACAGGGATAAACTGATTGTAAAAATTCTTGGGCAATGTTTGAAATTTAGCTAATATCAAGTTAATGCAGATGTCGATATCTATACGTTTTTATGCACTTATTCCCCCATTGGTGGAAAAGAAGCAAATTCATTTTCTAAACAACTATTACTTTAATAAATAACAATTTTAAGCCGTTCAGCTTTTCACCTCACTATCTTTTAAAATTAATGTGGCAATATGAGTGAGCAAAGCTGTTCAACCTTTATTGCTATATGTCTTCTATCCATCACGTTTTGTTCCATAATGATTTAAAAGCACAAAAACATTTATAATCTATTAATTTCAATTTAATAACGCTAGCTTGGAAATAAATGAAGCCAAATGGTAAATGGCCTGCATTTGTATAGCGCTTTACTCAGTCCCTAAGGACCCCAAAGCGCTTTACACTACATTCAGTCATTCACCCATTCACACACAGGCAATGGCAAGCTACATTGTAGCCACAGCTGCCCTGGGGCGCACTGACAGAGGCGAGGTTGCCGGACACTGGCGCCATCGGGCCCTCTGACCACCACCAGTAGGCAAACATGGGGTTAGTATCTTGCCCAAGGATATTTGGCATGCAGCCAGGAGGCAGCCTGGGATCGAACCACCGACCTTCTGATTAGTGGCTGACCTGCTCTGCCACCTGAGCTACAGCCAAGTCTAGTCTAGTCTAGTCTTGGAGCATAGCTGAGCCACTGTGTGAGAGCTGAGCAGCGAAAGGAAATTAAGTGAGGAGCCGGCTCTTGCTCAATGGGAGTCGACTCTTCTGATTCACTACAAAGCACTCTCTAAGCACGGCTCTTAGAGCTGATACTTTTGCGCGTGACACGTTATCAAACGTTACGTTGTGTGTCATGGATACTGTTGACTCCAAATCTCCCGAGAGACCAACACAAGACCGAGACCAAAGTACGTCAAGACCAAGACAAGACCAGTCCAAGACCACGTTAAAGTGGTCTCGAGACCGGTCTCAAGACCAGTTTTGAGACATCCAACTCTAGCAAAGACACTATTATTGATTTCTCACATCATTAAGATTGTGTGAAAAATTGATGGAAGTTTGTTTCTGCCACTGAAATGCTTCTTTTTGGCTGTCAAAGTCAAACTTTTTGGTTATTGTCTTTAAATTTCAACTTAATAATTTGAAATTATGGTTAGGTCTGAGACTCACTAATTCAAAATATTGAAAACATATGAAAAAAAATACGTTTCAATTTAGAGATAATACGCTGGATCTCCAAAAGTTGATTCTGTTCATCTGGACATAGCGTTTTGTGGGAGAAACGTTTTGTCACTCATCCAAGTGACTTCTTCAGTCTCAGCTGACTGCAGGTTTCCACAATCTTATAAACAGTACATTTGCATAATGACTGAAACCAGCCCACTGAAGGATAATAATACGCTGGAATTTCTTTTTTGTCAGGTGCAGGTGAAAAAAGTCAGAAACAATCTTGCACATATTTGAACTAAAAATTGTGACTACAATAAACCACAATAGACCTGCTGATAATAACCAGCCTTGGATTTGTAATGTGATGACTTGATTAAAACTAGTAACCACCATAGTTATTTTAGCATTGGTAGTATTTTGACATTTAAATTGGGTTTACTGCTTTGGCCTGATTTTTTTAATTTTTAATCAACCAATATCAATATTTTTTATCAATCGAGTACTTACCATAAAGCAGTAGTGGAGACATAATGTACTAATTCTGTGAATGGGTGTGGGTCTGAAGATGCACCACAACAGCGACACACGAACTGCAAAACAAAGGCTGTGCATTATTCTACTGTTTCAAGTTTACAGTCTAGCGTGTTAGATGCATATTTCTAACAAGCAACCAGCTATATGACTCTTTTTATTATTTCAATTTATTAATTGAAAAAACTGACCAACTTAAAATTATGCCCTTCTTTTGCACAAGACAACGCTATTGTGTAGTTTTTTTTTTAATAACACATAGTGGTTTTTTACAAGATTACTCACTTGTTCATAAAGCATCATTGCAAACTTCTGATGGGTGATGCAGGATTTGGATGAGCATGAATCAGTCGCCGTGTCTGAAAGTATGTGTAAATGAATTCGCTCCAAGATGTTCTCCTATTATGTGTGAGAGGAGATACAGAGGCAACGATCAAAACAAAGAACACAGCACAGGTGCGTAATTGTAAACACAAAAGTTGACGCAGTAAATGAGAACCACTGAGTAACACTTCACGTAAGCGTGTATTTAATACTCCTCAAAAACGTAACTATGGTGATCATGTACCAACATTTGTACAGTCTTTTAATGTTCCTATTTCTTCTTTCTTTTCTTCAGTAACACAGTAATACTCTGTAACACTCAGTTAGTGTGGAAAGGCGAGCTGAAGATTATTTTTGATTGTAAAGCAAAAGGCACGGTGTCAACATACAAAGCACTCAGCAGCATCATCCATCAGCCCAAGCTGGAAGCGTTGCTCATCCTTAAAAGTTTCAGCAAGGGCGTTACGCAAGCTGTCGGAGGGAAGCACCCGCTCTCTGCTCTGCTGAAACTGGCTGAATATACTCTGAAAAAGACATAATTAGTTGCATAATTAATTATTAGTTTGCGATGCAGATATTGCATGTATGATCAGACAAGAATTTAATCCTGGACAAAACTAATTTTAAAAAAAGAAGAATGACTTAATGAATTAACACTAAATGTACCTTTAAAGCGCAAAAAATGCAGGCATCACCGAGACAAAAGTGACCTGAGAGCTGCCTCAGACTTCTCCTGAAAATGTCCAGCTGCCAAAGCACCTGTGGGGGTCCAATCAACCACACACATGTGTTCACACAAGGACATAATCTAAAAAAGAGTGTTAGAGTTACCCAGAAATCTAAACCTATTTAAAACATGGTGCACACCTGAACAGCGCTGTTTAAGAAGCAGCTATTCTGGCCGGGCTCATTCAGCAGGCCTTTGGTGAGTGCGAGGGACAGCATGCTCCCAGGCTGGTAGGATTTCTTCAGGCCTCCTCCAGGTTTTTTGAACATCTTCACCCATGCCATGGAATTATTGCCTGCAGCTAAAGGAAAAGAATAACTTTTTAAATTAGAACTTCCCAAAGTTATTCTCTCTACACAAATCAACTTTTGACTTACTTTTTGTTCTTATTACCAAGTAATGATGCAACTCTAAACCATACTTTTTAATAGGTAATCAGTAATTAACAAAATACTAGATCAATTTAGCACCATACACATTCTTATCTCCTTATACTTTGTTCATCTGCCTTTGTCCCATGTACTTATAGTTGGTGCTCAGTAGGTTTAAATATAGTATATTATAATAGATATTTTATTTTATTGTATTTTTTGGTGGTGGTGTTATAAATGAAACTTTGAAAAAGAAACAACTAGTGTCAACTCAAAACACACCACCACCCAGATTTCTGTCCATTTAAATGCAGTTGCAGCTAAACTCCAGTATACCTATAGCAATAATATTTATTGCATACTGTAATGGAGGCCCTGCTTGAAAATTCTGTTGATCTTGGATACAGTGTTCATTACATCACTAATGCAAATGACTGATTTGGTCAGACGCCAGATGAATCCTGTGAACTACCTTCTCCAGAGTTGGGGGGAGACTTGCTGCAGTTGGACATGTTGGGATGAGGGAGATAGTGAGTTGGTCTGGCCATGGGCTCCAACCATTTCATCCCCACGCACCTCCTGAGCGGTTTGTGGAAAGCATTGTCAGCCACAAGGCAGCCTCAGCCATGTGCTGCCCAACATTGAATGCTACTGGACAAAGTCTGAGGACCGAGGAGGGGGGGAAAAAGGTGTAATATTTTAAATACTGAGAAAATATTTTATTATGGAATTCTCAAAAACTATGATTGTTTTTAATCTTAAACACGAAATAAAATACAGATATAAGATAAAATAAACAACAATCCAAAGACACTTTCTTGTATCTTACTTATATGATCCGACTTTACTCCTTTCATGTCTCTGGAATAGCTTAATTTCTTATGAATATAGTATGAAATTACAATGAATGGCTACAGAAGGAAAGTAGTAAATAACTCCGTGGTTGTACATTTTAAAAAGACATAACATTTAATTTTAAAGCTACATCCATACATGCATAAAAAAAAATCAAAACACAAATAAATGAATCGTGACTTGTGCAAGATCCCTCATTTGCATGTCTATACACAGGCGAATAAGTTATTATTTTAAATAGTATATTATTGGTAAATGCTATTGTAAAAGTGACATAGCCAATATGAAATACATGCTGAAACAACGTTGATTTCAGGACATTAATTTCATCCTGAAGTCAATGTTGGTAACATCAACAGTGTCATCATATATTCTAACGTTTCAGTGGCCACATGTGTTTATTGCAACCCTCTCTGACACCATGTGATGCCTGTATAGGCCTATACGTGTACATAAGCGCCCATCTTTGCTGTCGGGTTCATGAAGAGGGCATACGTCCTCCTTTATTGAACGGGATTTGTTGACCTGATCCTTGGTCCTGTGTTTCCCTGCGATAACAACCTACCGACCCTACACCCACCACCCCAATAAATAAATAAATAAATAAAGCTTCGACGTTCCCACAGTAGGAGACACGTTGCCAGTGTTACACAGCCTTACGCTGTAGATTTTACTGTATATGGGAGCAGCTCCCGGTCTGCCACTGTATTATAAATATGCCGCAACTTGCATTCATGCAGTGGGAAAACAAGCGCTCTTCTACACTCACCTTAAAGAGGAGTCGGATATCGGATAGTTGTCTCTCCTCTCCGCTGAAGGCGCAGAGCGGTCCAGCTGTCAACGCAAAACAAAAACAAACAAAAAAAAAAACAATCCACGATTGGTCGGTGAATCCTGCAAATAAAACTGCCCAGAAATGACTGCAGATAGGTCCACGTAACGCACTCTCTGTGCAGCATTCCCAACCCCTCCGACACGCACACGAGCGGCAGCCCGAGCCCCTGCTTCCCTGCTTGATAGCGCACTCAACGCAGGACAGTGTTATTTCACTGGAATTAGTCCCCCCGCCTTTTTTTTTTTTTTTTGTAAAACGGGGCCGATGATGGCCTGTGCCAGAATGTCCGACGCGGATTAGTGATGTTTTGAGACTTGAGAGGTCAAACTCCGCCCCTAGTGTAGCCTCAAGTGCACTGCTGCTGTATTGCAATCTTCAATCCCTGCATGGCAAACTGTGTGCTGGCGGAAGGTCAGACTTCCAACTTGTCATGATGATGATGAGAGAAGACATCACATGACTGCACTGGTTTCATAATCATGCAGCACTGTGGGGACTAACCCCTGCCTGCGCTGTGCAGCACAGGCTCTCATTCAAATAAATTAAAAAAAAAGAGTAGCATGTCTTTGCTGCGTTTTATGTCTTTGTTTGGAGTCCAAGTGAAATCCCAAATGCGTAAATATTCCACAAGTGTCTTTTCAAGCAACGCCAGATAAAGGCCTCCGTGCCCGTTCTTATAAAATATAAGCTAGGGGAGAAAACTGCGCCCAATATTGAACATTTTGTCAAGAGGCTTTGGAGAAATTTTAAACCCACAGTCTCTATCTGTGTGAGTGTAATGCTGCAGTAAACAGCACATGCAGTCGCTAAAAAAAAATCCGGGCAGATGGAGGGCCTAGCAGGGGAAAAACTGCCCAGCTGAGCAGGTTATAAGTGTACACAGGAAGACTCAAAGAGACTGATGGTGCATGTAAGCTGGAGTCAGCAAAAGTGCCACTAATTGGTTGTGTCTTTCCCACATAGGTTACAGTGCATCTTTCCTGCACAGGAGAAAGTTTTGGCGCTTAACCGTAAAGCAAACTAAAGGAGAAAAAAACTGACTTAAAATCTTGCCAAGTGCTCATGCTGTTTTCCTACTTTGAATATTTACATTTGTGTATGTGAGTGTATACATGTTTGTGTGTGTGCGCTTGTGTATCCACAGCATGTGGTGCCAGCCTGTGAAAAAACAAGTAAATCACTGTTTATGAGCTGTTACACTGAGGAGTCCTTGTTGATCCTGAGTCCAAGAATGAAATCTGTTCAGGAATATTAAACAGGCACTTTGTCCTGTGGCTGGCAGTCACACGCAGAACTATCCCAGTGACTCACTGTAACACTCACTGTAAGAATCGACACCTTCAAGTTTGACCCTGGATGCTGTGACGCAAATCAGGCATTACTACTATTTACACGTGATCCTGAATATATTTAGCTCCATACTCCTAAACAGATATATAGATAGAGTTGTGCAATCTTATCTGAGAATACCTTTAAGATATTATGTGTATTCTTCCAGTGAAATAAATTCTGCTGTTAGTCTTTTCCAGCATTAGCACTGAAACCTCCCGTGGGAGACATGAAAAGGTGTTATTTATAAATACATCTGAAAAAAAAAAAAAAACCAACAACATAGGCTTCAAATTTATCCTGCTGAATGTTAGTTTGCTGATTTCGGCTCAGATGTGCTGTCAAACACATCTTAAATGTTCTTAAGGTTATTTTTGGAGTTGGATGAACCTATTTTCCTTTCTTTTCCTGTTTTCTGCATGTGGTGTTATAACCCAGCCTTCCTGCAGCTCTTAACTCTGGAGCATTGCCACCACAATGAGTGGTTATTAGAGGGAGTTGCGTTTTTGCAATACTTGTAGTTTTTTCCCGTGACAGTCAGGTTTTGAGAAACATAAAGGCCGGTCAGCTGGACCAGATTTATAATTTATAATCAATGTCACGCATGCTTACACGTGTGTAACACTTTTTGTTTTGTTTGTACATGTACATACATGCTCAACCATGAAAACAAAACATCACTTTTATTTAAAACACAAAACATGCACAGCGTGTGTCATTTCAGGAATGAAACAAGACTTCAAAACTTGCTTTAACACATTCATTAGACCACCATCCAATCTAATTACCAAAAACATTTTTATGTCTCTTAATAATTACTGTTGTTATCCATTAATTTTCAATGTAATTGTTTTACAAAAGAAAAGAAAAAATAATAATATAAAGCCCTTTTTTTCTTATGTTATTAAGATGCCAAATCACAGTTATTTGCTTGCATTTCTGGACAGAAACATTTTAGTGGTTGAATGTTATCTTTGATTAATGTGTGAGCTCTCATGAAAATCCAGTGACATGAAAATGTGAAATCACAATTTTTTAGTTGTAAACAAGTTTTTGATAGATTTCTAAAATATTTGTATTTTCTTGTTTTTTATAAGAAGTGGTCTAATAAATTTGTTAAGCACTGTAAGTAAAAGCTTCTGATGTGATGAACTGCTCGCACATCATTCTGCAGACACTATTCGACCTTCTCTGGAGTTCTGAGATTTTAGAGAAATCTTGTGTGACGTTTCTTCTTGTTTTCTCACCTCGCTCTCTTCCATATATTTTGCAGCTGTCTGGAAGACACCGCTTGTTTCTGTTTCTTTTCCACTTTGAAATTAATTAATAGCACACAATAATATTATATAATATAAGGAATATTTTATAATTAAGTATTATATAATTATATAAGTATTATATAATATAAGGAATAATGGTACATGTCTGATTCTTCAGCTCAGTATCAAACACCTGTACAGTGATTCATTGTATTACTATATGTATTTGTACAGTATATGTAACGATACTGTTACAACTTCTGTCTCTACTTTCTATGATGAGAAACAATAAAACACAACAATTAAATTTTTTCCTTTAGTGGTTTTGGTTTTTTCCCTTCAGGCACGGTAGAAATAACTGTGTGTGTGTGTGTGTGTGTGTGTGTGTGTGTGTGTGTGTGTGTGTGTGTGTGTGTGTGTGTGTGTGTGTGTGTAAGAGAGAAGAACAGTGTAACTTTTATACAATAGTTACATTCACAGAAAAAATATGGGAACAGCTTAAATATTTTTATACATACACTCAGTACTTTTTTTTGGATGAAATTTTTGGATGAATTTAGTTTAGACCTCAGTTTATTTATAAATGTTGATTTATAATTGTTTCCCTAGTGGATTTTTTTTATTTTTTTACAAATCTAAATTTACACTCACTCTGGCCTTTAAACAATGCTCAACTGATACTAAGGAACCCAAAGTATGACAACAAATCCCCCACCATTACCATCCTGATCCTAACCCTGGTCCTCATAGTGTTCACACCAAATTCTGACCCTACCATTCACATGTGGAAGCAGACAACTTGTGACTATTTGAGTTATCGTTGCTTCCTATCATCTTGAAGCAGTCTGCCCATTCTCCCTTGACCTCTGGCATCAACAAGTTATTTTTCCCAGAGAACTGATGGATATCTTCTCATTTCTGGACAGTTTGCTGTGAACTCTAGAGATGGTTGTGTGGGAAAATCTCAGTAGATCGGCAGTTTCTGAAATACTCAGACCAGCTCATATGGCACCAATAACCATGTCACGTTCAAAGTCACCTCTCTTCCCCGTTCTGTTGCTCAGTTTGAACTTCACCAGGTCGTCTTCACCATGTCTATATGCTCATGTGTGCAGAGTCGCTGCCATGTGATTGGCTATTTAGATATTTGTGTTAAAAAACAAATGAACAGGTGTACCTAACAAGAAGAATTATGAATATTACCTAAATAACTTGTTGCATGGCCATTTTTTTCTTGCACCACCAATAAATATATATATTTTTTTTATTTACAATTTATATTCATCACTTCATTCATTTTTCACAATCTTTGTAATTTGCAGATATACTTCAGTATCTCTAGAGACTCCAGAACACATAGGGGTACATTCCATTTACTATTTACATTGTTTTCTTTGACACATGTCTTCAAAGGCAGTAAACATTCTAGTTTAAAGGGTGTCAAACACATGAAACCCTCTCTGTCCATTAAAATCTCTTAAAAAAAATTAGTGTTACTAATTGGCTGTTTTCTTGTCACAGGCAGCACCAAGCTGGCATCATTTTGCATAAAATCATCTACAGGTCATCAGACTCTGGCACTGAGATGGGCTCCAGGGTAATAGTGGGTAAAATCAGATGGGTGCCCTCAGATATCCATCCTTGGGCTGTCCTGTTGAAGGTGGGTCTCTTCAACCCCGCATCCTGGAGCTCTGGGTATCTGGGGGGGTTCAGGTCCACTTCAGGTAGTTTAAATGTGATTCCTCTGGAAACTTTCTCAAATCCACCAAATGGAGTGGCAACCCTGTAATTAAGATCAGTTTATGACTGTCAGTCTTTGTTGTGCTCAGCTCTAATTCATTAAAACAGACTCGTAGTTTTCTCACCGGTTGAAGCATTTGTATTCAGGAAGCTCTGACCGTGGGTCTGCTGCTGGCATTTTTAGTTTGAGAGTTTCAGCGAGGTCAGGGTCACGGAGCAGGGCCTCCTCCCATGGGGAGTGATATGACTTGTGTGTAGCTGTGGGATTTAACTTCTCAGTAGTCGTTACTGTGAAGGAGGAAACCAGAATCAGTCAAGGGCGATCATAATCTGGGTTATTGTTTGAACAGAATGATCCGTCAGCCTGCTTTGCTTTTACGTGTTAACTCTGAGCTGTTTTCTTGAGCCATTATGTTTTAGAGTGGACTGCGCTTAGACAACACTTAACACAGGCACACTGAGTTGTCCATCAATATGATCTGAGGCCTTAAAAATAGCACATAGTTGAAGCGTGTGCTCATCATGTAATGTGTCGACATGAGATGATATTGTGCTCAAGGGTTTTTAGAGGAGGCACAGGACTCTGCTGTCAAAATAATACAATTAAATAACGCTTTTAAAGCTGCCCATAAAGCTGTTGTCCTGTTCTGGAAATCGGTTGCCATAAGATAAGACCAGCTGTTATGAATCTATGATAGCAGTTGTTATTATTATGACATCATTACATAATCAGTAGCTTTTATTTGACTGTGCAGTCTTATCGGCTGAATTTCAGACTCATGTACAGAGGAGCAAATGTAAAACAGAGTAATCCATCTTAAAACTACATCTTTGATTATGATTGTTTTATTTATTTATTTATTTTTGCATTACCATATTTAGATCCTCATTTAATTCACTGTTGGATAAAACAAGAACAGCCTGACTTACTAAGCTGCATAATTACCTGAATCTTTTTTTTCAGCATTAGCAATGTTTCCATTGGCTGGCGGCTCCACTTTTATTTCCACAGAGTGTGTATTCATGTTCAAAATATCATTCTGCAAAACAGAATAAAGTGCATCATTGGGTTAAAATATCAGTTGTGTAGCTACATGTTGAACTGCTAACATCTATTGCTGCTTTTTGTGTCACGCACATTAACAGCAAAGTGCCTGAGCAGCCTCTCAGAAGACTTGCCCGCAGGATGTAAAAGGCACGAGGCACATGTCTCTGTTATCATCCATGTCTTACCACACTCTTTGTTAAGAGCAAATATCCTGATAAATGTGTGCAGGCACCTTTACAGATTTTCTTTAAACCAAATCCTGGAACTTCAGAGAGAGATAATGAATAAAAAGTAAGTAAAACAAACAAGTCGACTTACACTGAGCAGCGCATTTGCTTCGTTTTGAATACTTTCAAACGTGTATTTGTCAGATCTTCTCTGGCGCATTTTGAAAAGCCGAGAACCTCTGTTGGAAAGCAGAGATAACTCCTCCAACATGATGTCTTTAGGAGTGCTGAGCTTCTTTCCAAGGTCCATAACGTAACCTGCCCAACAACAAAGTTGAAAAGATGGGGAAAAAGCAGTCTGTTATGTAGTTTAATGTATTCATTACATTTTGCATAATAGTGATGAGGCAATATTTTTTTTGATATTCCAGTATTTTACTGTATGTACTTTAAGTTTTAACTTTGAATTTTAATTTTCACTGATAACTGATGTTTTGCTATAAATGAGAGAGTGCAGGCAAAGGTTCCTGGTTTATGTCAATGCCACAATAAAAACTACATTCATGAGTACATAAATAACAATATTAGTTTGTATCTATGTTAGATGCATATTCCTGCAGACATTTGTGTACTAAAGTAGGAATGGATGGGATTAACAGTGGCCACTGGCTTGTTTTCCCATAAACCCGTCCAGGAGATCATTGCAGCACTGGTTTTATAGGTGAAAATGTGGGACAGTAAGTATAAATATACACAACGTAATGTCAGTTTATCGGCCTGGCTAGGTTTAGGCAAGCTCATAAGATAGCATTATATGAGTCACAAAATGTATAATTTCAATTCTGTGAGCTCTGCCATGGAAAACAAATTGTCCCCATTGTACTTGTACTTGTACAATCGTTTTGGCTGTACGTGATGCTCCGTTATCCACGTGTACAGACAGAATGTACCCCAGCTGTCACAGACCTTCACGTTTCCCAAGCAGCAGTTGGCCCTCACAACCTCCCTCCCTGACACCCACCCAAAAATAGACCTTTGGAAATGACAAAAACATAGCCACCATAGGTATAAATCATCCCATTAGCTGATTTATGGTAGTCGCTGGAGAGCAGCCTTGACATTTTGAACTCTGATAACAACGAATTTTCTCTTGTGTTTTTGTCTGCCGAGCCTCAGCTCTAATATCATACCGCTGGTACCCTGGACCTCTCGGCATATAGCTGTGGCACACTTCTTCCTCTCTCCAGCAGGCATTGTACAGAATTGTGACATTGTGGCTTTGGCGAGATGAGAAGAACTCAGGAGGACTGGAAACACATACAGGACACAGGATGTAGTTGTTCTGCCAGAATCATAAAGTTTTATTTTCTGCTCATAGGTTGATGAGTTTATAAATATAAGGCCATGTATGAAATGGAGAGTATTTAAAGATCTCTAAATAAAACTCAAAATATATTCATTCAGTGTTCGTTCTGTTCCTGTTTTGGTACATAATAAAATTCACAGACATGAGACATGTATAGTTTTTGAGTCTCTAACGTCTGTGTCCCATTTGCTGTTTGCATATCGATGATTTGAACAGTATACTGCTCATGTCATTTTATAATAAACTCTGAAGGTGCCACATTTAAAGATTGCAGCATATTGCATAACCTATAAAGCTCCATTGTACATGCATTAGTGCCATACACGCAATTCTTAAATCTCTGGTGGTCACTGCACCAGTTTTTCAGTATGTGAGCTAACATTAGTGGCATCGCTTTTAATGCTGCATAAAGGTCAAGGATGAATATGTGTCCTAAGTTTGCATGCGTAGCTGGACACAATCATTGTCCTGCAGAGCCAAATAAAACTGCTCAAGCATGAGACCAAAAATATTTTTCTCTGTAGCTGGTGTTTTGTGTATTTTTAGGTTTACTTTGTTGCTAAATTCAGAATGAGATCAAAGATGGTACAGCTCTAAAAATGCTTTTTAGAAACTCTGAAATGTTGAATAACTCTGCTGTGCCCTATGCCGTTGACTTTGGAAGAACTGTATTAAAAAAAATGTTAAAAGTAAAAAGAAAGACGATCAATGGGATTCTCAATGCAAAAATATATCCAATGCTCTGATAAACTCCTAAACACACATGCAGCCATTTAGAAAACATAAATGTTAGATGGTGTCAAATTTAATTGTTTTTAAATTTTAAAAGAAGTGCTGTGTTAACGTTATTAGAGCATAATTAAAAATACATCACATATTCACAAAATAAGCTTGATAAGGCTTGTCCATACCTGTGATGGTCGTCCTGTATCCTTGAAGAGGAGACACGGAGGCTCAGGGGTCAACCTACAGTAGGTAGTTTGATCTTCCCTGATCTTCACACTCCTGGACACTAAAGCCAAACTGTGAGTGTGTCTCTGGGTCTGTTGTGACTGGAATGCAGCTTACATCAATAGGCTAAATTTAACCTGCCAAACACTCAAAACCAATCTCAAACACCATGGGGCAAGGATCGCTATCATAGAGAGAGGGGGGAGGATGGACAGCACACACACCCACTCAGTGAGATTTTGTTTGGTGCCTCTCCTGTCTCTCGACGCCTTATATTCGACATGTCTCTGTGGGCTGACATAACCTCTGAGGTACCATGCCTTCATGTTAGGGAAGCTGTTAATGTTGCGTGCGCACTTCTGTCTCCAAACTGAGTTGTGTTACTATTGTTATGTGTAATTACTGACTCTGGATAATGATAAACAGATAAGAGAGGGGTGTTAAAGGGGTGATGGAGTATTGCCAAGAAGAGTTTTATATCAAAGTCATTATCCTCGCAGTTGAAGCTGTTGCAGTGCTGAAGATATTCTGACCGTTAAATTTTTTTCAAAGTCTGTGAAGTTTAAAATAGGAATAAGGCTGAAACCCTGTCAACTCAGTATTTTAACCCTTTAAAGCCTGAACCATGAAATAATTGCCAGAAAATTCTAATCTAAAAATGGAGCGTTTATTGAACCATCTGACAAAATTGTTAAAAAAATTAATTACATTTTATTTTCTATATATAAATTTGCATCATATTTGCTACATCCGCCATTAAAAAAAAAAGCTTAAAAATGTATCCTGCAATTTATATCATTTTTTCAGGGGGAAAACCGGCATCAGCTGCATGTGATATTATCCTATAATCTGAATTTAAAAAGGCAAAACAGAGAAATGAAAAAGACTATATCTACTCTTCAAGAGTCAAATTTTACAATAAAAGATTGATATCAGGAACTTCTGAGAAACAAATTAAATTCAAATAACAACACTAAAAGTGTGTTTTAATCTGTTTTATTTCTTGTGTTTCAAAAGTGAAAACAGTGATATTGTACACGGTAAGAGCCCAACTTTAAATTTGCACGCGTCACGTGGAAACTCTGGCACTCAAGGACAGCATCTGCTTCTGTTAACACTTAAACACCACACAGTGTCTGATCAAAGGTGGGAAACTTTGCATTTATTCATGCAGGATTCATTCCTATTAAAAGATCAACAAAATAAAAGCAAATAAGCCAACACACAGTTTGTCACTTTAAATAACACTTTCCTTAAGGCACACACACTGATTGTAAGCTTACAACTTTTCTGGCAATGCATTGCAAAAGATAAAATAGGAACCATATGATGTCTGAAAAACACAAAAGTCAATAAAGTGAATGGTTACTTGTGTAATCGCCACTGCATTACTACTGAGAAAAAATCTGATTATTATAGGATGAGTGATATAATACTGTTTGGATGACACTCTGGTGGCACAATAGCAACATTTCCCATGAAAGCTGAGCTCATATCTCACACAATCGTCACAGTATGTTCTTGCTTTAAACCAAATGATTTTTTCATGCAATCAACATAATTATCCATCCCGTCATAAATGCAAAACCAACATAACAAATGGCTTAAACTGTGCCAAAGCCTTACCCTCATTTTTCGACATACAGTACTCCATCTCCTAGTGACAAATAACAATTCTCTGCATTTCATGTTTTCTATACTCTGAAGGAAAATCTGTGCCTTACAATGTTAATATCATTTATTATTTCTCTTTCTCTGATATCTGACTTCATCTATTAACTTCGCTGAAATGCACTGTACACAGGAGAGCACTTTGTTGGACTGAAGCCTTGTGCCATTTGCCCAATACTGGCCCTAAGAGGCTGGGCAGGTCTGAAGGGAGGCCCATAGAAGGCTGGTTTCTCAGGTGAGAATGTCCTGCTCTTGGTAAGAATGTGAAAAGCTGGGGCCTCATGATGATAATGACTCTTACTGACAGGTGCAGGATCAAGAGATACCCTGCGTTTCCATTCTTCTGGAGGCTCTGGCAGAGATCCCCGGTGCTTTGCAGCTTTGGCATTAGTAGCTGCAGATGAGGGGAGAAACAAAAAGGCTTCATCCACAGAGCCAATAGGGCTTCTTGATGCTGCCTCCCATGGTGTAAGTGGTTTGTGGACTTTTTCTTGGAATGATGTTTGCCTCTGTATTGGCAGTACCCCGGGTGTGCTCACTGGTGACAGATGTCCAGGAGAAGGCATTGAACTCAGTCTCTGAGGCAGGCTCAGCGAACGACTTCTACCAAATCCCTAAAAGAAAAGCACAAACTTGTTGGCTGGAGTGACAGCAGCATTGCAGACTCTGCTGCCACCATCTGGCTTCTCTGAAACCTGGAGAGCTAATGCTTTTGAAGTGTATTCATATTTTAAGTGTAATAAAATGTGTGTTACTCTTCTCTAAAATAAAAAAAGACTTACTGAATAAAGATTATCCTTGAATTGTCCTATGACAAAACATTACCATTATGTGAATGTTTGAGCCCTAAGAGTGTCAGGTATTGAAACTATTAGTTTCGATGCTAGGGGTGGGAATACTATCAAATGCCTCAAATAAAGAACAGCATGTAGGATTGAGTTGCACCAGTTACCCTGGTATAAAAGTCTAAATAAGGACTTAGACCTCTGATATTTCTTAAGTCATTACCTTTGCTCGAAATTAGGAACCCTGTTTTTGTGATTGACTTGAGTTGACCTATAATGCTGTCTTTCTTGTCAAGCATTGTTGTATATTTGATATTGTTGTGGCTTCACTCTAGCTGTTCTGTTCTGAGTCTTTTTAAACTTTTTATTTCTTGCATCTGTCCTTGCTTAGAAAAGTGTTTTAACAGCCCACGAGAGCACTTTGTACTTCGTGGGTGATGCCTCAACAGAAATGGTTTACTCAATATTGCCTGCAGAAGCTAAAGAAACCAATGCATGTATTTGATGTTGCACACCTGTGGTAAGTGTAGCTATAATTGCTCTGCTGGTATACTTGTGTCTCTGCACACAGAAGAAGGAATACATTGATGCATTTGAAATCTTGTTCATGTTTATGTCTTTAGCTCTGTGAAATAAATTAACGTAAAGATACTTTATTACTTTACCAAATCCATCTTGACTGTCTGTTCTTTGATAGTTTTTTTATGTCATTTTTTGGTCATTTTATTACATTTTCCTTTTTACACTTCCACAGAGCAAGGGCAGAAGTAGTGTTAATGTTTTGAGGTCCCCCCCGTTTTTCCGTCTTTTTTTGATTGATTAAATATGCCTTATATTGTCTTTTAAAAAGTGCAGATTCCACATTACAAAGCAATTTCAGATTTGTAGAATATTTTGAGGTTTTATTTGTTTTTTCTATGAATCCTGTTAAAATGTTTTAGTGAAAACAAATGGATATGGTTAATATCAATATTAGTAGCAAATGGACAATTTCACTTGTGTAAAAGTCATATATATCTGAATTTTAGGAATTATTCAGACTAAATGAAGAAGATTTCCGAACTTACCTGCTGCTGGTTCAAGCACCTTGAAACAAGTACAGTGTTAATGCCATTGAAAAGACAGGGGAAAAAACTTGGAACTACTGGAACTATTTCCTCTGCCTCTAGAATTTGCATAAGAATTACAATTTTTTTAAATTACTTATTTTTTTTTTTTTATTATTTTTTTTAGTTTGAACAAGTATTTATGTTATGGGTCTATTTCTAAAGGCACTCTAATAGGGTTTTTAATGCAATAAAAACAAACAAAACATTTAGCTACACGTAAGTATGTCAAAATTTTAATTTAATAACTTTTCTGGAAAAAAACCAACAACTTGAAACTGAGAAAATAACTTGAAATTTTAAGTTATAAAATCAAAATTTTGAGATGATAACCTGTAATTGGAACTATAAATGTTTTTTTGAAAAAAAAAAGTAAAACTATTTTGTTTTTGCTTTTTTCAGTGGCAGAAACAAGCTTCTATATAGCTCTCATCAGATTAAAGGTAGACAGAGTCATGCTGTAAACTGTGTGACTGGATAACTCTCTAACTCTCTTTTTCATTGTCACAAACTCCTGAAGTCAACTGAATGTAGCATTTTTCATATTGCCTGTAATCTGCATACTATAGTATTTAGCAAGTTTGTTAGCTTATCCAAATACACTTTCCCTCTCACACACACAGGACAAGGAAAAAGACAATTCTTAAGAGAAAGAAATGTAAACTTAAATGTGCAATTTTACATGTGACCTGTAGAGGTCCACAGAATTGGGATGAGCTTGGAAGCACTTTAAAACATCAATATTTTTCAGTATTTAAAAGAACTTATATACAACAGCTGCTACTAAAATATGTTTGATTTTGAACCCTGTATAGCAAAGATCTTTCAAAATCTGCAATAGCACTATATTTTAAGTTCATACTTTAATAAACTACTTACTTTATATACTTTAATACTATTATCATGTGCTAACACTATTATCACTGCCTACGTGTGTTAGATTAGTGTTATTAATATGACGATATTTGAATTAATAAGACATTGTATGTTAGAAGGTTGTGTTTGTTTTTCATGATCTTTTATTTATCCAGGTAAAAGTCTCATTGAGATTAAAATCTCTTTTCCAAGTGAGACTTGGCCAAGAGGACAAATGTATATAATTGAATGAATAGTGGAATTGTAAAAATGCCTCTTTGCTGTATACAGATAATATATTATTTATCATGACGGAAGCTAATGACTTGCTGTCCATGAATGTTTAGAATAGCAAAATCAAATTCTGCTTTTGAGGGGGCTGAGATTATAGTTCCAGACTTTCAACATTCAGAGATTAAGATCGAAAAGCTGTAACACACAAATACAGTTAAGTTTGAAAGATTAGGTCGTAATTGCTAAAAGTGCAACAAGATTGAGCCACTTATGTGCAAAAGTGTGAGGCAGTGAGAAAGACAAAGGAGAAAGGAAATAGGGAAATTGTTCACAACACACATATGAAGTACACAAGTAGGAGGAAAGAGAAATTTAATAGCATGATAGTGCCGAGTACAAGAAGTGCAAACACTGACATGTCAGAAAGATGAGGGGATAAAGATTTGCAGTAGATGTTTTCGTGAAACCGTAGCAGAACATTCAAATTTCTATGATATTTTGCTCATTTTTTCCATCAAGGATGAGGATATAGAATTTCTGATGAAATTTCTGACAGTTGAATAACTGGCCATGTTGAAAAATACCCACATAAAAAACATTTTTAGAATATTTTAGTCATCAGGTCACAACCAAAATGAATGCTTTTTGCTGCTCTAATGCCATCAAAGTCTGGAATGAGACTGAAGCAAATGCAAATTGTTTCCCCAAACACACATGAGTATTATAAGTATAAGTTGTAAAAATCAGTTATCATTAACTTGAATAAAAGATTAAACAATCTAATTTGATAGGGGTAAATATCTATCTATCTATCTATCTATCTATCTATCTATCTATCTATCTATCTATCTATCTATATATATATATATATATATATATATATAGCGAGAGAGAGAGAGAGAGAGAGAGAGAGAGAGAGAGAGAGAGAGAGAGAGAGAGAGAGAGAGAGAGAGAGAGAGAGAGATAATAAACATTATGTGTTTGTTTTGTATTGTCTGGGGTTTCATGGGTTCCTATCTCAGCATGCAAATTTGCAGGTGATCTATTTTCTTAAAAAAACCAAAAAAAACCCAAAATAAGATATTGTAGCAGAACAGGACTCTCTGCACACATTATTGCACATCACAAGAATCTACATTATTTTGTTTTGCTTTTCCCTTTTTCTCCAATTGTCAGGGACATTATGTTATGTGCTAATGTGTTTATTTGTTGTACTTTATGTTGAATTTATCTGTCACAGATTTAAAAGAGCTTAACTGTACCTTAAGTTGTTTCCTTACATTGCCAGCTAAACAGATCTCTATAGCTGCAAATTATTCCAGTTGAGGCCTACGTTTAGTGCAAAGGACTCTATATTTCCACCTGTTAAGACACATTAGAGGCTGCCAAGTTGCAGATAACTATGTAATTACTGTCTCAGTGTTGACTATACCAAAACAAGACCATATACAGTACAAGAATTAATGTAGCATGGCTACAGGTTTCCAGTGTTTGCTTGTCACCACTGGCTTCTTAGCAGAAAACTTTGGCCAAGGAGCCAATTGACGTGCGCCTCTAGCAATAAGAGATGCAGGAGAGAAAGCTGAAGCTATGCTGTCAGCAGCAGATGGCTGCTGGGAAGATGTGCTTGCAGGTCTGGCGCTGTGTGCTGGCTTTTTGGTTAAGCGATGGGCTGCAGGTGCTGCAGTGTGCTTTTTATCCACGTGCTTGTCAATTGCAAGAGGCTCAGCCAATCTTGTGTTTTGGGCAGAAGAACTTTGGGAACTTACCGATCCAGGTGACTTAGTTGGGACTTCTGCCTTGCTTTCAACAGCAAGCTCAGAGGCATTATAAGGAGAAGTGGCAGAGGCAACTCTAAGTTTAAGGTTTTTGGTAACCTCGAACTTTGACACTGGGGCTGGTTTGGGACTGGGGGTGGGGCTGGGGGTGGGGCTTTTGGTTCCAGGCACCACATTATATTTGAACAGTGATGAGTTCAACTGATAAGGCTGATGTTTCATTATATCTAAAGAGTTGAGTTGCTTGGGGGCTGATTTAGATTTCTCTTTGGTCTTGACATTGACTTTTGGGCTTGTGGAAGGGGGTTGTTTGGCTGCAGCATAGAAAGGAGAAAGAAGGGGATTGTAGGATAATGGAGGTGGGGCTCGAATATTCGATGAATACCTCCAAGAGTTCGGGAGGGATGAGGTCAGGGAGGGGGATCTGATTTTGTTTGCTTGCACTGTTTCAGCATCAACAATGAACTTCTCCATACGGGACTGTCTTTTGGCAAACAATTCTGCACCTTTTCCAGTCATAGCTGGGCCATCACCAGCCCAACTGGTACCTCTGTCTGAGATCCGACCCTTTGGAGAAAACTGTGGTGCTTTTGACAAGTGGATATATGACTTCCCTGCTTGTGGTGGGCAAGAGGCAATTGAGTGTGAAGTGCTGTCTGCCTTGTTCTTTGAGCGTGAAGTTGGATACTGTGGTCTGTAAGTAGGACTGTGGGCCTGCATACTCACAGGGGATCGTTGCTGCTGTTGACTCCAGCTATTTGTGGTTGGCTGCAGATGAAGCTGAGAAGAGCTGTCCGGAGCCCAGGCATTAGTAGGTGTTTGAAGTGTTGCCTGAGTTTGATCTGGTGCCCAGCGGTTGGCCATCTGTTGAAGCTGAGCCCAGTCTTGTTGCTGTAAGTAATTCTGACTATGAGGACCCACGGGACTGTGCGAAGGTTGTGAAACCGGACTTCTTGGCGGAATATTGGGCTCGCTGGAGGGGCTCCTTCTCATCCATGGTGGACAGTTTGGGTTGAGGGTGGGTTTTGGGGCTACTGGAGGGGGATTCTTGAGTTTTATTGTTCTGGGTTGCATGAAATTACAAGCTTCAGCACCTAGACTAAAACAGTCCTCCTCCGAATCAATATAAGACCTCCTTTCCCCTTTGTTTTGAGTGTGAAGATCTGAATATTGTGCCCGCACAGATGACTGTTTATTAGTGGCTTTCTGTTTTGATTCTGGTAGGATGCCAGTTTTGATGGCTGGCACAGATATTCGCTCATCTCTTGAGGCTATTATGTCTCCAGTTGGAGACCAAACCTGTGGGTTAGTGTTAATAGGCACAGGTACTTTAAATCTTGTTTCGTGTTTCTTTGTAACTGGAACAACACTCCCAGGTATGGGGGTAGAACTTGGGCTATCTTGAAATCCTAGAAAAGGCCTTGCAGTTCTGTTTGGTACCAAGGGTTTTGGTACATTGGACAGATGGTTCATGTCCTGGAAATCTTCTTGGTATTCTCCATGCTGCTTGAGATTTGCATTCATATAACTCTGATCTGCCTGATCAGCATGCGCGTACATTTCCTCAGTGTCGTAAATTTGCTGTGCTTGTTCACAGGCAGGTTCTGTTAATACTTCCACAGGTAATCCTTCACTCCTCAGTTTTTCATGCTCGGTAACAATTTCATCTATTCGTTTGCGCCGCTGAGCAAACATCAAAACTCCCTTCCCTTTTGTCTCTGGTAGAGCATCCATTTCTTGAACACTTCCCCAATTCAGACTCAAATTGTGCTGCTGCTGATAAAGAGAATACTGCTCCTCTAACTCTGAATCACTGGTGGCCACAAAGTTATACCCGGCTGATCTAACTTCTTCAGCCCCCTCCTCTATTTGGTCTTCACTGTCAACCTTGTTGTCACCAGTTCCGTAACTCACAAGCGTAAACTTCTTGACTCTCTGCCGGCGTTTTTTGAACAGCAGGGCTCCCTTATTTTGGGGGTTTGGCGCATCGGTTAGAAGCCGAGCAATTCTCTTGCATTTAGACTTGGTCTCCTTGACATGCCTTTCTGACTGGCTCTCGCTGCGACTGAGCCCTGAGACAAAGAAAAAAATGAAGGGAGGGACAGAAAGAGAACGAGGGTGAGAGGAGAAGGAGGAGGAGGAAGGAGAGAGATTAAAACAAGAAGAAGCTGAACCATAAAACATAGGAAAATGTGGATTGTAATGTTTTTTGTTTACACTGTACTCAATTGGTCAATTTTCAGTAAAGTAAAAAAAAAAAAAGCTATGGGACTGATAATGCCATTAGTATAAGCAACTAATGGAAGCATGACAGGTAAGACACAATTTCAGATCCCCCTGCTGAAGCAAGCACACTAATAAAAGCATCATATTTACTTACAGCTAACTTAGGGGGCATCCATAAGGCAAGAAAAGTGAGGAGCTCATTTTCCACTGCAGTCAAGGCTTACGATCGGAAAAGGGATCGGGTGACAGGCCAGGGTGACACATGCTGGTGTCTGTCAAATTTGTTTCTGCCAGCCTCATCATATGGTCATATTTTATTCTTATCCTGCTCTGACTAATAAAGCCATGGGTATTCTCCCAGTAAGTCCACTTCAAATAGACCCTGTGTTACAGCATGAAAAAACAGCAGCACCCATTGTGCTTTGTCAAAGTTATTTATCAATTAAGTTAGGTCTTTTGATTCACATACCAGCTACAGTAAATACAGCCAAAGGTAACTTTTTAAAAACTTTATTCACTGACTGTAATGTGTGCCTCAGCTGGCTGAATTTAAAGTAACTAAATAATATCTTAACTGTTCACAAATCTTATTAAATCATTTTAAATCTTAGAAAAAAAACAACCTTTCTGCTGCTGTGCAGTTTGCAGTACTACCTTGACTGACACATAAAAGGAGGGTAGAAGATCGATACTTACGTGTGTACTTTGCCCTCTGCCTGTCTGGTCTGCACAGATCTGTGTCAGACTCCGAGTTCCACTTCTCTGCCTGCTCAGCACCCTCATCTGAAATTCCAAAGGAGACAGAAGCAGGAGGTGCTTCACTGCTCCCTCCTTCCTCTGAAGATTCAAGCTTGCTGTTTCCAGTCTCTGGGCCTTTTCTATTACTGGCTCCCGTGGGCTGTCCTGTGGTCAGGGTCAAGGCCATGGTCATATCAGCAGCACAGCCAAGAGAGGAGAAAGAAGACTGGGAATGTGGCCGTGATATCTTGCCAGCATGATCCTCTGAGTCTGTGCACTCTGGATGCAGGGATGTTTGTGAGGTTTGGATGTGAGGAGACTCTCTCGACTCACTAAGGTAGATGTCATCCTCTTCCTGATATGATACTTCTTCTTCACTTCCACTAAGTTCAGGCGGGGACTGTTGCTCACCTGCAGATTCCCATTCTTGAAGGTGTTCTGGGGAGTCAGGGTCATACTTGGAGATATAAGTACTTTCTGGCTCTAACAGGTACTCTGCTTCGCTGACTTCATCTTCATTGTGGGACTCTACCACAGACCCAGACACATAAATCTCCTGGGACCCATCTGAACCTGACCAGGGGGCCAAGTTACCACTCTGCTCTTGGTCTTCCGTTTCTGGTTCCATCTCTAGTAGTGTTTCACAATATCCCGGGTTTCACCAGCAATACCTTCATTAAGACAAGGACAAACAACTTAAGGCTAATTAATCTTTTCCCTTTAGGTATATATATCTCAATATAACAAACTATTTCAGCACACATATAACTATATAGCATGCCCCTGAAGGTCCACCCTTGGCTACAATTCATGTTTTCTGTTCAGCTCAAGAGATTTTTAGCATTCAGTGACCTTTGTGACATTAGTGGTTACCATGTTATTTCCTAAATTATTCCTATCCCCAATAGGAAGTGCAGCTCTGCTTTGGCAGTTTCAACAGGGCTGCCATTGCTGTAAATGGAATGGTATGTATTATCATGAGGGAAACAGCATTCACATCCAAGAGCATAAGCAAAACAATTGGTGGCTGTTTTCCGAACTTGTGTTTATACAGAGATTTCTTTTCCCTCCGCTGCCGTCATCTGTCACAACAACCGAAATCTCTGTCAGCCTCTCCATGTAAGAACTAAATCCAAGACACCAGTCCTCCTTCCCTTCCTTCAAAGACATTGTTTATTTTGTCACATGCTTTTTTTGTTTGTTTCTTAGCTTGTTTTTTGGTAATCAGTTGTTATATCACAACTGAGAAAATGACTATGAAGAAAAATCTGTCCTTTTCAAAACAGCTGTAAAAGACAGTCAGAGCAGGGCTCAGACAGGGGGAGAGCTGTTTGTAGAGCAGGAGGGAGCACTAAAAATAGTTTTTTACTGACAATATAAATCTTTTATTGTAAATTAAAACATTTCCTGACATTCACCAAGAGGTGGCACTCTAACACTGTGACTCAACATCCAAATTAAAGTCAGTACGAGCTGTAGAAACTTCACACTGTGTAGTCCCACGCTGTACACTATGCATACAGTAAGTGGAGTGTTCATCTAAAACAAACAAACAAACAAAAAACACCCAGGTTCATCTATAATAATCTCGTTACCATATATGTCACTATAAGGAACCCAACTTTCTCTTATACACAGGAAGAGTTTATATGAAAACCAAAGACATGTTTTGTTGAAGCCATATTTTCTAAAAAGCAACCAAACACATACACCTCCTAATAGGTCTTGGAAACACGCTCTTTCTATAGAGTACCACTTTGTTTATGTACATTTAAGTGGACTGGGAAAACCAGAGTTTTTGCCTCTATTAAAATATGGTGTTAGAGGAGATAAATGTCTTGCTTAGTACAAGAGAAGGTTCTCCCAGGAGGATAAGGTCAGTAAATCTTACATCAGTCAGTTAATATTACCATAATGACCCGAGGATGACACCAGAGAAAAAATTATATAGTCTCCAAAAAGAATTAACTCTTTCATCTTTTTTGGTTTTGTGGGTTCTTTGCTTGTTTGTTTTTCAAATACTACTCTACACTTTTGATTTTAAATAAATGTATATTTTGGTTTGATAGCAGCTGTGTAGAAATGATCAAGTCATAACTAAAAAAAACATCAGTATCAAAAGATATTAAATGTCCGACTCAAAGTCTTTTGGAGCTGGCTAAGAGGCCAGGTAAGTCTATTACCTGATATGATAATGACAATGACATTAACCCGCAGCTGTGTTTGAATTGTGTTTGTATACAGTGTTTAAACTTTAGCTCATTTTTACAGTGATGTGACAAAGATCATATCTTTTGATTTTTCAGTTGATTAGCTTTGAATTGCTTTAGACATATTTTAGGTACACCCTCTGCTATAAAGACAATACAAGCTGAAAATTGATGATTCACTACTGTCATTAATTATTACTTTTTCTTGGGCATTTGTACGTGTTAGGGGGGACCTTTATCGTTTCTTCTGTTTACTATAACATTTTATTGCTTGTGGTTGCTAGTAAGTACAAATGGAAATTCTGGAGGAGGCCCCAAAACATGCTGGAAATTATGTTTCTCAAATGGCTTGGGAACACCTCTGTGACCGACTCGATGAGCTAAGGGAGGTGACTCTGGAGAAGGGAGGTCTGGGTATCTCTGTTTAAACAGCCGCCTCCATGACTCAGCAGAAAATGGACAGACAGCTGGATGGAACTGCACCATCCATCCATCCACAATTGGTTCTATCAGAGTTTAGTTTAGTTCTCAGATACAGTACACATACACTAATCATTGCTTTAAACTTACTTAAACTTTAAACTTACTTACTTTGTAAGTTTAAAGTAATTATTTAAAAAACACAAAATTGGGTGCACAAGCTTGAATTTATTTTGTTTTTTCTCCAATTCATACAGGCTCAAATATAAACATATACTCATTTAAATCTGCTTTTAACCTTGACATGACCATGGCCTCCTAAATTCTCAGCAGTCATCAAGATTGATGACAACTTGTAGTTTCTCTTTGCCAGCATAAAAGCTGCAAGCAGGAATTCAGTGAAGGTCTAAGAAGGGATTTTAGCTACTTCAAACAGTTGTACATTAGTACCAATTATTCAGATGTGTCTACACTTTCCCAGCTTCTCTAAGAGGACCCTAACTGTCACCATCAGATGAGAGGGAATTGATTCGGATGTTCAGGAAAAACCTAGCAACAATCAAGACTCAAGTGTGCCATGAACTGGAAACTGCTGGAACACCAGTGTCACTGTTCACATGTTTTACATCGCCATGGACTGAGAGTGTGCCAACCAAGAAACACAACCTGTCCCAAAATCAACACCTTCAATCTCAACTGAGATTTATTTTAGCAGACCAACCTGGATGAGCCAGAGGCCTTCTGGATAAAAGCTTTATGATCCAATGAGACAAAGATTGAGCTATTTGTTCACACTGACAGGAGGAATAATTGGAGGAGTAAAGGTGAGGCTTTCAAACCTAAGAACACTGTACGAGCTTTCAGGCATGGTGGTGGTATCATCAAGCTCTGGGACTGTTTTGCTGCCTGTGGTAATGGTGCATTGCATAAAGTGGATGAAACAATGAAGAATAAATACTTGCAATTTCTTCAACTTCACCTTAAATCAACTTACATGAAAACTGGAGCCTTGGAATGATAAAGCTATAACATTAGGGTCTGCAATGGCTTTCCCACTTTAAACTCCCTTTCTTGTCCATGATTGAAAGCTGGCTCTGCAAATACGACTGGTCAAATATCGAGCTAGAACAATTCAAAGAAATCATTAAAAGCCCCAAATTATTACAACATTCATGCTCATAATGAGTGGATGTAATCCTCTGACCACATATGCAGCTGTGGGATTACTAAAACTGAAAGACCTCTTGCACACTAGCCACGTTTTGTACAAACACTGTCGCATGCCACCGGCTTATCTTCACCCTTGGTTCCACTCTACCACCAGCAAATCTGACTGTGCTGCAGCAGGGGTTTCTTTTTCCAAGTATGGCAGTAACCTCAGTCTGTTGACTTATTGCCATGGAAACAGAGAGTCAGCATCCTTGACAAAGGAGTGAACTCTTGTTCTGAAGGGCAACCCAAATGAGAACTGAGCTCTAGCGGATTAGATGTTTCCATGTTCTTACATAATTAGACCGTTTAAGCTCAACCATAAGAAACATGTGGACACATTTTCAGCAGTCTCTGCACACAAAGTTTTATTGCGCATTTCAGTGGCCTCATGGCAGAACAAACCCACAGAACCCACAAAAATCAAAATCAACGTGAAAATATATATTTATTAAGTCACATATATATTTTAAACTCATGCCACTGAATTTAGGAAACCAGGTTTCTCGAGCAGTTTCTGGTGCAGAAAAGCACAGAAATTCAAGCAAAGGGTAAAACACTTCATGACATGATAATAAATTACACTTTTTGTATTGTTATCAATAGAGATGTTAATTAAAGTCAAAGCTAAAAATGAAATTAATGAAATCAAATCAGAAAGAGTTAAACATCTGTAAGAGACCCTAAAAGAAAATAATTTTCCAAACATCAGGTACTTACATTATACATCTCTGCACTTGATATCCAGCACAGGCATCTTCACATCCTGTCTGTTAAAAAAAATGATCCTGAGTGTTATCCCACTAACTGCTCATATGTAGCCTTGGGCATTCATGTATGCAGCTGTATTTAAAGAGGGAGAAGAAGAGGTGTTCCTAACCCATCCCCATGTGCCACCTACACAGTTCAGTTGATGCAGGGGCAGTGAGGTGACATAATGAACATGTCAATTGAGAAGCTTCAAAATATTTTTAGATTCATTTGAAACAAGCTTTGAATTTAGTATCTGTGTTTGGTTTTGATTAATTATATAATTAAAATAATTCACCACTTGAAAGAAACTAACTGCAATAATAGTAACAGACTCTTATATTCAGATTCGAGCAGATATATACTACATAGTGTTTTAAAATACCTATACATTTATGGTGATTTGCTCATCATAATGTACCTTTAATTAGGGTTAATATAATAATAATCTCAGCAGAATGGTAAACCGGTTATGTAAGACTGCTGTTCTCTTTGAGGGGATGACCGTAAATGGAATTCAATCTAGTTTTGAAAGTGTGGTTTGCTGAAGTAAAGTAAAAAGGGATAACGCATCACTCGGTTAATCTTTAAGAAAACAGTGTTTATTATTAGAAGTAAAAAAACATATTAAGATCTTAAACTCTGTTGGAAAGCAAGTCAGGTATCACAGTATCTTTTTTGTGCTTATTTTTTGTTTATTTATACAGTCATGTGACAGTTTCTCCATTTATACTGTCAGGTGGGGAAAAAAGAGTTTTAACACAAAGCTATGCAGCCCTGTGAAGTTATCATGTTAAATGTTTTTGAAGGGTTGCCAGGAGAAAGCCTCTTCTTTCTAAAAAAAATAATAATAATAATTAAAAAAATATGGGGCAGCATGAAAAGGGGTTACCGACATTTTTATATGTAGTCCCCATTTTGGGAGGATCAAACAAATTGGACAAACTACTGTAATATAAATTACTTGGATACTGAAAATTCTTTACAGAATATAAAACTGTCAGTAATTTCTAAGCAGTTAATACAATAATTTTATTGAACCCTCTTTTAAAATCCACTTCGGTGGTATGTAGAGGAAAAAAAATGTTTTCCTAGAAATGCGTCGCACTCACTTATGGTTCATTTTTGTGCTACTCAGCATACTCTTTGTTTCTTGTCTCCATTAAAACACAAACACTGAAGTCTTATGTGTCACTTGGTGTCACAGTTAGCGCTGGCAGACCGTGGGGATGTGGGGAAAGGAGGACCTAAATGCTGGACTCCATGTGGTGAACAGTGCATTTATTTACAGTGCAGTAAATATTCACACAAACAATCCCCATGCGTTCCCCTGACTCCCATGCCGTGTCTTCCTTAAATAGCTCCCCCGACAAGGCTGATCAGCAGCAGGTGTGTGGCAATGGTCTTCAGCTGTTGTATTGAAAAATGTTGTAATTAGGTTGGTTCTGCTGTAAAGGGAGCTCTTGCTTTTGGCTGCCAAATTTTCAGAGATGTTTTTATTTGTTATGTTCTCATCCAAGTTTTTATTGTGCAGATTGTAGCAGATCGGTTTAATCTTCCTATAGTTGATCTCATTTTTGTGGCTGGTTTTATCTTGGTGCAGTTGCTACATGAAGAAATCCTGTGTGACTGTATATTTCTTTGGGCTGTGTACATAATATGGTGCTAAAATATTAAGTTGCCTGTGGGTGTGATGTGTTTGTTATAAAATTTAAGCCCTGCCAGAGCTGATATCTTAGAACTTACTACCATTGTAAAATAAAACATTACAAAACCATCTGATTCCTTTGCATATTGCACTGCAGCTGCATTGTGGGATAAGAGTGCTTTCTTGAGAACTGAGATCAATTTTAGCTCACATTCTTGCTTTCTCTACTGTGAGTGCTAATTTTCAATTATAAATCCTGACTATTATAGCATTTGAATAAACATATCAGCCTTACAACTGATCAAAGCAAAGCCAGTGTTTGACTGAGTAACTGTATCGTACTGGGTACAGTTAAGTTACATTATTAATACATGTTTTTGGTATTCATTTTAATTATTAACATTGTGCTGGTGAATGTGTCTTTTATAGTGAGTGATACTCTACTTCACTTGACTTTTAGAGCATTTGTCCTCCCGGAGATACAGGAAGCACAGCAAAATGAAATTTGACAGCATTCTTGCAGAAATTAATGGATTTGGAAAATTCCAAATTGCTCTAGTCTTGATTCAGATCCTGTCTCGAATTACTTTGCCATGTCACTTTCTGCTGAATAATTTCATGGCAGCTGTTCCTTCGCATCACTGCAACATCGATGCTTTGGATACTGGAGCTGTCTTTGGAAATTTAACTTTAGATCAGAAATTAGCCGTTGGTATTCCAGCAGAGCGGGATGGGACTCCAAGCTCCTGTCAGATGTTTTCAGAGCCCCAATATGAATATCTGTTAGGTTCAAACAGCAGCAAAGGCTCATTTACTGTTCAGTGTCAAAATGGATGGGTATATGACAAAAGCACTTTCAAGTCTACTTTGGCAACAGAGGTAAGTGAGAATTAGTTATGTTGAACAGAGACATTTTACACAGTCATTTGGATTTTTTTTTTAAAGAACAAATTTTCTTTTGCTAACATTAAGGATATCATTTTCTATCCATTTTATTATCTACAGAAAATAATCCAACTAGCTAAATGTAATTTCCCCAGGCATCATTCATTTAATTATTGTTTATTTTCCAGAAGACGCAACTGTAAAATCACATATTGTAATATTTTAACGATTATTTGCAGTGGGATCTCGTGTGCAGCAGAAAAGGTATGAACAAGGCAACTGCAACCATTTTCTTTATTGGTGTTATGGTTGGAGCCCCAGTTTTTGGGTTTCTCAGTGACAGGTAAGGGTTAAATGGTCAAAAATACTAGTTCTTCTCATATACACGCTACATTGTGAAATATTTTAAATCATTTTTTGCGATAATTTTGATGATTAAGGCACCGTAGAGGTGTAAAACCGTAAAGGGACCTCTGGCTAATACATCCGGTTCCGTGTCGGGCTCGTAGCCGAAAACTAGCTTTACTTCGTTGTCTGGGTCAACTTTGCTAGCGAGAGACAGAGAGAGGCGTTGAAAGGCTCCAGCGGAACTTGTTGTTTCAGAGGAAAACACGAACACGGTGTACAGTCGTCTTAATAGCGTACTTACAACTGGGCTCGTCAGGCACTCTTCTTGGCTGCAGGGGTTATTATTAACAAATTTCCCACGTGTGGGACTAATAAAGGTTATCTTATCTTATCTTATTATATTTACATGCTTCCATCTCCCGTTTCTGCTCGATGACAACTCGTACTTTTCCACTCTCCTTTTTCTCCCTCCCTCGCTCACAGACACATAACGGGTACGGCAGTCCATTCTCCCTGCAGCACGGACTAGCTGCCCAGGAGGCTACATTCTTTAGGGCGATGCCTGTAAGACTCTGCCTATTGCCTTCATATTAAATCATTTTAAAAAATATTTCTTCACGTCATTATGAGATGTGAGATTGAGACACAGGCATTTGAGCCTCTTAATGCGTGTTTTGTTTGGGTTTACACCGGCGTGGAATTACCAAAAATAGAGAGAGCATAGCCTAACATATGAAACAGGAAAGTACCGCCGTGTAATCCCTTTATTTCAACAAAGTAACTGTATTCTGAATACCACCTTTTTAAACGGTAACTGTAACGGAATACAGTTACTCGTATTTTGTATTTTAAATATGTAACTGCGGTAAATGTATTCCGTTACTCCCCAACACTGCACACCTGTTTTATATACGCGCCGGATAGTTTTCTATATGGGATCACTGAAAAAAGTGCAGCCTTACCTAATATCAACCCTGTTACTCATTTTATATTAAGATTTAAAAATCTAGTTGGCATTGCTATGACGAATAACCTTCAGTAAAAGCAATAAATCACACAGCAATAGTACATTAGTGTAGTTGTAAAAAGCATGATAATATATTAAGTAATCCAAAGTATTCAGAATACATTACTCTCATTGAATAACGTAACGGAATCCCTTACAAAATACATTTTGGGGCATGTATTCTGTAATCTGTAGTGGAATACATTTTTAAAGTAACCTTCCCAACACTGATAATATCACACATAACAAAAAAAATAAAGAAAAGAGGAAGACTTGAAATATTTCACATCGCCTGTAATGGATATAGAACATGGTTGATTTAATTCAAAAATTTTACTGCTTTAAATGAAATTATATTCCATAATATTCCAGTTTTTTTAATGTACTAGTATATTCGACAAAATGACCAGAAATGTATTATTTTATTTTTATTTTCCAGGTCTGACTTGTTTCAATCTCTACCAGTACCATTACCAATGCCAACTTGGATACAGACATATATGTATATAACTGAAAAAAAAAATAACAATAAGATCAATAAGAGAGATGTTGAAGTGTTGCAAAATTAAACCGTCTTGCGAATTATAAATATATTAGTGCTGTCAGCGTTAACGGCGCCGTGCTGCCCCACGCACGGGGCGATCCGTGCTAACTCGCTAAAGGAGATTTGCTGCGTTAATGCGGTTATGGCGCTAACATCATTTTAACGAGATTAACACCGACAGCACTAAAATATATACATGTGAGAGGTTTACCCCACAGCTGTGAGCACAGTCATTACTTCATGCTTTTTCTGTCCATGACCAGGTTTGGGCGACGTCCTCTTCTGCTCGTGTCTTATCTGGCATCCTTGATATTTGCAGTGCTGAGTGCATTCTCCACCTCGTATGTAATGTTTGTCATCTTGAGATTTTTTACGGGCATGTCACTCGCAGGAATAAGCATCATGGCCATTGTTTTGAGTAAGCAGGATATTGTTAAAGCTGTGCTAACCTATGACTGAGACATTATAGCCTGGTTCATGTTTACAGGCATATTCTGTTTCTCTTTCAAGAATTTGCACAATTTTTTTTATAAATTTTTTTTTTATATACTTGTGCTAATGTTTCTGCAGATGTTGAATGGTTTAGCATTGAACACAGGACTTTTTCTGGTGTGATCATAAGCCTGGATTGGACAATTGGGAACTGGATCCTGGTTGGCACTGCATATTTTGTAAACGAGTGGAGGAAGCTGATTCTAGCAGTTACCTCCCCCCTGATTCTGTCTATCATTGCTTGGAGGTATTTAAGTTTTATTTGCTGACTTTGCAAAGTATCCTTAATCTCATTGGATTTTGATCAGATGCTAAACTCACCATGTTTGTTGATTTAGGTGGCTTCCAGAGTCTGCTAGGTGGCTTGTAGCCAAAGGAAAGACAGATGCTGCTCATCATTACATAATGAAATGTGCCAAGATGAACAACACATCCAAGTGCATGGCCACCATCACACCAGCGGTACATCTCAAAATGTTTTTGGGGTTTTTTTTATTAGCCGACAGTCTTACTGTAAAATAAGACAAAAAGGGGGCTTTGTAAATGAACATTCACATTATGTTTCCCTGACTTTCTCACAGACATTACTGGAATGTGCAGAAACTGAACATGGCGCTAAGAAGTACACTTTTGTAGATCTTTTCAGAACCCCAAATATTAGAAAACTTGCTATATACTCAGGAATGCTATGGTAAGTTTCGGTATAATGGTTTGGAGTTAGGAGATAGTTCAGCTTTTTGGGAAAAGGCAAATTGATTTCTTCCAGATATTCATCATATGTGTGCATTTTCTACCAAACGCACTTTAAAAAGAGTTAACTGACTTTTCTCTGTGTGTGTGTTTGTGTGTGTATTTTTGCTATCTTAAGTGACAGTTATGGGTGGATTATTAAATAGACAAATGGGGCAAATTGTACTTGGGACAAAGATGTTAAAGCCTTTGAGCTATCTTACGGAAATAAAGCAATTGTTATTTTTATAGCTATCATTTTTGACACTGGGAAATTTACACAGCTTTTGATTTTGTTCTAGCATACAGTGTAAAAAATATTTTAAAAAAATATTTAAATGAGAGTTGCAATCATGTTTGGGTTTTCTTTGAGGAAATTTGTATTTACCCCTTTATTTATCAGCCTAAGTTTAAGTGTTTCTTCTCCCTCTTTTCTAGGTTTGGCGTTGCATTTACATACTATGGAATAACTCTGAATATCACAGGATTTGGACTGAACCCATACCTAACACAGTTCATATTTGCATCCATTGAAATGCCCATGAAGATTGGCGTCTATTACTTCCTGGAGAAAGTTGGGAGAAAGCATGGCCAGATGGGTTCCATGCTATTAACTGGTCTCTGTCTCTTCATCAACATCTTTGTTCCAAAAGGTCATTTCTCTTTCATTTCTCGTACATTTAGCGGTTTATTTCTGCCACCGAGAGTTGATATGAATGTATGCGTTCATTTCCGGTGGTAAGCAGGATCAATCTTTAGAAATTAAAAGATAGAGCATTGGTCTTGGGTGGATGTGTTCTCTCACCTGAAAATTTTCTCTCTCCTGTTCTCCTTAGATAAATGGACTGTTCGTACTGTTGTGGCAGTTCTTGGAAAATCTATGTCAGAGGCCTCGTTCACTATCATGTATCTTTACACAACTGAGCTTTACCCTACGGTCGTACGGTTAGTCCACAAAAAACGTTCTTCTGCCTTGCTTTGATTATTCATATGAAAGGTTTATATTAACCTCAGTGGTTTGATCTTTTTAGACAAAATGGCTTAGGCTACACCTCATTTCTTGCACGACTTGGCGTGTCCATTTCTCCACTCATTGTACTATTGGAAGATCTGTGGCATCTCCTCCCTGCAGCCACTTACTGTGCAGTGGCAGTTGGAACTGGTTTAGTTGCTTCACTTCTGCCCGAAACATTAAACACCCGACTGCCAGAGTTCATCGAAGATATTGAGAAACCAAGGTAAAGAGAAGAGAGTGTTAAAGCATCACAGCATGCAATTCAGTATCCAAACTAAAGCTAAAAGATTAACCATTCACAGAAACTCCCCACGAAACAATAATCCAGTAAACTGCAGTTTACTGTTTATCAAAGTCCAAAATACACATTACATTCTATGTCCTGATGTCTGCATGTAAGGTCAAATGACTAACTGAAGTCTTATTTATATTGCAGGAGACAGTCACCAAGGAAGGAGATTCAATAAGAAAAACACAGTCATCAATAATAAGACTTATAATGATTGGATCTTAACTGATTTTTAAATAGTAAAGTTACCATGTTACAACTTCAAAGATCATCATTGTTGAAATGCTCAACAAGTGTCAATAAACGTAATGTTAACACCACTATTATTCACTTGTCATTCACTAGTCTTGTCATGTTTCACTGTATACAACACATTTCATTAGCAAATGAAAAGATAGGCTGGTATTGATAGTGAATCGATGGTGATGCTTACTTTACTTTATTGAGTTTATTTACTTCCATGCTTTATTGACTTCCACTTTCCATGCATGCTTTTTTTTTTAAATTAGGAAATTTCCATCCTACCATCCTCAGTATAAAGTAAATGTTTGGCCTGTTAGGTGCACACAAGTTATTGTTTTCCACCACCTTCAAATCTACTCTGGCTACAGAGGTGAGATTCAATATTTCCATTTAAAAAGCAGGAAATGAATACCAGTCCTAAATCAGCTAAAGTTCTTCTTTCGGCCATCCTCCCTTCATAGTGGGATCTGGTTTGTGATAAGACAAAAACTAACAGAAAAACACAGCTACCATTGTCTTCATTGGGGTCATGGTTGGAGCAGCAGTTTTTGACCATCTTACTGACAAAATAGGTTGAAGATGGACTCGAGGCAGGTTGTTCCTGGTGACTGGGATGTTCATGTTCTGCAGCATGTTTATCCATCTAGTTATATGATCCTTTCAAGCACCTTTGATGAAATTAAGAACTATTATTTTTAGTTTTCTATTATTATTATTATTATTATTGTTGTTGTTGTTGTTGTTGTTGTTATTATTATTATTATATTTTTGTTTTGTTTTTGCTTCTGTTTAGCTTTGCTGGTTGTCTAAATATATTCTAACATTAGGCCATTTTTCAGGTCATGTGTGTTTTGGAAGTTGTGCAGCTATCGCAATATCCAGCTCAATACACAAACAGTATATACGTTGATGTGAACAAACTAACAAAGAATAGAGATAAAATTATGTGTTAGTACACAGCATCATTTCATAGTAATTTTAATTCATGTCTAGTCTAGTTTCGTTTATTATATCAGTGCTATTACATCATTTTTTCACACTTTTTAGATACATGCAATAACCTTGTAAAAATGGCATACATTTCCATTGTTTATTTCTAAAAAGAATGAAGCACATTTCAAAGCAGCCTTAACTCTGTTCTACTTGTATGCAATATGTTACACCAGACTTGTTAGAATTATAGTTTCTACGTAATACAGCTTTTTGTCAGGTCATTCACATAACTGAAGAAGACTCTCCAGGTGGGTAAAGTCTGTACATAAGCATATTAGGTCATGATAGGTGCACTGCTACAAATGCCTACATGCCTGAGAATGATCTGTATGTCACAAGTAATTTGCATTATCACAAACTATTCATTGTCAGTTGGCCTTAGATTGTAACCAGTCATTCTCATTATAATTAATAACATGACTTCATGTCTGTATATGTGTGCAAGTGTCATTTGGGCAACTTTCACTGATTGAGTTGCTGAATAATTTATCAGTCTAGAAGAAAGAGGCCTACAAGCAGCTGGAAACAAACAAAATGTCAGCTCTGTATCAAGTTTTGTCAAAAGTGTATATGTAATTTTAGACCTTCTGTTCTGTGAGTTTGTTGAGAAGGGTTAGGGAATGTATGTATTCAGCCAATTACAGTAAAACCCAAAGCTATATACAAGCCCTGGTATCTGTCAATTTGTAAAAATATGAGCTAATTAAAAAAAAAAAAAAAAACCAAAAATACAAGGCATTAAATAATACAGATTTGAGGGTTTTTTTAAAATGAAAATTCTAGTTTGGCTTTATATCATTTAGGAAAAATATGATTTGTGGATATAAAATTATATAGTAGGTAATAGTTGGTAATTAAACTGTCTCAATAAATGACTGAAACATTAATGAGCTTTTGTTTCATATATCTCTGTTCACATTAAATTAAGAGGTCTCTTAGGCATCTTCTCTTGTAATATTTTTCAATAATCTTCAGGAATAGTTCTCCAGGCTTCTTGAAGGACATTTCAAGGCTTTTCCTTGGATGTTGGCTTCATTTATTTTATTTATTTATTTTTTAGAAAGAGGGGCAATACATATTAATGAACATTTTAACAAATGTAAATATGCCAGATTATAGCCTTGGGCTAATTTCCATCTGCAGACCCTCTGGTCTGCAGACCCATTTTGTTTCATTCTCTGTTAATTCAGTTCAATATAGATTTATTTATATCACGCCAAATCACAACAACAGTTGCCTCAAGGCACCTTATACTGTAAAGTAAAGACCCTACAATAATACAAAGAAAAGAGAGAAAAACCCCAATAATCATATGACCCCCTGTTGATGAGCAAGCGATTTGGTAACAGTAGGAAGGAAAAACTCTTGAGTCAATTAAGACAGGAAATAAGGCATGCTGTGGGAGGAAGGCAGAGATTAATAATAATTCATGATTAAATGCAGAGTGGCATATAACACAGTAAAAAAGGTGAGTGAAGAAGAAACACTTCATCATGGGAATCTCCCAGCAGCCTAGACCTATTCTACCGAAACTAAGGGAGGATCCAGGGTCATCTGATCCAGCCCCGACTAAATGTTTTAGCAAAAAGGAAAGTTTTAAGCCTAATTTTAAAAGTGGAGATAGTGTCTGTCTCCCGAATCCAAACTGGAAGCTGGTTCCATAGAAGAGGGGCCTGAAAACTGAAGGCTCTGCCTCCCACTCTACTTTTAAATACTGTAGGAACCACAAGTAAGCCTGCAGTCTAATGGGGTGAAACAGTACCATAAGGTCATTAAGATGTGATGGGGCAAGATTCTTCAAGACCTTGTATGTGAGGAGGAGGATTTTAAATTCAATTCTGGATTTAACAGGGAGCCAATGATTCAATATCAATATAGCAAAAATATGCTTTCTCTTTCTAGCCCCTGTCAGTACTCTTCCTTCAGTTTGGATCAACTGAAGTGTTTATCAGGACATCCTGATAATAACAAATTACAGTAGTCCCGTCTAGAAGTAACAAATGTATGAACTAGTTTTTCAGGGTCACTCTGAGACAGCATGTTTCTAATTTTAGAGCTATTGTGCAAAGAATGTGCTCCACATCATTTTTTCTCCTTGACCCAAACAAATTCACTTCTTAACTTTAAATTCTGGTTAAAAAATAGAAATGTTCTTAAAAGCTAGATCAACAGACATAAAGATGTTACAGGTATTGACAAAAAGGGAAAAAAAGAATGACTTTTTCCCCACTGGAAATTTCTTGTATTAAACTCAGCCAATACACATTTGTTTAAACTTTGGACCTTGGTACTTTATCACTAAAGTTACAGCTTTCTTGGAAAATTATTTATTTACTTCTACGGTTCACTGAGTTCAGTTTATTTTGTTCATACTGCCTAACAACAAATTAACACATTGAACATCAGCTGACCGTTAACCAAGAACGCTTAATGGAATAAAAGCGGCTTGTGGCTCACTATGAAAATCTATTTTGTGCTCCTGAAGGTATTTGCTTCAGGTTATTCTCTAGTTTGTGTCTCTTTTGTTTTCCAAGATGAGGTTTGACAATGTGCTGGCAGAGATCAATGGCTTTGGAAGATTCCAACTAAGAACATTCCTCTTGTTAATAATTCCACGGCTGACTTTACCATTTAACTTCCTGCTGAATAATTTTATTACATTTATTCCCTCTCACCACTGTGATATCAGGTCTCAGAATAATGGAGGTGTTTTCAGGAATTTATCTTTGGAAGAGAGGCTCAATGTTAATATCCCTTTTGAGCAGGATGGGAGTTTGAGCTCCTGTCAGATGTTTGCAGAGCCTCAGTACCAACTGCTGTCAAACTCTTCCAACTTAACCTACATACCCACAATGCCATGCCAGAATGGTTGGATATATGACACCACCATCTTCAGATCTACTCTGGCTACAGAGGTGAGGATCAATATTTCCATTTAACAAGCAGGAAATTAATACCAGTTGTGAATTAGCCTATGTTTTCCTTTTGTCTCTGTTCCCTTTATAGTGGGATCTGGTTTGTGACAAGAAAAAAATGAACAGAGCCACGGCCACCATATTCTTTGTGGGGGTCATGTTAGGATCAGGAATATTTGGCTTCCTTAGTGACAGGTGAGTCCATGTCATCACCTTTAAAATCGAGCACAAACACACTGAATAATAAAATCAACTATGCTTAACATTTTTTTGTACAACTATGGTGACAAGTCTGTATTGATCTGGGTGTGCATTGCCAAATATTATGATGAGCAAAGAACAAAATTGTATTGCCAAAAGTAATCATTCACAGGTACTTTGCAAGTAGGGTGGAGTAAGCCCCTCTATTAGGTATTTTAGTATTTTTAGTATTTATTTATTTATTGTCATTGTCAAGAACAATGAAATTGCGTTTGGGGCTTCCATACAACCCAAAAAAAAGAAGAAAATAATAAATACCCCTTAAAACCCAAGTGTACATATTTAACCCAGTGTGACTCCAATGCAATAAGACAATCCTTAGCAATAATGTTCGTAGAAATTCAGACAAAGACCTGAGAAACATGACAAAATACAACAATGCAACCCATTCAATATTATTGTACTGTGAGATATGATATCAGATATGATAGTTATCTATTTAAGAAAGAGGGGGGGGGGGGGGCAGGAGGGGGAAGAGAATAAAGATATGATGCACCAATGCAGACCAGTTCATTGCTATTAAGAAGTTGGATATGGTTATTGTCCGTGAGAGGGGGGCAGAGAGTTCAGGAGCCTCACAGCCTGTGGATACAGGCTGTTGGCCAGTCTGGATGTTCTGGCCTGTATAGACCTGTACCTTCTCCCTGAGGGCAGCAGATGGAAAAGGTGGCGCGCAGGGTGATGTTGGTCCCGCAGGATACTGTGCACCCTCCTCAGACAGCGAGTGGGGAAGATATTACTGATCTCTGGCAGACTTGTTCCAATAATTCTGCCAGCTTCTTTCACCACCCGCTGGAGTGCTTGCTGATCGGCCTTGGTGCAGCTGGGGAACCACACTAGAAATCCATACGTCAGAACGCTGCTGATGGCACAGTTGTAGAAGTTCAACATCAGAGATCTGGGAATGTGTGTGCTCCGCAGTCTCCTCAGGTAGTAGAGGCGCTGTTGGGCCTTCCGTACAACTGAGGTGATATGGTTGCCCCAGGACAGGTCCTCGGTCACAGTTACCCCCAAGAATTTAAAACTGCTCACCCTCTCCACCGCCTCACTGCCAATGAAGAGAGGCAGATGGTTGTTATGACCCCTCTTCCGGAAATCTACAATGATCTCCTTAGTCTTTTTGGTGTTTAAGACCAAGTTATTGTCGTGGCACCATGACTCTAGTTGTTGCACCTCTGTCCTATAGTTTGTCTCATCATTGTTGGATATAAGTCCGAGCACTGTAGTGTCATCTGCAAACTTAACAATGAGATTGGACGCGCAGGAGGAAATACAGTCATGGGTGAAGAGAGTGTATAGCAGAGGGCTCAGAACACACCCCTGAGGGGCACCGGTGTTGACCACAAGGGTGGAAGAGGTGTTCTTACCCACTCTGACACTCTGTCTACGGTTAGTGAGGAAGTCCACAATCCAGTTGCACAGAGAGGAGTTAAGTCCCAGTTGGTGGAGTTTGGGACCGAGTTTGTATGGCCGGATGGTATTAAAAGCCAAGCTGTAGTCTACAAAGAGGAGCCGTGCATAGGTGTTCCTGTGTTCCAAGTGCTTCAGTAATGTGTGCAGCACTGTGGCGATCGCATCCTCAGTTGACCGGTTCTCCCTGTATGCAAACTGGTGCGAGTCCAGGGATGGTGGAAAAGCAGCTCTGATGTGTTTAATGACCAGTCTCTCCAGGCATTTGGCGGGAATGGGGGTGAGTGCCACAGGTCTGAAATCGTTCAGACATGTGACATTTGACTGTTTTGGGATGGGAACGATGGTTGCTGCTTTGAAACAGGATGGTACCAGTGAACAGGACAACGAGGTGTTATATATAGAGGTGAAGACGTCCGCCAGGTCCGCAGCACAGTCTTTTAGCACCCGGCCCAGCACTCCATCCGGCCCGGCCGCCTTCCTGGTGTTAATGCTCCGGAACACACGCCTCAGCTCATGAGTGCTCAGGACCGGAGCAGGGTCGGTTGAGGGGAGAGGGGACAGGACAGGGTCGGTGTTCTCCCTGTCAAAACGGGCATAAAAGAGATTTAGATCCTCAGCCAGAGTAGAACTGTCGGCTGAGGGTGATGGTGTTCTTCTTTTGTAGTCCGTGATAGCCCTGATGCCCTCCCAGACCTGCCTTGGGTTTGTGTTGTTCTCAAACCTGGCCTCGATACGCCTCCTGTGCTGCTGCTTGGCAGTCTTGATGCCTCTTCTCAGGTTGGCCCTGGCAGCACTGTATGCCTCCTGGTCCCCGGATTTGAAAGCGTTGTTCCTTGTTCGAATAAGTTGTTGAACTCCGTGTGTCATCCAGGGTGGATTATTAGGGAACACACGGAATCGTTTCCAAGTTGTTACATTGTCCACACAGAAACAGATGTAGTCCAAGACAGTGGAGGTGTAACTGTCCAATGCGACACGATTGTCAGTGTCCTGCACCTTGAATACATCCCAGTCTGTGCAGTGGAAACAGTGAGTAGGTGAGTTTGGATGCTTCCATAGAGGCCTCAAAGACAGAACAGTGGAGAACATCACTAAGGTCCTTTATCTAGAGTACTGTTTATATTTAAAACAACCTTTTTTGAAATACTTCAGGTCAGAGGGATTTCACTTTTTTCTTTATAAGAAATATTTCAATTATGTAAAAGTACACTATACTGACAAGGCATTAAGCCCACCCAAACATTACCCATACAGGAACTGCCCAAAAGGCAAAGCCGTAAAGTTCCAGCTCCAGGTTGATGCTGGAGAAAGTTTGGATCTCTGCAGTTCTTCTATCAATAGTGTCCCTTTTTTTCATGTGCTATGGCCCTCGGCACTTGGTGCTCTGGAACCTTGTGTGGTGTGTGGTCACTTCACGGCTGACTTGTTGCAACAGTGGCATCCCATTACATCACACTCAAAATCAAAGAGGTCTTCTGAATGCCCCGTTCATTCACAAATGTTTGAAAAGGCAGACCGCATGGCTAGGTCTGCCTTTTTTTAACATCTGTGACAATGGGACCAGAATTATTTTAACGTTTTTTTATTTTCTCATTAATTTTTATTTTATTTCATTTTGACATTTAGTTTTTAATTCAATGTATTTTCAGTTAGTTTCTACAGAGGATTTTTTTTTGTTTCAGTTTAGTTTGTCTTGTTGGAAAATGTTTAGTTTTAGTCTTTTTAATTATTACTACATGGTTGGTATAAGCCAAAGGCAAGATTTAGGATAGCCATTGCAGGTAGTACAATTAAAATTACACAATTTTTTGAAAGCAGTTGACTCACAGTCTTGTAGACATCCAGAGTCTTAATAAAAAATGTCCATCAATACCTCATTGGTATGTAATAAAGGTTTTGCCAAATTAAGAAATACTGAAACAAATATTATTTCCTTACTTCCCTCCTTTATTTTATTTTAGTTATTTTTCCAAGTGCAAAGGATTTTTTTTTTTGTTTTTCCATTTTTTTTCAAAAGTCTAACATTTATTTTGATTTTAGTGAGCTAAAAAAAACATTCAACTTCAAAAATTAGGAGAAAAGAAATTGTTCTTAACAGTTGTAATCTAGGCTTTTTTTCATTTAAGTGTTCCGTAGATTATTTGACTGTAATTTTTAAAAAATTTGTTTTACAGGTTTGGCCGGAAAAAAACACTTCTATTGTCTTACATGGCAAGTTTCATTTTTGGGATTGCGACCGCTTTGTCCTATAATTTCCTAATGTTTGCCACAATGAGATTTTGTACTGGACTCGGACTCTCTGGAATTAGTATAAGCTCCTTCGTCCTCTGTGAGTTGCCTGTCATTCACATCGAACAAAAAATAAATGAAACATCACACTGACACAATTAAATTTTTTTGAGATGATGCCCATACAGGTGTGGTTTGCTCAAAATCCTTATTTTTATCAGTAACCTCAATCAGTGTCATTATTAATAAAAAAAATACATAAAATTCCTCCACATAGGTCTTGAATGGGTGGAAATCAGGCATCGGACTACAGTGGCTGTTTTAATGAGCTTGGACTGGAGTGTTGGTTGTGTTATTCTACCTGGAGTGGCCTATTTGATCAATGATTGGAGATTCCTGACTGCTGCTGTAATCTCCCCACTGTTTCCAGCTATGCTCTGTTGGTGGTAAAGACAAATTAATATCATTATTCAGTTTTCATGCAGGGAAAACTAGTTCCTGTCTTTCTAAAAGTATTTAAAAGACCTTCTAAACCTTCTCATTGCTCTTTCTCATAGGTGGCTCCCTGAGTCTGCCAGGTGGCTGATGAGTAATGGAAAAACGGATGACGCTCATTTTTACCTGAGTAGATGTGCAACAGTTAACGGCAGAGAGGATGTCATGGCTGACTTAAAACCTGAGGTACAACATTTTCATTATCAGCTAACTTCAAGACAGAACTGTACACTTCACAGCTCCTTTCTCTGAATAAAGTTTCCTTTTTACTCTACAGGTTCTGTCTACAGTAATACTTGTAGAAGATGAAAACAGAAAGTATTCCTATTTGGACCTCGTGAAGACACCCAAAATGAGAAGGCGCGCTCTACTTAGTGGCATTGTGTGGTATTTATCTTGAACATTTAAAACATTATACATAAGTATATAAACTATTTGCTCATTAGTACATATTTAATGGTTAAAACTGTGGACAAAGGTGTCCATGTCCGTGATTGGGAGGTTCATTGAATAATTATTAATAACCGAGAAATGCATATTTGATCTTCAACCTTAGAAGATCCACCTTTAAAATTTGGAGACAGCTGTCTATATCCATGATAGGGATGCACCAGTATGTTTATTCAGTCCAAAAATTAAAACAATGCCCAGTTAGGGCCTTGCATTGTTAAGGCCCACTTGCCCACGATGTGGGCGATCGTGGCTCAAGAGTTGGGCATTCGTCTTGTAATCGGAAGGTTGCCGGTTCGAGCCCCCGGCTCCGACAGTCTCGGTCGCTGTGTCCTTGGGCAAGCCACTTCACCCGGGCCCGGTGGCGCCAGTGTACGGCAGCCTCGTCTCTGTCAGTGCGCCCCAGGGTGGCTGTGGCTACACTGTAGCTGCCATCACCAGTGTGTGAATGTGTGTGTGAATGGGTGGATGACCGTGTATAGTGTAAAGCGCTATACAAATATTTACCAGTGTCTCTTAGCTACAACCAGTAAACTTGGCTGAAATGGTGGCATTATCCCCCAGGTTAAAACCACTGGCCGTTATGATGGCAAAAACGGAACTGTAGAAAGCCAGATGTTGATGTTGTTTTCTTCTTCTCTGAGGTGCATTTAGAAAAAGTAAAAAATATCACCACCATAATTTTGTATTAAGGAAATTTACAGCTACATTGAGAACATATATTCCAAAGACAACACTACATCTAAATTATTTCTGGAGTCTTCGTTTTTGAGCAATTCAGCTCTTGAAGTTATTAAACCTCAGCCTAGTTGGTTAGCTCAGTGGCAGAAGCACTGTGCCCCCACCCCTCCTTACCTACTCCACCTTTTGCTGGAAAGTCTAACAAGGACATCCAGGCAACCTTCAAAAGGTCAACAGCAAAATTGCGTCGAAAACATTGGCCCAAATCTCATGTCTAAACAAATTTTTAACTAGACTAGACTAGATTAAACTGCCAAGAACAGGTTATTCAACATCATGTTTGCTGAACTCCAACACTGTTTCGATAACAATGGTTTTACTATTATCCATGTCAGATACCAGGTAGCTAATGAGAAACTACTGTTCTTTGGGGCAACTGTTTAACTTTAAAATGACAAAAGTCTGGTCTTGCTCGCAGGTTTGGAGTGGCCTTCGCTTATTACGGGATCAGCTTGAATATCAGCGGATTTGGTGTGAACATTTATCTCACACAGTTCATCTATGGTGTCATAGAGATTCCAGCCAAAGGATTCGTCTTTTTCACCGTAGACAAAATAGGTCGAAGGTGGAATCAAGCCGGGATGCTCATTTTGACTGGGCTGCTTATATTCAGCAGTGTGTTTATCCATGCAGGTATATGATCCATTCAAATGTGTAGATGTATTCATTTTAGTTTATTAGCTTACTTTCTAGTATTATATTATTTGTCACATGCACCAAGCCATGATTCTTTGACCAGACTGACAAAGACTACACATAATTCACTCTTGTTCTGGAGTAGTTTTGCATGATTCAAGCTGCTAGTTCATAAAAATTCATTGTTCTAGTCTTGGCGCAGCCCAGTTCATCCAGTGTCTGAAGTAAACCATGTTAGCTCCTCTTCAATGTAGTTCTTCCCGTGAAACGGTTTTCTTTAAACAGTAGATTGTTGAATTAGTAATTACCCCCATATCTGACATAATAAATTAGAAACAAAACATCTAAGATGTTCAGTGTTTAGTCTGAAGGTTGAACTTTTAGCTCATTATAATTAGTTGAATATGGGATGACCCCATTATCTGTATGAGCTAAATTAAATGTCCTTATGCGTTTGTAGTATTTAATCTTCTAATAAATTCAGTGAAAAGTCTTAACTAGAACACAAGGTGAATTATAGTGTTTTCTTTTCAGATAGGGGGGATCTTCGGACAGCTGTGGGAGCTTTGGGCAAGATGTTTTCAGAGGGCTCTTTTACAATCGTTTTTCTGTACACAACGGAGCTTTATCCCACAGTAATGAGGTCAGTAAAATGCACATTGTCTTTTATTTTGCTGCCTGATAATCAGAGCACAACATTTGTTTTATTTTTTCTTCTTTTTGTAATTCAGGCAAAATGGATTGGGATACTGTTCCTTTATGGCCCGTGTAGGTGTGGCTGTATCCCCCTTGATCATGCTCCTTGAAGACGTGTGGGTGAATCTGCCAAGTTTTGTTTTTTCCCTGGTGGCTTTAGGCTCCGGACTGTCAGCTTCTTTGCTCCCTGAGACGTACAATGTGCGTTTGCCGGAGACTATTGAGGACGTGGAACAGACAACGTACTGCGCTTTAATGTAGAAAAATCATCCAAACATGAGACATTATAAACATTGTAAAATGTATATAAAATGATGTACATTTTAAAATGAAAATGTCTTTTGTATTTCAGAAGACGATCAGTCTCCGCCTCTGATGAGAAATCTCCTGCCTGTGCGTTTTTGTCAGTGCAATCAAAATCCCCATAGGACTACACTAAATCACCACAGCAACTTGATGGGAGCAAACAGTTTAAACATATGTAAAACAGTGTCTTTTACACATGTTCAATCCATGTTGAATATGAAGTCATTTTACCTCCTCGTGGGGGAAATATCCAAATTTAGCTGTAGTAGAATTCTTATTTGTTGTTGCAGAGGGTACAAATGCAGTGCCTTTCACATGTGTGATCTAAGTACATACCGCTGTGTAGCTATAAATTTATAAAAAACACAAATACCTCAGTCCTTTCATTAGATTGAGTATGTTAGGAAACTTGAGCTAATGAAGAAGCACGGTTTGTTAGATTCAGTTATATATTTTTTGCTCTAAATCTGATTGTCTTGTGAGTCATACGTCTGTGTTCTTTAGTAAAAATAAATCTAAATAAATCTTGAAACCCAATTTCAAATACTGTATGACATATTTGTGTTTGAGGTGTTGATTTTATGCTCGATAAATGAGGAGATCCACAGTTATTATAAATTAAATTCTATCTATAAGTGCAAGAGCGAGTGTGGTAACTTGCTGTAAACAGAGACAAACTGATACAGGGAGTGCAGAATTATTAGGCAAGTTGTATTTTTGAGGAATAATTTTATTATTGAACAACAACCATGTTCTCAATGAACCCAAAAAACTCATTAATATCAAAGCTGAATGTTTTTGGAAGTAGTTTTTAGTTTGTTTTTAGTTTTAGCTATTTTAGGGGGATATCTGTGTGTGCAGGTGACTATTACTGTGCATAATTATTAGGCAACTTAACAAAAAACAAATATATACCCATTTCAATTATTTATTTTTACCAGTGAAACCAATATAACATCTCCACATTCACAAATATACATTTCTGACATTCAAAAACAAATCAGCGACCAATATAGCCACCTTTCTTTGCAAGGACACTCAAAAGCCTGCCATCCATGGATTCTGTCAGTGTTTTGATCTGTTCACCATCAACATTGCGTGCAGCAGCAACCACAGCCTCCCAGACACTGTTCAGAGAGGTGCACTGTTTTCCCTCCTTGTAAATCTCACATTTGATGATGGACCACAGGTTCTCAATGGGGTTCAGATCAGGTGAACAAGGTGGCCATGTCATTAGTTTTTCTTCTTTTATACCCTTTCTTGCCAGCCACGCTGTGGAGTACTTGGACGCGTGTGATGGAGCATTGTCCTGCATGAAAATCATGTTTTTCTTGAAGGATGCAGACTTCTTCCTGTATCACTGCTTGAAGAAGGTGTCTTCCAGAAACTGGCAGTAGGACTGGGAGTTGAGCTTGACTCCATCCTCAAGCCGAAAAGGCCCCACAAGCTCATCTTTCATGATACCAGCCCAAACCAGTACTCCACCTCCACCTTGCTGGTGTCTGAGTCGGACTGGAGCTCTCTGCCCTTTACCAATCCAGCCACGGGCCCATCCATCTGGCCCATCAAGACTCACTCTCATTTCATCAGTCCATAAAACCTTAAAATAATCAGTCTTGAGATATTTCTTGGCCCAGTCTTGACGTTTCAGCTTGTGTGTCTTGTTCAGTGGTGGTCGTCTTTCAGCCTTTCATACCTTGGCCATGTCTCTGAGTATTGCACACCTTGTGCTTTTGGGCACTCCAGTGATGTTGCAGCTCTGAAATATGGCCAAACTGGTGGCAAGTGGCATCTTGGCAGCTGCACGCTTGACTTTTCTCAGTTCATGGGCAGTTATTTTGCGCCTTGGTTTTTCCACACGCTTCTTGCGACCCTGTTGACTATTTTGAATGAAACGCTTGATTGTTCGATGATCACGCTTCAGAAGCTTTGCAATTTTGAGACTGCTGCATCCCTCTGCAAGATATCTCACTATTTTTGACTTTTCTGAGCCTGTCAAGTCCTTCTTTTGACCCATTTTGCCAAAGGAAAGGACGTTGCCTAATAATTATGCACACCTGATATAGGGTGTTGATGTCATTAGACCACACCCCTTCTCATTACAGAGATGCACATCACCTAATATGCTTAATTGGTAGTAGGCTTTCGAGCCTATAAAGCTTGGAGTAAGACAACATGCATGAAGAGGATGATGTGGATACTCATTTGCCTAATAATTCTGCACTCCCTGTACATGATAGCTGCCATGAATCCTGTGGTTTAAAATACAATAGGAATAACCACATTTCTATTGCTCTGACAAACTGCCCTTTGACCTTAAAGATCTGCATATAAGACAAACACATCAGTCCTACAGCACTAAATAATAAAAACACACAAGATTTAAAATTTCCTCATTCCTCAATATATGGACAAAAGTGTGTCTTTTGCCACAACTCCTAATCTTTGAATTCAGATGTTTTCACCAGTTGCCACAGGTGTGTAAAATCAAGAACCTAGCCATGTGGCCTGTTTTTAAAAAGATGACCTTGGTCTTTCCTCCTAGATTTTCCATGATCAGCTGTAAGCGGCATTATTGTAAAGTGGAAGCGTTTACGAACTGCAGCAACTCACAGCCATAAAGTGGCAGACCATGTAAAGGTACAGAGCAGGGTCACCAAGTTGGCATAAAAATCACCTGCACTCTGTGGTTGACTCAGCAGCTGCAGAGCTCCAAACCTCCACTGGCATTATCATCAGCACAAAAACTGCAGCAGCTCCTGTATGTGGCCCACATTTGCCACATTTTGCTACAGTTTGAATTTACTTCAAATCACCTTAAAAGTTTCAGATGTTGCCAGCAAGAGCCGGTCATACCATACGGTGTAGTTAGTAATTTATTAGGTGACATTTTGGTTTAAAAATATACCGGTATATATGCTATTATTTGGCGTGCCTTCAACAGATCACAGTATTACCTCATAGAACTTTAGTCTTAGCGCACTGATCAGTCCTAACTGCTGCTGGTCCCTTACAAAATAAGAAACAGAGATGCTATTTAAAAAAAAGATAAAATGATGTAATAGAGCTTGATGTCTTTAAAATGCTTTCCATCAGCTTTTTTCATTTATTCCTATTGTTTTTGCTCATGTCCTGCTGTAACAGGACTTTGAACCCTGTCTCACATTTTTGTAACAGCAATAGCCTTTTTTTTCATTGCTACTTTTGCTATTTTGTTATATTATTTAAAGGAAATAAATAAAAAGTGGTCAAAAACCACTAAATGCAAATTGTCTTTTTCCCATGTTTGCCCATACATTTCCACTGAATCGCAGTTTCTTTATTATGATGAGTCATTCCGCTGTGTCAACAATGGAGAGCCTGCAGTAGACTAGAGCGAGCTTCTATTTACAGTCACATAGATAAACATTAGTTAACTTGTTAAGACAGGTAAAACACTGACTTATTACAGATAGTCCAGAAGCAAATCAAACAAAGATTTGCTAGTTTTGGATATAGGCTACAAGCAACTGAGGACTTTCCTTTTCTTTTTAACCTTAAAGGAAGACATTTCGTTTACAGCAGGAGGCCACAATGAAGTTTGAGAATGTTCTTGCTGATATTAACGGATTTGGAAGATTTCAGATAATGATCATTGTGATCAGTTTCATCGGCCGCTTCACTCTGCCTTGCCACTTCATGCTCAACAATTTCATTGCAGCTGTTCCCTCTCATCACTGTGACATCAGCTCTCTGGATGATGTGGGTATTTTTATGAATTTATCCCAGACAGAGAGGCTTCTTGTTACTATTCCAGTTCAGCAGGATGGGACTCCAAGCTCCTGTCAGATGTTCCAGGAGCCTCAATATCATCTGCTATTTAACACTTCCCACATCACTGATGCGCGTAAAGTGCCATGCCAGAATGGATGGGTGTACGATAACACTACTTTCAAGTCTACTCTGACCTCAGAGGTGATTCTTTTGTACTTTTTTTTCTATTGTGAAATAAATTAAAATGTATTTGTTCCTAATTATTAAATAATCCCACAACCAAATGTAGAATAGCATCTTTTTTTTCTTTGTACAAGTGGGACTTGGTGTGTGATAGAAGAGGGAAAAACAAAGCAACTGCTACCATCTTCTTTGTTGGAGTCATGTTTGGAGCGATGGCCTTTGGCAGCCTGAGCGACAGGTATCAGCGATTTCCAGTGTTCCAGCTACTGAAAAAAACAAAACAAAGATTGAGACTTTCTGATTTTTCCATAGGTATGGCAGAAGGATCATGCTGCTGGTATCATACGTGTCTGGGATGGTGTTTGCTGTTGCAAGCGCCTTTTCTACTTCCTACGTGATGTTCATGGTCCTGAGGTTCCTTACTGGCTTCTGCATCACAGGCATCGTCATCGTTTCAGCAGTCCTCAGTGATTATTTCATTTCATCATCTAAACATACACTGTATCCGTTCTTATATCAGCTTCACTTCAGAAGCCACAGAGGAGAAAATATATAATACTATTTCAATGCCATGTTGACTGCTGTGAGCAAGCTTTAAATGTAATCGCAAAAAAAATCTTAAATCTATTTTTTTTTTTCTAGAACAGAGGAGCTTTGCACACATTGATTACACGTAACAGGTCATGATAGCAGGCAGTGTTTAGTCAGTAGCAATGTTCCCTCTAATTTTTCATGTGTCTAAGCAAACGCACAAACTCCCTGAGCGGTCCCTTGGACCACTGTGAGCGACATCAGACGTGTGCACTGTGGTCACGCCGGCATCTAATCCATCCAAGTTACATGGTTTATTAAAATAATCAAATTACAGCATTTACATTTACGTTAGACTACTTTTAATTAACTGCTTTAGCCCACTTACAATGAAATTATTTAAAAAGAAATCTTGTTCATGATCTGTGTAGTATGTTAAAACTATTGGAAGTAAAAATAACTTGAACTCCAATTTTGAAAACACAACTTTCTAAAAAAATTTTTTTATAAAGCTCTGACTTGTATTATGAGTCTGAGTCTGTGGTCTGGGAGAGAGTCCTGTAACTCTCTGTCTGCAAAATACAGTATATAATGACCAATGTTGGGCAATTAATTATATAGTTACTTCTTCAAAAAAGTAACTGAGTTATGCAAACAACAACATTTTTTGCTGCTGTTTACCTAAAAATGCAGCCAAGGCGTTTTTTTAAATAAACATTTCAAGCTATTTACAGAACAATCAGCTGTTCTGCATCAAATTTGATGCCACACAAATTATTTGTGCCACTCCAAAACATAATTTCTGTCCACTATGAGATAAAGGAGCCTGATTCCTGCAGGCCTGACAACAGGAGATGTATCACTCCTGTAACACCTGTAACATTCAGCAGTCGCCTCATTGTTCTGACACACACAACAAAACTATTGACTACACTACACACTAACTACACAAGATTTGCGCTAAACGTCGCAAATCTCTCACATCTCAAAACACCGCCGTCACTCCTAAAACTTCCATCCATCCATCCATTCGCTTCCGCTTATCCTTTTCAGGGTCGCGGGGGGCGCTGGAGCCTATCCCAGCTGTCATAGGGCGAAAGGCGGGGTACACCCTGGACAGGTCGCCAGTCTGTCGCAGGGCCAACACACAGGGACAGACAACCATTCACACTCACATTCACTCGCACATTCACACCTAGTGACAATTTGGATTAATCAATTAACCTATCCCCACAAGCTGCATGTCTTTGGACGGTGGGAGGAAGCCGGAGTACCCGGAGAGAACCCACGCAAACACGGGGAGAACATGCAAACTCCACACAGAAAGACCCCGGCCTGATGGTGGAATTGAACTCAGGACCTTCTTGCTGTGCAGCAACAGTGCTAACCACTGTGCCACCGTGCTGCCCTCCTAAAACTTCCCCCTTCCTAAACAACTGTTGCCATATCATTTTTTTGATTGGTCGACATGGTACATTTTTCCACCAATGGGAAAGGGTGGGGTTTTTTCGTTTTCCTTATAAAACGCTGTTTTTACCGTTTCTTCCCGCAGTAAGTATAAACAACGATAGTATTCAGGAAGAAAACCAAACATTGCATTTTTTTTTTATCACAATTCTGGTTTTACGTGGCCTATCAACACGATTTAAACGCTGGTATAAAGTCCACACTTTTTCCGTCAATTGTTCTGTCTGTCCTGCTCACATCTCCAATGGTTGTCCACGTTGTCATTTAACGTGGCTTCACTCCACATCAGCCACGCCGCTTTGTTAGCTAAAACACCGGTGTCGGCACATAAGGACGCTGTCATAGCCTGTCAATAACGTTGATTAGCTGCGTATATATGAATGTGAATCGCATTATTGGCTGGACTATGGGATAAGGTGGCATCGTTCTAATCCCATACGGGAGCAGCCAGTCACTCACTGACTAACACTGCAAAACAGAATTGTTAAAGTATTAATTTTAATTTCAATTCAGGTCAGATTTTTTTTCCGTGCGCAACGCAGATTTACTGTGCGCAGACACCGTGCCAGCAGTGCGCAATTGCGCACGCGTGCAGCTTAGGTCAAGGTCAAGGTCAAGGTCAGATTTATTTATATAGCACATTTCCAACAGCCGATGCTGCACAAAGTGCTTAACAATAACAATAAAATTAAAAACTACAGTGTAATACAATAATAACAATAGAAACAATAAAATAGAAGAGTTAAAACAATACTAACTAATTCAGATAAATCCAAAATGCTTGGGTCATAATGTGTTAAAAGCCAGAGCGAAAAAGTGCGTCTTTAGTAAAGATTTAAATTGCTCAAGAGTTTGAGCAGATCTAATATTAAAGGGGAGACTATTCCAAAGTCTGGGACCTGCCACAGAGAAGGATCTATCACCACGAGATTTGAGGTTAGTCCGTGGAATGGACAACAATAGTTTTGAACTAGATCTCGTGGGTTTTCCTGGAGCATAGGCAGAGAGGAGTTCTGACAAGTAGGGGGAACATTGGTCAGTAGTCCTGTGAACTTTTGACTTGCAGTACGAGTAGTGCCGTATGCTTAGTAATGTAATTTAAAAATGAGGAAAAAAAAAGATCAAAATGAGCTGCTGCAGACGCCTGTTCAGCTTCAACTCTGTGGGGGGGACGCAGAGAGAGCACACTGTATTGCAAATGTTTGCATAAAAGACAGAAACTCGTTCCCAAATTACAGTATTATATTGCATTATAGAGGATAGAGGCACCCACTCTCTTTTGGCTTGTGTGCGCGCAACAACATTTTTTCAGCTCATGTAAAAGTTCTTTGAATTGTGTCCCCTCTAAGGCTGCTGATAAGCATCATACTAAAAGCTTTCTTTAATTAAGCTACTTAAGAAATGAATCGACTGCTTGTTTATTTCAGGTGTGGAGTGGGTGGACATTGAACACAGGAAGATTGTGGGAGTGATCGACAGTTTATCCTGGACGTTTGGAAATACAGTGTTTTCACTTATTGCCTATTTTGTGAATGATTGGAGGAGGCTGATAATCAGTGTTACATTACCTTTAATCTTGGCCATCTTCACTTGGAGGTATGACTAAGGCATGTTATCAAACAGAGGCTCATTTCAGTACACTTTAATCGCTTTCACCTGGAAGTCTGTAACTGGTTAACATCCAGCATCGATCTAGTCATGCATGAGTTGAAGGACAAACACAGATTAAAAATATTTTGCGCACCGATTTAATAACATAATACTAATGTTGTAATAGTAAAATTTTAAGCACCCCAATTTCTGCCTTTTACAACAAAGCTTAATTTAGAAAATTTAAGCATTGAAATAATTTGATGATTCCTCCGTAACTAAACACTTGCTTGCCACTGCATATATGAAACAAAAAATGGCATGCATATCCTTGCTTGTCCTTGTCCTGATAGATTAGTTATGAAATTAGTTATGAAATTTTAACAAAACTCTGGGATTGTGGCCTTCAAGGGAAGTGATTTTGGGTAAGTGTAGACACTTGACTCTTGAAGGAAGAATAATTAACTGAATACAAAGACTACGTATCTGATGCTTTACAAAACTTGGGACTCAAGGATAAACTGAATAGATCTTGGTGGTCAAAGGTCAAGCTCCCTGAAACCTCACAAGTGAAGTTTTGAACTCCTGAAAACTGACAAAACTTGACAAAAATTTAAAATGAAGCAGTGTGATGACCACAGGGACAGTGAACTGATAAATTTTAGCTGAACCATAATTCTTTATAGTCTGTGACATTTAGATTCTGAATGTATGGTTTCTTATTATTATCATCCATGTTTGAACCATTGTCTGTTGTCATGGCTTTTGCAATCTGTTTTATTAAAACCAGCTTCATTGGTCAACTATTAGCTCAAAATCTTCTATCAAGTCTTCACTATGTCTCTCAATCTGAACAGATATTTGAGATTTGTTTTTATTTTAAATGCTGCATTGCAATAGGCCTACATATGGGTTAAAAATGATAATAATAATAATTCCCCCCTAACATTAGGTGGATGCCAGAGTCAGCTAGGTGGCTGATTGCCAATGGAAAGCTGGAGCAAGCTCAGATGTATCTGAAAAACTGTGCCAACATGAATCGGACAGAAGAGTCGATCCACACACTGGAAATAGAGGTTTGTAAGCTCCAGATGGTTAAGTCAAGGGAGCCAAGTAGAGTCCATTATGGTGTTATTATAGGCACTAATTACACACAAAGAAGGTGAACAAAGGCACTAAAGAATACAGTGTATTCTTATTTAAATGTAATCGTAGGTTTTGTTCTGATCTTCACAGCATTGTTGCAAATGGAAGCTTGCCCTCAAATGGCTTTGAATTCTTTCAGACACTATCCACCATTGTTAGGACGGAGAAACGAGATCGAACCTACTCTTACCTCGACCTGATTCGGACACCTGAGATGAGGAAACTGGCCCTGCGTACTGGTATATTATGGTCTGCATTCCCAGGGCTTTACAGTGTATTGAATCTTGTGTATAAATTGTAAACCAACAGATTGTTCACTAACGAGCCGCTTCCTTCTCCGTCCCTAGGTTTTGCGTTGCAACTACATTTTACGGCATCAGCTTCAAGATCACAGGTTTCGGGCTCAACATCTATCTCACTCAGTTTACCTATGCATTAATTGAACTTCCTGCCAAGCTGGCAGTCCTCTACTTACTGGAAAAGATAGGCAGGCGACACACTATGGTGGGAACTTTGCTGATGGCTGCCATTTGTCTTGGAATCAATATTGTGATACCAAAAGGTAGGCACTTCTTGATCACAGGCTTGATCTAAGATTTGGGTTGTTTTAAAAAAATATTTTTCAAGAAGACACTGCTGTCACTACCAACGTAGGGAATGGTGGTAATGTTGTATGTTTTACAGCTTTGAAATAAACTACATGTGATAAATCAAAAGAAAATGGAAAATCAAAAAGAAATGAGGGATCACTCAATATTGTTGCACAGTATTTTAAATCTTTTTTTTCCTTTTTGTACCGTTACACTAACACACCATCTTCGTTTGTGTTCAAATTTGGCGGTAATCGTGATTCTGATGCTCTTTGTAGAAATGTCGGTCGCCACGACTGTGGTAGCCATCATTGGAAAAGGGTTTTCTTCAGCATCCTTTGCCACTCTAGTGCTATACAGCTCTGAGCTGTACCCGACTGTAGTAAGGTAACTCTACACGCCTAATTCCAATCTTCTGCTTTTGAATAAACTCTTCAGGACATCGCTTTTTCTGCAAGATCCTCTGATTAAAACTAATATGTTTATGTTTTCAGGCAGAATGGTATGGGTTACAACTCGTTCATGGCTCGGTTTGGCGTAGCTGTGGCTCCTATGATCCTCTTACTGGATGAGGTCTGGACGGAGCTGCCACAGGTCATCTTTTGCTTTGTGGCTGTACTCGGGGGAATAGTAGCAAGGACCCTTTCAGAGACCCGCAACAGGTGCCTGCCAGAGACCATAGAAGACATTGAACAGAAGCAGTAGTAAAGAATCTCTGACATGAACTCGTTCGGCCCGTCAGATATTCTACAGCCAAAGTGCAGTCTATTCTGTGAACTCAAGTGCAGTTTACTCTAGAAACTGCATAACTTTAAAGGATTTCAAATAACCAAATCAAATAATTACACTACCACTACTACTATGATTGCATAAAGCAGCAGTTTCATTAAAATGCGCACAACTTTTACATTTTTCTGTTTTAGTCCTACTAATGTCTACTTTGAGAACCATTTCCAGGTGAGAAATTATTGTTAGTGTTATATTTCCAATAAACTGAGTTTCATTAAATCTGTTACATTTTACTTTCCTTTTGTTCCTAAAAAAATATATTGTGGCCGAGTCGAAGTCCAAACCGTTTATTGGATTTTCCCAGAATTTCTAAAGTCATGTTATGCATAAACATAACGCTGCACTGAAGTAGATCATTCTTTTTTAAACAGCAGGTGTTCAAGTACTGATTCACTTTACCCAACCTTCATTTCCATATTTAGTCAACCAAAAGCACCTAGACAAAAGCACAAAAACCACGGATCAAACTGTCTTTCGGATAACTGACTTTACTAATTAATTTATACAGAGAAATGAAGTCAAAGCTCATTGTTTTAAAGAAACAAAGCAAGCACAAACGTTTATGACTCAGCAGTTTCCTAAACAAAATTCAACCACATCTAAATAACACATTTGTTATTCCGTTTCAGTAATTACGACCGGGTCTAACCACTGTTGTTGACATTTTATCTGACGGTACACGTAGTTACAGAATTAACATTGATTTGGGGGGGGGCAAAGAAAATATTTTTTAAAAATAATCAAAAAGTCAAATTTGAAACATTAAGATAGAATGAGAGAAAGATCTAAAACTAAAGTAAGCAGTTGTTTTTCCAGGACACTTGTTGGCTGTTGTTCAGTACTGGGAATACTCTTTGCTCTCTAGTTTGGCAATGATTCGCTCCAGCTGTCGCTTAGCTTCACATTGTGGGAAGTTACTCATTTCGTAGTACTGAGGTGCAATCTTCACCAGCCTGTAACAGAGACAGGAGAACATGGATGACCCCGTCATTCAGCTAACGCAACACATGTTAAAATAACAGCTTTTAGTGAGATCTTATTGTCTGTACACGTACCACTCTGGCTTGATGTCTGTGCATGTGCGGATGTAGTTCTTGGTGGTGAGGACAAACTCGTTGTAGAGCACCCACTCTGGTTTGTGGTCCAGGACTGTAGATGGGTGCAGCTGGACCACTTGGTTGTCTTTCACTGTGAGGTAATGGCCTGTGCGCTCCAAATGAGCCACCTGCAGGGAGGTCCAAAAGAATAATTTGAAAAAGGATAACAATAAAATCCTTTTCAACACTAAGCCCACTAACAGGCTGATAGCAGACTTCAGTTTACTGCCAGAGAGGAACACTGACCACATTATCTGTTTTACCTGGGCTGAAAAGATAAATCAATCATTAGAAAATTGGGGTAACAGAATAATTTAGATCCATTCAAAATCAAAAGCAGCTTTCCTAATATACACGTTTTTCGCTGTACTGTGTCTCGGTTTATGGCTGCAAAGGTTTTAACAAAACTCATGTGCGTTTGATTCCAAACTGAACAACAGACCGTCCTCAAAGCATCCCAAAGCTCCTTCTTCTTCCTCCTCCTCCAAATCTATTATGTCTGCTCACCTGCATGAAGAAGCCGGTGCAGAGCGCCCGTCGGATGTTGATGTAGTAATCTCTGCTTGTGAACTCCGTGCTCCGACGAGGCAAGTTGAAGCGGTCCATGATCCTGGACAGCTGCTGCCGCACATTGTCGGCAGACATCAGCGAGCGGTAGTTGACAAAGTTGTCATAGCACCACTGGTTAGACTCATGGTCTGGAAAAAGGCATGAGACACATTCAAGTCTAAGGTGCTAACTAGATCATCAAAATTGAACTAATCCCCAAATGAGTTGTTAATAAAAAATAGATCATGACTCTTTATCTTTAAAATATGTCAGATGAAACATGTTTTCAAGCATAAATGTCTACAAATCATGTACTGAATTAGTCATTTTAAACCAAAATGATGCATGAGGACACAAAAACGCATATTCCTGTCACCTCAGTAGCTCTCAATAGATTATACATTTGAGTCTTGTCACACAACACCTCAAACCTCTCTGTTGCATACTAGCCTGTATGTAACAGAGAGGTTCAGCTGTTTCCAGGAACATTCACAGTCAGATCCCTGAAGCATTGGAATAAACTGCCTGAGGAAATCTGGTCAGCAGAGTCAGTGCTGTCTTTGAAATCTCTGCTCAGGCTGGTTATCCAGAAGCCACCTGTGACTGTTTTAACAACTCTCATTGTATTCATCTACTGTATTTTTCTGTACGAATGCTCACATATCATATAACATTCAACCACTCTACTGCTCCATTATAAACACATCTTTCTTCAGCACGTTTTCTTTAGCTTTAAAAGCTCATATGTTGCACTTTCATCTTATTCTGCTGACCATAAAGTGTGTGTAAAAAAAACAACAACAAAAAAAACAAATTAATGCAGGTTTAACTTCATCATGCAGAAATCCAAATAAAACGTGGACTGATGCTCACTTTGTTTGAAGGCGTGATAGACGTTGAGCAGCGTCAAGTGGTCTCCATCAATGTGAGCAAACCTCATCTTGGACTCGTCTGCTGCCTTCTTAGCCTCCGTAGGACGGACAAAACACTGTGGGACTAAACAAGGTTGGTATGGGCCCCAACAAAGCCGCCCATAGGGATGAGTCAAACATTCACAGAAAAATGCAGCAAAGCCTATGATGCTAGGGCACTCGACACTGCTTGGGACAGGGCAGGACCACAAGCTCTATAAGAGGGAGCTGCAGTCTGTTCTCATGGTCATTCCCAACTGTAATGGTTACTAGCTCGTAGAGAGGGGTCATTTAACCACATCTGTAAAACAAGAGTTTTCACACAGCTGCAGAGTGTTAGGGACACCAACAAAGTTGAACCTTTCCAAAACTCACAGATCTTACTTTAGCTACATGAGTGTTAGGCCTTTTAGTAAGTGGAAGACTGAAACACATCTGAGCTACATGTTACTCTACAGTGCAACATTAATTTTTAAAGTGTTACTTCAAAAAAGAAAATTCAATAAATATGAAAAACGTCCAAGTGGTGCCTGCCCTATCCACTTTCTTTAATGATGAAGCACTCGTGAAAAACTTGCTTTCTATTAACAAAAATGCAAGAAAAAAAAAAACCAAACAAAAACCTGAGATTTAAAGTTAAGACTTAATATATGAAGTCGTATTGACCTACATGCCTGTGGCAAAAAAACAAAACAGAAATATGAGTATTTTATTGTCTTTTTCCAACTGATTCATTATTTCCTTATTTGTACTAAAATCAAAAATAAACTCTCCAACAAACCACCCTGATGAATATATGATTCAATATAAATAACATCAGTTGTGACTAATACTGGCATGAAATGTGTCATATATGTACTGACAAGCATCTGAAATATCAGCCTGTTCAGTTGTCATAATCCTGGACAAGGCACTACAAACGATCTGCACTTGTTTTCTGAGTACTTCCGTAAACATTAAGTCAGCGCTTAGTTGTTAAATCTTAAAAGGGGCATAAGTGACCCCCAGATCTCTTTTTTTGGTCTCTACAAGAGCAGCTTTGCATGAGTCAGTTTATTATTCATTTGTTACCCCTCAATTCTGATGGGGGCTGATGTCCTCACAGCCAGAGCTACGTGGCTTAGATAATCATATTAACGTTATCTGCTCTCATTGAAATCAAACAAAGCCAGGAGTAGGGGAAAAACCTCAGAAATCAAGAGGAAATCATTTAGAGCAGTCTGAAGTTCAAGATTGTGTCTCACAAGGTTTGTTCACACAAATGTGGATCTTTGCTTTTAAAACTTTAGCCTATTCAATATGAGCATCTAGAGCTGGGCGATAGAACGATAACGATATGTATCGCGATATAACTTTTACTCGATAGAGAAATTAAGCTATCGCGATAGACCTCGCCGCTCTTGTCCTAAAAAAAAAAAGAAAAAAAAAAGAAAAGGTCAGCCAATCCAAATTAAGTAGCGCAGAGCCGAACCAATCACAGCCGCAACGTCACGTCACGTCACGTGACTTGTTAGGTACAGCACAAGTGCCAAGCCGCACGTGTGTTTGTTTGGGAAGCAGCCAGCGGGTAATGGAGCCAGCGCGTAATGGAGGAAATGAGTGTGCCGACTAGAAAAATCAACCGAGCGTGACCGAAGAGAAAACAGATGATGGTTCCAACGCCGGAGAGATTGTCAAACGGAAGAGCCATAGAAGTTCTGTAGTTTGAAGGTATTTCGGCTATTTCAAGTCTGACAAAAAACAGAGTAGCGTGCACTGTAAATTGTGCCGAAAGCAAGTCTGGAAATACAATAAACTGGTGCATGCGTCACACTGTGCGCCACGTTATTGTTTCGGTGAAATGAATTTCTACAATACTGTTACTGTTAATTCTACTCTGCAGTGTTTAAATGCTTACATATACACACAGTTACTGTCCCTCCACACATACGACTCGGTTCTGCTTCTATGCCCCAGCTTTGTTTACTTTTTCCCACCGAGGCTTCTAGACTTCTGATTGGCCAACATTTCGGCACGGTTAGGAATCTAGCGCCACCTGCTGCTTTGGCATGTTCATAGCAGCGTTTTCCTTCATTTCTGCCTTTATGTGTGGACGGGATTATTTTTTAAAACGAAAACGGAAAATCTCAGTTTTCAAAAATACCCGTGTACGTGTGGACGTAGCCTCAGTCTCTGACTGGAAGCGCTAATTCGTCATTCGGCTTTTGTCAGACTAAAGTAACTGTTAAAACTGTTTGAAAAGCTCAGCTATACAACAAGGAGAGATTGAGAATTTCCTTTTAGTTCTCAGTTTATTTGATATTGACAAAAGTTAGTCAGTTTTGTCTGTTCTTCTGTAAAACAAACTAAGATTTATTTTTAGAATTAATATTTTGTTTCTAAGTGGAATTGACAATTTAGTCTGTTTTGTTTGTTCTATTTTGAAACTTAAACGCTTTAGCGGCTGCCTTTTGTGTAGTTTGCAATATTTGCCTTTATTTATCTGAAAAAGTCTCATGTTCCTTAAGTACATCTACCCTGTTGAACTTATTATGGAAAATAAATATTTAAATAAAAACAAGCTGCTGATTATTTCACATTTTATTGTGAGCAACGGCACATTTAAATCTTACAAATATAGTTATTTGGCTTATATCGTGATAGATATCGTTATCGCCTGAAATGAAAAAAACATATCGTGATATGAAAAAATCTCATATCGCCCAGCTCTATGAGCATCCCTCAGTTTGACAGTACCTTTTATACATGAGACAGAATAAAGAAAAGGATAATAGCACCTCTTTAATAAGCTTTCTATACATCTCATCATTATTCAGTAAATTTATTATGCAAGAGATAGATAAGACTTGGTGGGCCCCGTGGGATATTCTGTGTTTTAAATGGGCCGCAGCACTCTTGACTTTGGGAATGGCTGGTTTAGAGTAGAAAATGTGCACAAACTGGACGTACATTGGGATTATTTTTAACACTACCTGTAATCAGAAGTGTTAACCCAAAGGGACTTGGCCTACAACAGGCAAGTAAGATGTCAGCCCAGTCCTGGGCATTACCTGACAGCATGGCAGTAATGGAAAGGATCTCGTTGGAGCAGTTAAACTCGCAGCTCGCAATGACCATCTTTGCCAGTTGGGGGTCCAGAGGAAATTCTGCCATCATGGAGCCCAGCTCCGTCAGGTCACCGTCATCGTTGAGAGCTGCCAGGTAGTTAAGCAGCTCAAGGGCCCTCATCAACGTCTCAGGAGCTGCATGGAGGAGAGACTGTGAGGTCAGCTAGCCATGGCTAACTAGCATAAAAGGACTACTTACAGTTCACAATAAGACTGCAGGCTGACTTACCAGGTGGATCCATGAAGTCAAAGTGGACAAGGTCATCAATACCCAGCTTTTTAAGCTGAAGCACTACAGATCCCAAGTTTGAGCGAAGAATCTCAGGGTATGTGTTATCCTAAAAAGGGACGATAATAAAGTCAAATATAATGAATGTTGTTATCCTGAAGAAGGAGCGAGCAGCACAAAGATTAACCTGATGTGGTGAAGTGAGGGGATATGAGGTGCTAACAAGGGCAGAGCTCTTAGCATAATGTCTGAGAGGCTTTGTCACACAACATGAGCGACCTATGTACAAGGGCAAACTGTGGAGAAGACATAACGCTGAATTTATATGGCAGATTGTTCACTTCGAAGGCAGCAAAGAGTTTAAATCTTTGTGCTTGAGTGATCACCATTCAAGCAATCCGCGTGATCTACAAATGATCATGAATGTGAAGTGACGTCTGCAGTATTTACACTGTGTAAACTCTTACTTCTTGACACTGCTGCATCCATATGAAGGCAGCAGTCTGATGGCATGCCTCTAATTTAGGAAAGTTTACTACAATATAACTTTATTTCAATGTTTCAGGAATCAGGTTAGTCCAGCATAACTCAGTATTCGGTATAAAGTTTCCTTTCATTTGATGAGCTGATGTCATTTTGGGCTTCTGTGACTCACACTGCCGCTTCTTTGCAAAAGCCTCCAAACCAAAATTTCAGGTGCATTTGAAAATCTGTGTGTCCCCTGTGAAGGACATACAAGGTCCTTCACAGTTTACGATGCCTTTATCCAAACCTCAACAACAACAACAACAAAATCACTTGCCTGCATCTCTGTTTTGTAGGCCTTCTCTGTGTAGAGACGGAAGCATTTCCCTGGACGTGTTCTTCCAGCTCGTCCTGCCCTCTGCTGGGCAGAAGCTTTACTGATGGCTGTAACGAGCAGAGACTCCACTCTGATTCGAGGATTGTACACCTAGACACACGTGGCAAAGCATGTTTAGGTACAACAGCTCTCATGATAGATTACTACAATGAGATGAAAAAAACAAAAAACAAAATCATAAACATCTACATTTCAGTCACTTTCACATCACTTGAGACCAAACTAATCATAAAGCTGAGCAATCAGGTGAGTCACTTTTGGTCTACCTTTTGTTTGGCAAATCCAGGGTCAATGACAAACACCACGCCATCAATTGTTAGAGAAGTCTCAGCGATGTTTGTCGACACCACAACCTGAGGGAAGAAGCAAAGTGATGTAAAATATTTGAAACCTGATAGGTGAGAATCTGTTTGTTTGTTTAAAAGGGGTTTCTGCACACAAAAGCAAAACTCATCCATTATATTTAGGCCACAGCACAGTATTGGCACTTTTTATTTGCCACAAATGGCCTGAATGTGCATTTTTCTTAAAGACATAAGAATTCTGTTATATATTATCCTTGGTCTGATCTACTGTGCATTATCAGAAATCAGTTTCTTTTCTTTCCATTTGTAATACACACAGGGTAACATTTGCATCCCAGAATCAGACTTCAGGAATACTTTAGTGCCCCCTAGTGTCAGTCAAAAAACAACAACAACCTACATCTTACAATGCAGGCTATTGAGATAATAAAGACAACTATGTAAATGACGTGAAACTGCAATAACTTTAAAACCGATGTACAAAATGAATATTATTGGTCATCATTATTCTCCACTAGCCTTAAAAACCATCTGCGAATGTAATACCTTCAGCAAATTTACAGGAAATGCATTTTAAAACCTTAATCTCCTTGACTTTATTTCAAACTTGTACCTTTCTTCCTATTGCACCATTTGGCTTCCTTGGAGGAGGAGGCTCAAAGATTCTTTGTTGCTGCTGTGGAGGCAACGTGGAATACAGTGGAATGATTTTGATGTCTCCGACCTCAGGACCCAGGTCATCTACCTCACGCTTGATCCGTTTGCATGCCTCATCAATTTCCTGAAAGAAAAAAAAAAAAAAAAAAAGTATTATAACCTTGCATTTTGAATCAGTGGAGGGTGTGCTGCTTCAAATTAAAGTCTACTGGAACTGTAACCTGAGAATTATGAGCTTTACCTCTTGACCGGTGAGGAAGAGAAGACAATCACCTTCCTCTTCCTCACACATATGAATCTGGATGACAGTACGGATTGCTGCCTCAAGGTAGTCCCGCTCTGGCTCCGGAGTGTAAAAGATCTCAACAGGATGTGTACGTCCAGGAATAGTTAGAAGAGGACAGCTGTCAAAGTACACCTGGAACTTCCCAGCATCTAGTGTGGCACTCATGACAATCACCTGCACACAAAGTTTATATGTGGGTATATAAAATAGTTAAATCTTACAAATATCTGCAATGGTATCATCTCTGTATGATATTAGCTGTATAGTGCTCTTAATGTTATTACATGGTAACAAAAGATGGAGCTTTTATGAAAATTCCTATGTATGCAATCATCCTTCTCTATACATTAAATACCCCATCTGCATTTTCTTCTGTCATTCACACAACTTCACATCACACCAGAAACCTCTAAAAGTGGAGGTTTTAGCCTACCCCAGGTTTCTTTTTTGTTTTGTTTTTTTACATTGACCAGATTCTCCACACTGTCCCAATTTCTGACTTCCTGTCTCTTCTGGTCTTTGTCCCTGGTTGGAATTCTAACCAGCGTCTTTAGTGGCCACATCCAATCCAGCTTTGTGTGCAAAATTACATTTTCTGGGGATAACTAAAGTGATAACAAATTACAACCATGGCAAGCATCAAAGGCCACCTCCAGTAGACACTGCTTAATTTAACATGGCTAATGACCATTGACATGCTCCATTAGTGATATTTCCTACTGAACTGTCCATTTCCTACTGATGCATGAATGGCTAATCAAATCCTGCTGCTCGTTGCGTTTCTAACTTTACTACTGGAACATACTCAACTTGTGAGTGGTGTCACTCCTAAATCCAACATCCAACTTCTGAGGCAACTAGAAAGAAGCATAATTCACCTGGCACACCTGCTTTTGTTTTCCTTACTAAATGTTTTAAATATTCTGAGTAGAAATTAAATCTTGTTTTTAAATCAGCTAGATTAGTTGGGGTTTTTTTTTTGGTTTTTTTTAATCTAGGAAGCACCTGTTTGTAAAGACATAGATACATTAAAATTACATCCCACTTGGGTGAAGAAAAAAAAAAAATACCTTCAGATCTGATCTCTGACGAACCACTTCTTTCAGTACTCCCATCAGGATGTCTGTGGCCAGAGTTCTCTCATGAGCCTCATCCAGAATGATCACACCATATCGTTCCAGCAGTGGGTCATTCATGGCCTCTCTTAACAACATACCGTCTGTCATGTACCTGAAGAAACAACAATGCTTTGTTAGGCTGGGCTGCTCTGTGCCAGTGAAAAGCAGATTCTCTGAATCAAACCATCTCATTCACTCACAGCACCACTTACTTTAATATAGTCTTGGCAGAGCTACAATCCTCAAATCGGATGGAGTAGCCAACTTCCTGTCCAAGCATGACGTCGATTTCGTCCGCCACCCTCTGAGCCACACTCATGGCTGCTACTCTTCTGGGCTGAGTACAGGCTACTGCCCGCTTAGGACCAGGCAAGCTTCTAACCATATCCACACACCACTGTGGGATCTGCAGATTTAATCAAAGGTTGCAGAGAATCTAATAAAACCAAATCAATTTTAAAAAAAAAAAGATATGCATTTACACTGTGCCATCACACTAGAGCTGGGCGATATGAGATTTTTTCATATCACGATATGTTTTTTTCATTTCAGGCGATAACGATATCTATCACGATATAAGCCAAATAACTATATTTGTAAGATTTAAATGTGCCGTTGCTCACAAGTAAAATGTGAAATAATCAGCAGCTTGTTTTTATTTAAATATTTATTTCCCATAATAAGTTCAACAGGGTAGATGTACTTAAGGAACATGAGACTTTTTCAGATAAATAAAGGCAAATATTGCAAACTACACAAAAGGCAGCCGCTAAAGCGTTTAAGTTTCAAAATAGAACAAACGAAACAGACTAAATTGTCAATTCCACTTAGAAACAAAATATTAATTCTAAAAATAAATCTTAGTTCGTTTTACAGAAGAACAGACAAAACTGACTAACTTTTGTCAATATCAAATAAACTGAGAACTAAAAGGAAATTCTCAATCTCTCCTTGTTGTATAGCTGAGCTTTTCAAACAGCTTTAACAGTTACTTTAGTCTGACAAAAGCCGAATGACGAATTAGCGCTTCCAGTCAGAGACTGAGGCTACGTCCACACGTACACGGGTATTTTTGAAAACTGAGATTTTCCGTTTTCGTTTTAAAAAATAATCCCGTCCACACATAAAGGGAGAAATGAAGGAAAACGCTGCTATGAACATGCCAAAGCAGCAGGTGGCGCTAGATTCCTAACCGTGCCGAAATGTTGGCCAATCAGAAGTCTAGAAGCCTCGGTGGGAAAAAGTAAACAAAGCTGGGGCATAGAAGCAGAACCGAGTCGTATGTGTGGAGGGACAGTAACTGTGTGTATATGTAAGCATTTAAACACTGCAGAGTAGAATTAACAGTAACAGTATTGTAGAAATTCATTTCACCGAAACAATAACGTGGCGCACAGTGTGACGCATGCACCAGTTTATTGTATTTCCAGACTTGCTTTCGGCACAATTTACAGTGCACGCTACTCTATTTTTGTCAGACTTGAAATAGCCGAAATACCTTCAAACTACGGAACTTCTATGGCTCTTCCGTTCGACAATCTCTCCGGCATTGGAACCATCATCTGTTTTCTCTTCGGTCACGCTCGGTTGATTTTTCTAGTCGGCACACTCATTTCCTCCATTACGCACTGGCTCCATTACCCGCTGGCTGCTTCCCAAACAAACACACGTGCGGCTTGGCACTTGTGCTGTACGTAACAAGTCACGCGACGTGACGCTGCGGCTGTGATTGGTTCGGCTCTGCGCTACTTAATTTGGATTGGCTGACCTTTTTTTTTTTTTTTTTTTTGAGGACAAGAGCGGCGAGGTCTATCGCGATAGCTTAATTTCTCTATCGAGTAAAAGTTATATCGCGATACATATCGTTATCGTTCTATCGCCCAGCTCTACATCACACTGTTGGCTTTTTTCAGTAAGGGTAGCACAAGATTACTGACACATAAGAGACGCACCAATGCACTTGACTTCATACCTGTGTTGTCTTGCCGGAGCCAGTCTCTCCAACAAGCACAAAGCTTTGGTGACGTGTGATGATGTCGGTGAAGCTTTCCTTGTACTCCCACACTGGAAGCTGTAGCCTCTTCTTCAGGATCTCATAGTAGCGGGGAGTATGGGGCAGGTTGGTGAATGGGTTGATCTGCTGTTGTAGGACCATTTGCTTGAGCGGTGGTAAGGCTGAAGCAGCGGGTGTGCTGTTAGATGGGGCACTAGATGGCTTTGGTTCTCTGTCCCGGTCTCTGTCCCGATCACGGTCTCTGTCTCGGTCCCTATCCCTCGAACGGTCCTCACGGTCTCTGTCACGGTCCCGGTCTCTCCTGTCAACATTAGAACAGCACATCATTGTCAACATTCTAATTGTAAAAGAAATAATCAGGTTACAGTTTGCAATCTCAGGGCAATGAGAGTAAAGTTGGGACATTGTCCAATGTTTCCCATATTCAAGCATGCTTGATGCGTTCAACATGTTTAAACTGTCTACCGACCTTTTCACCACTTTAATTGATAGGCACTAAATGACAGCCTATTGCAAATTTATTTGCCATAGTGAGCCTCCATCTCACCCTATCCCTTGCATCCTCCTCTATCGCACCCACTACACTACCCATGGATGTAATGAAGTCCTCCTTCACTACATCCATGAACCTCGTCTGGGGTCCTCCTGATTCCCTCATGCTTGGAAACATCATACTCAACATCGTTTGTGCAATATATCTACTATCCCTCCTCTTTCTGCCTCGTCTCCAAACTGCTTAACCTGAGCTGTCCCTCTAATGCACTGCCTATTCTGGTCACTCTTAATAAAAACCTGACATCACCAGCTCAGCCACCTACCTTTCTGTCAGTGCCACCATGTCCAAATCAGAGTCATAGCAGGTTACACAACTGTCTCATAAATGTCCCCTTTCACTCTTGCTTCCATCCTTCTGTCTCACACCACCCCTGACACTGGTCTCCACCCACACCACTCTACCTGCACTCTCTTCTTCACATTTCTTTTCCTCAGTTCATAGCTATTTAAACTCATCCATCTTTACCATCTCTACTACTTGTAACTCCACCTTTCCACTTGTCTCCCTCTCATTCACGCACACATGTATTCTGTCTTAGTTCTACTGACTTTCATTCTTTTTCTATCCAGACTCTCCTCCACCTGCTCTCTGCAGATCCATCCTCTGTTATCATAGTCCACAGAGGATCCTGCCTGAACTCATCTGTCAGTCTGTCCATCACCATGGCAGGAGCTCAGAACCGATCCCTGGTGTAATCCCACGCCCACCTTGAACCCAACTGTCACTCCTTTGCATTCTACATCGCTGTCCTCATACTTATGATTTTGTGTTGTGATATTTTAAAGTTATAATACGAACCTGACACTAGTCTGTTTAAATTATGATCTTATAGCAGTGCCACTTCTAAACTACCTGACGTTTACTTTTGCATTTAGACAGATACTGACATATCTGCAGTGGGTGCACACTGTCAGTTTAACAAGCACACACAGCTACAGCAAATGTTTCTAACATCACATCAAATACTTTGAGGGCTTTGAAGTTTATATATATATATAAAAATGGGTCACAATTTACTTATTTGCAAACTGTCAATATTTAGCCTACTTTTACTGGTAGTTTGAACAGTCAATCTCAATGAAATCCTGCAAATTTAAAAAGAATTGCCACGATTTCTTTCGCATCTGTAAGTCTGTTGTGGAGGTTTTCACTGAAATAAACACACACGAGCACAACGTAAAACATGTGAGTGCTAAGAGACGCTAAAGTTTCTGCTAGCTTAATCGGCGCCAAGGACAATTTTAATTCGCAGCTAGTATAGTACAACATTAGATGGCTATTTTAAGAACCAAATCACAGTCTTTTAAATCGAAGCCACGGCTGGCTAGATGAACCAACACGGGTTAGATAAGGAGCTATGTTAACGTTAGCCAAACACACGTGCCCCCGCTACGATGAAGGTAACGTTGATGCTTCGTTTGTTAGCCCAACGTCTACGGTATTTTTTTTTTTTAATACAAGCACTTAGCACGTTTCTGTTCGCGCTGCACGATCATTCAGGTGCTATCAAGAAACAGCGAATAAAGCAGAGCTGCAGCATGAGCAGCTTAGGGTTATATTTTCTCAGCTCCCATCTTCCATCCATGGTGACCGAGAGCGGCAGCTAGCAGTTAGCTTGTACCCGACTAGTTTGAGAGCGATAACTGTGGGACTTCACTCACCCGTCGGACCTCTTCTTGCTGGAGGAGTAGTCATCACCCAAATCCAAACGATGTCTTTTTGACATCTTAAAGGTAAAATGTGGCTTTCTGTGAAACAATTAACGCGGGCACAGGTCTACCCGGCAGGTTATATTTCCTGATTCCTGTGCTGCAAGTTCTCCGACCGAAGTGTTTTCTTCTTTTCGTATTTGTGTAACACAATTTCAGCAAGCGCCACCTACTGTTGTGGAGTCTTCACTGGTGTTTCCACGGCAATCTCTTTCAAATGGATTTTCACTTATTATTATTAATGCTCTATATATAGTCATATAACCATATAATACTTTTTATTTTCTATTGGATTTCAAAGAAATTTGGCACATTAAAAATAAGCAAATAAAAACACGTTTTTTGCCCATTTGTTTGAGCTACTGGTCCTTAAACAATGAATTTGATAATCGTATCACACAGAAAATCAGGCACATCTATTTATTATTACGAAAACAGATGTTTTAGAAGTGGTGGTAGGGGCTTATAGTGTGTCACTGGGGGAAAATTCTAGGCCTAATCTATTACAGTTAACAAAATTATATATATATATATTTTAGTGTTCATATGGATGTAACGTTTTCAGTGGGAGAAACATTTTGTCACTCATCCACCGAAACCTTATAAACAGTACAGATTTACTTACCTGGATGATTGAGCATAGATCAAAAATATTTTTTATTCTACTTTAAAGTCATATGAAAGGTTTTCCCATGGGTTCTATAAAGTCCTAGTGTCATATATCACTGTGGAGGAATTATGGCCGACTCTGCAGAGTGCTTCATTTCATTGAGGTTTGCATTCATTGGTTCATGCACAGCTCTCGTAACGCCCCACCACACCTGTTGTATGCTCACCTTATTACTAAATTAGGCAGAGCACTCTGAATTGAATCAGGACATAAAGCACGGTCTTTACGTTGCTTTATTGAACACTGTCCATCTTACAACTAGCCACTTAACGGGGCTTCCCTCGGACAACAACATCCGGTTCAAAGGTCATCACCTTAAGACATAGCTATATCAGTACATGACACACCGGCCATTGCAACACTACAATTCTTTACTTTGTCAGACATTCTACTGTAGATTTGCAGGTCTCCTTGGATTCATTGTCCTGTTGCATGATCAGTTTTTTGGCTAAGATGGGCTCACATTTGACTACTGAATACTTTGGTATACAGAGGACTTTATGGTCAACTGACTGCAAGGTGCCCAGGCCCTGTGGCTGCAAACTACTGCAAATCATCACCCCTGAAGTGTTTGTGCTGATATGCTATGTTTGGTTTTCACCAAATGTGGCACTTTGCATTATTGCCTAACATCTCCACTCTGCTCCAATCTGTCCAAAGGACATTGTTCTACAGGAGTTGTGATTTGTTCAGCTTTGTAAACCTAAGTTGTGCTGTCATGGTTTTCCTGGAAAGAAGACACTTTGTCCTTGACACCCTTCCAAACAAGCCATACTTGTTCAGGCTTTTTCTATTTGTATTGCCATGAATGTAAACATTTAACATGCTAACTGCTCTTGTTTTATTTAGCTATTTATTCTTAATACATTTATGAACTTATGTATACATTTGCTGGGATATCCACTCCTGGGAAGACTGCGGCACCTGAATGCTCCAGACCAACAAACTGGCTTTTATGGAGGTGCTCACACTTTCTGACGATTGACTATCAAGTGTATTTGATTAGGAACATCTGGCTGCTCTTAATTCCTGTGGGAGCAGTAATAGATGTACTTAGTTTTTCATAGGACTCTGTGCTGCCCTTTCATTTTAAATAATAATAATAATAATAATAATAATAATAATAATAATAATAATAATAATAATAATAATGGGCACAAGTGCGACACAAGCAACATCAGGCTGACCCTGTCAGTTTGCGCCCTCTCCCAAATCACGGACAAACGTGGTTGGAGAACGTGGTACATTGAGCGTTAAGGTTTCTATGAATCGAGTTTACACAGACGTGATTATGCTCTTATCAGGCAAAACGTCCTGGGTTTGTTAAAATGACTCCGTGTGATACCACGTGAGAACAATAAAATATTTCATTTTCTGTTGTTACCCACAAACTGAACGGTAATGTAACGGGGTCGAATATTTCGAGATTTACTCATCAAATCATCAAAAGACTTGTCAAGTCCCTTGCTCCACCCTCGCCAAACAGCAACGCCCATTTGTTCACAAGAGTTTATACAACATTGTTTGAAAACGCTTTGCATCCTCACCCTGCAGACTGCAGCGCTCGGCTTGTGAAAACCATTACGTTTAATTTACAGCCTTTTCTGCGCCTTTTACAGGTGACCATGCATCGATACGCGTAAGTGGACTTTGTTTGGCACTGTGTACTTAACTTTATTTGCATTCCTGCGACATTTAGTCTGTAGTTAACCACTTGTACTTTTGGGCGATGTTGTGTGCGCCTAAAAACATCGTCAGAAAAACATTAACTGAGAAGCTTTTGAGTGCCACTTTGTCCTCAGACTTAGAAACACTGAAGTTTTACATTAATGTAAATTAAAGTACACCTTATACCTAGATGCAGATGGAGGTTGTAAATAAAAATTATGTAAAATTGTTCTATGATATAAGAGAGGCTCGTTTAAACCCTGTGTAGAGTTGAGTTTTAGCAGTTACATAACATGTTAGCGATAATAATTACATAATTATAGCTTCCCCAGTGTGGATTCTTAACAATAACAATATTTCTGAATGTACTGCTGTATTGTGAAATGCAATAGCAGGACGTTTTTTTTTTTTTTACCAAGGTGAACAATCTAGATATTGCCTTAATTGGTCTATAGTCACTAATTGTCCTTCATGCCAGAGGGGTCTTGTCCTAATTTTTTTTTTAATATCTTACAGGTCAGTGGGTATACTGGAAGCTGCTTTGTTGGTTTTGCTGGCAGGCTGTCAACAATGTGTCTTAGCATCCAGCGACACATTGGCTCCAGAGGTCTTGCAGAACAACGGCACCCTGTATGCAGTCTGCAAGGTGAGACCCAGCACCTCTCTCCCGGAGGACCTGCCCAAAGTGTACGGCCATGTGTTGTTCAAGCAGGATCATCCTCAGGAGAAAGTCAAGGTCCTTCTCCGGTTTAGTGGCTTCCCCAGAGACGGCAGTCCGGAGCCCAGAGCGGTGCACATCCATCAGTATGGAGACCTGAGCCGGGGATGTGACTCCACCGGTGGCCACTACAATCCATATGGTGTAAATCACCCTAACCACCCTGGAGACTTTGGAAACTTTGAGCCCCAGCAAGGGAAGATTAATACAATGCTAGAATCTGATGCAACACTGTTTGGAAGCCTGTCTGTGTTTGGGAGAGCAGTGGTGATTCATGAAAAGATAGACGACTTAGGGCGTGGTGGAGACGCTGGGAGCCTGCTGCATGGAAACGCAGGCCGAAGGCTCGCATGCTGTATTATTGGGGTTTCGTCCCCCAATCTCTGGAATATGAACTTTAAGCAGTACTCCAGGCGGCTGAGGAGGAATTAACCTACAGTAGTGTGCTATACTCTACTTCCAGTTTGATACCAAGAAAAAAAATAACGAGGTGGTTAAACCCACATCCTGCCAAAATGCATAGTAGCTTCTTAGAAGTATTAGAAACATGCTTTAATAATTGTTCAAGAGTTTTCTTACTACAAATTAGCATAATTATGGTGTTCAATATTAGTAATGGTACAGTTGGTTGGTTGGAGTATCAACAAACCAAATATATGATTGGACTGCTTTTCCTTTGGCTCCATCATCAGATTCACCTCTCAGCTTATCCTGGTCCTTAAGTTGTGACCAAAATTATTGAAATAAATTTCAGTACCATCAGCCTCAGCTGTGCTGTCTTTGTAGCTCGAAGTTAGTTAGTCGTAGCTGTGGTCTTGTGTAAAAATAAATAAATACAGAATACATAAAAATGCATACAAATACAATGGTTTTTAAAGTCAAAAACAAAAGGTAATTTGTACAAATTTTCTAATAAAAAAAATAAGATCAAGATGTCAGTGTGTTATATTTCAGGAGGAGCTTCGAGAAATGACTCTTGTAATTATCAAATGTCTGTCAATAAATTAGGTCAGATAAAAGAAACAACCGAGACTGTCTTAATTTACACAGTAGCATGCTGTCGTATAGCATTTAACACATGGTGTGTTGATATCTGTGCATTCCTGTATTATCCTTTTGTGTTACACATTTCGATGTTTTTTTTCCTCGCTACCTAGCCTGACCTGTCTCCCCAATGTGATGTTTGTGTATTGTATGTACGGTCGGCAAGGTCTGTCATCTCGGTTGTGGGCAAAAGACCTGCAACTGACAAATAAAGGCTATCTCATCATCTCTCTCATCTCATATTTGAATGAATAAAAGGAATGAAATCTTTATTTCCAACATATAAGTAACAAATGTTAATAAATATTAAAAAATGGGTATGAAATAAAGAAGCCATTATATTAAATAAACTCCACAGACTGATCCCCCATAAAATACTGACCATTTCCTGTTCGAAAAGGAGTAGAAGGAAGCAAATGCTTTCCAATTCCTACTTCCTGTTTAAATCATATGTCTGTTTTTGGTTAGAGAGCATAATATATACCTGTATCTATAAATAAATGTACCTATACAACAATCTAAAAATATTTTTATATCTTTATGCACAGTATAACCATCATATCACCTCACAGTGTTCAACCCAAATATCCATGCAGAGTTTAATATTTAATACTCTGCTTCCATATACTGATTTATAAGTGTTTTTTTTTCCATGTATAATTTCTTAAGACTGATTTATATTTGTGCACATTTTCAAAACCCTTCTCCATATTATTCCACAAATTCACTGCACAGGTTAATTTGAACCAGCTCTTCTTTGTTGTTCACCCTATTTTTTTTCTTTTTTAGCTCTCCTCTCAGATCATAACCACATTTTTTATTATACTTTCTGATAACATATTGCTTGTTCTGTACATTATCTGACCGTTTCGTAATATTTGATGTGATGAGCACTACTAGAACATGTAGTCTCTGAATGTTAACCATTTGTTAGCTTTTACACATTGTTGACATATCACATCATCATACGGTCTCATGAACTCATAGCGTTGTCATATGCGGCTTTGCTGATTATACGCTGCGAATGTTAAGTAAAGCAGAAGGTCTGTTTGTGCTTGGTTCACGTTGGGCACATCGTATTTAGAACAAGCACACAGTGCTTCCTGTCATCTTTGTCAAATTGCTTTTATCCTCGTGGTGACTGAATTAAATCATGCCAGGGCTGAATTCTTGACAGTAAGGAGCCGGTTCATGACCTAACAAAGGTCATTTAAAAGATCATCATTAACTCCTTTTTATTATGTGATTTAATAAGGAAAAGAATTCATACGCCTAAAGCAGACAACTCTGTAAATGTTACCTTCAAAAAGCAGAAAGAAACCTTTAAGTATAACACATACAGCACTGATGCATGCATCTTTTCTGGTGTTAATAAAGAGAAATCACTGTTTTGCCACATTAGATATGCAGACTACATGAAACGTGCGAGTGAATGAATGAACGTTTTAAAACTCTCAGAGAAACTCTCACAGGAGCGAATATTGTTACTCCTGCGAGTATGGTTTGGGGATGACGAATCACCGGTGTCCAGTTACTTTAGGTCACATTGACATCAGTTCAAAAGGTGGTGCAGAACTCAGACAATGCACCGAGTGAAAGCAGAGATACAATAGAGCATCTGAAGAGTATCGTTAATACTCTTCAGTTTGGTAGGAGTCACTGTTGATTCATTCACACTCATCTGAAATCTAATATGCTGTTTTCCAAAGATTCGTTTATCAGTTTTTTTGATTTTTGAATTATTTAAAAAATAATTAAAGAGCTTTATGGATTTTGTAAATACTTTAATTAGTTTTGGTTTTTTCCTAATGCTGTGCGACATCACAACTCCTCCTGACTACTGCAAACATCCGCGGTAGTCAGGACGTCCTCCTGCTGCTCTTCGGAGGCTGCAGTAGACACAGTAGTAGATGATGTAACGTGACTATTTCTCTCTATTACATTACACTCTGTTTCAACACTTTCCCCCCCTACAGTGCATTCATCTGACTCCTCCTCTCCTCCAGCTGTTGGGACTGAGTTCTCTGAGAGTTGCTGTGAGTGGCCGGGGTCTGAGGGATCAGGTCTGTTCAAGTATTTCACATCAGCACTGGAGTCACTCAGACCCTCTTCTGTTGCAAACCTGGTAAAAACTGCAGTGCTTTGTGATTGGCCACTTTCCTGGCACTCCTCACTAGCTGGCATTTCTGTTTGAGGCCTTGAGGACTCTTGCTCATCCAACTGTGGTGAGCAGTTTTGGTTCGAGGCCTCGACACACGATGATGGTGTTGGTGCGTCATCTTGAAAATCTGACGCAGCTGGTGTTACACTGTCTTCTGGAGAGCTCTCGTGCTCAGCTGGTTTGTTTGACCTTTTGTCACCTTTAAGAACAAATCAGAAAAATAACATTCAAGAAATGCAGCTCCTATTTTAACTGCTGTTGACCAAGAGAGGAATAACTCCACTGAATAATCACCGTTCTGTCCCGGAGAATCAGATGGATCGGTCGAATCCACTAGCTGCGTGTTCAGGATGATGGCGTCTCTTCCCCCTGTTATCACAAAACAGTCAAAGTAAGCTTTCAGAAAAGTGGTTCACATAAACAGCTACTTAAAAAAGGTTGGATTAGATAGCGATAAGAAGTGTTGGTAGATATGAGAAGAAGATTAAGTTGAGCGTTTATGACGTAGATGACATCGTTTTTGGAGAAACATACTTCCGCATATTCCCAGAGACACATTATAAGTCAGGCCTCCAGGTTGCAAGAAGCAAAAGGGCAGAAAAAGGAAGAGGAATTATTGTAAAAACAGTATTCTTAGCACAGGTTAGAGTGATATGCACATGTCTCAGTATATTGAGACAATTATAATAACCTGGAAGGCTCCATAATCCGGACATCTCCAGTGTTTTTAGTTTCTTCTCCAGCTCGGCTACTCGATTTCCAAGAATCCTAATGGGGGAAAAAAAAAAAAAAGGATATTGCAGTTGACCCATCATTACATCAAGAAGTGAAGTGGCTAAAAATCTACAGCTGGGGTGTCAAATAAAAGGCCTAGGGGGCAGAATCAGCCTGGCAGTCTTGGAAAATGTGAAGGAGGGCATACATTATGAACTATTAACTTCATTTTCATAAATTTTGCAGGCTTTATTAATAGCAAAGACTCCAAGGCCATTTATACTAAGAACAAAACAAAAAGTTTTCTGTGACTTAACAAAAATGTTCTGCAGAACAGTCTGGGCAACGGCACGCCAGAGCTTTTTCTGTAATTTTACACATTTATTTCTTACAATTTAAGTCCACCAACTCATGCTAACAGATTTCTTTCATTTACTACAGGAGCATTTATTTATAATGCAGTTTGACACCCGTGATCTATGGAGCACATAATAAGAGTGCGAGTGAAGTCTGAATTTTAGTACTTGTTGATTTGGCGCTGGTGCTGAATCACCATGTTTTTCTCGTGGATGGTTTCCAGCAGGGCTGTGGCGAGAGATTTGAGGTCTGAGATGGACTGAGGAGTCACCGGCAAACTGCAGCCGTTTTCTTCAGACAGCAGCAGTTCCTTCACTGCAAGCACGTCACGAGGCACGGTTAAAAGAAACAGCAGTCATCATTTCCCACGAGACACTGAATAAAACTGAACTCACACATTTAAAGGGTAATATGTGCATAATAGAAAGTGTAGATGTTTGAACTAGCATGATTCCTCTGACCTTGTTTAGCAGAAAGCACCCCAGTCAGAGCACTGCTGTTGGGCTTTCCACTGATTTTAGAGGTCTTCCTACACTCCAGGGCACTCTGACATCAGCAGGAAACAGTTTGGAGAAAAGAAAGAGTTTAAAAAAAAAAAAAAAAAAAAAAGGATAACATACAATAAATATATATGAAATTACAGAAAAAAAACTACAACTACCTTGTACTTCAGCAGATTTGTCTTGAGCAAGTTGACCTCTTCTTGAAGTTGATTAAGTCGCTCATGCAAATACCTGAAATGTCAGAAACCACAAATGCTGTTCAGTTTAACCTGTTTCAACAGTAGAGAAGAATTTCTCAGTAAATCTTTATCTAAATTCTGTATATATAGATCAAGCACAGCATTATGACCCCATTTGTCCCTAGACTCATTATTTGTCCAGCACAACCCACAGATGCTTGATTGGATTGAGATCTGGGGGAATATGGAGACCAAGTCAACACTTTAAACTTGTTGTTGTGATCCTCAAACCATTCCTGAACTATTTTTGCTTTTGTGTCAGGGTGCATCATCCTGGTGAAAGAGGCCAGAGCCTGAACTATCCTTATGCTTGCGTATTTTTCCTACTTCCAACACATCAACTCTGTGGACAAAATGTTCACTTGCTTTCTAATACGTCCCACTCACTAACAGGTACCACGATGAAGAGATAATTAGTCTTGTTCAGTTGATCTGTCAGTGGTCATAATGTTATGTCTGATCAGTGTATGTAACTATATATTGCAAGACAGCACGTGTACATGAATAGACTTTTGAAAATCACTGCTTCAACATGCCAGCCAATCACAGAGGTACTACTTAAAATGATCTTTTTAAAAGAGCAACAAACCTGTTCTCCATGCAGAGCGCGTCGATGTCTAAGATGCGGACATCATCATTCCCTACAATGTGGTTCATCTCCACATTGAGACGATGAGCCTTCTGTTGAAACACGTCCCGCTCTGCTCGAACATCCTGCAGCTCATCCGTGAGCGACTTCACGCTGTTCTCCAGCACCTCGTTCTGCACCCAAACAAGATTCAAGATGTAGGACAATTTTATCTAGCAATACAAGTCTCTTCTTGTCAAATATATATCATCTTCTCATTAAAAGTGGAACTAACTAATGCGAGGACCTCCTTGAAACTCCAAATTTTATTACCGGTATTATTTCCTGAAATTAATCCATTGTTGAGGGATTTGACGTACTCAAAAAACAAATTAAACTTTGAACAACCAGCAGAATTGCTTAAAGTTGATGACACTTGTGGCTATGCATAAAAGCTTTACTAGCACCCCGTTCCTGCATTTTTGTGTTCTCTTTTCCCCCCCATTTACAGTTGTACACTAAATAATGCCGATCCTTCAGAATCAAACTGGCTTTTTATTTGGTCAGTTTAATCAAAATGCTAAATAATGTGAATTTTGATATTTTGTCAGCCATTTCATCTATAACTCAGACGAACATCATCGGATCTCCCCCAAGCTTTACGTTATTGCTAAGAGAAGAGGTCTGCAAGCAAATATTCGGTTATAATCCTAGCGCCACCTTCCACCTTCTGGCAACAGGAAATCTGACCTAAGGGACAGATTCAATCCAATTTGGATGAAATGTACATGTTGTGCTTGACATATATTTACATCTATCTAAAGTATAATTACTGGTTGACAGAAAGGGATATGCAACCTCGCTGCACAGCATCTAATAAGTGTCACAGCTTAAAGAAATCTAATTGCCACCAGTGTTAGCAGCTTTAATATTCACCTACATTTAAAGAAAACTGCTAATCGCTTCCATTTTTTTCCTGCACAACACTTTTATTTCTCATGTGATATTTTAAACTATCATACTTTTTAAATCATATTCATCTGATACTGATATGGTGACCTTGTGACAGCTAAGGGTGAAAACACTGGGTTTGCTGAAATGGAAATAGGGTTCATGTGGTTGCTTTTAAAATAAATTAAAAAAAAAATACTTACAAATAAAATATAAATAAATATAAACTTTCTTTTTCTAATGCAAGAACCAATTAGAACTATTAAATGGCAGTATATAATGTATATAATAAATGTAAATCATAAAAAAGTGAACCATTATGTGAATATCAGCTGAATAGTCAAAATCAAGCAGGGGGCTCTCACCTGCTCTCTCGCCCTTTCTAACTGTTTGACCAGATCTTCTCGCTCATGCGCGGGAAAGTGTCGGGCGCCGACCTCTTCGTCTCCCAGCCTCTGTTTGGTGATGGTCATCCGTAGAAGCTGTGATAGCACAAAGTAAGAAAAGTCTCAACTAAGCTACAATTATACACCTTTGGTGTGTTTGTACAGTACAATTTGAAACCTGTCCTTAAAATAAACAAGGCTCATCCACTTGATCGTTACTTAGACTGACAAATAAGTGTACAAAGGTATGTTGGAAATGTATTTATGAATAATGAGAGGCAAAGATTCAGCAAATATACATTAGAAACATACCTTGTTATCACCCTGAGCTTCCAGTAGTCGCTGTTTCAGCTCCTTCACCTCCTCGGACAGATGAGAGTTTCGCTCTCTGGAGTCTGTCAGTAGCTGGGCTAAATTCACCTGATCATGAAGTAAATACAGAGACATGTTAGCCCCATTTGTCAAGTTGGTTTGTGAATATATATATATAGAATAGAAGTCTTCCAGGTACAGCGCCCGACAGATAATGTACTTGAAAAAAATGAGCTTCTATCATTCCAATTTGAAACATTAGGTTCAAACAAGCAAACGTAAAATTCTTTAAAAAAAGAAAAGAAAAGAAAGAAATTGTGGTTAAATGTGTTTCCCAAATCTTTTTCTTCTTCTGTGTGATCTTTGAGAGAAAACAGGTTAAATTCTTTTAAGGTTTTATTTTCTTGTTCTTCTTGTTTTTTCAGTTTTTATTGTTGATCTTAAGCACACTGAGTTTGAATGTAAACAAATGCATCATAAAAATAAAATCGTCATTACATTTTTTTTTTTTTTAAATCTGTGATTCATTCAGTGGTGACTTTGTTACTGTGTCATTAACCAACAGTTTTATATCAGAGAGCAACTTGTGAGAACATTGTGTGTGTCATGCTATGACACATTATGATAAGTAGTACACACCCATGCTACAGCACTGTTTGGGCCGTTCATGCTGTTGACTGTGAAATGAAAATGATACCATCCCATTAGAAGGTGCTGTACTGTAGGCGCATAAACACTAAAACTGGGTGATTTGAGCTTGTTGCTAAGTGGTTTCTAGGTAACGCGATAAATATATAATACAAAACTCAACTTTTGTTGATATAAATCAGACGTTACCATCGTAAAAATAAAACGATACAATGACTTTATAAAGTTTTAGAGGAACATAGATAAAAATGGATCATTTTAGGATGTTGGCACTTCATGCTAAGAAGCATGATGAGATCTTAACATCAGATACGGATAAGAAGTTTGTGGACAAATAGACAGGCAAAGATCTGATGTATTATTCTAAGATAAAGCTGCTGTAATTGTCAAACAAAGAGCGCCGTAGAGATGTTAATAGTTAGGAGTAAATATTAGTAGTAAAGTGTTAAGCATCCCATCCAAAGAGATCTCCAACTTGTGACCACATTACTGACTTTGCTGAAAGTCTCCAGCATCACTGTGAAATGCCAGTGTATCAAAGTACAGTTAAGACAGTTCTGCGTGCAGTGATTAGCATTTTTAAATCTCTTACTTGATTCCTTTTCTCTGGAGGCAGAGAAGGATCTCCATCCTGTCAGTGACACAAAGACAAAGGAAGTTGTCATTAGATGCCACAAAGTTTAATAGCAGTAGTTTTTATCCTCTGCTCTGATGCAGCTTTTAAAACGGAGTCAGATCAGCTTACAATGAGCTCTCTGTACTTCTTCTTGAGTCCCTGGTGTCGCTCACGGAGCTGGTTGGCCATCAGTTCGTACTGATCCCTCTCCTGCTGACAGGTGTCCAGCTCTTTAGACAGAATCAGAAGAGCTTCTTTCTTACTCTCCAACTTCCGCTTACAAACCAGGAACTGCAGAGAAAGCAAGGTTTTGAGGAAAAACAAAAGCTTCTGGCATGTAGTCAATATAACGTTATTTGATTATTTGAGGGCTAAAGAGTTCTCTGGTCATCATTAAAGACCAAATGCACTGTGAAACATGTAAAAGAAAAACAAACAAACAAAACAACCCACATATATACACTACTATAGTGGCACAAAAACGTTTTCTGATGGTAAAAAAAATACCAACGGTTTGCGTTGCAGCTCCTTGTTATTTTAACTGCTTGTCCATCTGATGTATTGGTTAAACATTTTCAAAAGCAGAAGAGCATCTCTGAATGCACAATACATGAGATCTTGAAGCAGATGGGCTACAGCCACAGAAGACCACACAGGGTGCTACTCCTGTCAACTATGAACAGGAAACCGAGGCTACAATGCCCTCTGACCCTTTGTGAAAACTAGTTTCTTGAGCAGGGGTTCACTGTACTCAAATGGCCTCCACATTCACCGGATTTAAGTCAAATAGAGAGAGATGGTGGGACAGGAGCTTTACATCATGGATGTGTGATGCTAGCATGTAAATATGGACCAAAATGTTTCCAGTACTCTGTCGAATTAATGTCATGAAGAATTAAGGCACTTCTGAAAGGAAAGGGGTTCAACCCAGTGCAGGGTGTATCTAATAAAGTGGCTAATGAGTGTATGTCTGCAAAGTATTGCACAACCAAAGCTGTGGACAAAAATAGTAGCATGAAGCATAGACTAGGATAAAACTACTCCAGTAGCTTAAATGCAAAGCAGTTCAACACTGACTGCACTCAAGTGAAATACTCGAGCAAACGCGTTGATATGCAGCCATCTGAACGTGTTTCTTCATTAAAGCTGCAACTCGCAGTGTGGTGCAAGTCAGTAACTTTTCAAGGCAACGGGCTCAGCAGGCACAAGGAAACTCAAATCTTCTTCCTCATACATGTGCAGTCCTTGCAGGTAAGAGAAACCACAGCAGCTGAGATTTAATCCCGTGAGCTCGGATTAATTTGGACACAAGTGTTTCAGTGGATCCGAACAAGCGACAGCAGACAGAACTAAAACAGTGAAACGATCATGTACGCCACAGTATTTTAGCCGGTCAGGACACCTGTCCCACAATTATTGTGCGTCAGTGAAGGTTTTTTACGCTCTTTCCTCATTCTCGTCCTTTCTGCGTCTTCGCAGTCTCACCTCACTGACCAGCCCCTGCCAGTCACTTTCGCTCCTCCTGGACGGATCCATCGCGTCCTGCGGCGGAACAAAGGTTACCCAAGCACAGTGAGTTTCACAGAAGCATCACCCCTCTGCATCTGCAGAAATCAGAGTCAAACCCGATTAAAGCGATCGAGAAACGCGATTTGCATCACTTCCGTCCGTCTCGACGTCAGAAAAGCGTCACGTCGCATTTACAGAACCTCGTAAAACAGAAAGAGACTAAAACAAAAATAACCAAAACGGAACGAGATGCCTAACAGCTGAGCTGTTGTGTGTGTTTATTATAGTAATCACCCCTAAACAAGTAAGAGAGCGTGACAAATGATGTATTAGGCCAGGGGTGGGCAATTCCAGGCCCCGAGGGCCGGTGTCCCTGCAGGTTTTAGATGTGTCCTCGAACCAACACAGCTGATTTAAATGGCTAAATTAGCTCCTCAACGTGTCCTGAAGTTCTCCAGAGGCCTGGAAACGAACTAATCATGTGATTCAGGTGAGTTGACCCAAGGTGAGATCTGAAACCTGCAGGACACCGGCCCTCGGGACCTGGAATTGCCCACCCCTGTATTAGGCAATAAATGTCCCTCTATTTGTAAAATAGTCAATAAGAATTGGGGTAAAAATACTTGTTTCTCTGTTTTGTTTGTTTGTTTTTTATTGCTTAACTAGTGCCAAATCATGAAAATAAGATGGTTTAACTTTATTAAAACGAAGGCAGGCATTAACGCTGTCAGCATACAGCTGATCTCTATATTTTATTTCAAAATATGACATTTTATCAGATGTCGTCAAGATTAAAGTATTATTGTTGTTGTTGTTGATGATAATGATTATGATGATGGTGATGCTGTAAGACTAAAAGTAACTGCACTGTTGAACTGAATAAATATGCAATAGCCATTTGAGCTTCCTGTGTCCCAAAATTCTACCATACAGGTCAAATAAACAGTATTTTTGAGCCTGATGTGATTTACCGTGGAAAACCTTTAAATTACTTTTTCTTTTTCTTTGTCAAATGTGACTAAACCTTAAACCTTTTTATACTAGTGCTGTTGTTGTTATATGGTTGTTTGGTGTGAGTTTTCCCCTTTTTTTTGGCTTGAAGTTGTATTTATGACGCTCTTGTGTAAAGCACAAACCCCTAAGATTGGTCAGTGAATAATCATTTATACAGTTGATGGCATGCTGTAGACAAGTGGCGAGCAATTTAAGTCAGGGTTATAAAAGGAACCATAATCACTACTACTAGGGAAAACTGTCCCACACTATCACAATACTTTATCCATCTTCTTGTTTCCTAAAATCAACAAAACATGAGATTCTGTCTTTGTCCTTATGCTAATCAAAAAACACGGACAGTACATTCAGTTTAAGACATGCTGTCTGCAACACTTTATCTTTACTTTAATGGTTTCATGTTTACATCAGCAAAACATGATGGAAAAACAATTTAATACAACATGTGTGGTTAAATGTTCTTTAATCCATTTCCACAAACTGTTCTTACATGGGATTCAAGATCTGAAAAACATGATTATTTTTCAGCATTACTTTTTAATGACGTGGGAAAAAATATGTATACATCACTGTTGGTAGTGCATTAGGAATAATTAAAGGAGAAACTTGTTATCAAAGCTATCAAAACACATTGATTATACTAGTTGGCATTTTGTCATTTTTATCTAACTGTCAATTTTCAAAAATCAGGCTCCAATATTGTTTAATGTGTGAAAAAAAAATCTTTACAATATATGACAAATATCAAACGTTCTGTAAAGAAAAGGGAACGCTTGTTTTTTGACTGAATGAAAAGGCCTCCTACAAAGGCTTTAAAGGTACATAGTAGCACACAATAGACATTATGGTTATTATTCCATATTAACACTTAGTATCATACATTTTGCATAGGAATCAAAACTAAATAATGTATGTTATGTTGCTATTAAATAGGCACTCAGTAGCATGGCCATAAAGTAGTTTGATATAAATCTAGTGGAGTTAGGTTAAAGCTAGTAATATTCTGTTTTCAAGCCGAGGGTAGATTAGATCTAATCTCCCCTCAACATACCCCAACGTACCGGCAGCAAGCCGACAGCATTCCGAGGGAGACTGGGGACATTGTTCAGCATCTCCATTGCCGAAGATGCTGCATTGAGCTGTGGCAGCAAGGTGGTTGGTCCCTGTCGTGGTGGTAATCCCCAAACCAAATGGTGGACACCAGAGGTGAAGGGAGCCACCAGGCTGAAGGAGGAGTCCTATCAGGCTTGGTTAGCCTGTGGGACTTCAGAGGCAGCTGACAGGTACCGACAGGCCAAGCGGAATGCGGCTCAGGCAGTGGCTGAAGCATAAACTCGGGTGTGGGAGGAGTTCGGAGAAGCCATGGAAAAAGACTTTCGGACTGCCTCAAAGAGATTCTGGCAAACCGTCAGGCGTCTCAGGAGGGGAAAGCGGTGCTCTACCTGCACTGTGTATAGTGCTGGCGGAGCGCTGCTGACTTCGACTGAGAAAATTGTCAGGCGGTGAAAGGAATACTTCGAGGAACTCCTTAATCCCACTAACACGTCTTCCGAGGAGGAAGCAGAGTCTGGGGATGAGGGGGATGACCCGCCAATTTCCGGGGGCGAGGTCACTGAGGCAGTTAAACAACTCCTTGGTGGCAGAGCCCCTGGTGTTGATGAGGTCTGCCCCGAGTTCCTGAAAACTCTGGACGTTGTAGGGCTGTCCTGGTTGACACGCCTCTACAATGTTGCGTGGAGATCAGGGGCAGTACCTGTGGACTGGCAGACCGGGGTGGTGGTCCCCATCTTTAAGAAAGGGGACCGGAGGGTGTGTTCCAACTACAAGGGGATCAAACTCCTCAGCCTCCCTGGGAAAGTCTATGCCAGGGTGCTGGAAAGGAGAGTTCGTCCGCTAGTCGAACCTTGGATACAGGAGGAACAATGCGGTTTTCGTCCTGGTCGCGGAACACTGGACCAGCTCTTTATCCTCTCAAGGATACTTGAGGGTGCATGGGAGTTTGCCCAACCAGTCTACGTGTGTTTTGTGGACTTGGAGAAGGCATTCGACCGTGTCCCTCGGGGTGTCCTGTGGGAGGTGTTGCGGGAGTATGGGGTGTCTGGCCCATTGCTACGGGCCATTCAATCCCTATACAACCGTTGCAAGAGCTTGGTTCGCATTGCCGGCAATAAGTCGGACTCGTTCCCGGTGGGTGATGGGCTCCGCCAGGGCTGCCCTTTGTCTCCGGTTGTGTTCATAATTTTTATGGACAGGATTTCTAGGCGCAGCCAAGTGGCGGAGGGCTTTCACTTTGGTGGCCTCAAAATCTCATCTCTGCTTTTTGCGGATGATGTGGTTCTGTTGGCTTCATCGGGTGAGGGCCTCCAGCTCGCCCTGGAACGGTTCGCAGCCGAGTGTGAAGCAGCGGGAATGAGGATCAGCACCTCCAAATCTGAGGCCATGGTTCTCAGCCGGAAAAGGGTGGAGTGCCCACTCCGGGTCGGGGATGAGTTCCTGCCCCAAGTGGAGGAGTTCAAGTATCTCAGGGTCTTGTTCGCGAGTGATGGGAGAAGGGAGCCGGAGATCGACAGACGGATTGGTGCGGCGGCTGCAGTGATGCGGACGCTGCACCGGTCCGTCGTGGTGAAGAGGGAGCTGAGTGTAAAAGCGAAGCTCTCAATTTACCGGTTGATCTACGTCCCTACCCTCACCTATGGCCACGAGCTGTGGGTAGTGACCGAAAGAATGAGATCGCGGATACAAGCGGCGGAAATGAGCTTCCTCCAAAGGGTGGCTGGCCTCTCCCTTAGAGATAGGGTGAGAAGTTCGGCCATCCGGGAGGGGCTCAGAGTAGAGCCGCTGCTGCTCCACATCGAAAGGAGCCAGCTGAGGTGGTTCGGGCATCTGAAAAGGATGCCTCCTGGGCGCCTCCTGGGGTTGGTGTTCCGTGCATGTCCCACCGGGAGGAGGCCCCGGGGCAAACCCAGGACACGTTGGAGAGATTATATCTCTCGGCTGGCCTGGGAACACCTTGGTGTTCCCCCGGATAAGATGGAGGAGGTGGCTGGGGAGAGGAAGGTCTGGGCTTCTCTGCTTAGGCTGCTGCCCCCGCGACTCGGCCCCGGATAAAGCGGAAGAAGATGGATGGATGGATGGATGGATATTCTGTTTTCAGGTAAGGAAGAAAACTGTGCATCATGCACTTTTATCTTTGCAGTCATAACACTTACTGCAATGAAATGGCTTCAAAATTTTTGATGGCTTCTCAGAGAAAGTGTCCATTTTTTTACTCCCCATGACTTTCTGACTAACATTCAGCATTTTACTTCCAAGCGTAAACCCTCAAAAATGCACACTTTTTTCAAATACCAAAATTTTGAGGGCTACATGTCACAGTTTTTGTAATTTTTTGAAACTACAAAAACCGTGACATCTGTGCAATACCAATGTCGATAACGGTGGTCATTTTTTCCTTCAGACGTGGCAAATTAAACAGAGTATACAACACCATACAACATGATTTGCTTCTGCCAGTGTTCATTTTGACGTGACATACAAAGTTTGTTTTGCTTGCACAGCTACACCATCAGCTGTAGGGTGTAAATGGTCACGCTTCTCACTAACTTCCTGTGTAGGGCAGGAGGGTAATAGTCTGTGATATCTTTGGCTAGTGTGGACAGTGTCTGGCTTGTTGGCTTGACAGAATTATGATAAAAGCCAAGCCTTTTTAAGGATGTATTGGTATTGCCATAACATTTTCTTAATGCAGTTGCATTGTCATATTATATTTCTGTCAGCCTTTAGTTACTTTGGTCTAACATTAACCTAGCCTTCATAATTTTCTGAATCCATATCACATTATTTGCAGAAAACTTGATTAAATTTAGTTTCAAACCAAGAACGATAAATCTAGTTGCATAAGTACAATACACAGCATTTGACACTTCTTTGACAGCATACACTCATTATGAAGCGACTAACCAACATGCAGTACTTAACAAATTTATTTGACCACCACCATGAGGTTCATCCCACAGCTGTCCTAAATTATCAGTACTGGTAATTGCCAAGTCATTTTTAAATGTTTCTGCAAGGTTAATCCGCCAGCATTTACAATGGTCTCATAATTTCTTTTAAGCACTGTATATTTTGATCAGTACTGCTTTTGTAGTTATTATAAGCTTAAATCTACAAATATATGCTCAAAGACCATCGATTTCCCTTTGAAGCTGGAGGAGAAAATAAAACTCCTTCGGTCAGTGGTCACCACAGTAAATGACCGGGGTGACTGCACGTAAATGTCCTTGAACTTGTGAAATGTTTTTGACTCTGCATCCCAGAGGTAGATCTGTGTGAAAGAGTAATCGCTGCCAAGAGCAAGATAGTGCCTGTCTGCGAAGGTGAACGGCTGGAGGATCATCGCCCCTCGAGAGGGAAGAGGCAGCACGTCAATGAACTGCTTGTTGGTCCACTTGAGGACTTTGGAGTCACCGATGTAGCAAGCCATGGCCAGATACAAGTCACCCTCCACCCGGAAAGCTTTGACAGCCACTACATCATCAACGTTTGTGATTTCACTATGAAGTATAAACTTTAAGGTACTCCTGTTCCACAGGTAGATGATTGGTGACTGAGAGCGACTGGCTAAGATCAGGTAGGACTTACCGTCCACCTCAACATACTCAGCATCTGTATCACGAAACCATTCATGGAGAAACTGGTAGGAGTAGAAACCAGTTTCATTGCGTTCTGGTTGGTCAGTCCACTTGTAGAGAGTAGACATGCCTGCCTTGGAGCTGTCCACAATCACAAAGTACCAGTGACCTTCCATCTGAAAGACTTCAATATCATTTGGCTTCGAGATGTTGAACACCTCAATAGTTTGAAAGTTGATGAATTTGTTTTGTTGACCATCAAACTTGTAAATGTGGGAACCCCCAAAGAGCTGGGTGACTATTATTAGGACATGGTCTTCAATTAGAACCGACTTGCATCCAACAACAGACTTCCCTGTGAAGAAAAGTTGGTCATTAATAATACAACACAGAAAATGAAAGTATTAGTTGAAAATTAACGTACTCTGAAGGATCTGTGAATTCTATCTGTGAATTCTATGACTTCTATGATGACAGTATTAAAATCATTATGGTCAAGCATGAAAAGACCAAAGTTCAGACCAAGACAAGACCAAGGACAAAGTTGGATTTTTGTTTCTTTCAGCTGTTGATGAATGTAATGGACTTTAGGGATTCTGGCCTCACTTTTTTATACAACTAGTGTTTAGTTATCAGCTAACTTTAGCATATAGCAGGCGTCGTTGTCAGGTGAGTTGGAAGATGAACCTAAGCAGTGGCTCCCCTGGTTACCTTCTTTCTTTTTATGCAGGAGGTTGCTGGGAGATGATGTTTGATCAGACATTTCCTGTCTTACTGCAATAAAGTGTTCAGTGAGGATCAGTGGGGTGCACGGTTAAAAGCTTCACACAGAGTTGGTGGAAGAACTGTATCTGATTACCCACATGTAACAGAGACTACAGCTGCCGGGGTTATTACTTTTATATACCAAAAAAGTATTTTGCACAAAAATATTCTTTAAATGTTCTTCTGTAAAGTTGGGTATTTTAAATATATGGCAACTGTCTCAAATTGTCAGATCAAGTCTCAGTTGGCCATTTGATTATCAACTGTTACTTCATTTTTCAGACCTGGAGGATGTCAGTTAGTCAATATCCATGATTCGGATGTGCAGTTAAAATGTATGCAGGACCATTCATTGATCTATTTTGGTCTTTTCATGAAATCTACTGACACTGAAAAAAAAATAACATTACCAGCTTCATGGATGTTATCAAACCTGTTATATTATCAAATTTTCTGAAGTTCAGTTCAATGTGATCCCACTCCATGACTATGCAGCTGTTGGAGTTTGGGGCGGCCATCGCTACAAAGATGTCGTCTTTGAAGGAGAAGATGTCCGCTGATATGGACTGAATGGGGATGGACTGATGACGCACAAAGTCTGTGAGATGCGGACAAAAACAGAAACTGCTGGTTTGCTGATTAAGTGAAAACACCAAAATTTACATACTCACAGCTTCAGTTACATTTCAGTGCTTTGAGAAGCCTCATTCATGTACTCAGGGCTATTAAATTTGGCTTTCAGCTTAGTAATATTTTATTTTTGAGATTGTATGTTTTTTAACAGTCATTTGCAGTGACCATAAGGTTTTGCACAAAATATTTCAGCAACTGCTGCATGGATTGTTGTGAGATTTGGAACAGGCATTTGGCTCTCAGTTTCATTCTTATATCTGCAAATATAAACGTATTGTGATTTTTTTTTGTGTGTGTGTGTTGTTGGTTTTTTTTGCAAAGGTTATGCAGCATGTGTGGATATGTATATGTTTTCAGGAGGAAACATGTTAGCAAACCTTGAATCTGTTTCTTTTTGAGAGCAAATGATTAATTATTCAACATTTTTATTGATTTTAGAATGACAGAAATGCCTTTCATCGTGCCCTTGTTATTTCACCTGTGGAAATACATTCGCCCGGTGGAATAGGAAGGTCATTGAGCCGCTTGCTCTTCATGTCACTGGGGCCTGCGCAGAAGACATCTGATGCTGTGGCATTCGTGTTTTTCAGCCATGTCATCAGCCACTTGTTCTCACAGCCACACTGGAAAGAGTTGCCTCGCAGATCTCTGATGCATCACAGAGGGAATGATCAACAACAAAGGATTAAGACAAGAGAGAAGAATGACTGGAAGATAGATAGATAGATAGATAGATAGATAGATAGATAGATAGATAGATAGATAGATAGATAGATAGATAGATAGATAGATAGATAGATAGATAGATAGATAGATAGATAGATAGATAGATAGATAGATAGATAGATAGATAGATAGATAGATAGATAGATAGATAGATATCATACCACTCGGAGGATTTAATGCTGAACACTGCCAAGTGCAGTCTGAGTCAGCTTCAGTTAGAAAAACACACACACACTCTCTCTCTCTCTCTTAAACACACCCACATACACACTGCTGACACAACAACTGCTTACTCACATTTCCAGCAAGGAATCCAAGTCAAAAAAGAGATCCCTCGGCAGAAACCTTATCTTGTTATTTGCAAGGGAGCTAAACCAGAAACACAAAGAATGAGAAGGGGGAAAAAAACACAATTCTGGTTTTTTGGGGGTTTTTTTTTTCACTTTAACTGCGAAATGTTGCTGTTTCAGCTGTCATGATTAGGAGAGAAGATGACAGCAAAACTTACAGATAAGTCAACCCTCGTAGACCACGAAAGGCATTTTTGGTGATGGTTTCTATCTTGTTCCCTTCAATGAACCTGTTCCATGAATAGTAATAGAACAGATTTATCAATGACGAGAGAGATAAATATATTTTGTCATGTCTGAAAAGCACATGTGCACTGTTTATTATTTTTGATTTTCTGCTCCACTGGTGTGGGCATTGGGTATTGGGATAAGTTTAAAAGTTGTTGGTGACTGAGATTTTTTTAGATTAAGAAAGAATTTGTTTAATAATACTCACAAATATTCTAGATGAGGCAGACCAGAGAAAGCATCATCTTTGATTGCAGTCAAAGAATTTGCATTAAGAAGCCTGTAAAGGTAAAAAACAACAACAAAAAAAGCTCTACAGCTTAAAATATTAAAACTTTCCTTTAAAAAACAACTTTTAGTTGTCTGGTTTCCAGTATAAAGCAACCAAAAACAACTTAACCAATAATAAATCCGTGTGCCTTATTTGTTTGGGTGTGACTGCTCTAAGACGTCAATAATCACCAAGTAATCAGTGGGTACTTACAGCAGCTGAAGAGAAGGCATAAGTGAAAACATCCCCTCTGTAATTTCCGCAATTGATCCATTAACCATGCTCCTGTTGAGTGAAACACATTAGGGACATGTTAACAGTCTGTACCAGACACGTCAGGCACGAAATCCCACTACAGGCAGTCAATTATTCTTCTGAATGCGGTATTAATATTATCTCGTGACTCACTGACGGATTTTAATAACCCTCTTCATAGCCAAAGAAATGTACTTACAGGGAGTTGATCTCTTTCGGTATAGTGTGGGGGATCTGTGAAATGCCGACGCAGATGATGGTCTCCTTTGTGCAGGAGCATCCTGAAGGGCATTTGAAATTCTTTTTCGATTCAGCTGCAACATAAATGCACAGGAGCGCGAATCCGGCCAGCCACTGCTTAGCAAGTGTCATGATGCTTCGTAGACATTAAAAACAGCGACTGAACGCGAGGTCTGAGCGTGTCGTTTGTGTATCCGCTGGGCTACATCAGAATGCAGCACTACAGTGGAAAGCCCTGACACAGGCTGATACGGCTGCAGCTGCGTCCTGGAGGGCTGCTGCTTTGGTGTCGGACGTCAGTGATCAGAGGTGATTTGTGTCGAAAGACTTCAAGGCAGCGTTTGTGTATATATGCATTTAATAAGTGCTCGACTTAAAGACGCATTCAAAGTGGGGCAATCAATAGCAAACACAAACAGACCTCGGTTTTTCAGCACCATGGAGAGTATTAATACTGTCATAATAGTTGCCCGCGTCTGTCGTGGATTTCATCACGTGATACATTCTGCATAACTATGCAGAAAGTACCAAATCCAATGAAAATAGCCTAATAAAGTCCCTCCACATACCAGGAAGAGATTTAATTGCACTTTTTAACCTGGTAGATGAATTATCCTCTCAGCTGTAGTTACCAACTGGTACAGAGGCATTTCAGAGGCTCAATTCATTTCCTATATTAAAAAAGAAACAGAAAAGTCATCAGTTCACCAAATGCACCCTCCTGGTGATTTAAAATTTTTATTATTATTATTATTATTATTATTATTATTATTATTATTATTATTATTATTATTATTATTATTCTCATAAGCTTTATTTAAAAAGTCTGAGACTAAAAGTCTGTTTTTAATAATAAGTTAACAAAAAAAGAAATACTAAAAGTCAAAAATCAGGGTAAAATTAAAATAAATCACAGTAACAAATGGAAGTTTGTTTATCATATTAAAATGAACTAAACTCCACCTGGGAGGAAAGGCAAGTGACTTTATAACTAATTTTTGCTAATATAGTTCTGACTCTGGAGAGCAAAGGGATGAAAAAAAAACCAAGCAAAAAAAAAAAGTGAAGTATGGTGAGACGTCAGGCCATGAACCAATTTATGAATTTCAGCCTTCTAACTGTTCAAGATTGCTGTATGTGATTGTTTTCTACAAGTACATCATGGTGGATTTGAAATATTACTTGGATCATGTTAGTTTATAGGAGCTTTTTTTTTTTTTAATTTGCCTTATTAAAAGTTTTCTTCTTTTATTGTTTTTTTTTTTCTTGGAGTATTTTCATGACCCCATGTAATCCTAATATTTACTTTGTTAGTTGTTTTTAAGTTACTTAGGTGAGTCTCTTTGGTTTCAGTGACTTTTCCCACATATCTTGAGTGCTAATAGGGTAAGTAAGACTTACAGACCCCTGTCATGTTACACACACAATGCCTGACCTTTAATATTAAGTTTATAGGACAAAAGGCAGTACAAAGCTTTAACATGAGAAGATACATTTTTTATTCATGTTTTCTTTTTTCAGAAATAAACAAAGTGTGATTTGCCTAAGGGTAACCAGACTTTTGTTTACCAGTCAGTAGTGTAGTGTGTCAGTTCAGATAGTGCACCACTAGAGGGCAGCTGCTGATAAAGAAAGAGGAACCACACTGTGGCAACTGTTTTGCTAACATGGGGGGAAAGCATCTGTCGTGCTGCTATAGTTGTTCTGTTTAATTTTTGATATTTTTAAAATCCAAAATGTCATAGAAAGTGTTAATTTAATTTTCAATTCAATTCAATTTTATTTATATAGCGCCAAATCACAACAAAAGTCGCCTCAAGGCGCTTCATAGGTACAGAGAAAAACCCAACAATCATATGACCCCCTATGAGGAAGCACTTTGACGACAGTGGGAAGGAAAAACTCCCTTTTATCAGGAAGAAACCTCCGGCAGAACCAGGCTCAGGGAGGGGCGGCCATCTGCTGCGACCGGTTGGGGTGAGAGAAGTGTTACAAACTTGTATGTCCGTGTGTTTGTTTGTGCAGGTGCTGTGTTTTTGTCTATGTTAATTTAGCTGTGCCAGGTCCCTGTTCCGATTGGTGCGTGGACTTACTGCCCCGGCGTGATTGGATCCAGCTGGAGGACCCGCCCATTAAAAGGAGGCTGGAGTGCTACAGCGGGAGAGGTCCTCGCATTTCTCCTCATCACCCAGCAGTAGTCCTGTGGTAGCCGCTGGCTGCAGTATACGCTTGAAAGTTGTGGAAGTGGAGTGGGTAGGGGTGAGCTGCCATTTCTTTTGATCACCCGTTTTCTCCTGTTTTGAGTTAGTTAAGGAGGTCAGACTCTGTCTTTATTTTTGACTTTGTTTTGGTAAGGTCAGGGGTGCGGGATTTGTGTAGGTTTGTTTTGTTTATTGTTTTGGCCTTGGCTCACCCTGAAGTGTTGACACTCCCGTTTTGGTTCTCTTTATTCACATTGTAAATAAATCACCTCATATCTAACGGATTGGTTTCGTGTGACTGCTTGGGTCTTGGGGAGGGAAGCGAGTGCCTCGCTCATGTTATGGCCTGGCCCTAGACGGGTCGTAACAGAAGGAAAACAGGATAAAAGACATGCTGTGGAAGAGAGACAGAAGTTAATAACAGATATGATTCAATGCAGAGAGGTCTGTTAATACATAGTGAGTGAGAAAGGTGACTGGAAAGAAAAAACTCAATGCATCATGGGAATCCCCGGCAGCCTACGTCTATTGCAGCATAACTAAGGCCTAACTATATGCTTTAGCAAAAAGGAAAGTTTTAAGCCTAATCTTGAAAGTGGAGATAGTGTCTGTCTCCCGAATCCAAACTGGAAGCTGGTTCCACAGAAGAGGGGCCTGAAAACTGAAGGCTCTGCCTCCCATTCTACTTTTAAATACTCTAGGAACAACAAGTAGGCCTGCAGAGCGAGAGCGAAGTGCTCTAATAGGGTGATATGGTACTACAAGGTCATTAAGATAAGATGGGGCCTGATTATTTAAGACCTTGTATGTGAGGAGCAGGATTTTGAATTCAATTCTGGATTTAACAGGAAGCCAATGAAGGGAAGCCAAAACAGGAGAAATCTGCTCTCTCTTTCTAGTCCCTGTCAGCACTCTTGCTGCACTAATTATTTGGGTTGGTGAAGTAAAAACTAACACAGTATCAGGTTTGTAAAGTTTGTTCATTCATTCTTGTTTCTGTCTTGAGTGAAAATGACTTCAAAGTTTTCAAAATGAGTTTTTTAAAAGAAGGTTTTGAGAATTTCTGAGAACTGTGATTGCCCTGAATCTTTATTTACTATTTCATATTCTTCTCCTCATTTTTTCTTTACAACCATCTGATTTAAAATATACAAATTTTATTAGGTACACCTGTTCTTCTGCTCCTTAACACAAATATCTAATCAGCAGCAGCTCAATGCATTTAGGTATGCAAACGTGGTCAAGATGACCTGCTGAAGTTCAAAACAAACATCAGAATGGGGAAGAAAGGTGATTTGAGAGCTTTTGAACAACTCATTACAACCAAGGTATGTAGAAAAGCATTTCTGAAGACAGAAGACTTCAAGCCCTGAAGCAGATGAACACGCCACATCCTGAGGCTACAAGTTACACTGCATCACCAAAACTGGGAAACACAAGACTGAAAAAAAATCACCTCGTTTGATAGTGTTGCTGACCATGTCCATCCACAGGTACCCATTTTCTGATGGCTGCTTTCAGCAGGATAACATGTCATGTTATAAAGCTCAGATCATCTAAACTTGGTTTGCTAAACATAAGAATGAGTTCAAAGTCACCAGATCTCAATCCAGTAAAGCAGCTGTTGGATGTGGTGGTAGTGTGATGCAATCAAGTCAATATGGAACAAAATATCTGCAGAATGTTTAAAGCACCATGTTGAATCTATGACCAGAAGACTTCATCCAAGGTGTACCTAATTAAATGACTGGTGAGTATATATCTGCTGTCCTCTAATTAAAGATACTCTAATGCTTTAATTGTTAAATGTATAGTTAAATACATTTAACATACAGTTAAACTGATTGTAGGCTTATTATACCAGTTATTAGGTTTAGGGGCTAATTGCCTCGTCACATATTGCTTTTTTACTTTAATAAATGAAATCGTAATTTCAAAATTGCATTCTTTGTCTGATATTAAATGTGTGATGATCTGAAACATGCAAGGGTGACAAATACGTTTTGACAACACTGCATTTAATGAAGTAGTCAATAACAGTTATCACATCATTACATTAAGAGACATAAACCAAGATTGTCCATCGTATGCTGCTACTTATAACAATTCATTATGATTTTTATTATAGACACTGCTCTTCAAAAGTTTTTTCAGACGCAGGTTTGTGTCATTATTCATGAAAAGGAGCACAACAATAGGGCTGTAAGTTGTCCCACCAGGTCCTAACAAGGTGCCGACCTTTGCTGGTAGCCCAGCAGTCTGGCAGCATGAGTGAAACCGAATAGCCATTGCCAGAAGGGGGCAACCGTACATGTCTGCCATTGCTGGCATAATTCACGACAGCTCTGACTCTTGTATTGCTGTTTTTAGGCTAGAGTACTCCTAAACACTCAGGACCACCAGATGATACAGAGCAAACATCTCTTAGTTATTTAATCTAAACAATGATTAAGATGGAATTAGAGAACTGGAAATACAAGTTGAGAGATGCATTTTTATATTTCATTTATTTTTACGTGAGTTTTAATCTACACAAACATGAAGGGGTGTCTGAGTTTTGGGAACCCCAGCATACTAAAAACATCATTATTTGTTCATATTTTGGATATCTCTGCAACTTGAATACAACAAATTGCACTTTTTTTTCCATTTGGTAACTTAAAGTGCTGGCACGTAATGACTTATCCAAAAGAATCACTGTTAAAAACAAATGAAATGTTAAAAACAGCTTTGTCTTCTTTTATCCTCGTTCACAGGCATGTAACTGGTTGTGTCAGATGAAGGATGAAACATTTTCTGACAGACACAAAGAGATCACAGAAATGGATAACTTTTTCTCTTTTGACTCATATCCAACACTCATATCAGGCAAAAATGCCACTTCAGGGGAGTGAACAGATTTTGATCCTGAAGAGAACAAAGTGGGACAAAGTAATAAATGCACGTATTGAGAGACAGCAGAGATAGTCCTGTTAAAGTGGGATTTGTTTTGTGTTGTTTTCTCTCTACTGACATATAATCTTACAATCAAAAACATTTTGTAAAGAAAATTAGTGCCACTTCATAATGTCTACTAATAAAAAAAGTATGTCAGTATATAACTACTGCCAACATTTTTTTAACCTAGTAAATACTAAAACAAGTATAAAAATACCTTTGATGTTAATAATGTTATTACAATACATTACTGAATATACATAACAATACATAAAAAAAATTCATACATAAAAATTACCATTTTTCAACCTCGGTTTTATTGATAACATTAGTAGAAATAACCGAATAGCTTGTTTTCTGTTGTTATGCCTTTATAATAAAGCACTTTAATTGGAAGTTGGTGATACATGTTGCAAAGTTTGTTTTTTAAAATATGTTTTGTGATCAACTTTTTTTCATTTTTACATAAATATGTCACTTTCCCAATTGTGATATTTTTTCTTTTCTTTTCTTTTCTTTTCTTTTACTCCTGGCCAAGAAAGTACACCATTACAAATTCACATAAAATACAAAACAAAGATGGGAGAAATGAAGCAAATGTAATTTACCCAGTAAGACTTTGTAAATAAAAGTGATGTACCACTGCTGTTGTTTCTTTAGATTTCAAGAGGGCCAGCAAACCAATTAAGAAGTCACTTAGTGACTTGTACTGAACAATGAGTTACATAAAGAACTGTGATACTCAGAGTCTTGAATAAAGTGTAGAAGAGAGAGGATGCATGTAAGTGATGTCACTATAATGAGGAAGGAAACCCTTACAAGTTTTTTCTTCACTGCTAAATTAAGGTAGGCCATATTTTGATAATAAACCCAGTATGACCTTTACCTGCTATAATCTATATGTGAAGGGAAGTCTATCATTCACCTGAGATCTGGGAGTTATATTTAGTTATTTAGATACTGGTAAACACACTCATCCAACCTATTCACCGGCAATGACACTGTCAGAGTGATCACTTTTCCTCTTTAAGTAAATTGTCAATATCACTGGTTTAGGGTAACTCTCTAATCCATAACATCCTCTAAACTAACTTCCATACAACACTTGCAAATCCAAAGGTGACCTTTTAACCTTTGAACCATGAAACCTTTGAAGGATAGGGAACTTAACCTAGAAAAGTGCGGTGTCTGGCTGGTGACTGCTTCACAGCAGGTGTTCAGGCTCTCTGACTTCTCCTGTTCCCACTTAGAAGCTGCAGAGGGCTCAGCAGTGAGTGTCAGAAGGTCACCAGTACGGCCGCATGGTACCTAAAACATAAACATGTCACGACAGCATGCTGTGTACCAGTTTGTGTTAAATACGAGCAATATACATCACACAAATTCTCATGTTTAAAATGGATTTTGTGTGAGAGTGATGTTGTGGTTGTGCCACATTTATTTTATTAAATGATTGTACAAATAAGAGCAGCATGTTGTAATGTTTTATAAAAAAAAAAGAGCTGCACATCTCACCTCATCACTTTATGTATTTTGCCTACCATTTTCAAGTTGTTGATTTTAGATTAAGTTGTTTTCCTATGGAGCATAAAAACTTGTGGTGCAGTTGCGTGGAGATTTGTTAGATTGCATTTTAATTCATGTCATTTATTGTATTATAACCAGAGTGGAACAGCCTCTAGAAATGACAATAATGCACTGGTAAAGTGATGCATTGTTCATTTTCAAATACTGCTAAACTGCAAAAAAAAAATGCAGATGCCATATTAACAGCAAACTACTGTGTACTCTTACAGTGTAATATAGTATAATTTCTGCCCCATTTCCACTTAGGGCAATCGTGGATCTCACTCTGTTGCTTGACTTTAACCATAACTCACTGACAAATCAGGTCCCACAACTTCATTTATGACACAAGAAACACAAAGTATGGTTAAAATATTTTGGAAACCTGACAAAGCCATTGCTTTAGTTATCTCCAGTTCCACACTGGTGAGCACAAACAGTCATAGAAATGGAAATGTTTAGCTCAAGCCATTAATTTAGGTAAGAAATTACAAAAAGAAAAATTTTTGCTATGACAGTAGCATTTGGATGATTAAATACTGGATATTGATGTAAATCAACAAACAGTTTACATTGCTAAAACAATAACAGTCAAACCACTGACAGTATTATAGTGCAAATATTATATTCTACACAGCACAGTGTTGTATTATCTGTAAAGTATAAAATGCTACTATATTAATGTAGAGTGAGGGTTTGTTCAGCTTACCTTTCCCTGTGAAATGGTTCTTGTCAGTGCGGTGCAAGTATTGGGTTTCAATCCCCTCTGTTCTACATCAACATTTGAGGTGTGAGGGTGAAAATTAGGCTCGAAAAAAGTCTTCGCATGGACCGTTCAAGACTTTGATTAATGGTGCTCATGATTTAGCACCTGCTGTTTTAATGTGGCCAGTGTAAGAAACTGATCTCAACTTGCTTGCATGAGCAGCTTCCCCATTTTAAATAGCTACCTAAATTTATCAGCTTTGTGGAGTTCACTTCAACCTGCGTGTGTTATGAAATGCTTAATAGCTCACATTTGAGTTATATGAAGGGGGGCGAGGAAGAGGTGGGGGTTGGGTCAATCATATGTGATATGTCTCTCTGGATGACATTCATTACAGGTGTTTAGTAATCATTAGTGAAATTATGGGTTATTTTCATTTTTTATTTCTCGTTCTTTTGCGCTAATGAATTGTGACCCTTAATCCATTCATCTATCAGGCGAATGCGTCAACAACAGCAATGGGAGAAGATCTCAGTTTACCTATATGCTACTTGAACTCTAGACCGCTGATGTTATTTTACTAATATCACCAGTTGAGGTGAAGCTATACTACTTTATATACAATTATATTTTACTCCAGGTGTTCCCAAACTGTAAAGCATAGTCCATGGAATCCCAAAATGCATTTTAGTACACCCCTTAAATAAATATGCTAAAGTTGTTTTCACCGCTGCCCTACACCACATTAGTGGCACTGAGAGCAGAAGTGGGATTTGAGGGTGACAAAAGCTTTATGCCAGTGGCCTCTGTCCTTGATATTGCTGTCAGTGTGCCCTCCATATGCAGCAACTGTCGGCCCACCCCCTCCTAGCTGCATACCACCAAACTGGGGCCGAGTCCAGAAACAACACTTGTGTCTTCAACACTTAGACAGACTTCTCATAACTATATTATTATTATTATTATTGTTATTATTATTATTATTATTATTATTATTATTATTATTATTATTATTATTATTATTATGCAAGACATGAGGATTCTGTATTGTCTCTGCTAGCAAATAATCATCATGAAAATATTCCTTCATGCAGTTTACCCAAACTTTTTGCCAAGCCCCAAATGGCTCAGGGTGTGATGTGGAATGAGCTCAACACGTGTAAAAAAAAATGTCATTCTCCACCAGCTGATGGTGAGTGTTTCTCTCCATCATGTTCACAGCTGTTTCGGTGAGTGGGTTAAGCACTGAGCACATTCATGTGTCCACAAATGTTAAAAGTGCCAATATGTTACATCTGGTATTCATGCTACAGCAACTTTTGTTTTCCTTTCTCTAGATTATTTGCTTTTTATTTCAACGCACTTACATTTTCATGCACGAATATATTATATTATATTTATGCACAATTAGAAAACAAAGTGTAACTGTTGTTGGAAAGAAAATAATACTAATGTTGAAAATGATTTGTTGAAAATGTGCCACTTTCCCATTAAAAAAAATACTACTTTCCAAATCTTCCACTTTAAAAATATTTTATGGTTTCAGGACAGATAAGTAAATAATTAAAATAAAATGGAAATGTACAATTAATATTGTTGTTGTTGTTGTTGTTGTTGTGGTTGTTGTTGTTGTTAATAAATTAAATTAAAAAATACACCTATCTTTTTTTTATTTAGTAAATTGTAAAGAATATTGAGCAATGCTTGTATTGTTTATGTAAGTGAAACTAATAATGGACTCTGGAGGAGCTGTTCTTGGAGAAAAGGTGCTGAAAATGAACTTTTTGGATGTTGATTTCAGAAGACCGATCTGTTGCTACAAAAATAAAGTAGCTGCTTGAGCCTGAGAGTAACCATTAGAGAAACCATCGTGGGACTTTCCTCTCTCTCTCTCTTTCCTACTCCCCTTCTCTCTCGCTCTCTCGCTCTCTCTCTCTCGCTCTCTCTCTCTCTCTCTCTCTCTCTCTCTCTCTCTCTCTCGGCTCTCTGTCCCCCTCCGTCCCTCCAGCCTGCAGAGTTTTCCGTCCTGTGTCAGGATAACATCGTAAACGAGGACCACCTGACGGTAAGACCGGACTAAATGGAAGCAGCGGAGAAAACTCTCATTTACCAAGATGACACCGGACTTCACAGGAAGCTGCTCACAGATGACAAGGATAAGGACAAGACCGGCGGTAAGGACCACGCCACCGAGACGAACAGCGACGAGTCCAATTATGTGGATCTGGACGTAAAACCTGACTGTCCCAAAACGGTTAAAGTGACTTTTACAGGTGTAGGGAACCAGCTGTCTGTTATCAAATGCGACAGTTCAAATCAGGGGGAGCAGGAACGAAAGAGTAAAATCATTTCGAGCAAGGACAAGCAGGACACCGTCCCCGGGCTCGGATCGGATGAGCCCCAGTCGGAAACTCTGACCAAACTTCCCAACACTGATCAGGACTCCGAGAATGAGAATCAGCGCCAGGTCGAGCTCGACCCGAGTGACTGCAGCGACAATGTGTGCAGTGAAAGTGATGAGCTCCGGTACACGGACATGTATCTGAACAGCAAGACGGAGTCCGATGACGGCGCCAGCGCCTTGCTGTCCGACCACTGCGGCTCCGACACCGTGGAGGACGAGTCCCACTATATCACCACGCACGAAATCCAGCTAACCGAGCTCGACCACGACGTAGATTACGATTTAGGCCGCGGGACCTGTTGGGAGTTTGAAGACGACAACCTGGTCTATTCCTTTGTGGATTACGCCTCTTTTGAAAGCGATGATACTCAGGAGGGCACTCTGATACTAGAGGGCAGGGGCCAGGCGAAAGTGCAGTCAAATCTCGGTGGAACAGTTGTCAGCACTGAGCAGGAGGAGAGCGATCTTTGTGATTCGGACAAATGCGCCAGCTCGGACGAAAGCGTGTGTAAAAATCCAAGTGAAGACCTTAGTGAGGGGAAAATCCACCTGTCGATAAAAACCTCCTCTAGAGCAGTTAACGACCCAGTTAATGCATTTGACAACAACTTCTCTGAGTACAAGAAACACTGTGGAGACAAGAGCAATTTCTCTTTTGTGAGCCCTGGCGCCAGCGCGGGGCCCCTGTGCGACAGAGCCCCATATTTCATCCCTGCTCCGGGCCGTCAGCACCTTGCAACCAAACTGAGACGGAAAGATATTAATGAGTATTCCAGCGGAGCGTCCAGCTCGATCAGTGAGCTGGACGACGCTGATAAAGAGGTGCGTAATTTAACCGCCAAGTCTTTTAGGAGCCTGGCATGTCCGTACTTCGATGCTATTAATCTTAGCACCTCTAGTGAATCTTCTGTCTCGGAATACGGCCTCAATAAGTGGTCGGCTTATGTAGACTGGAATTATGGAAACATAACGCGAGGCGGAGAGCGCAGCGTAATTGCGCACAAGACTTCCAGGGCAACGCTGGAAATGAATAAGAACGTGGAAAGTAAGAAGCATGGTAAGTCTGTTACCGGCACGAAAACCCCGCAAAACAAAACATGCGCGCTAAATAAAAGAATAACTTCACAGCAAGCATCATCTTCCAGCAAAAAGATCCAAGTGAAAGATCACGTTCAGCCAGTGCAGCGCGGTGTCACGTTGAATTTCCGCTATAATGTTGAATCACATGAAACAGCTGATTCAAAATGCCCCAAAAAGGCACGACCCAATGGGGCTACCGGGGCTGTGCTGGCCAGGTCTGGGTATGAGATGCAGTATCATCACACAGATAACCTAGGAGATACTCACAAAAGGGCAATTTTTGCATCAAGTCTTTTGAAAAATGTGATTTCCAAAAAGATGCAATTTGAGCAGGAGCGCAAAATGGAGAGGGGTGAAATCTGTGACACATCCCCCTGTTTTCAGATAAAAGATCCAGAGGTGATGAGAGAAAGGAGTCCGGGACGAGGCCTACAAAGGCAAACATCAGAATCGGGCTCAGGATTCACTGTGAATTCTGCTGATGATCAGTGTCCCGAGGTTGGCAAACAGAGTTCCTGTGGTGATGGAGAGGAAACAAAAGGCAGCAAAGCACCAGATGATTCAGACAAGGGACAGGATGAACTCCAAAAGGATTCAACCATCCACAGTCAAAGTACTTCATCTAATTCATTAAAAGAAGATGATCCAGAACCTGTAAAACAGGTCGAACCTCCATCTGTAACCGGCACACAGACTGCAGCAAAGGAAGGATTAGACACCAGCAGCATGCTGTCAAAACTTCTTTTTGTTCCAAGTTGCCAGCTACACTCAAAGGAGAAGAACTTTTCAGATTTACTAAGACACACACCTGACTCTGTCACACCTGCTGCTTCACAGAAAAGTGAAAAGGAGCTGAAAGCGAGTAATAACGGAAACAAAGAAGAAAATGGGAAGGGAGGGAAGAAACCCGAGATAAAAATATGTCTGAGAAGCGTGAAAGAAAATAAAGGCTGCACGCTGAATATTGCCAATCTCCTAACCCCTAAAATAAGTTACAATGTCAACACGTTCAGGACAGCAGATGATACCAGAGTCCCCATTTTGTCAGCAGCTGACAGGGTTCCAAATTTCACTGTTAGAGACATAAGAGACACCAAATGCAAGCTTCAAACACCAATATATCACGTAAGGGATGTACGCAAGTTGGTAAAAAGCTCATATCGCTTTGTTTCCTTGAATAATAGTGGCAGTAAATGTTCCACAGCAGCTGATAAACCTGAGGAAAAGGCAAAAACAGAGCATGTTAAACATTTATTACCGTCTCCTATTGTAATCAAATGCAACTCTGTTAAAACAAATGTCAAGTCAGAGAAAACTGCAGCACAGAAACAAGCAGTGACATCTGAAAATCCCCAGAGTGAAAGTGGACCTTCTGCTTCTGTGGCTAACAGGGCACCACCAGTCATAACCAAGCAGGGGTGCCCTGACCAATCAGACATTCAAACGACTCAACTGGTGAAACAGAGGCAGGAGAAGTTTGCAGGTGAGACGGTGGAAAGGAGAAATGAGGCGGCAGCTCCAAAACAAGATGCAGTGGAGAAAATAAAAGCTGCTGTCAAAACGATGGAGCAGCTTTATTTTTTTGACAAAAATGAGTGGAAGCGCAAGAGTCAGGCTCCACGCCCCATCACAGGCAGCCATGTGCTGTCACTTATTGCCAGGGAAGAGCAGGGAGCAGAGGTGCCCGAGGCGGCAAGCACCGACAGCACTCCTCAGTCAGAAATGGGGAGGCCGCACGAAGACAAAAGAGCCCTCAACGTCATTCATGTTCCATATGACAGTGATGCTTTTAAAACACAACAAAGCAAAACATTTACTAACAAAAGCGTCCTCCATTTTGGCAGCAAGGCTTGCGTCAGTGTTAACTCAGACAGCAGCTCTGCATTTCCACTGCCACCAACTGTGAAAAGCTCCACAACTCCAGCGGCTCCACTGTCTGTGAAAATAGAGGAGCCAAGACATTGCCAGGTGGAGAATGGAAAGGTCAAAATCAGCCCCACTAATCCTTCGGTTACACAGGGCTGCTCGGACTCTGAGAACTATTTAACCATACCAGGGATGGCCTACACAAATGAAATCAAACTTTCAAACCCAGAACACGATTCGAAGGAGGGCAATTCAAATAACAGTAAAGTCAATGCAGCTGACCTCAAGGCACCTGAGCAGAAAACTTCTCCGTTAATCATGGAGTACCCAGGCACGAGCATCTACCATCACTCAACAGCAGCAACAGGGCCTCAGAAACAGCAGCAGGTGCTCTGTTTCTCTCCCTACCTCCCAAATGTGTCGCCTACACCTTCTACTGGAGAGCCAGCGCAACAAACCCAGCGCAAGATGCTTGTGGACCCCACAACTGGACATTATTACTTGGTGGACACTCCCATTAAAGCGACCTCTAAGAGACTGTTTGACCCTGAAACAGGTCAGTACGTGGATGTACCCATGCCTCATTCACCTGCGGCACCTGTAACCCCGGTGCCTCTTTCTGTGTCTCCCCTGGCACTTAACCCAGGAGGATATGCCCCCACCTACATGATCTACCCAGGCTTCATCTCCTCACCCGCTATAGCAGCCCAGACGGTATTGCCACAGTCCCCATGTTATTCTGAAGATGCAGGTGGAGAAAATATCAAAAAGAATATTAGTCCTCAGCCAGAAAGTAAGACAGCAGGCACAGAGAGTACATATTACAGCGCAACAGGAGAAACTTCCCAGGCGCAGCTGCAGTTACCTGTGAGTTTGGGACTTCTGACCACCAGGGGAAGTGGCAGGAGCTCAGAGAGAAAGCCAGTTATCAGCATCACAACGCAGCAAGGTCCAAGAATCATTGCCCCTCCCTCCTTCGATGGCACAACGATGAGCTTCGTAGTGGAGCATCGGTGACCAAGAGAACGTCTCGTCATAAGTGATGTAAGTTTTTCACCTGCTCATTCAGACTGGCAACTTGTATGACTCAGTATTTACCTGATTTCACCTCACTCCAACCGCTCTTAAATTTTGAATCTATTCTGTTGGAAGCAGATAAAAGACATTTATTTTTTTGTAAATCTTGCTCAGAATCTTAATATCAATATGACTGCTCAAAATCTCCTGTGTGTGATGTCATGATGTATATTTGCAGTCAATTTCTGATTAGACACAAAGGATGGAAGGAATAATAGTGCATTTAAACAAATAGCATTTAAAAACAGAAAACACACACACACAAACAAAAAGCAAAATTTTTTCCCCAATCTGAAATTTTAGTTTGTTTGTTTTTTAAATAGAGATAAAAAGCAAAAACACTGGGATTTGAAATTTCTGTAGAACAATATTTTTTTTCTGACATATGGAAAAATAATTGCTCAGCACACTCAGCACATAAATCTAGCTTTTCAGGCAAATTCTCATTAAGATTTGTCCTGATCATGATCTATAATATTTTTTGATATACATGCATTGCTCATCTATAGCGCTTTTTGATGTACAAAGCCCCACCTTGGATTTGGGCAGGGGTAAAAGACTGGAAAAGTTGTACAAAGGCTAAAATAAAATTACCTCCAAATTAAATTGCCTAATTAGTAAGAGGGTTTTAATCATCTAAAGTGTTGACAGGACACAGTTAAACAACAGATATTCTTGATGGTATTGGTGGTGTCAGAGGTTGGGTGAGGAGTTGGCTTTGGCACCTATAAAGGCCCAATTAATGCTAACTGATACATACAGATCTTCAAGCAACATATGCTGTCATATGGATAGTCTTTTTTTTTTTAGGAAGGCTTTGTTCATTTCATTAATAATTGTAAACCAGGCTGTGCACATATTTAGAAACTAATTGAGGAGATGGAATTTTGTAACAAGCAAGATTGGGGAAAGGTTTGGCTTTCAAAACTGCAGAAATTGCTTTCAGCACTTTTTAAGCATCTGTTAAAAGAAGATACCATAGAAGACAGTGAGAGATATGCCCTGAACCAACATTTCAGAAGCATGTTGCTGGCATCATATTCAAAATAAGCACTATTTAAAACAAACTTTTCGGTTTTAATATATGATAAGGTGCCTCTGCACTTATTTCAAACTAATAAAGATATCATTGTGAACCAATTTGTTCTGGTTATAATTGGCTATATCTGCAGCGCTTAACCTAATTACACCACCACCAAATAATATAAGGTTTATGCAACAGCTACATTAAATAGAGGGTTAGGGTAATCACCAAGATCTTTCTTAGGTTACTGTAGTGGTTAATCTGCCAGCATATTTAAGGTCTTTATATAAAATGATAACTTTAATGCTCAAATCTAAATATTGTTGTTTAATTACGACTTTTCAAAGGTGCTGTTTTACAGAAAAGCTGAAAAAAATACACATTAAAAAGCACATTACTATTTTTTTTTTATTCAGGCAGCAAAAGAAAGAGAATTCCAGTGTGCTCGAATCTGGATATAAAAACATTAATTCAGTTCAGTGAATTCAGTAATCTTTAGTCTTAAGCAAGGTTTTGACAGATAGCTAAAATATTTGTGTTTTGTTGTTTTTATTGCATGTGAATAATACATTTCTAAAGCGCTGTACGTTTTGCAAGTGCCTCTTTACAAATGTGCTAGCCAAATTCAGTACATAAAATCTCAACAGAATTTAATGCTGTTACTTTCAAGGAATCTCCTGAAGTCCGTACCAAAACTTATAGAGATTCACATTCCGAGGCTGCTCGTGTGTTACATTCAGATGACCTCACCGACTCGTGTTTTTTCATTATTTTGTGCCATAAATGTGGTCAAAGCAGCAGTCCAGCTTGGATGCTATAACAGTGACATGTTAATAGACATGCAGCAGCTTCATGACAGGTAACCCGACTCCACTGAGCTCGGCTGGACTTGCAGTGAGATTGGATTTTCAGCCATGGCCCAGAGCTTTTCTCTGCATTACACATCGTCGGGCTATTTTGATAGTGTGAGACGACTTTGTTTACATGGTTTATTCTCAGGGTTGGAAAGTGTCACAGGAAACTATTCCAGTTAGTGACACCTCACATCAAGTTATTCTTAATCCGTTATAAATGTTTTAATTACTTGTATAACTTTACAGTTTATTAGTGTGTTCGTTCCTTGCTTGTGACATTTCACAAATCCAACAAATATCTTGAGAAATAATCAGTTCACAGATTGCAAAATAATTAACTCCTAGGTGCAATATGTTTATTGTGCAGTGAAGGTGGACACAATGTAGCCAATATAATGTTAATTTAATTTAACCAAGTAATACAAGCAGTGGGTTCAGAGGGCTAAAATAATCTGATCACTAATTTTACAGAATAATTGACTGTGTAGTTTAAATGTAGAGCTTACGCAAATCAGGAAATAATTTTAAATAATTTTATATAATAAACAAAAACCTGAGTTTACAGTACTGTGGAAATAAAATTTAAACAAGAGATCTTTGTGGTGGTAAATGGTACTGCAGCACAAGTTTTATTTGCACTGGTTTTAAAGTTTTCACTCCAAAAGTTTTACAGTAATAGAATAATAAGGAGTTATATTTCACATTGTTTTGTGTCTAACTTACATTCCAACCTTACTTCTCAGGCCATTTTAAACTGCATACATTTTGACCTGTAACACCAGCTATGACTTTGTACAGTTGAATCATGGACCTAAATACTGATCTAAATTTTAGCCATTGGAACTTACTAATTACTAATGATGCTTTTGTAGCTATGAATTAAAATTGAATACATGCATTTTAATATAGTCAGAAAAAGTTAACAATAGTAAGTAAGATCAAAGTGATGTAAATCCAGGAAGCATTTTTTTTTTAAATTTGGTTGATTGACACTTTTTAAGAAAATCCTAAAGAGCTCTACAACAGAGGTTTTGCAGTAACGTATAAACAGCTTGTCAAAAGGTTAAATCTGGCTCACTGGATGGCTTTGGAAAAAGTAAAAGCAGAAGAAGGCCAGAAAGTTTGGATTTTTAACTGCATTTTTTCATTTTTCATTTTCATTTATTTTACAGTCTTGTTATTGTCCAACAGTACCAAAGGTAAGCAGCCTAAAAGATAAACCATTAAATTACATATATTAAAAACAAATTCCAATCGATAACACAGAAATGCCTATATACTGTAACATTTTATCGGGTGTCTTTTTTGTTTGTTTGGTTTACTTTTATAGTAGGCCCACACAAACATCAAACAAACAAACAAATAAATAAAATGACACTTTTGTGTATTATAAACATTTCTGTTTACTGGATTGGTCCTCTCAGCATCAAATTGGGGTGTGTGTGGCCCACAATGTGTTATGTTTGTGCTATGCTTGTTTTATCAGCAGATGTTTATATGAACACAGGTTGACAGGTTACCAAGGCAATGATCTGAGTTGACAAACATCAACAGCAGTTCTGCAAATGAACAATTAAGAAGGGCATAAAAAAAACCCACCAGCAAAACAAACCAAATATAAATGCAAAATTATAAAAAGAAATCTTTTTAGTGTCATATTCTTTCTTTTCTTTTAGATATACACATATACACATTTACAACTAACCACAGTCCATTCTCAGCTAATGTGTCAGAGCAATAATACATCCCCATGAGCATGAGGGATTCATGTCAGCTGGGTGCGTGTCAGGCAGAGGCCTAGCGCAGGGTTGAGTAGTTGTGTGAAGGGAAACCAGGGCGTGTGCATGTGTGTCTGCGTACGTGTGTGTGTGTAACTCGTGTCGGTGGGGCAGAGGGACATGTGTGTGTGTGTGTGTGTGTGTGTTGGGGGGGGGGGGGGGATTGCTGGGATAGTGATGCAGGAGGAAAAGGTCAGGCAATGCAAAGTATTTGTTGTGCTGATGCAGGGAGAGGACAGCTGCTCGGAGAGATCAGATGCTGTTGCAGCTCCAGCTTGGAGGCGATTCTGCGGGACTCTGATGGGGTCAACTTTTTATAGCCCCCTCCCCCTCTGCCTATTCCTAAATGGGGAGAGGGAGGTGGAGGGCACTGCTGTCCTTCTATGTAAACAAATCTAGTAGCGTGCCCTCAGCAGTGATTTGGCTGAATCTGATCAGCTGGCTAAGGTTGAGGAAATCTGAAGAGTGAATGCGTTTCAGTGGCTGGTGAAAGTAGCTCTTTCACAAACTGCACCACACAGTAACTTTTCTCCTTTATGTTTTCAACTTGTTTTCACAGCATCCATCTGACTTTAACACCCATGTTTTGTCTTTATCACCTTTAGATGTTTCTGCTGAGGATTCTGGCTTCAGTCACTGTAAGTTCAGTTTTCACCTGTCACCCACCCCGTGATCTACTCCCAGGACAACCTCCACCACCATCATCTGCCCCCAGTTCTGTGTTGTTTAAACTTGCAGCAGACATTACTGTATACGCATTGCAGTGCTACATAGGGTCAACTCAACATTTTTGCCACGCTGTCCTGCTGAAGTTCTGATGTGAATAGGCTTATAATACTTTCCATTCAGCTGCTGTCAAGATCTGTTGAAATGCTGTTTGTGCCCTGCAGCATGCTTATTCAAAAGGAAAAAAGGCAAGTCTTCGCTTCCTGCTCAGTGTTATTCATTACTGGCCAAAAGCAACTGGTTTACTGATATTTTACTGTCGCCAAGTATTTTAAGCAAGACTATGTAACTTTTGAAAAAACATATTTAACCTAAAAAAGGTTTAATATGTGCAAAATAAAATTCAACTTTATTAAAGTCCGCATACCCAAGATTTGTTTTCTATAACCTCTTGTGATCATTACGCTGTACCTGACCTTACTGAGTGTGTGTGCAATTCATTAACACTACTGTGTAAGGATGTCACAGGTCCCTATGGTTTTATCAGAAAAGTAAAACAAAAAGTAAAGATGTACCTGACAAGAGCACATGTTGGTTGTCTGCTGCGGTTGATGCTTGGTCACACTTATTCTAAGCTAACAGCTAGGCATTGCAGTCTTGTTTATCCCAGTGGGCAAATGCAGTACGGTATTAGAGACAAATATGAGATTCTGGTGTATCAGCAGGTATCAAAAGAGGTGCTTTGCATTTGCTGTTTTCATCTGCACACATCAGTTGCTCGGTAGGACAGAGGATGTCTTATTCAGGTCCGGGGCATTGTAGGGCTTATTTGACTGGCAATCCTGAATGCCATGTGAATGTTGGGGACAGTGTAGGTAGCAAGTGGTGGGTCCCATTTTTATTTATTTTTGGGGTATCACATTGCTCAACTTCCTACATAAAGTTTACATCATTTTGCATTAAAGCTTCTAACATTAGATCCTTCCTGGTAGTGGATCAGGGCCATTTTAAAGAGGTCAACCATGCTCAGTGGACACTGAGCAACTTCTAGCCACAGCAAAGGCTCTGTCTTCCTGTGGACACTGGGATCCTTAGTAGCCAGGTAACATGTAGAAGATCCCAAGACCACAGTACACAGATCTTTTTTGGAATTCTGAGTGAATTAATACTCCAAGTGAATTCATCCATGAGAGGATGGACAGAGAGGTTGATAGCAGATATTAGTACCACATCAGCAGTAATGCAGAGTGGAGTGGAAGCGCTGAAGTGAAAGCTGAGCCTGGCATCAAACTTCTCGACTTACCGGTGGATCTGCTTTCTAACCCTACCCATTAGTCATTGGAAGAATGAGGTTGTAGATGCAAGCATCTGAAACAAGTTTCATTCGCTGGGTGATGCAAAGAGAGGGTGATCTGAGACATTTGAAAGAGACGCTGCTCTTCAGACATCTGATTTCTCTGGAGGTATTCCAGACAGATCCAACTGGAAAGAGATCACAGCACAGAGTCAGAATACCCTGGAGGGATTACATAGGATGTGGCTAGGGAGAAAGACATATGGGCAACTTTGTTTAGCCTGCTGTCACCAAGATCAGCCACAGAAAATGAATGTATGGGCTCCAGTAAAATAATAAACAAGATAACATAGATACCAAGCAAGTCGATTCTGTATCACATATTATTCATTTTCACACTTAAAGGTTTAGGTATGTAATCTTATTTAACCAAGAAAAATAGCCAGATGGGTGTAATGATAATGGTATCTTTCATTCAAGTACTGCTTTCCTCCATTTGATGTTTGTGCCACAGTGGTTGCTGTTCAGTGGGAGTTGCATAGTCTTGGTTTTAAATAAAACATTTTTGCTGTACATCATATGATCCACATTTTGCACAGGGACCATTTGTCTGCACTTAATTAAAAATGAACACGACAGATTAAGACCTCACTATCTGTATATATTTTTATTCTTTTACAGTCAGTTCAGTCAAAAAAGGAAATCATTTATTGTTGGATTTAAAATAAATATATTGTAAAGAATTCCCTACCAAATATATGTTAAAGAATAATCGGCTGGCATTACTATGTGCTGTGTTACAACTCACCAACATATTTTTCACATGCACAGCAGCAGCATTTCCATGTTTTTGAGCAGTCCATGCCCATGCTTGTCCTGAAGTCTATATAACCGTCCTGTCATGACTCACGAAATGATGCTCAAACCTGCTGCATAACTGATATATTGTATGAAGTGGTCTGCATTTATATTTTTAAAGCATGCTCAGGAGAAAAGTAATACACTATGTGTGTATGCCAGATGAAACAAAGCTGGGACTGTGGTTTATTAGTTTACTTAGGTAACTAAGTAGCGCTGGGCCTAATGCGTCAGAGCCAGCTGGGACATTTAGAGGATGACTTCCTTTATTTGCTTTGGTTCAGTTTACACTTTTGTGTACTGAGATGGGGGCTGATGTGTGTCTGTGTTTGTGCCTGTGAGTTATGTGTGGCATTTGAGCATTATGTGAGTACAACGAGGAGTTATGTTACTTCGCTGCAGACGTGAGCATAGACTGGTCATGTGTTTGGTTTGAGTGATTTTGCATAGCATACGGAGAAATGCCAGTTTAAATCTAAATCACTGAGCAAATACATTCAAATATTTTTATTTGAATACTTTTTTTTCTTTTTTCTTACCTGTTTCCATTTGAATATGCAGGGGCATCATGTGTCATTGTGCTTGATTTTACTCAGTTATACAAGCATACATGTAGTAATACTGCAACATGTAGTTTGCTATTTTTATCACATTTCCTAGTTACACGGATTAAAGGTATCTGGACATGCTGGACAGTCTATGTACCTTAATGTAAAATGCAATTTTTGCAACTTTTATTCTTATGAATTGATTTCATTATAACGGATTCATGTGCACGAGCTGCTCTTTGGAGCATGTTAATGTTGCCAAATTTAATTCATTTTGAGGTAAATGTAACTGAGATATGTAACTGTAACTAATAACACTTCCTTTAAAATTGTAGGTTTGCTATTGAATGAAATCAGTTTACTCCATTGTAAAATGAGAGCAGTGCAAATAAAGCAACTGATGCTACTGAACATTTATTTATTTAAAATTTGTACAAAATGGCAGAAATGACCTAAGAGATGAAAAAAAAACAATTTTAAATAAATGAATGACACATTTTTTTATTTTGAAGTACAAAAACGATAACACTGCCTCCCAGTTTTGAACTTTTATGTGTTTCCCCAGGTGTCCAAGGTGATATTTTCCTAAGTCTAGATGATTTTATTTTTATCACATTAACATATCATTTTTAAACCCTGTGAAATTTAATTAAGTAATATATTACAAATTGCAGGCTCCAGTAAACCAGCTATTCTAATGTTGTTATGAATGTAAAGCATAATTTCTCCCATGCATTTTATGAACACCATGTATGATTTTTATCTGTGAATAATAATAATGTACTTAATGCACCTGTCATCAACATTGTCAGCAATGAATGGCTGTAAACACTGGTGGTAGCAGCACAATGTAGATTTGTTTAATTTTGTTAAAATCTGATTTCATTTGAAAATAACATTTTTCATGTTTTCAGGTGAACTTTGCCCAATATTGCACTGTAACGTAGAGATAATGTAATTTCTTTGAAAACTTTCTTGAAAATGTTTGTCAAATAACAAACAAATACAACACCTGCTGATTTTGAGGTTTAATGTAAGAAAGTGATTGCATCAGTGCTTGATTTTGTATTAAACAAGAGGGATACGGTGAGGTGACGGTGGTTCGAGATAAGTGCAAAGGCTGTATGACCGGTTAAAGGAAAGGGGCACATGTTTCAATGAAATGTCCTCTAATGAGATACAGCTGTGTATTACCCACAGCCTTTTCTATGCATGATGTCAACTGTGTTGCGAGGCTGGCCCAGGAACAGGAAGAGGTCAGTATGACAGCTGAGAGATACCTTGAAAAGAGAAGTGAGTGCTGTGTTTGCACTTACAACTTGGAAAGTATAAGAACATGATTAGTGACTGTTATGTAGACTGACAAGCCTACATATGTTTGCAATAAATTCAAAATGTAAGCTACTGAACATGTGTGTGTCCATTTTAATCATTTTAAGGCCTCCTTGTGTTTGAATGACATGCATTTACTGCCACTTTCAAAACAGCTGCGCTAATATCAAACATTTGTTTAACTAAATAAAATTAATGTTTATTCAATTAATCTTTGATAGGTGGTATCATCAACAAGGAAATGATGTGAATAAACAGAAGCTGTGCTTATTCATCAAGATACTCTAAAGTGAAACCCAATACATGTTTTTTTGCAAGAAGCAGCTTTATTAGTGAATAATTACTAATTCATTAATGCTTTCATCCACTACCAAAACACTGTTAGGATATCATGTTGTGTGAAATCCATGTGCCTAGTTAGACAGTCAGTGCATGTAGAAGTGAGCATAGCAATGGCAATAACTGATCTGAACATGATTAATAATAAATAAATCAAATGAAGGCTATCATGATTGGAACTTGTATTTTCCTTCTGACTGTTATTGAAAAGTAAATAAGGTAAACAGGAGCAATAAAAAATGTGCCACATCAAATATATATATATATATATATATATATATATATATATATATATATATATATAGATATATATATATATATAGATATATATAGATATATATAGATATATATATAGATATATACTTTTTGTTTTACTTTCTTTTATCTTCCCTGTGCGTTTACCATAGCTGTACACTCAGTTTCACTGACCTAATTACTGTAAAGTTTCACAACTGAGCAAAAAAAAAAAAAAGAAAAGAAAGGAAAAGAAAAAAACGAGGGTGAAAGGCAGTCAAACAGATTTATGCTAACATAAGTACACATTTGGCATCTAGCAGCGTGCGAGGTTAGCTTTCGGGTGACACTGAAACATCACCCGGCCAGGCTTAAGTTTAACCTGACAGTTTGCTGCTGTGTTTACTTGGTTGCCATGGATGCAGGGAGACTGGCAGACACTGGTTTGCCCCAGCTGCTCTCAGTGGTTTCTAAAGAATCTACATTAAGGACCAGTTGTTGTCCTCGGATGCCAGCAGGTACTCTGATGGCACAGTTGTACCACGGGAAAACACAAGATTTATTAGCTCACCTGGATCACCAAGTGTGAGTTGCATTTAAGCCACTAAGGTATATCATCATTGCAAAACAATGATCTATCAAAAGTCCATGCTAATGCTGGTACAGCCTTCACAGACAGGAACATAGACTGGACTCCTCATTTTAAAGCCTTAACATCATCATTTTTGATTGCTCAGCTGTTTGGGAACCAGAAGGGACCCTGTTTGTACAACTATTGTCAGCTAAGACTAGCATGCTGTCTTTACATAATGCACCCATGAACAGTGTGAGTACAAAACACCCAGATATGCATATGCTAATTACTGCTGCTAATAACTATCTGCTCAGTGAGTGGGAAGGCAGAGGTACTTTACAGCTGTAAATGAAAACACTGCAAACTACGATCCGTGTTTGTACTGTGGCTGTACCTCCAACTTACACAAAGTCATGAAAGATCACGGTAGAGTAAAAGCTTTTTCCAGGAAGCAGCAAAAGAAACAAAGATACCCCCCAGACAGATCCATGAAAACCATGAAATTCTCCCTGAATGAACCCAGAGTTTACATTTCGTCTCTTTCTTGTTTAGAAACATAAGAACCAGCTCATCATCCCTTAATATCTAACTCATTTTTTTACAGCACATTTTCTTGAGGACAAATTTTCCAGAAAAACGCCGCATGTTCAGTGCTTATATATTTTACAGATTAAGTTTGGAATTTTGTGTTGCTTTTTTGCAGTGCTCTTGGTGTGTAAGGGCTGTTAGGGGTTGCTACCCCTATAAACATCAATCCTTTATCCTTGATCCTCTAAAGGATCAAATAATGTTATATGAAGAGTATGCTGTCTTGAACTGATGAATGAATTTAGTTCTTTATTCTGTACCTTTTGTGCTGTTGGCGTACAACACACTCGCTTTCGTGAGTACCTTTACTGATAGTAACGCCATGTGATTCAGCTAATAACACAAGGATTTCATCATTTTTGAAGCCACGCTGAAAATACTCAGCAATCTGTGCATTCATGACTGGATGTAATACTGGTAGCTTAGCTGTAGCATTTATACCTGAGGGCTTCAGCTTCCGGGTAACAAGGAAATGACATCATTCACGTAGATTACTGATTGGCAGCGCTAACTCGAAATTTCAAGTTACTTTTCTCAAAATTTCGAGTAAATAAGTGGAAAATTTGAGTGATGGATCCTTTTTTTTTCTTTAGTGGTGGAAACAGGCTTCCATACTCACCAACTCTATCTAATCAGCAATAAAAACATGGTGCCAAGTCACCAGAAGCACAGGAAATAAATTGGTCTTTGGCTGAATACATCTAGATGAACCAGAATTACTATAATCTTTATTTTAACAAAATTATGCCTCTTACTAGAGTCAAATATTTCCTTGTGGTATCTAAAACTACAAATATTTTCCTGGGTGTCAGTATCAAGTTTTAAATTCTAGTGTCGTTAGCCCAGGACTATAGCTACATTCCTCCTCATTTAACATCTATGAATCAATTTCATTCTGCTTATCTAATTTAAAAAAACAGATATATAAATAGATTTTTTTTAAAAGTAGCATAACTCTAAAGGTGTGTTTAATCAGGTGGCAGCAAACTTGATGACAAGCCATGGGTGTCACGGTCTGGCTAGGGCAGACCGTATGTTGCAGGGAAGGACTCAAGCGCAGACCGAAATGAGATGTGAATAACAAAACAAGCCGTTTATTAAGGAAAGAAACGAGGGTACAAAATAATAGGGAATCGATGAAAACTAAACAATGACCTAAACTGGGTGAACTAAAACAAAACATAGAAAACTCTAAACATAACAAACTGACAGGGATACCTGGAGCGGAGACATAGGAAACAACGGACGAGTACAACGGGTGAATACAACGGACGACCTGACAAAGAATGACTGAGAACACACAGACTAAATGGACACAGGAAGATAATGAGGGAAGTGGCAACACCTGGGGAAACAGCTGGCACACATGAACATAATGACGTCACAGTGGGAGAGTAAAACTGAACACGATGAACACAGAAACGCCAGACCTCTTCACAATAAAACAGGAAACAGAGTGAGACATAGACATGACAACCCGAACTTGACAACGTAAGACACAGACATGAAATACATGAAAAGCAGGGGAGACTTAACATGGTGGAAACACGAGGGGAAAATAACTAGAAACACCTAGGCATGAAAACGATGAACTTAGGAAACCTGAAGGCTACATAAACTAAACACAAAACGCTGGGTCAGCAGACCCAGGATCATGACAATGGGCCAGTGTTGTCTTCATGTTTGTAATGAGGAGGAGAACAGTCAATACTGAGCTCGGTTTTTGTTATGCAAGCTCAGTGGTGTTAACATGTAGGCTTTCTGAAAATATAAGTAGATGATGTTACTTGAGGGTCTTTATCAAATTTAGCCACATTTTGTGTAAGTTAGATTTTTATTTATCATGCAGTACCAACAGAGGAAATGAAGCAGTCCCACATTTATTCTGAAGCAACCGCAGAAACAGAAAACTGGGAGTGCTGCAGACGTTACAGCTCCCAAAGAGCACTGGATTTTGAATACAGATTAACGTCTTGAACTCTGAGTCAGTATTGGATAGCATAAAGAAACAGAAGACTATTTAAATTCACTAACTGCTGCTTGTTCTCCAAGATACCTGGAACTACATACTTGCCAAATACTCAAGGAAGCTAAGGTTAATTTATGTCAAAGTTGCAATATTATTTTAGATTGTGATTTCAACTTGACTCCATCACAAAACTTTGCAGGTGTGTGATTAAGATCTAGTTGAAAGCCAAATTCAAACAAAGCATCCTAACCGAATCCACCAACATGTTGCCGGGTGTTGTAATTGGTGCAATCACATCACAAGACAGTCCTAATTTGTTTCTATTCGTGTTACTTTCCATGAACATAAGGACAAAAATTAAAACATAAAATAGTTTTTAGAACCATCCTGAGTTTATTTTTGTCTCTAAAATGTTTGCGCAGCACTGTACATGCATACATTCAATCGCTTTCATGGGGTAAATAGACAAATATAGCGACTTTGACATGTAAAACTTTATTTTTTAGTGTACACTTTTTGTCAACCAATCTGTTTCCTTAACATGGAATGAAGTTCATGTTGTGCCCAAACATTTTCAGACAAACACCAATTATATTCCTATACAAAAAAATAAAAATAAATTATGGTAATGGATTCACTTTTATTGATTCAGCTTTCATCTGATAATTCATAAAGTAATGACAAAGCTAACAAATCTGTTAACTTTGTAGGAGCAACTTAAATCTTCAATAAGATTGTAAAAGACTGAATTAATTGAGAACATTACCCTGAAGTGATTTCAAGCTTGTCAAGGGTTATACAGTGATGTAAAACAATAAACTACTCCTCTTTAAAATACATTTAATTAAAAAAAAAAAAAAAAAAAAGAAAGAAAGAAGAAGAATTGGATCGGGAAAAGAGCACATGTGTTCTGAGTTAACCTGCGCTCTGAAGTCTGATATTTACATGTTTCTCTTTGCTGTAACTGTGTTGGAGAAGATTACAGCGGCACTATTCATGCTGAGTATTTCACATCATATAAAACATACATCTTGTATGTGCTCATCATAAATATATTTTCAAATAAATCCATAAAAACACAAAGAAAGGATCCCTGATTGGAAACAAAGCTTGAATTACAATTACTTAAATACTCACAGGAATGTAAACATTGCATGTGTTGTTAATAATAAAAAAAATGCACCACTTTTCTTTTCTTATGGTCTTTTACTGCTTTTTCACAACCTGCTGTGTCACACCAGAGGTGTGGCTGCTGTCCCTGAATGCAGTGAAGCACTTGGGCGTGTGGAAAACCGACGGTTTCTTTTCTACCAGTTGGAGTCGAAAACCCTCTTGCACATGTTCGAGTTCTCCTGGTGAAGAGGGAATTCGGAACCAGGAATGAGTGTCTTTCTGCCTTTGCGAGATACAACACTCTTCCCTGATGGCAGGCTCTCATACTTGGTCAGGTATTCACTGAAGGAAGAGCATTACAAATAAAAAGTTAAGTAATATAAGAGATTATTCAAAGATGGCAACATTTTTTTTTATTATTTAGTACCTGACTGGGAAGGTAGATTTGTCCATCTGCAGGCACACCAGGAAGGGGTATTCTGAGAACTGGACAGTGGTAATGAAGTCCAGTGATGCTTCTGTATCAAAGCTGACCTCCACACCCGCTCTTAAAAAGTCCATGTCCACAGTAACGTTGCCAGTGACTACTAATGCTGCTCTGAAAACACAGCCAAATCAAAACAATGTGTTCAACAGACAATGCTGGGACTCTTGGCTTTGTAGGTCTGAAGTTGGAATACACTACCAGTCAAAAGTTTGGATGCACTTTTTTTTACTACTTTCTACATTGTAGATACATACTGAAGACATCAAATATATGAAACAAGATATATAGAATTATGAAGCAAAGGAAAAAAAATATAACTAAATGTGTTTAATATTTTAGATCCTGGAAATAGCCACCCCCTGCTTTGTTGAAAGCACTGCAAACCCTTGGCCTTCTCTCAGTGAGCTTCAGGATGTAGTCACCTGAAATGTTTTCACTTCACAGGTGTGCCTCGTTCATTTGTGGAGTTTGCTTTCTTAAATGGGGTTGGGACAATTAGTTGTGTTGTGCAGAAGTCAGGTTGGTATACAACTGATTGTCCCAATTTGACAACTTTTAGAATTCATATTATGGCAAGAACCAATCAGCTAAGTAAAGAGAAATGACAGTCCATCATTACTTTAAGAACTGAAGGTCAGTCAGTCCAGAAAATTGCCAAAACTTTGAATGTGTCCTCAGGCGCAGTCACTGCACCCCATCTCTACATCAGCTGTTCAGAGGAGTCAGGGTTTTATGATCAAATAGCTGTTAAGAAACCACTACTAAGGAAAAGCAACAAGTAGAACAGATTTGTTTGGGCCAAGAAACACAAGGAATGGACATTAGACCGTTTGAAATCTGTGCTTTGGTCTGGTGAGTGAGCAACCACAGTAGTTGCAATGTGCAAAGTTTGCAGTGACAGTAGGAGAGACCTGACCTAATTTACTGGGGCCCCCACCTGACTCCACTCCCTGACACTGCAAGTGGAGTGCATGATTCTGTTTAAACAAACCTAATGACAGCGAGGACAGCCACTCAGTAAAAAAAAAAAAAAAAAAGCCGTTAACCTTCTGAGAATGAAAAAAAATAGCAAAACTTGGTGAGTGTAGCTGATAATTAAATATAATGCTAAATAACTAAAAGCTGTCTAGTCTATCATTTACTGTTTGGCAGAGGTGCTTTTATTACATAACTTCCGCTAGCATCTCAATATTTTCTTTTCTCTACTCGTTAAATTTGCCTCCTCTGTTGGTCATGACACGTCACAGTCAAGTAAGAATTGTTTTCTTCATGTCAGATTATTTATAACACAGTGGTGATGAATGCTTGTTGGAGGTGAACCCTATGAACAGACTATAGAACCACCACTGACTATAATCTGCTTCTCCTTCTAATATGCTATCAACGTACTGGTGATACCACCAGTATAAGCCTACTTCTTGGTGGGGTTTATCACATGAATGAGGATAAAGTGAACAGAAGTCAAGCAAGTTTCAGTTAAGAAGACACTCACAGAGGGAAAGGTACATATATAAGCCCAATCCCAATGTCTACCCTAATGCCTGAGCACTAAATAGTCAAAACTTTGCTCATGTAGACATGGTGAGATACCAATGTGGTTTGTTCTGCTTCTATAGATAGTCTGCCACTCTATTATCAGAGTGGAAGAGGTACAGCTATGCTGATCCATTCACCTGCCTCTGCCATTCCCCTGCACACAAACAGTCCTGAAGTCCAACTTCAAGTTGCGAACACCCCTCCAAACAATGGTCTACAAACCAAGGCATTGTTTCTAACATCATCATCACAGTGAATCATTCTGAAGCTTCTCTTTAATCACTTAATTAATTAACCAGCTCCGGGACTCAAGTTTAAACATTCTAGATGCAGGACATGAGCACTGATGTGCAGTCCATCAAACCACATATGAATATTAAAAATCTGTAGCATTACTCTTTCATCACCGGATGCCGACAGCTAACTGATATTGAGTTACTGTTGTGCATTGACTGTAATGTTTTTAAAATAGAGAACCAGACAGACCTGATGTCATAGCCACACAACCCTACCAGTGAGACAGGAGTGAAGCACAATACTGGAGCAAATCCAAAGTGCAGATGGAACAAATGAATCAGACAACACTTATAGACTGTCTAAAGTTCACGTAAATCCAACATCAACAGAAATCTATTTGCAGTGGAGTGATGGGGTTTAGAATCGACGTTCAGTCGCAGAGAGTGTTTTCTAAGAACTGTCTGTCTATCAAAAGGCTTTTTGTGCTGTGTTGTACGCTGTTTTATGGTAAAAGTTGTTTATTTCAATGTACCTGTTGTTAACACTGGTCTTGGACTCTCTGTACCACAGACTGATCTCCATGCCTCCAGAAATGTCAATGGCGAGACCTCCTTGAAACTCCGCACTTGCCTTCAGACCAGACTGGAGCTGGATGACCTGAAAGACAGCAAATAAGAAGAAATCCCACAATGGATGCTTAATTGAAATTAAGATAGTTTGCAAAAAAAGAAAAAGAAAGAAATGTGAGTCTTTCTAGATATTAAGTGCTGTAAGCATGTGGAAATTAACCCTAGGAAAACAAGAAACTTCTTTTCTAGTTTAAACTTCATATCACATTTATTCTTTGTGTATATTAGGCCAGAAAATGAGAAAAAACACACCAGACCATATTAACTCTAAGTCTTCATCACACTCTGACAAACATAATTATATATCAGTCATGAATGAGAATGAATCACTTCTACTACCCAAACTAACAATAGTTTATTAAGTCGACAACATAAATACTCACAAGCTGACAAAAAATAAAATGATCAATGTCTGAATTCAGTCCAAAATAGAAAATAACAATGATCAACTTGGCTTTTGTATACACAGAAAGATTCTAGATTGAAATCTGCTTTTGTAGGAAATAATGAGCTTGTCACAGTCACAGACAGGAAGTAACCCTTTTCTATGGATACACTGAAGTCAGAACCGATTCCATGTATTTCCACCGAAAAGCCAATACAAAAGGGATAGAATATCATATGAAAGTAAAATTTTAAAAAAGCACTGTTTTTAAAATAGCACCTGTTTCACAATACCTCATCCTTGTTTCAGCTTCACACATTTAGACCCTACTCACACTTGCGTCATTCACCTCGACAGCTGGAGTTATTAAGTGTGACCCGTTCCTCTCTGTGTCTGTGTACACATAGTCGTTGCATCTGACCAAGTGAAATAGACGTGTGTTGCCCAGCATGACTCATGTGAGCTTTTTCTGCCCTGCCTCCTCTACACTTTCTTGACATTTATGCTAAGTTTGACTTCAGCGTTAAGCCTCTTCAGCCTCCGTCTCCAGTGTCAAAGTCTGCTTATTGCACTCTTAGTCATCCACGTGGCAACGTGATGTAGCAACAATGACGGCACTTCTGACTTCACACAGAGTGTACACGTGTATGTTTTTAAGTGTGTGCTGCTTTTCCTTGAACAGAGTGAACTACAATCTGCAAATCTGACACTGTTTTTGAAGGAGTGGAAAGGCTTCTGGGAACAGCTGATAACTGTGATTGGGATCTTACCTCAGAATGATCCGAGAGCAGGATGAGACCCTTCACGACATTGATGGGGTCTCCAGTCATGGAGAACATTTTAGACATGAGGTCACTGTAACCCTTGAAGAAGGTGACAGGACGCAGCTGGATGTCGAAAAGCAGAGCCGACATCCCGGCAAAGGACTCCAGGTCTTCCTCCCCCTCATCGGGTGTGGCAGCAATCAGAGTCTCCAGACCCTGGGCCTCGATCGCCACCTGGAAGAGAAATGTTCCCATTTATTTCAGTAATTCGCTCTATTTTTGAGGATTCAGTGATTTTATGAAACTCTTTAAGTTCACCTGTAATCCATGTAGCATTGCTTCGTTAGTAGCACCAAAAATATTCATGTTGCTTCTTCTGAGGATCCCAGAGCCTGAATACAAGATGTCCAAACTGTATGTGGAGGTCAGATCGGGGGACTCTGTAGGGAGCAAGACATTAGAAGTACTCAGTTAGTATGCATGTAACTGTGTTTGCTTATATAGTCAAAGATTGATATTTTCTTTAATTAAGCTGACTTACTTTTAATATTTCATCACAATTAAAAAAAAATGTCATTCTTTTGTCACTTACGAGCCATGAATCCTGAAAATGCAGATGATGATCCAACCTTTGCAAAGCGGTTATAGTTACAAGAAATCATGTCCTTCATAGCTTGCCCTAGCACTTTGCTGAAAAAAAAAATGGGAAACCTATTTAACAGTTTTAATATATTGTCATCATATAACTGTCAAGTCCTTCTGAGCTATGATGCAGAGACAGGTTATTTTCCTGTAACACACCTGGCAGGCATCTGGAAGCGTAGGATGTCCTGGATCTTTGACAGCATGTACTTGTTCATTTCATGTGGCAAGTTTCCGATGGACAGAAGCAGATTCTTCACCTCCATGTATGTGGGGTTGCTACTGAGGATGACGTCAGCAGCAGCGGCTCTCACATTTTTCTCATAGATGCGGCGATTCTGGTGGTAAACCCTGTTCACTGTTTGCTTGACCTAAAAAAAAAAAAAAAAAAAAATGATTAGCTGGCAGGAAAGTATTTGTGTGTAATTGTTTAACCACAGAGTAATATTCGATACATACCTCACTGGTCATGAGATTCACATCGTATCTCTGCAGGGCAGTGAGGGCAATGGTGTTGTAGGCTCCCACTTCTGATTCTGCATATTTGGTGAAAATAGGAATGGCCTCGGGCAGGAGAGAGTTTTTTAGGGCCAAAAGGTACATCTGGACCTCCGACTCAACCGTTGTGCTGTCGGGAGCGTTCAATATCATCTTCTTGACCTGCTCCACGATCTGAGAGACAAACATGAAGCAGAAAAATCATCAGTTAACTGTTGGTCATTTTTATTGCATTTGTAGTATATTCCAGTATGTAGGGTACACTTTCTGGCCCTTAAGAAATGCTGGGCTTTGTTCAGTGTCACTTCTTCTTTAGATGACTCACAGGTAAGTTGCAGCCTCCTTTCTGACACAGTTTGTGGACCAGGGCTCCCATAATGATCACCACAGATTCTTTGATGTCAGTACTGCCGATCTTCCCTTTAGAAATATCCTGAAAGGAAAATGTTCCTTATAACAATTTGCTGAAAACACTGACTGCTGGCAGGTAACTTAAGCAAAATTATTCTTTGTTTACAACCAACTGGGAGTGAATCCTGCATTATTATCTTATTACCTAGAGGGCACCAGTTTCTTACGATACCTTCTAAGTGGGAGAAATTCTTAAACTTTCCTTTAACTCACCAGCAGGGCCTGGAGCATTCTCTCATTGGGATGTGAAGCAAAGCCACATGCATAGAGAAACCTCTCCTGCAGAACCAAACCTTTGGCATCAGTGAAGTTAAGGAATTCAAGCATGGCATCCAGGGATTCAGAGGTCTGGGAGGATGTTACAGCATCAACAACCTGAGGTCTGATACCAGCAGAAAGAAGTTAAACAGGGCAGAGCAGTAAAGAGGAAATAAGATGCAAAAAAAAAAATATATATATATATATATATATATATATATATATATGGAGCAAGGCTCTCACTTACAGAGACGTCTTGCTGGCACTCCTCAGCACTTTGAGGATCTCGTCCTTGGGCGCCTTCCTAATGGTCTGGATGAGGGCCAGGAAGCTCCGAGGAGCCCTGGTTTTGGACAGGCTCTCTGGCTCCAGCTGCTTCTTCTCAGCCTGCCAATGTTCAAAAAGCTAAGAGGAAGAACACAGGGGAGAGGGGATTAGAACACAGATCATCTTCACTTAGTAATCAAAGTACAAAAATAAACTGTATCTGTTTACCAAGACTGTACTATTACAAGTCATTTTGTTTTAATGACTTGAACAGCTCAACTTGAAACCACTTTTCCTATTCAGAACAAGGTTTAAATGCATGAAAAGTGCTCCTGGAGAGGAAACACAAGTACAAGACCTTTCCCTGTCCTGTTAATACAAATTTAAAGAGACGTGTTATTTATGTGAATAGAAATACATAATAGCGAATTAATTCTCAGAGCCAGATAAGCTATGTTAGCTATACATGGGTGATAATACCATAACAAAAGAAAAGAAAAGATAGTGAAATATTCAGATCAATTACATTTTATTTACAGTATATTGCACCAAATCAAAACAACAGTTGCCTGAAGGCGTTCTACACATCTCTATAGTATCTATAGTAGGGAGGGATCCCCAACAATCAGGCAACTCCCCTTATAAGGGGAGAGGAAGGAATAACTGCCTTTTGACAGGAAGAAACCTCTGGCAGAACCAGGGTCAGGGAGGAGCAGCCATAGCATCCATGAGAACAAAGCTGTGTGACAGTGACGATTTGTAAGTAAACAGTTACTCACCGATGGGCAGCCTTTGCACTCAGATTTGACCTTCTCAGCCGCAATACCAACAGCTGCCAGTTTGGCATCTATTGACTTGACAACTGCAGCAGCATCTTTCCCGGCAGCCTCCAGTGGTCCTGCCTCTGTACCAACCAATTTCAGGCTTTGCCTAGGATAGAAGGAAGTACAATTTGAAGTGTGCAGTTATAAAACACGGAATCTCAGATGAATTCCCAGTCAGGGTACTTACCTGGACGAGACTTTAGCTGCAACAGATCTGCGAGCATTAACAGCCAGGGAGTGTGTTTCTTCAGCCTCAGCTGAGCGGATGAAACCATTTTCAAGTGTGAACACTGTAACAGAACTGGACTTCCTACTCACACCCAGGACCTGGAGGGGGCGGGATTCAGAAATACTTCAGAAATCAGCTTGCAAAAGTTAGTGTTTAGTATGGTTAGAGTTGGAGTTGTTCTGGATGTTGACTGACCTTACTGTGAGTGGTAAATCCAGCCTCTTCTGTCTTACATGTCTCTAGATTCTTGGTTCTTGTTACTTGACCTTTTACTGCCTTGTACTCAACAGTACACCTCCCAGACACATCATTCTGTTTAAACAGACAGCTTGTTTTTATTAGTAACGTACATGGATGTATGTTAAAAATGATTGTGAAATGATTAGTTTGTCACTAACCTCTACAACCTTCCCAGTACTGAGCTGCACTTGCAGCAAGCTGGCCAGGCCTCGTTTTAGATTCTTGACTGTTGCAGGTTCTGACCGGTAGGAATAAAATGCTTTTGCCTACAGTGTAGATGTAAAAAGAAAGCAACATGTCAGAGCAGAATTTTATGCTCTCAAACAATGCATATCAAACTGCACCAGCAGTTAAAATAGCAACTGAGGCAAACAACCTTCCGTTTTGTGCATGCTGTAACTGACAATGGCTTTACAGGTGTCAGTTTTCCTTTGCGCACTCGTGTACAGAAACATGTGTGCATAGTTGTGACATCAGGGACTATTTGCATTACGTGCAGGCATTAGTGCTGTTCTTTGAAGTGCAGATAAAAAATGTTAAAAACTTAGAATGACTTTAGCATTAGCACATAAAATAAAAGACCTGAAGGAGAAATAGTATAATGCAATGTTATAATATATTTTCAAATCATTCTAGTTTAAAATATATAAGACATCACACTTCTACTTTCAACACAAACAAACACACTAGAAGTCTGGAAGTTACTTAAGTAACTTAAGTACTTAAGAGTTGAGTATGTTGAAACAATTGAAAAAGAAACATGTCAGTTCTTTGAGGAGCACACTGAGAGATCCAGGGTGTTTTTAAATCACCTCAAATGTATTATTGATGTTGTAGACACATGCAACACATGGCAAATGGTGCTCTCAGATATATTGTGAATCATGCGGCTGTATCACTCTCAGGCTTTTTGGTAAACAGACTTGAAATGATTCAGATCAGACTGACCATATATTTAAATTTATCACACCACAAATTTCTCCAATGAGGCTTCAGTTTGGCTCAATAATGGACTTTGACTCTCAGTCATGAGTTTAGGGATCAGCCAGTTACATCACCCTACAGTGTCTCCTTTACAGTATGTAATTTATTCGTGGCCCCCCAACCACAATATCAGATAGGACCACCATAAATAGACGCTCCACTGCTACTCTGTGTATTTTTCCTGCCACAGCTTGCCATCGGTAAAAATAAACTAACAACACCAAGGGAGACACTCTTCTATCGTATTTCACATACACTCAAAACTTTTCTCCAAACTGGATCTAAGATGATATTTTAGCTAAAATGTGTGAGACTTTCTTGAATCCTGTTACAGAAGTTACAGATCAGTACAAGACACAAATTTAAATAGGTTTGGATGAAGTGTGGCATCCATATCTACCAGTGAAGGCGATGTCTGAAACAAGTCTGAACAACACACAAAAAACTCTTCACTGACTGCACCACACACTGGGTGTGAGAAATAACTGCATCACTTTTTTCCTTCAAAAAGGTTTTAATGTGTTAATAGTGTAATTTTTTTCAAGATGAAAAAAGCAAAAATACTAGAATTTAAAAAATAAATTATTACAAATGTGTTAAAATATATGAAAAGTTAAAAGAATTGTTAAAAATTATTATCAGCAAAAAACCCAAAAAATAAATATGAACATATTTTAAAAATTTTAAATTTAAAATGTAAAAGTTAAAAAAAAGATATAAAACATATTGAAAAGAGCAAATATAATTATGCCAGATAGTTACATTTAAAAAAAAACCCTTTTTGTTTTGTTTTCTCTGCTAATCTTATATATTTGATTGTCTCAGTTTTCACATATTAAAAATGTGTTTAAAAACAAATCAAAATTCAAAAATTTGAAAAATAGAAAAAAAACCCCACAAAAATATTTTTTTTATTATATTATCGTCTAGCTTTTCTATCTAGTCAGGATTTTCTAGATGAGCAGTTTTTATATATTTTTTATAATTTATTTCAATGACATTTATTTAACTTTCAACCCTTTTTTTGCAGGTTGTGCTCTCTTCATAGAACACACTGCTTCAAACAAGTTATTGCAGGTCTTTGTATTATACTGTATTGCATTACAATGTATACATTGAGGGGCTGAGCTGTCAACTGATCACCACCTGGTGGTGAGTTGGATCAGGTGGCGGGGGAGGACGCTGGACAGACCTGGTGCACCTAAACGCGTAGTGAGGGTGTGCTGGGAACGTCTAGCAGAGGCCCCAGTCCGCGAGATCTTCAACGCACACCTCCGGCAGAGCTTCAACAGCATTCCGAGGGAGACTGGGGACATTGAGTCCGAATGGACCATGTTCAGCGTCTCCATTGTTGAAGCTGCTGCATTGAGCTGCGGCCGCAAGGTGGTTGGTGCCTGCCGTGGTGGTAATCCCCGAACCAAATGGTGGACACCAGAGGTGAAGGGAGCCACCAGGCTGAAGAAGGAGTCCTATCAGGCTTGGTTAGCCTGTGGGACTTCAGAGGCAGCCGACAGATATCGACAGGCCAAGCGGAATGCGGCTCAGGCAGTGGCTGAAGCAAAAACTCGGGTGTGGGAGGAGTTCGGAGAGGCCATGGAAAAAGACTTTCGGACTGCCTCAAAGAGATTCTGGCAAACCGTCAGGCGTCTCAGGAGGGGAAAGCGGTGCTCTACCTGCACTGTGTATAGTGCTGGCAGAGCGCTGCTGACGTCGACTGAGAAAATTGTCAGGCGGTGGAAGGAATACTTCGAGGACCTCCTTAATCCCACTGACACGTCTTCCGAGGAGGAAGCAGAGTCTGGGGATGAGGGGAATGACCCACCAATTTCCGGGGGCGAGGTCACTGAGGCAGTTAAACAACTCCTTGGTGACAGAGCCCCTGGTGTTGATGAGGTCCGCCCCAAGTTCCTGAAGGCTCTGGAGGTTGTAGGGCTGTCTTGGTTGACACGCCTCTGCAATGTTGCGTGGAGATCAGGGGCAGTACCTGTGGACTGGCAGACCGGGGTGGTGGTCCCCATCTTTAAGAAGGGGGACCGGAGGGTGTGTTCCAACTACAGGGGGATCACACTCCTCAGCCTCCCTGGGAAAGTCTATGCCAGGGTGCTGGAAAGGAGAGTTCGTCCGCTAGTCGAACCTCGGATACAGGAGGAACAATGCGGTTTTCGTCCTGGTCGCGGAACACTGGACCAGCTCTTTATCCTCTCAAGGATACTTGAGGGTGCATGGGAGTTTGCCCAACCAGTCTACATGTGTTTTGTGGACTTGGAGAAGGCATTCGACCGTGTCCCTCGGGGTGTCCTGTGGGAGGTGTTGCGGGAGTATGGGGTGTCTGGCCCATTGCTACGGGCCATTCGATCCCTATACAACCGTTGCAAGAGCTTGGTTTGCATTGCCGGCAATAAGTCGGACTCGTTCCCGGTGGGTGATGGGCTCCGCCAGGGCTGCCCTTTGTCTCCGGTTCTGTTCATAATTTTTATGGACAGGATTTCTAGGCGCAGCCAAGTGGCGGAGGGCTTTCACTTTGGTGGCCTCAAAATCTCATCTCTGCTTTTCGCGGATGATGTGGTTCTGTTGGCTTCATCGGGTGAGGGCCTCCAGCTCGCACTGGAACGGTTCGCAGCCGAGTGTGAAGCAGCGGGAATGAGGATCAGCACTTCCAAATCTGAGGCCATGGTTCTCAGCCGGAAAAGGGTGGAGTGCCCACTCCGGGTCGGGAATGAGTTCCTGCCCCAAGTGGAGGAGTTCAAGTATCTCGGGGTCTTGTTCGCGAGTGATGGGAGAAGGGAGCCGGAGATCGACAGACGGATTGGGGCTGCAGCTGCAGTAATGCAGACGCTGCACCGGTCCGTCGTGGTGAAGAGGGAGCTGAGTGTAAAAGCGAAGCTCTCAATGTACCGGTCGATCTACGTCCCTATCCTCACCTATGGCCACGAGCTGTGGGTAGTGACCGAAAGAACGAGATCGCGGATACAAGCGGCAGAAATGAGCTTCCTCCGAAGGGTGGCTGGCCTCTCCCTTAGAGATAGGGTGAGAAGTTCGGCCATCCGGGAGGGGCTCAGAGTAGAGCCGCTGCTGCTCCACATCGAAAGGAGCCAGCTGAGGTGGTTCGGGCATCTGACAAGGATGCCCCCTGGGCGCCTCCTGGGTGAGGTGTTCCAGGCATGTCCCACCGGGAGGAGGCCCCGGGGCAGACCCAGGACACGCTGGAGAGATTATATCTCTCGGCTGGCCTGGGAACGCCTTGGTATTCCCCCGGATAAGCTGGAGGAGGTGGCTGGGGAGAGGGAGGTCTGGGCCTCTTTGCTTAGGCTGCTGCCCCCGCGACCCGGCCCCAGATAAAGCGGATGAAGATGGATGGATGGATGGATGGATGGATGGATACATTTTTAATACATTGTTAAATGTGACAATTATTGAATGAAAACTGGTTACAAAGTCTTATTAGATTTGTTTTAACAAGCTGCCAACATGAAAGTTCAGTCTCATCACGCTTCATGCTCGTCTAAAGTATAAAGCTTTGAAACAGACCATATAATAATTATTATATTTAATTATTAAATAATTATTAAATAATTATTAAAGTTTTAAGCCCAAAGTCCCTCTTTTAGTCAGACTCCATCATTCATTCATTCATTTATTGACCCTTTGAACCAGCTGACCTTTGCACATGCATGCACACATCTGTCTGGTATTTCCGCTGCCAGCATCATCACTTCAGTATAATGAAAGTACACTCATTAACTCTCTGATGACAGCAACAGTGCTGTGAGTTCTGCAAGGACAGTACTGACTTTCTATCACTACCTATATCAGCATGCCTTCCATTTAAAAGAGAAGAAGAAAATAATGACTATCATTCCAAAAAAGCTGACAATTACATTAGGTCAGAGATTCCTTTGAAGCTACAACAGTGGTTTTCTTACCTTTCCATTTTTTAGATGCACCAAGAAAGGCTTTGTTAGAGCTGCTAGTTTATTTTTTCCCAAAATACTTTCGGTTGTGGATCCATGTAGGATGTTCTTTTTCTCTGATCTGGGCGACACAGGCTCTATCCTCAAATTTGAGATCTGTTAAAGAGAGATTGATTAATTATAACAAAAAGCTTGTTTTCTTCTTTTTCTATCACAAGCTAGCTTGAGTAAAACGTTTCATTCAAATGAATTTAGAGTTAACATTAAATTAATGTACGATATAATCTCATTATGTCCTCTCTCAGCATAGATTCGGGTCCACATACCGCCAGTTGAATCAGCTGGTCATCCTTGTTGCTCTGATCTCTCCAAACCAGATTAACGTTCACATCACTTGAGAACTTGTAGCCAGCACTGCCCTCTTTTGACCCCCTGGCTCTGTCTACCAGAACCTCAGTGGTGTAGCTGAATTTGTACAGCTGGTTGTTGTTCAGCCGGGGTCCAGCAGCAGCACCTGAAGAAACACAGGAAGCACAGCTTGTGAACAAACATCGGGTTACAATCATCTATGAAAAGACTTTTAGCTCAGACAATGCATCATTATTATGATTATGATTACTATTATTATCATGAGAGTGAAATAGTAATCCACCACTTCAAAAAGCAAGTGTTTGTCATTTTTAAGAGAATAATGTTGTGTGTAGTTAAATCATTGAGGCTCCAAATTCTTACATTTGAGGAATAGTTGCTGATAAGCTGATAGTGTTTCTCAGAAAATCACATCAATAACACAACAGCTCAGGTTTGTAGAAAGTCTAAGACATAATTTGGTCATTTATTTCATTTGAAAAGTTTCTGCTTAGTAGAAAACTTTAAATGCCATCAAATAAATAGCTTTTAGACTGATTATTAAAACACTTAGAGGAAGTGATGTGCAGATTTGAAAGTTTAGAGCTTTTAATTTAACTTCAGAGCAATGCTGAGATGAACTGAGGTGCCGCATACACTGCCAGTTATATCAAAGTAACTTGTTCATATTAAAAACATATATTTTGCAACAAATTCCCTGATATAAATGGACAAACTGCATAGTGGGTACGTTTGTAGAGCTGTTGTGATTCAATCAGCGGTCATTTAACTGGGTGTGCTCCAAGTGAGAGAAGATAAAACTCTCTCCCGGGCTCTATTAGTGACACCCTTTATGAGATTACTCCACAGGGGAAGACAGACTGACGTGTCAGTATTTGATTTCATCATGGGTCACTGTGCACCCTGAAGCCTATTTGATCAGTTTGTGGATCTTTTTGCTCCCTGGGAAACCTCAAAGGATATTTCAGAGAGATCTGAAGCCAGTCATCATTACAAATGGCACATATTACGTGCTTTTATGTTAGGTCTCCTTTACCTCTTATAAGCTGGTGATTTCATCAAACAGCACTATATGGGAAGCCACTCCACTGACATTGAATGTGATGGTTGTTTTCCTGCCAGCATTCATTCATTTGTGCCTTTGAAAGTTTCAGTGTCTCAGAAGCAAGAAGCAAGGAACAACAAGCCCATCAGTAACTAACAAACATTTCTTTTCTGTAAACGCCTCAAGAAAACAGCAAAGTGCCAGAGTTTTGACCAATACCTACAAATCAAGATATCAATCTTCTAGTCCCAAATAAACTCAATCAGGCTTCGCTATAACTGACAGCTTTCCTCTAAACATCCCCAAAGTCCCCTCAGAAAGACTCATCAACTCACCTTTGGCAGAAGCTGAGATAGATATGGCTGCACAAATCAAGAACACAACAAAAGTCAGCATTGTGCGTCCTCTCTCTGCGGCCAGATGAATTTAAAAATCAGTCAATGGATGAAGTGGCACCACAGGGCCAAAAAAAGGAAAGGCAAAGCAGCTCCAAGCTTCTTCTGCTTTGTTTTATCGGAGCGGAGGGCAGACTCCAAACTCCACGCTCAAGTACTAAGTACGAGATAACCAGCAAATCATTAACCTCAGCAGCACAGGTTTGACAGGAACATCTGCTATCCACATATGTAGCCATGTGTCCCCTTTTTAATGCGGCGGTGTAGCGTCTGAGTCTGCGCGAGGGCTTAATCAATGAGACCGGGTTATCTGATTGACTCAAGTCATCAAGTAAGTGAGACAAGCCGTCTGATTTATTTCAGCTCCCCAGGTTATTCCCCTCGACTGATCAGCAGAGTAAAGTTACTTTAAAAATAAAAGTGCGAAAATATCAGAATGAATGAGTTTAAGAGAGAGAAACAACTTTCGCCTTATTTCATCTGCAGTGAACAGTCGAGACTTTGTCGTCGAGTCTTGGTTTGGAGGAAATGGGCAGTCTGTCGGAGAAACCAGCCCCGTAGCTCAGATTACAGCATCTCAGTGTGGGCTGTAAAAACGCAAATTTCTACCGTGGGCCCGAATATTTAGTGTGTGGGTTATTACCGCGATATATAAAACTGTAGATGTGTAGTTTCCCTCGTGCAGATGCATTAATTCCTGCAAAACTCAGTCTGTTTAATGAAAGCCGCTGTTGATTAAGGACCTACCAATTGGAATGGCTCCTGTAGGCCAGACTGTGTTTCAACTGAGATCCGTTTAGATATTTACTGTCTATTTGGCTGTTTGTTTCTTAGCAGAGCCTGAACACACACAAAAAAAACATATCGGTTGAATTAAAAAAAAATAGTTTCTAGTCATGTATGAAAACACATCTGCCACTTTGTGACTGTAAAGGGTTTTTTTTTCTTTTAATTTTACAGCCTTGTTGTCCTAGCCCTGTAGCTAGGCAGATGTGTGGTTGTGGAGAGATAATGTAAGTATGGAAAATGTCCTTGTAGAAAATCATGCTGTGAAACAAGCCATGCCATTGTTTTAACATTTACCACGTGGCTCCATTGGTAGTGGTTTACACATCTGCTCACAAGTCAAAGATTCCAGGTTTAATTCTGGAGACACACATCAGCAGGAGCTGGGTGCACAGTGACCCATATTTATTTTATTCATAAAAAATAAAATAAAATCATGCAGAGCTACCTGCTGTGGTGACCTCTTGTGAATAAGGGAGCAGCTGGAAGTAGCCTTACTGAGATGACCCCAAAAATGTATTTTTTTAACCAGTAATAATAAAATATCTCATGGCTATTTTCAAGTAAACAAGTGAATCCTGATGCATCAACGCTGGATGCAGCAGTTCCAGTGTAGCAGTGGGGATGATGGTGATGATGATCAGTATGATGTATGATTTCTATAAAATTAGATTTAAAAACGACCTCTTTTTTTTCCATAATTTACTGATAACAAACTCCAACAACTGGAAAGTAAATACTGTGAACTATAGTCAGCAGCCAAAAAAGCTGTTAGGCTTTTCTGGTGGACTCAACATCTGTCACAGATTATCTGCAGATAAGAGAGAAGGATGTGTGTTATGGCCTGTGGCATACTGACTAAAAGTAACAGTACAAACACAGGTACAGAACAAAAAAAACGAGTTTGGATACCTTAGATAAAGCAGAAAAATTACAATAACAAGACCAAATAAGGTGGCTCTTTGAGACACAGATTTTACTAATGTCTTAATATATCTTAATATTGCATACATATTCATTGTTAAAATTTAAACCTACATATTATTTAAATGTATTGGCTTGTTTTCCAAGTGAAAAAAAATGATGTCTTGCCATAAGAATCCACCTATTTTCTTCAACTTATCCAGTTCAGTGTTGTGGGGATGGTTATCCCAGCAGTTACAGGGCAAGAGAAAGGGAAAAACCTTGTACTGGTCACCAGTCTACTGACAGACCCTTCATGCTAATATTCACACCTCTGAATTTTGACTTGCCAGTTAACCTAACCTGTGTGTGTTTTAGGATGGGGAGAACATATAAACTCCACTCAGAAAGGCCCCAGCAAACTGGTGGATTCAAATACATCCATCACATGTATGGGAATCACGAGTAAACCTAACAAGCATGTCTTTACCCTGTGGTAGGGAGCAGCGTACCCAGAGGGACACCCACACAGAGAAAATGAGAACATGCAAACTCTGATTGATGCAAAATATTTTTATTAACTCATTCACTGCCAGCCATTGGCAGTGAATGAGTTAAACCCATTGACTCATTCACTGCAATTGACGGCTATAGACGTCAATGGCAGTGAATGAGTTAATAACAAACAGCCATTCCATTTATAGTTGTGGAGTTTATAGTTTCTGTCAGTTGCTGCATTTTTATGACATAGACATGAGTTTTAATTATTCAGTGACTTCTTTCACATGCAAACAAATTGCAGATGCTGGTGTCCCCACACTGCAAAAAGGAGTTACGATTATGTTATTCATAGAAGAAGAATTATAGCCTTAGCATGTTTCCATCCACCAAGATTAGTTTAACGATTTATTGGTCGAAAACTGACAAAAAAAGTCTTATAACATAAAAAGTATTATTGCTACAAGTGTGGTGTGTATTGTCAATATACAGAAAGTACCATATAAAGATTTAAATTGTCATGTCATTTGACATCTGACCTCTACTTCAAGGTCAAAATGATGATACGATACAGAGTTATTTAAAGCTACGTTCCTTACTGCCATTGTTTATAGTGATAATTTCCAGGCTTATAGGAACGATATATGGGGATTCTAAATGTCACATTACTCTGGAGCTCTGACCTTTTCTTCAAGGTTAAATAAGGTCAAACTTTCACAAAATAAACACCCTATAATCTTTATATAAGTTATTCACGTCCAGTTATTTACAAGTCAGTACCTCTTTTCCATCACCTACTCCTACATAACATTTAGCTAAAATATCAAACAACATTCAAGTAAAAGTAAATACTGCCCAGTGTCTGAGCTGCCTTGGTGGAGATTTGCTTTCTCAGTGTGCTTCTTGGAAATCTGGATTTAAAAAAACAAGAAACAAACTCCAAACAATGCCATTAGATTGGCACTCATAATCAAAGTACAGAGGAGTGGACACGTTTGAGAGGAAAACTGATTACTATTAACTGATTAGTGGGCACGTGTCAACTTTTCTTTCTCTTTACAGCCTGAAAAGGATCAAAACTCACACTGAGGCAGATAACACCCAATGTATGCCAAAGGTCAGTTCCTGATAACCAGAGGTGTGGACTCGAGTCACATGACTTGGACTCGAGTCAGACTCGAGTCATTAATTTTATGACTTTAGACTTGACTTGAAAAAATGTTCTAAGACTTGTGACTTGACTTGGACTTTTACACCAATGACTTGGGACTTGAATTGGACTTTAACCGGTTTACTTGAAAAGACTTGATATTTTACCCCAAATATAAAATTTAACATGCATATTATATAGAGATTGAAAATGTGACGTCATTCACGGGTAGAACCGCAAAGGATTCTGGGAACTCGTGGCAAGAGGTACTAGCGCACACAGACTTTCAATTGAAATCAGTTATACAGCGATAAAAAGAAACACAAAAATGTCAAGAAGCTGTTGTATTATTAACTGCAATAGCCGGTCGCATGACAGCCACGGGAAGCCGACGGGTAAAGAGATCGGTTGTTATCGGATTACGTCGTTGAAGAGAAATTGTTCGAGCCATGTTTCCGAAGTAACAAAGACGCGACGGATGGCCTGGATTGCAGCCATTCAAAGACCAAATATAACGTCCCAGAACACTCCAGCTCACAGGTTAGTCTGCTCCAAGCATTTACACGAAGGTCAGTCTGCTGTTGTAGTTAATGCGTCATTTTTCTTAACATAATTGGTGATGTAGGTTACAAGCAAGTCTGGCGCTGAACAGAAATTGTCGCGCTATGCTCCTTTGTTTATTGTGCATAAATAGTGAATTGTCCTGACACAATATTGCGTTTCGCTTCTGTTATTATGGTACATTGACAAAAACATATACTTTTATTCACAGGATAAAACAGGTTTTTTGTATCACTAATTGCCCAGTACAATTACAGCATACAATATTATTGTCACTGCTACATTTCTGTGATGGGTACCAGAAATTATTTCCACTACTAATTAATTACCGTTGAGCTCAAAGGTCCTATTAATAAACGGTTAAGGAATGTAAATTTATGACGACGATTTGTGAGACTGGTAAACTTATGATACGTACGATGGTCTTTCGTTCTACACGGTGCATTTCAAGGTCCTGCACCCATCTGTCGGTAAACTGTACCTGGGCTTGTTGCAGTGACCTGAAGTTACTAAACTTCATGAGTGTATGCACTCACTCCAAGAACCGTATAATTATAAATATGCATATAAATATGCTACGATGAGATAGCTGACTTCATCTAACTAGCAAATGTTGTCCAGGCTACGTTGGTGATGCAGTTTTTTTTTAATGTGTATGATATTTTTGTCATGCGATTTTAAAGCTGGTCCTACAAGCGCATCCAAGAATAACATGCAGCTTATCTCAGAACTGTCCGTGAAAATTATTCTTGGAGCTAGGTTTAATTGAGCTGCATTTTAAAGAGGTGCAATTTCACAATTTGTGTATATTTTCTAAGTTCACTATTTTGTCATGTGTTGAGAAAAACAGATTTAAAAATTACATGGTCTAATATTTACATTTAGCATATAACTGCAACATGCTTTTTTTTCGTTTTTTTGAATGACTCGAAAGGACTTGAAATTCAAAGTTTCAGACTTGTGACTTGACTCGGACTTTTACACCAGTGACTTGAGACTCGACTCTGACTTGCCTGACATTACTTGAGACTTGACTTGAGACTTGAGGATAAAGACTTGAGACTTACTTGAGACTTTCAAAACAATGACTTGGTCCCACCTCTGCTGATAACTCAGAAAACAGATACTGCATGCTGGTTATCTGCGATATGTTGATAGGAAAATAAGTGTATGTGTGTGTGGCTCTAATCTAATTAACACATGTACCATTGCTCTCACTAACTCATCTGAAGGCTAACATCATATCTGAATACACACCTAATTTTAGCATTTGTAATAGCTAAAATGTAATCATAAATAATTACTGAGTAGCACAACTGAGAACACATAATGTACTGGTGATTGCTGGCTAGTGAACAACAATGGCAGCAGCTAAGCCACATTGGAGTGTATGTGTACTTTATATGAAAGTTAAATCAAGTTACATCCAACAAGTGTTAGAGGATCCAAAACTTTTATTTTTAAAATCCATATCTCATAGTTAAACTTTATTTTTCAGATATCATCCAAAATCAAACTTTAAATTGAATTTTAAATGGTATGTTGTTACCTCCATGTGTTGACGTAATGGATTATCAACTACATGTTGAACTGACTGAGCTAAAACACTGAAAGGATCTCATCTACCATGAACTCAAATTTTCTTTAAGGTCATTTAAAAGATGAATACTTAACTGTTTAATTCCAGCAAAGCCTGAAACTTGCCATGCTGTGTTGTCATACTCACCAGCTACCTTATTAGGCAGCCCTTTTCAGCTTCTCGTTAGGCACGTTGACATTGGTCAAGATGACCTGCCGAAGTTCAAACTGAGCATCAGAATGGGGAACCAAAAGTTAAATTTCTGGCTCGACTTCACCTACTTCAAAGCTGTGTGAAAAAGATCAATATTCTAACGAGGCTGAAGCTACAGCAACACTTTAATACTTTATGATGCATTTTTTAAGCTTCAACATCATCAGAATGGGGACAAAAAAGTGATTTAAGTGATTCTGAACGTGGCATGGTTGATGGTGTCAGACAGGCTGATCTCAGTATTTCAGAAACTGTTGATATACTGAAATTTCTCCACACAACCATCTCTAGGGGTTTACAGAGAATGGTCTGAAACAGAGAAAATGAGTGGCAGTTCTCTGCGTGAAGATGCCTTGTTGGAGGAGAATGACCCAACTGCTTTTAGCTGATAGGAAGGTAACAGTAGCTCAAATAACCCCTTGTTGCAACCAAGGTCTGCAGAAGAACATCTCTGAACACATAACCTTTTAAATCTTGAAGCAGCTACTGCAGCAGAAGACCACACCAGGTGCCACTCCTGTCAGCAAACATCAGAAAACTGAGGCTACAATTCACAGATTCACCAAAATTGAACAACAGATGAGTTAAAAAGCAGTTTTGATTTCTACTGAAAGATTTGGATCAGAATTTCTTGACACACGTTTGGCCTTTTAGTATCAGCTAAATATATTTTAAACCCCACAGCCTACCTGAGTGTTGTTGCTGACCATGTCCATCTCTTTATGACCACATTGTTCCCATCTTCTGGTGGCTCTTCCAGCAAGATAACACACGTTTTCACAAAGCTCAGGTCATCTCAAACTGGTTTGCTGAACATGACAATGAGTTCTCTGTACTCAAACGGCCTTCATAGTCAACAGAGCTCAATCCGAAAGAGTACCTTTGGAAGGTGGAGGGACAGGAACTTTACATCATGTATACAGCTGACAAATCTGCATCAACTGTGTGATGCTATCATGTTAATATGGACTAAAACCTCTGAGCACCTTACTGATTCTGTGCCACAAAGAATTAAAGGAGCTGAAGGTCCAACCTGGTACGAGCAAAGTCTGACTAATGAAGTAACTGGGGAGTCATCTTCTTGACACAAGCCACAGCAGTGCTTTTCCTATTTTTTCTTTCCCACCCATCACAGGCTCACTTCTCTGCTAACATTTTGACCTCAGTGAGGTCATAATCCCAGGGTTGTCGACCCCAGCATATGTTTTAATAATATTATTATTATTGCTTGAGTGTACCACGCCTTTAGTTTCAGTATATGAAAACCGTACGCAAATTAAACCTAAAAATATGTGATACCCACAGCTGGAGACCAGTTGGAGGGTTACAGTGAAAAAAAGGTCCAACATATATATTGTTTTAAACACAAGATGGAGGTAGTGAGTTGTCATTCACCCAGTCACACTGGAGTACAATTCCTCTGCAGCGCTACCATTAATTTTAGTCTGAGGTAAGTGCGGTATCAGTGTAACATATTATCCAGACAAAGTATACACAGAAATAGACAAAATAATACAAAGAACAACATTTATTCAGATGTATCTACATCTTATCACAATCCAGTTATTTACAAGAATCAGGAGTACACGTGAAAGAAAAGTGTGGTTATAATCGGGAGTATGTAGAAATCGCAAATATGGCACTAAGTGGCAGGTAAACAGATATCTGACACCATTTTGGCATTCTAACATTTTCTCAGTATAAGATTATACATGTGGTAGAAACCAGAAACACATTGATTAATATCATATTGTCATCAGCTGCAGAGGAAAAGTTCACAGGTTCACTAGTCCTTTACATTAAATGGCTTTTTTCACTCTGTTAAGAGAAAACTTTGTGTGTTTAATATCACTGAATTTTTAATAAATGCTGATGACAGAGCTTGCGCGCTCTACTTTCAAGTACTGTGCATTTGTAAATTAAATAATTTACTTCTATGTTCAATTAAGTGCCAACAAGCAGTAAAAAAAAAGTAAAAATCTAACAAATAAGGGTTTTCACGATTTCAACACACTGGCCACAACTAAAAATAAAGGCAAATTAATGAAGGTATGACAGAACACTAATGGACAAAAAGATTGTGTGCAAAGAAGGTGACTACACTAAAAAAGTCCCCAAACCCATTTTCAAGGTGACACTTATGAAGTACCAGGATGTTACATAAGCATATTATGGAAAGTTCCCCCTCCAGTGGCTGCTGCTTGACCAGATAACAGTCTGTCATGACAAAAAGCCGAACAGCTGAAATGAACTTCATTATCCTCTGTCCTCTGTGAAGATTAAAGTGCTTAAGGCTGAGTTTTGATTAGATGCCACATCGTTGGGTTTCTCTCAGTACATGTATTACATTATTTTGTCATTCTTTCCAAGAAAAGCAAGTTTACAAAGCTGAACACATCCATCACGTCTCTTCGTGAAACTACACGGTGACTACATCCCCCATAAGTCAAACTGCAATCTGTAACAGTGTCCACATCTAAAGTTCGTTCTCTTAAGTAGACTCCATCAAACATTCAACAAAGTGCTAACCAGCCGATTCAATCGAAATTACTATTTTACAAATACTTTAAAATACTTAACACAGTTAGAAGCCGATGTCCTATCAAGAGACAAAAGGCATGCAGTGCATTTCCAGAATCACTTTTATCTTCTTACACACCCTTTACATGCAGCTGTTAAAAAACTGCAGCTGTGAGACATATAAAACCACAGACCATATTCTAAATGAAGCACTACCTCAGAGAAACGCCGTCTCCGCTTGTTATCTGGGCAAAACACATTATCTTCCTGGCTTCTTCAACACAGCCTTTACTGTAACTGTAGCTTTTACTGAAATATTATTTTCCATTGTTTTTGTGTGTATAGTAGTATATTTCAGAGGGGGGGTGCTTCATTTAAAATACAGTAACTCTAAAAATAATTCTAAATTTACTATTTACATATGAGCGAGACTCTTCATACTGCACATTTTAGGTGACTAAAGTACTTCCCTTCAACGCTGGCATCCGAGCCGCAGTCCTGTAAAAATTAAATAAAAATAAAAAATAAAAAACATCGGAGGAGATCGATAATTTATACTGCTATATTGATCTCAAAGCGCTTACCTTGTACATCTTTCTTGCCTTTGAAAACTCTCTGGAGGTCTTAGGTAAACAAACTGCACAAAAACAGGAAGCAGATTTATGAATCGGAACAATAAAACAACCAAGACAATAAAAAGCACAAGCAAAATAAGCTTTGTTTGCAACACTGAGAAGCAGAGGGTTAGTTAATACAACATGCTTATTTTGTGAATTATGATCCCATATAGAATGAAATAAATAACCAAGATGGCGACAGGAAAACGCTGACTAAATAGTCAAACTTCAAAGCAGGACTTTGCAAAGCAGCGGGTGATGGTGGTATTTAGAGGTTTGTGTGTGCTGCAGCACATTTTCAAGTTTCCAATTGGGTGGATGTTTTTTAAGTTTTAGAATAACTGGGGCAGCTTGTTTCCTTACATTACACTTGCCATTAACACTAATGATGTAATACCGATGAAGCTGTTTGTGATTCTTTTTGTTTTTAAGTTCAAGATGTTTGCAACAACGTTTAATTTTTTCATCAGGGCGCCTTTCTAGCCTGACGGTGGTGCTTTGCAGAAAGTCCCTGAATAACCAAAGTTACCACAAAGCAACTCAGTATGTGACAATTCACACAATTATCTCACTTGGAAGCAAAGATATCAACCTGCTGGTGTTAATACAGGGAAACTCAGGCAATTTCAAATTCAGGACTTCATTTGTGGACCTGGAATGTATTTTCAAAACGTTGTTACATTTATTATCATATTACATGTTTATTTCATTCTGAACCATAATACACCCAAAGCCAACTCTACAGCCGCCAACTAATTTTTAACAACGAAATCATGCTTAAAAGTTATTGACGTGACACACATAATGCATCATTTTAGATTAAAATAATTCATGACAGTAGGAGTTTATTCTGTTAAACCTTTTTTTAGTTCCAAAACATTTTCGGTGCATTACAATATCTAGTAAAAACAGAGACGGAACGCTTTTGCCAGGCTTGCTGCACTTTGTGCGATTCATCTTTCCATATTTAGTTGTGACTAAATAAAATTTCGTTGCCGATACAAATTTTCGTCACCACTGAGTTACGTATGTTGAACATGACACATAAAAGCAAAGATACGCTATGATCATTATAGTCAGGTGTAACTGTCATTTTAAAGAGGACTAAGAAAAATTGAAACGATACTAAACAAAAGAATTATAGTGTAGTTTAAAGAAAAATACTCTGTTGTGCTTTTTTTAAATTTTTAAGTGTTAATATAGTCCAAATTTATAAATACCAATAGTTGTAAAGCTTTTCAAATAATTAAAGCTTTTGTGCAACTGTCCAATAATTTGTATGTTCTTCCATGTCAGGGTGTTGCAACCATAATCGTGAGACTTTTATTATGAAGGTTTACATACAAAAGTAATAATAGTCAAAAGGATATTTCATAATACACAAGCAGCCCTGCCCATCAGGTCTTTATGGCTGCCTGAAGAGGTTTTTAATGCTCTCTTAAATATGGAGCCGCTAAATTTAACTCATGTAGTTATGTTAAGTTAAATTACAAAATAAACCCCTACAAGCCGTGAACTGATTTACAAAAATGATGCACTCAGACACAAAATTTGACGCGTCACCCTGATGACCCTTGCTACCTACCAACTCTCTCTCACAGCCTCGATGTCGCTCACGAGATTTTGCGCTAAACAGATGCCAAAAATCTAAAAAAAAAAATTAAAAAAAAGGAAAACAAATTGTTAGGTAATGGAAAAAAATGACAAAAGCTCAGATGTTTAGGACAAACTGATCCCCACCTGCAGTAATGCAATCCCAATAAATATGCCTGCCACCACTGTCAGGTTATCTTGAAGCCACTTCTCAAACTGTGGTACGCAGCCTTTGATATAGATGAATGACCTCTGGTCAGAGTCCTGTCAAAACAATTACAAGTCAAACCAATACTACAGCGTGATAGTCAAGTTCATCTGAAATATATTTGGTTTTATTTTGCTCCACGACACTTAACAACACAGTTATTTTTAATAGCACATGATTCCCCTTTTCATTTTGCGGTTTCCCCTAAAGCCCTCCACAGCAAAATGCCTCTGATCCAGTGTTACGTAGTCGTTAACACACACTCGGCTCACTGTTTTCCTCTGACTCTTGTTAAAACTGCTTCACTCTGGCTCACATTTAAAGTCAAGAAAACAAACAGAGCCTTTTTTCCTTACATTACGCTGGCCGTGCAGTAAGGCCAAAGCTAATGACAGGTGGGGGAGGGGATTTCAATTCCCATTGCATTGCTGCTGCATGAGTAATGCCACAAGGCCCAAAGTGTTGATGGAGAGCCAGCTGCTGTATTTTCACGAGTGAGGAGTTGAGAAACATACTGAAAGAGGAATATTGTGTCCAGGGTGGAGCAACTGACGACCTCATATAGCCATATAAACCTCCCTGAGGCAAAATAAGCCAGAACAATTCATGCTTTCTACTCTTTTCTATTCCTTTTACTTTTTACATCAGGGTCTCAGTCTCGGTGATAAATTTAAGTTTCCGTTTGTAGCTCACCGGTTTTGCTCGGATGTCGTATCCACACTGAGTGTTAATGACGTCCTCCTGCGAAGAGAAGACACACATGCATTTTTAGATTAGCTAGAGATTCTAGACTGGCCTTTACAGTGAAAAACAATAAAACATGCATACACATTAAAAACTGTAAAACTAGATGATCATGAGTAAAACTCACCAATCCATGGTTATACAGTTACTGTGAAGATTTTTGCATATAAACCAAGGATTTGTTTATGTTTGCTTGCCTATTATATTCTACTTGTGAAGATTAAACGACTCCAACGTTTTGTGTGCAAGGATGCATCTGCCTTTCTGGTCAGGTTAACCTTTATAAGACTGTGTGGGACCACAGCTGCAGAAACTTGGGCTACAGTAACATTTAACTCCCAGAAGTCAAATTTTGTTCTCTTAGACTTCTGAAAACAACAAATAAAAACTTTAGTGGGCAGATCATTAAAATAAAATGTGTAAAACACCGCTGACAAAGGGCAATGTTTGAGAATAAAGTCTGGTGGAAATCTTTTCCTTAATGGTCAGCCAAAATGAAATGGCTTCACTGGATGTGGCGTCACAGACAGAGGGGATTGCTTGGCAGAGGTTTCTGGCAAACCTTTGCCTTTTCCTTAGATCCATAGAGCAGAGGAAAAAGTTTAAAAGAAGTCAAACTTCCAGCAGCATTTGTAGCAATGTAAAAAAAACCCACTAAAAGCATTTCAGCTTTTGGATGTCATTTTTATGGCATTTAAATAATAATAATAATAATGGATTGGATTTATATAGCGCTTTTCAATACCACTATTCATTCACTCTCACATTCATACACTGGTGGAGGCAGCTACAGTTGTAGCTACAGCTGCCCTGGGGCAGACTGACAGAAGCGAGGCTGCCATATTGCGCCATCGGCCCCTCTGGCCAACACCAGTAGGCAAGTAGGGTAAAGTGTCTTGCCCAAGGACACAACGACCAGGACAGAGAGCCCAGGGATCGAACCGGCGACCTTCTGGTTACAGATGCGATTCCCAACCCCCTGAGCCACGGTAGCTAACAAAACTAATTTTAAATGTCACCTTTTATTTTAAATTAATACTTTTTGATGGAAAGCTAGCAGCAAAAAAAACAACAACTTTCAACTGACTTGAAACTGGCTGATAAAGACCTGACCTGAAATATAACCACAAAAGACACCTGCTGCACAACCCAACTAAACAATTAAAATAAAAAAAAATGAAAATTTTTGATATGGTATACACATTAAGAGCACACGGTGCCTTTGAAAAACAACTTTTTTAAATCCAAGTGTTTCCTTTTTTTTTACCCTATAGAGAATGACCTTGGTGGGACAGCGTGTCCTTGGATTGTCAAATAAAACCCTTCCTGAGTCTGTTTTTCTGAAGAAAAATGCTGTCACTGCTGCGCACAGTAAGCAGCAGTTAAGAGTATTTTTCTGCCAAAAAATGCCTCGGTCCAGAGTCCCACCCATCCGCTTTCAGACTCTGACTTGCAGTCAGGGCCTGACACGACTAAACACAGCGTCCTGAGCGTCCTGTTGGATGCAAGCCATCGTCGCTGATAGCGTCACTGCTTCTTCTGGAGAACATAGATAACAAGCTGTCTGTGACAAGAAAGCCCTTCAAAACTTCCCCTCAAGTCTTGTAGTTTCAGCATGTTAAAAATTATTTTAAACTCTAACAAAGGACACAAAAACACCAACAGCCACAACGTTATCTTGTGATAGAGAGACATACCGCTGGATCTTTGGTGCAGCAGGAAAAGGGCACTCCACATTTCTCACGACTCGGGTTTGAATCAGTACAGTTGAAGTAGATGTTCAAATTCCAGTCATCAGCCCCAAAAGCTCCACAACACTCCCACTGCAATAACATATAAAATACAAGGTAAAAATACTAGAAAGAAATCGGTGGCACAAATAAAGAAACGTTGCTTACATATTCCTGGGTGAAGTCGATCAGGTTCTGCAGATCAATGTCATCTCTGTAGGCCCGAATGTTGTTATTAATGAAAAAATTGAGCTGGTCCTTGATCCAGTCTTTGAAGACAAAGGCCAGGACTCCAGCAGTCAGCTCAAGAAAGAAAATGATGCCCAGGAACACGGAGAACTGAAAGACATGAGAATTTTCTGAATATAATAACTGTTATGAAAACAAGAAATATAAAGAATTATAGATTTCTGAGAAAGCCTTTAACAAACATACAAACTTGAGCAGGAAAGAGTTTTCCCGCAGCGCTCCAATGCAACCAGCAAACCCGAGAATGAACATCACACCACCCACGACAAGGAAGAGCCAGACAGGGTCAAAGCCCCCCAGGTCAGTGATGGATGAGATGTTGGACAGAACACCCTGGGAGCAAAGCACGTGAGGTCAAACTCAACTGAAAAACCACTGAAATATCATCACATTGCTAACATTCTTCCCAGGTAAAGTAATCATTTTGTAAGCATGTTTAACACCCAAATTTCATAAAGTACAATCCAAACCAATGTAAGCAATTATTTAAAAGAATTTAATAATAAAATTGTCAATTGTTTTTGATTTTTGGGAACAAGCTAATTTACTCTTGCTCAGAGCGAGCAAATGTAAATATGTTTTAATTGACTTAGCTTATCATATATTAGCTACGATTAGCTTCCTGGATCTGTACAAAGCTAACCAACCTAATTTGATTTTTCAATTTCTGCAGTGACGAAACAAACAAGCTCTAGCATGTAAACCAGTGAGCTATAGATATGCTATTAAAGTTGTGTCAGAAGTTGACATGCACCTATCATTAGCATGAATGCCATGGTAGTGTTGGTATTGTTTTCTTTGAACTGCTCTTTTACCAGGGTAGAATGATTGTATAGCAAAGTCTAGGCCTATTAACTTGGTAGTGATCATGACTGACCACAACTAGATCACAACTTTATCAGCATACAAATGATTTGTTTGACAGCACTCACTGAATTCTTCAATACAACAGCGTAAAAATCTAAGGAATTCAAATTGGGTAGATCTCTTGAAGTCATTTCTAAACAACTTCACATTTCAAGACTATCAGTTCAAACAATTCTATGTAAGTATAAGTTATTTGAATGTGTCACCACATCCACCAGTTCCAGCTAAAGTCTGGTAGAAGATCCAAGCCGTCACACTCGGATGAACGGTAGTTGGTTAGGATGTTCAAAAATTAAGGTTCAAGCCTGCTATGGACTGGAAACTGCTGAAACACCAGCGTCACTGTCTCCAGTCAAGCGAGTGTTTCACCACAGAAAGAAGCCCCTGGTCCAAAATCAACACTTTCAAGCTCAATTGAAATTTGCAGCTTTTGACAAGTCAAAAGGGCAATGATCCAAATACACGTCAAAAGTGGTTTTGGGATAGATAAAGCAGGCTAACATTAAGCTTCTGGAGTGGCCTTCCCAAAGCCTGACCTCAACCCTTTTGGGTATTTATGGACTAAGCTTAAAAGCCAGGTCCATGCCAGGAACTTTACCAATTCTGCCAAGGTGAATGGTCAAATATTCAGGCAGAATTATGGCAGAAGCTTGTTGATGGCTACCAAGGTGCAACTAAGGGACATTTGACCAGATATTATAAATATGTATATATTTGAACCTGCATTTATACTTTCGACCCTGTGTGGATTAGAGAAAATCCAAAATAAAATTTAAACCTGTGCCATTATTTTTTTCTGAAGATTAAAGGTACATACTGTACAATAATTCTGTGCTGGAAAAAGAACACATTCAAGCCCATGATGCTGTATGTAGATTTTCTTACCTCTAGATAGAGCCTGGCTAGCTGTTTGTTTTTGTCCAAAGCTAACAGTCTAATTTAACCCACACTTTTTACACCATACATTTGACATTATATTAATCTTAAAGTTAATCAACCCATTATAATAATTTAGCAATTAACAAATAATTAAATAATATTAGTTGTAGTCACGTATGTAGGATGAGATAACAATCAAGATCTTCAAATGTACTTTGGTGAAAAAGTGCTCTCAGTAGATTGTCTGCTTTTTGCACTCTCAGTACACAATGAACAAATCTGTGAAATGCATCAGATCAATTCATAGCCCATTGTTCATGAGTCCCACAGGAAAGCACAGCATTCCTTTCTGATTCAGTAAAGCCATGGTGACCATTCCTTGCACGCAGTCGAGTATAAACCACAACGATATGCCGGTTTGTGGAATATTTGCAGATACCTGTAAGTAAAAAGCTTCACAGAAATAAGTCCTGCAACTTGTTATTACACATTAATATACGACTAACCTTTTCACTCCATGCCCACAAACCAATGGCAAGAAACGCTACTCCAAGGAACTGACAGAGGGAGAAAAGAGAGAAACAAGAGAACAGGATTATTTTGCTGTGACTGCTACATGTAGTCATCACACAGACGCACACTGACAGAAACTACAGAGAGATTTTCCTGGCAGTGGTCCATTACTAAATATTTCTCATCCCAGTCTGCAGGATCAGCAGGAGGCTTCCACATTAGAAAGCATCTTTAAACAGCTTGACTGTACATAACTGTACGCCGCAGTGTAGAAGCAGTAATCGGGAATATTATTACTATGACAGTATTGTGATTTAATATTTTATGGTAGTTTGTGTTTACAAGACTTTTTAAATCTTGTGCTAATTACTTTAATATGTTTTTAATAAACACCTTATTTAATTGTCACATTTCCATGCCTTTTGTTACTTTCACATTCACTTGCAATGAGTTTTGGTTTTCTATTTGAAATAACTTTTTTACATCCTACTCACCACAATGCACTTAAAAAAAAAAGCATAGAGACAAACTCGGTAAAAAATATTTATGCTTCAGTGTCTACTGTGATACATCTTCACTGACAAACCATGACAAGAGAAACTTGAGAAAAACAGTATACTTTATAAGCCACTTAATTTGTGAGGATTTCAACAACAATTATTGTTGTTGGATATGCTTTTATCCAAGAACACCTTCACTATTAAAATTAAAACCCCACTAACTTACCAGGACTTTAACAAGCACTAAAATAAAGATGAGAAATAATAGGTTTTTGAATAACTGATTTTAACTGAAGTCTTTTGTTGAATTAGACACATTTATTCACCAGATAGAAGCACTAAGGACTTTTTTTAGATTAAAGATAATGAACTTTACAGACCATCTCAAGTATTTGTTTGTGAGACAGCTGTTAAGGCAGGGGAACAGTTGTTTGTGACATAAGCAGCTGATACCTGAATGACACAAAGCTCAAAGGGGCCGATTGCTGTACAGTTGGCTGAGAGCTTTTCCACAGCCCAAAGGCCTTTGTCTCTATCAGTCCCCGATACGTGAAGAACCACTGGGCACACCAATGCCATTCATGGCTTAAGTAGCATGTGCTGAATTTAGTGTATTTTTTAGCTTCTTTGTTTTATTTAATTTTTTTATGTCAGTTAGCACAAGTCAAAATTACTGATATAAATAAGTGAATAAAAAAAGATAGGGGCTTTGGCCGAAAGTCCCACACTCCCACACCGCAATGACTTACCAGGACACTTGAACTGTTACTAATATCATCAGAGATGTTGTCAGCATCTGTGTTTTCCCCACAATAACAAGACAAAATCCCTGCTGTTAAAAAGGCCTTATATGGCCAACGGTGCCTATCAGTAGGACTGCTGCAATTTACTGTATCTGTATTTGTATTCGTATGTAGACAAAAGTAGATATGCCCATATTTAATCCATCCAAAGAACATGCTGTATATGATGCTGTGGAGCAAGCAGTTCATTTGTTGGCACCAAATATGATAATGAACAAATGTCTCAGGCAGCACCAGGCTCAGTGGTTAGCACTATGGCCTCAAGGCCAGACAATCCTGGTTTCAAACGCAGGTATGACCCTTCTGAGTGGCCTGTGCATGTTTTACAAAGGAGCTCCTGTTATCCAAAAAGGTTAATGCTGCATAGCTCTGCCGATACACCCTCAAAAACAAAATTATTACTCTCAACGTTTTCTTGAGCGTCTTGGATCACTACATTATGTGAAGTTTTATTCTGCTATTTCAGCCAAACTGTTTATTGACTGACGGACGATTAAAAAAAATATGACAGAACAATCAATGATGAGCATAATGTCCCTGCTGTCTCTTATTCAAACCAGGCCACACTATTTCATACATCACTTATAAGTTAGGCATTGTTTTCTGCGACCAATCCTCTAAATCCACTGATTATTCTACTTACTTTAATGCAAGTACTGGAGAGGCAGCCAATATCAAACAATTAACACTTGGACTCACTGACAGCGTTTTTGCTTTAAATGAGATAAAACAATGAATCGATCAAAACAGTCACTGTTTAAATCGATTAATCGCTGCGGTTCTACGAGAGCATCGCTCTGTTAATAACTTAACTAACCATTAGTAAAGCCTACCCCACCTTCCCTCATCAACAACCTGTGAAAAAAGCACCCATGCGGGTTATTGTTTCAAGCCAGGAAGTGGCGGCCCACGGTGACTGTGGGTTTAAAAGACGGAATGTTTGTTTTTTTCCCCTGCGGTTTCACTCATGCATAGAAAAGGTGACGGCTGTTTTCTCAACCTAAACATCACCACGAAAAAAGAAGAAAAAAAAGGCCTCAGCTGAAGGCTACGGTCATGTAAACACGCGATGATGCCGAGAGAGAGAGCTGTTCTCACTCTGATGGAGGACACACGAAAACAAAGCGGCTGATGGGTGACAGGGAGCAAGTGCACAGGAGCAAAAGAGAAAGTGGAAGCGAATCGAAACCCAGGACAACATAGACACAACAACAAACACATACGCACACATAAATGCACCTCACAGCTGCTGATTGGGAACAAAGAGCGTGTCAGTGTGTTAAACTGACGATGGCAGGCCTGAAGTCGCAGACGGGGGACTTACCCAGAATATAATGTTGAATCCGAAAATGAAATACTTGATGCAGCAGCTCACTTCGTGAGCCTTGAAATGCTTTCCTGACATCATCTGGATGGATTTTGTTTTCCTTCGCCGCCTCTGCAACGAGCAGGAATCACATTTGCAGCTGTTCTGTGTTTGGCAGTCGGGATCCTCTGGAAACACCCTTTAATAATTTTTTTTAAGGGCTCAACACATGCCGCCCTTTCTAGCGTCTAATTATTAACACCATCTTGATTTTGTGCGGATAAAAGTCGCAGATGAAGCCGTCGGGGAGCGTTCACAGTCCGTCGGCGTCCCTCTACAGATCTCAGCTTTTACCCTGCGTAGATCCTCAGAGGTGTAACGCTGAAATAAACCACAGTGAAAGTCAACCAGATTAAAACCGACGGTCTCCTATCTGACCCGTAATCTAGACATGGCTGTTATTTGATTGCCATGTCTAGGAACCAATGATTTCTTTTAGTGATCTGAGAAGGCGGGACTTCCTCCATGAGAGGGTCTCTAGCCCCATTACAGTGGCAGATAGTACTGGTTACGAGGTAATTAATCATTTATAGCGGAATTTATTACCCATTAACTAAATACGTGTATGATACACGACAGGAATACATAAGTAAACTTCATCACAGCCATCAGGCTATTAGGCAATAATAAGGGTATAAGGCTTGAAATAGTAATTCAAGTTGTAGTGGAATAAATAATAATTCATTCATGCAGTTTTTTGAGGCTGCTGGGTATTAAATCAATCAATAAGTTAAAGACTAATAAACATGGACATCTTAGTTGATGTTAAATATTAAAATTAATATATTTTTGAGACAGAAACAGGATTGAGTTGCTTCACCAGACTTGATTACAGGTCATTTTGTAATGCGAACTTTATACTTTTATCAGAAAGAATTGAAATAGAAAGTATAAAGAGTATAATTACAAATGTAGTTACAGAAAATATAAATTATGTGTTTCCTTTAGTTACTTGAATGTTTTTATTGAATATTTAAGATTTCATGTTTTTAACACATTACCTCACATTGTCTTTTCCAAAGACTTGTTTAGTCCTGATGAAGAAAGAATTCCAGAGAACACCGAAATAAAGCAGGCTGGATCTCATGTTTCACTCTTGTGTTTAAATGTCAGCAAAGAAAAACAAAATAAAGTTCCAGTTTAATGAGACACAAACTGCCTAGACGCGATGCTTCTTTATTGTTTATTTTCAAAACGCACTTAAATTTTCTACTTTCTTAGGCTTAATCTTTATAAGGTGGATGTGATGTTTACGCCTTTTGGAGGGTGTAACTGTCCCTGCTTTATATTTTATTTACAGTGTTCTTTTGAACTTGTAATTTTGCTGTTTTAAACATCGGTACCTTCTTAGAAATTACATTTAACTTTACAGTAGATCAGTGTGGCATACTGTTAAAATACATTTGGCCTTTATTATAATGTACATGTGGATTAGGGCAAATATACATGTGAAAAAATAAGCATCCTCATGATTCAGTAGCTTGTACAACCACCTGCAGCAGCAATAAATGTGACTTCAGTCTCTCACAGCATTGTGGAGGAATTGTGTCCCACTCTTCTTTACAGCGTTGCTTCAGTTCATGGAAATTTGCAGGCATCGACTTGTGCAGCACTCACTTAAGGTCCCACCTCACTGTTACAGTCAGCCTGAGGTCTGAGCTTTGACTGGACCTTGATTCTTTTCCTTTTCAGCTATTCTGTTATAGATTTGCTGCTGCGCTCAGGATCATTGTGCTGTTGTGTGGCACAATTTGGACCAAGCTTTAACTAGCTAGCCTCCTCTATCCAAAGGAGAAGTCTTGCACTTTTCTTAGATGAAACTTGCAAACCTGCAAGTCTAATCTCTAGATGTATGCTCGATCATCCAGGTAAGGAAATCCCAGAAAGCTGTTCATCTGAACATTATGTTTTCAGCTGGAGAAATGTCTCATCACTCATCCAAGTGAATTCTTCAGTCTGAAGAAAACTTGAAGTCACCTGGATGAGTGACAAAATGTTTCTTTCACAGAGAAAGGGATAGAATGAACAGAATCGGCATTCTTGAATTTGCAAACCTAAACCATTCTACCGTATTATAGAGAAGAGGCAACCCTTTCAAACAATGCCAGACCCCCACCCCTTTTTACTATCATTTAACATGCTAAATGAGGCCTGCTTTTATAGAGGCGCTCGCAATTGTTAATTTATTTAATCAAGTGGATTTGATTAGCAGCACCTGGCTAATGTTGTTGAACAAGTAAGAATGCTGTTAGTTGTTCACATGACTTTATATTGCCATGCATATTATTGGATTTGTCATTTTAAAAAGAAAATCTGTTCACATGTACTACTTTTGGTATGAAGTTGAAGAAATATTTGATTAATTCAATGACAATTTTATTATTTATTTTATTCACTTATATTGAAAAGTGACAGTTCTATAGATTTATTTAATTAGATGTGGGAAAATTTCGCCCCCTAGTGACTAAAATTGTGTTCTGCATCACTGTAAGTCAGCCTGCTGAAAACCTACAAGAGTGGCAAAAGTGTACAGTGAAACAAGCACTTCTGATCAAGTATTTATTCCAAGATAAACACGGAATAGACACAAACAGTCATTTGGGGGATTTATTGAGTTTTATTGCATAAAATAATATATTAATTATCTAATCTATTACACATATTCATTTACAAAAAAAGGATCATTAATGAAAATAAATATTTCTGTGCAGTTTATTTGCACTGTCAAAGCAGGCAGAGAAATGCTGAGATCTATATACATGTAGGTTAATAAAAACACATTAAGTCACAGCCAAGACAACCTTCATGATGCAGACAGAAAGAGGCTGCTGCTTTCAAAGTCCTTGATCTGATACTAATTCACTGACTTACTTCCCAAGTATCATCACTCAACAAACCCACCATCATCGTTTCCCTGTATAATTTGCAGCACAGTTTTATGTACTCATTGCATTGTTAACATTTTCCATTCCACCCAAAAGGCTTCTCATGAAGATACATTAAAAATGTTTATCAACAAAGTTAGTAATAATGCTATATCAAAATTATTCACCTTCACCTTTGGCTGCACTTCACGTAGAAAAATATAAACGGTTTATAATAAGAAAATACATCATGTTGTTACAAAACTATTGCTTCAGAATATCACCAAAATACTTGTTTTCTTTGTAAAACATGATTCATTTGACCTTTCATGATTGCACAAGTTATTTTGGTTGTTTGAGTTCCCAGAGTCCTCTGTGGGAGGACAGGGGTAAAATGATATTAGTTAAAAGGCTAGAGGCAGATTTCAGGAGCATGTCCAACAAAGTAAAAAAGAAAAAAATGCTTTGGAGAGCTTTGTGTTTCAGGGATTTGGTCTGCAGCATTCAAAATACATCCCTTTTGTATCCTATATGCATTTTTTTTCCTTTTTTGCCAAATAAAAAGAAAATTAAAGTTTTAGCTTTTGGACGGAGAAATTAACAAATCATACCTCCAAAGACTACAACTGCTAGCAGATACCGGATGGTTTGGCATCTTCTTTCCAAACATTTTCTAAAATTGCAAAGCACAATCACCTTCATTCTTCTTTGGAATCCATTATTTAGTGTTTAAGGCCAAACAAAGTTTGAAATAATAATAGCCCTGAAGGTCAGTTGAGAAGTCTGGGTTGAAAGCAAAAACATTCGGGATTAGAGGCTAAACACAAGCAAGCTAATTGTTTGATTAAATAAATGTAGATATTATATCTTAAAATGCTACGTTCACGTCACATTCAGATTTTTGGGTTTCTACATTGGGTGCCAATATTAAAAAGGTACCTGGTCATTCACTAATATATGAATGGTATTATTTTCTTGAGAGTATTATTGCCTATTTAATTAGGAAATATATACAGGTATATATTAAACACTTTCCTCATTTACTATTCTAAAAAAAAAAGAAAAATTACAGTAGCATCCTTAAAGTAAAACTGAACAGATCTGTAGCAGAAATGTCCCATGTGTTTCTGATGTTGTTCAGCAAAAAGCCTGAAAGCACGGGCGGGCAGACGTACAGCACAAAGGCTTTGCATAAATGACCTTTGTGTAACGCTTTAGTAACATTTTATGAACCAATAAAGCTTGCTGTTGATTTGCTGAGTGCATTAGCAACGTGACGCTTTAATGCGTGACGCATTAATCACAGTTAATAAATTCAGTGCTTTATTGTTTCTAAACATGGTTTCATGACTGCACTCATGAGGTGCTATGTTTTTCACTCTTGTAAAGGCAACATAACTCTTTACAGTGAGGTTTTCTCAGTTCCCAGAAAATGTAGAAAATCTTCTCTTTAAAGAAGTATGAAATGTAAAATACTAACACTTAAACTCTTAAGAGATTTTAAATACGTCTTATGCAAAGCCTGAGATACGTTTGTAACACTGTAAAGGTTTCTTGGCTTTGATATTTAAGAGTAGTTGTGTATCGTCTAAAACAACCTGTTGTTCTTTGACCGAGTTGCATAAACATGAGCCAAATACAAAATCCTTTCAAGACGTGCATCACGTATATCCTCAAGTCACAAGAGCACCAGTTGATGCAAGATGAGTCACAGATGCAGTGTCTCGGTGTGAACGCATCAGCGTTGCTTTAAGTCACCTTTATAGTAGACTTATGGACGCAGAGTAGGGAGACATATGGCACACCAATGAAGGCCCATTTCTCACTGGGCCAGAACATGATGACGGGACCTCGCTCCGGTGCCTCGGTAGCAACATCAAAGTAGGCGAAGCAAACGCAACCCAAATAGGAAGCCAGACAGATGAGGATGTGCCTGTAAGAGCAAAATGATCACGAATAAGCCTAACCTCTGAAATGATTTACAGGCACAGCTGTAAAAGTTTAACAGTGTCTTGTTTTCCCTGAAACAAATCTGGGGAAACCTGCAGTCAGCTCAGACTGAAGAAGTCACTTGAATGAGTGACAAAAGGTTTCTCCCACTGAAAACGCTACATCCAGATGAACAGAATCAACTTTTTGGGATTTTTCCAACTACTTCTGCAGCCATGTGAAAAAAGAAAGTTTTCGCAGGACTCTATGCAGTTTGAAAAATAAAACATTAAAATAAGCAAACTTGTATGGCTTTCATAGGAATTCAGAGGGTAAGTAACAGTCAGGTTCTGGTAAACAATTGCACTTGATTAACTAATTACCAGTAAGTGTGAACACTTCTATAAAACCAGAAGTTTTGACAGTTTGCTGGTCTAAAACATTCAGGTATTGGTTCTCACAATGACAGCCAATTCACCTGAGACCATGCAGAGAAATTGCAAAATAACAACAGCTACATCTCAGAACCGCATTTAGCATATCACATGTTAAAGTTCAAGACATTATAATAATAATTATAATAATAATAATAACGTATACTTTATTGATCCCCGTGGGGAAATTCCTCTCTGCATTTAACCCATTCACTCTGTGAAGCAGAAAGTCCCGTATCTCAAAAAAGTCCATGACAGCATGCTGTGGCATGATCTTAAGAGAGCTGTGCATAAATACCCACAAACCTCAATTAAATAAAGGCACACTGTAAAGAACGCTAGGCCAAAGTTCCCCCACAATGATGTGAGAGGCTGATAAAGTCATACGGAAAACAAGTTATTCAAGTTAATGCTGAAAGGTGGTTTTTACAAATTTATATTTCACATGACTTAATTTCTCAAATTCCTCTTTTCTGTTTGATTTACCTTCAGTCTATTGAAGCTACTGCCTAGTTCCCCTGCCTGTTCCTCCTCATATAAAACACATAAATCACCTGAAATGAAAACTGGTTGACATTTTTTATTCATTTGTTTTAAGAAAAAAAGTATACAGTGCAACTGTAACTGTCTTGTAACACTTATTTTGCCTTTTAGTCTCACAGGATAAAATACACATTGTGAATAAATGATACCATTAACACCTTATACAGCACTGAGTTTGACTTTGAGTCGACTTTGAGCTTACCAAGCACAGTGTAGGTAGGGAAAGTTGACAGATGACCACACTTCGCAGAATATCCTGTCACTGATCCAGCAAAGCAGAGCCAGCGCCCACCAGATCCCTGAGATCAGGCCCAGCTTGAACACACGTGGGTTTTCACACCTGCGATGACACAGTGAAGAACAATGTGAGCCGTGAAAATACAAATGCAGCCAACTTGATGATTTATTCAGCATATAAATAGAAACAGTTCAATTTTGTTAAAATAGCAATACATTTCCTAGAATTACAGATTATATTGATTTTCTCAAAACAATCTGAAATATTTACTAAATAAATGCAATTAATCATATATGTAAAGTACATTGCTGCTAAACCCACGTTGGCCACTTGTGGGCAGCATATATATTCATCATTTATTCCTCTTCCTCTTTCACATCCAGACTATACAGACAAACATTAACATTTATTTTACCACATTTATTTTGAGGCACACGTTTGCATTTTTGTCTTAAAATAACTCCATTATCTAATATCTAGCTCTTCAGCTGCCAACTCTCCCAATGACATTCACTTACATAATCATTTAATCCACTGTAATATAAAAATACTACAAAATCATAGTGGAAATTTTCTCAGTTTTAGCAAACTAACATTAAAATACTGATCCTCATGTTTACATTTCTTTTTATCAATAAAATACTTCTGAAAATCTTATTTCTTGCCTAAAGAATCTTAAACCTCTGGGCCTCCTCACGCGGTCGCTTCCAGGATGTACTGGCCTTTTTGCCCAATTTTGGTGCTCTAAAAGCAGGAGGATTTTAATGGCAATGATGATTGCTCCAGCTAGATTTATCTGCAAATATCCTCATGGATACCCCTCTGACCTAGAGAGATGTGCTAATCCAGAGTGCCACTGCCAAACTATTCTTAGTCTTGCCCTCCTTAGGCACACCAGTCAGAGCCAGGCCAAACAGAGTGCAGAGACAAAGAGGGGGACACAGAAGCCTGACTGTGACTAAACGGCAGTTTGTCACCTGCCCTTAGGTCAGTGCATTTAATGGATTGGATTTATATAGTGCTTTTCAAGGCACCCAAAGCGCTTTACAATGCCACTATTCATTCACTCTCACATTCACACACTGGTGGAGGCAGCTACAGTTGTAGCCACAGCTGCCCTGGGGCAGACTGACAGACTGACAGAAGCGAGGCTGCCATATCCTGCCCTTCTGGCCAACACCGGTAAAGTGTCTTGCCCAAGGACACAACGACCAGGACAGAGAGCCCAGGGATCGAACCGGCGACCTTCTGGTTACAGATGCGATTCCCAACCCCCTGAGCCACGGTCGCCCATTTGATGAAGTCAAACCATTTAAGAAGCCTCTACCTTTGAGTCACCATTGTTTCAAGGTGACACGAATCCATGGATGACACAGAACCTTTCCAGCTCAGCAACATAACCGGATTGAGCTAAACGGCAAACATCACTCTCACGCAGAGGCTCAGGAATCTTTGTAAGCAGACTTTACACTGACAGTGAAAGCAGAGATTAGATTAATTAGCAGTCAGTTGCGATCACACTGACTGATAAAGGTGGTCTGGTCTCAGGGAATGTGGGAGTCATTCAAGCGAAAAAGCTCCGAAAGCTCTGACACCATGAATGTAACATTTGTCACTGACCTTCAGAGCCCCAAAACCATGTGGAGAACACTTATTTTTATTTAAACAAAAAGACACTTTTCCTATTTAATTAATTTACACTGTAATCATAAGCCTGTGGAAATGTGGAATTTGGCCAGTAAGGAATACTAAGGTTGCCAGCATTGGACAAAAGTACTAGACCACACCTCTTAACCTTTGAATTCAGGCATTTCATTCAGTCCCACTGTCATAGGTGTATAAAATCAAGCACCTGGCCATTCAATCTGCCTTTACACTTTGTAAAGATTGGTGAAAGAATGGGTTATTCTAAATAACTCACTGTATTTCAGCATGAAACTGTAATAGGATGCCACCACTGGATTAAGTCAACTCAGTTACGGAGCACGGCTGACGAGTGCTAGGGGGCATAGAGCACAAAAGTCGCAAACGCTCTGCTGACTCATTAAGTGCAGAGCTCCAGACTTTTTCTGGCATTAACATCAGCCCAAAAACTGTGTGCTGGGAGCTCCATGGCCGAGCAATTCCTGTAGATGTAACACGTCGGTGGACCCGTACATTTATCTGCATACTGTATGTTCAGAAGTGGATGACTCCCTGGAAGCAGTGAGAAATGGTGCTACATTTTTTATTTTTCTACATCTTTTATTTAAAAATAATAACAGCTACAGAAATTGCAAAATTTACCCATCACACCAGAATTAAAGATTTCTTATTTTAAAGTAAGTGCGCTGGTGACCTGAACTGGTAAACAGCCTCTATTACATAACTTGCCCAGAAAGAGGCAGGAAAAAAGGGTGTCACAGCTATGAACCGCCAACAGGAAGTACAAAAATAGATGGCCAGTGATGCATCTTCCCACTGGGAAGTGGGTCATTAAATTGTCATCAATACTGTAAAAACTGATTGTTCCAGTTAATCACAGAACACAAAAAGAGTGGCTATATGTCTTTATATTACAATTTAAGTGTCAAAGTGCTTAAAAAATATTAACTAATCGATAACTGTGAAGATGTGACGACAAGATATGTGAAAGCAAGAAAAGAAAGCTTAATATGGGGCTTATGCATTAAAAATGCACAGGCCTCAAAACAGTAAGTCAATGAAACAGACTAGAAAAACACCTGAGAGCACTGCTGGCAAAGGTAGAAAAAAACCTTCTGATTCATTAAATCAAAACTGGTGGAAAAATGATTATTTCTCTTCAGCTGCATGAATTTGTTCATAAAATGACCATAGAACAGGGGTTTCTATTCGTATATCTGCACGATTCGGTTCCCTATGGAAAAGAATTACCAAAGGAATATAAGAAATTTTATTCTGAGACTTTGTAATGATGAAAAATGAGCTACAGGAAGATCAGTAACCGATTAAAACTTAGAAGAAGCACAGATGGGCTAGTAATCAGGAAGTACAGGGGGAGACACAACACTGCTATTAGAGCCACTGTGACGTCCTAATGGAAATTATGCTGCACATAGTGCTTCAGTTGAATAACAAGCCTCTGAAAGACAGACAGGCGTGCCCTTCAGACTTGGCAGATTAGAGATTATGACATGCAGTGCAAAAAAAACCCAACAACAACCTCTGTGGATAGCATCATTTAAAAAGCAAACAAACAAACAAACTTACTTTCTGTCTAGCAAGATAAAAAACAAAAACACAAGAAGAAATTTACTGAACAATGGGGGAAAGTGCTTTCAAATGACATACATTATTAACACATTCCCTTGACAAATTAAATAACTGAAAATAAAATGTTTATTTCTAATACTTAGTTGAAAACCCTTTGCTGGCAATGACAGCCTAAAGTCTTGAAATCATGGACATCGCCAGATGTTGGTTCCCTCCGTTTTAATGCTCTGGCAGGCCTTTACTGCAGCAACTTGCTGCTTGTTGCTGTTTGTTTGTGGCCCTTTCTGTCCAAAATTTAATCTGCAACAAGTGAAATGCATGCTCGACTGTGTTAAGATCAGGTGACTGACTTGGATCTTCAAAAATATTCCACTTCTTTGCTTGAATAAACTCCTGGGTTTCTTTGGCTATATGTTTTAGGTCATGGTCCATCTGTATGGACCAACCAATTTGACTGGATTTAGCTGGATTTGAGCAGACAGCTTGTCTCTTAACACCCCAGAATTCATTTGGCTGCTTCTGTCCTGTGTCACATCATCAATAAACACTAGAGTCCCAGTGCAGCTGGCAGCCATGCACCCCAATGCCATCACACTGCCTCCGCTGTGTTTTACAGATGATGTGGTATGCTTTGGATCATGAGCTGTTCCACGCCTTCTCCATAATTTTTTCTTGTCATCATTCTCACCACTCTATTCTGATCTTGGTTTCATCTGTCCGAAGAATGTTTTTTCAGAACTGTGCTGGCTTTTTAGATGATTTTTAGCAATGTCCAATCTGGCCTTTCTGGGGGAGATGAGTGGCTTGCACCTTGCAGTGAACCCTCTGTATTTACTTTCACACAGTCCTCTTGGATATCAAAAGGTCAATCTCCCGAAGAGTATTGTACACCTGGTTGGCTGTTGTGAAGGAGTTTCTCTTCACCATGGGAATGATTCTGTGATCATTCACCAATGTTCTACTATTGTAGCAATTTCTGAGATGGGGTTTTTTTCTGTTTTCGCAGCGTAAGGATGGCTTGTTTCACCTCCATGGAGAGCTCCTTTGAAAACAAGGCCAAGTAGCTCTCCAGTTTCTACTGTCTGGTCACAGCAAAATCTTCTAAATACAAGAACTACACCTCAAATCAACTGCCCACACCTCCCAATGAAATTGAGTCAATTGTCCAATTACATTTGGCCCCTTTTAAAAAAAAAAAAAAAAAAAAAAAAGGGGTGGCACATGTTGAGGAGCTGAAACTCTTAAACCCTACATCCAATCTGAATGTGGATACCCTCAAATGAAAGCTGTGAGTCTACACATTATGTCCATGCCCATTATATAACTTTACTTAGAATATGCTTCAGTAAACAAGTAAAAAAAATGTGGCATTTTAATCATAAACATGGAGCAATAAAGCAGCAGCAAAGAGCAGCTATGAGAATCATCTCTAAGAAATCCCCAATAAACACTTTTTTAGTAGAAAAAAGAAAAGAAAGAGTAAATATTGAACTACTTACTTCATCATATGGACAGAACTATGCTCACTTCTGTTGTAAACCTTATACATCAAGTCAGTTGGCCTGAAATATTTTACATAAATTACTCTTATCGAGCAAACGCCCTTTCCTGCCAGCAAATATATGTTGACAAAAACGTCACCACATAGCCGGATATCTGGAAAACTGCTCCCATCAGCCAGGAGATTATAGAAGGATGTGAGATAAGATACATGACATTAGATTAGTGCTTCTGCTTTGAGAGAAAGTGCTGGGGAATCTGAGGAGTATAATTGTGGGAGGCAAAGATAAGGGTGGAGCCCTGATGTGACTCTCCTCGCACTCGACTGTACAAAACAGAGGTCTGTAGCATACGTGACACAAAGCTGGACACTAATTAAATTTATCACTCAAGTTTCAGCGACTCCCATTCCTGTGGATCGTTTCAAAGCTGATGAACAACTTTTTTTTTTTCCTAAATATGGACCAAAATTACTTGGCTGAACCTTGTTGACTCTTTGCCACAAATAAAATAGGTCTTTCTTGTTAATGAGACGTTCAGTCTCAATGGGACTAAAGGTTAAATAAATAAAGATAAAACCTCTCTAGTACAGGGCGGAACCTCTGCTTGAAAGAAAACGGTTAGTAGAAAGGTATACCTAATAAAGTGGTCATAAATAACACTGAAGCTTCAATATGTGGAGTCAAAACACCAGTGGGTGACTTCACGGTGCCTACATCCATCTTGTAACAGAAACAGGATGCTTTTATTTCCTCCCCCAAGCATGTTACTATTTAACCTTATTATCTGTGATATGTTCCATGAGCTGTTTCACATACATCAAATTCATAATAAGATCTTAAAACTTACTATAATACTAACAATGTTCTCCATCACGCTCAGTGTACATTGCATACGTAACTTTGCAGTCACTAAAAATTGTGTCCATGATGGAATTTTCTTCTACACCCCACTTTAAAACAAACGCTGCAGGCTAGTTATAATAGTATTAAAGTATCCAGTTTTGTAATTTTATATACTTCCTCTGCATGCTCACAGTTGACTCACAGAACATGTTGTTCTTGCTGGCCTGAAAGTTGACTTGGATTGAAACCAACAACTAAGTTTTCTGTCCTTTCTGAGGGCAAAAGTCCATCAGTCGGGGCAACAGGAACTCTCTCACACTTGGAACAACAAAAACAAGCAGTTTCAATGGATGACTGGCACTGGCAGTAATGTGAAGAATTACTAACAGGTTGAACAATAGATGAATTTTGGGGACTGATGGTGTTGAGTAAGGGTTATGGGAAACGGAAGCAACGGAACATACGTCCACGTTACTGTGACGGCTAGGAAGCATTAAGGACACAAACACGCAGAAAAACAGAGTGAAAGGCTTGTTGTGCTTTCAGGAACTTTCTTCCACATAATAAGTTTGGAACAGACACACCAGACAGTACAAAAAGGTGAAAGGTGGCATGTTAACAATGCACCGACTTCACTATTTGATTTCTGTTATTTAAACAGTTCAAGACTTAAAGAGGTGATAAAGCACATTGTTGATAAGTCAGGTTATCATACTTCCCATGCATCAACTCTGGAACATTTCCCTGCCTATAAAGGCATGACTGAAACAAAGCCAGAGACTTCATAGAGGACTGCTGGTTTACATTATTTGGGGCTGATAAAAATTAATTTTTTGTGATTTATGCTACATCCTTTGATGCTGCAGTCGCTTCTTATTTACCGCCAATGTTATTTCCAGTTGGGCACATACCAGGCGTTTCCGCCAAACAAACCTCTGCCAATAGCCTGATCTACAGCCATCCTGTGAGTCACTATCCGATTGTTCAGTGATGACGCGACGAATCCTACTTCCGGGCCTAAAGTAGTCTGCGTTTAATATGGCTTTTGTGTTGTTAACATGTTTAATGTTATGTATTTTCTTCTATTTGATCTCAAAAAGCTCCTAAAACAGTCAGTGATCACTGTTGACCTCCCTCGGCTTTTATTACCACTAATCATTTATTTAAGCTCAGTTTTTAAAACCTTAGGATGTAACTACAGCCCAGCCCATGCAGCAGTATATGAATGACTAACCTCGTATTGTGGATGGATTATCTCAGTTGTTCTCCTGGCTGAAGTTTGGTCCTTTTACAGCATCCTGCCATGCGATTACATTTGTTCCTGACCACCGAGAACACTCATGTTAACTTTTATCGAGTGGGAAAAAAGTTAGCTTGTTTATATTATGCTAACATAGCTGTGTTGCTAGCGGTCACGTAGCACATCATTATATACCAGCTAGCCCAACTTCAGTAACCCTACAAACGTCACTGCTGTTTAGCTCCTCCCCTTTGTGAGTGTGGCCGCTTCATCTCTTTGCTCTTGAATGCTTTGCTTCTTATATTGATTTTTATTGATTTTTATGCTGATTTTTTCCCTTTTTTCCGTGTGAGCTTACCTGCGATAACTTCTGGACACTTGTAGATCATTAGGACTAGAGTGTTCTTAACAGAAACAGCAACATTTTATGGTTACCTTGTCCTCAGCGCTCCGTGTGTCTGTGGCCTAGACACAGCTGAAGCCTGATTACAGCGTCTGGGCACCGAGCAGCCTCAATAGCCTGGAAAGGTGCTAACCGCTAGGCTAACTAGCAACAAGATGCCTTCCCTCTCCACAGATGACTACCACAGCCTCCTGCAGAAGATTGCAGTACTGGAGACAAAAATTCATCGCTTAGAAGTAAACGTGGAGGTAAATGGACTGTGTGGAAATGAAAAACAGCCATAATGCTCGGGTCTTATTTTCTACAGTTGACAGGCTAACAAACCCTCCTGTGTCAGTGGCAGCTGAACTTCATTCGACCATGGCCTGCAATGACTTTGCCAAATTCTTCACTGAAAAAATCCAAAAAATTAGACAAGCAATTGGTACATCAACAGCAGATCCAGGATATGTACTGTGTCCACCAAAAAACTGTTTAAACACCATGAAACAGTTTCAACCTATTAACAGCAAAGACCTGGAGGACATCTTAGGTAAACTGAACTCCTCCTCCTGCTGTTTTAGATGTCCTGCCAACAAGTTTTTTCAAAAAGGTCTCAAAGACTTTAGAGTCAGACCTGTTACAGATCGTCAACTTTTCTTTATTATCAGGTGTGTTTCCAGAATCACTAAAAACTGCTGTAATCAAACCTATACTGAAAAAGGACAATCTTGACAAGACACAAATGAACAACTACAGGCCGATCTCAAATCTCCCGTTTTTAAGTAAGATCATTGAAAAAGCAGTTTCTCAACAGCTCAGTTACTTCTTAAAACAGAATAATTGCTACGATGCCTTCCAGTCAGGTTTTAGACAGAACCACAGCACTGAAACCGCTCTGACCAAAGTGTTTAATGACATATGTCTGAATACAGACAGTGGAAAAATGTCAGTCCTAGTTTTACTGGATCTCAGTGCAGCATTTGATACAGTTGACCACAACATATTACTCAAACGACTGGAGAACTGGACAGGTCTTTCAGGAACTGTACTAAACTGGTTCAAAACTTCACATCTGAGCAGACAAGTATCACATGTGGAGTTCCCCAAGGTTCCATCTTGGGACCCCTTCTGTTTAACATCTACATGCTCCCACTGGCACAGATTATAAACAACAACAAAATAAACTATCACAGCTATGCAGATGACACACAAATATATATCACAATGTCACCAGGAGACCGAGGCCCTGTACAGGCTCTTGGTAAATGCATTGAGGAAATCAATGACTGGTTGTGCCACAATTTTCTCCAGCTAAACAAAAACAAAACTGAGGTAATAGTCTTTGGCGCCAAAGAAAAACGATTACAGGTCACCAGAGAACTTCAATCTATACATCTAAAAACCACAAACCAGGCGAGAAATTTGGGTGTAGTGATGGATGCAGACCTAAACTTAGAAAAACACATTAAGACAATAACAAAGTCAGCTTACTATCACCTCAAGAATATATCAAGGATAAAAGATCTGATGTCTCAACAGGACCTGGAAAAACTAGTCCATGCATTCATCTTTAGTAGGCTTGATTACTGTAACAGCATCTTTACAGGTCTACCTAAAAAAATCAGTCAGACAACTACAGCTCATTCAGAACTCTGCTGCTCGAGTCCTCACTAAGACCAAAAAAGTGGACCACATCAGTCCAGCTCTGAGGTCCTTACACTGGCTGCCTGTCCGTCAGAGGATAGACTTTAAAGTTCTGATGCTGGCCTATAAAGCTCTGAATGGTTTAGGACCAAAATACATCAATGACCTCCTGACCCAGTATGAACCATCCAGATCCCTCAGGTCATCTGGATCCGGTCTTTTATCAGTTCCCAGAGTCAGAACCAGACACGGAGAAGCTGCATTCAGCTTTTATGCTCCTTATATCTGGAACAAACTCCCAGAAAGCCTCAGATCAGCTGAAACACTCAGTTTATTTAAATCCAGGTTGAAGACTCACCTGTTCTCAGCTGCATTTGAATAAAGCACCAAATCCACACTTTAAGCTTAAATTTCAAAACTTACATTTAACTACTGATTTTATCTACTGTTCTGATTTTATCTGTTTTGATTTTATATACTGTTGTTTGTTTGTTTGTTTGTTTGTTAATTAGTTAGTTAGTTTATTTGCTTGTTTTAATCTATTTTAAATCATGCTTTTTATTTGTTCTTGTTTCTAATGTCTCTGTAAAGCACTTTGAATCACCTTGTTGTTGAATTGTGCTATACAAATAAACTTGCCTTGCCTTAGTTTTCCGTCTTCATTTATGTTGGAAGTGATAGCAGAGCTGAACGTTTTAATTTGTTTCCAAAACTCCGCAGTCAGGACATGCTATATTGTATTTAGATAGAAGCTAGCGAGCTAACTCCCTGCTAACTTCTAACTCCATTAAATGTCATAAATTCCGTTTTCATGGATGCCTGGATGCTAAACTCAGTTGTTACACCTGGTAGAGCAGAACGCTGATCATTTTATTAAAGATGAAAGACTTTAGACAGTTTTTCAACTCTCAGTAATGCCACAGTGATCGTTTGATATATGGACCTGCAGCGGAGTTTAGGTCCAGACACTGCTAGTGACGTCAGACTGAACAACCGGATAGAAGACGACAACATTTAGGTGGGTGCTAAGTAACGTGATTGCATTAAACCGAAACATATAAAACAATCCAAAGTTTCAGCACTGCTGGACTTTCTCACTTTTAAGTGAGACTCAGTTATGTTGGGGAACGAGAACTAAATCATTGACTTCACATGGTTTGCGTTGACTTTCACGGAAAAAAAAGAGTCTTCATCACCACAGAAAGCTGCTTTAGAGCCGAGCCACTCATATTTCTGTTAGAATAAAACTGTAACTTTCACTAACAAAGCAGGCTGTCAGAGGGAGGGGGACAATAGCTGCCTAGTACAAGACGCATACAGCGCATGCCACAGGCAGTTACGTTTTCCAGCAACGCAGAGCAGGTTTCAGCTTTTAACACACATATTTTAGAAATCCCCATAAATTCCTAACAGAAAAGTTAGCCTGTATAGTGAAATTCTATCAACTTTCCTGCAGCTGAAGTAGTGTACACTCGAAACCACCCAAACAGAACAGTTATCAGAATACTTTAATAATTCTTAAGGAAATTATGTTGGTTACAAGAAGAATAAAAGAATAAAAACAATAAGAATAAACCAAAATACCTATTAAGCTGGAAGACAATCAGAGTGAGTATATTTCAGGAGGTTTTGAGATTCAGGCTACGTCCACACTAGCCCGGATAGAATTGAAAACGGCGTTTTCATCTGAAAACACTCCGCGTCCACACTAGCGTTTTCAGTCATTTTCACAGAGTTGCGTGCCTACATTGAAACGGCTGAAAACGCTTACGTTCCAGTACTGCGGATGCGTGAAGCGCAACAAGATTCGACCTGCCTCTGTCTGCTACTTATTTACTTTCCGGCTCTTTGAAACGTCGCGGCAAAATGTTGAGGAAAAGCACCGAGTTTTTTAAATGGACTAACAATGAGGTGGAGTTGTTGCTGCGAGTAACACAAAAGCATAAAGTTGCAACTGCGAGTGAGAGTTAAAAAATTTGAAGAAAAGTTATCTGGAGCATGTACAGACTGATATTAATCTTTAATAGGGCTTGAGAGCAAACAAAACAACAATGCCCTACACTATCTTAGTTTAATTGGTCACACGACTGCATCACATGACTAACATGCTCATCATTTTAGAAAGTCTCCATTTTGGCTGTCCACACTGCGACGCGAAAGCACCGTTTTCAAATGTTTTCCCATGAGCCAAAACGCTGTCTCAGTGTGGACAGGAGGCCAAAACGGAGAGAAAACTAAACGCATTAGTGTGGACGTAGCCTGAGACAGGATTTCAAAGTGGAGAGAGAGAGAGCAAAGCTTTCCACTTCCAGGGGTTTGTTTTTGTGATACTATCCCCACTGAGCAAATGTGGCCCTTAGTGACATTTTAAGCCTTTTGGCAGTGATCTTTTGTGTGTGAGTGCATGTTTTTAAGTGTTTTTCAACTGGACATGACTAGTAAGGGTTAGATTTGATTGAGAATAAGACTATGACATTGCACACATAACTAGGCCCTTAGAGATACTCTGCTTTATCATGAGAGACACTCAGGAAGGCACCATAATTTGCTAAATAACCATCAAGCTGTGTGAAAGGAGACTTCAAACTAGTGGCTGAGACCACAAACCCATTAGGAACATGTGGTCATTAGTTGTGTGAGCAGTAAGATCATTTTCTCACAGACTTCTGCACAATCACACATCTTTTTATAAATCACCCAACAGATTCACCACCTGCTTCCTGTAAGGGGTTTATAAAAATAAACTTTTACTTTACTTACTTTAGGTTTAAAATTTTCTGCATCGTCTTCCCTCTTTTGATGCTCAGAGCATGTCCACATTTGATACATAGTCCATGTAGTTTACTCAGTGTGCCACTTCTGGCTCAGACCTACTCGGCTACTTACACTCATCTATGCTGTTTAAACAAACACACACACAGTCATACTCTTCCGTCTTACCTTTTCAGCTCAGTAATGAGCAGCACGGTACATGGGATTCCCAGAGTCATCAGTGACAGCGAGTTGACAACAGGTTTCACAAAGGCCAGCCCCGTGGTGATCCCTGATAAGATGCCGATGACCACTTTGAATCTCGACCTAGATGGATTAATGAACAAAACAGACAGATATTGCTGCAATACTCCATGAACATGATTGTAAGATACAGAGGGAGTGTTTGGATGACTCAGATGTGCTCCAGAAATTATTATGACCCACTTAAGGTGCACATAACAAACAAGCTCAGCTCTAATCAAAAGGCTGGGCAAAACAAGTAGCAGCCTGAAGTGAGAGCAAGCAGCTGTGACAGCTTGGTGACAATGCAAGGAGAAGTAAAGACATGTGATGCAGCTTTTACTGGTGTCAGCTATCTTAGAAAGGACTATTATTAAACAGGAGTGTCACAGCAGCTGAGATATCATGTGACAACAGTGAGCTAAATGTACTAAATGCATATGCTACATATTTGACCATGTGGGAAAAAAAATGTTTGCCCTGCCTTGCACGGGACAAACCTACACTGTATCTGCTTTAGTGTTTATTCTTAATTATTGCCACTACCATCAGATGCCACCAGCTGTGAGTAATTCCAGTCAGAGCTAAACACTTTTAGCTGCTTGAATGATAATTAAGAGTTAAGAGCATGAAGGATAGGCCTCAGGCCTGATTACTGGTAGAGCTTCTGAATTAAGAAATCACTTAAACAGAACCTGTCTGACAAAATGAAGTACTGGTAGGCTAAACAAGCTCAAAAGCAGCAGGACAATAATCTAAAACACACCAGCAAGTTCACCTCTGAATGTCTCAAACAACCCCAAAATGAAGGTTTTGGAGTGGCCTAGACAAGGGCTGCACCTTAAATCTGATTGAGTTGCTTTGACATGACCTTAAACCATGCTCGAAAATCCTCCAGTGTGACTGAATTAAAACAATTCTGCAAAGACGAGAGGGCCAAAATTCCTCCAAAGTGATGTAAAAGACTGTAACTTTGTTTGATGATGGGAAACATTTTATTGTGCCAAATATTGCAGAAAAAGAAAACCCAATTAGGAAAGGAGTAAATAGTTTTTCACAGGACTACATATCTACACATGCACATAGTTTAAGCTCTTTTTTTACAATAATAATAATAAATAATAATAATAATTGTTGTTATCAACATACCGATCCCTCCTGAATATCCTGGGTAAATACCTCTTTGGAAACCACATGGCTATGGCACACATGAGCACCCATAATATGGCTAGCTCGTCCAGCATTTGGCCAAGAAAGCTGAGGGTGGCATGAAAATAAGTCGATCCAATACCTTGGAGAAAGGAAGAGACACAGAAGGACAGTGATAGATGTTTAAGTTTTGTATTCAAAGGGCAGGATAAATGAGACAGTCTGTGTTTTGTTACGTGCTCCCTCTCTCTTTTATAACATCAGAACATAACTGAGAATAGCAAACGTAGAGTTAAAATATTCCCCCTCTAAAACGACGTGTTCAAAACAATAACCGAAAAACGGAGCACAGTTGGAACGCCACAATCATCACACATCGAACAGGACCGGCTGTTATCTACGATGGGAACTTTGAAAGCCGTTTTCAAGCTGCTAAACATGTGGGTTTCAAGTTATTGTGCAAATGTTTGCCAAATGTTTTATGAGGAAAGGCAGTCATTGTGTAACAGTGAATGTAAAGGCCTCTTTTGTTGGCCTTTAATTTGCAAAGTTATTTAGAAATGAAGCCTTGAAATGCTGCAGAGACATGCAGCAGTCACTTTCCCCTCCTTGTTTATCACGGTAGAACAGACTTTTTATTATCAGGTGCAACATTTCAGCAGACTTCTTATCAAATGTTGCTCCCACAGTTGTTACTAATCGTGAAAACCTGCCATGGTTCTCAACCTAGGCATGAGAATGAGCCATTCAACAAAAGACTTAAAGAAGCATTCATGTAAATGAATCAGCAGCTACTTCATAATCAGTCAAGCAAAGAAAAAAATGGCTAACTGAGGAGTGTTAATTGGATATAACAGATATTTGCATAAAGATGAAATGATTAAAAAAAGCAAAAATAGCTCTTTTTTTTAAAGACTGGTCCTTTTTTCCATTAAAACTAAAAGTAGAATCCAGGTTCTTTGTGACTTGACAGGATATGAATATGTTGCCTTCAGCTCAGTGAGGGGTAGGGCTGTGCGATATGACCAAAATCTCATATCCCGATATAAGAATTCTATCGTCCGATAACGATATAAATCACGAAAATGTAACATTTTCTGTCAATTCTGTGAATCTCTGGCAGCTCGTCTTGCCGGACGTGTTTCTAGCTGCGCGTCATGTAGCTGGAGTCGAGTGTTTTAACCGATGTATGAAACTATACATTTTTAGACACAAGTTGTGAAGGCCGCCGTTTTCTTTGTGAGTATTTATTACACGGCGTGCTGCGGGGAAACGCCTGTTCTAACGTTTGAGTCTAAGGTCTATTTATTAGAACCTGGCGGCTCTTTTTTAATACTCATCTGTAAATAATCTGCTCTTTCACGTGATTCAGTTTATTTTGAAAAGTCTCAACAGGATCTTGAGCTTTATTGTGAAAGGTTATGTGGAACATAAACAAGCGGACACACGATGGTGTTACCGTCGTTGTTGCTAACCACAACGCATAAAAACAGGCGCTTGTCCGTCAGTAGTGTGGTTATATAAAATATAAGAGAAAGAGAGAACTTTAAGAAATTAATATAGCCACTACAGTGACCATCAGAACAATGAAAAAATATTGCCGTAAACAGTTTATTTTGCAACACCACGAAACAAACGATAGCGTAAAATGAATCGAACAGCCCTAGTGAGGAGTGTAATTTCTTAATTCAAAGCCTTAATTTACACGTTCTTATTTTTGATCTGCTGACAGGTCAAAATATGGATGCAAAGTAGCCAAACTATATTTGCACACACTGCTGAGGCTAAGGTGAAATAAAAAGGAGCTGGATGTTGTTTTTGAACTAGAAACTATAGGCTTGCTTTTCTATTCGAGTCAAAGTTCATCATAACTGCTGAAACAGAGGAAACGGCATGAAACCATGTGACCCGTTGCTGGCACTGGCTTTGTTTTAAAAAGCCTCCAGAATCAAAGAAAAGAAAATGGATACAGTCCAAGATACACAGATAAGGATTTATGGTATGGCAACATGTATGGACCAAGAATGTTCAACTGTCTAAGAGGCTCCAACAAAGCCAGGAGACTGCGTTTATTTCCCTTTACATTGGACCACACATGGGCCACAGAGGAAAACACCCAGCTCGAGTTCTTTAAATCTGACAGTTATGCAAATCTTTTTCAACTACTTTTTTTTTCCGGACACCCACCAAGGTCACCTCCTTGGAACAGAGGTTGGGTTGCTCTCGGGTTATCTTTGCTGACAGGGCAATCCGAGTGTTTGCAAAACAGCATCGATGGGGAAAGGCTCTCTATTGAACTGTGTAGATGAAGAAGCACCATTAAAGGCCTAAATATTGAATGGGACATAATGAATTCAAAATCAATCTAAAGATGGTGATAGAGGCCACAGCTGAGAAACTGTGCACCCCAACAGTGCCACTGCAGTACAAGTGTATACAGATCACTCCTTTGGTCTAAAACCTGGAAACTAGTTCAAATTAAATGTCCATCGTAACTGCCTAGAGACCAAGTCGACATACTTTAACCTTCTGGTTTGTACTAGTTAACAGTGCAAACCCCTCAGATACTTTGCTTACTCTCATAAAAAATAAAGGAAAAAAATAATATTTTTTGCTGTGAATAAAGTCCTACAGGAATACACAATTCTTTTTGAAATTGGTTTGTGTAAGGACTATTTACTCAGTCCCTTTACTTACACATTCATTTGACCCGTTTTGACAGCAGTAAAAATACCTCAAATGGCCTTATTTACCTTCAAATTTGATAACTTTTGGCATCTGCACAATGATAGTAACGATGATCAACTCAGTTCAAATATATTTAGATGAATATGGCTGTTACATTTTTGTGTCTTGGGTAAAACTTGACATGAGTGTGAGATATTGGATATTTTTTTCCATAAACAAATGTTGTAAAACCTAAACAAAAATTAATAAACAAAAATAACAAAACACTGTCTGCTCTCTAATACACAAAGTAAGGATCAGGCATACATTTATAAATGCCAAATACTATATGTATACTATGAAGAAGGTGAATATGAAGAGTATGTTAGGGTTAACAACTTAGCACTTAATCTAATGCAATCTGATGTAGCAGCCCAGCTATAAAGGCCTCCTTTATGAATCCTATAATGATCCTTTTCTTTTTACAGTCATAGCAGTGTTAGTGGCACTTATGTACTCAACTGAATTATGCTGATGTGCTTTTCTAGTGAGTCTCCTTATGTATGCAAAAAGTGCAGTGCACTACCTCTATCAACAAACCCACATATAAAGCCAAAAAATGGCAACGATCAAACAAGGAGCCCTGCAACAGATGGTCAGGCCCCCACGCAGATCCTTGATCTCAACATCTCAGAGTTTGAGATTAAGGAAGAGACAGACTAAACAACAGAAAACTGGCAAATCTTCCCAAGATGCCTGACAACTGGTGATCTGTATGACATCCACTATTTTATTTATTTATTTGAAGCCTCCCTATCTGACGCTTGCTTTATGTACCACGTGTATAGATGAGAAATGAAAAATAAATAAATAAAAATGAAGGGTTAAGAGAGGTCAGCAGCCAACTTACCGACCACAACTAGCAGTATCCATATGAGGTAAATCCCACTGTTGAAATGTTTTGCATATTGGCGGAACAGGCACATTAGTATCGGCGGCAAAACAAAAAACAAAATGTTGCTGATCTGAAATGATAAACAACAGAAAAGTCTTTGTCACTGATCCCGCAGCAAAGAGCCAGCAATGCCCGTCAAAAGTTGATCAGTGTGCGGGCCTCGGTGGCTGTGCAGAAACTGGCATGCAAAACCTGTAAACTGCTACTAACAATACATATCATGATGCTGAAGCTGAAAAGCAGCCAGAATGCTCAGCTAAGCAGTCGTTAACCTGGGAAGTAAATGGTAAATGGCCTGTATTTGTATAGCGCAAAGAAGCCATTAAACTACAAAAGAAAGAAAGGAAAGGGGAGTAAAACAAAACAAGCAGTGCAACGGAGACAACAGCAAGAAGAGGAAATGCAGAAAGGCTTTGACTGTAAACAAAACTGTAATGTGCAAAATAGCGAGAAAAACAACAACAACAACAAGCCCCATTCTCAGAACCGACCGTGTTGTAAAACTCAGCGATGCTGGGGTAAATAAGGTAATTGCCTTCACACCAGTCCACCTCGGAGCTACCAGCCTGCAACTGGTCCCAAAACATCACATTAACGTTACTCATGTCTGAACTAGTTCTGTCGGATGGACAGCGCCGAGCAGACAGCACATAAAACAACCGAGGGGGGGAAAGTCGCTATCCGTCGGCTCGCTGGCTGCACGCTAGATCCTAACGTCCGAGTCGTGGCACGTATCGGCCACTCGAGCCTGTGACACACTGGGGAAATCGTTATGGAGCTGCATTTTGAGAACGTCCTTCTTCCACAAAGCCTCCTGCTCGTCGTGACGCTCTGCTTCGTCCACTGACAGCTGCTCAGTCCGCGACTCAAAGAGTGCTCAGGCTGCAAGAGAAGTCACTCCTGCCTGCTTCCTTCTTCGGTCAAACGTAGGTCAGGAAGGAAGAGTTTACTTATTTTTGTCACGGTAATTTAAAAAAAAAAAAGAGTAGTGGGGGGAGATACTTAAAGTTTGTATGTTCAAGTCAGCAGTAGTCAAAGAATACTTTTTTCTTTCTTTCTTTCTTTCTTTCTTTCTTTCTTTCTTTCTTTCTTTCTTTTGTTTTTGCTGTCTCTAAAACAGAATTACAGTTAAGATCTCCAAATTTCGATTTTCTCGAGAATACTGAATGACAATAATACATTTCTACCCTTTTCCCTTCCATAAACAAATCGAGCTTTCCTTTTTTTCCTATTTTTTTTAATTTTGACTTATTTCTATCTGTTTTGTTTTTTATTAGCAACAAGCTTCCATACCAAACTGAACCAAATCCACAGCTTTATTGTTCTTTAAAAATAGACCAAAGTAAGAAAAACAAAATAAAAAATACAATAAAATAACTAGTGTTTTCATGATATGCTATATTTTCTATATCTGTATGTTTTTTGTGTAAATTTTATGTAATGTGCCTGGAAATTAGACGTTTTGCTAAAATGTAATGTTTACATGTTGTATTTTCATCTACTAGTGTCCATTCATATGCGCTGTCCCTGTTAAATAAATAAAAATAACAGAATACTAACAAAAATGACATAAATATTACTTTATACATTTGGTGTGAAAGGTGGGTGATGTCTTTGTAAGACTTTAAAACTGATCTAAATACAGTTACAAATCCAAAATGTACACACATAATTTACTCAGTCAAGCTATCAAAAGCTATGACTGAGTAAATTAGCAGGCCCTGTCCAACCTCTGTGCAATATGTTTGACACTCCTGGTCTATTCTGTCTGCTCAATTTTGTGTGGGACAGCCCTATTATTGTGCATACTCATTAATAAATAGCTGGAAAAGAAACATGTGTAGTTGTAGCAGTAACCAGTGTGTTAAGTGGATGCGTTGTACAGGGAGATAGCCACAGGCAGGAAAGATTTCCTATGTCGTTCAGTGGTGCTTTTCGGTAATCTCAGTCTCTCACTGAACGTGCTCCTGTGACTGACCAGCATGTCATGGAGTGGGTGGGAGGTGTTATCCAACATTGTCTTTATCTTGGACAGCATCCGCTTCTCCGACACCACCTTGAGGGAGTCCAGCTCCATCCCCACAACAGTACTGGCCTTACGAATTAGTTTATTGAGTCTGTTGGCATCTGCGACCCTCAGCCTGCTCCCCCAGCATGCAACAGCATAGAGGATCGCACTGGCCACAACAGACTCATAGAAAATCCTCAGCATTTTCTGGCAGATGTTGAAGGACCTCAGTCGCCTCAAAAAATAGAGACGACTCTGGCCCTTCCTGTAAAGTGCTGTGGTGTTTTTAGCCCAGTCCAGTTTATTGTCAATGTGTACTCCAAGGTATTTATAGTCCTCCACAATGTCAACACTGACCCCCTGGATTGAGTGTTGACATTGTGGAGGACTATCTTGACTTGCCTTTAGATTGCACTTCTTTTAAAAAAAAAACAAAAAACACCTTTGCTGTATTAATTGATAATATCAAGTTTTCAGTAAAGGGTAATAAAGGCCTGTCATCGCACAATAAAAATGAGTAACTTTGTTCAGAAGCTGCATGAACAGCTAACATAGCTTAATGCCTATTTTTATCACTATTTTTCTAAGGGTGTTGTACAAGTGAGCAGTTAATTATGGTAGCCTTTATCAAACTGGCTACGTGTTTTTCAAAGAGATACAGTGTGTTTATTTTGAAGCTGATTAGGCCAGTATTCAAAGAATGTATCTCTCACCAGACTGGGATGGGAATGATCTTAATATCTCAGCTCCTTATGCACTCTCTGGCACCCTCTGGCCGACGCATGCTCCGTGGCTCAATAATAATCCCCAATGCAGATTGTTTTAAATCCACAACACCTCCACTGTAACTAGGATTAATACATATTCTATTCTTTGTCATTTATGTGTTATTTATATATATATATATATATATATATATTTATGTGTTATTTATATATATATATATATATATATATATATATATATATATATATATATATATATATATATATATATATATATATATATATATATATTATACTTTATAGTATAACATATAAATTCTTGTATAACATAAGTTAATAGTATGACATTTTAATAACCCTAAATTTTTCAGCGAACCAGTTATCGCGATAGCATTTCAGGTCTATGTGAGACCACGAGGCGGATATCCGGTCTCTTTTTCGTGGCGGACCGTCTGAGGGTCGGTTTGGCAAAATGAAGGTAACGTAATCCTTTAACTGTGTTTCTCGTCGTGTTGTTGCTTTCTGTTAAATATTACGATATGGTGAAAGCTGACCATGTAAACTTTAATGCGGGCTGATTTAAAGCAGGAATGGTGGCTCGGCCGCTCAGGATGAGCTTTGATTATGAAAATGGGAGCTAGCTGACGAGTTTGTCGGAGAACGCTGTGGAAACATGGCCGCACTCTGAGCGAAATGTGGGTGCAGTTTAAGTCTCGTTTTACTCAAATGAAACGTAGTTATACCTTTGAGTCCTCTCCCCTGCACTGTGATAATGTTACCAACTGAGCCGGCTGTGTCAAATAGTTAAAGCCGGAGTTTTCTGAGCTTTGAGCCGGCAGAGAAGCTAACAGGCCCCCGAGCCACCTTCTAACTACCCCCTGATTCAAACATTAGCTTACGTCAGACAGGCTCACGATGTTGGTAACCGCTGCTTCTAGTCAGCAATGTTTTTGTTTGTTTTGTTTTTAGCGACATTAAAATAATTAAAAGCTTTAGCAGCTCAGTTCGCAACATGCAGATGCACCTTGACTCGCTGTTACCTGTGTGCACATCCAGTAACGTGGTAACTGCTCCTCTTTTTCAGCTGAACATCTCATTTCCCGCTACTGGCTGCCAGAAGCTGCTTGAAGTTGATGATGAGCGAAAGCTGCGTACCTTCTATGAGAAGCGAATGGCCACTGAGGTGTCTGCTGACCCTCTGGGAGATGAGTGGAAGGTGAGTTTTTGTGTGACGTTTGGTAAATACGTGGCGTGGCACACCAGCAGACCCTTTCTGACTGACCCGTAGTCGTTAAGGGGGGACGGCGTGTTGCCAGAGGAACAGTGGAGCTGCTTTCAGATGCAACCAGCCCATATAACCATGGCTGATTGAAACAGCTGTGCTCCCTCAATTTTTAATGAAGATAACTTGGATTATATGTGAGTGATTATGTGGAAAGAAAAGCAAGATATGACCCTGCCAAAAGTGTAGTTTGCTTGTGTAGTCAATGAGAATTTGACCTTAATCATCCTGGCAGATTTGCAATGAAATGAAATTCCTAGAAAGGATGTGAAGCAACATATCTATGCTTTTGCAGGGCTATGTAGTGCGCATCAGCGGAGGAAACGACAAGCAGGGTTTCCCCATGAAGCAAGGTGTGCTGACCACCGGCCGTGTGCGCCTGCTCCTCAGCAAGGGCCACTCCTGCTACCGTCCCCGCAGGACTGGTGAACGCAAGCGCAAGTCTGTGCGTGGCTGCATTGTTGATGCCAACCTCAGCGTTCTCAACTTGGTCATCGTCAAGAAAGGTAACATGCTTAGTGTGCGCGCATTATATGTCACATAATTTTGATTATCTCTTTGGAGTCACGTGTAAATGATGCATGATGGCACGCCAGCAGACCCTTTTGGATTTTCCTGTATTCATTAAGGGGGGACAGTGTGTGTTGCCAGAGTAACTGTGAAGCTGCTCACCAGATGCGACCAGTCCTAGTAACAGTGGATGGTTGAACTGCAATGCTCTCCCATTGTTTTAACTGCTGCCATAATAATATGGTAAAAATGAAACTTGTATTTTTAAAGCTTGGAAAGAAAGCGACTTGACTTAAAGAGGTTTCTTAAAATGCAGAATTACAAGTGTCTTGGATGAGGTGAAGCATAAAGAACTCCTGTCACTTCCTTTCCAAGCTTCTTAGACTACCATGACCTTGATGACTGAGAACATATACAGATATAGTATTTTAAGCTTTATCTATTTGAGTCTCTTTAACTGTCATAAGTTAACTTTTGGTTTGGTGTGATGCTCAGAAGACAAGACAAAACTAAACAAATGCATAAACTTCAAGTGATCATTTTAAAGTAATTCAATTTAAGTGGGTTGTTTTTTTTCACCAATGCTACATTAAGCTTCATTAAATTTGGCCAGGAGGGTTTTCCATAATCTGACTGACAAGGTTTGCTGTCTCTGTTCTTCTGTATTGGTGGACAAATCATTTGTCATTTATTTCGATAAAACCTCATATCTTCCTGTAACTGCTAAGACACCCAAATTCTGGTACATGGTAGGAAAATCTGACGTGTTTACTTTGAGCATTTTATGCCTCAACACTGCCCAAATTGTTGTGGCTTTTCTCTCGTTCTGTTAAAACTAAGCTTCACTGCTTTTCAAGTATTAGTTTGTTAAACGGTGAACTGGATAGTAAGTTCAGACATTTGACACTCGTAGTATTTAGGACTGTTACAATCCTGTTCTGTTGGTGCTAGAAATACTTAAGAATTCTTCAGACTTGATTGACCATCCTCGTCTTTGTTACTCACAGGTGAGAAGGACATTCCCGGGCTGACTGACAGCACTGTCCCTCGCCGCCTTGGTCCCAAGAGGGCCAGCAAGATCCGCAAGCTCTTCAACTTGTCCAAGGAGGATGATGTTAGGCAGTATGTTGTGAGGAGACCCCTGACTAAAGAAGGTAAGACACTTTTTTCATTTTGAGAAATGTCTCCCTCCATGTGGAAAGAAAATTATGATGTAAAGCGCTGTCAGAAGCATGCCAGAGCAGCAGGTGGCACTATAATGCTGACTGTGTATGTAAATATTGACCAGTCTAATGATAATGATAGTATGGAGCACATCTTGAATGTTAAAGGTTTTCCAGAAAATTGCAACGGCACGTCTATTTTGGCGATTACTGTAGCATTCAGAATAAACTAAAAGTGGGCTTAAGGTCCCACATAAATGTCTTTTGACTAAAATTTATGGAGGTGAGGTTTAACTAGGGTGGTCAGTACAATGTCTTGTTTTCTTGTAGAGTTGGTTTAACTCTGGACAAAATCGACAGTTGTGCAGTAGGAGGTCCTTTTTAATTCCTTCCTTTTTTTGAAGTTTAAGAGCGGGAATAGTTATAAAAACAGATCTTTGATGCTCATCTGCCAGTGAGGGCATCTGTAGACTTTTTTAGGACTCCATTATGTAAACACAACCTTGGTGAGATGAAGAAGATAGACATGTTGTATGTAATAAGCGTGAGGCAGATTAAAACTGAGTTGTGGAAGTTTCTGTATGGATTCTGACCGGTGTATGTAAAGAAGTAATAAACATTAATTTCCTTGTGTAAGCATTTGTTTGTTCTGGAGTTTGTGTGATGTCTGTGCTTGTAAGATTGTGTTTGTGGTAAAGCCATTTCAACTCATCACTAAAAAGAGAGTGCCGTTAAATATAGTCTTCTTGATGAGCACATGGTTATTCAAATTTAGGGTGAAAGAGCTGAGATCAGGAACAAGATGAAAAATGAATTTTATGATAATAAACTTGATTCAGCAGAAGTGGAGACTGCAGGTAAGTCCCAGGTGTGCTGTTTGTGTGAATTGTGTTCTGCCTAGTAATGAATCATCAGCAAGGCTTTGATTAATGCAGGGTGCCAGCATGCAGACAGATCAAAGTTACTGTTTTTTGTACAGTTGGAAAGTAAGGAATGTGCTTCCTTTGAGGTAGTACAGTACGAGTTGTGTGTACAGACATAGAAATTAGGTACATTAAGCTTCTTTCTCATTACCACACTTGACCTTGAACTGTGTCAGCACTGACTCTTTCAATCCTCTCGCTTTGGTAGGTAAGAAGCCCAGAACTAAGGCTCCCAAGATCCAGAGACTGGTGACTCCTCGTGTGCTGCAGCACAAGCGCCGCCGCATTGCACTGAAGAGACAGCGCACCCAGAAGAACAAGGAGGAGGCCTCAGAGTACGCAAAGCTGCTGGCCAAGAGGATGAAGGTATGCGTTAATCTAGGCCTTTATTATCCTTAACCAGCATCAAAGATCACACTACTCTGCTTTTGTCGTGTAGCTGAACACAAAATAATGTTCTAGTGGTTTAGATCAATGAATATAATGTGACAAATAATTTCTGGCAGGTGTGATATTTCCACTAGTGTTGGAGTGGCTGTATTACATCAGCTACATTGTGCCTTAACAACATATTGTAATAAATTTCCTTAAATACACTTTAAGTTATGATTGAATCTTTATTCACTTGAAATTTAAAGTATAGGATTGTGTTTTTTATCGTTATCATTTTGAGTTGCCTTACATGATATAGCTGTAATGGCATTCAGCAGATTATGGTTTGCCTCTGAAAAACATTCGAGCATGTGATGGTGAAATGTTAAAAAGACATAAAGTAGGACATGTGGAAATTGACACACATTTGTTGTAAACAGGAGGCCAAGGAGAAGCGCCAGGAACAGATTGCCAAGAGGCGCCGTCTTTCCTCTCTGAGGGCATCCACATCCAAGTCAGAGTCCAGCCAGAAGTAAAATGGAATCAAATAAAGTCATGTTTTGCTGAAACGGTGTTGTGCAGTTGTCACTTATTTTCTCTTCCAGATATCTGCCTATGAAGTGACGCATTAGACTATTTTTGTCAGTCCCTTGCGTACCTACATGCATGCGGATGCAACAAGAAATTTAAGTTAGTGGTGGATAATCTGGCCTGAAGAGTTTTAACTCTTGAGTTAGACTATATGGAAGTCAAATGTATAAATACCTGTTTTGTTTTTTAGTCAAGGAAACTACACAGAAGTACTAACAAAAGTATATGAAAGTACGAAACAATTTAAATGGAACAATTTAGAAAAGTAGACACTGGAGCTCAAACACTGTGGTTATTTGTGTTACTGCCCTCACTGGAGATCAAACAACTATCAAGGCCTTGATTTAGCAGTGTGACAACTATGGGGAGAAGAGTTTACCATGCTTAAAGTTTGATGAATGAACTGTGTGGAAATTAGAAATTGGTCAACACTGAGTCTACAGTCGTGCATGATACAGCCTCAGTTTAGTGGTTGCTATTATACTGTACTGCAAAAGTATTATTTGGTGTGAGTGAATTGTCCACACCCCAAGTCAGTTGGTAGTAATGCACCATCATTGCTTGACAACTCCCGAAACAAAAAAGGAGGTAATCAATGAGAGGAAATTGCTCTCAACTTCAAGAGGAAGAGCTTGAGAAATTTAAGTCCTAGGATCTGGTGTGGAAACCCACTCCCTAACAACACGAGGCCTGACGAGACTAACAGTTCTGAATGTGGTGGCTTTGGGCCTTGGATTGCAGGACAGAAATGTCTTCTGCCTCTAGTCTGCTTTGGAGGTAAACCAAATCTTGTGTACCCTATTTTCAGTGTGAGTGTGGTGGTTTTCTGCTAGTCACTATTAGAACTTAATACTTCATCGCACAGAGGCCATTTCGTGACCCACTTTAAGTTGAAGTTAAGCAGGTACCTAAGTGACCTGATTTTGGTCATTAGGTGTTTTAAAAAGTATTACTACCATTTGTCTTTTTCTGGTAGTAAATTTACTCCTGACCCCACTGGTCTTGAACATGCCCTCCCAGAGTTTGAGCATACTCTCCAAAAAGTGTTACCAAGGCCACTTTTGCGTCTCCAAAACTCACAGTGATGGAAATTTCAGGCTGTCTTCTTCCGTTCCATCAGAGATGATATAGTCCAGAGCATCCTGACAGAAATCAGAGGGAAATATCCTCAAGAAATTCTACTTAACAACATTGCAAACTTTGCACCAGTGCTGCTCAAGACAGTTTCCGATGTAGCAAAGAACCACATATATAAGATCTTCAAGTCTGCCAATGTCAGATGTTCTTCCAAATGAAGAACCTTCATCATTGTTTGATCCTCGCAATGAAGAACCTACTTCTGAATGTCTGCAAATCTCTAATATTTTTCTCAGATATTCAAGATACTGAACATCTTGAAAAGTTACATAAGAAAAACTGTCTAATAATAAAAACAATTAGAACTAGAACACATCTGAATGAATATTGAAAGCTCATATTCTGTAAATCGGGAAGAATTGTGTATCTTAAATATCTAAACTTAAGAATCTCAAATGAATAAACAATATTTTCAGAATATCTGCAGTGTGTGTGTCAGTGCTGAACCCTCATTGACTGTGGGTAAAGTTTACACTGATGCAGGCTCACTGTGGTGGAGGGCTTCATACCCTACCCCCACTAGAGACTGCCTGCAAACAGGGTAAAGGTGTGTAGGGGCTGGATTGAAATTAGGCTGTCTGCAACGCTGTCTTGTGTTTTAACAAGCTGGATCAAAATAAGTAATGTTACTGCCGGTAATGTTTTGTTTCATGCTGGGTAGAAAAAGTTTAACCTCTTCAATAATTAAACTGGGTCATGTGCTAAATTGTCACTTACGACATGATGTAGACCAGGGGTGCCCAATCCCGGTCCTCGAGAGCTACTGTCCTGCAGCTTTTAGATGCATCCTTGTTCCCACACACCCGAATCAAATGAATGGCTTGTTATCAGGCCTTTGCCAAACACGATGGCATGCTGAAGAGGTAATCAAACCATTTGATTCAGCTGTGTTGGAGTAGGGATGCATCTAAAAGCTGCAGGATAGTAGCTCTCGAGGACTGGGATTGGGCAGCCCTGATGTAGACTTTATTAATCTCTCACTGGGGAAATTCCAGTTATGATTTTTTTTCTCTGTGCACATAAAGTTCAGTGGGACTGATAATACATACATACAGTCTGGATGAAGGACAGTAATGCTGAAGGAGCTGCTCCCAGCCTCTATGGCAGGGGTGGGCAATTCCAGGCCTCGAGGGCCGGTGTCCTGCAGGTTTTAGATCTCACCTTGGGTCAACACACCTGAATCACATGATTAGTTCGTTACCAGGCCTCTGGAGAACTTCAGGACATGTTGAGGAGCTAATTTAGCCATTTAAATCAGCTGTGTTGGTTCAAGGACACATCTAAAACCTGCAGGATACTGGCTCTTGAGGCCTGGAGTTGCCCACCCCTGCTCTACAGTTTCATGCAGTGGGTGAGCGGTACTGTCCATAATGGACATGTGCTTGGCTAACATCCCCCTCTCACTAAACTCTTCTATGGGTGTAGGGGGAGAGCTGGCCTTCTTCACCTTCTATTAAAACTGCTTTTTGTCTCTCTCTGTGTTACCACCTTTACAGTGGACACAAACAAAAGATTGCTCACACCATCACTGTGACATGTAAGGTTCTCCACACCCCAAAGGACCTGAGCCTGGCACGACTCATCACAGGCTACTTCCTGCCTCTCCAGTCTCCATGGCGAGTAAAGAAGCAGCCATGTAGCCCTTCTCTTTTGACAGGAAAGCAGTATTATCAGACACGCAGACCAGATAAAAAGTAAATGTGTAGCAGAGAGGGACAGAAAAAAAAAACAAAAAACAATCAGCCAAATGCTGAGAGGTGTCAGTAAACAACAACTGTATCATTATTGTTGCTCACAATCACTTTTAGTGTGTAGTTTATTTTACATCTCTTTAATGAGTATAGGCATAGACAACAGATTTAATGTCTATGCCTGGCTTAGTACATTTGCACATGCTGCGATGGTGTGTTCTGCACACAATTCATATTCCTTACCAACTGTCCCACATTTTCACTGGCTCTGCAGGAGACACTCTTTTCTGGAGTCTGGTTTTATTCAGTGTATGTGAAGGAAAGCTTTTCAATAGAGTCAAATGAGGTTAGTATGTCTCCATCAGTAAAAGTTACACCCTGTCAAAACATTTCAGATTTTGGTGATCATCAAAACTACAAAGAAAATGAAACTTCAGTATGTTTTGAGAAAGGGGGGAGGGTCGCCAGCTATTTGTTTTTAAAAAAAATATTGCACAAGAGAAAATGAAGTGACACAGCAAGTGTCATAACTTGCTTTTTAAAAAAAGGAAAAAAAAAAAAAAGCTGGAATTGTCAGATATGGGCTAAATCAAGTGTGCCAGTCTATGGATGCATCCCTACTGAAACCCAAAGACTGCTACCAGACAGAACAGCAGCAGAAATAACAGACTACATGAGTATATAAGGACTATTGCGTGCAGCCATAATAACAAACTTCAGCTTCCTTTTACTATTATTGTCTTTACTCAGCAAGAAAGTTGGAAAGATTAGAAATATATCCGACTGCCTCCCAAATTGGTAGTCAGCTGGTTTGTATGAACAGGGCTTTGGGAGGATGTCCTCCAGTTAATTATGGTCTCAGTCTGTGCCAATTAAGGTGCCTTAGTTTATAAGCACATTAAATGCCAAGAACAGAGTCATTTATAAGCTTAGCTGGAGAAGCTGCCACAGTGATTGTTTGCAGAGCAGCTATCCAACTGAAAGGACAAGATCAAAGTCTATGAATCTTCAGATATTTATTTTAGACCAGTAAGATGACAAATTCAGCTCACATATATCAAAAAGTTACAGTAAATGACATCAATGACACATGCATTACTTAATGTTACATTAGCTGTCAAATCCAGACCTCTTGGTAGCCCTCCCCTTCTGGGCTACACCCCTTTGAGGCATGGAGGTACGAAGATAACCTCTGCCTTGATTAGATTGCTTCTTCTGGGTTGGCAAGGAGTTTAAGTTGTACATCTGAATGACAAAGAAAAACCCAGAGAACGCCTGATTCTGCAGGTACTGAGGCAGCCGTTGGACACTCAGCCAGCTGGTCTGCAAGTTCTGAACCAGAGCTGAAGGCCCAGGTGAACTCCTCATTACCTCCTGAGTAAGAAACAAATTTCAACAAGTTCAATTAGATTTTATTTGTACAGAGCCACATCACAATAACAGTCGCCTCAAGGCACTTTATATTGTAAGGTAGAGGCCCTACAATAATAGAGAGAAAACCCTAACAATCAGACAACCCCCTACGAGCAAGCACTTTGGAGACATTGGGAAGTAAAAACATACATGCAGAGTGGGAGGTACAGATACTTGGGTTAATGTTTTATATGCATTTTCTGTGCTAAACACATCAAGAACAGCTCACAGCACACCTGAACAGCTTGAATCTTGGACCCAGCTTCATGGTAAAGCCTTCTACACATTTTAGCAGTGAGTGAGCACAGTCGCTCAGGGTAATGGCCCCTGAGCATGACCACTTCAAAACCTTGCATCAAGCGAGCTTCTTCTAGAGATACAAAGAAAAGAAAGGCATCTAAATTGAACCAAATGGCAAAAATCACATAGAAAGCTAATAAATGAATTTTAGGTTACCTTCTTGTGTTGGGGGAAGCATTTGGTCCACCAGAGCCTCTGACAAGCTCAGAGCTGTGTCCAGTCCCACAGTTGTCATACCAACAACCGTCTTCAGAGGTGATCGGTTAATGCCATCATTCATCCTCCTCATCACCCAGTCAATGGTTTGATTGGCTGCAATGCTCATCCCAGCCTGAATCTCATTCATTTTGGTTTTGGCAGGGATAACAATCTGAGCAAAGAACATTAAATCGCAACATAAAATATTTTATTTATTAATCCAGACTTTATAGACCTGTTGTGAGTTATAAGGACTTAAACGAGGAAAGGAAATGTTACCTGTTCTGTGGATGACACAATTACAGAGAATGAAGCCTCCAGCCAGTCGAGACTCTTGCAGGCAACATCATTTGCATAGGAAACTGAAACATACCCATGAACAGTGTTGGTGTTTATCCAGAAAGCAACTTTGACCTGATGGTCAATGAAAAATGTCATTTCAGTCTCATCTCTAATGTAATGCATTGTATCCTGATGCTGCAATCTGTCAGGTTAACTTGTTCAACTGCTTGTAAACAAATACCTAATTAATCCATCTTTATTGATTGATTTGTTTTGCTGCCCAACATGGCAGCAAAACAAATTCAAGCATGTAGGGATGTCAGTACGATCTGCTGAAGTTCAAACCCAGCACAAGAGATGATTGAAATTACTTTGAACATGGCATGATGGTAGTGCCTGGCGGGCTGGTCTGAGTATTTCAGAAACTGCTGAACTACTGGGATTTTTTCCCCACACAACAGTGAATAGAAAAAAGAAAACTCTGGATGAAAATGCCTTGTTAATGCCACAGGAAGAGGACAGTAACACAAATAACCGCTTGTTACAATCAAAATATGCAAACGATCATCTGAAATACACTACCTTGGACCTTGAAGCAGCTGGGCCACAGCAGTACTTAATAAAGTGGCAGTGAGTGCTGGTTAAAATTTCTCCAACTCCAATCCCGACTTTAGACAGCTCGTTGTGCGAGAAAATCCGAATAAAACTTTTTTAAAATGTTCACAAAAACCCTTTGCATTGCAGAAGGATCTGGGTGTTTACACCATTTTCTGTACAGATTAAGGTAGTTGAAAGATGGAGAAAACCAGATGCTCTAATGTCATTTCCTACATCTTTATGGAAGAGCCCTAACAGTAGCTACTTACTCTGGGGCTCCAGTTTAACAATGACAGGTGACGCTCTGTAACAGGCTGCTCTGCCTACAGCTGTCACGCTGCTCTCCAGCACTTCACACGCAGACTTCAGGCCGGGATGCCTGGATTTTGTGCCCGTGTACAAGACCGATAGTCTGGCACAAGCCGAACGAACGACGGGCAGATTCGCCAGCCTGGCAGCTGCACTGGGTGCTTTCTGCAAAAGAGACAGAAGAGCGTTGGAAAGCCAAGTTGGTGTGAAAGCCATGGTGAAAGAAGTGTTTTCATTTCTTTCGCGTTTAAATGCCAAATGAGCATAAAAAACACTTGGAGTTTCGGTAAAAGTATAGGACTAAGGGACTTAGGGTGTTTGATTGTACTCACCTGGTTGGTGTTTACAGTCATCCTTTGTACACTTTGAGAAAACAAGAACAAAAACAATTTAAAATGTAAATCTTTTTCGGAAACTTCACATATTCAGTGTAAAGGCTAAAATGAAATAAAGCAACCAGAGCGAAAACCTCCGCTCAAATAGCTTGGGAGAGTCAATTAGTGGCCCACCTGTTCTTAACTCTCCTTGTAATCTCGCGTGATTTCATAGCAAGAATAAGGTCACAAATTAAACGTCTGCTCACGATAGCCATACTGGCGTAAGCTCCACAATTGTGAGAATCACACGCAGGACTTTTAATTAATGTTGTTACAGAGAATACAGATAATAATAATACAGACGCTTTTTTTAAATGCCGCTTCTTTTTCATTGATCTCCGACATTAAAGGTTGACTTTGCAATACTTCACCTGTCCGGTGGAGGACCCGAACGCTGTGAGCAGGATTTGAACCTGCGCGGGGAAACCCCATTGGATTTCGAGTCCAACGCCTTAACCACTCGGCCATCACAGCTATGTGTCAGCAAAAACGTCAACCAATTAAACAGGAAGAAGAAGAATACCACATGGGGCAGACAACAGGAGTCAGCAGTAGCCGCATGTTCATACCTAACTCTAAATATTAGCCAACAATCATATTATGGGATTCATTTATTGCTTTAATCACCTCAGGCCTGCTGTCAAAATAAGAGAGTGAAATAAAGGCCTAAATACTTACAATATTACGTAAATGTGAGAAGAATTAGGTATTTTTCTTTACTTGTGAGCTGCCACAGATTGCTTGTTTGATAATCGAGCTCTGGGAGGTTATTAGTTTTCCCAATGCGCCGCTGAATTAATGAGGGTAAACACCCAATTATGGATTAACGAGGCTTTCCGACGAGTTTGTTTCGCAGATCTGTGCAATGTGTGCCTATATGCCGAAAAGCAGGCTGTAAAAAACTAAACGTTTAAACAAAGAAAATGTCGCGGTTGATTTACACCCACTGCCAGGGAAAAGCTTTATAACCGTAGCGCCTAATTATAGGGAAGGCAAGTTAATCATTGGTACTGGTACTGTAAAGATGCTCGTATGCGCACTCAGGTCTGTGCGCGCATACCGATGAGTTGAGGACAAAAAGGCGGTTTCCGTTAGAGGACGGCCAGAGTGATGAAGAGTGATGTTTTGGCCCCCACAGAGGAGCACGCTCTGAGCCACGAGGTTCTGTCTGTAGCGCTGCTGCTGCTGTGGCTGCGGCAGACGCGTCTCCTGCACGCGACGTGCTCCGAAACCGTTTTTTTTCAGTCCCCCCAACTCCTAGGGAGGGAGTGGGGGGGGGGGGGGGGTATCACAGGGTTTGGGAATGGTGCCTACCCTAACGCAAAAATAAATAATAATAAAATAAAATACTGGGAGACACAGGAGAAGCACGTGGAGTGGGTGGTCCTCAGCACACAGCTTTCACGTGGCTTATAGGGGAGAGCTGAGCCGTCACAACAGTCAGTCCGGTGCTGCAGCAGCAGAGAGACAACATCAGCATCAGTATGGCTGTGGAGATGGAGCCCGCGGAGTAAGTGCGCTCTCTGTTTGCCTTTGTTTGTGTGCACAAAAAAGTGATCGGACTCTGCCACCTGTTTGACTTTAAGAGAAAATAATAAGGTTTATCTGCTGTCATGCGCTCCATCGCTTATTAGGTGACATATCTTTGCGTCGGTGTGTGGGATCGTTGCATATTCCCCTTTTAAAATAAGCCGCGTAAACGGAGCCTTTACAGTTTGTGTTCGAAACTGCGCTGTTTTTGCTGTCCTGTCTGCTGTGAAACCTCCTGTGTTATTGATACCCAGTTTAATGCGACCAGTATGGTTAATTTGACACGTGAGGCTGCTCAAATGGTTGTAGTCGTGCTGTGTGCGTGTGTGTGTGTGTGAGGCGTGTGTGTGTGTGAGGGGGGTTCGGACTGTTTTGCAGTCAGGGGCTCCTTCCTCCACATGTGCCTGTTGATCTAAGACGATCTCCGCCCCCCTGGTAAAGGCGTGGGTGTGCTTTTTGTTGTTGTTGTTGTTGTTGTTGGTGGTGGTTAGTCATTCCTGTGGGGAGTGCAGGAATAGACAACTGCAGGAATGTCACATTTTTGTGTTGCTTAAAGTGGAGTTAATTTAGTACGAAAGCACTGGCTCGTAGAATCAGTGGGTGAGGTTCGTTTAATCTGCAGGTGCCACTGGTGCACGTGAAACCATAAAAATGAACGTCCAGCAGAGAGGAAGATAAAAGGGGCACCTTGACTGTCAATTGTATAAATTTAAATTTGTAATATACTGGCATATTTATAATTAGAGTTATTTGTAGTTAGTATATTTGTTTTGTAGCTTTGTTGTATATTGTATTAATTAATTTAGTTTACTTAGTTACTGTTCTTACTGTCTTGGAGCAACTGTGACCACATAGTTTCCTCTGGGATTGATCAAATATCCTGATTCTGATTGTGGATAGGACAGCTTTATGCCCAGCAGGTGGCTCTAAAGTGGAACAAAAGTCCACATGAGACAGGCCTTTTGTGCTGCGACCTTTTCCTTTTAAGGCTGTGCCCACGTGTGGCACCATCCCAAATCAGATATTGTTGAACATTTCCCCTTTGTCTCCGTAGTGTGATCCGTCTGATAATGCAGTACCTCAAAGAGAACAACCTCTACCGGACGCTGACCACATTACAGGAGGAAACCACCGTCTCCCTCAACACAGTGGAAAGCATCGAAAGCTTTATTGCAGATATAAACAAGGGTCACTGGGACTCTGTCCTGCTGGCTATTGAATCTCTCAAGTTGCCTGACAACATACTTATTGACCTTTATGAGCAGGTAAGTCTTTGGATGTTCAGCTAATGCTTTCCTTGGCTTCATTTGTTTATTTGTAATTGATCACGTTCTCTTCAACAGGTTGTTATGGAGCTCATTGAAATGAGGGAGGTGGGCGCAGCTCGCTCGCTCCTCAGGCAAACCGACCCGATGATCATGCTGAAGCAGACCCAGCCAGAAAGGTACAGCCACCTGGAGAACCTGCTAACCTGTTCCTACTTTGACCCTCGTGAGGTAAGAAAGCAAAGTGCTCGGACAGCTGCGTCAGAGAGCGCTTCATAGGTATAGCTAACATCCTTTCAATCCCACTGCAGGCGTACCCAAAAGGAAGCAGCAAGGAGAAGCGGCGCAGAGCCATAGCTGAGGCTCTGGTGAGGGAGGTCAGTGTGGTGCCCCCCTCCCGCCTCATAGGACTCCTGGAACAAGTTGGTGTAAGTGCACTGATCGATATCCTTCTGAAAAACCCGCTCTAATTACAGGGCAAGTAACACTTCTTAATCGATGGAGACAACACTGTGCGATAGTTTGTCAAAGATACCAAACAAATACCTCAGTTTTATGTATTTTTTTATACAACAGCACCACTTTAATTAGGGTTTCCTGAGGGCAACAAACACTTTTCTGCAGTCCTTCCAACTTTCTGAGTGTCTTACTTGGACACAGAATTTCACTTTAAACAGACAGTTTTGGTTAAATCCCAGTAAAACATAACAGTCACTGGGCTGTTTGCTTTCCAGGTGAAATAGATCTCACACACACTTTTGTGTCTTTTGATCAGGACCTTTAACAGAGTTCTTTCTGTGTGAAATACTGAAAAATGTATTAACGTTTTTATACCTCCAAATTCTGCACATTTAGTCAAAAAGTAATGTAAATTTGAAACCATTTTTTGAGAGATTTAAAGTTTAAAGGATGCAGGTAAGCTACAAAAACAACAACAAAAGAACAGTACACCAATCATAAAACAAGAGCAAGACCCTCATTTGTATTTATATTTAACATTTTTTTCTTTTACATTTTCTTTAGCAATTTCATCCCTGACATGTTAACAAGCTCAGTTATATTCTTTAATTTGAGTGATTGACGTGGCAACATAGTGAGTTTCTCAAGACTGAATTTCTACATTCTCAGAGACATACTGTACTGTACATCCTCCTGTGCAAGATGCTATTTTTGTTAGTGAGCTGTTACACAAGTGCTGCCAGCTACAGCAAAGTTCTGAATAGCCTTCATTCACTTTAAGTTATAACTTGTCTAATCCAGGAGGCTAATAACAGTCATGTTAAAAATAAGGGAAAAAACAAGAAAGAAACTGGACTTGGACAATATTTCAAAGTGGGAAACTTGTGTTCTTGCTGCCAGAAGTTGCATTACATTATTGTACACAGCATGAAAATAAAAAAAATAATTTGGTAGTTCTTAGTATTCTTGATTTTATTGAGATTTTCACTGTTTTATTTTTTCTGCTGACTCTTTTTCACTGTCTTGCAGTCTATGAAACTACAGCAGTATACAGATCACCTCTCCCCTGATATGACCATTGATACATCTGCCTGCAAAGAGAAATATGTGGAGAAAGAGACCTTTCCAAACCAGCTGTACCGCCACATCAAGGTCTGTAATGGCACTTGGAAAATGATTTTGTTTTCTAGCAGAGCACTCAAGTGACCAAATTTATTTTAACAACTAAATGATCCATTGGGGTGATTTATCACACTGTTACATTTTATACAGGAGAACTTTTTTATGGCTCTTTTTGTGTTTATCATCCTTTATGTGCAGATACTCTAACATGTTATACTATAATTAGTGACAATTTTCAGTATTTTCTAGGCAAAAATCATGGAAGTTGATTAGGGCCACTGGAAAAAAAAAACGTGAGGTCATGGCTTTTTTTTAATTCTGGGGGGAGGGGGAATCATAATTTGGACTTTTTTCTCAGAATTCTGAAACCCCCTCTGCACCCAAATTCTGACTTTTTTAAAAATCAAAATACAGACTTTCTTCTGATAATTTCAAATTGTTCTCAAAAGCTGAATTCTTTTTTCAGAATACTGACTGATTTTGCCAGAAATGTGACTTTTTTCAGAATTCTAAAAGACACCAAAACTCATTACTCCTAATCATCCATTCCAAAGGAATTTTGGCATCACAGCTTCACCAGATCTTTATGCTTGGTTGGTTTAGAGGGGATGTACTGCATGAAAGTGCACCTGCCTCTGCACGCAGCTGTTTATCCACACAAAGATCACCTCCAGCAATATATTATCTGGGCAACAAGCCTACAGACATTGTCCAAATATCCCTGAAACCTACTTGTCTATTTGGCTGTTGTTAAACAACGTGTACTAACTGAATTGGATCTTTCACTGCAAAACATTACAATATACTGATTAAAAATGGAGAATTCAAATAAAATTAACACCTATAATAAAAAAAACAGCTTCACAACAAGTGGTTGGAGAAGTAGGCAGAAAAATGAATAACAGGACACATTTGTATGATTGTATGATTGAATATATCAAATTATTGTCCATCATTTGAAGGTTAAAGAAGAGGTTGTTATTTCCTTGGTTATTATCCCAATACATACACACAAAAACACTGCAAACTAATTACTTTGTGCACCTGAAGGCACTTCATCTAGTCTCTAGCTGTGCTCTCATCACTTCTATCCAGATGGAGCAGCCTGAGTTGCTCATCCATGCTTATTCTCTGCCCAAGGTCATTAAGTGAGAATAGTCAGCCCACACAACAGCAGGCTATTGAAAAACTTTACGTCTCCCTGGAGTCTCCTAATATTAATTAGTGCCTTATTTCCTTGTCTGAGTGTGAATCTCAGGCTGCAAATCAAACAGGAAAGCACGTGTGCTGCAAGCATTAATAAGCTTTTCTGTGTGTGCAGTTTGGGCGGCGGTCACACGTGGAATGTGCCCGTTTCTCACCCGATGGAAAGTATTTAATTACGGGGTCAGTAGATGGCTTTATTGAGGTCTGGAACTTCAACAGTGGAAAAATTAGCAAGGTGAATATATTTCAAATCAGGAAACTAAAAATACTAAGATTTATTTTTAAACACATCACCTCCTACATACTGTGTAATACCACATTTTCCTAATTTTGTGTTTTCATTGCTGAATGAATGAACCAGGATTTAAAATATCAGGCCCAAGACAGCTTCATGATGATGGATGATGCTGTGCTGTGCATGTGCTTCAGTCAGGATACAGATCTACTGGCTACTGGAGCTCAGAATGGCAAAATAAAGGTTGGATGGGTTCATATTTGTGTGTGTACTTTCCAGATAAAATAAACGATCAATAACTGTATCCATACGATTTATGAATATATTGCTGACGTAATCTATCTTTTGATTTTTCTTTTGAAATGTGTGTGTTGTTGGGGAAGGTGTGGAAGATCCAGAGCGGCTTGTGTATGCGTAGGTTTGAGCATGCTCACAACAAAGGCGTGGCCTGTCTGGGCTTTTCCAAAGACGGCAACCAGATCCTCAGTGCCTCCTTCGACCACACCATCAGGTGGGATTCGATGTTGTCATGGTTTCTGTGTAGTGAACACGCTGCAGACTGCAGCTATTCCTCTTGCACAACATAATGTAGAGAATTTGTGTGTGTGTGTGTTTATATTTTATTACATTATTAACATAACTTACATGTAACATTGTTAAAATTATAAGTTTAAATTTGCAGGGTTAACACTGACTGTATTCATATAAGTAATATATTCACATTTAAAAATATATTTGTGGTTGATGTAAAGCCCTCCACACAAATAGCTTAAAATTGTACTAATTTAAAAATGAAATGAAAAAGAAAATCTGCTCTCATTAACAAAAAAACATTTAGAGACATATCAAAAGCAAAGAGGAAACCATTTAAATTGAGAGCCTTGTGGCAAGAGTTGCCTCGTCTACCGTGGGAGGCAAGCGAGAGATCTGACTGCCCTCAGACATGATTCACAAAAGTTTTGAAGGTGCACACATGGGCGTCGCTTCAGCAGGAGGAAAGCAGCGGTCTCTTTCTACATCCCACAGCTGATTAGCAAAAAACTGAAAAGTATATTTGGCAGTTTAAATCCTTTAATGCTTTCTAAACTGTCTGCTAGAGCACATTTTGGAAATTGTGCCTACAGTGACTCTGCATTTTTCCACTTTAGCTGCAAAATCTGTGTTTGGAAATCATACTTTTCCCCCCAAAAGCCATAAAAAACATGCTCAACTAAAAGTGCAAGATGCCAGTTGTTCACATACATTGTGCACCTGTAAATACGCAGTGCCTACTAAGCACAAAGATGTCTTCCTTTCGCTCCCACCCTCATGCACGCACTGAATCCTCATCACCGTTGTGGAGCTGAATGTTATTTCTGACTCCTGGGGGTGTGGGCTGAGCCTCTCCGCAGTGTTGGAAGCACATGTGCTGTGTGGGTGTAGCCGAGGAACCATGTGCTCAGGCACAAAGCTGCAACGTGTTCCTCTGCTTGAAATTCCACACGCGGGGTGGATTGTTTACAAATGATATATCGTCCTGCAGGACAGGAAGCGAATCAGTAGGCATTATGGGTTTTGTCACGGTTTAAGTAAATCTGCACCCAGCCACACAGAGGAGCTAAAAATAGCACATCAGCAGCTCAGTGGCACATTTCATCCGCTGTCGAGTAAAATCCCCTCTTTGAGTTGAAGAGGGGATTGTTAAAATGACTCAGCAATGCCCTTTTAATTCATTTCAGTGTCCTTTATCTCAATCAATTCCTCAACAATGTCATCTCCAGAGTCCATGAGCTGAAGTCAGGCAAGACGCTAAAGGAGTTAAATGGCCATTCATCATTTGTAAACGATGTGTTCTTCACTCAAGATGGATTTCACATAATCAGCGCCTCATCAGATGGCACTGTGAAGGTACAATTTGCATTAACAGCGTGGCGCCACATCAGAAGACTCTAGAAAGTCATTCAGATCTGTTCTGATTGGTGTCATTACACACGACAGCTGAGAAAGTGCTGAGCTACTCTAAAATCTGAGATTTTTCTCCTGTATTGTTCAGATTTGGAACACAAAATCCTGTGAGTGCATCCACACTTTTAAATGTCTGTCGAGGACACTGGATGTCCCCGTCAACAACGTGATCCCTCTCCCCCAGAATCCAGAGCACTTTGTGGTTTGTAACCACTCCAACGCTGTGGTCGTCATGAGCATGCGTGGCCAGGTGAGAGCAACTTACTCTTCTCATAGAACCTCATTTAAATCTAAAGAACGAGACTTTGCTATGCTATTATTAATGCAATTACAGCTGCATTACACAGTGTTATTATTACTGTTTCATCTACTAATTAATTTTCAATTAGTCATCAGAAAATTGTAAAAAAAAAATTGTATGACTAAAGGTGATGACTTATCAATAGTTGTTTGACTTACAGTACAAAAATGCTGCTCCTCTGTGGAGATGTCATAAACCTACATTTTCTCTAATGGCCAGTGTGGGGTGACTTATTCGGTCTCAGTAAACACTTTCCTAATCCGTTTATGATCTTCGTTAGCAGTTTTAAGTTTGCTTCAAATACATCTCATTTTGTAATTTGTGGTACTTTTAGCTGTAAAATATACTATAAAACAGCAGATGATGGCTTACACACTCAATTGAAGACTTCAGAAAAGTAGTTTGCAAAAAGTGAATAACATGGCTAGTGGACAAATCCACTAGTCTATGACAGGAAATGCAAGAAAAACTCTCTAGTCTTTGTCAAAATGTAACAAAACCTGCATATTAGCTCCTTAAAATGAATGAGCAAATCTGAATTGAAGGTAAAGTTGAAGGCGATTGTTTTGTTCCCCCAAAAACAATCACCCCCAAATGGTTCTTTGAACTGAAAAGACAATGCATTTTCAAAGTTACTTACAATGTATTGTTTATCTCAACCTTTTATTGGTGTTTTAGATTCACACTTGAATATATTTGTGGAAGCTTAACATCTCTCTCTCTCTCATCTCCTCAGACTGTGAAGACCTTCAGTTCAGACAGAAAAAGAGCAGACTTTGTGTGTTGCACCCTGTCACCCCGCGGGGAGTGGATTTACTGTGTGGGGGAGGACTTAGTGCTCTACTGCTTCAGCTATACAACAGGAAGGCTGGAGAAAACGCTGACTGTAAGTGCTGCTGCTAATATTCACTTATTATTAAAACTGTTTTGCATCTATTAAAATTTGGGCTGCTAGTGTTTTCGTCTACACTCTAATAAGCTTCCATGTTAGGTTACAAAAAAGTAGATTTGGCAGCTTGAAACTTTTATTTACTTACTGTCCAAAACATGCTGTGTAGAAAATGAGCTTTACTGCATACTGTCAGCTAGGGCTGGGCCATATCATACCTTTCACGGTAATACCGGTATATTGTTGGGCAACGATAAGAAAATGAAATATCGCCATAGAATATGGGTAAAACGCGCATGCGCAGTGCCTTTGTTTTCATACGCACATGGCGGAAAAAGCATGGCGGCGACGGAGAATGAGAAGGTCGAAATTGGAACATTGAATGAAAAGGATGAATCAGAATTGGTTTGTAAAAATGCTGCAACTTCAGTGGTGTGGAACTGGTTTAGTTTTCGGCCGTCAGATACACAAAAAAGCACTATTTTTGGTAGAGCATGCTAGCAGGCCGTCGTTATTACCGTGTTTTTTGGAAAATACGGCACACTTAAAATCAATCCTTTGATTTTTCTGAAAATCGTCAGCGCCCCTTATGATCCCGTGTGCCTTATGTATGAATTCTGGTTGTGTTTACTGACCTCGAAACGATTTTATGTCATACACGACGCTCGAAAATCTGTCAAATGTTTCAGTACCACTTTGCTAAGCTACGAACCCGCACCGCTTGATGGATTGTCGGAGCATTACGGCTATCGTAGGCAGGAGCCTCGCGGAGTGATACGTACTGCTCTTCAACATAATATTACCGTATTGTGTGTGTATAACCTCTTTTTAAGTTTTGTGGATATTATACATGGTTATGCTGAGGACATGTCGGCCAATTTCCACTGGAAATGCCTTTTGGTTCAACTGTCAGCAAGGATTTTGCATTTGCACTGTTACGTTTTTATATAACTTTAATGCACATAAAAAACAGCTGCTTGTTTAAGTGAAAATACATTGATGGTGGCTCAGTTATATCGTTATCGCAAATTTTCAAATGTATATCGTGATAAATATTTTTGGTCATATCGCCCTGCTCTACTGTCAGCTGTTGGTCTCAACCAGTTATCACTGTTATTTCAGTGTTTCTACTGTGACCTCCTAAAACAGTTTATCACCGTAAATTATAGCTGCATATCTTTGCCAATGCATCTTGTTGCAAGTTGTTAACAAATATTTTTTGCCTTTCTTGAGGTGTTACAAGCATTCAGCTCTGTTGCATATTACTTACTCTTCTTACTGCACATTTAGAGAAATGGATTTTCACAACTAGTCTAAGGTGAATGCTGGCCAGATGTAATAAATCACCATGCTGGCTAAACTTTAAAGGTGTTCCTAGGCAATCCACTAGAGGAAAAAACCCATTACACATCCATATCAATCACAGTCTAAACACACAATCTTACCTTAATACACAAAATCTCTGTTAGTTTCCAACCAGGCCTGGCACACTGATGTCTAGAAATCACCTAGTAATGTATAAAATTGCCCATCTGTAGCATCAAAGTGACATTATATTACTGTAAATGATTTCCACGATCTTCGCAGCATTTTTTTTTAAGTGTTGTTATTGTTTAGCTATGTCACTGCTGCTGAGTAACAATAACAGGGTAAGGGGTGGGTGGGAGCAACTGATGGGTGATGGAGAATGTGTACTGATCTGTCTTCCCTGCACTCACAGGTTCACGAGAAAGACGTAATTGGCATCACTCACCACCCACATGAGAATCTGATTGCCACGTACAGTGAAGACGGTCTGCTGAGGCTATGGAAGCCTTAAAGTGTCACCTGCATTATATTGTGGAGGACCTACACAGCTGTTGACATGGTGTATTAAAATCTATTTGTGCCATGAAAATGCTTTGAAAAAACAATCAATGAATATGAAAAACCACCTTTAAATTATAAATAAATTTACCAATCAAAGTTTTACCCCCCACTTTAAAGGATTCTGTATGTTGGTTTCTTTTTTTTTTTTAATTCCTTGTGGAAAATTTAAGGTAAGAATGCCAATATTTATGTTTTCTTTAAGTCAGCAAATTCTCAACAAAAAAATAATCTAAAGTAGCTGCACTTTAAACATGTTTTTTCCTTCCATATTTTGATTTTGAGTAATTTATTTGTAATTCATTAGCATTTGCAACGCTGTTTAGGTCCTCCATACCTTACACCTTCTTCCTCATGAATCCAACTTCACCAGTTTGAATCCCCATTTTCATCTCTTCTGTCTTTATTAGACATGAAAATGCATGATGGTGAACTGTTGTGAAAATAGTTATAATAGAGATCGCCTCTTGTTTGGGCATAAACAAACAATATCAGGTATATGATTGATTTGCTTTGGTTTATAATAATGTTTTTTTATTCTTAATTTTTAGATTTTATCCAAATAACGATTCTGATGTCATGATTTATTTGTTCTCTGCGTTCCCTGCATGCTACCTCAGTGCACTACAGTAATTTTTGTAGTCCTTTAAAATATGCATGATGACTGATAACCCTGTACAGAGCTCCAGTGACACATTCTGTATCCTGTGCGTAAACAACAAATGTATTTTACACATTTATTGTCCTGTGTCTGATGTTCCTGTGCATAGATAAGGTACATGTACCTGCAACAGACTTCCTCTAGCGGTAACTGTTCGTACTACCTGGTACTGTCGTCATTTATCACTGCGAGATATTGTTTAGCAACTGAATTATTTATTTTTGGTATATTCATTATGCTGTACATAACATCTCCAACCACATGACAAATGATAATAAAATTAAAAACCTGGTGTTTGTGTTATTTCATAATAATACGCTTTAGTGCTAGATTTGTTCCCAACGTAGCAATTTATCCAAGTACTGTATGTGCAACATTTTTTTTTTTTAAAAGGACAGTCAATTTGAATCTTTTGCTGCTCGGCACTAACAAGTTTCCAGATGTGGAAGAATTAATAAAACTGGAAGTAACAGGATTGGTTATCGAACCCAACGGGTTTGTAAGTTGTATTACAAAGTATGAACTATTATATCTTCCTAAGCCACTTTTTGTTGCCATGTTCTTGTAGTCAAAATTTTTGTGAAACGGATGAAAAAAATATTTTCAAAGCCCAAAAGAATATCATCCATTTTTTCCCCTGTTTAATTATATATATAGTAAAAAGAGAGTACATTCTCTTTCAGTTCTAATGTTTTGCATATCAAAACATAATAACAATCATTCTAACATTAACTACAAATGATGAACAACATAATGGTACAGGACCTTGCAGTCAATGAGTCAACCATAAACTCCTCTGTATATCTAGATTCAAATGTGAGGCAGCTCAAACTTGCCTCAGATTACTTCATGCAACAGGACAATGATCCTAAACACAGCAGCAAATCTACAACAGAAGGGATAAAAACCTGATTGAGACTGCTGTGCATAAACAAATGACTCAAAGCTGCAACATGTGGTTGTACAAACTACTGAATCATGGCGTATACCTCATCTTTCACACACCATTTTTGTGTTTTGTCTTAGTTTTTGTTAAATATTTTGGAATTTTAAGGTTGTATTTACCTAATTTCAGAACCCGTTAAGGACCAGGAGATTAAAAAAAACAAACAAAAAACCCTCATATGTAAAATCTTCAAATGGGGAGAAAAAAAAAAAAAAAAAAGGGCATGCTATCGCAACTGTACCCGATATGTGGTCACTGTAGATTAAAACACAGCAAATATTCAATTTTAGAAGAAACAAACAAACCTATTTTTATATTAATTCCCATCCAACTAAATAATGACTAGAGTGTGAGATGTACAGAGAAAGAGGGAAAAAAAATACTTTGAGCCAGTGGTTTAGATTGTAACAGGGTGTCTGAATTTTAATATCTGGGTATAAAAATCCAGTTTAATGAAAAACAGCAGAGACAGATTTTCTAAAAGATATCAAGCACTGTTACACAGAAACTTAGAAAGACCATTAAATCACATTTATTTAGAAAACATGAACACAAACAAGTAGACCACTGGTCCAAACATGCATCAAGTTAATTTAAAACCTTGGCAACATTTACTTGAATTACTCTTTGCATTGAAATCCCCTTACATTATGAGCGCTCAAATTCACATCTGCATTCAAGAACTACTTACATTATTTAAGGAGACCCTTGCTTCTGTGAGCATGACCGTTTTACAACATCCAAGGCAAACACCATTGAGATAAAAGAAAGAAAAATAAAACTGCATTATCAAGTAACTTCAAGTTAAGTTATGAAAAGGCTTTCAAACAGGCAGACACTTTAATGAGGTATAAAGTTTGCAGGTTTATCTATTTTAAAAGCCCACCCATAAACTCCCATTACTCATTTTGGCTTTTACAAGGTTCACAAGGAATATGGAAAAATATTAATATCTGGTTTCATTTGTCATTTAAACTCTAGATTTTGGAGTCTGATCTCATTGTCTTCCAATGATTTTAAACTCACAACAAAACTAAACAGGCAGACATTAGAAACCTTTTCGAGTACAATGTTGCCACAACCATGCCATTGTTTCCAAAGAAAAATCATACCTATTCAAAATAGCCCTGCTTATGCTTTGTTTTATAAAATGAAAACGGGTCCAGTGATAGGGAAAAAATGTCAGGGAACACACATGGGTAAGAAAGAGAAGGACAAAAAGGAAGTTATTCTCTTCTTTCCACAGAAAGAAATGTCTCTAAAATGTCTCAGCCATAGGCAAAGCACACAAAATGTTCTGTTACTGTCACAATGATTGAATGTAGGAGTCTTCATGCACTCCCAGCTCCTGAGAAACTTGAGACTTAATCCACAGACAGCTTTTTCTGACCAATCAGAGCAGGCTGGACCTTTCAGGATGAGCATTTCAGGAAGAGGATGAACTGTGGCATAGCGGCAATATGGAGCGGGGCACGGAAGAATACGTTGTGTTTAGTTTTTTTAATATTAGCATGTAAACCTATTCTAATTAAAAAAAAAAAAAAAAAAAAGAATTATGAAATGTAAATGAGTATAACAAGAATCATAAATAGCCTTTCAAAATATAAGGTGATTGCACATACCTTTGCACACTCTCACACTTACACTATACTAGACGTGCGCGGCATCGTCACAGACAACTGACTGCAGCTCAGGAAAAAACTAAACAAAACGCTAAACTCAAACATTAGTTGGAAATTAAGTGGCTTGAACTTCCCGTTTCCCTGTTTTAATCATGACTACACTGATTTCAAACCTGTCACATGTTTTGTCATAAAAAGTCTGAAAAAATAGCCCTTGAAAGGGTACAACAGCTTTAATGTTTTAAATCAAGTTTCCAAGCACCTCCACCACCATCTGGTCCTCGTGGGCCCCTTTCAGACAAACACGCCTGAGCTGTATAAATCAGCACTCTGATCGCTTTTTCATTAACTCTTTCCCCCATAAAGACGACATCTGATGACCTCACATGTTCCCTTAACGAGTTTTGACATCTCACTGTATATCAATTAAGATGTGGTTTTACAACCATTAAAATAGTTTCCTGTTTTTCTGAAGTGTCGCTGTGATTCTGTACTGTAACCAGAAATGTGACCACTCTTCACAAAAGAACTCCAAGGGTTACTCCTAGTAGGCTTTAAAGGGTAAAGAGTTAAAGTTACAGCAGCAAACGCACTAGGTCAGAAAATATGTGTATTTGGCTGACTGCATGCAGTCACAACAGAGAGACACCCACACTATTACAAGCGTGCACGTCTCTGTTGTAGCTCTGTGGGCCGATCAGCTCACTATAGAACGCAAAACACCAGCTCAGTTTCTAAACTGCTCAGAGAGAAAAATTTCTTCTGTGATAAAGTTTTCTAGCCTCTGTGAAAAGGGTTGGGGATGATGTCCTTGCTCTTAATGACAATTGTCATTAGACTTTGCTAGAGTCAATACTGACAATGCACGTCCCGGTAAATACAAAGACTTTTACAAATAAAGCTGATATTGTGCACATACCGTGGATCTCTGTCACAGTCACAGGGATGTCTGAATGAAGGCATGAGGAACACTGACTGAAAGACAGAATGCTGTTACTTTAAGAGACTGACAGATTCAGCGCCGTTACAAGTTTCATGGCTGAAAGAGCTACAGACACCAAAAATGGATGAGACTACAAAAAGTGGTTTTCAACGCCTGATTTAGATTTCTCTCTCTCTCTCTATATATATATATATATATATATATAGGTTATTTACCTATTATTGTCATCAGTTTTAGTGTAACTGCACAAAAAGCAGGCCGTCATGCTTTTCCCTGAAGCCTGTTATACCAGCCCTCATCTTTAATCACAGTGTGAATGACAGAAGAAGAAGGAAAAAAAAAAAAAAAAAAAAAAAAAAAAAAGGGGGTCCTAGATGAAAAGGAATTCCACTGAACTGCATCTAAGTTCAAATCCTGCAATTTTAACATTCACAGGGCATTGGGAAACAGTTTTATGAACCAACTTCAAACAAACTAAAGAGACGAATTGATTTTTAAGGAAAATAAAGTTAAAAGTGCACAGGTAACCAAAAAAAAAAAAGGTGCTTTGCATTGGAGATGAGGATCTAAGCTTCTGGAATAGACAAAGGCCAGCTGTTGCTTAAGACGTCTGGCACTGAACACCACCAGTGGTGGCGTAGTCGTCTTCATCCATGTAGTAGCACTCATTTCTGTATCTTCTCCTGTTCTCAAAGTCACAGTCCTCCAGGTCAGCATAGATGTAGAGGTCATCGTCCATACTGTCTGGCTGCTCTGCATCCATCTTTTCTGGGAGATAGCGCTCCAGCTCCTTCAGCTTATGTTCGGGGAGGAAATTAGCTTTTGGGAACACCACCTAATGAAACATCCGTAAATAGATTCAGTTGCAGCTCCACAGTAGACCATACACGCATATTATAATGCAGAAAAATGCTAACACTTTATGTTATTTTAATGGTGTCAATGTTTGCAAATATGGGCCTCATCAGCTGCTTTGCTTACTTATGCGTAATTTAGTCATAAAAATATAAAAGACAAAGGCATTAAAAAAAAACAAAACAAAAACCCCCAATAAATGCCAAAGAGATTCTTACCGAGAAGTGAATAATGAGACGCCCCTTCTCAAACGGCCTGCGATACGTGGGCATCCCTTCATTCAGGACACACTTAGTGTCGCCAGGCCTGATCAACTCCCCTGTAATTTAAAAAACAAATATATACAACATCAAAATAAATTAACTGAGTAAGAATGAGTTTGTAGTTTATTTTAACTACTGTACGGTAGAGGTCCAGTGGTCTTGACAAGGTGGCCTAGTTTCACTGTGAAGTACAAGCCACACCAAATGTGGCTTGCTTGGCTGACAATAACATTAGGCCCATTAAGTCAATCTAAACAAAAAAAAATAAAATCATCACTGTTTATTCATATTTTTCAAAAAAAATGATTTTAACTGTTCTGGAAAAGGAGGACATCACAATGACACAACACATCTAAAACACGGTTCACATCTCACAGAGAAATCTTTCAAACATCAATCACCTGGAATTATTTTAAAAAGCGCTATGACAGTTTCTAAATTCAATATGTGTTATTCATTGGATGCATTTTTCAATAATACATTCATATCCTCTAAAGCAGAACAATAAAAAAAACAAAAAACAAAAATGGACCTGAGCCTGCTGATGCTACCTCATTATACATAAGAATATTTTCATACACCAATCTGGTTGCCAATCAAAGTAACTCCCAAAAAGCATTTCCCACTTTGATTTACCTGGATGTGATGTGATGAGGAGAGTTCTGTTGTCCAGTGTCTGAATGGGGTTCTTGAAACCACATAAAGCCTCAACCAGCTGCAACTCCATGGACATGATGAGGTCCTCTCCTTTCCTAGTTAGACAAAAATGAAGACCAAAAAAAAACAAAAAAACAAACAAAAAGAAAAGCAAAAAGAAAGTCAAACGTCAGCCTACAGCATGGACATGGAAATTAATTTTATTTTTATTGCACAAAAGGATGAGAGGGTGATGGTAAAGCACCAACCTTGGTTTATCATCCTAGTTAACATTCAAAACAACAAAAAGACACTTAAGAGCAGCTTCTTTTTACCTGGTGAATTGTGCATGGTCTCGCTGATCTAAAACAATGATGATGTCGCCTGGCTCGAGTCCCGGCTCCTGGTCTCCCTCTCCATGTAAAACAATTTTCTGGCCATCTCTCATTCCTGTGTAAATGTCACCGGGTAACATATGTACAGGTTTACCGTTTTCCTTGTTTGCACACAAACAGACGCAAAAAAAAAAGTTTTACATTTCTCTCACCTTTGTCAATGTGGACCTCCAAGATCTTCTTCTGTCGTAGGATCTTCCGGCCTCCGCATGCTTTGCAGCGGTCCTTTTGGCTGATTCTTTTTCCTTGTCCTTGGCAGCTGTGGCACACTGTGGACATCTGCTGTACCATACCTGGAAGTAACTGGTGTACGCGGACTTGCATCCCTGTGCCATGACAAGACATGCACACCTGTACCGCTCCTTTACGACCTCCACGACCTGCCAAATGAATAATGCAGGAGAAACAGTTTGGTTAGATAACTTGCACCAGACTGATGTGACGCACATCTCACTAACATCTAAGCAACTTTTTAAGAGAAACATACCTTCACATCTGTCACAAATGGTATTCTTTGGGACAGCAAGTTTTCTTGTTGCTCCATTATAAAGCTCTTCTAGCGTCACTGTAATCTGATGAACAATATTCTTCCCTGGGGGGCAACAATATTGCACAGTTAGTTATATCACAGATTTCAGCAGTAACACTTAAGCCTGAGAGGTCTCCCAGAGAAACCACTAAGACAAGCTTTCAATAATTCAATCATTTTGCTGTACATTTGAAATGCAGTAATAAGTAGAAAAAAAAAACCCCAAACTCAAACATTCAAACTCTCTACGTTCGAAGAGTGAGACATTTTTTCAGAAAGCATTTCTCACACTGTCTCTTTGTAATTCTAAAGCAAATTCTAAAGCCATCTAGCGCAAAACAGAGCATAAATCAGGCATGCTTTAGGGGCACGTGTACCCGTGAGTAACAAGTCTCTTACGGTATGAGCATGAACTTTCAAGCCTTTAAAGACTGTTCTACTTTATTTCAGCTAAAACTATGAGTACAGAGATAATCTTTGTTTGCTTGGCATTCTCTGGCTCTGCCAATTACACAAGTCTGCAAAAAAACAAAAAAGATTTTTCAGCTGCATGTGATATTTTTGGTAAATGTTATTGTTTTTAGAGTGCTGAATCCAAAAACGATCGCCATTTCCCTCCATCACGTACAGATTTTTTGCAAAACATGAGGAGTTTACATAAAAAAAGCACAACAGTGATAAAAAAAACAAACAAACAATTAACAATGTTTTATTACAATTAACCAAACATATTTTTTTAAGATTCCCTACCTTTCGCCATGAAGAAAATAACCCTCCACTTACCTCACTCAATTCCTCGTATTTTCTATTTGTATTTCTCTTGAGTCTCACTCTTAGTAATATTAAATGAATGTAAGAAATCATTATTAGATACGCTTTTTTGACTCAAGTATAGGATACCAGATTTCAGTTTAAAAAGGGAAATTGTATGCTTAATTACACTAAAAAACACGAGTTTTGCAAGAAAACATGACGAGATTGAATTTTAAAAATATTTTCCCCGGTTTCAGTGAGTAAAAATCTATAAGAAACAGTCAAAGAATCCCGTGCAGTTTTTAGGTTGCAGACCTGTGTTATCTGTATCATGACTGACCTCTAGTGTAAAATAGTGTACTTGTAAAAAAAAACAAAAAAAAAACTCTACATCACGATTAGGGGTGGGGGTGTATTAAAGATCATACAGCACCAAGCCACAGTATGATTTAACAGATTCAAACTCTTTGTGTCTGAGTCTTTAGAACCAGTTTTCTTTCATATCGCATTGCATCAGAGAACATATTTAACACAGGCAAACTAAATGGGTTTACATATTATTTCACAGCTATATCCTCTCAACATTTGCCTACCTTTTCGCTCTCTATGCATCCGGCTGCCTCCACCAAAAAACAAGTCAAAGATATCCATGGGTGATGCAAAGCCCCCACCACCTCCACCGCCAGTTCCTCCTTCTTTTATAGCCTTTTCACCTCCCCGGTCATAAATCTCTCTCTTCTTCGGATCTGACAAAATCTCATAGGCCTGTGAGATCTGCTTGAACTTGAAGAAAAGAAAAAAGAGAAGACAGACCGTGTCAGAAGATGTGTGCCTCACCTGTTGATGTTAATGACAGTAAGAAAATACTACACACCTTCTCTCCTTCTGTGGGATTTTTATCGGGGTGATATTTCAAAGCCAGTTTGCGATAGGCCTTTTTCAGCTCATCTGGAGTTGCGCTGGGTGGCACACCCAAAGTGTCGTAAAAACCTGTTTCTTTGACCATGTTTGCCTTGAGAAACTGAAATAAATAAATCAAATATTCATAAATAAAATAAAGTTCATAAATGTTCAGCTTCTTGTGAATCTGAGCTCAGATCTTGTGACCATAGAGGACATTGCATGTGATCTGCATGGACACTGTCACCCTAAACTATCAACCTGGAAATACTTTGTGATTAGATGGGAGGTGATGACTGAAACATAAAGCTTGTGGGCCACAATCAGCCCAGCAAAGACTTCAACCTAGCCCTCCGGAGAGCTTTAGAAAATGTGCACACAGACGTTAATTTTGGACTTCTAATTGTATTTTCATACGTTCATGGCCATTTATAGTACGTCAGAGTAGTAAGTAACAAACTAAATGACAAAAACGTTCCTGTTTTTTCACCATCTAATACAGTTTCTGTTAACAAAATAATTGCCAGACACTCAATGACTTACCTTTTCTGTTAATTTGACACATTTCTTTAAGCCTAAAGAGACCTGCTGACAGATTCATTTCACTACAGCAGCATTTTTATTATTTTACTTTCACCAATCTGGCCCACTCAAGCTCAAACTGGAGTTCACAATGTGAATCGAGTCTGGCATCCCTACTCTAAAGGGTGAAGTAGATCCAAACCAGCAACTTATTCCTCATTATCATAACAGAGTCGCTAAATCCCTTCACGGGGGGTGGGTGGGGATTCAAAGAATTAGCTACCAGTTACCAGCACCACACAAATACAGCCTCAATCCAGCCCTTTTAAAAACAGATAACTAGCAAGTCCTACACAAGACCTTTTCCGTTGTAAAAAGGAGCAAAGACCAGTAGTGCCTTCGCTTTCTGTCCGGCGTTGAGTAATTTGTTTACTCAACGCTGCCATATTTGTTTTAGAAGCGATAGTAAAACTTGGCGACTCAACTATTTGTAATCTTTTATTAGTGGGAATAAAAGATCACAGTATATTTGAACAAGATGTTTGTATCCAGTTGGTTTCAGAGGTGTTTATGAATCAATAAAAACAACTCAATACTGTTGTCGAACGCTCCTTTTGGTACTTTTCAGACATGTCCAGTTACTTAGGTTTTACATAATCCAGTGGTTAAATGTATGCTGTTACACGAGGGGCACAAACTGGGGCTGCTCGGGCCCTACGAGGCTATTTGAGCTACTTAGCCCGGCTAAGGAAAAAAAAAGATTAGCTTTGTTGTTTTCTCAACTTAAACACCGACCAAAAAATACACATGACACTTGTGATAAACACCGTGTGAACAGATAATTACTGTTTTCCAACCTTATATGAAGACAATGATGTCGCCTCACAACCTCCGTTCACAGCAACTCTTCTAGAAGGTTCTTCTAACCCGCCTCTATCGTAAATGAAAGTCGCGTCCGGTGACGTTTATTTCCTGCGACGGAGCCCCCAGTCACCCAAACAAGCGTGAACTGTTGGAAACAGAAACCCTGGTTGCGAGGCCGAAGGCAAACGATGATAAAATGCCACTCTGTTGGCTTATTAGCGAGGAGGGGAATCATAAACCCATCCAGCTCCCTCATTTACAGACTGTTGTGTTGGGGCGAGGGCCAGAAACAACCATCAAAGACAAAAAATGCTCTCGGCAGCAAGGTAACAGCATCTCAGTCTGAAACGCTAGCAGTGTTAACAATTAGATCAACTATTGAAGTATTTTTTTTTATCAAAATAAAAAAGAAAGATTAAAAAAAGAGATGTATTGTATGACCGCTAAGGTTATGGCCACGTCAACACAGCCTGAGCTCTCTTAGGCAGGTGTTCTTGTAATCTGTTTAAGCGATCTTCAAGAAGCCTGGAGAACTCCAGGCTTCTTGAATGACATTCAAATCGCTTCTTTAGATGTTGGCCGCCTTTTGTTTCGTTCTCAATCAAGGTGATCACAGACTGCTTTAACAAGGATGATAGCTGATGCTGAAAAATTTAGCTGTTGCCAATCAGGTGCTTTCCAGATGCAAGGTGAATCAAAATGTGATGGTACTTCTCTGCATTCATAATTCCATCAATTTTGATAAGATCTCAGCAACACTGGCTGAAACGCAGACCGAGCCTCCACTGTGTTTTACATATGCCTGTAGACATTTACTGTTGTGTTTCTCCTGACCTCCTTCTTACATATTAGTAACACATTGAACCAAAATGTTTAAATTTGGATTTGACACGCCATAATACCTGTCGCCCTTGATTTTTCATTCCAGTTCTCAACCTGAACTGAAACCCTTTCTCCCCATTTCCCTTCTTTCTTTCACGACTGTCACCTCTCCAGTGAGACCATTTCTGATGAGGCTTTGATTAATAGTTGATGGATCAACTGAAGGGCCGAATGCATTTCTGTAATATTGAGGTTAAGCACTTATTAAGCGTCTTACTGAGAACACAAAGCCAAAACCATACATTAAACTATACACTACAAACAGTGTATCTGCCTCACATCCATGGGTATATTAGAATCACCACTAACATGTATATCTTTGGACTGTGGGAGGAAGCTGGAGGACCCATAGGAAGCCCAAACCCATTTACAACATTTTTAATTGACTTTCTAAACTATTATAAATTTCCCAAAGATTTTATCATTAATATGTGGAAAGTGTGACTTTTGCAAATGTTATCCTTTTCCAACCAGTGGAGCTGAAAGCAGAATGCAACAAAGGTTATGTCAAAGTTAAACAGGTAAGATACTTACACATTCATAATTTGAATATCTATAAAGAGGTTAAACTTTTTCCCATCTTCCACTTTTTACTATATAATCTTACAATCTGTCTTTTATATCCCCATTTTTATTCCAAAGCTGGGCTTAAACCCCACCTCTGTAGACTCCGTGGTGGTTGGTAAAGACAGTGAGGTCAAAATAAAGCCTGGACAGCGCCTTCATATTGTCAATCAGCTTTACCCCTACACTGTACAGTTCAAAGAGGATCCCACTGGCAGCCAAAGTGGAACAAAAAGGCAGCGAGAGTCCACTTCAGAGGACCGAGAGAGCCAGAGGGACGCTCAGAGTATGAAAGCAGACAAACAAACAGAAAGGATCTCAGTGTCAGTCAGTCACGCTGATTCCCCAAAAACAAATGTAAGAAAAAAAATGTTTCGATTGTTTTCATGTTTTGAGTTTGAAGGAATACATTATCCAGAAGAAACATGTCCCCTAATATCGGTTGCAGGAAAATGCTGGACACTGGAGTCAAGGCCTTAAGACATCAATGCAAGACCCCAAGATGCAGGTAGCCGTTCTATAAAAGAGACTCACGATGTGATGTTGACTGGAGAACTGGATTTTGTCTCTAATATCCAATTTTTAACTTTTTTAAACTAGGTGTACAAGGATGATAAAGTGGTCGTTATTAAAGATAAATACCCCAAAGCTCGCCACCACTGGCTTGTGCTCCCGTGGCAGTCAATTCCCAGCCTGAAGGCTTTGCGCACTGAGCACTGTGATCTGGTGAAACACATGCAGAAAGTTGCTGACCAAATGATTCAACAGCGCCCAGATTGTAGTTCGGTGCAGTTCCGCACGGGATACCACGCCATCCCAAGCATGAGGTAAAAATTTAGACTATATGAAATGATTTTGTGAACTTGGGAGAGTAACTAAACTAAACTAAAAATATGGAGGTAATATGCTTAGACTTAGTCCTTTTACTACAATTTGACTGATGAGGCTTTAGTGGATGTGTTTATTGAGACTGCTATAACAAACAATTAAAAACAACAAAAAACAGTTTTAAATTAGAATAAGAATAGTGATAATAATGATAATAATTGTTGGTTTTATAGAGAATTTTTCAGAATCTACCTTAAAAAGTGCTTCAGAGATCAGCAAAATAAAACAAAGACTGAATGAAATAAAGAAGTACAGGGCAGAATAAACTAAAAATTAAGACCAATAAATTGTAGAGAGAAATTCAGGAAATGAAAGACAGTTCGAAGTCAATTAAAAATCAAAGTAAGCATTTTTGTTTGTTTGTTTACCAGGTAGACACTCCAGTTAATGTGGTACTCAAGGTTAAAGAAGCTCTGAAGTTAATGACTTTTAAGAGGTTAGGGTTAAGGATTTTCATTCTGACTCAAAAGCTTGTGAAATCAATCACGTGGTCGTTAAAAGCTAAAAAACAAAAGCGTCAACAGAATACATTTGGAAGCAATTTTGAAAGGGAATCCTAACTTTCTGGGAATAAATGTTAATTTAAAAAAAACTGTGCAGACTTCTCTATGCTTAAAATAAGTACATTTCATGTTTACACTTAGTTTAAATGAACCTTAATTGCTCATCATTTCCGCATTGAACCTTTACTTTTATTTGTCTGTTTTTTATGTTTTCATTTACAAAGGCTCTGATTTTTCAAATTTGCGTTTTTAATGTTTCATCCTGTTCTTCTGATCTGGCTTTAATTTTTCATATGAACATGTAAAACATCTTTAAAACCATTAAAGAGAAATGTGATGCAGATGTATTATTGTATTTGAAAAATGAATCTAATAAATTGTGGTGTGGTCCCAACGTCTGACACATAAACAACAATCATTACCTTAAAATAACTACTACATACTGTGTGAGTGTCTAGATCAGGGGTCCCCAATCCCAGTCCACGAGGGCCGGTGTCCCTGCAGGTTTTAGATGTGTCCTTGATCCATCACAGCTGATTTAAATGGATAAATTACCTCCTCAACATGTCTTGAAGTTCTCCAGAGGCCTGGTAATGAGCTAATCATGTGATTCAGGTGTGTTGACCCAGGGTGAGACCTAAAACCTGCAGGGACACCGGCCCTCGTGGACTGAGATTGGGGACCCCAGGTCTAGATTCTTCCCACATTATTTTGGAATAAAAGTGCCACGAAACTTGAAGCTAGAAGCTGTTTTGGACATCTGCTGCCATCTTGTGGCTAAGATCTGAAATGTAAACGCTTCAGACTTTACTTTCTAATCTTAAACAGGTTTTTAATGTGGCTTTGAAATTTTCTCTCTTTCAGCCATGTTCACCTCCACGTGATCAGCCAAGACTTTGACTCACCTTGTTTAAAGAACAAAAAGCATTGGAACTCATTTACAACAGATTACTTCATTGAGTCTAAGGGTAAGAACAGTTCTAGTTTATTTTTAACACCTGCTTAGAAATAATTTGGCTTTAGAGCAAATCATTTATACTGTGGACTCAAAATACTTTGTGTTTTTCTTCCTGCAGATGTCATTCAGATGCTTGAAACTGATGGAAAAGTCACTGTGAAAGAAGGCACCAGTGAGTTGTTGAAGCTACCTCTCCGCTGCCACGTGTGTCGCAAAGAGCTTCCCACTATACCGGCACTGAAGGAACACCTGAAGTCTCATTTCTGAGATAACAATGTGACTGTAACTTATGCTCATGCTCTGGGTTTTCATTGATCACATATCTCATGTTAACTTTTTTTTATAGTATAGATTCATTCTTTTGTACAATGTTAAGTTCCTGTAGCTTCCATAATTATTGGCCTGATTACAAATTCCAAAGGTCTTCAATGTTTGTTGCTTTTTCAGCTTTTTAGGGTTTTCCAGTTTAATAGGAAATTGAGTGTCAAGCTACAAAACGTTCAAGGTAAATGCCATCAGTGTAATGCAAGGTCATGGATTTCATGTAGTGTTAATACCATTTCAAACATGTTAAAATATTTTGCAATAAATATTTTCTAAGAACTAAATACTGCCTATATCTTTTCAATTAAAGTTGCCTCTTTTAAGTCCTGCAGTGCATCAAGTTTAGACTGATTTTTAATGCAGATTTACAGAAAACAAAGGAAGCTGTCGATGTATTGTACTGGGAATGCATTAACTCGCTTTCAGAGCTGGCACAGCTGCCACAGAAATCAACATTTGTTTCAAAAAGTATAAAAGAAACCTTTCGAACTTACAGGTTTTTATATAAGGAAAAATAGCTTGCTGGAAAAAAACTGTACTGCTTTGATGTGTTGAAATAGTAGCAGACAGTCAAATAACACATTGGTACTTGGGAGAACTTTTTGTACTTTTTCTTTGCTGCTATTACAGTACTCCTTTAGCAAATAACAGTTAAAGCTTGCTCAGCCACCTACTGCTAATACCTACGTCTCAGTATTTTGATTCTCATTCTAATTATGTGATTGAGAAATCTGTTTAAACCATTACCAGAGCACAGCCTCTTTACACCCACACACTCGCAGTATCTCTAGTCACACCAATCATTTGCATATCCTCCTTCACTACATTCAAGAACCTCTTCTGTGGCCTTCCTTCGTGTTCTCCTGCCTTGAAGCTCCATATTCAACATGCTTTGTACAATACATCTCCCTCCTCTGCACATGTCCAAACCATCTGATCCTTGATTCTCTGGACTGTTCGACCTGAGCTGTCCCTCTGATGATCATTTCTAATCCCACCCATCCTGGTCCGATGATCTCAGCATCTTCAGCTCCACCTCTTGTCTTTCCCCCCCCAAACCACACATAATAGCAGGTCTCACTACCATCTTATAAAATTTGTAATTAAACTGTCTGCCAGAAAACCCAAAAGCGCTTTTTGCCTCACAGTTTGTCATAAATCTCAGTAAATTATGGAAAACCAGGTGTACTATGATATTGAATCAGACAGTTATGTTGACATGGTCATTAAACAGATTATTGGTGACCTTCTCGGTGGAGAGAACATATTTAGACCATAAATATGGGTGAATTGTCTCCTGGACATTGGCAGACATATTTTGCTGGTGGACAATGTGAATCAACTGGAAATTTCCTTTAGTCTCCACTATGCTTTGTGACTGATTCTGTGCAGTATATCAACTTTTATATTGTATTTGTTTTTCCTGGCGTTTTTCCAGATTGTTGTATACGGTTTCGCCCTTTTCCTCAAGAAAGATTATAAAAACGTAATTTGCATTAGTACACAATACAACATGAAGATTTGGTACCATCTAGTGGGGACTTTTCATATAAGCTGCGACAGTTTTCGAGATTTGTCTATTGACGAACTACTTCTCCACACGATATTCAGTATTTTTAGGGTAATATCGTCATCAACCAGTACAACAGAAATGTAAAAATAAATTAAACAAAAAGGCTCGACTGGCCCGTACGGGGATCGAACCCGCGACCTTGGCGTTATTAGCACCACGCTCTAACCAACTGAGCTAACCGGCCACGTCTGCGTATGAGAAAGTACCATTTATATAGAGAGTCATACATATCACACGTCGTAGTTTCACATTCGACTACAAGGCAGGTATTATGTGCTAGTATTTCATTTAAGAAGTATCAGTAATAAACAGCAATACTCTGCGACAATGCTGTCTTTGCTAGTGATCCGATACCAATAACAATAGCCTACTTTTAACCTATAAAGGGAGTTTATGTAGGGGAGAACAGTACCTCGTGATTTAGGCTGTGAGATTAGCCTAACCAGCATCCATTAGCCAAATTTGGAACATATTTTAATGACCTCTAAATGGCTGTAACAATCCTGTGGTTTAAATGTGTTATAGACCATTAATTAAAGAGACGTGATAGTAAACACAAAAAGTTGTTTTCATACTATCAATATTTGGATCAATTCCCCCCCTCTAATATGCAGGACAGCATTTTGCTTAAAAATGTATTATTGTAGAGGTGCACTCAGCTTAAAATTTTTATTCTTTGTTTATTCAGCTGTCCTGCCACTATTTTTCAGTAGCTAATTGTAATTTTTAGAGATGGACCGATCTGATATTACCTATCGGTATCTGTCCGATACTGACTTAAATTACTGGATCGGATATCAGAGAGAAATCAAAAATGTAATCCCATCCGAAGTATCACAAAACGCGCTACTTGGCGTAACCCAGCTCGGCGCATCGGAGCAGTATGCCCTGTCAGCGTCAGTTGGAGCATTTGGAGCTGCTACATGCTTCCTAACAGCAGCATTTCATCTCTGCAAAAACTATCCCAGAGACTTAAAGCAAGTGTGTAAGTTCATCCCTGAATGTTTGCATAGTATTTCCACGTTAAGCTTAACAACTGATATATTGAGCCACAGCTGGACTGGTCATTTGAGTTCCAGTTTGAGGTGAAAAGGAAGCGATTTGTCCCTTACGTCAGCTAGAATTAAAAAATAGACACAAAGCTGGAGTTATTCTGTCTTTGCAGCGCAGTTGCATCTATTTCTCTCATTCACTCCCCCTTCCTCTCCTGTTATTACTTCAAACATGAAACTGATCAATGATCAGCTGATCTTCTGCAGGAAGTCCCATCTTGTTTGTTTTTATCGCCCACTTTGCGCTAGAAAGAGGAGACCAGCGGATAAACAACAACAGCACGTTGTTTATCCGCTGCCTGATAAGCTGTTGTTAGAACATATTTAATATTACTTTCTAGTATCAGCTGAGGTTTGCTGGAGCCATGGCTGTAAAAGCTGCTGGTCATGATATCCGTTTGCGGTGAGAGGGAAACATGAAGATGAAACCAGGAGATGTCCTTACTGAATCATCAGAGCTGAGCAGGTGATGGAGAAACAGGTTTACCTTTGAGGTTACATGAATGAGTTGAAGGGAAGCTATGAACTGTTTCTGAGAAACAAATAACACCAGGATCCTTTTCTAAGTAGCTGACAGCTGGTAACTGTGCAGGAGTGGGTCTAGCAAAGTTTTGTCGGGGCCAGGTAGGGCATTAACGGAAAGGGGGGCACAAAGAAATATTTTTCTTTGTTATGTCATTTAAAAACTTTGAATAAATAATTATCTGAATCTTACAACAAAACTGGTCATCTGATTAAATGTATAGAAATCCATTATTGTATATAGTAACTAATAAGTCTAATATACACCCTAGTAAGCTATAGTATTTTTTCCTTTGGGAAGGTACCATCTGTGCAGTCTGCAATTCTGTTGAAGAAAGATGTTGAATCTATTTAATTATTGTAGAAAAATAATTGATTTCTGTGCATTTGTTTTACACTTGCATTAAATTAAAGTTGATTACATCGATTAAGGGCGGGGGGTGGGGGGTGGTTCCCTAATGTTTTTGCTGGGAGTTGGCAACCCTATTAGTTAGGTAGGTAAGTACTTTAAAATACCAGAATAGGGAGGATGGTGTAGGTTTAAATTTATTAGATTGATCTGTGTTGCTGAACTATAAAATGTTTTGGGTGGAGTGTATTCTTTGCATACAGGTATAACAGAATAGCTTCAGTCTCATTTTTTAAAACTTGAGTATGAACTTATACAAAATGCAGCAAGATATTTATAAAAAACAGTTTTATTGATTACAAAATATGCTATATCGGATTCATATTGGTATCGGCAGATATCCAAATTTATGATATCGGAATGGGTATCGGACATTAAAAAGTGGTATTGTGCCATCTCTAGTAATTTTAAAAGCTACATAATGTGCATGCAAAATATGAATTTGCAAGGCAGTTAGTATATGTATTTTACTATAATTTTCTAAATATTTTAAAAAGTAGAGAGTACAGTTTTATGTATTGGCCTGTTATAAAATTGCATGATGGATAAATCCTTGATTAAAATGGTATGCCAACACACCACAAGCCCCAAATCCATGATTATATTATTTATTTATTATTATAAAAACAAAGTAAACACTTGGGATAATATCACCTCGATAATTTTCACACAAAAATCAGCTGCATGTAGCATTATGTCATTATAAACATAAAGCAATCTATAAAACAAAATCTATCATCCTGAAGTGTTCAGGCTAGTCATAGTGCTAGAGTTCATAGAGGGAAATGAGAGGCTGCACAAGAGCATGTCATCATCTTCGCAGCATTAACTCCCTGTCATCCTCATCTGGCACCATCAGATTATCCACTGAGAAATGAGCATCATCTCCTACACTCTGGAAGAAACGCTCCTCACTTTCGCAGCTCTGAGTGCCATTCACACAGTCCCTGGCTTTCAGTTGTTTCAGCTCGGTGCTGTCGCTGGCATTGCTGTCCTCTGTACTCATGCTGGTGTCACTGCTGTCGCTGCTGTCTTTGGTCTCGTTGCTCTCACTGCTCTCGCTGCTGGAGCTGTCTTTGCTTTCATTGCTGTCATTGGTGGCAGTTGTGGTTTCTATGCTGTCACTGGTGCTGTCACTGCTGTCTGTGGGGTTCACCAGCAGGTTTGTGTCGGGCAGCTCATTGCTGTCCTCTGCGCTAAGGGCTTTCACTGTATTTGTAAACACTCGCACCCAGCTCTAAAGCGGTGAATAAAGAGAGCACTGTGTTAACTAACTGTAACCTCTACTTAAGCAGGTTAAATGAAATAATTTGATAACGTAAAAGATTTATCGCACCTTTCTGACATTCTCTTCACTGCCCATACTATCATCTTTGGTGTCAAGCATGGAGTCCATCTGTGGAACAGAGGTGAAGAAACAGTGTAATTCTGTACTACACATAATACACTAAGTAAAAGAAGTTGTTTTACTTCATCTTACCTCATCCGACTGACTGTCACTCTCTTCTGAAGTCTGTTTGTGGAAATGAAACCCATTTAAGGATGCAAATATCAGATTTATTCCAGGTTTATTCATTTGTATCATCTGATATCCAAGGTTACACCCAGAAATCCTAACAATTTGCTAATGCTTTAAAGATTATGAAATGGAAATAGCAACCTTGTTGAAGGATAACAGTAAAATATTACACGGATTGCTAATAGGACCCACCGTGTCCTCTGATGTGTCCTCTGAAGTGTCCTCTGAAGTGTCCTCTGATGTGTCCTCCAATGTGTTGTCTGTGGATTCTAATGATTCTGACTCTGAGCTCTGTATAAAAAAAAAAACAGAGACATTTTCAGTAAACAGAAAAATGATTTTGATCTGTGTGTTAGGATGAAGGTTTTCTGAAGACATTTCAGAACCAAAATAACTCACCTGATTTGAGGTGTTTTCCTCTGTGCTCTGCAACACAGACAGGAACAAAGAGTCATGTGGATGAAACTCAGCAATCAAATGTGATGGAAAGAGTCAGGAAAAATAACCATTTACTCATTACTGAAATAAATGTACACATTACCTGAAGCTCTGAGGTGTCATTTTCAGACGATTGTGAAACAGACACACTTTCAGTCTGGGTAAACAAAACAAAGTAAGCACAGAGAAAAATGTATTTTAATTATATGCTTTAACTGCCGCATCAACAATCATCATTCATTTAGATTTCATTCTTGTCAACCCTTGCTTGGGCAAGCTATTACTGCCGGAATGGAAGCAGACATAAAGTATAGTAAACAATAGTTTCTGAAATGGGAATCATCTTGAGGTCTAGAGAGACTTCCAGTACCCACGCCCATTGTTAGCTTTTCCTGCTGACTGTCTTCAAGGAATTCAGCTTTACTGCAGGCAGACTATATAGTTTAGTAGTTTATGTATAGTTCCTGAAATATACTCAAACGTACAGAAGCTCAAATATATGAAAAGAAAATCATTGCCAAATTTAAACTTGCTAATTTAAACATCTATAAATAAAAACAAAACTTGAAATTTTAAATTATTAAGTTAAACTTTGAATTATTATGGAATTATTTGCTTTCTTTTTTCTCTCTCTTTCCTAGTACCAGAAACAAGGTCTAATACAACTGTGATTTAGCATTTGGGAAAAAATATTAAAAAATGATTTGTGTTTTGAAAATGCTACTTACTGAGTTTGATGCAACCTCGCTTGATACTGAAACAACAGTGTGTAAAATCTGTCAGAATGAAAATGGAACAGATGGTTATTTAATGGACACTTTATTATTATTATTATTATTATTATTATTATTATTATTATTATTATTATTTCTAAAAATACATATGGTTATGACATGCTTTAGTTCCATGTCACCTGTTATTTTACTAATAGCAAGTAATATTATGCTTATTTGTACCTAGTATTATTATTTTTTTTGTTGTAACTGTGTCCTTGAACCCAGTAATACTTTCAAATAAACAAAAATACACAGCATGGAAGATGGGAGAATATTTCGTCTATCTGAAAGTTATGTAAAAAAAAAATTACGGTGAAAAAATCTTTCAAAATTGAGACCTTTTTAATAATTGATTTTTGTTTTCTGCTTTCATACTCACCGGGTTGGAAAAGACTGCTCCAATCAGGCAAAATGTAATGATGGGAACCTTCATTCTGTAAAAAAAAAAAAAAAAAAGTATGTAATTATTATTCTCATTAAGTTCAGTTCAGTGTAAGAGTAACTACTATGGTGCATTAGCAAAAGAAACTCCCCCCAAAATAGGGTCACATCCATTTGCTCTTGGGTTTAAACTTCTAGATGTTAAGTTACTACAAACCAAACTGACAATTCAAAACTTTCAAAGTTGTGATCACTAAAGTAAGAGTTGTGATCAAAAGTAATAATAATAATACTACATAATCATTTACTCTACCTCAGTTTCAGAGATAATAAAAAAAGATGCAGCTGGTGCTCCTCGTTTAGTCTATAAGGCAGCAAACAGGAGAATCCAGAGTCTGTCCTGAACCTCGAATGGAAGCTTGCAGTTGAAGTAAAATCACGATGTGTGGATATGCTGGAGGGAACTCCCAGGACTACTGTATATAAGTATTCTCATTTAAGGTGATTGCATCACTTCCTTCCGGATGTGTCTTTTTTGTCGTCATGCGAAGGTGTATTTGTTCCGGAGAGGGAGTTCAGAAAACACACAGTGGCGTGATGATGATTGTACACACACACACACACATAGATACTGTGTGCTCTTTTATCCAGTCACAAAATTTCCTACACCCCCTCTCACGTCTTTAGTGAAATATAATTTAGCTCGCTAAACTATAGGGTTTGTGGCCTGTTGAAAAAATAAACTCACCCACTCAGAGAGGAAAAGAGGGCTAGACAGTTTCATGCTTGTTTCCGGTGAAACTTTTTATTCTTTTCCTTTTCCCCTCCTTCCCTTTCTATTTGGAATTTTGTTTTTGTCAGATGATGGATTACATGGAACAGGTTACAAGTAGTACAAGTGCGAGGGCTATAAAGTTTTCAATATAAGGTTGGTTTAAATTGAGAAAATTAAACACTGCCTTTTATAAAAACTTCACATAAATGGATTAACTTCAGATACACACACACGCCCACACATATACACGCACACTGTGACAAAGTACAATATTAATTCAGTCTATTAAAACAAAAACAAACCATATTTTGCCTTCACTGCTAAACGATGTTATTGGAAATTGTGTTTTTGGAACATTAAGCATGTACAGTATGTACAAGTAAAGGCTTCTATATATATTTCCATCCTGTGGTATATAATCGCTTCCTGGATATACTTATATGGCCAGGCCCAAAATAAGCTTACAGAATTCCTTGTTTAACCTCACTTTGGATTTCAGCTAAGCAAAAGAAACCTGTAATTAGACTGAATGTTCACCAGTCCAGCGCTCTCCACCAAAACCACAGGGTAGGAGTGGAGGAGGAGATGATTGATGCTTGTTGTGATACGCAGACAGTCAACAGTGTCTGCACGTTCACCTTAACGTTACTTAAGGTTTAATAATGTAATTATCTTTGTCAGACAGGCGTTGGATGCATCTGTGGTATTAATATTCTTAATGAAACTAGGCATTTGTCAGACTGGTGCATCACCAGTGTGATCCTTGAGACTGCGTGCAGTGTAATCATTTTCTTCTATTTTTTTTTTGCCTAAATATGTTTGAATTAGTTGCTAATTAAGGGAAAACAATACAAGTTAGTGATGAATAGTGAAATATGATTTTACTAAAAACAACACCATGATTGATGCCACATCGTGTATTTTTTTTACTCTGCATTGTATAAAATAAGATAGCATATTTCCATCAATGCCTTGTGGAATTGACTGATTGATTTACAACATTGTGTAATATAAATCAAAGCTTGTACTTCCCAGCTTTGATGAACAGTGTTACAAAGCAGTGTATTTTTTCAATCAAGAGGCTTGTGTTTAAAGCTGGTGTGTTGATTCTTTGAATATCAATCAATTAAGGTAAAACGGCAGTTTTTGAGCGATTTTGTCATGTCCTTGCTACTCTCATCATTTACCCTCATTATACTGCAGTTTCTTAGCCGCTTTAAGAGTACAGACTTTAGTTTTTGTGACATCTAGTGGCCAAAAGTATGTATTGTTTCTGTCCTAAAACAATGTGGTCATTTTGGTTTGGACTGGGTTCATTCTGCCATAAACAACCTGCCCATAGTACTTTTTCAAATTTTCACAAACAACAGTAACCAGAAATTATGTTCATTATGAGGCTTATCCATCCATTATCAGGGGTACATTTTTTGTTACACTTATACTTGTTTGTTAAATAATCCAATTGTTTCCACAGCATACCCAAAAGTGTGCAAAATCCATTCAATAGAAAGCACAATGAATGCTCCAATAATTGCTGAAATATTCAACTGAAAGTAAACATTTGATTTGATTTACATCTATATAAATAAAATTGAATTCATTATTTTTATAGCGGTGTAATACACAAAAATGTGTCAACGAAGAAATACTACACATCTGAACAAGCGTGTTTGTTTATTGCAGGGGTGGGGGATTCTAGGCCTCAAGGGCCGGTGTCCTGCAGGTTTTAGATATCACCCTGGGTCAAGACACCTGAATCAAATGATTAATTTATTACCAGGCCTCTGGAGAACTTTAAGACATGCTGAGGAGGTCATTTAGCCGTTTAAATCAGCTGTGTTGGATCAAGGACACATCTAAAACCTGCAGGTCATCGGCCCTCAAGGCCTGGAGTTCCCCACCCCTGGTTAATTGAGTCTATTCACCAGGGATTTGAGGTTTTCTGTCTAACTGATATGGAAATCTGAAGTTTGAGTTTGATAATGAGTTTTCTGTTGGCTGATGTCATCAAGGATGAATACAGCTGACAAACAAAGAAACATTACTGACAGGACACATATGAATATGAAGCCCTTCTCTCAGGATCAGCATCATGCCAAGCCCTGTACTGGTGCTGCTTTTCAGTAGATGATAAAATCATTGCAAAAACAGAGTCTGTACAATTCTAAAAAGCTTTAAAGTCAATATTTGGTTTGACCCTCTTTATTCCTCAAAAGAGCCTAAACTCTCTTAGACAACCTTTCTTGTCATTTCTTTAAGCAGTCTTTGGGAATAGTACTCCAGGCTTCATGAAGAACATTCAAAGCTCTTTATTTGATGTTGGCTGCCTTTTGTTCTGTTCTCTGTCAGGATGAGCTCACACTGCTTCAGTAATGTTGAGGTCTGGGTTCTGGGGAGAACAATCCATATGTCCAGTGTTCTACAGCATGTTTTTCTATACAGATATGCTTTTACTGCAGTAGTGCTTTTGGGATCATTTGCTGACAAATGAACCAGATTGTACTGGATGGTAGATCAAAAATCTGACAGCACTTTTCTGTGCTTGTAAATAAATAAATTTTTACAAGATCCCCAACACCACTGGCTGAAATGCTGCCCAAACCATAACAGAGTAGTGTTTAACAGATGGCTGTCGACTCTGTTGCCCACTCTCCTGAACTCCTCTATACATGCATGCAAATTATCTTCAGTAACAAAAATGAAACCTGTCAAAATCTGTTATGAACCCTGGAGCGTTCTTTTTTAAACTTATTTTCATTTTTTGGGAAACAGACACGCTATTTTTTTTTTGAAGTATATCGCCCAACAGAAGCTCAGTGTGGGAGTGGGATCCCTTTGTCCGCCTCTCTCTTTATCTCTGTTTCCCAAAGGCCCTCCCAAAGTTAGCAGTGGCATCCTAAACCCTGGAAAAAAAAACTGTATGTGTGTGTGTGTGTGTGTGTTGAATGCTTAGTTTGTGTGGACAGACTGTGCACTGTCTTGAATACAAAAGGACATCTTCACAGGTTCAGCACAGGCACGCTGCTGTTTTTGCGGGATACTTTTTCTTGCGACTGCCAGCCTCAGGTAAAATCCTAATTTCTGTGACACACAGAGTTTCATTTCTCATTTATTTTACCTTTATTTATACAGTTAGTTCTACTGAGGCTCAATGTCTTCTTTACAAGACAGACCCGTTTCAGACACACATATTGAAATTACAGCAATAAAAGAACCAATAAAATAGCTGGAATTAATAGTGCTTTGCAACTCCATTTATATATAGCAAAACAGTAATGTGCGTTTGACATTCATCTTGTTCACTAACTAGTTACTGCATTTAAACTATTGCTTGCTGTATGTGCGACTGCTGGCTTGATTACTTAGGGCCACAGCTTTATGCTGGTGAGCTATTGATGGCGATGCTTTGATACTTTTGCAGAAAGTGGTAGCACTATTTAATATGTGCTCCATATTTGGAAGTACTAATTTGGTGCATATAATTTAGAGAAATATCATATCTAAATGTTTTTATAATGTCTATTAATTTTTATTAAAGATGGAGCAATCATGTAATAGAGTAGTTATAATAGTGTCTTTGGTAACTTTTAAATTATTCAAAGTATAAAGACTAATTTATCGCTTTGGTGTGTATACCTTCTCCCCAGCATTACTTTCACATCTCAGAACTGTGCTGAGAGCTATTTTACCAGACAGACCCATTAATATCTTTGTCGTTGGGCTCCAGACACACAAAAAGTTTGTGGACTTAGTCAAATTTTTCCAGTCTGGTAGCTTCTGGTGTTTACTTTAGCTCCGAATGTGACTTTTGAGAGCGAGGTGCATATCAGAGGCCTGTAACCTTGGCGATAGTGGAGGCTGGGCCCACAGCTCTGCTCGTCATGAATGTGCTGGCAGCATACAGATGCATTCAGTTGTTTCCACTTTGAAAGATGTGCCAAGTTCACATCTTTGTTGTGAAAAAGCCAGAGTAGAATGTATTGATAGCTTATGAACAGCTTTTTAGCCTTTAGTGTAATATTTTTCTGAAATATTCAATTCTGTAGTGGTTTCAAAATCTAAAAACTTACATGTTATCCATTTTTAGACAATTTATCCAAGGTTGAAATGATTCACTTTGATCTTACAGGTATGAAGGCCTGCTTAGTATTCCTTTGCTTACTGGCAGCAACATTTGCTCTGTCTGTGAGTAGTAAAGATATTCTTCTTCATAAATCAATGAGTAAAAATGATCAAAGACAATATGATAATGTGTTCACCATACAATAAATATTACAGATGTTTCTTATTATCTTCAGGTGAAAAGTAAACCTCATGGAAAACATCATGGGTTGCATAAGAGTTTGCACACAACCAAAGAAAAGGTAGAGTAACATCTTCTTCATCTAGAGTTTTAAATTCTAATACTAAATGTATCGTGTCATTTTATACAGTCGATAAATATTTTTCCTTTTCTCCTGCTTCAGGATGCTATCACAGTGGAAGCCAATAAGCCAAAGATCTTACCCACTCTAGTCACATTTGAGGCCAGCAGCCAGGAGCAGGAAGACGAGGAACTGAGTTCCGAAGACAACGCTAACAAGGAAGATGGAGAGAGGGCTGAAAAGCGAGAGAAAAGCACTGCAGTTCTGTTGAGTGAAGAAGAACTGGTAGACCTCCTGACGAAAGAGGCTGAAGAGGAAGATGAAGCTGAAGTAAGAGAGCTGGAGGAGGAAGAAGTAGAAGCTGACAAAGCCAAGGTTGAGTCTAGCGAGGTGGTTGAGGTCGCTGAGGATCAGGAGAAGTTGGATGAGAATTCAGAGACAAAGAAACATTTGCTGGATGAGGAAGAAGTGAAAGAAGACAGTGTGGAGGATGTGATAGAGGAGAAGGTGCAGAAGATGACTCATTCAGAAAGGAAGGAAGAGCCTACTGAAGCACTGCTAGAGGAAGATGGCAGCACAGAATCAGTGATTCCAGTCAATCTGGACTATGCTGCTGATAGTAGCCTCCTACAACCTCTACAGACTGCGTCAGCTAACGACAAAACCCATTCTGATGACACCAAGCCTACTTCAAAAACAGACATCAGAGAGAAAGAAACCAGTGGGAAAGAAATGGCCAATATCGCTGATGACTATGAACCTGGCATGCAAAACACAGAGGCAGCACACAGCGAGGAGGTGTCTGATCAGACACAGGACAAAGATTCCTCAGACCAAGACGTAAGCGCCAAGAAAGAACCTGAAGCAAATGTGGATCATCCAGAACCAAAGGGCGATGCAGAGCTTGAATTGAGAGCCACTCTATCTGGAAAGGAGGAAGAGAAGAGTAAGAATGTGGGTGCAAGTCACACTAAGGCAAAAACGAGGAAGCAAAAGAAAAACCAAAGGTCAAGGAAGCACTCTCCGGACAGGGAGGAAACACAACCCGGACAAGAAGAGGGCCGACAGGATCCTGAGTCTGAGAGCAGCAGCACTGACAATACAGACCAAAAGACAAAGAGGAGAAGGGCAGGAAAATGGGTAATGCTTATATTACCTATATTTTCTTTCTTTACAGTAGATTATCATTATTATTATTATGGCCGTTCAGGCATCATTGGATAAAGATAGAAAGACAGGAAAGCAGGGAAAGAGAAAGAGAGGAAGACAAGTTTAGACTCAAACCCTCTTGGTGGCATTTTAAAATCAGCCCACAGTGAAAATGTTTTAAGAACTGATAGTTAAAATTAATCATTGAGTTTAAGCTGGAGTAATTTCCTTGGTAAGGAGGTAACAGAGGACATAATCTGCCCTGCACACTGCATCTACAAATCACCTGTGTATATCTTGAAGTGGTTAAAGGAGATACATCTCCCTGTCAGTGGGCTTTTTTTCATTTGTGAAACTGACCCAGCTAATTAGCCTGCTAGACATCAGTGCAGTGCAAGTAAAAAAAAGATTTCACTTGCAAGTTTAAGGCTTTTAAAGCTCTCTGCAAGTTTACGGCTAACCTTTGACAGCATTGGCAACATTTAGCAGCACTAATCAGCCCAAAGTTTACAAAAAAGCTGATATTGCAGTTTTCATTGGGGCAACTTGACCTTTGTTTTTTCTCTTTCTATAGTACCTTCACTTTATTACTAATATTATTAGTACTAGAAGGAGGAAAAGGAGAAGGATTTTATACATGCATGAGTCTGCCTTTACACGTCTTTTTGTACTTTCCCAGGGTCCTTTAGTTGGTGTGAATCCGGTGCAGATAAGAGCCGCAGCCGAACTGTACCCAAGGTCCAGGCCCTCTCTTGGCGGAGACATACAACTCCCAGAAACCCCTACTGGTTATTTTTTTTCTGTTGATTGTTTCTGTTGAAGGCTTCCTCCTTAGCCTTCTGTGACATGATTACTGGTATTTCTAGGTCCATTAATAAAGCCAGATACTTTCTGTAAGTTGACAGTTATGTAAGCAAAAGATGATATGATATTTTATCTTTATCATGATAAGATAAAGATAAAAGGAATTATCAACATCTCTAATTTAACACAAGACTAGAAATAAATGTAAATAATACAGGCTGGTGAAAGGCTCCACTTCAAGGAAGTTTAACATTGTTTTAAATTTAACGTTATCGTTCATATAACGTGTTATTCTTACAGTATAGAACTGCTGAGTGTCTGGTCAGCAGCAGCATTCACTATATACTGACTAATACACCATCCGAATAGTCTCACATGGGGAATCTGCTGACTGAATCATTTTGCTTAAACTTCCGCATGAATAGTGCCTCTCTGCTTCACAGTCACTACCAAAACACAGCTCTGCAGGCTTAAAAGTGAATAAGAGAGATCAAGTCGAATTTAATCGCTATACCAACTCTATACTAAAGGAATGTAGAGGATGATGTGAGCTTATTGTAGCGTACTGGGCTCTATTGCAAGAAAAACTTTAAAACAAGCTAGGAAAATAAGTAATTTATCTCACTGTTTCTAGAAATCAGGTGAAATATGGGTCAGAGATCCAACCGCTGTTTGTGTTTTCTTAAAGATCCATGTGAAAACTTCCGCTGCAAACGTGGAAAAACATGCAAACTTGATGCGGACAATAAGCCAGGGTGTGTGTGTCAAGAACCGTCAGAGTGCCCTCCCAGTGTGAATGAGTTTGACTATGTAAGTATGTTGATGCCTATAAAAGAAATGTCACACTTACATATTGTTATTCATTTATGCTCATACGTTTTATGTGATGCTCTGTGGTTGTGACACACTTGTCTGCAGCAGCCTTGTGAAGCTTTCATATTGTTTATTGAGGAGAAAAAGGAAAAAGTACAGATGTCATTGTGGGCATTTTGACTTAATTGAAAGACAAAGCAGAGAACACTTTTGTTTTAATATTAGCTCTAACTACCCTGCCTGTTATGGTGAGCCAGCAGGTATTCTTTTCATATTATTTGACCCAGATTGCTTTTTGTGAGAAGGTCAAGGGTCTGATAGTAGGCTGAAGGTGAGCTGTAAGCCACAAATATGGAATTTTATCTTTGTATTGTGTCTTCCTTTCCTCACAAGTCCTGCCTGCATAAACTCTTCGAGGACAGTGGCTAAAAGTTGATCTTCTCTCTTCATTTATTTAAACACTTTTGTTTTTGTTTAGGTTTGTGGGACAGACAACAAAACGTATGACACATCATGTGAACTCTTTGCTACTAAATGCAACTTAGAGGGCACTAAGAAAGGACACAGACTTCACCTAGACTACACTGGGCCATGCAAATGTGAGACTGTATTTAAACACTGTACAAACTGTATAATTTATTATGGTGAAGAAAGAACTAAAAACATCTGATGCTTTTTTTCTGTCCTCTCTGTCTCAGTGATACCTCCATGTGTGGACAATGAGCGGGTGCAGTTTCCTCTACGAATGAGAGATTGGCTCAAAAACGTGCTGCTCCAGCTCTACGAACATGACTCCATAACTCCTGGCTTCCTCACTCCTAAACAGCGTTTCAGAGTAAGGCTTACTACTCCAACAGCTCTTTACAACTACTGTGTTTAAGTGACTGAAACCAGCCAAAGTGTGGTCTCCTGTATTCTTCAGGTGAAGAAAATCTTTGAGAGTGAGAGGCGCCTTCATGCAGGCAATCACTCTGTTGAGCTTCTCGCACAGGACTTTGAGAAGAACTATAACATGTACATCTACCCAGTACACTGGCAGTTTGCTCAGCTGGACCAGCACCCATCTGATAGGTACATTTTTATACACTGGTTTTGCATATAGTATCTTCTTTAAAAAAAAAGCTAGCTAGTTAGGGGAGTTATTGGTTCTAGAACAATATGGAAATATATATATGTCACAGATGACTGACAGACTGTAAAAAACACATCCTTAATCACAAAGTGATAAGAAGACGCTTCTTTTGGCTGCTCCCTTTTCACACGGGGTCCCCACAGATAGCACCACTTGATTTGGCAGCTTTTTCCACCAGATACCCTTCCTGTTTCAACACCAAAGGGTATTTGCGCCTCTTCATGGTCTCTAACCAGAGACCTTGAACATGTCAGGTGAATGTGTAAACCCCTACTCCAGGGGTCGGCAACCCTGGGAAGGGTTAACTGATGGCACGACCATAGCTGGACTGGCCAGCGTTTGTTTTCATTCAAAGGCTTTATGGCTTTTCCTATAATACCTGGTGGGCCGGTCTCTAGTCAAAATGCCCGGGCTGTTTTTTTGTCCCAGTCCAGCCCTGGGCACGACACGCAGTGAATTAATCTGAGAAGGTGCATTAAAAAATTAATGGCCGGGCCAGTGGTGCACATCACAAATTAGCTTGCATAGACACATTAGTTGTACTGCTTCTTAATGACGGTATCTTAGCTAACAACCCCAACTACCAGATTCAACTTGTAATTGGCTAAAAATCACTTAGCCTACTGATGAGAGGGACGTTGCTAGCGGTTAGTTTTTTCAAGCGATGTTGAAATTTCCACATTCCGAAAATTCAAATGCTTCAGGAGCTGCAGCAACTGTTAATATAGAGCGTTATTAAATTTATTGCTAATGCAATTATATGGCACATTGACTTCTGAGGAAAAATTGAATAGGCAAAAATAACTGTAACAAGTAAGCAAAAGCAAATCAAAAGTATTCATATAGCACCTGTCTTGATAAGAATAGCATTGATTTTTGGTAGATTTTTGGTCTAAAGGCTTCAATGACCTGTAACAACAATAACAATAACTAGTATGTTAGGAAAACACGTAGTCATCCTGCGCACTCTGTTTACTCACAGTGATCAAAAACATTTCTTTTTCCTCTACAGGTTTTTGTCCCACTCAGAGCTGGCCCCTCTCAGGGTCCCCCTGGTGCCAATGGAGCACTGCACCTCTCGCTTCTTTCAGGAGTGCGATGCTGACAAAGACAAACTGGTATCATTTAAGGAGTGGATCACCTGTTTTGATATCAGGAATGGTGAGAGGTTCATCGTTTCTTATATTTGTGAGAAACCTTCCCATAAATGATGTAGTACGTTCATGGTCAAGGCCTATATAATTGCATAGATAGTAGAGGTTTCAGAAATGTGATGCTCCAATCTGAATATATCTTCCAAGATTTAAGATGAAAACCCAGCATCTTGCTCTAAAATATGTTCAGAATTTGATGTTTTCTGGTACTGTTAGTTGATCATTTAAATGCAAACTCTAACTCTTTGTAACTTGTCTCTCTGCAGAGGACATGGATGCCAACCTGCTTTTCTGAGTGTTGTAGCTTGAACATCTGGCTGTTGAAGTTCTGTCTATTCAAAATGATACAGTACACGCTCTGACAAGTACAGATGAAACAAACCCATGTTACCTCCCGCTATAAACAAAGCTTTGTGTAAGGCTAAGCATGGACATTTAAATCACTGATCTGTAATTTAGACTGAGCTGCTAGAACCGTCTATTAGAAGAAAGAAGTAGTTATTTTTTTGCTGGCTGTGTTCAAAATCTTTACTACAATGCATTCCAAACTGGGGCAAAGTTATTGAAGCTTGATGGTAGAAAAAACATTGTGCAGTACACAGTGCCAGGTAGTACCACAATTAGTAGCAGACAATTGCAGATTCCTGTTTGATACTAGCAAATGTAAAATAGCACCTGTATTGGCTAACTTAGTAGCAAATGTGTACATGTTTGTCCTCATATATTATGTTTCCTTACACTGCTAACTAAAGGCAATAAACAGCAAAGAAATTCACAATTTCAGAATATTTCAGTAAACTCTGTTGCTTATTGATGTTTGTGCTGAAATAAAGTCTCCTACAAAAAGACTCTGGTAAATATCATTTCATGTTCTGATATCTTTTCTTCATTCCTTTTCTTTTTTGCGTGTGTTTGTGTTACTTCATGAGATGAATAGCTCTTCAACAATGGTTTTTAAGAATGCAAGTCACTGGTAGATGATTTTGGTTTGCCGCTTGATCCTAAATAATGGCCTGCTGTAAGGCGACAAAGCAAAAAATAACCTGCTGCTTGGTCATGATGATTACGGCATCTCGTTTTTATGAGATAAAGCATTCTGATTGGACCTTTTCTGGTGATCGCCGAGTCTGACGCCTTCTATATAAGTAAAGAAAGAAGCGGCGCTTCACCTGCTGATCATCTGCTGCTTGCACTGAGCTAAAACATGTACTGCATGCTGTGGGTTATCTTTCAGAGCCTGGCCCTCGTGGTGGAGAGTGGTGTGTCTTCAGGGAGTGCTGAGGCACTTGCCAATAGGGGAGTGAAGAACAATGGAGGACCAGGAGCTGCCAACGGTGCAAACGCTGGGGCTCAAAATGGGGTTCCACTGACTGGTCAGCCCTTTGTGGCACAAGTAGTCCAAGTTGGTAATACTTTGTTTATCCAGCCACTTGGGAACCCTGTAGGTCAGGCTCCACCACAACAACTAATTCCAGTTGCAGTTCTCCCACAAGGTGGAGCTTTTCTCATGGGCCAGGCAGGAGGAGCCACCATGAATCTGCAAGGGCCAGGGACGCAGCAAGCTGGAGGTGGGCTGTTTGCAGTGCTGCCACAGAGAAATGTCGGCGGAGGGCCTCAGAGTGTCGTGTTGACCCCTGGCCAAGTGCAGCTGATGTCAGCAGTCGGGCAAAATAACCCACAACCCTTGGGCGGTGTTGTTGGTGCTGCAAAGCCGAGCGGCAAGCTGAGGTTTCGACGGTCAGTCGCAGCTCGCCTCAGGAGGACGCAGTCTCCGGTGATGAAGACTACGCCAGCTGAAGATGAGGAAGAATGCTCTGGGGTAGATACTGAGGAGAAGCAAGTGGAATGAGATGAAGCATTTTTCACAGATTCATTGCTAAACACTGATTGTGGTTCTCCTTAATACCTGTTGACACTTTACTGTTGTAGATCACTGTAACTAATGACCAATAAATGATTGAACTCCTATTGCACAAAACAAATCTGTCAAGTCTGTCTTGAACAAAACACTGAATAAATTCAGCAGGGTCATGGGTGTGCCTCCATCTGATGGCTGTTATTTTCATATAAGAGGCTGATAAAAATACACACAGCCTTCTGTTTACAATACACAGCTTCAAGCTACTTCCAGATGGTCTCTCTTGAACATTTGAAAACTATAAATCCGTCACATCAGCATGAAATTCCTGGCACAGCTTGTTTTCTTTTGGAAAAAAAAAACAGTACCTAAAATAATATAAATCAGATGAACAACTGCATTTGCATTAGAGAGAACCTTTTGTCCTTTAAAACTGAAAACAGAAAAAAATAGTTTCTTAATTGTAACTGCATGACAGTGTGTAATTAGCTCCAGACCAAACTTCCACAGAGGGTGTTTACCTGGTCTGCTGTCAGCTGCAGAGTCAGCAAAAGGAAAAACATTCCCAGACGGCTTTGGTATATGACAGAGTAACCATCCAACCAAACAGTAATGTATGTGATGGCTCTGAACATGTGCTCGTGAAACAAGTTATAGGCTTTCTGTTTTCATTTTCTTGTTAAATTTCAGAATTTTATTAATGATTAACTGATTTCCCGAGGGTCACTGTAAGTGAGTGTGTACATTGGTTGAGAGTGTGGCGTGTGCAAATAAAAAGTTTGTCACTGTTATAAAGTCATCACAAATTACAGTAAGGCACCCAGCCATGTCTGAGGCACTTATTTTAACTTTTAATTATAAAACAGCAGCAGGCAACATGCCATTTATACCTCTAGACATGAATCAAATCACAAGATGCCATTTATGCCCGGGTGTTTTCACAAACATCTTCTCATAAACAGTCTGCATGCAGCTTGACACAGTAAAGGTGAAATGTTCGATTAAATTTAACACTATAACGTATTCTTTTAGATACATGTGGTTCTGATACCTCTACATCATCAGCGTGATTTAAAAAACACAATCCCTAAACCCAAATTTGTACTTCTTTTTGTTTAAAACACATCAACTGTGACCAACAAATTGCACAAAAATGCTGGACGCAGCAAAAAATGATACAAATTAAAACTCATACATGCAAATTGATATTTTATTTCTTTCAAAATAAAAAGAAGGTTCAATAAACACTCTAGTTTAAGAAACAATTAGAATTTTCTGGCAATTATGCTGTTGTTCAGGCTTAATGGGTAAAGCCTGAACACAAACACACACATGCACATATTTTTTACAGTGTGATCTACAAAAGCTCTTGATGACTATGATGTCAGTTGTTTGCCTCTTGTAACCACAACCCACAACATTGACGAGGTCCATGCTGGGTTTAAGTCAGCTTCCAGAAGCCTCTAGAAACCCTTCCCGCGACAATGAATCACTGCGTTATTTTTTTGTGGTCACTCAGCTCTATCAAGAACAATGTCAGTGTGTCAACTGGCTGAAGTTTCTTTGAAAACAGGGACTTTGCTGCATTACATTTCTTTAAATCTTGTATTGTAGAGAAACCATAGATGCCATATTGCAACTTCCCATGACACGCAGGTGACAAATATAGCATGTGAATAAGGCAGTGTTCTCCTCTCTAATTGGCTCATAATAATCTCTTTGACTGATAAAAGGCGTCTTTGAAACAGAGAGTTACTGTCAGCTTTCTGGGCACATAACAGTTGAAGCCAGAGCAAAAACGTACAAGGTCTGTGTGTTTTTACACGATTCAAGGTGCAAAATGAAGCTTTTTCTCTTCGCAGCATTTGTAGCAACCCTCAGCTATGTGAGTAGTCAATCTATCTATCCATCTATCCATATGTGTATATATCTATACTAATGTGTATATCTCATCTAAATTTATTTCAGGTCAATGCAGGCAAGGTAAGTTACAGTCAGACTATGGATGTATGCATACTTTGCACAATAATCGAGATTAGGCCACAGGCAATAAGTCTTTTTCCTGCTCCAAGCAGACTGCAAGGCTGCTGGCAGCTATGAATGCAGGGATGTTGAATGGAGGACTCTTAAATGGAGGACTCTTAAATGGAGGACTCTTAAATGGAGCAAACCCCGGGATGCTGGTTGGTGGTCTGAATCCACCCATTGTTGCTGGCGGTGGAGCAGGCGTTATAGGGCAGCCCCAGTTTGCTCAGGTCAGTCCACTGGATTTAAGTTTGAGCGACAATGTGACTTTTCACCGATATTTTGCAGTGAATCTAAGTAACACTTATTTTTCCTTCTCACAGTTTGTTCCTCGAGTTCCTGCTTTTGTCGTTCCAGCTCAGGTCGGCAATGTGTACCCTTTCCCTGCTGTCCCTGCAGTCAATGCGGTTAGTGAGGCACTTACTGTTGTGGTGTTAACAACACAACTTGTTGCAGGTTTAAGAGCATCATCTGTCTTGCTTCTCTAGTACCAGGTTCCTTTCATGGGAGTACCCCAAATGGCACCAATGAATGCTCCTCAGCAACCTGCGATGGTAATCAACCTTTACCTTCAGTGTGTCAGTGGTTATTGTTTGCAGAAATGTAACATTTCCTGTTTTTGTTTAGGGGAACCCTGCTGGTGCTGCTCCACAGCAGCTTCCAGTTCAGCCTGATCCTCTTGGAAGATTCAGGGTAGGAAACAATGAATCTTTTGTCTCAAAGGCTGTGCAATATGAATGAAAACTACACTGGATAAATGTTGCTCTGTGACTCCACAGCGCCAGATTATAAAAGCGGAAAACACCGTGAAGAGTACTGTGGACACTCAGGTGAGACTGCGCAAAATAAACCATAAAAAGTTTTTTAAAAAGTTACTCACAGTTTGTAAAAACCATATTCTGCTAGAAAAATTACTATTTTTTTCTCTTATTTTCTCAGATTCCTTCTTCCGCTCCTTCTGCATCACCAACAGCAGCACCCTGCAACAAGGATATTTAAGCTGACACCATTACTCTAACATTAGCTTTGAATTGAATCTACAAGAAATATTGAATATTATAACAATAAAAGTAAACTACTGTGATTATTCATAAATTGATTACTTTTGTTAAAGTGGTTTGTTACAGTGTCTTCACTTTCTAATAAAATTAATCATACTCTAAATAAAATTTGTCTTGTATGAGTTTTATGCCATAGACCATCAGTGGATCTGTGCTGCCATCTAAAGGACATATATGTTTCATAAAACTACAACTCTAGATAGATAGTGAAGCGGACATCCATAAAATGTTATCAAAAATAATATAAAATAAGATTTTTTAAAAAGATCAAAAAAACAAAAATGACTACCAACCCACTTGCCACTAATTCCATTGATAAAGATAATACAGATATACTGAAGTCAAGGAGAATGAGTGAACACACATGATACAGCAAACATGATGCAGTTCTGAAGTTCTTTCAAACAGCTCCTCCTACAGCTTTTCAGCTTTACAAACATACAGGACAGTTATGTCTCTGCAATGTCGGCAAATTCCCAGAAATTAGAACACAAGATGTGCTGGTGTGGCATAAAAAAAGTGTTAGTTACTGGCATTATGTACAGGTGCGCATAAAACTGATGATGGTTCAGTTCAAGCAAGCTGCTTCACTTTCAGGATTGTGCAAGTTTGTTCACAGTCACACTGGTGTGACCAAATGAATAAAATGGAGCCATTTGAACCATGCAAATGGATTGGATTGCAATTATGTCGCACTTTAATATAATTCTTTACAAAACAAGTGATATTCACACCCACTTTTATTCTGTGCACACAGAAATGGGTCCATGACGGGAAATTTGGGGTTCTGAATCTTTCCCAAGGACACTTTAACATGTGAGATTGCACCAGGCATATTTGAAGACTTCTTTAACTGTAATAAAATATTAGTGAGCACAATGTATAAATAAATAGGCTGGTATAATGGCTGGTGTAAGCGAAAGCTGGTGAACATAACACTGAGTACACTCAACCATTAGTATAAATGATTCACCAATTAGATGCCAACATCAGACTGAGTGGGATGTGACAAATGTTTGAATATATGCTCAAACTTTCTGCTTTTCTTTTTTTTCTCATGACATGCAAAAGTTCCTTTTGGAATTATAATAATTATGCAATGCAATGTTACATTTTACACAAGCTTTTCTTACTTTAAGAGATCACAGAACCAAAGTGAAGAATGTACACAGTACACCTGGACGCTACAGTGATGACCTCAACATGCAGCTCTGGTGATTTTGTAATTTCTGTATTTGCATAAAGTTTTAAACTGAGATTATTTGGACTCTTTTTAACAACTTGAAACAGAACGTGTCATGGTATTTAGAGACATGACTTACACCTAATTACACACTTACCTGCTCTGTGTTGTAAGTGTCTGAGTCTGTTGCCATGAGAAATGTCTGTCACACTGACCGCATATTGTTTGGATGGGTCGGTGCTGGACTATATCAGCTCAGATGGGAGGAATTTAAACGTGATGCAGAGAAGGTCGGGAGGCAGACGCAGAAAGAGGACACAGAACCATTGGAAAGGTAAGATGAGCTTTTGGTGCTCATTGCTTCTGTGGACATATTCTTTGTGAAATGTATGTGGTTGTATAATGCTCAGCAAACTTTTGTCTGTACACACTGCAGGACATCATGAAGCTGCACACGGCTCTACTGCTGATTTGTCTGTTTAGGACTAGCTTTGCTCTGCCAGTAAGTTATAGCTTTATAGTGTATCTACATAAAGTGCTGTGTTAAACATCACATTTAATGTTTTGACAACTGTTCCTTTGACAATAGGTCCAGATTGGAATTATTGCGAGCAATAGCAATGAGGTAATGAGCTTCTAAAGCCTTTCTATGTGTTGGGCAGCTAAAGAAACAACATTAGTCATAATAATTCTGCTCTTCTTGTATATTCAGATCCTGAGACTGAATGCATTAGCTCTTGCAGCTATGGGACAAGCACAGGTATGCATCGTGCTTATGAGATGCCAATTACCATGCAGCTCTTTGTTGCCTTGACTAACTCTGTGCCTTCTTCAGTAAAATGTTAAAATGTCTGCATTAAAAAACAAACAAAAACATTGACGTTGACATGAGCAGACACTCTTTCTGCAGGGCTCTTCAATATTGCCCCAGTTTGTGCTGCAGCAGCAGCAGCCTGAGGTGCTGCTTACCCCACAGGTGGTGAACTTAAACCCTCAAGTGGCAGGCCCTTTTGGTCCACAGGGACCCCAACTACTGGTCCCCAACCAGGGCAACCAGTTTACACCCATGTTTTTCCCCAATGGTCAACAAGAGCAGCTTGGACCTCAACCGGACCCCAACAATCCTAACATTCCTCAGCAGGCACAAAACCCTATGCAGGTAGAATATGGCAGGCTAAAAACACATTTCTGTTTTTATCATTGATTTGTGATGTGATTGGATGTGCTGAAATTTATTTTCAGTCTAAAAATGAGGAATTAACCATTCCTTTTAAACTTTTATTTTCAGTTGTTTCCACAGTTTCAGTATCCATCTTACAGATTTCCTCAGTTTCATAGGCCTCAGGTATGAAATCAAACATCCTGCCCTCTTTGCAAGAGTTAATACATTTATTTACATGCTCAGTGGAGATTTAAATTGTTTCTGTCGTCCACAGGGTTTCCCTTACTTTGTACCAGCTTATGGCTATCCCCAGCAGAGGAATAATGCAAGGCTGCAGCCCAACAACGGTCAGCAGAACCTGGAAAGAACGACACAGAGACCACAGCTCCCTCTGCAGGTCAGACATGATAAATACAAGCTGGAGTACAGAAAGGCACACACTTTTTGTAAAATGATCAAAAACAAACTGAAGGAATCCCATTTTTAAGAAAAATTACATTTTGAGGAATAATATTTTAATAATAATAATTTAATTATTTAATAATAATAATATTTTGTTAAAACCAGGAGAAGTTATGTGGTCACAGTTGCTCCATGGCAGTAAGGACAGTAGAGAAAAGGTTAAAGTACCAACAGCATTAAATAATACAATATCTATCTATCTATCTATCTATCTATCTATCTATCTATCTATCTATCTATCTATCTATCTATCTATCTATCTATCTATCTATCTATCTATCTATCTATCTATCTATCTATCTATTTCTCTGGAAAAGGACATGCAGATATTAAGCGTGTACAACGATTGCAGTGTCTACTTGTACTTAAAACATTCTAATGTTTCTGCTCTTACTATAAGCATCTTAGGGAAAACTGGACCAACATTTTTACCTGATATAAGACCAAACACATCTTTTCACTCTACTGACTTTGCACAGATGTATTCAGCAAAAACAGCCGCTAGTAAAACAAACCAAAATGATGGAAAATGCTGCTCCAAGCATCTGTACTACTTTGAAGTTTAAGACCTACAGACAATGATGAGTCAAAGGCAAGGCTTGATGATAATAACATAGCTACAGATGAATCATGACTGTGTGGGTACATCAGCTGTTATGCAATGACTGCTGTCTGGCATACTGACCACACTGTCAGTCTGTCTTAGCAGATAACTGCTGAATTCTTGCCAGTGCAGTGGCACATCAGCACTTCAGTGCTGGGTGACAACTCACACATGTAATTATTTATCAGTGCAACTTATGTAAGTTTATTTTGTTTCATGGCAGAGCTCATTTCCTGCTACTTTTATGAAAATGATGCATATAATTCATGGACAGTTTAATGGGTATTTAAAAAAAATAATGCTGCTACTTAATTACTGCTTATGGCATGTTCTGCTATGATTTTTGAAGCTTGTAATCTAATGTTTATGCTTATCATCTAATTTCAGCAGGCTTCCAAGCCAAAGCCACGGACAGAAGACGTGAGTGTTCTCTGCTATTTATTTCACCTAAATTAAACATTAGAATCAAAAAAAGAAAAAGAAAAAGACATTTTGTTTAACTGCTTCATGTTTGTACTTTGCTCTGTGACAGACATGGCCACTGGGGTCAAAGAAAGAGTCTGCCACAATTCCTCCTGATCCTCGTGGTGATGCATCTGGCCCTGGGGTTGATGAGGTATGATTTTTATACAAGTACAGACCCTTTAAAGGCTTCACATGCACAGGAATTAATGCATGTTGCATATTCATAGAGTCCTTCATTAATGTCATTTAGGAAATTTGATTTTCAGTAATATACCTTTTTCTAATTTCTCTAGGGCCAGGTTAACTTCCCATTCCTGTTTGAGCCTTAGATGTCACAGCCGTAAGATCATTAGGCAACAAATGAGATACTCTGTATTTGGCCACAGCCTGACTGAAACTTGCAGAAATTCTACTGTTTTTTTTTCCCAGTGCTTTCATACCATGTTAAATAAAGACGTTTGTCAGATAAATTTGTGTCAGAAAGTTCATTGTTGTACACAGAAATAAAAGCTTGAATTGCAGGAATAATTTTCTGAATATATCACAAATAACAAAGATTTTAAAAAAGTTAACAATCAAACTTTTTTGTAAGGAAAATGCAAAACAAGCAACATAGTTAATATTAGTCAGTAAATTCTGAGTCAGGTTCTGTTCTAAGGTCTAAGATAGCAAAATTGTTTGATAAGATGCACATTGTAACAGAAAGCCTTGGTGAATGGCAGCATGAGAACAAGAGAACTAATTCAGTGAGATGCCATCTATCCATTTTCACCATGGCTTATCCAACTAGGACCATTATGGGGTGTCGAGAAAGGTGGGATCGCAAGACAGTGAAGTGCTGTGGTTTACCTTTCATTACATCTGAGAAAGGACTTATCAACTAGCCTTTTAGGTACAAAATGACTAAAGAGTGCGATCACAGAGTTTATCTATGTGCTTTTGCAAAATGTAAATAGTCTATATTCTTGATCAAATATATAAAAATGTAAGTCTGATTAATGTGATTAATGAGAAATGCAGTTTGAGTAGTGAAATGTTTCTAACACCTGACTTTCTGGCCTTTTACTGTTTTTTTCTGTGTGTGTGTTTCTGGGCTGGGATTGTTTGAACCAGTGGGGAATCCAAACATGGCACACAGCCCAGATCTTGTCTGAGGCTATTAGTGTTCGGTCAAAATGACTTAGGAAACATTCAGAGAATGTCTGATTTTGACACGTATAATTGAATAAAATAAGCTAGAGGTAGAGGAAAAAAACAAAAACTAAGGCAAAGACAAACAGAGGCAAAGAATAAATGATAACCTAAAATGGGAACAGTTAGAACTAGACATGAACATGAACATAAATCTGAACAGGAGCATGCAAAAACAAAGACGTGAGGAAACCATAACAGGAGCATGAAAAACCTGAGACCTGAAGTGACATAAAATCTATAGCCATGAGACGAGATAAACAAATGACCCAACACTGAACAAAAGGAAACAGAGGACCTAAATACACAAAAAGGTAATGAGGAAAGTGGAACACCTGGGGAACACAGTTGACACAAATGAACATGACGGCACAGGGGAAGCAAAACTAAATACACTGAACATGGAAACATGAGACTGCTTAAAATAAACCAAGAAACATAATGAGATGAAGACTGTGACAACATGAGCTTGACAATAGGACATGAAAAAAAACACAGACATGAAACTCACGACAGACTGGGGAGATGGAAAGGAATGGAACATAAGGAGGATGAGGCATGGGCATAACTAAAAGTCAGGACAAAACAGACTTACATGGGAAACTGGAAATTACAACTATACAAGGAAGCATGGTGATAACATTAACTAGACTAAAGCCTCACTAAGACATACAGCTACAGCTAATGCTATTGTGATTAATAAACACAGAGGTTTGAAGAGAAAAAGTGAGGAAAAGTACTCTTTTAAATTAGTTAAAAAGGTATCATGTTATAAATGGATGTTCCTCTCAGATTGAGACAATTGAAGTAAAATGTTATAAAATGAATGAAACATCAAGGGAAATGAATTCATATATGACTGAACATTCATATGTGATGGAATTACTAATAAGTTGTATTAAAGTACAAAAGGCAGGGTAGACATCCTGAGGATAGAGGCAGTTAGAACTGGGTGAGTCCCCTCACCCATCGTCCTCATCCAAGCTCTGCACTACTGGGTAATACTCATATTATCAAAGACTGGACTTTTTCAACAAAGAGCCGATCCAGACTTCCTGTATTCATTGCTGGTTCCACAGATTGACAGATGTAGCCTTTCTGTGGGCTATGTGAGGTCTTTTTTCACCATACTGTTGATGAATCAGACACTAGAAGTATTTTCTACTTCTCTTAATAAGACTATCAAGCTATCAGGTAGCTGTGAAGACCTTACATTGGATTTAGGGTTCCTGGTGCCTGTTCTCTGTATGTCCTAGAAAATATGCACAATAAACTGGATGAACCAGGATCAGTTTATCCTGGTAATGCTGATTTATTTATTTTCTGAAGCCAGGAGGACGGATGAAAGGGGAGGGGGCAAAGTTTCCCCATAGAGGAGTATGAGTATTTTTACTAAGAAGACTCTCATTAAAGATGACGCCACAAAAACAACCAAAAGTTAAATTAGTTTTTTTTAAATAATGCATTTCTTTGACAGCACTGCACCAACAATTAAAATGTAACAGCCCAATATAACATTAATATGTTTTAGAAAAAATTAAAGTGAAGGACAATATACATTATTAGGTATTGCTTCCTAGTAATGAATTGGACCTACCTTTGTCTTCACAACTGCTTTAAATCTTTACGGTGCAGATTCCACACAGTGCTGGAAATATTCCTGAGAGTATTTAGTCCACACTGCCATGATAGCATCACAAAATTACCGCACATTTGGTTGCACATCAGTGATGTGAATCTTCCATTCCACCACATCTCGAAGTTGCTCTATAGGATAGAGATGACCCTTTTTTATGACTAGAGATGTTGTTAAACATTTCTAACCAGGAAGTCACGTATACAGAGACACACACACATACACACGCACACACATACACATTCACTCACATGCTCGCAACTTTTACAACACACCATATGGGTTTTACAATGGGGTGTTTCTGTAGCTGTTGTCACTGAATAAAAGGCTGCTAGGGGACGCTGGGCTGAGCTCAGGTGCGGAGCTTGAAGTTCTGGATCCTGACCGGACCGGCTTCTCTTGGAAGTTAAAATGGACTAAGCTCTGAGTGTCTTGCTTCATTCATGGGGATAAGTCTCTGAGTCAGCGAGGCCTGCGAGTGCAGACCGAACAGGGGGACACTCCCACAGGGCTTAAATCTGGGGCTCTCCACCATTTGACCCTAAAACTAAAGAAGCTTCTTGGATTAGAGGTAAAACGTCTTCAAGCAACTTAAAGAAGTCCAGACACTTTTCGTTCCAAGCTCCTTGGACTACGATGTCCTGGATGACTGAGAACCTTCACTGACTCAAAAATCGACATCGATGTGCCTTATGTATGAATTCTGGTTGTGCTTACTGACCTTGCTACAAAGTCGCACAACTTGGTGGATTGTTGGAGCATTACGGCTACCGTAGTCAGGAGCCTCGCAGAGTAATCTGGGTCCAAAACTCTGCCTTCTTCAGGTCCCAAAGTCAAACGAGCACTGCAGCTCCACTGAGAGTTAAAAACTGTCTAAATTATTTCATCTTTAATATCATGATCAGCATTGTTGCTTAACCAGGTGTAACAATTAAGTTTAACATCCAGGTGTCCATGAAAACAGAATTTATTAAATTAACGGAGCTAGAAGTTAGCAGAAAGTTAGCTTGCTAGTTTCCACCCAAACATAATATAGCATGTTCTGACTGAGAGATTTCTGAAAAAATTCAAACGTACTGCTCTGCTATCACTTCCAACATAAATGAAGAGAGAAAACTAAACAGCAGTGATGTTTGTGGGGTTACTAAGTTGGACTAGCTGGTACTGGTTTTATTTTGTTGTATTTAGCTGCAACACCTTAAAGGCCAGTTCATGAAAGTCTTGTTGGACATAAACCAGTCCGTGGTGCAAAAAAGGTTGTGGACCGCTGCTGTAAATGGACCAAACTTCAGTCAGGAGAACAACTGAGATAATCCATCCACAATACGGGGTTAGTCATTAATATACTACAACAACATGGGAATAGAGCAGCTGTGAGAGAATTCAACATTAATGAATCAATGGTACAGAAATGGAGAAAGCAAGAAGAATGAGTTGAGTAAAGTTTGACTTACCTGACTGTTTTGTTTCGCTTAATGCACCTTATAATCCGGTACGCCTTATGTATAAAACAGACCCATTCATTGACAGCACGCCTTATAAGCCGGTGTGCCTTATGGTCTGAAAAATACGGTAAGTGAAATCAACTAATATAATGAATACAATTTAACATACTGTTGCAATCTTCAGCATATCCAGTGCAACATTAATTATCTAATATATTCTTTAATATTGAGCACAAGCAAAAGCTTAATAAAGACATGAGAACAAGTAAAGTAAAATACAAAAATATTTTTTAAGCCAATCTGGTGATATCATGTGTTGATACTTGTATCAGACAAATTAAGAAACACATATTTCCTAATGATTCCAACAGCCCCTCTTGCAGTAAAACAATAATTGCTATTTTGGACTTAATGCCTTACCATTGTCTTCTCTGTGGTTTTAGTTATGACTACAGTTTGACAAGGTGTTTGCTAATACCTAAGTAGGTTTACTGTTTAAACTTGATTGACTAGCTTGATTCATAACGGCAATTAATTTCCTGAAATCCTGTAATCTTTCCATTATGTTCATATTTCAGTCTAAGAAAATGCATTATTCTGATGCAGGTGAATATAAAATAAGTGCAACATATTCACATGATAATTTTAATGATGATATTTAAAAAACAACAACAAGAATAACTTAGTAAAAAGTACCAGTCTTAATGAATGACCTTTAATATATTACACCTTTTCACATTTTCACATCATGTTCTCAACAAATAAAGACAAAAAGTATTGTCTCTTAAGCAATAACTATCATATTTCAGTTTAATTTCATAATTTCCTTAGGGATTAAAGTTTTCTGATTGTTTACTATCGCAATTGTTTTTTTTTTTTCATTTACATACTGAACAAGAAGAGAAGATTTTAATTCACAGCATACCTTTTTAAACATGCTTGAGTCCATACTGTACCGCTCTAATTTCAAACAACCTCTGAATACAGTTTGGCAGTAGATTACTCTGTGCTTTTCTTCATTTTCAGTGCAATATTTGAGCACAAACTTGAACAATTTCAGGGTGTGTTGTTTAATTACTGACTGACAGTTTGGTTCCTAATAATCTGATCCAGTTATAATTCATATGGCATAGTGTTTTGTTTTTTTTTCTTTTTGTTTACCCTGTCTGGGTGCTGACAAGATTATTATGTGGTTTCTGGCTCTAATCATTAGTTACACCTTGGGACATTTCTTAACAAAAGTGCTCTGGTAGCTGTATATAAGAAGAGCTCAACTTTCCGAATATCACTACAACAACTTCCTTCACTCTGAGACTGACTGCTGCAAGCAGTGGACTAGACGTAATTACATGAGTCTTTGTTGTCAAATTTTTCTTTGCCAGGATAGGATTAACTGTGGAATTGTAATTGTTTAATTAACTTATTTGATTTGATTAAATCTTTATTACCATTTTTATTTCAACAGGTACGATCACTGAAACCATGCTGAAGGTAGCATTTGTGCTTGGATGCCTCCTGAGCCTCACTTTGACTCAACCTGTAAGTCTGACATTATCACATATTTTTACGTATTTATTTGCACTTATGCATTCAGATACCATTAATAATACTGTAATACAATAAAATGAAGGCAGTATTGAACTTGATCATTGTCTACAGATGGGTATGGCGCGCAAAAGACTTGTGCGCTCAAGCTCTGAATCTTACTCTGGGTCAGGGGTGAGTGCTTTTCTTATTTTTTTTTTCCATTACAAAATGGCAAATGATTTTTGATGCACAAGTCAGAGTACTGTGATTTGAATTACATTGTGGATTATTGCCTCCTAAATATCTAAGTTTTTAGTTTTACAGATGTAACGTTTCTCTGCATTTGATAATAAATATTTTTATTTGTGGTTTTTCAGGAAGCCAATCAACTGCCACAGTTAAACAATCAACAGCTGCAGCTACTCATACAATTACTACTTGCCAGCCTAGCAACAACCACTACTAGAGCTCCAACCACTACAACAGCTGCACCCACCCCTCGTCCGGCTGTAACTGGTTAAAAACTGGCATTTAACTATTGAATGAAAGTTAGCATGCAGTGCAACTGTCAATTTGTGATATTTTAATGAGAAAAGATAGCAGTGTCTACCAAATAAAATTTATGAATAGAAAATGTGTGTTTTTCTGTTTGTAAGAAATGTAAGTCCCTCAGCTAACCATTATATTCCCCTTTCAATAAAGAGTTCACATCACATGTGATGTGAGCAGCTATTTAGGTGTTTACTAATGAACACTGTTGATCTAAAATAGAGTTTAAATTATGGTACATCAACGATATTACATAATAAACTTTCTTAAGTTTTCTAAAATTGGGTAGACTGTGCTTCCCTAATATTTAGAAGCTGCTGCCGAGGTTGGTAGCATTAACTTGAAAGTAATATTCCTGGTGGGTTTTTTTCAGTAGGAACATTCATAGTCAAACAGTTTAGCAACGGCGGGTCAAGGGGCAAGTTAGGACATAAAAGTGATAGCCTGTCAGTATGCCTCGTTATTTAAGACCGTTTATATACTGGAAAGAGTTTAAGATTAAGATTTCAGATTCAGATAACATTTTAAATCACCTACATGTGGAGTGGTGGAAATTTACTCACTCCAAAAGTAGCTACCATCCACATCGAAAGGAGATGGCTAAGGCTACATCCACACTAATGCGTTTTTTTTTTGTTGTTTTTTTTTTTTTGCTTGTCCCGTTTGGCTCTTTTGCCATCAGAATTATTGTCTAAAGGCAAAGAAAGATGCCCAACGGATTTACTTTACCAAATGGACCATCCCAGCCTTGCCGTAATGGTCTATTTCAGACCTTCCCAAAGTGTGGGGCCCGCCCCCTAGGGGGCAAAACGCTTGGACACTGCTAGCACGGGCGCCTACAGAAACGCAAACAGGAGATGAAGCATAGCTGAATATGTTTCCAAACCAACTTCATTCTAAACCAAAGACTAGAAAATATGTTATAGCATATCTTCCCTTTGGCTTCACCTGCACAAGTGCCGAAGTAGGTCTCCCTGCAGAATTGCTTTTCCCTTCGTCGGGAGCACGCACTGGGCTGTTTAAATCACGGACAAACAGGATCCCACATTCGTGATTTTTAGTTCACAAACACTTCTTGTAATGACTAACTACTCCTGACCAGTGTTGGTCAAGTTACTTGAAAAAAGTAATCAGTAACTAATTACTGATTACTTCCCCAAAAAAGTAATCCCGTTACTTTACTGATTACTTATTTTCAAAAGTAATTAATTACTTAGTTACTTAGTTACTTTTTAAAAACACGATTTACAACCTGAATAGGTGATAAAGCGATAGATCTTTCAGCCCAATTCTACTTTTTCTGCATAATCCATCATACAAAATGTAATCAAATGGAAAAGTCTCTTTTTTTTAACTTGTTTTATCAGTTTTAATCTTTTAACTCTATGCATCAAGCAAAAATTTAATTATATGCAACATTCTCTGACTTGAATAAATTAGTTTAACATTTAAACCTATTTTCTACACATTCCAGCACATAAAATAAAATATTTTTTGTGTTTACACTCACTCTTTCAAATAGATGCAAGTAAAACGCAGCAGAAAAAAAATAAAGTCAAAGACTCAGCGGTCTTGTTGCTCTATTTTCACCTGTAAAGCAGGACTAGGGGTAGGCGGAGGTTTACCCTGGTGCAGGTGTGCCGCGGTCAGTTGTGCATTACGTCGTTGCGCACTCGGTGCTTGCTTGGAAGTTTAGGGGTTTTTTTCGCTGTAAAAAGAAGTTTTCTTCCCACGCACGATGGACGCTAATGTTTTTGTCACTTTTTATGGAATCAAACTCAAAGTAAGGTCAGTACTTCCACGCTTTAAATGCTGCACGCTCATACTCTCTCCCACAATCGATATGTGATCCATTGTTGATCTGCACACAGCTGTTGTCACTGTCGTGAGACATTCTCGCAAAGAAATCACGGTTTTAGTAACGCAGTAACGCAGCGTTCCTACGGGAAGTAACGGTAATCTAATTACCGTTTTTGCAATAGTAATCCCTTACTTTACTCGTTACTTGAAAAAAGTAATCAGATTACAGTAACGCGTTACAAGTAACGCGTTACTGCCCATCTCTGCTCCTGACATTTTGGAGATATACATACTATAGGGGAGACCGGGGATAGTTGTAACGTGGGTCAGTTGTAACACTTTCAATTTCTCCAATCAGGGCTAAGTTTCAAATGATGTGACTCATCCTGTGCATGCCCAATTCAGTTCTGCTATCACATGTGAAAAATCAGCACATTTCGTCAAACACAGACAATTTAACACGAAAAAAGTAATTTGTATGCCAAAAAGTAAGATTTTCTACTTTATTTCAATTTCTAATAGCAACGACATCAGCAGAGAGAGGTTCACTGGTCGCTTTTGTATATGCGGTTAATGCCGTTGGCAACACAATTCCTCCACTGTTTGTGTTCCCACACATACATTATGCAGACCTCTGTGTCAGAGATGGACCAGTAGGAAGTACTGGTAGTGGAAATAAGTCAGGATGGGTGCAAGAAACAGATTTCCTCATCTTTCTGAAGCACTTTGCAAACCACACCAAGGTAAACCATGATAAAAAGTAATGGAATTGCGATGCTGGTGAACAACTACATTTTTTCAGCTTCATTGTTATGTTCAAAATTGGTGCAAGAGTTGTAGGTTATAATGCCCACTGAGCCAATGAGGCCAAACTCCAGGAAGACCAACCAAAATTAATGAAATATTCAGTTGCAGAAAATTCCATAATTTGTCTTTTTTGGGGGGTTGGAATATGTTCAAAAGTTAGATTTCGGCATTCTGTCACACACACACACAGCTACATAAATGGCTCTAAGTGCATTCATGTGTTGAATAAACAAAGATTACATGTTAATATTTTGTCAGTACCCTTATTTCATTGTGTTACATTTCACCCCAGGATATGTTACAACTAACCCAGACTATGGGGTTAATTGTAACATTTCACTCTTTGTGTTTGAGACCATACCATGCAATGGGTAATTGTGCTGCAGAGAAAATAGCTGCACTATTTAATAGCAGAGACATGTAAATACTTTGCATTACATTTTGAATCCACTACCTTAAAAGAGCTCCAATTTACAGACAGAAATGTCAAAAATGTTACAACTATCCCCGGTCTCCCCTACTATACTTTATACAATAAAGTTACAGTGGGATCCAAATAATATCAGGCTGATCCTGCCACGATTCGTTCCCTCGGTTCAAATCACGGACAAACAGCATCCCACAGCTGTTTATGTTTTTAAACCTATTTTGCACAGAGAGGCATTTTTTGAAAAATGTATTGATAGCAATGTTGAATATTATTATACAGGGAAAAAAAACAACTACACGTAAAATAATCACATCGTGACGCCTCTGCCTTTGTAAATGGAGGGACAGTAACTGCGTGTGTTCGTGCACGCGGGGGGGCGCAATCATTTTTCTTGTAAAACAAAGGGGGGCCCAGCAAAAAATGTTTGGGAACTACTGGTCTATTTGATTCACCTTTTATTGTTTATTTTATTTTCACTTGCTAAATATGGGACAGACTTGACTGGGGAAAAGAAAGGGGAGAAAGAAAGAGGGAAAGAAAAACAGCGGGGAAGAGGGACGGGGATAAAGGGCAAAAAACAAAAACCAACAAAATAAGCAGACAAAAAAATACATATAGCAATCACCTGGATCACCTGTTGAGAAAGAAAAAAGAAAAAAAGCGGAAGAAAAAAAAAGAGCAATATAATAAACAACATCACAATGATATATGGGAATATAACAGTAAATACTAAATATTAAACATTATTGTGCAGCACGTAAAATCGACAGCGCACAGTGTGCTTTGAGGTAGGAGCCAAAAAGGGTGTAGTTTGTGGGTGTGAGCAGTGGCGTGTCCAGCGGGGTGGCCTGGGGGGGCACAGGCCACCCCCCCAACCAGACTGGCCACCCCAGGTGCCACCCCAAAGGCAAAACAATAAAATTCAATCAAATATCAAATGTCCGATTATGTTTTCACGGTGAAGCTGAGATATCCGAGTGTAAGTGAATGCAGCATCGGCTTCTGCGCTACGTGCATCACGTTAGCAAAGGTAGGAGAGCCAAGCACGAAAGACGGCACTGCAGGAAACAATTTTTCGGTGAAAGAAAATGAGGACAGAATAAATGTCCCGGTAAGTAATATTAAGTTTGTTGAGTTTAGTAAACTTCGGTGAAATTAGAATACCAAGGAAAAAATAACACTTAAAGAATTATTGCAGCCGTCGAATATTTCAGACAGTATGCTACTGAGGGCAGCTAACATAAGAGTTATGAGTTATAAGATATAATCTAAGTCGTAACATTGCTGTATGGAGCTGCAGATTTGGTTGCAGGTTAACATAGCTGGACTGGCCATCGGGCATACCGGGCATATGCCCGGTGACTTATTTTTATTTTTTTTTTGTAAGGGCATGAACAATAAGAGGTGGTGGATTGGCCAGATGCAGGTCGATGTGTAAAAATAACTCAGTTGTTTGGTGGTGGCTATGGCGGAGCTTCCACAGAGGCCAGCACGTGGATGAGGGAAGGGGAGGCAGGAGGAGAGACCCGAGGCAGCCGCCAGTCCGAGTGTCTCTTAGAGAGCCAATTAGAACAGGGTTGTCTGTGAATCGTAACAGGGAAACCGGAAGGGATGAAAATAATAGTGCTGGGAGTGAGGAAGAGAAACATGATTGAGCCTCAAGGCAACACCAAGTAGCTTGAGGATCATTCAGCCAATAGGTATACTTCTGAATGTTGGCTGCCCAATAATAAAACATCAAGTTGGGCAAAGCAAGACCCCCACTGAGCTTACCCTGTTGTAGTGAGGTCATACTAATCCTGGGGGTCTTATTTGCCCATATAAATGATGAAATCATTCGATTCACAGATTTGAAAAAGGACTTAGGTAGAAACAATGGGATACACTGAAAAAGGTAGAGGAATTTAGGTAGAATATTCATTTTTATAATATTAATCCTGCCAAGAAGTGACACAGGAAGATTTGCCCACCTTTGAAAAGCCAACCTGACATAGGTCAGCAAAGGGTTAAGATTAGCTGTTCGCAAAGCTTTAAATGAACTGGTAATATGCACTCCTAGATATCTAAAACCTGAGAAAGCTAAATGGAAATTAAAATCTGTCTGTCTAAGCTCCTTTGCAACTGGGTTTATAGGAAAACATTCACTTTTTTGTATATTAATCTTGTACCCAGAGAAAGAGCCAAAACTCACAAGTATTTCCATTATAGAGGGTAAATAAATTGTTGGATTTGTAACATATAGTAATAAGTCATCTGCATACAGAGCAACCCTATATTCCGTACCACCACGAATAACCCCTTGAAACAGAGGCGAGGTTCTGAGAGTCACAGAAAGAGGCTTTATTGCTAAAGTAAAAAGTAAAGGTGAGAGTGGGCAGCCTTGACGTGTACCACGTGATAGAGTAAAATACTCAGAATTCACATTATTAGTACAAACAGATGGCAGTGGCGTAGTATATAAAAGATGAATCCAAGATATAAAACTGTCACCAAAACCAAATTTCCTCAAGACTGCAAAAAGATACTCCCATTCCACTCGATCAAATGCTTTTTCAGCATCCAATGAAATCACCACCTCAGGGACGGTACTATGATTTCTGGAATATATTATATTAAGAAGGGACCATATATTAAAAAAGGAATGTCTTCCTTTAATAAAGCCTGTCTGTTCGTCTGATATAATAGAAGGGAGAACTCTTTCCAAACGGGTTGCTAGCAGTTTGGATAAGATTTTAAAGTCTACATTAAGAAGGCTTATTGGTCGATAAGAGCCACAACAGGTAGGATCCTTTCCTTCTTTATGCAGTAATGAGACAGAAGCCTGTCTTAGTGTCTGAGGGAGAGAGCCGCATTTCAGAGACTCCTCAAAAACCGACAGCAGCAGAGGGGCCAGTTTTAAGTGGAATTTTTTATAAAATTCGGCTGGGAACCCATCAGGACCAGGGGACTTTCCAGACTGTAAGGATGTGATTGATGATATAACCTCATCCAAAGTGAGTGGTGCATCTATTTCTGCTGCTGTTGAGGTTGTAATTGTAGGGGTATCCAATTTGTTAAGAAACTGGTTCATATCTATAGAATTAGAGGGGAACTCTGATGTATACAGAGAACTATAAAATGACTTCAAAATTGAGTTGATTTCCGTTGGATCAGAAGTCAAAGTTCCCGATTCATTTCTAATTTGCAATATTTGGCGAGATGCCGATTGGTGACGTAGCTGGTGGGCTAACAGACGAGAGGCTTTATCACCATGTTCATAATAGTTGCCACGGGACCGTAATAACAATTGCTCTGCATCATGGGTCGACAGGAGACTGAACTCCGATTGCAGGTTAAGACGCTGCTTATATATTTCAGGTGAGGGAGTTTGAGCGTGTTGCCGATCTAGAGCTTGAATTTTGGCAGAAAGTTCATTTTGCTTAGCTTTCTTAGATTTAGATAGGTGAGATAAATAGGAAATTATTTGGCCCCTGAGGTATGCTTTAAGAGTTTCCCATAGTAGAGAGTTTGAGATGTCCTCAGACTCATTCGTAGTTAAGAAGTTATCAATTGCAGATAAGATATAGTCACAGAAAGCTGAATCAGACAAAAGAAGAGAGTTCAACCTCCATGGGTGCTGAGGTCTATAGCCAGGAGACAAAGCCATATCCAGGATTAATGGAGCATGATCAGATATAACAATCGGAAGATATCAGAATCAGAATCAGAATCAGAATACTTTATTGATCCCTGGGGGAAATTATTTTTTGTTACAGTGCTCCATTTTAAACCAACATTAAGACAAGACAGACAATACGCTAACTAAGAATAGTACAATATATACATATATATACATACATACATACATAAGTCACTTATAAATAAATATTTGGAAAAGAAACATGTGTAGTTGTAGCAGCAAACAGTGTGTTAAGTGGATGCGTTGTACAGGGAGATGGCCACAGGCAGGAAAGATTTCCTGTGTCGTTCAGTGGTGCTTTTCGGTAATCTCAGTCTCTCACTGAACGAGCTCCTGTGACTGACCAACATGTCATGGAGTGGGTGGGAGGTGTTATCCAACATTGTCTTTATCTTGGACAGCATCCGCCTCTCCGACACCACCTTGAGGGAGTCCAGCTCCATCCCCACAACATTGCTGGCCTTACGGATCAGTTTATTAAGTCTGTTGGCATCTGCGACCCTCAGCCTGCTCCCCCAGCATGCAACAGCATAGAGGATCGCACTGGCCACCACAGACTCATAGAAAATCCTCAGCATTTTCTGGCAGATGTTGAAGGACCTCAGTCGCCTCAAAAAATAGAGACGACTCTGGCCCTTCCTGTAAAGTGCTGTGGTGTTTTTAGCCCAGTCCAGTTTATTGTCAATGTGTACTCCAAGGTATTTATAGTCCTCCACAATGTCAACACTGACCCCCTGGATTGAAACAGGGGTCAAGTGTTTCCTGGTCTTCCTGAAGTCCACGATCAGTTCCTTGGTCTTTGCCACGTTGAGCTGCAGATGATTCTGCTCACACCACGTGACAAAGGAGTCGACCACAGCCCGGTACTCTGTCTCATCATCCCTGCTGATGCATCCAACCACCGCAGAGTCATCAGAAAACTTCTGAAGATGGCAGGTCTCTGTGCAGTGGCTGAAGTCTGTGGTGTAGAGGGTGAAGAGGAAGGGGGAGAGGACAGTCCCCTGTGGTGCCCCTGTGTTGCTAATCACCTTGTCAGACACACACTGTGGGAGACGTACATATTGTGGTCTTCCTGTCAGGTAATCAACAATCCAGGACACCAGAGAAGCATCCACCTGCATCGCTGCTAACTTATCACCCAGGAGGGTCGGCCTGATGGTGTTGAAAGCACTGGAAAAGTCAAAAAACATGACCCTCACAGTGCTCGCCGGCTGGTCCAGATGGGTGTAGACACGATTGAGCAGGTAGATGATGGCGTCCTCTGTTCCGAGACGAGGCTGATAAGCGAACTGAAGGGGATCCAGATGTGGTCTTACTATGGGTCGCAGCTGGTCCAGGATGAGCCTTTCCAGGGTCTTCATGATGTGGGAGGTCAGTGCCACGGGCCTGTAATCCTGGGGGCCACTGGGACGAGGCGTCTTTGGTACAGGGACGAGGCATGATGTCTTCCACATCACCGGGACCCTCTGCAGACTCAGACTCAGCATAAACAGTTTATGAAAGACTCCACACAGCTGGGGGGCACAGGCCTTGAGGGTTGCAAACTTTAGAAGCCATGGAGCCATTTATAAAAAAATTATCGATCCGAGAATATGTGTGATGAACATTTGAAAAAAAGGAATATTCTCTGGCTTGGGGATTAAAAAACCTCCAAGGATCAATGTATCCATTTTGGGTCATAAAGTGTGAGAAAGCCCTGGACATAGCAGATGATGCTTTAGAGCCAGTGGCAGATTTGTCTAAAGCTGGGTCAATAACGCAGTTTAAATCACCTCCAAATATCAGGAGGTGTGTATCTAAGTCAGGAATCATCCTCAGAAGATTATTAGCAAACAGAGTGTTGTCAAAGTTTGGGGCATAGATGTTCACTAAAACAACTGGGTTATTCATGAGGGTCCCTACAACAATTAGATATCGCCCATTTTTGTCAGCAATCAATTTAGTGAGAGAAAAATGTATTTCATTCCTAATTAAAATTGCCACTCCTCTGGCTCGAATATCAAAGTTTGAATGAAACATATGACCTATCTATGGAGGTTTAAGTCTTTTATGATCTTTGGCTCGCAAATGAGTCTCCTGGAGAAAAGCTACATCTGCACTGAGATGTTTTACGTGGCTGAGAACCCGAGATCTCTTTACCGGACCGTTCAAGCCTTTCACATTCCAAGACAAGAATCTAATAGTACTATTGTTAGTGCTATAACTAGCCATATATATGTTTTACTGAAATCTGGTGACAATAACAAGTTGACCGTACATGGGAGGGGACAAGAGAAAAAAAAACAAAAAAAAAAAACAACAACAACAAAAAAACCAAAAACACAACACACAACACAAACCCACATACAACCAAAGCAAACAAAAACAGGAACAATAACTCGAGGCCATAGTTCCCCCCACCCCGCCCCAACCACCCACTAGGTCCCCTTTCTGAACTAAGGTGACCGCAGTATATTCCCAACAGCTTCAACCTCCTAGCCCAAACTCCTGCTACATAGAAACTCCATATAACCTTAACTTTGAAGTACTAAGTGTATATCCCAATATAAGTCGAACCTTCTAGGGATCAGTGAACATTAATTCAAAATATTACAAAAGAAACATAAGAACCAAGTGTTAGAATGGTGACAACTAGTATACCCTGAAGTAACAGAAACATGTAGTGCTTGCCTGCCTTCTCTGCAATCGTCCGATTGCCTGCAAGTCAACAAGGATTCAAGTCACTTTACTCGCAGCTGTCAGTCATTGTGGCCTTTGAGCTTCAGCCTCGTTCCTCAAGCCCTGCACGAACTTATCGGCTTCCGAAGCAGACGTAAACCACTGTTTCTCCCCTGCGGGCAGAACGATGCGCAGTTTAGCCGGGAAGAGGAGCGCAGGTTTAAATCCCCGCTTATAAAGTTCAGACATCGCGTCTTTATACTCAGCTCGGTTCTTCACCACCTCCGGGCTGTAGTCTTCATATAGCCGGATCCTGTGGCCGTTGTAGCTGAGCTCGCCTTTCTTACGAGCTTCCCGGATTATAAGATCTTTTATTTGGTACCGGTGAAATCGCAGAATGACCGGCCGTGGTTTCGTCGATTTCGGAACTGGACTCCGGTGCGCCCTGTCCAGCTCGGGCAGCGAGGGAAGCATCTGCGTTCCAAAAACATCGACGAGGAGTTGAGAAAAGAAAGCTGTCGGGCGTGGGCCTTCAATGTCCTCAGGTAGTCCTACAAGTCGTATATTCTGCCTCCTGCTGCGACCTTCCAAGTCTGCCACCTTGGATTTTAGCCAATTGTTGTCTTTGCGAAGCATAGAGCATTCGGACTCTAATTGGTCCAGACGTTGGTCAAATTCAGTGTATGTCGATTCCAAAGAATCAATGCGTTGACGGTGGTCCTGCACTGCAGACTGCACAGTGTCTAACTTAGAGGACAAGTCCTGAAAGGATGACTTGAAGTCCGCTAGCAATGCAGCTCTATGCTCCTCGAGCATTAAGCTAATCTCGGCTGCAGTTACAGGCGCCGCAAGTGTCGAGGTTTCTCGGTCTTGTTTGCCCCTTGACTTAGACATTCTTTAAATCTTCGGTAACCGACAAAAGCAAAAGGCATCCAAAACTGGGAAGCAAAATCTCAAAAAAAAGTAGGTTCGTTAGGTAAATGCTGAGCCGTGTAGTGGAGCGGACCTAAAGCACGTCTACCCAGTAAACGCCATTACCCGGAGGTTTTATTTTTTTTGTGTGTGTTTTTTTGTAACCGTTCTCTGGGAATCAACTCATTTGTGCAAAAATACAAATTTCTGCCTGTCAAACTATGTTCTTTTTTGTGGTTGTTCGTAGATTCAACTAAAGAAATAGTAACAAATTAACTGTATCTGTGCTAGACTGCTAGTAACAAAGTGCCTACAGATACAATGTAATCATTAGTTCTTTGCACATTCGTTGGTAATGAGTAGACACAGCACTGGTTTGTCCATTTATTGAGGTGCAATGGCCAAGTCAGTCACCCAACACAAACCCACACAGCAGATACTGGAGACAAAACTGAAGAAAAAGAGACCCACAAAGAAGCAGAACCTGAAGACTTTTCCTAAAGGCCTAAAAAAAAATCTGAAGAGAACCAGTATTTTTGATGCTTATGGTTTGTGTTATTTCCATCAAAGTATAAAAAATAATGTTTGTATATAAAATGATGTCAATTCATCCAGCTATTTTTGAGCTGCTGGGTCTACAGATAAAAGGTATCGGTATTTGTAGTTCTTACACAGTCAATGCAGTATTTTTCTAAAGACACTTGAACTAAAGCTGAAAGTCTGCAATTCAACATTATCTTGATGGTTTGTTTGAAAATTCACTGTGATTGTGTACAGAGAAAAAATGAAAAAATATGTGTACAAAAACTTGTGGGCTTAAAAATAGAAAGGTGTATGTAAAAATTAAATACAAAAAATTTGAGTCAGATTTTCAGTGATGAACTTTATTTGGCAGTGACTTAACACAATAGTGAGCAGAAAGATTTAATAAAAAAATCAAGATTCAATTTGGAAAAGAGGAAATCTAATGCAAAACAAGCAACATTGTGCTGGCTTCATAAAAGCAATGCTGGCTTAAAACCACTCATTGAAATTTAGTTTCCTTTACGATTTCAGGGAGTTATAGTGGGTGCAGCTGTTATAGTAGCTGTAGCAAGTGCTTGTAGGAGGGCAGAGAGAAGCTGCTGCAGGGAGATATTGTTGTTGTTGGTGATCTGTAGAGAGAAAAAACCCCCCAAAGCTTTTACAGTTCATCTGTGATTTGAATGTGGGGGCGAAAGAAAGCACTCGCCTCATAGTGTCCGTGTGCCCTCACCATCATCCAAAGTGTGGTATTACTTGTATTTGCATATTAAAATAATATCTGCTAATATATCACTTATGATAATACTTGCAGGTTTAACCAGAGTCCCGCACAGGAAGCATCCAAGCAGAAGTACTTTCAGTATTGTTTCAGTTAATGTACCTGTTGAAAAAAGATTAAAGACAATAAGATATGCTAAAATGACAAATTCACTCAAGCAAAAAAAAAAAAAATGTCTTTCACAATCCTTACTCAAGAAATGCTAAGAGTAAAGATTTAATCACCTTAAGTTGTAAGGCCGCAGCAGATTGTCTCAAGGAGGTTGTTGTAGTGGTGTTCTGGATGTTCAGCTTTTCTTATATACAGTTACTGGATCAGCTTTGTTAAGAATACATCCTCCTCCACATTTCAAGGTGTGGCTGATGACTAGCCCTGTAAAGCCAAGTGTAACATATTTGATCTTTTTTTTTTTTTACTTTTGTGACTTTTTGTTGCCAGATGTAGCAAATATGATACAAATTTAAATACCTGTATGTGAAAATTTAAATTGAATATCTTTTTGAAAACATTTCATCAGAAGGGTTCAACAAACACTCAAAATTAAAAAAAAATGTTCTGGCATTTATTTCACAGTTCAAGCTGATATAATTATGTTGGACTCATTTCATCACAAGTTTCAGAAATAACACAGTTTAATAGATTTGTCCAATACTGAAATGTTAACATTAATCTGAATATAACCAGAAAACATTGCACATTACCACCGTAATGTAGGTCTCCACCCTGTAGTGTTTGCAAACTGGTAAACAGATGGAAATCCTCGCTATGATTACAAATCAGGAGCTTTACCAGCTTAGGCAGTTTACAGACAACACCCAGTGTAGCATCAGGGATTGTTGGGAAATGAGTCGCTGTTATAGGTTTGAGTTTATTTGATAGATGGTCCACATAAAACTTAAAAGGTATTCAATTTGGGTGACCGTGTTTCAGGGGGTGGGGAAGCTCATCTTGTAACCGGATGGTTGCCGGTTCGATCCCCAGCTCTGTCTGTCTTGGCTGTTGTGTCCTTGGGCAAGACACTTCACCTACTGGTGATGGCCAGAGGGGCTGATAGCGTGATATGGCAGCCTCGCTTCTGTCAGTCTGCCCCAGAGCAGCTGTGGCTACAACTGTAGCTTGCCTCCATCACTGTGTGAATGAATAGTGGAATTGTAAAGTGCTTTGAGGGTCTCGAAAAGGGCTATATAAATGCAGTCCATTATTATTATTAATTAAAGAACAGGAAAGGTGGGTCCTAAACAACAAAACCAGCCAGGTCATAAGCTAAAATTTTGCTAGGATTAGGTTTGAGTGCCCTATCACACTACATATATCACACTTTCCCGGTGATAAACAGTTTCATCACATTCTCACATTGTATGAGAGCTTATTTGTCAAGAGGCTGAGTCCAACACTGTTACATCAACTTCAGAGAAAGTTTCACTAATGCTGGCTAACATCAGTTAACAGCTAAAATCAGCAGCAGTTACAAAGACAAAAGTTCAGGATATCTTCAACAACCCACCGCAGTGTCGCTGCCATCACACAGAAGTGAGCTTCATAAAGTTGTATCGGACTTATTGCGTCTAACTTTTGGTAAAGTCTTCTTTGGACTGATGAGACAAAAGTTGACCTTTTTGAGAGGTTTGAGGCATTAGGCCAGTCCCTTTGGTGCAAAACTAAAACAGTGACAGTGGTAAAACTGTGACAGTGGTAGTGACTTCTTTTCTCTCTACCATAAAATCCTGAAGGAGAAAGTTATCAGTTCATGTCCTCAAACTCCAGTAATTTGATTAAAGAATGCCCAAGGCAAGACAGGAGAGTAGGACAACTACTTTTTTTCAAGTGAAAGTCCTTAGTGATTGCTTAGGTGTTACGAGCATCGGAACAGCTGAGAAGCATTTTCTCTAAACACTGCGCTCTCCTACTCTAAACGCCACATCAAGATGGACAGATTCAGTTTTTCAACTTCCTTACCAGGATGATTGAGCATGCATCAAGATACTTTAAAAAGCTTGTTAGACACTGTGAAACACATCATGAGGATCCCTGGATGTTAGAAGATAAATAGAAATGGTCATGCTCACTTGCATTTTTAAAAATTATTTTAATTGAAACTGCAGTGGTAATACACAAAGATTTATTATATAGATATAAAGATAGAGAGGACATAGTGACCATTCTTCATATATTTTTATGTGTAGACAATTGTACGTAATTGTACGTAAGGAACATTCACAAAAACATTTTAGTTTTGTATGTGAATACATACCATGCAAATCTCATATCACTGTGGTTCAGAAACAAGATTAGCTCTTGCATACACAACAGACCACAAATCCCCAGTATTATTCTATAAAATACAACATTTCTTCACATTCAAGACCTCTAGGACAAAAGAAAATATCACTGAATGCTGACTGGAAGACTGGTACTTAACCCTTTAGTTTTAAGTATCTCAGACCAAAATTGATATCAAGTAAGGACAATGTACACCACAGTTTCACAATTGAATGTTAGACAAAACCAACCATGGCATATAATTTCTGACAGAAATCATACCTACTAAGAATTAGGTGTAATTCAGGTGTGTCCCTGATTATTGCCTAATTGTGTTTCCTCTTATATTAAGATGAGGATGTTTACTAAGCATTATAATTTCCCAACAGTTACGCAAATGAGATTAAATCATCTCTTGCAACTGTGTATAAAAAGCTCCACTGTCAGTACAGCATTACCACAATCATCCACATCTCTGAGACAGTCTGCTGAAGTTGTGAAGACCTGACGGTAACATTTCTCATCAATCCTTTATTGCTTCTGTGTTTTCAATGTAATGTTGGTGGAATGGTGATTTGGCTGATGGTTTTGACCACATCTCATCAAAATTATTGTTAACAGGTGAATCACTGAAACCATGATCAAGGTTGTGTTTCTGCTTGGATGCCTGCTGAGCCTTGCTCTGGCAAATCCTGTAAGTGTAATATGACTGAAGACTAAATTAATGTTTTAATATAAAATGTATAACTATATCTTGTACTGTGTGTGGAATCGTGTCACCAGAGACTGTATCAGTGTTCCTGTACTGTTATATCCAAACAACACATTTGCATGTATTTTTTGTTTTTTTTAAACAGATTGACTCAGCACACGAGCGTGATGCACGTTCTTCATCTAGGGAGGGGGTGAGTGTCATGTTTGTCTTTCTATGTTTGAACATTAGACACACTGGACTCTCCAATATTATCATATCCAAAGAAAGCCATTCAACAGAGAATGCATTATCCCATGTAATAATATTTATTACTTATTTTCTTGCAGACTACTGGGACTAACACAAGTTATCTTACCCTGATAACAGCTCTTCTACAGAATCCAACACTTCTGCAGAATCCAGCGCTCCTTGCAGCGATTCTTGCCGCTATACGATAAGCTGCTCCTTCACCAACAGCTATTACTGTTACAAAGAATGAATTGAAAATGAACCAACAATGAATAAAAACCCATGTTGAACGGCATCATTGTTTTTCATAATTTATTCACACAGATTATTGAAAATCTCCACTTATTTTTGAATGACTTGGTCTTATAGAGAGTTTAAAAAAGCTTGCACGATTCATAGGTCAGTGTTGTGGCTTAACAGAAAAACAAAAATCTTTTGAAATTCTGACTTATTTTCAGAAAGCAGACCATTTTCAATGCAAAATGTCTTACTCTCTACTCTTGCTCAGCTGATTAATGCGCCACGGTGCAAAAATACATTGAAAAAGGGGTGGCTGGAGCTTAGGAGGTAGCACAGATCATCTACTGATTAGGAAGGTTAGTGGTTGAATCCCTGGCTTCCCCAGTCTGCATGCACAATACTTGTCTCAAGTTAGTAACCGCAAGTTACTCTGATGCATCCATTGGAGTATGAACGTGTGTGAATGTTAGCTAGGAAAGTTAATATGGGTGAATGTGGCATGTTGTATAAAGCAGGGAGAGTAGAAATGCACTATATAAGAATCAGTCCACTTACCAAAGCAATACAGCAGCTATTAAAGACAAAACTGAAGATAAAGAGAACCAAAGAGAAGCAGCAACCGAAGGCTCTGTAGTAAATGCCAAGAAGAACATCTGAAGGGAGGAGACACAGTATTTGTGATGTTCATGGTGTATAGACTTAAGTATTTCAGTCAAAGCATTAAAAAAATGATGTTTGTATATAAAATGATGTCAGGTTATCCAATTAGTACTGAGCTGCTCAAAATTGGGCACTAAAGATAAAAATGTTTGTAATACTTAAACAGTTGATGTCATATTTTTGTAAAGACCCACCCACATTAAAGGTGAACGTCTGCAATTCTGCAATAGTATCTCAATTGTTTGATTTAAAATTCCCTGTGATTGTGTACAGAGAAAAAATGGCAGAATCTGTGTACAAAAACTTGTGCCTAACCATACAATACAATGGTGTTTGTGAAAAACAAACAAACAAAAAAAATACATTTTGAGTTTAACTGATTTTCACTGATGAACTTTATTTGGCAGCTACTAAACACAACAGTGATCAGAAAGTCAAAAGTCAAGATTCAATTTAGAAAAGAGAAAAAGTAAAGCAAAACAAGCAACATTGTCCTGGCGTCATAAATGCAATGCTGGCTTAAAACCACTCTTTGATTTTTTAGTTTCCTTTATGATTTCAGGGAGTTATAATGGATGCAGCTGTTGTAGTAGTTGTAGCAAGTGCTTGTAGGAAGGCAGAGAGAAGCTGCTGCAGGGAGATGTTGTTTGTTGGTCATCTCTAGAGAGAAAAATATCCATTTTACAGAACATTTTACAGAAAGTGATGTTCAATAAGATGAATAGATAAGTTGAGAAAAAGTTAAGATACAATAAGATGAACTAAAACGACAGATTCATCCAAGCAAATAAAAATTATCCTTCACAATCTGTGCACAAAAAATACTGAGAGTAAAAATGTTATTTGTACAGCTGCAGCAGACTGTCTCTGTCACAGCTGCAGAGGCAGATGTGTGGGATTTTAGAAGAATGGGGACCCAAATGCAGACATGGATGCGGGAGAATGTTTTGAACAGAAAGCGAGCCTTTATTTATGGATGATCAATACTGCAAACAGGTGGAACAGAGAAAACTAACAAAACCTAAACTAGGGAAAACTAACCATAAACATATAACCTGAGGATTGACCAGAACCAGGGGATGAGGAACCAGGAAACACAGGAAAGCTGATGGAGAGAACGCTGAGGCAATACAGGGACGTCATGCAGAGGTAACACAGGAGGGAGACATGGCTCAACCTAATGAACATGACGAGACAGGGAGGAAGGAAAACTGAATACAATGACATAAGACACGGACCTTCAAAGTAAACCAGGAAACATAGCGACTGAACACGAGATAGTAAACTTAACAAAGAGACCGGGGAGACAGAGAACATAGGAACGTGAAACGTGGGATGGGAGGGCACCGAGTAGACAACACAGGACACAGGGAAGCCAAATACCAAAACCTAAGAACTAGAACTCAAGAAATACTACTGAACTAGGGAGCTAGAAATACTAGGACAGAAACCAAAACACTAACAGTGAAAACCATGAATAACAAATAATCAAGAAACACAAATTAAAGAGATACAGAACACTGGGTCACCAACTCAGGACTGTGACAGTCTCAGAGAGAAGGAGGTTGTTGTAGTGAGATTCTGAATGTTCAGTGCAGGAAGCATCCAAACAGAAATGCCTTCAGCATGGTTTCAGTTATTATACCTGTTGATAAAAAACAAACAAACAAAGACATTAAAGACAATAAGATAGCAAAATGACAAATACATCAATTAAAAAACAAAACAATTATCTTTCACAATCCTTACACAAGAAATGCTGAGAGTAAAGATTTAATTACCTTAAGTTGTAAGGCTGCAGCAGACTGTCTCAGAGAGAAGGAGGTTGTTGTAGTGGTGTTCGGGATGTTCTGGATGAAATAATACAGGTCAACAGATTTGTCCAATACTTCAATGTAAACATTAATCTTTATATCTGTCACGGTCCTGGGTCATTTGACCCAGCATTTTCAGTTTGTTGTATTTTGGTATTTATCTGTGATATTATTTATGTTCTGATTGTTTAGTTATCGTGTTTTGAATATTATAATTCTATGTTTCAGTTTATTCTGGTTTAGGGTTTGTTCTTAGGGTTTGTGTTTTGTGCCTTCGTGTTTAGTGTAGCTTTAGTTCAGTGTCACGCCGTCGTCTTTCTGAACTGTTTCCTGTTTTACTTTGAAGGTCCATGTCTTACGTCATTGTATTTAGTTTTGCTTCCCCCTCGTCTCATCACGCTCATCAGGTCCAGCTGTGTTTCCCACATGTGTGTAATCGCCCTGTGTTCTTCAGTGTGTATTTAAGTTGTGTCTACTTGTGTGCTGTTTGCTGGTCCGTCTGTGTATCTACTGTGTGTTTGCCCTGCTGTCAACCTTCATGTGCCTTCGCCCACCTTCCTCCATGTTCTGCTCTGCTGTTTTGTAGTTTAGTTTCTCCCAGTGTAGTTTATCTTTAGTTCCGTTTTGCCATTTTCTCCTTGTGTTTTATGTTGCAATAAACCTCGTTCGCATCTCAGCGAATGCCTGCTCTTGGGTCCTCATTTATGCCTCCACACGGCTCACCCCGTTTTCCGTGACAATATCAGTGTTTGCCAGCCACTGGAGAAATGATTAGGTGTGCCCTGGAAGATCATCTGGTTCCACCTGATTAGTACTCTAAGCAATGGGCATGAGTAACAGGCAGAACAATTACTTTCTCTTCCACTAGAGGGCAGTAATTAAATAGGTTGCCAACTCCCAGTAAAACAGAAGGACAGGAAGAAGAAATTACATAATAGTCATGCTGTGAGACCACGCAGGGCGTAATAGCAATAGATGAATATTTGAAAAGAAAAAGTAGTCAATCTGATCTGGGTTCTGGAGAAAATTCTGACCAAGATGAAGGCCATAACATGACTAGTGGTCAGAACGAGGCAAAAAAGGTATACTGGGGACCAGTGTTGGTCAAGTTACTTGAAAAAAGTAATCAGTAACTAATTACTGATTACTTCCCCAAAAAAGTAATCCCGTTACTTTACTGATTACTTATTTTCAAAAGTAATTAATTACTTAGTTACTTAGTTCCTTTTTAAAAACACGATTTACAACCTGAAGAGGCGATAAAGCGATAGATCTTTCAGCCCAATTCTACTTTTTCTGCATAATCCATCATACAAAATGTAATCAAATGGAAAAGTCTCTTTTTTTTACTTGTTTTATTAGTTTTAATCTTTAAACTTTATGCATCAAGCAAAAATTTAATTATATGCAACATTCTCTGACTTGAATAAATTAGTTTAACATTTAAACCTATTTTCTGCACATTCCAGCACATAAAATAAAATATTTTTTGTGTTTACACTCAGTCTTTCAAATAGATGCAAGTAAAACACAGCAGAAAATAAATAAAGTCAAAGACTCAGCGGTCCTTTTGCTCTATTTTCACCTGTAAAGCAGGAGTGGCATAGGCGGAGGTTTACCCTGGTGCAGGTGTGCTGCGGTCAGTTGAAGAATCCGCGAGTGTCTCTGTGAATTTCCCATTACATCGTTGCGCACTCGGTGCTTGCTTGGAAGTTTAGGGGGTTTTTTCGCTGTAAAAAGAAGTTTTCTTCCCACGCACAACGGACGCTAATGTTTTTGTCACTTTTTATGGAATCAAACTCAAAGTAAGGTCAGTACTTCCACGTTTTAAACGCTGCATGCTCATACTCTCTCCCACAATCGATATATGATCCATTGTTGATCTGCACACAGCTGTTGTCACTAAAGGCGCACTGGCTTACGTCACTGTCATGAGACATTCTCGCAAAAAATCACGGTTTTAGTAACGCAGTAACGCAGCGTTCCTACGGGAAAGTAACGGTAATCTAATTACCGTTTTTGCAATAGTAATCCCTTACTTTACTCGTTACTTGAAAAAAGTAATCAGATTACAGTAACACGTTACTGCCCATCTCTGCTGGGGACACACTGAATCATTTCCACCACGGATTCTCAAGGGAAAATTATCAATATGCTTTTTGCAACATTTTGTTTGGTTGTGTGCTGTGTGATTTTTCTAATGTGAAATATTGGCCATGGCTCCAAAAGTTTGAGAAACACTTCTTCATATAACTAGAAAGTAATGCATATTACCACTGTAGGTGTCCACCCTATAGTGTCTACAAACTGGTAAACAGATGGAAATACCTCGCTATTATTACAAATCAGGAGATTTCGCAGCTTAAGCAGTTGACAAACAACACCCAGTTTTTTCTTAATGACTTGCTGTTATAGAACAAAGGTACATTAACTTTATTTAATAGATAAGAAGACAAAAATCAATTAAAGAACATCAAGAGCAGGTCCTGGTTTATGGAAACCGCTCGCTATTGTTCTCTCTCTCTCTCTCTCTCTCTCTCTCTCTCTCTCTCCGACTGTCGTCACCTCCAACGTTTTCAGGGGTTTCTAAACAACCAAATATCACATGTTGCCATATAATCTTTTGATTGGTTGACAGGATAAAAGTCAGCAGCTTGTTGCTATTTAATTGTGCTGTAGCAAAAGGGTTTAATCAGGTGTGTCCTTAAATATTGCCTAATTGTGTTTCCTCTTATATTAAGATGAGGATGTTTACTAAGAATTATAATTTCCCAACAGTTACGCAAATGAGATTAAATCATCTCTTGCAACTGTGTATAAAAAGCTCCACTGTCAGTACAGCATTACCACAATCATCCACATCTCTGAGACAGTCTGCTGAAGTTGTGAAGACCTGACGGTAACATTTCTCATCAATCCTTTATTGCTTCTGTGTTTTCAATGTAATGTTGGTGGAATGGTGATTTGGCTGATGGTTTTGACCACATCTCATCAAAATTATTGTTAACAGGTGAATCACTGAAACCATGATCAAGGTTGTGTTTCTGCTTGGATGCCTGCTGAGCCTTGCTCTGGCAAATCCTGTAAGTGTAATATGACTGAAGACTAAATTAATGTTTTAATATAAAATGTATAACTATATCTTGTACTGTGTGTGGAATCGTGTCACCAGAGACTGTATCAGTGTTCCTGTACTGTTATATCCAAACAACACATTTGCATGTATTTTTTGTTTTTTTTAAACAGATTGACTCAGCACACGAGCGTGATGCACGTTCTTCATCTAGGGAGGGGGTGAGTGTCATGTTTGTCTTTCTATGTTTGAACATTAGACACACTGGACTCTCCAATATTATCATATCCAAAGAAAGCCATTCAACAGAGAATGCATTATCCCATGTAATAATATTTATTACTTATTTTCTTGCAGACTACTGGGACTAACACAAGTTATCTTACCCTGATAACAGCTCTTCTACAGAATCCAACACTTCTGCAGAATCCAGCGCTCCTTGCAGCGATTCTTGCCGCTATACGATAAGCTGCTCCTTCACCAACAGCTATTACTGTTACAAAGAATGAATTGAAAATGAACCAACAATGAATAAAAACCCATGTTGAACGGCATCATTGTTTTTCATAATTTATTCACACAGATTATTGAAAATCTCCACTTATTTTTGAATGACTTGGTCTTATAGAGAGTTTAAAAAAGCTTGCACGATTCATAGGTCAGTGTTGTGGCTTAACAGAAAAACAAAAATCTTTTGAAATTCTGACTTATTTTCAGAAAGCAGACCATTTTCAATGCAAAATGTCTTACTCTCTACTCTTGCTCAGCTGATTAATGCGCCACGGTGCAAAAACACATTGAAAAAGGGGTGGCTGGAGCTTAGGAGGTAGCACAGATCATCTACTGATTAGGAAGGTTAGTGGTTGAATCCCTGGCTTCCCCAGTCTGCATGCACAATACTTGTCTCAAGTTAGTAACCGCAAGTTACTCTGATGCATCCATTGGAGTATGAACGTGTGTGAATGTTAGCTAGGAAAGTTAATATGGGTGAATGTGGCATGTTGTATAAAGCAGGGAGAGTAGAAATGCACTATATAAGAATCAGTCCACTTACCAAAGCAATACAGCAGCTATTAAAGACAAAACTGAAGATAAAGAGAACCAAAGAGAACCAAAGAGAAGCAGCAACCGAAGGCTCTGTAGTAAATGCCAAGAAGAACATCTGAAGGGAGGAGACACAGTATTTGTGATGTTCATGGTGTATAGACTTAAGTATTTCAGTCAAAGCATTAAAAAAATGATGTTTGTATATAAAATGATGTCAGGTTATCCAATTAGTACTGAGCTGCTCAAAATTGGGCACTAAAGATAAAAATGTTTGTAATACTTAAACAGTTGATGTCATATTTTTGTAAAGACCCACCCACATTAAAGGTGAACGTCTGCAATTCTGCAATAGTATCTCAATTGTTTGATTTAAAATTCCCTGTGATTGTGTACAGAGAAAAAATGGCAGAATCTGTGTACAAAAACTTGTGCCTAACCATACAATACAATGGTGTTTGTGAAAAACAAACAAACAAACAAAAAAAATACATTTTGAGTTTAACTGATTTTCACTGATGAACTTTATTTGGCAGCTACTAAACACAACAGTGATCAGAAAGTCAAAAGTCAAGATTCAATTTAGAAAAGAGAAAAAGTAAAGCAAAACAAGCAACATTGTCCTGGCGTCATAAATGCAATGCTGGCTTAAAACCACTCTTTGATTTTTTAGTTTCCTTTATGATTTCAGGGAGTTATAATGGATGCAGCTGTTGTAGTAGTTGTAGCAAGTGCTTGTAGGAAGGCAGAGAGAAGCTGCTGCAGGGAGATGTTGTTTGTTGGTCATCTCTAGAGAGAAAAATATCCATTTTACAGAACATTTTACAGAAAGTGATGTTCAATAAGATGAATAGATAAGTTGAGAAAAAGTTAAGATACAATAAGATGAACTAAAACGACAGATTCATCCAAGCAAATAAAAATTATCCTTCACAATCTGTGCACAAAAAATACTGAGAGTAAAAATGTTATTTGTACAGCTGCAGCAGACTGTCTCTGTCACAGCTGCAGAGGCAGATGTGTGGGATTTTAGAAGAATGGGGACCCAAATGCAGACATGGATGCGGGAGAATGTTTTGAACAGAAAGCGAGCCTTTATTTATGGATGATCAATACTGCAAACAGGTGGAACAGAGAAAACTAACAAAACCTAAACTAGGGAAAACTAACCATAAACATATAACCTGAGGATTGACCAGAACCAGGGGATGAGGAACCAGGAAACACAGGAAAGCTGATGGAGAGAACGCTGAGGCAATACAGGGACGTCATGCAGAGGTAACACAGGAGGGAGACATGGTTCAACCTAATGAACATGACGAGACAGGGAGGAAGGAAAACTGAATACAATGACATAAGACACGGACCTTCAAAGTAAAACAGGAAACATAGCGACTGAACACAAGATAGTAAACTTAACAAAGAGACCGGGGAGACAGAGAACATAGGAACGTGAAACGTGGGATGGGAGGGCACCGAGTAGACAACACAGGACACAGGGAAGCCAAATACCAAAACCTAAGAACTAGAACTCAAGAAATACTACTGAACTAGGGAGCTAGAAATACTAGGACAGAAACCAAAACACTAACAGTGAAAACCATGAATAACAAATAATCAAGAAACACAAATTAAAGAGATACAGAACACTGGGTCACCAACTCAGGACTGTGACAGTCTCAGAGAGAAGGAGGTTGTTGTAGTGAGATTCTGAATGTTCAGTGCAGGAAGCATCCAAACAGAAATGCCTTCAGCATGGTTTCAGTTATTATACCTGTTGATAAAAAACAAACAAACAAAGACATTAAAGACAATAAGATAGCAAAATGACAAATACATCAATTAAAAAACAAAACAATTATCTTTCACAATCCTTACACAAGAAATGCTGAGAGTAAAGATTTAATTACCTTAAGTTGTAAGGCTGCAGCAGACTGTCTCAGAGAGAAGGAGGTTGTTGTAGTGGTGTTCGGGATGTTCTGGATGAAATAATACAGGTCAACAGATTTGTCCAATACTTCAATGTAAACATTAATCTTTATATCTGTCACGGTCCTGGGTCATTTGACCCAGCATTTTCAGTTTGTTGTATTTTGGTATTTATCTGTGATATTATTTATGTTCTGATTGTTTAGTTATCGTGTTTTGAATATTATAATTCTATGTTTCAGTTTATTCTGGTTTAGGGTTTGTTCTTAGGGTTTGTGTTTTGTGCCTTCGTGTTTAGTGTAGCTTTAGTTCAGTGTCACGCCGTCGTCTTTCTGAACTGTTTCCTGTTTTACTTTGAAGGTCCATGTCTTACGTCATTGTATTTAGTTTTGCTTCCCCCTCGTCTCATCACGCTCATCAGGTCCAGCTGTGTTTCCCACATGTGTGTAATCGCCCTGTGTTCTTCAGTGTGTATTTAAGTTGTGTCTACTTGTGTGCTGTTTGCTGGTCCGTCTGTGTATCTACTGTGTGTTTGCCCTGCTGTCAACCTTCATGTGCCTTCGCCCACCTTCCTCCATGTTCTGCTCTGCTGTTTTGTAGTTTAGTTTCTCCCAGTGTAGTTTATCTTTAGTTCCGTTTTGCCATTTTCTCCTTGTGTTTTATGTTGCAATAAACCTCGTTCGCATCTCAGCGAATGCCTGCTCTTGGGTCCTCATTTATGCCTCCACACGGCTCACCCCGTTTTCCGTGACAATATCAGTGTTTGCCAGCCACTGGAGAAATGATTAGGTGTGCCCTGGAAGATCATCTGGTTCCACCTGATTAGTACTCTAAGCAATGGGCATGAGTAACAGGCAGAACAATTACTTTCTCTTCCACTAGAGGGCAGTAATTAAATAGGTTGCCAACTCCCAGTAAAACAGAAGGACAGGAAGAAGAAATTACATAATAGTCATGCTGTGAGACCACGCAGGGCGTAATAGCAATAGATGAATATTTGAAAAGAAAAAGTAGTCAATCTGATCTGGGTTCTGGAGAAAATTCTGACCAAGATGAAGGCCATAACATGACTAGTGGTCAGAACGAGGCAAAAAAGGTATACTGGGGACCAGTGTTGGTCAAGTTACTTGAAAAAAGTAATCAGTAACTAATTACTGATTACTTCCCCAAAAAAGTAATCCCGTTACTTTACTGATTACTTATTTTCAAAAGTAATTAATTACTTAGTTACTTAGTTCCTTTTTAAAAACACGATTTACAACCTGAAGAGGCGATAAAGCGATAGATCTTTCAGCCCAATTCTACTTTTTCTGCATAATCCATCATACAAAATGTAATCAAATGGAAAAGTCTCTTTTTTTTACTTGTTTTATTAGTTTTAATCTTTAAACTTTATGCATCAAGCAAAAATTTAATTATATGCAACATTCTCTGACTTGAATAAATTAGTTTAACATTTAAACCTATTTTCTGCACATTCCAGCACATAAAATAAAATATTTTTTGTGTTTACACTCAGTCTTTCAAATAGATGCAAGTAAAACACAGCAGAAAATAAATAAAGTCAAAGACTCAGCGGTCCTTTTGCTCTATTTTCACCTGTAAAGCAGGAGTGGCATAGGCGGAGGTTTACCCTGGTGCAGGTGTGCTGCGGTCAGTTGAAGAATCCGCGAGTGTCTCTGTGAATTTCCCATTACATCGTTGCGCACTCGGTGCTTGCTTGGAAGTTTAGGGGGTTTTTTCGCTGTAAAAAGAAGTTTTCTTCCCACGCACAACGGACGCTAATGTTTTTGTCACTTTTTATGGAATCAAACTCAAAGTAAGGTCAGTACTTCCACGTTTTAAACGCTGCATGCTCATACTCTCTCCCACAATCGATATATGATCCATTGTTGATCTGCACACAGCTGTTGTCACTAAAGGCGCACTGGCTTACGTCACTGTCATGAGACATTCTCGCAAAAAATCACGGTTTTAGTAACGCAGTAACGCAGCGTTCCTACGGGAAAGTAACGGTAATCTAATTACCGTTTTTGCAATAGTAATCCCTTACTTTACTCATTACTTGAAAAAAGTAATCAGATTACAGTAACACGTTACTGCCCATCTCTGCTGGGGACACACTGAATCATTTCCACCACGGATTCTCAAGGGAAAATTATCAATATGCTTTTTGCAACATTTTGTTTGGTTGTGTGCTGTGTGATTTTTCTAATGTGAAATATTGGCCATGGCTCCAAAAGTTTGAGAAACACTTCTTCATATAACTAGAAAGTAATGCATATTACCACTGTAGGTGTCCACCCTATAGTGTCTACAAACTGGTAAACAGATGGAAATACCTCGCTATTATTACAAATCAGGAGTTTTCGCAGCTTAAGCAGTTGACAAACAACACCCAGTTTTTTCTTAATGACTTGCTGTTATAGAACAAAGGTACATTAACTTTATTTAATAGATAAGAAGACAAAAATCAATTAAAGAACATCAAGAGCAGGTCCTGGTTTATGGAAACCGCTCGCTATTGTTCTCTCTCTCTCTCTCTCTCTCTCTCTCTCTCTCTCTCTCCGACTGTCGTCACCTCCAACGTTTTCAGGGGTTTCTAAACAACCAAATATCACATGTTGCCATATAATCTTTTGATTGGTTGACAGGATAAAAGTCAGCAGCTTGTTGCTATTTAATTGTGCTGTAGCAAAAGGGTTTAATCAGGTGTGTCCTTAAATATTGCCTAATTGTGTTTCCTCTTATATTAAGATGAGGATGTTTACTAAGAATTATAATTTCCCAACAGTTACGCAAATGAGATTAAATCATCTCTTGCAACTGTGTATAAAAAGCTCCACTGTCAGTACAGCATTACCACAATCATCCACATCTCTGAGACAGTCTGCTGAAGTTGTGAAGACCTGACGGTAACATTTCTCATCAATCCTTTATTGCTTCTGTGTTTTCAATGTAATGTTGGTGGAATGGTGATTTGGCTGATGGTTTTGACCACATCTCATCAAAATTATTGTTAACAGGTGAATCACTGAAACCATGATCAAGGTTGTGTTTCTGCTTGGATGCCTGCTGAGCCTTGCTCTGGCAAATCCTGTAAGTGTAATATGACTGAAGACTAAATTAATGTTTTAATATAAAATGTATAACTATATCTTGTACTGTGTGTGGAATCGTGTCACCAGAGACTGTATCAGTGTTCCTGTACTGTTATATCCAAACAACACATTTGCATGTATTTTTTGTTTTTTTTAAACAGATTGACTCAGCACACGAGCGTGATGCACGTTCTTCATCTAGGGAGGGGGTGAGTGTCATGTTTGTCTTTCTATGTTTGAACATTAGACACACTGGACTCTCCAATATTATCATATCCAAAGAAAGCCATTCAACAGAGAATGCATTATCCCATGTAATAATATTTATTACTTATTTTCTTGCAGACTACTGGGACTAACACAAGTTATCTTACCCTGATAACAGCTCTTCTACAGAATCCAACACTTCTGCAGAATCCAACGCTCCTTGCAGCGATTCTTGCCGCTATACGATAAGCTGCTCCTTCACCAACAGCTATTACTGTTACAAAGAATGAATTGAAAATGAACCAACAATGAATAAAAACCCATGTTGAACGGCATCGTTGTTTTTCATAATTTATTCACACAGATTATTGAAAATCTCCACTTATTTTTGAATGACTTGGTCCTATAGAGAGTTTAAAAAAGCTTGCACGATTCATAGGTCAGTGTTGTGGCTTAACAGAAAAACAAAAATCTTTTGAAATTCTGACTTATTTTCAGAAAGCAGACCATTTTCAATGCAAAATGTCTTACTCTCTACTCTTGCTCAGCTGATTAATGCGCCACGGTGCAAAAACACATTGAAAAAGGGGTGGCTGGAGCTTAGGAGGTAGCACAGATCATCTACTGATTAGGAAGGTTAGTGGTTGAATCCCTGGCTTCCCCAGTCTGCATGCACAATACTTGTCTCAAGTTAGTAACCCCAAGTTACTCTGATGCATCCATTGGAGTATGAACGTGTGTGAATGTTAGCTAGGAAAGTTAATATGGGTGAATGTGGCATGTTGTATAAAGCAGGGAGAGTAGAAATGCACTATATAAGAATCAGTCCACTTATCAAAGCAATACAGCAGCTATTAAAGACAAAACTGAAGATAAAGAGAACCAAAGAGAAGCAGCAACCGAAGGCTCTGTAGTAAATGCCAAGAAGAACATCTGAAGGGAGGAGACACAGTATTTGTGATGTTCATGGTGTATAGACTTAAGTATTTCAGTCAAAGCATAAAAAAAATGATGTTTGTATATAAAATGATGTCAGGTTATCCAATTAGTACTGAGCTGCTCAAAATTGGGCACTAAAGATAAAAATGTTTGTAATACTTAAACAGTTGATGTCATATTTTTGTAAAGACCCACCCACATTAAAGGTGAACGTCTGCAATTCTGCAATAGTATCTCAATTGTTTGATTTAAAATTCCCTGTGATTGTGTACAGAGAAAAAATGGCAGAATCTGTGTACAAAAACTTGTGCCTAACCATACAATACAATGGTGTTTGTGAAAAACAAACAAACAAAAAAAATACATTTTGAGTTTAACTGATTTTCACTGATGAACTTTATTTGGCAGCTACTAAACACAACAGTGATCAGAAAGTCAAAAGTCAAGATTCAATTTAGAAAAGAGAAAAAGTAAAGCAAAACAAGCAACATTGTCCTGGCGTCATAAATGCAATGCTGGCTTAAAACCACTCTTTGATTTTTTAGTTTCCTTTATGATTTCAGGGAGTTATAATGGATGCAGCTGTTGTAGTAGTTGTAGCAAGTGCTTGTAGGAAGGCAGAGAGAAGCTGCTGCAGGGAGATGTTGTTTGTTGGTCATCTCTAGAGAGAAAAATATCCATTTTACAGAACATTTTACAGAAAGTGATGTTCAATAAGATGAATAGATAAGTTGAGAAAAAGTTAAGATACAATAAGATGAACTAAAACGACAGATTCATCCAAGCAAATAAAAATTATCCTTCACAATCCGTGCACAAAAAATACTGAGAGTAAAAATGTTATTTGTACAGCTGCAGCAGACTGTCTCTGTCACAGCTGCAGAGGCAGATGTGTGGGATTTTAGAAGAATGGGGACCCAAATGCAGACATGGATGCGGGAGAATGTTTTGAACAGAAAGCGAGCCTTTATTTATGGATGATCAATACTGCAAACAGGTGGAACAGAGAAAACTAACAAAACGTTGGGTTACTTAACGTAATCCCTGGTTCTTTGATAACAGAGTGAGGTGTTTCACTATGGGAATCGCCTCGGCGTGACCAACTACGGAAGCTCCAATGACACCACGTCTGTCTATGACAGACCTGTCGAGCCGTGCTCAGGGCTCCGCCCCCTCGTACTAACACGGCCGACCAGCTCCTCCTAACTCATTCCAAGCAGATTTCTTTCCGTGCCTAAGCAAGGAGGGAAGTGTTGGTGAAACACCTCACTCTGTTATCAAAGAACCAGGGATTACGTTAAGTAACCCAACGTTCTTTTTCTAACTTCGCTCGGTGTTTCACTATGGGAGATATGGCCCACTCCCGGATTGCGCCAGCTCCCGAAGCTACTCTCCAGTGCTACTCCAGGATCTCAGGTCGAACCTGAGGCACCAGAATCCAGCACCGTCTGAGCCAGGGATGACTGTGCAACATCCAGCCGATAAAACCGGACAAACGTGTGCGGCGTAGCCCAGCTTGCTGCCGCACAAATATCCTGGACTGATACACCTCTGAACAACGCCCAGGATGTGGCCACACCCCTAGTGGAGTGTGCTCGGAGTCCCGGGGGGGCCTGCAAGCCCTTACAGCTATAAGCCAGAGCTAAGGCCTCTACAATCCAATGAGCTAGTCTCTGGCGTGATACGGGCCTGCCCTTGTGAGGGGAGGCCCAGGAAACAAACAGCTGATCCGACTTCCTGAATCCAGCTGTTCTGTCAACATAAGTCCCCAATGCCCGGACAGGGCACAAAGTGTTCAGCCTCTGCTCCCTCTCGGAAGAGAATGGAGGGGGGTGAAAAGCTAGGAGCTCTACTGTAGGGCACCTGTATGATGTTTCCAACACTTTAGGGACAAAGGCTGGGTTAGGCCTCAGGAGTGCTTTAGTGAGTCCCGGGGCCAACTGTAGACAAGAGGGGTGAATAGACAGAGCCTGTAATTCACTAACTCGCTTGGCTGTGGTTAGAGCCAACAGCAGAGAGGTTTTAAGAGAGAGAAACTTCAACCCCACTGCCCCAATAGGCTCAAAGGGGTGGTGGGAGAGGGCGTCTAAAACGACTGACAGATCCCATAAAGGGACCAGTGGTCTAGAAACTGGGAGCGTTCGACGCGCTCCTCTCATGAAGCGACCTACAAGGGGGTGCTGCCCAGCAGGTTTATCACCAAACCCCACGTGGCAGGCTGAAATAGCTGCTAAATAGACCTTTATAGTGGAAAAAGCTTTCCTTTTGTCCAGCAAGTCTTGAAGAAAACACAACAGCTCCACCACTGAACACTGAAAAGGGATAATCTGCTTTTCATGGCACCACTCTTCAAAAACACGCCATTTACTGCTGTAAATGGAACGGGTGGAGGAGGCTCTGGCATTCTGAATGGTTTCAATAACCTTCGGAGGCATGCCTGCTGCCTTCAAATTCCACCTTTCACGGGCCAGGCCCAGAGAGCAACCTGGTCTGGATGGGGATGGTATATCTCCCCCCGCGCCTGAGACAGAAGGTCCCTGCGGATGGGGAGTGGCCATGGCTCGTCCACCAGAAGCTGGATGATTTCTGCTATCCAGTGTTTGGATGGCCACCGTGGAGCTATTAAAATCAGAGACAGCCCCTGATCCCTCACTCTGATCAGTGTTGGGGAGATCAGGCTGAGGGGAGGGAAAGCATACAGCAGAGTTTTTGGCCAAGGATGGGCCAGCGCATCCACGCCCAGTGGCGCGTGTGCGTCTGACAGGGAGAAAAACAGGGGGCACTGTGTGTTTTCTCGCGAGGCGAAGAGATCTACGGCAGCCCGGCCGTATCTCTGCCAAATCTGCTCCACCACCTGTGGGTGAAGCCTCCATTCTCCGAACAGTGGATTTCCTCTGGACAGGAGGTCCGCCCCCCTGTTCAGAATTCCTGGCACGCGAGTTGCCCGAAGGGAGAGGAGCCGAGTGCTGCTCCACATAATTATTTCCCTGGCTAACCTGTGTAGCTGCCGGGAACGGGTGCCGCCCTGGCGGTTGATATAAGCAACTACAGTGGAGTTGTCTGTTTTCACTAAAACATGTTGACCCCGGAGATACGGCAGAAAATGCCGTAAGGCTAGGAGCACCGCGCGGAGCTCCAGCACATTTATGTGATTCAGAGTGAGTCTCTGTGACCAAACGCCATTCACTGCTCTGCCCATCATAGTTGCACCCCAACCTGACAGGGATGCATCTGTGGTCAGCGTCACCCTGGATGATACTGCCCCGAGCGGTACCCCCGCCGCGAGAGCTGTCGGGCTCCTCCAGGGCCGGAGAGCCGCAATACACGGCTGCGTTATTTTTACACCACGACTGAGATGTCGGCGAGGGCACAGCTGCAGAGAAGCGACCCACCGCTGAAAATCTCTCATCATAAGCAGCCCCAAGTGTACCACCGATATCACCGAGGCCATGAGGCCGAGGAGGCGGAGACAGAGTCGGAACCGCACGACTTTCCCCAGCTGAAAACGGGAAAGACAGTGAGTGAAGGATGCGATCCTCCGCTCTGAAAGTGCGATACGATAAGAGATGGAGTCTATTCTGAGCCCCAGATACTCTGTAAACTGTGCGGGTTCCAAGTGGCTCTTTTCCAGGTTGATAGTGAACCCAAGCTCCGTGAGGTGATTCACCACCACCTCGGAGTCTTTGATCGCCTGCTCGCGCGATCGTGAGCATATTAGATAATCGTCTATGTAAGAAAATATTCTGATGCCGCTGTTCCTTAACGGAGACAGCGCTGCCTCCACACATTTGCTGAACACCCTCGGAGCTAAGGATAGCCCGAATGGGATAGTTTGAAACTCGTACGCTACGCTCTGATAAGCGAACCTGAGATATTTCCTGTGTGGAGGATAAATGGCGATGTGAAAATATGCGTCTGATAGGTCGATTGTAACAAACCAATCGCCTGTGTGAATTGAGCGACAAAGCGTCTTGTGTGTGAGCATTCTGAACGTGTACTTTCTCAAATGCTTGTTTAACACACGCAGATCCAGAATAGGACGGAGCGACGTTCCGTCCTTTTTCGGGATGAGGAAATAGCGGGAGTAAAAGCCCTGCTGAGCTTCTTCGCTCGGAACCGCTCCGATCGCCTGTTTGTGTAACAGGGAGGATATTTCCTCCTCCAGCACATTCGCTGAATCGCGACTGGCCACAGAAGCTAACACTCCGCCGAATCTCGGTGGTTTTGCCGCAAACTGTAGTCTGTAACCATGGGAAATGGTTGACAAGACCCAGGGATGAACTGCGCATGCGCGCCATCGCTCCAGCCGCTCTGCGAGCGGGCCTCTGAAGAAGCGGTAGCGTGACGTCACCCCTGTCTCCTGGAAGGAGTTGGGGCTCTCCCCCTCGGGAAGAGCGTGAGCTCCCCCCGCTGGGAACAAAGACAAATTGCAGTGATTTTCTTTTGTTTTTATTTTGAAACTGGGGGGACATTCTGCCCTTGGCAAACTGCCTGGCTGCAGAAATGCACGTTTTATTTCTTTTGTTACCCCCAAACCACAGTGAAGTGTCTGGTGACTCTGGGCAGTGCTTGGTGACACAGACAGAGTGTTTAGAAGTGTTTGGTGACACTGCGCCATTTGTCCACAAGTCTGTCCTCCCTGAACTGGAGGAGGAGACTGAGAGGGTGCTCCTGGTGAACTGGAAACTTCCGGAGACCCTGAACTTTGGAGTGATTTGGTTACCCCTTCTAACACCTTCCTTCTCTTTGGGGAAGAAAAGAGGGGTGACACAGAATGCTGCAGGTGTGCTAGGCTGACCGCTTCTTTTTTTCCCTCTCCGGGGTGTGACGGCTTGTTCTTTGCAGCAACTGCTGCAAAGGAATGCTTGCCCCAAGGTCTTCGGTTCTCTACCTTGGCCTGGTGGGCACCCTGCTGGCCTCCTGCTCCTCTCTGCATTCTGACCCCACTCTGTCTCCCTCTCGCAGCTGCTGCTGTTGCTGCAAAGCCAGCTCTTGGCACCTGCTGGGGCTGAGAGTTAGGTTTTCTGGGTAAGCAGAGATTGAATGCTTCACCCTCCTGCTTTCTGCGGGTGCTTGTTTCTCTCATTCTCTCCAGGGCTGGGCCAAAGAGACCCTTGGTTGGGTCATAGGCTGCATCCATGACCTCAGCCTTCTGAGCATCACCCAGGCCTGACAGGTTTAGCCACAAGGCTCTCTCACCCGAGACTGCAAGGCCCATAACGCGACCACACCCTTGGACTGCTCCCCTGGAGGAGCGAAGAATGAGATCATTAACCACGCAGATTTCATCCCAGAGGGCTGGGTTCGGGGAACCCGAGTCAAGCTGACGGCCCATGTCTTCCAGAATTTCTGCCTGATATGCTGATAGCAGTGTGACTGCATTAAGCGAGCACACTGACTGTGCAGCATATTTGTATGTCCTTTGATAAATAGATGCCGTGAGGCGATCTATCTTGTTGGGCAAAGAAATGCTAGAAGAAGCTGAGATTGCCCTGCGGTTAGGGTGAAGGTGATACGCCACTGAAGGCTCCACTGCTGGGGGTTCAGTCAGCCCCAGTTCACCCATCCCCTGGATCTCAAGCTTAGAGCAGCCCTTGGTCGGAAGCTTGCTTTTAAAAGGGCTTGACCAATAGCGACTCATTTCTTTCATGCAGGCTGGGACTGCTGGCAGAAGCTGCTTTGATGGCGGCAAGGCTGGTGGGAGCCTCTTGCCGTCATACAAGTCACGTTCTGCCCCTTCGGCATCCTGGGCGGCTGGCCATGGGATGCCTAGCTTGGCAGCAGCCCGTTTACAGACCTCGTACAAATTGCTGTCCACCAGGGGTGCAACTTCAGCCCCACTGGGGGGACATTTCCTCCCCAGCCTGGACTGCTGGGGAGGAAAGGTAGAGTCATCCTCCTGTTCCTCATCCATGTCCTCCAGGTCGAGGAGGTCGGAGTCGGCATCGCCCTCCGCGTCCTCGCCACCCGGCTCGCCCACGTTTTGATCGAGGAGGTCCTCGAACGATGGGGGCATGAGCGGGGACTCTTCTTCCATCATGTCCGCCCAGCTTGTGGAGGCTCGCGGATGACGGATATCGCTCGTAGCAGTAGCAGCCGACAGGCAGGGGTCCTGACTGTTCGTTACTGCTACTCTCAGCCTCCTTTCCAGGACTTTCTCTGGCATCAAAGCACAGTGTGGGCATCCCTGAGTGTCCGCCAGTGAAGCCTGAGCATGCTTGGCACCCATACAGACGATGCACATTGGATGAGGGTCCCTGCCCGAGATGGTGGCACCGCATGATGCGGGGCACGGGCGGGATGCAGCCTCTTTAGCCTTCGGCTCCGACTTTTTGGCGGGAGTAGGAGCCGTAGACATGGTTAGCGGAAAGGGGTGAGACTAGGCTACACCAGGCTCGTCTCGACACGTTAGCCCGTAAGTAGCTAGGACTAGCAGCGGGTGTTAAATCCGATCTAGTCGCGGCGGGAGTCAGCTCGTCGTGACACGTTGGCTGCACTCCGCTAGCCAATATCGTTAGCAACTTAATGCTAACCGAACCCTACGTCGACCAACAAGCTAATGCTAGTGAGACGCTAATGTGGTTCGTGGCCTGCTAACAAGTTAATGCTAGCCGGACACTGAACGAACAGCTCGCCGTAACGCGTTAGCCCGAGTCACACAACGTCGGCTACCTCGCTAACTAAAACCAGGAACCGCTGGGACAGCTCGCCTGACGCGGTTGCTGTTCCACAGTGCAACTCTAAGTACACTTCTTTCGAAGGACTTACTCAGCACGATCCAAACTGGAACCGGAAAAACTGCGTTCGGCGACGTACTCCTACACGGGACGCCTGAGAACTGTTAAGCAGCTAATCAAGTTAGCCTGGATGCGCTGAGGGAGCTCAAAGTAGTTTCTCACGGGAAGAAAGCAAGAATGAGTTAGGAGGAGCTGGTCGGCCGTGTTAGTACGAGGGGGCGGAGCCCTGAGCACGGCTCGACAGGTCTGTCATAGACAGACGTGGTGTCATTGGAGCTTCCGTAGTTGGTCACGCCGAGGCGATTCCCATAGTGAAACACCGAGCGAAGTTAGAAAAAGAACCTAAACTAGGGAAAACTAACCATAAACATATAACCTGAGGATTGACCAGAACCAGGGGATGAGGAACCAGGAAACACAGGAAAGCTGATGGAGAGAACGCTGAGGCAATACAGGGACGTCATGCAGAGGTAACACAGGAGGGAGACATGGCTCAACCTTATGAACATGACGAGACAGGGAGGAAGGAAAACTGAATACAATGACATAAGACACGGACCTTCAAAGTAAAACAGGAAACATAGCGACTGAACACAAGATAGTAAACTTAACAAAGAGACCGGGGAGACAGAGAACATAGGAACGTGAAACGTGGGATGGGAGGGCACCGAGTAGACAACACAGGACACAGGGAAGCCAAATACCAAAACCTAAGAACTAGAACTCAAGAAATACTACTGAACTAGGGAGCTAGAAATACTAGGACAGAAACCAAAACACTAACAGTGAAAACCATGAATAACAAATAATCAAGAAACACAAATTAAAGAGATACAGAACACTGGGTCACCAACTCAGGACTGTGACAGTCTCAGAGAGAAGGAGGTTGTTGTAGTGAGATTCTGAATGTTCAGTGCAGGAAGCATCCAAACAGAAATGCCTTCAGCATGGTTTCAGTTATTATACCTGTTGATAAAAAACAAACAAACAAAGACATTAAAGACAATAAGATAGCAAAATGACAAATACATCAATTAAAAAACAAAACAATTATCTTTCACAATCCTTACACAAGAAATGCTGAGAGTAAAGATTTAATTACCTTAAGTTGTAAGGCTGCAGCAGACTGTCTCAGAGAGAAGGAGGTTGTTGTAGTGGTGTTCGGGATGTTCTGGATGAAATAATACAGGTCAACAGATTTGTCCAATACTTCAATGTGAACATTAATCTTTATATCTGTCACGGTCCTGGGTCATTTGACCCAGCATTTTCAGTTTGTTGTATTTTGGTATTTATCTGTGATATTATTTATGTTCTGATTGTTTAGTTATCGTGTTTTGAATATTATAATTCTATGTTTCAGTTTATTCTGGTTTAGGGTTTGTTCTTAGGGTTTGTGTTTTGTGCCTTCGTGTTTAGTGTAGCTTTAGTTCAGTGTCACGCCGTCGTCTTTCTGAACTGTTTCCTGTTTTACTTTGAAGGTCCATGTCTTACGTCATTGTATTTAGTTTTGCTTCCCCCTCGTCTCATCACCCTCATCAGGTCCAGCTGTGTTTCCCACATGTGTGTAATCGCCCTGTGTTCTTCAGTGTGTATTTAAGTTGTGTCTACTTGTGTGCTGTTTGCTGGTCCGTCTGTGTATCTACTGTGTGTTTGCCCTGCTGTCAACCTTCATGTGCCTTCGCCCACCTTCCTCCATGTTCTGCTCTGCTGTTTTGTAGTTTAGTTTCTCCCAGTGTAGTTTATCTTTAGTTCCGTTTTGCCATTTTCTCCTTGTGTTTTATGTTGCAATAAACCTCGTTCGCATCTCAGCGAATGCCTGCTCTTGGGTCCTCATTTATGCCTCCACACGGCTCACCCCGTTTTCCGTGACAATATCAGTGTTTGCCAGCCACTGGAGAAATGATTAGGTGTGCCCTGGAAGATCATCTGGTTCCACCTGATTAGTACTCTAAGCAATGGGCATGAGTAACAGGCAGAACAATTACTTTCTCTTCCACTAGAGGGCAGTAATTAAATAGGTTGCCAACTCCCAGTAAAACAGAAGGACAGGAAGAAGAAATTACATAATAGTCATGCTGTGAGACCACGCAGGGCGTAATAGCAATAGATGAATATTTGAAAAGAAAAAGTAGTCAATCTGATCTGGGTTCTGGAGAAAATTCTGACCAAGATGAAGGCCATAACATGACTAGTGGTCAGAACGAGGCAAAAAAGGTATACTGGGGACCAGTGTTGGTCAAGTTACTTGAAAAAAGTAATCAGTAACTAATTACTGATTACTTCCCCAAAAAAGTAATCCCGTTACTTTACTGATTACTTATTTTCAAAAGTAATTAATTACTTAGTTACTTAGTTCCTTTTTAAAAACACGATTTACAACCTGAAGAGGCGATAAAGCGATAGATCTTTCAGCCCAATTCTACTTTTTCTGCATAATCCATCATACAAAATGTAATCAAATGGAAAAGTCTATTTTTTTTACTTGTTTTATTAGTTTTAATCTTTAAACTTTATGCATCAAGCAAAAATTTAATTATCTGCAACATTCTCTGACTTGAATAAATTAGTTTAACATTTAAACCTATTTTCTGCACATTCCAGCACATAAAATAAAATATTTTTTGTGTTTACACTCAGTCTTTCAAATAGATGCAAGTAAAACACAGCAGAAAATAAATAAAGTCAAAGACTCAGCGGTCCTTTTGCTCTATTTTCACCTGTAAAGCAGGAGTGGCATAGGCAGAGGTTTACCCTGGTGCAGGTGTGCTGCGGTCAGTTGAAGAATCCGCAAGTTTCTCTGTGAATTTCCCATTACGTCGTTGCGCACTCGGTGCTTGCTTGGAAGTTTAGGGGTTTTTTTCGCTGTAAAAAGAAGTTTTCTTCCCACGCACAACGGACGCTAATGTTTTTGTCACTTTTTATGGAATCAAACTCAAAGTAAGGTCAGTACTTCCACGTTTTAAACGCTGCATGCTCATACTCTCTCCCACAATCGATATATGATCCATTGTTGATCTGCACACAGCTGTTGTCACTAAAGGCGCACTGGCTTACGTCACTGTCGTGAGACATTCTCGCAAAAAATCACGGTTTTAGTAACGCAGTAACGCAGCGTTCCTACGGGAAAGTAATGGTAATCTAATTACCGTTTTTGCAATAGTAATCCCTTACTTTACTCGTTACTTGAAAATATGCTTTTTGCAACATTTTGTTTGGTTGTGTGCTGTGTGATTTTTCTAATGTGAAATATTGGCCATGGCTCCAAAAGTTTGAGAAACACTTCTTCATATAACTAGAAAGTAATGCATATTACCACTGTAGGTGTCCACCCTATAGTGTCTACAAACTGGTAAACAGATGGAAATACCTCGCTATTATTACAAATCAGGAGATTTCGCAGCTTAAGCAGTTGACAAACAACACCCAGTTTTTTCTTAATGACTTGCTGTTATAGAACAAAGGTACATTAACTTTATTTAATAGATAAGAAGACAAAAATCAATTAAAGAACATCAAGAGCAAGTCCTGGTTTATGGAAACCGCTCGCTATTGTTCTCTCTCTCTCTCTCTCTCTCTCTCTCTCTCTCTCTCTCTCTCTCCGACTGTCGTCACCTCCAACGTTTTCAGGGGTTTCTAAACAACCAAATATCACATGTTGCCATATAATCTTTTGATTGGTTGACAGGATAAAAGTCAGCAGCTTGTTGCTATTTAATTGTGCTGTAGCAAAAGGGTTTAATCAGGTGTGTCCTTAAATATTGCCTAATTGTGTTTCCTCTTATATTAAGATGAGGATGTTTACTAAGAATTATAATTTCCCAACAGTTACACAAATGAGATTAAATCATCTCTTGCAACTGTGTATAAAAAGCTCCACTGTCAGTACAGCATTACCACAATCATCCACATCTCTGAGACAGTCTGCTGAAGTTGTGAAGACCTGACGGTAACATTTCTCATCAATCCTTTATTGCTTCTGTGTTTTCAATGTAATGTTGGTGGAATGGTGATTTGGCTGATGGTTTTGACCACATCTCATCAAAATTATTGTTAACAGGTGAATCACTGAAACCATGATCAAGGTTGTGTTTCTGCTTGGATGCCTGCTGAGCCTTGCTCTGGCAAATCCTGTAAGTGTAATATGACTGAAGACTAAATTAATGTTTTAATATATAATGTATAACTATATCTTGTACTGTGTGTGGAATCGTGTCACCAGAGACTGTATCAGTGTTCCTGTACTGTTATATCCAAACAACACATTTGCATGTATTTTTTGTTTTTTTTAAACAGATTGACTCAGCACACGAGCGTGATGCACGTTCTTCATCTAGGGAGGGGGTGAGTGTCATGTTTGTCTTTCTATGTTTGAACATTAGACACACTGGACTCTCCAATATTATCATATCCAAAGAAAGCCATTCAACAGAGAATGCATTATCCCATGTAATAATATTTATTACTTATTTTCTTGCAGACTACTGGGACTAACACAAGTTATCTTACCCTGATAACAGCTCTTCTACAGAATCCAACACTTCTGCAGAATCCAGCGCTCCTTGCAGCGATTCTTGCCGCTATACGATAAGCTGCTCCTTCACCAACAGCTATTACTGTTACAAAGAATGAATTGAAAATGAACCAACAATGAATAAAAACCCATGTTGAACGGCATCATTGTTTTTCATAATTTATTCACACAGATTATTGAAAATCTCCACTTATTTTTGAATGACTTGGTCTTATAGAGAGTTTAAAAAAGCTTGCACGATTCATAGGTCAGTGTTGTGGCTTAACAGAAAAACAAAAATCTTTTGAAATTCTGACTTATTTTCAGAAAGCAGACCATTTTCAATGCAAAATGTCTTACTCTCTACTCTTGCTCAGCTGATTAATGCGCCACGGTGCAAAAACACATTGAAAAAGGGGTGGCTGGAGCTTAGGAGGTAGCACAGATCATCTACTGATTAGGAAGGTTAGTGGTTGAATCCCTGGCTTCCCCAGTCTGCATGCACAATACTTGTCTCAAGTTAGTAACCCCAAGTTACTCTGATGCATCCATTGGAGTATGAACGTGTGTGAATGTTAGCTAGGAAAGTTAATATGGGTGAATGTGGCATGTTGTATAAAGCAGGGAGAGTAGAAATGCACTATATAAGAATCAGTCCACTTACCAAAGCAATACAGCAGCTATTAAAGACAAAACTGAAGATAAAGAGAACCAAAGAGAACCAAAGAGAAGCAGCAACCGAAGGCTCTGTAGTAAATGCCAAGAAGAACATCTGAAGGGAGGAGACACAGTATTTGTGATGTTCATGGTGTATAGACTTAAGTATTTCAGTCAAAGCATAAAAAAAAAGATGTTTGTATATAAAATGATGTCAGGTTATCCAATTAGTACTGAGCTGCTCAAAATTGGGCACTAAAGATAAAAATGTTTGTAATACTTAAACAGTTGATGTCATATTTTTGTAAAGACCCACCCACATTAAAGGTGAACGTCTGCAATTCTGCAATAGTATCTCAATTGTTTGATTTAAAATTCCCTGTGATTGTGTACAGAGAAAAAAATGGCAGAATCTGTGTACAAAAACTTGTGCCTAACCATACAATACAATGGTGTTTGTGAAAAACAAACAAACAAAAAAAAATACATTTTGAGTTTAACTGATTTTCACTGATGAACTTTATTTGGCAGCTACTAAACACAACAGTGATCAGAAAGTCAAAAGTCAAGATTCAATTTAGAAAAGAGAAAAAGTAAAGCAAAACAAGCAACATTGTCCTGGCGTCATAAATGCAATGCTGGCTTAAAACCACTCTTTGGTTTTTTAGTTTCCTTTATGATTTCAGGGAGTTATAATGGATGCAGCTGTTGTAGTAGTTGTAGCAAGTGCTTGTAGGAAGGCAGAGAGAAGCTGCTGCAGGGAGATGTTGTTTGTTGGTCATCTCTAGAGAGAAAAATATCCATTTTACAGAACATTTTACAGAAAGTGATGTTCAATAAGATGAATAGATAAGTTGAGAAAAAGTTAAGATACAATAAGATGAACTAAAACGACAGATTCATCCAAGCAAATAAAAATTATCCTTCACAATCCGTGCACAAAAAATACTGAGAGTAAAAATGTTATTTGTACAGCTGCAGCAGACTGTCTCTGTCACAGCTGCAGAGGCAGATGTGTGGGATTTTAGAAGAATGGGGACCCAAATGCAGACATGGATGCGGGAGAATGTTTTGAACAGAAAGCGAGCCTTTATTTATGGATGATCAATACTGCAAACAGGTGGAACAGAGAAAACTAACAAAACCTAAACTAGGGAAAACTAACCATAAACATATAACCTGAGGATTGACCAGAACCAGGGGATGAGGAACCAGGAAACACAGGAAAGCTGATGGAGAGAACGCTGAGGCAATACAGGGACGTCATGCAGAGGTAACACAGGAGGGAGACATGGCTCAACCTAATGAACATGACGAGACAGGGAGGAAGGAAAACTGAATACAATGACATAAGACACGGACCTTCAAAGTAAACCAGGAAACATAGCGACTGAACACGAGATAGTAAACTTAACAAAGAGACCGGGGAGACAGAGAACATAGGAACGTGAAACGTGGGATGGGAGGGCACCGAGTAGACAACACAGGACACAGGGAAGCCAAATACCAAAACCTAAGAACTAGAACTCAAGAAATACTACTGAACTAGGGAGCTAGAAATACTAGGACAGAAACCAAAACACTAACAGTGAAAACCATGAATAACAAATAATCAAGAAACACAAATTAAAGAGATACAGAACACTGGGTCACCAACTCAGGACTGTGACAGTCTCAGAGAGAAGGAGGTTGTTGTAGTGAGATTCTGAATGTTCAGTGCAGGAAGCATCCAAACAGAAATGCCTTCAGCATGGTTTCAGTTATTATACCTGGTGATAAAAAACAAACAAACAAAGACATTAAAGACAATAAGATAGCAAAATGACAAATACATCAATTAAAAAACAAAACAATTATCTTTCACAATCCTTACACAAGAAATGCTGAGAGTAAAGATTTAATTACCTTAAGTTGTAAGGCTGCAGCAGACTGTCTCAGAGAGAAGGAGGTTGTTGTAGTGGTGTTCGGGATGTTCTGGATGAAATAATACAGGTCAACAGATTTGTCCAATACTTCAATGTAAACATTAATCTTTATATCTGTCACGGTCCTGGGTCATTTGACCCAGCATTTTCAGTTTGTTGTATTTTGGTATTTATCTGTGATATTATTTATGTTCTGATTGTTTAGTTATCGTGTTTTGAATATTATAATTCTATGTTTCAGTTTATTCTGGTTTAGGGTTTGTTCTTAGGGTTTGTGTTTTGTGCCTTCGTGTTTAGTGTAGCTTTAGTTCAGTGTCACGCCGTCGTCTTTCTGAACTGTTTCCTGTTTTACTTTGAAGGTCCATGTCTTACGTCATTGTATTTAGTTTTGCTTCCCCCTCGTCTCATCACGCTCATCAGGTCCAGCTGTGTTTCCCACATGTGTGTAATTGCCCTGTGTTCTTCAGTGTGTATTTAAGTTGTGTCTACTTGTGTGCTGTTTGCTGGTCCGTCTGTGTATCTACTGTGTGTTTGCCCTGCTGTCAACCTTCATGTGCCTTCGCCCACCTTCCTCCATGTTCTGCTCTGCTGTTTTGTAGTTTAGTTTCTCCCAGTGTAGTTTATCTTTAGTTCCGTTTTGCCATTTTCTCCTTGTGTTTTATGTTGCAATAAACCTCGTTCGCATCTCAGCGAATGCCTGCTCTTGGGTCCTCATTTATGCCTCCACACGGCTCACCCCGTTTTCCGTGACAATATCAGTGTTTGCCAGCCACTGGAGAAATGATTAGGTGTGCCCTGGAAGATCATCTGGTTCCACCTGATTAGTACTCTAAGCAATGGGCATGAGTAACAGGCAGAACAATTACTTTCTCTTCCACTAGAGGGCAGTAATTAAATAGGTTGCCAACTCCCAGTAAAACAGAAGGACAGGAAGAAGAAATTACATAATAGTCATGCTGTGAGACCACGCAGGGCGTAATAGCAATAGATGAATAGTTGAAAAGAAAAAGTAGTCAATCTGATCTGGGTTCTGGAGAAAATTCTGACCAAGATGAAGGCCATAACATGACTAGTGGTCAGAACGAGGCAAAAAAGGTATACTGGGGACCAGTGTTGGTCAAGTTACTTGAAAAAAGTAATCAGTAACTAATTACTGATTACTTCCCCAAAAAAGTAATCCCGTTACTTTACTGATTACTTATTTTCAAAAGTAATTAATTACTTAGTTACTTAGTTCCTCCACAGACGGAAAAGTCTCTTTTTTTTACTTGTTTTATTAGTTTTAATCTTTAAACTTTATGCATCAAGCAAAAATTTAATTATATGCAACATTCTCTGACTTGAATAAATTAGTTTAACATTTAAACCTATTTTCTGCACATTCCAGCACATAAAATAAAATATTTTTTGTGTTTACACTCAGTCTTTCAAATAGATGCAAGTAAAACACAGCAGAAAATAAATAAGTCAAAGACTCAGCGGTCCTTTTGCTCTATTTTCACCTGTAAAGCAGGAGTGGCATAGGCAGAGGTTTACCCTGGTGCAGGTGTGCTGCGGTCAGTTGAAGAATCCGCGAGTTTCTCTGTGAATTTCCCATTACATCGTTGCGCACTCGGTGCTTGCTTGGAAGTTTAGGGGTTTTTTTCGCTGTAAAAAGAAGTTTTCTTCCCACGCACAGCGGACGCTAATGTTTTTGTCACTTTTTATGGAATCAAACTCAAAGTAAGGTCAGTACTTCCACGTTTTAAACGCTGCATGCTCATACTCTCTCCCACAATCGATATATGATCCATTGTTGATCTGCACACAGCTGTTGTCACTAAAGGCGCACTGGCTTACGTCACTGTCGTGAGACATTCTCGCAAAAAATCACGGTTTTAGTAACGCAGTAACGCAGCGTTCCTACGGGAAAGTAACGGTAATCTAATTACCGTTTTTGCAATAGTAATCCCTTACTTTACTCGTTACTTGAAAAAAGTAATCAGATTACAGTAACGCGTTACTGCCCATCTCTGCTGGGGACACACTGAATCATTTCCACCACGGATTCTCAAGGGAAAATTATCAATATGCTTTTTGCAACATTTTGTTTGGTTGTGTGCTGTGTGATTTTTCTAATGTGAAATATTGGCCATGGCTCCAAAAGTTTGAGAAACACTTCTTCATATAACTAGAAAGTAATGCATATTACCACTGTAGGTGTCCACCCTATAGTGTCTACAAACTGGTAAACAGATGGAAATACCTCGCTATTATTACAAATCAGGAGATTTCGCAGCTTAAGCAGTTGACAAACAACACCCAGTTTTTTCTTAATGACTTGCTGTTATAGAACAAAGGTACATTAACTTTATTTAATAGATAAGAAGACAAAAATCAATTAAAGAACATCAAGAGCAGGTCCTGGTTTATGGAAACCGCTCGCTATTGTTCTCTCTCTCTCTCTCTCTCTCTCTCTCTCTCTCTCTCTCTCTCTCCGACTGTCGTCACCTCCAACGTTTTCAGGGGTTTCTAAACAACCAAATATCACATGTTGCCATATAATCTTTTGATTGGTTGACAGGATAAAAGTCAGCAGCTTGTTGCTATTTAATTGTGCTGTAGCAAAAGGGTTTAATCAGGTGTGTCCTTAAATATTGCCTAATTGTGTTTCCTCTTATATTAAGATGAGGATGTTTACTAAGAATTATAATTTCCCAACAGTTACGCAAATGAGATTAAATCATCTCTTGCAACTGTGTATAAAAAGCTCCACTGTCAGTACAGCATTACCACAATCATCCACATCTCTGAGACAGTCTGCTGAAGTTGTGAAGACCTGACGGTAACATTTCTCATCAATCCTTTATTGCTTCTGTGTTTTCAATGTAATGTTGGTGGAATGGTGATTTGGCTGATGGTTTTGACCACATCTCATCAAAATTATTGTTAACAGGTGAATCACTGAAACCATGATCAAGGTTGTGTTTCTGCTTGGATGCCTGCTGAGCCTTGCTCTGGCAAATCCTGTAAGTGTAATATGACTGAAGACTAAATTAATGTTTTAATATAAAATGTATAACTATATCTTGTACTGTGTGTGGAATCGTGTCACCAGAGACTGTATCAGTGTTCCTGTACTGTTATATCCAAACAACACATTTGCATGTATTTTTTGTTTTTTTTAAACAGATTGACTCAGCACACGAGCGTGATGCACGTTCTTCATCTAGGGAGGGGGTGAGTGTCATGTTTGTCTTTCTATGTTTGAACATTAGACACACTGGACTTTCCAATATTATCATATCCAAAGAAAGCCATTCAACAGAGAATGCATTATCCCATGTAATAATATTTATTACTTATTTTCTTGCAGACTACTGGGACTAACACAAGTTATCTTACCCTGATAACAGCTCTTCTACAGAATCCAACACTTCTGCAGAATCCAACGCTCCTTGCAGCGATTCTTGCCGCTATACGATAAGCTGCTCCTTCACCAACAGCTATTACTGTTACAAAGAATGAATTGAAAATGAACCAACAATGAATAAAAACCCATGTTGAACGGCATCATTGTTTTTCATAATTTATTCACACAGATTATTGAAAATCTCCACTTATTTTTGAATGACTTGGTCTTATAGAGTTTAAAAAAGCTTGCACGATTCATAGGTCAGTGTTGTGGCTTAACAGAAAAACAAAAATCTTTTGAAATTCTGACTTATTTTCAGAAAGCAGACCATTTTCAATGCAAAATGTCTTACTCTCTACTCTTGCTCAGCTGATTAATGCGCCACGGTGCAAAAACACATTGAAAAAGGGGTGGCTGGAGCTTAGGAGGTAGCACAGATCATCTACTGATTAGGAAGGTTAGTGGTTGAATCCCTGGCTTCCCCAGTCTGCATGCACAATACTTGTCTCAAGTTAGTAACCCCAAGTTACTCTGATGCATCCATTGGAGTATGAACGTGTGTGAATGTTAGCTAGGAAAGTTAATATGGGTGAATGTGGCATGTTGTATAAAGCAGGGAGAGTAGAAATGCACTATATAAGAATCAGTCCACTTACCAAAGCAATACAGCAGCTATTAAAGACAAAACTGAAGATAAAGAGAACCAAAGAGAAGCAGCAACCGAAGGCTCTGTAGTAAATGCCAAGAAGAACATCTGAAGGGAGGAGACACAGTATTTGTGATGTTCATGGTGTATAGACTTAAGTATTTCAGTCAAAGCATAAAAAAAATGATGTTTGTATATAAAATGATGTCAGGTTATCCAATTAGTACTGAGCTGCTCAAAATTGGGCACTAAAGATAAAAATGTTTGTAATACTTAAACAGTTGATGTCATATTTTTGTAAAGACCCACCCACATTAAAGGTGAACGTCTGCAATTCTGCAATAGTATCTCAATTGTTTGATTTAAAATTCCCTGTGATTGTGTACAGAGAAAAAATGGCAGAATCTGTGTACAAAAACTTGTGCCTAACCATACAATACAATGGTGTTTGTGAAAATCAAACAAAAATCCCCCAACACATTTTGAGTCTAACTGATTTTCACTGATGAACTTTATTTGGCAGCTACTAAACACAACAGTGATCAGAAAGTCAAAAGTCAAGTCCAGTCTATTATTACAAATCAGGAGATTTAGCGGCTTAAGCAGTTAGCAGACAACACCCAGTCTGACATCCTTTTTTTAGGGCCTGAGCACTGACAGTGTGAAGGCCCTATTGCATGGCTATTCAACTAAGATGTTAGTTGGGCCAGATTTTCAAACCGAGGAATTTATCTGGGCCAGATATTTTTTTGCAGCCAGTAAGCAGCAGATCATGATCAATTTCAAACCCACACAACTGTATTTAAAAACAAGTACTTTTTTTAAAATTCCTTTTTCCTCTGTAAATCTGGTGACCTCTCACAAATGCACACCAAAAGGTCCATTAAAAAAAAGGGAGCTACAACTAAATTAATTTTTTGCACATTTGAAATAATAATTAAAAAAAAACACATTTTGATAATTCCCTTTCAAATTAAAATAAATGTTTTGCTGACCACTCACTTTTCCTGCCACGGATGGAGCCCCAGCCGTCACAAGCAGTGGCGTGTCTAGAAAATTTTTGTTGGGGGGGCCAGGTAGGGGCACAGATTTGGAGAAGGGTGGCAGATTTAATTGGCAGATAATGTTTAAAAAAAAAATTCTACCAACCCTTAACCATAATTCAATAATCCTATAAACCTAATAACCGAATGCACTTTTAACTCTTATTAGAATGAGATTTTAACCACTACGGTGCAAAGTTTTTAGATACTGCGTTGATAAAGTACAAGAGATACAATCAGTGCTTTGTCAGTGTTTACTCAGCATTCAAGGACAGCAATATTTGCATAGTATTTTTACTGACATATAGTGCACATATGTTTTGGGCAAAAACATTTTTGAAAATTAAAATACGAACATTTGTAACAAACAATTGACAAATTAGCCAATGCCAATGCAAAACTTTATCTGCCTGTTAAAAAAAGAAGATAATCTTCTCACAAACTGGTGTTTGATTTTGAAACAGGAAAAAAGTGGGGAAACAACTGAAAAGACTAACATTTGAATGAAACCTGAAAGCAAGTAAATACTTTCTATGCTGCCTTATCGTAAACTTTGGTAATATTGATAAAGAACAACACTGGCTGATGATAAAATACAGTCAGCTGGCATGGTGACACTGCCAGTATTAACCTGCAGGGCTGGACTGGGACAAAAAAATTGGGCATTTTTACTACAGACCGACCCACCAGGTAGTAAAGCCATAAAGACTTTGACTGAAAACAAACCCTGTTGTGACAGTGATGTACAGTCTTGTTGGTATATGTATGATTTCTATACATTTTACGTCAGATAAAAACTTTGGTTGTAAGATTTAGATAATTATTTAATAAAAACTAGGTATTTTAAATGAGAATAAGAAAGAAAAGTATTTCTTTGTGCCCACCTTTCCCTGTTAATGCCCTACCTGGCCCCCTGGCAAAACTTTGCTAGACCCGCCCCTGCACAGTTACCAGCTGTCAGCTACATAAAAAAGGATCCTGGTGTTATTTGTCTCTCAGAAACAGTTCATAACTTCCCTTCAACTCATTCATGTCACCTAAAAGGTAAACCTGTTTCTCCATCACCTGTTCAGCTCTGATGGTTCAGTAAGGACATCTCCTGGTTTCATCTTCATGTTTCCCTCTCACCACATATCTAAACAGACATCATGACCAGCAGCTTTACAGCTGTGGCTCCAGCAAACATCAGCTGATACTAGAAATTAATATTAAATACATTCTAACAACAGCTGATCAAGCTTAAACGTGCTGCTGTTGTTTAGCGCAACATCTGCTGGTTTCCTCTTTCTGGCGCAAAGTGGGCGATAAACAAGAGAGAAAAGCCGATCAGCTGATCATTGATCAGTTTCATGATTGAAGTAGCAACAGGAGAGGGAGGGGGAGAGAATGAGAGAAGAGGCAGCTGTGCAGCATAAAGACAGAATAAATCCAGCTTTGTGTCTTTTTTCCATTCTAGCTAAAGTCCGGGACAAACTGCGTCTCTTCTCAGCTCAATACGAAACGTGTAATATTTTCTCTGAATGAGGGACCATTCCATTTTTTTAAGGAGCCGTTGGCAACTCTACTAACTAACCTTATGAATAAAATAAAGTTCACTATCAGTAACATCATAGCACCCACCCAGCTGTATAAAAACTCCGTCAAACTGGCTAGAACGCAGTATGAGTTATTGCAACTGACAGTAAAAAGTCAGCAACATGAAAATAAACTCCACCTAAACTTGGTTTATATCTGACCCAGATAGACTGCAGGTCATAACTTCTTACCTGAAGTTCAGTTCACCTGACACTCGGACTGGTGGCTGCTTCGGGTCTCTCCTCCTGCCTCCCCTTCCCTCATCCACCTGTTGCCTCTGTGGAAGCTCCGTCATAGCCACCACCAAACAACGGAGTTATTTCTACACATCGACCTGCATCTGGCCAATCCACCACCTCTCATTGTTCATGCCGTTACAAAAAAGATAAAAAATAAGTCACTGGGGATATGCCCGGTATGCCCGATGGCCAGTCCAGCTATGTTAACCTGCAACCAAATCTGCAGCTCCATACAGCAATGTTACGACTTAGATTATATCTTATAACTCATAACTCTTATGTTAGCTGCCCTCAGTAGCATACTGTCTGAAATATTCCACAGCTGCAATAATTCTTTAAGTGTTATTTTTTTCCTTGGTATTCTAATTTCACCGAAGTTTACTAAACTCAGCAAACTTAATATTACTTACCGGGACATTTATTCTGTCCTCATTTTCTTTCACCGAAAAATTGTTTCCTGCAGTGCCATCTTTCGCGCTTGGCTCTCCTACCTTTGCTAACGTGATGCGCATAGCGCAGAAGCGATGCTGCATTCACTTACACTCGGATATCTGAGCGTCACCGTGAAAACATAATCGGACATTTGATATTTGATTGAATTTTATTGTTTTGCCTTTGGGTTGGCAACTGGGGTGGCCAGTCTGGTTTGGGGGGTGGCCTGTGCCCCCCCAGGCCACCCCGCTGGACACGCCATTGGTCACAAGTACACAGACATGCTTCATATTGGTCAGAGGGCCCGGTGGCGCCAGTGTCCGGCAGCCTCACCTCTGTCAGTGCGCCCCAGGGTGGCTGTGGCTACAATGTAGCTTGCCATCACCAGTGTGTGAATGTGTGTGTGAATGGGTGGATGACTGGATATGTAAAGCGCTTTGGGGTCCTTAGGGACTAGTAAAGCGCTATATAAATACAGGCCATTTACCATTTACCATATCCAGACCATTTTCCTCAAAAAGAGCTGAAATCTTCTTAACCCTGATGCACCCGCCAGGGGGAGAGCGGCAAGGTCAGGGGATGCGGGTCCCCCACAGAGGGAGGGAGGGATGGAGGGAGGAGGTCGGGGTCGCGAGATCCCCCCCCCCAGGGGATGGGACGGGATGGGAAGGGAGGGCGGGGCCGGGGGATGCCGGTCCCCCGCGGAGGGAGGGAGGGATGGAGGAGGTCGGGCGGGGCCGGGGGATGCGGATCCCCCGCCGAGGGAGGGAGGGAGGGAGGGAGGGAGAGAGAGAGAGAGAGAGACATGAGTTTGACAGAGAGCACACGTGCAAGCACGGACGATAAAGTCTTGTAAAAGGTGGCCGAGAAACACCCCGGCGAAAGCACAGCGCGTTGCGCGGAGAGATGATAAGAGCGGATGGCGGGTACTAAGCGCGTCGGGGTTACGGGTTACAGAGGCGATGTCCGGGCGCGTGCCGTACTACAACGACGACAACAACGGCAACAAGGTGCCAACGAGAAAGAAGAAGACGAAGAAGACAATGTCACGCACTAGACCGTGGGAGCCAAAGAGCACTAAGATCGGTACAGGCGGATCGCAATCGCCGGCGGTGTCCTCCTCCTCCTCCTCCCGCTCACCATCACCATCGCCATCGCCAGCGCCTTTGGCGTACGCTGCATGGTCGGCTCCGGTCGCTCCGTTGTTGCGACCGGCCACGTTTCGCTATCGAGGGCTAGGGGTCGAGGAAGACCAAGAGCAGCGGCAGCGGCAGCAGCAGCAGCAGCAGCTACAGGAGAACTTGGAGGAGGACGAGAGTGAGGAGGAAGAGGAGCAAGAGGCCGAGGGGGACGACAACGACGACCCGACGGCCCGAACGCTCGCAGACGAGGAGGAGGAGCGCTACTCAGAGGATCAGGAGGACAAAAACGATGGGGTGGATAGGTATTTCGGGGAAGAGGATCGCGGTTACGAAATGGCGTCGCAACTCTGCCAGGACGGCGGCTCGCAAGGCGAGTCGAACCGCCGAGAGGGAGAGGAAGAAGAAGCAGGCGCCGACCCGGGGCAGGGGACTCGGGAGATTTGGCAAGAGGACGACGGCGCTGTCGGTGAAACTCGCGACGCGGATGTAGCCGACGATTACGACTACGACGATGACGAAGAAGACAAAGACTATGAAGAAGAAGAAGAAGAAGACGAAGACGTCCTCGCCGATGATGATGCGCTGTGGGACTGTTTTGATCACGCGGACTGGGAAATGTTTCACGTGGCCGCCAGAGACATTGATGAATACACAGACTCAGTCTGTGGATTTATCAGGAAATGCGTGGAAGATGTCGTCCCATCCAGAACAGTCAAATCCTTCCCAAATCAAAAACCCTGGATTAACGGAGATGTTCGCGCGGCACGGAACACCGCCTTTGCCTCCGCGAACACATCGGACTACAAACACGCACATTACCAACTCCGGAAGACGATCAAAGCAGCCAAACGTGAGTACAGGGACAGGGTGGAGCAACAGTTTGACAACCCTCGGAGTATGTGGCAGGGACTAAACACGATCACAGACTTTAGAGGGAAAACCAGCACACCACGGCCTCTCTATGTGAGGATCTAAACGTATTCTACGCTAGATTCGACACAGCGAACACCATGAGACCGGACAGTGTGCGCACCGCGGATGACGTCAGTGCGCACACTGTGTCTGAGGAGGATGTGCGGAGGTGCTTCAGGAAGGTGAACGCACGCAAAGCTACTGGTCCGGACGGGATTCCCGGCCGCGTCCTCAGGTCATGCGCGGCTCAGCTGGCTGGAGTGTTCACGCACATCTTCAACCTTTCCCTCTCTCTGTCTGTAGTCCCAGCCTGCTTCAAAATGGCCACCATCGTCCCTGTACCCAAATCCTCCACCATCTCCTCATTGAACGACTGGCGACCTGTAGCCCTGACCCCCATCGTAAGCAAATGCTTCGAGAAGCTGGTCAGGGACTTCATCTGCTCTGCACTACCCGACTCACTGGACCCTCTACAGTTTGCATACCGCCACAACAGGTCCACTGATGATGCCATAGCCCTGACACTACACACTGCCCTGTCACACCTGGAGAAGAGAGACACGTATGTGAGGATGCTGTTTGTAGATTACAGCTCAGCATTCAATACCATCGTTCCCTCGAAGCTGGACAGGAAACTGCAGGATCTAGGACTGAGCAGCTCCCTCTGCAGCTGGATCCTTAGCTTCCTGTCTGACAGACGCCAGGTGGTCAGACTGGGCAGCATCACCTCATCCCCCATCACACTGAACACTGGTGCTCCACAGGGGTGTGTACTGAGCCCTCTCCTGTACTCACTCTACACCTACGACTGCACAGCCACTAACAGCTCCAACATCATTGTGAAGTTTGCGGACGACACTACAGTGGTGGGTCTTATCACCAACGGTGATGAGACGGCTTACAGGGAGGAGGTCAGCGCCCTGACCCACTGGTGTCAAGACAACCATCTCACCCTCAACGTCGCAAAGACAAAGGAGTTGATAGTGGACTTCCGGAGGTGCAGAGAAGTACACACCCCCATCACCATCAACGGCGCTGCTGTGGAGAGAGTGAGCAGCTTCCAGTTCCTTGGAGTACATCTGGCTGAGGATCTTACGTGGTCAGTACACACAAACAAAACAGTGAAGAAGGCGCAGCAGCGCCTCTTCTTTCTCAGGAGACTGAAAAGATTCGGCATGAGCCCCCGCATCCTCAGGACCTTCTATCACTGTGCCATTGAGAGCATCCTCACTGGATGCATCACCACCTGGTATGGCAACAGCACCGCCTACAACTGCAAAGCTCTCCAGCGAGTAGTTCGGTGCTCTGAACGGATAATTGGAGGTGAGCTTCCCTCCCTCCAAGACATCTACAGGAAGCGCTGCCTGAGGAAAGCGGGGAGGATCATCAAGGACTCCAGTCACCCCAGCCATAAACTGTTCAGACTGCTTCCATCAGGAAGGAGGTTCTGCAGCATCCGGTCCCGTACCAGCAGACTGAGAGACAGCTTCTTCCACCAGGCCATCAGACTGCTGAACACGTCATAGACACCTCAGCTTCACTACTGGAACTTCAACATTATGCACTCCACACTGTATATAAATGCCACTTGTTTTGCACATATTCAACTCTGTATATTTTATATATTTTATTATTATTATTATTATTATTATTATTATTTTTTTTTTTTTTTTTTTTTTTTTTACTATTTAATTTGTAAAAATGTGTATACACACACACACACACACACACACACACACACACACACACACACACACACACACACACACACGTAGGAAAATATTTAGTATACACATCCAGAAATGCATACACTATTATATATTGTACATATATTTATTAGTTTCAGGTTGGCCACTCTTGTATTTTGCTCGTTTGTGTTGTTGTGTTTGCACATCTCTGTTGCTTGTGGGGCTCGCACACAAGAATTTCACTCGCATGTGCTGTGCCAGTGTGCCTGCACATGTGATGTGACAATAAAAGTGATTTGATTTGATTTGATTTGATGATGATGAAGAAGAAGAAGAAAAAGAAGAAGATGTCCTCGCCGATGATTATAACGATGACGATGAAGAAGAAGACAAAGACTATGAAGAAGAAGAAGAAGAATTAGAAGAAGAATTAGAAGAAGAAGAAGAAGATGAAGACGTCCTCGCCGATGATGATGAAGAAGAAGAAGAAAAAGAAGATGTCCTCGCCGATGATTATAACGATGACGATGAAGAAGAAGACAAAGACTATGAAGAAGAAGAAGAATTAGAAGAAAAAGAAGAATTAGAAGAAGAAGACAACGACGACCTCGACCCGCCAGGACGAGGCCCCACCGAAGAGGCCATGGCAGCGGCGCGAGACGAGGCCTCCACGTTCATGGCCTACTTCCCGCCGGAGATAGAGGACTCGGTGATCGGCATGACCAACCTGGAAGCGGACAGGCGCAGGCCCGCCATCGACGGATGGAAGCCCATGGGCCGCGTCGAGTTCCGAGCCTACGTGGGGCTGCTCATGCTCGCCGGCGTGTACAGGTCCCGGGGAGAGGCCTGCGAGAGCCTGTGGCACGCCGAGAGCGGCAGGTCCGTGTTCAGAGCCACGATGCCGCTCAAGACTTTTCGAGCCTACTCGAGTGCGCTGCGCTTCGACGACAGAGAGACCAGACGAGCCGGGCGAGGCGACGGCAACGGCGGCGATAGCTACGACAAACTGGCCCCCATCAGAGCCGTGTGGGATGAGTGGTGCGCGAGGTTGCCCGCCATGTACCGCCCGGGACCGGAGGTCACCGTCGACGAGAGACTGGTGCCGTTCAGAGGTACGTACGTGGTGTGTGTGTGTGTGTGTGTGACTGGGATAAGAGAGGAGGAATAGGAGCGGGAATGGCGAAAACAGGCTAGTTCGCTTCGTTGTATATTCGTGTTGGGTTCCGCGTTTGTGCTTTTGCATGACTCTTTATGTCTTCCACGCTTGCTTGGAAGACCAAGATCCTGTGCCGCGAGTGCCGAGTGCACGTGTGTACAAACTGCGCCGTTCTCTGTCAAACTCACGTCTCTTCTCCTTGTGTTTCTGCTCCAATCTCCCCCACACTTTCTCACATCTCTCTCTCTCTCTCCATCCATCCATCTCCATCTCTCTCTCTCTCTCTCTGTAACTGCTCCTGAAGGTTTTTCATGTTCGAAGTAGAATAAAGGGCCATGCTCCAACTGATGTTCAGCCAGTATTTTAATCTTCTTTTCACCAGCAAACACCGTGAAAAACTATGGTGAAATGATCAATGAAAAACACGGATATTACATCAGCAGAACAAAAATTACAACTCAAATAAAACATACACACAAAGTAAATGCACCAACATACCGTGTGCGCCTTTCTACTGAACATTCATGAGCAATTGTAGTCCATATTTTCTATATTTCCACCCTTTACACAGGCCAGCATTCTCTTTGTGGCTCGAGCCTTCAGTCTCTGGTGACATGTGCTCTTAATTGAGCCTCACCCCAAAGCATGCGCACCACAAAGCGCCACACTCAGGCCCACCAGTAGGTGGCGACAACACAACATGAATCCAGATTAAACACCAAATTTTTCAACATTGCAATCACATAATAATTACATTTCAATGCGACAGCTACACTGCCACCAAAATTACAAAGGATTTCTATTTACAAGTGTTAAACAAAATTAAATCCTGTAATTTTTAATAAATTGACAATCAAACATCAACTTATGTTACAAAAAAAACCACTTCTTAAATAAACTTATAGATCACATATTATGTTTGTGTTCTTAACCCTTGTACTACTTCACTGTAGTTTAGACCCTTTAACTAGTACCACTAGTTTCTGAACTGGTCTCTCAAGAAAAGAGACTTGTGTCAAACGTTCACCTTTCTTTCCCAGATCCTTTTGCCCTATTTGGATCTTAACCTTCCGCACTAAACCATCATCATCTTCATTGGCTTCAACCACCCTTGCCAATTTCCACTCATTTCTTGGAATATTGTCCTCCTTTAAAATCACTACATCTCCAACCTGTACATTTTGTTTAGGAGTATGCCATCGTTGTCTTAAACTAATGCTGGTTAGGTATTCCTTGCGCCACCTGCTCCAGAACAACTCTGTTAAATATTGCACCCTCCGCCACCTCTTCCTGGCGTACAAATCTTCTCTTACAAATCTACCAGGAGGCGGAAGTGGCACAGACTCTTTCATTGTGAGCAAATGATTAGGCGTCAAAGGCTCAGCACTGTTGGGGTCGTTGATTGTATCAGTAGTGAGTGGACGATGGTTCAAAATTGACATGGCCTCATAGAAGAAAGTTCTCAATGAGGTGTCATCCAACCTCCCTGTGGCTTGGGCTAGGACAGAACTCATGACATTCCTAACAGTGCGGATCTGTCGTTCCCAAATGCCTCCTCTGTGACTAGCTTCAGGAACATTCATTTGAAAGTCACACTGGTTTTTAGCTAGATAAGTAGAAATCATCTCCTTGTCTAATTCCAACAGACCCTTCTTGAACTCGTTCTTAGCTCCGACAAAATTTGTCCCTTGGTCAGAACGAATCTGTCTGACTGTGCCTCTGATTGCTATGAAGCATCTTAAAGCGTTTATAAATGCGTCAGTGGAGAGATCCTCCAACATCTCAATGTGCGCGGCTCTCGAGCTTAAACACGTAAACAATAGGCCATACCTCTTCCATTCCTTTCGACCTTGTTTCGTGTAGAAGGGACCGAAAACATCAACTCCAGTGTAGGTGAATGGGGGCGAAGGATCCACTCTGTCAAATGGCAAGTCAGCCATGCGTTGTTCTTCAGCTGGCCCACGCACTTTTCTACAATTGACACACCCTTTAATGTATTTGGCCACTACCTTACTGCCACCTATGATCCAATAGCCACTTTCCCTGAGTTTGTTCAGAGTTTGGCCTCGGCCTTGGTGTTGCGTTTTCTTGTGACAGTGGTCAAGAACAAGTTGTGTGACAATGCCTTCCTTTGGAAGGATTACTGGATGATTCAATGCAAATGATGCTGAGGACTTTCTCAACCTTCCTCCAACCCTAAGCAAGTTGTCTGCCAAAATAGGATCAAGTTGATACATTTTATGAGTTTTTGGTAGTCCAGCTGAGTTTTGACTGAACCATTTGAGCTCTTCTTTAAAGACTTCCCTCTGTGCTGCCTGGAGGAGTACAAAAGCGGCCATTTGTCTTTCTTTTACACTAATGGGTCCTGAGTTATCTCTCCTTGCAAGTCTTTTAATTCTTGCCACAACGTTAAGAGCTGTATCCCAATTGGAAAATCTTGAGAACCTCTCAAGAAAGCTGTTTTCTTCAAGGGCATTTGTCTTCAGGACCTTTACTTCTGGGTCCCCAACAAGAAGATTAGGGGAATGTTGGTTTGTGACAATTTCCCTTTCCCATAGGAATTTAGGTCCAGTGAGCCAATTCGAGCTTAGCAGATCTGCCACCTTGAGGCCCCTAGACACGTGATCAGCTGGATTTTGATCAGATTCAATGTAAAACCATTGCTTCGGATCAGTAGAGTCTCTTATTTTCTGAACTCGATTTGCCACAAAGACATGAAAGCGACGAGCATCATTTTTTATGTATCCAAGCGTCACTTTAGAATCTGTCCAGAAAAACTCCTCGTCAATTTTCCGCTCGAGCTCTGACCTGAGGAAGTTACTTACAGCTGCAGAAACTGCAGCTGCAGTGAGCTCAAGGCGTGGGATAGTGATTATTCTTGTGGGTGCCACTCTGGCTTTACCCATGACCAGTGCACAATGCACGTTCTTATCAGCAACAATCCTGATGTATGAACATTGTCCATAGCCACTGCTGCTGGCATCCGAAAAATGATGCAGCTCAATTTTTTTGACCTTGCCAAAGTTCTCAGGAACAAGGCATCTTGGTATTTCAATCCTTTTTAGATTCTCCAAGTCACCGAGCCATGCTTTCCATTTGGTCTCTAGTGCCGGAGGAATAGGATCATCCCATCCCACTCCGCGTTTGCACATTTCCTGGAGTACTTGTTTTCCTGTCAAAATGTAGGGTGAGAGAAAACCTAACGGGTCATACACACTAGCAACTGTTGCTAGAATTCCTCGGCGTGTGGCTGGCCTTTCTTTGAGGGCTACACTGAATGAGAACACGTCAGCCTCTATGTTCCACTTTACTCCCAGCACACTTTGCATTTGAATTACAGAGTAGTTCAGGTTTACATCTTTGGTCTTGCTGGCTCGTTCTGTTTCTGGGATAATGCTCATGACCTCCTTGTTGTTGCATGCAAATTTGTGCAAGCGCAGTTTCCCTTTTGCACAGACCTCTTGTGCTTCACAGACCAGCTGCTTGGCTTCCCTGACTGAATCAATGCTGATTAGCCCGTCATCCACATAAAAGTTTTTGTGAATGAATCTGGCTGCCAGCGGGTAGTCCTTTTTTTGTTCCCTGGCGAGATACTTCATGCCATAGTTAGCACATCCCGGTGATGATGCCGCTCCAAAAATGTGCACTCGCATGCGATACTCCTTAGGCTCAGTATCTGTATTCCCGTCCTTCCACCACAGAAACCTTAAGAAGTCTCGATCCTCTGGGTTGACATGGAAGCGATGAAACATTTTTTCCACATCACACATAATTGCTATTTGATGCTCTCGAAATCTGCACAAAACCCCTGCCAGAGCATTAATCAAGTCTGGGCCTGTGAGTAGGTGGTCATTTAAAGAGATGCCTTCGTGTTTAGCAGAGCAGTCGAAAACAACTCGAATTTTCTCTGGCTTCCTGGGATGATACACGCCATGGTGCGGAATGTACCATGTGTTACTACCTGATGTGCCATCTGCTTCCTCTGCATCACCATCTTTAAAGACACTATTCATGAACTTGATGTAGTCTTCCTTGTACTTTGGGTTCTTATCCATTTTTCCTTTTAAACGTTTCAAGCGAAACATTGCAAGCTGCTTGTTATTTGGAAGCTGTGGGCGTTCTCTAAAAGGCAGAGGCATTTCTAAATGGCCTTCCTCATTGTAGTGAATGTTCTCATTCAGCATCTCTAGAAACTGAATGTCCTCTTGAGATACACTCCCTTCTTTATGGTTTGTGTCCAGAAAGTCATTTTCAAGTGCTTTAATCACAGAAGCAGGCGTGACAGATGGCAGCTCCTTTACTGTGACACGATGACAGATCCCTGCTGCTCCCATTGAACTTTTCCATGGCTTAATGGCTCCCACGATACTCCACCCTAAGTCTGTTTTTATTGCATAGGGATCATAATCCTTTCCTGGTATGACTTCCCTTGGCTTTAGCGCTCTTGCACAGTCGTAACCGATGAGAAGAGCTATAGGACAGTCCAAGAGATCTGGCATTTCATTTGCAATGCTAAGTAGATGGGGCCACTTCTTTGCTGTCTCTCGAGTTGGAATAGTGTGTTTCTCCAATGGAATGTACTCTTGAGTGTAGGTTGGTGGCAAGTCAATGTACTTTTCTGAGTTGTACCCTCTTACCCTCAGTCCATCCACTCTTTGACTAGGTACAATCGAACACCTGTCAGTCATTGTTGTCAGCTTTAGCTTCACTGGTTCCCTGCTTGCCTGTATCTTTTCACAAATATCTTGGTCAATAAATGTGTTGCTGCTTTGGGTGTCTAGCAGAGCATAAACCAATGTCTCTTGATTCTTCGCTGATGAAGAAAGCCACACTGGAACAATCATTGAAGTGCAATCATTGTTGCCCACTCTCACACTGCACGATACGGTGGCTGCATTCTCCTCTTCTGATGGTGGTTCAGGTTCATCTCCCAGTGGAGGATCTTCATGGAGAGGAGAAGGGTGGCTTCGTCTGCAGACATTACATGTTGCTCTCTGTCGACAGTTTTTGGAAATGTGGCCGACTCGCAGACAAGCAAAGCACATATTGTTGTCCCTAATAAACTGTTTCTTTTCTTCAAGCGGCATTGCTGTAAACTTTGCACATTTATAGATAAAATGATTTTGCTTGCAGCAGATACATTCAAGTTTCCGTTTGTTCTGAGTTGAGGAAGGGTTGGGTTTTGATTTTCTTTGGCTCTGAACTGGAGTTGTGTTCTTCACATCTTTAGACCCATTTGCTGATGTCACCAGGACACTGGCCTTCAGACGTTTTTGTTCTTTCTCAGGTTTTTCAAATGTGTTTTTTAAGGCAAACAGAGAAGAAACAGGATTACATGCTATACGCGCCTCTTCAGCCACAAAGTCCGCAAATTCTGCAAACCCTGGATATGCCTTTTCTTCATCCAGTAATTTTGTGACATAACGATTCCAGCGGGTTGTGGCCCAGTCAGGAAGTTTCAGCAATATTTTTTGATTTTCTTCACAATCATCTAAAACCTTGAGGCCTTGGACGTGAGGCATAGCATTCTTACAAGAAATGAGGAAATCACTAAACTCTCTCAATTTAAGTGACTCCTTTGGACCAATCTTTGGCCAACTGCTTAGTTTTCCCCTAAAGGCTCTTTGAACTACAAATGGGTGTCCATAGCGTTTGTTCAGAGCATCCCAAGCTTGTTTGTAAGCTTCCTCGTCACTTCGATAAAATGTCCCTTCTAAAACACAGAGAGCTTCTCCACCAATGTACTTCTTCAAGTAGAACAGCTTATGGGCTGAATCTGTGCAGCTAGTCTCGATAAGCGCCTTAAAGCAAGTGCTCCACTCAACAAATTTAAGTGGGTCTCCTGTAAATGTAAACGGCTCTGGCACTGGGAGTCTAGACATTACTAAGGACTCTTTTAATGCCTGCACCAGAGAGAGGTCACTTTCTTTTGGCACCACTTGAGTATCATAGTGAGGGGCGTGAACACTTTGTGAGGTCAGGATGAATTTACCTTCAGAGTGAGGAGGTGCAGTGCTCTGAGGAACTTGGGTGCATGGGGGACTGCTAAGTGGTTTAGGAAGCTGGCTGAAAGACAAAGTACTCCTTACTTCACAATTTCTTATTTCAGCATTCATTTTTGATTCCTCTTCAGCATATACATTGTATTCTGCCTGAATGACCTCAAGATCTCTTTGATTTTCCAACATTTTCAATTGCTCTTGTTGAGCTAATATCTCCTTTCTCCGGGCAGATATTTCCATTTCTCTGTTTATTTCAGCTTGCTTTGATGCCAGTCGTGCTGCTGCCTCTGCTTTCCTTGCAGATACATGACTTCCTTGCTGACTATGGCTGTGCTGGCTATTTCTTCCAGCTCTAGACACAGTTGAGCCATAAATTGATTCTGCACCTTCTCTTTGGAGTAACTGAAGGAGTGATTCTTTTACAGCTCCTGCATCAAACTTTTTGTCAACATCTGCGTAACGCCTTTTCAGAAGTATCATCATCTCAGCAGAAACTGAAGTACAGCTATCCATCTTTCTTCTCATATCTTGAGATGGTGTAGTCAGTGCACGTAAAGCCACATAATCTTGCTGTAGGTCTAACTCACATTTTTCTACTGACTTGATCATTTCAGCTAATTCTGCTTTAGAACATTCTTCTTTAAGTTTGGACCTAGTGAGCTGAATTTCTGCCTTAAAGTTTAAATATGTTGACATAAACTTTCTTTCTTTGCTTGTTATCTCTGTCTGTTTAAACTCACGCATTTTTTCTGTTAGTTGCCTTTGACGGTCTGTCCGTCTCACCTCTGCGTCAGGTTTAGATGATGGCTGAGGCAGCCCTATTTTGTGTATTTCAAGGTCTCCATAAATTTCTCCTATGCGTGCTTCAACTTCTTCTCTTTCTGCATCTTCAAGTTCAGTTTCTAATTTCTTTTCTAACTGTGCCTTTTCATCTTCTAAGGCTATAAGTATTTGCTCAAGGATATGAGTTTCTTGTGTACTCTGCTCCATTACAATGTTTTGAACCAACAACTTAGAACAATAAAAGGAAACTTACCCAGAGTACACTACCTTAAATATCAAACAGCACAGTAATAAACTTTCAATAAATGAACAAATGTACAATATCTACACCATACAATTTTCTTTTTGGCCTTTTCTTAGATCTCTTTATGCAGTTCAAACGTTTCGCTGATGTAAGAACTCACAGTCTACTCTTCCACGTGGGCTGCCGTCTTGGAAGAATGGCGTGCAGGGCTCTGGCTGCTTGCTCCATAACAGGCCACGTTTTTCACTGTAACTGCTCCTGAAGGTTTTTCATGTTCGAAGTAGAATAAAGGGCCATGCTCCAACTGATGTTCAGCCAGTATTTTAATCTTCTTTTCACCAGCAAACACCGTGAAAAACTATGGTGAAATGATCAATGAAAAACACGGATATTACATCAGCAGAACAAAAATTACAACTCAAATAAAACATACACACAAAGTAAATGCACCAACATACCGTGTGCGCCTTTCTACTGAACATTCATGAGCAATTGTAGTCCATATTTTCTATATTTCCACCCTTTACACAGGCCAGCATTCTCTTTGTGGCTCGAGCCTTCAGTCTCTGGTGACATGTGCTCTTAATTGAGCCTCACCCCAAAGCATGCGCACCACAAAGCGCCACACTCAGGCCCACCAGTAGGTGGCGACAACACAACATGAATCCAGATTAAACACCAAATTTTTCAACATTGCAATCACATAATAATTACATTTCAATGCGACAGCTACATCTCTCTCGCCATCTCTCTCTCTCTCTCTCTCTCTCTCTCTCTCTCTCCATCTCCATCTCTCTCTCTCTCTCCATCTTCATCTCTCTCTCTCTCTCTCTCTCTCTCTCCATTTCCATCTCTCTCTCTCTCTCTCTCTCTCTCTCTCTCTCTCTCTCTCTCTCTCTCCATCAGGACGGTGTCCGTTCAGACAGTACATGCCCAGCAAGCCGGCCAGGTACGGGCTCAAGATATGGGTGGCGTGCGACGCGCGTTCCAGCTACGTGTGGAAGATGCAAGTCTACACCGGCAAGCCCGACAAGCGCGGCCCTCCCGAAAAGCACCTGGCCACTCGAGTGGTCGTGGACCTCACCGAGGGACTGACTCCGGGACGCAGCGTCACGTGCGACAACTTTTTCACCTCGCGCGAGCTCGCCGACAGGCTCTATCGCGAGAGAGGCCACACCGTGCTGGGCACTCTGCGGTCGAACAGACCCGAGATCCCCAGAGAGCTGCGCTGCGCCAAGGGCAGGGCCGTGGGCTCCGTCGAATCCGTGGTACTCGGCGGCTCCGCGGGACGAGGAGGAGGAGGAGGACGAGGACGAGGACGAGGGCCCGACACGATCATCCTCTCCTACGTGGCCAAGAAGAACAAGAACGTGCTGCTCCTCACCACAGCTCCCCGTTACCACCATCGCTCCGGCCCCGAGCCCCGGCCTAGCCGCCGCATCGGCGACAGCAACAGCATCATCATCAGCAGCAGCAGCGGCGGCGGCAACAAAAGCAGCGACAGAAGCGGCGCAAAACCGCCCTTGGTGCTGCATTACAACCGCACCAAGGGAGGTGTCGACAACCTGGACAAGGTCGTGAGCACGTACAGCTGCAGGAGAAAGACCCGCAGGTGGCCCGTGGCCCTTTTCCACAACATGGTCGACGTGGCGGCCTACAACGCGTTCGTGTTGTGGAGGGAAATTCACCCCGACTGGATGCCGGGCAAGCTCAACAGACGACGGCTCTTCCTCGAGCGACTGGGCAAAGCGCTCGCGCGCCCCATGCTCGAAGCCAGGGCTTTAGCGCGAGGAGGAGGAGGCGGCAGAGTCGCGGCCCGAGGCGCTACCACCGAGGCAGCCTCTAACGCTACGCCACGCGACTCCTCTCCGGTCAAGAGGCGAAGGTGCCGCGTGTGTCCCAGGAGCAAAGACGTCAAGACCAAGATCCTGTGCCGCGAGTGCCGAGTGCACGTGTGTACAAACTGCGCCGTCACGTACTGTCCCAACTGCACCGCTTCTTCCCGCACCGCCGCTCCCCAGACGCCACCGACGCCGTGATAACACAAGCGCCCCACGGTGGTCCTAGCGACCCCCCCCCCCACCCTATCATCATCATCACCATAACACACATATGCCCCGAGGGGGTCCTAGCGACCCCCACCCTATCATCATCATCATCATCATCATCATAACACATATATGCCCCGAGGGGGTCCTAGCGACCCCCACCCTATACTCATCATCATCATCATCATAACACATATATGCCCCGAGGGGGTCCTAGCGACCCCCACCCTATCATCATCATCATCATCATCTGCCCCGAGGGGGTCCTAGCGACCCCCACCCTATCATCATCATCATCATCATCATCATCATAACACATATATGCCCCGAGGGGGTCCTAGCGACCCCCACCCTATCATCATCATCATCATCATCTGCCCCGAGGGGGTCCTAGCGACCCCCACCCTATCATCATCATCATCATCATCATCATCATCAATACCATCCTAATAACAACACACACACACACACACACCCCTCGGGGGGTCACCACGACCCACGCCCCGAGAACAGGCGGGCACACAAGGGTTAAAGGAACATATACAAACAACAGTTAGTTTTGTATGTGACTCACACCTGGTCAATCTCACATCACTGTGTTGCAGCAAAAAGATTAATCAGGTGTGTCCCTGATTGTTGCCTAATTGTATTTACCCTTGTTAAGATGAGACGTTTTTCTAAGAATTACAGTTTCCCAACAGTTACGCAAATGAGATTAAATCATCTCTTGCAACTGTGTATAAAAAGCTCTGCTGTCAGTACAACATTACCACAATCATCCACATCTCTGAGACAGTCTGCTGAAGTTGTGAAGACCTGACGGTAACATTTCTCATCAATCTCTTATTGCTTCTCTGTTTTCAGTATAATGTTGGTTGAATGGTGATTTTGCAGATGGTTTTCACCACATCTCATCTGAAATATTGTTAACAGGTGAAATCACTGAAACCATGATCAAGGTTGTGTTTCTGCTTGGATGCCTGCTGAGCCTTGCTCTGGCAAATCCTGTAAGTGTAACATGTCTGTAGAATGATATATCTTGCACTGTGCGTGTAACTGTGTAACCAGAGACTGTATAAAACTGTTTGTTTTTAAACAGGACGACTCAGCACACGAGCGCGATGCACGTTCTTCATCTAGGGAGGGGGTGAGTCTCATGTTTGTCTTTCTAGGTTTGAACATTAGACACACTTGACTCTCTGATATTTACATATCTCTAAGAAGTTATTCACCAGAGAATGCATTATCACATGTAATAATATATATTACTGATTCTCTTGCAGATTACTGGGCCTTCCCTAAATCGTCTTACCCTGCTCCTACCTTTTCTACAGAATCCAGCACTTCTGCAGAATTCAACGCTCCTTGCTTTGCTTCTTGCTGCTATACGATAAGCTGCTCCTTAACCAACAGCTATTACTGCCACAAAGGAGGAATTGAAAACGAACAAACAATGAATAAAAACCTATGTTAAATTGCACTGGGATTTTTTTATTTATTTACATACTTATTTCTGAGTGACTCTGTTTTAAAAAAAGTTAAAAAAAAAACAAAAAAAACAAGAAAAGATTATTCTAGTCAATATAAACGACATCTCCTTGTTCATGCAGTTTCTCCCAAATCACACACTTTTGTCTGATCATTACCCAATAACACGAAGAAGACCGACCTGGAGCCAAGTGTCGTTCCACCCACTTGACCTCCGTCAGACTCTCAGCCAGGTTCCCCATAGCACTCCTTTTATTGTGGTTACATGAATATGCATAGGTTCATTAACATATGACGTTTCATACACACAAAGAGTACCGTGCGTTGTGTGTGTGTGCCAGGAGTCTAGTGGTCCATCTAAACAAAAGGCTCTTACACTCAAACAGATATACGTGTGTTTGCTATACCATATATCAGCAAGAGAAGATACGACCTCTCCTAGGAGGTGTGTGATCTATGCCAGAACACTCCGTAGAGGAGTGAACACCCCCCCCCCCCCTCTTCATGCTACACAGAGTTGTTACAGACCTCCTAGGATGACACATTCTTTCAACAAATGATTATATACTTCTAAGCATATGAGTAAATATTTCTAAGCATAAATGATAATGAACAATACAAATCTAACAGTGCACCTTAAAGCTGATACAGTGGTCCCTCATTTATCGTGGGAGTTACGTTCTAAAAAATAACCTACGATAGCTGAAATCGCTGAAGTAGCCAACTGTATTCTCTCTTTTTTTTTTTTTTACAATTATTATAGATGTTTTAAGGCTGTAAAACCCTTCACTACACACTATACACTTTTCTCAGACAAGCATGAACATCTTTACGCTTTTCTCTCTTGTTTAAACACTCAAAGTTCAAATCTTTGTAGAAAAACAAGTCTAGTATTCCAGAATGAAATCAAGGCTAAAAAACTGTTTTCAGGTCTAGAACATGGGAACAGAGCAGCTGCAAGAGAATTCAACATTAATGCATCAATGGTACAGAAGTAGAGGAAGCAAGAAGAATGAGTTGTGTAAAGTTTGACTTTTCGGACTGTTTTGTTTCGCTTAATGCGCCTTATAATCTGAAAAATATGGTAATTTCTACTTTCCGTTAGCATGTCCAGAAGTCCAACTTTTTGTGCGATTGTTAGCAGCCTCCTCTGCCTTTTGGGTGCTACCGCAGGTGCCTTTGACGGTGCAAAACATTTCATCAACATTGTTGTGTTTGTTGGGGAGAAAACTTACAAACATGCAGTACAGCACTTCAGAGTCACACTGCTAGCGATCGAAGATTTTTGTAAATTTGACAAGCTGAACGCATTCTGTACTGTACAGGAAACCCGGCACAAGATTGGACGCAGAACACAATGCGCTGTGCAAACAAAAACTAAAACAAACTATGCAAAATTCTACCAAAAAACATTTGCGATACAGCGAGGCCGTGAAAGGTGAACCACATTATAGCAAGGGACCGCTGTAACTCGTATGCTGCAGAAGAAATTGCACCTTACTAATTTAGAAGATCATCGTTTAGCCTGGAAAGCCAGTTTGCATCTGTATAAAAAAAGGCTATATAATAATACTAGAGAACATCTTACTATTCATCACTGATTGATGGAAATAAGAACAACCATAGGTTTCTCTATAACACTCTAGCCAGACTGAGAAAACCCGGGGCTCTGTTGAGCCAACAGTCGTTTAACGTCAACTAGTGATGACTTTGTGAATTTCTTCACGTGTAAAATTTTAAACATTGAAGAAAAAAATTGCCCATAATCATCTCACAGATGTAACATTATGTACAGCTACTTTCAGTAGGAAAAATGACAAAAGCTTTGTCCAAAAACTTGTGTGTCATGGCTGTGTGAAGGCAGGCAGGAAAGGTGGACCAAAAAGCAGGACTCACAGAGGCACAGGTGTACTCAAAACCCTCAGCTTTATTGTGGGAATGCAGACTGAACAAAGAACTAACTAGACTGGAATGCAAACAAACTAGCAGGCAGGCAAACAGAACACACAGGGTGGTATGAGGATGAACAGACGTTAACGATGCCACACTGACACAAAGACACACTGGGCTTAAACACACTGAAGGAGTCATCAAGGAATTAAAGACACAAGGGGAACAGCTGGGAGGGATAAGACCTAACAAGACAGGGGGAATAAAGCTAGAAACACTGACAAAGACAGGAACATGAACCTTCAAAGTAAAACAGGAAACAAGACACACTTTACAAGGACACGGACTCGACAAAGTAAGACAGACTAGACGCTGAATTAAACCGGCAATAATAACAAAATACAACCCGAACCTTAGTCATAATGCAAAAACATACCAGAATAACTGAAACACAGATTCATAATTCAAAAATAAACCAAAGCATAAGGAGCTCAAAATGCTGGGTTGATCCGACCCAGGACCGTGACATTATGGGCCAAACTGTACAATAAAAAGGTGTTTGTGAAAAACCCAAAACAAATTTTGTGTCTGCCTGATTTTCACTGATGAACTTTATTTTGCAGCTACCAAACACAACAGTGAGCAGAAAGACTAAAGAAAAAGTCAAGATTCAGTTTAGAAAAGAGAAAAACTAAAGCAAAACAAGCAACATTATGTGCTTTAAGGTGCCAATTTGAGAGGTATACCAGGGAATCAGGTACTGGTTGAAGCCTTTCTTTTTCAGAAGAGCTACAGTATCCAGAGTTGTACATAGTGAAGAAGTAGCGTTCAGCTAGCTACACTGCACTGTTGGCACAACAACATTTTTAATCTTAGTTTAAGACAGAGTCACTCAAAAATAAGCACTGATTTTCAATAATCCTGTAAATAAATGACAAAAGAACCCCAGTGCAATTCAACATAGGTTTTTATTCATTGTTGGTTTGTGGCAGTAATAGCTGTTGGTTAAGGAGCAGCTTATCGTATAGCAGCAAGAAGCAAAGCAAGGAGCGTTGAATTCTGCAGAAGTGCTGGATTCTGTAGAAAAGGTAGGAGCAGGGTAAGACGATTTAGGGAAGGCCCAGTAATCTGCAAGAGAATCAGTAATATATATTATTACATGTGATAATGCATTCTCTGGTGAATAACTTCTTAGAGATATGTAAATATCAGAGAGTCAAGTGTGTCTAATGTTCAAACCTAGAAAGACAAACATGAGACTCACCCCCTCCCTAGATGAAGAACGTGCATCGCGCTCGTGTGCTGAGTCATTCTGTTTAAAAAAAACATGCAAATGTATTGTTTGGATATGATAGGATAGGAGCACTGACACAGTCTCTGGTTACACAGTTACACACACACAGTGCAAGATATATTCATATATTACAGATAACATCACTAGCACAGTCTTCAGGCATATTACACTTACAGGATTTGCCAGAGCAAGGCTCAGCAGGCATCCAAGCAGAAACACAACCTTGATCATGTTTTCAGTGATTTCACCTGTTAACAATATTTCAGATGAGATGTGGTGAAAACCATCTGCAAAATCACCATTCAACCAACATTATACTGAAAACAGAGAAGCAATAAGAGATTGATGAGAAATGTTACCGTCAGGTCTTCACAACTTCAGCAGACTGTCTCAGAGATGTGGATGATTGTGGTAATGCTGTACTGACAGCAGAGCTTTTTATACACAGTTGCAAGAGATGATTTAATCTCATTTGCGTAACTGTTGGGAAACTCTAACTCTTAGAAAACATTCTCATCTTAACAAGGGTAAACACAATTAGGCAACAATCAGGGACACACCTGATTAATCTTTTTGCTGCAACACAGTGATGTGAGATTGACCAGGTGTGAGTCACATACAAAACTAACTGTTGTTTGTGTATGTTCCTTTAAGTATAATTGTCTAACCTTTAAAATATAGGGGTAATGGTTACCAGGTCCTATCTATCTATATATCTATCTACTGGCTTTTTAAAAAATGTAAAGAAACTAGAAAATAATCAGGTGTTGTATATTACCACCGTTCAGGGGTGGGTCTGTGACCCAGCATTTTGTGTTATTTTATATTGTTGAGTTTTCTTTTATTCTGTTAAGTTCTATTATTATTATTCAAAATGGTTAAAATCACACACAGGTGTATCACGTCAGGTGCACAGGATCAGTACATTGTTACCCAGCATTATAAAGGAGACTTGTCCTATTGCAACCTCAGATTTAGTTTGGTATGCTCCTCACCTTTTAAGTGTTGAGATGAGCGCCATAGTGAGATCTAATAACTGTCTGACGCCCTAAGAAAGAAGACTGTGGCCACTTATGAGTCTGGTAAGGGATTTAAAAAAGATCTCAAAAGAATTTGACATCAGCCGTTCCACCATCTGGAAAAGTATTTACAAGTGGAGGACATTCAAAACAACTGTCACCATGCCCAGGTCTGGCCCGCCAAGCAAATTCACCCCCAGAGCAGACCGCAAGGTGCTCAAAGAAGTCATCAAAAAGCCTAAAATGTCATCACTGGAGCTACAGGAGGCTCTGGCTGCTGTCGATGTGAAAGCGCATGACTCTACTATCAGAAAGACACTACACAAGTTTGACTTTCATGGGAGGTGTGCAAGGAGGAAACCTTTGCTCTCTAAGAGAAACATTAAGACCAGACTGAAGTTTGCCAGGACAAACGTAGACAAACACCATGACTTCTGGAATAATGTTCTTTGGACAGATGAATCTAAAGTGGAATTATTTGGAACCAGAACAGTAGACATGTTTGGCATAAACCAAATACAGCCTTGCAAGAAAAGAACTTCATACCAACTGTGAAGCATGGAGGTGGCAGTATCATAGTTTGGGGGTGCTTATCTGAGGCACCACCTGGCCAGCTCACCATCATAGAATCCATCATGAAGTCTGCTGTGTGTGAGGAGTGGGGCAAACTTTCTTCTGATCGATGTCAGAGACTGGTAAAAGGCCACAAAAGGTGTCTCACTGAAGTTATATCAGCCAAAGGTGGCAACACTAGTTATTAGGGGGGGTAGAATGTCCTAACTTTTTCCTCCATTAAAATACACAATTTTTGTTCCTTTTTTTGTTTTTTGTTTCCAGTAATACATGAAAACATAATTGGACAGTGATATGTGAACATTTCTTAATTAAGAGCTGATAATTTAATGCGGTGCCCTTATTTTCTCACATGACTGTTGTAAAAGTACCAGACACACACGAGGATTGTGCTCACTATTATTGCGTTTTCTTGACAGTTGTGAACTCAAGGAAAACAGTCTGTTCCAGTCGAGCTCTCTCTCTCCCGGCTCGAATCTGGCTTCACTATATAGAGAAATAGAAAGAGGCTGTGTCCCAATTCAGTGTCTGCACGCTTGAAGTACACGCACTACGCGTAATATAAGTACGAGAAGTGCGGAAGTGAGAGGCTTGTGAAATGGGACTGTCTAGCCTTTGTCGCGCTTTTCAGGTTGCCTAGCAACCATGATACTAACCGCGAGAAACATTACATACAGCATTGTTTGACATAAATGAAGGAGAAAAGATGTTTTGTTGGTCATTCAGTTTTTGTGCTGACATCACTTAGTCAGAGATTAGTTGAGTATCTGAGGCTGATACCACGGAACTGTAAAACATGATTGTTGGGCTTCATTTTACTGAACAGTCATTTCAAGATTAGTTAATAAATAACAATTAGCTAATGTTGGTCATGAGACTAAAATCATCTCACTGCGGTAATGTAAATATAATATGGCCAATATTATATGTATTGTCAGATTATTATGAGATATATATATATTACAGAATATATTACAGCAGTGAGCTTGAACTGTGGGTCAAAGATTTAAGTTGCATTTATTTAAATATCCTATCACCTTAAATCTTCACTCAAAGACAAGTATCTTTGACAGTGTATATATAGATGTATCATATATAAGAGACAAATATTGTTCGTTTAATATATTGGCATTACAAAATTTGGCTCACCGCTTACATACATGTGGGGCAGGGATAGCCCAGTAGGTAGAGTGGTGGCCCCATGATCGGAAGGTCGGGGGTTCGATTCCCCTGAACAGCTACCCTGAGGTACCCCTGAGCAAGGTACCGTCCCTACACACTGCTCCCCGGGCGCCCAATGGCTGCCCACTGTGTCACTGAGTGAATGGGTTAAAATGCAGAGAGGATTTTCCCCACGGGGATCTATAAAGTACACTTTCTTTCTTCCTAAAAGCAAAATGTACGAGCTGTGAAAACTGTTTCTGATAGAATGAAGAGTAGACTGATATATGAAATATTCCTTTATTGGGTGAGAAAATCAGACCATGTCATAACTGCTTTAAGTCATACAGAATAGATATCAGAGCCTTAAACAGGCTGACTTCTGCTAAATGGGTCAAACTGGGCAGAAAGTCTACAAACACATAACATCCTTATAGAATATGATGTAACACTATAGATCAACTTACCTCAGAATATATAAAGCATATAAACAATTACAGCAATACGACACAACAAACACAGCAGTACTACTAATCCAAAATACTCAAAGCTTCATAGAACTGAAACAAACATTCATTTTTAGCTCCATTCTGCTGCTGATACATACTTTAGGTTTCTGAACATTAAACTTGTTGCTGGCTTTCATAGTGTGTAACCTGAAGGCCCTGAGTACTTTCTCCCACACTGAAAACACTGGAATGATAAAATTATTTGAACATTACCTAATAAGACTGATTCAGGACACACAATTAGTTATTTTAAACTTTCCTAGCAGTCCTTCACAAACAGGGAACAGTCTGTCTATTCTCTCCATCTGTCGTCAGCTGCTGGCTTTTCCTCCTCCTCTTCCTCACACACTGCTGAGTTTGTCTGAGATGATTTGTCTGAGATGATGTGCAGCAGTGTGTCCCTCAGTCTGTCCTCACTCTGGACACTTGCAGTTGTCACACATGGAAATCAAATGTGTGATAAGCTGCAGGATTCAACTGGTCTCTGAATGCTATTGACACCCTTTTCTCAACGAGAAGTCTGGGCTCGGGAGAGCCTGAGTGCCCTAGAGGGACTTTCCCTGCCGGATACACGATGGACGGGTGGCAGAACTGGAGGGTCATGTGCCTGGCAGGACTGTCGATCGAGGACGCTGAAGATATCTATCTATTCGGAACCGTGATAACAGGGTTCTTGCTGATTGGAGTTGGCTTAGCCCTGGCTTATCGGAGAAATAAAAGAGCAGAACCGGCTGTTCAAACCCCCCCAAGGCTGCCCGCTGGAATCGAAGCGATGGGACGAGGCGCGACCTCTCACAACGAACGTAATATGGTCAACACCTTGGAGACGCTTGCATCGGCTGTGAAGGCTCAAAGCAACAACATTGAGTGTGTGGGGGGATACATCAAAGAGAGGCCTGCTCAAAATGGGACCCTTGAGCGACAGTTGGAAGACATCGCGGAACGGATCACTGCAGTTGTGAGGTCTCAGAATCAAAAGAATGACAACACCATGGAACAGAAGTTTGATACCATCATGGGGAGGCTCGCGGCTCTCCAACGGGAGATCGAGAGGCCAGTGTCGGAGTGTTAGGGCAGCCTGAAAATTCTCCTGGGCTGCTCGCATGGAAATTTACAAAATCAACATCGAGATTGAGGACCCCCATAACGGCACCAGCTGCAGGCCCAAGGCTGGAGCCGAACAATCACTCCCTGATAACGACTGTGTTACGGCTATTCTTCCCGTCCCATGCAAGGACACCTGGATTGCCTGGAGGACTGTTTACTTAACCTGATAGGCCGAAGGACACTGTCTCAGCTAAACTATGGACACGCACACACATACACTTACACTGATAAGCACTCACTCATCCCCCCTCCCTTTCCAACGCCTTCGATGCTTGTTGCCCCCTGGGAACACGAGGCGGGTCGCGGCCCGTGCTGTCAAATAGATGACGGCGCCGTCGTAGGATGGCTGCTGTGTTGCCTGGGGTTACTCCTCATCCCCTACCCATCCCTGTGGCTTGTCATGTCTTCCATAATGTTGTGCTATGGACATTTATGTGCTTTTTGTGCAGAGGAGGTTTTTTTGTTTCCTGTTCTCGTGCTGTCCTACCATGGAAGCACAGCATGAGTGGAGGTCTCTTTTTTTCCTCTTGTACCTTCCCGTTGTTGTGTACATTTCAGTGTTTTTCTGTAACGCTACCGATCTCCGACTTGTAACCCCGTGTGATGTCTGTGTTATGTGTGTAAGGTCAGGGGGGGTTTCCATCTCGCTGCGGGGCAACCTGCATGTGACAAATAAAAGCTGTTTCATTCATTCATTATGGAGAAAAAAAAAACAGAGGAGAAAACAAACAAAAAAGAGCAACATAATAAATACAGCACCATCACAATAAACTAGCCAGCAGTAGATACTAAATATTAAACGCTATTGTGCAGCACGCAAGATAGACAACGTACAATGTGCTTTGAGGCAGCAGCCAAGAAAGGTGTAGTCCGCGTCTGTGAACACCCATGTGTACACCTGTGTGGATCAGCATGCTTGTATTCCAAAGGTTTCTCCATGTAACGATCTGCTAGGAAGTGTGGGGAGCCTGCTTCATGCCCCGTCCCCCAGGGCATGAAGCAGGCATGGAGGAGATCCAGGCCCCAGACATCTAGAGGCCCCAGAGTATGAGGACCCGAGGAGGCCCACCAAAGGGGGGGAACCGTGCCACCCTCCTGGGAAGAGCTGAGTAGAGCCCCAAACAAGGGGTCACCCAGCAGCTACGGAGCAGAGGCCAGAGGGGATTGCAGTGGCGTGCCCGCGGGCTCTGCCGGCAGCCAGCTGTGCCAGAGAGGACCGAGCTTCAGGCCCAGAGGCCTGAGGGCATCCCACCCCCCGGAAGGGGCCCAGCCGGGCCACAGGCGCCAGGCCCGGTCAATCGGTCACCAGGAGTGAGCCGGTACATACATGAGCGCCCAGCCCCAGTCGACAAGAACCACCAACACACCAATGTCTGAGGGCATCAGCCACCGGCAGGGAGTGTGGTGAGGAGAGATAGGCCTCTGTACTTTAGAGGGTCTGAGATGTACCCAGAGAGGTTGAGTCTAAGACCCAACCTGACATATAGACACAGACAAACAGGCGCACGCGGACACAAACATGCATTCCTACCCCCATATACACAACCAAATACTCGGCACTCACCCAACGTGTATACAGACACAAATAGACACTGCACAGACAGTCACACTCCCCAAACATACTCTATATCCCAGGTCCAGGTACCCCTGCCGCCAGAGGGGCAAGCCGCATCTAGACCCAGGAGATGTAACCCTTCTCTCTGGGGTGGGGGCAAGTGGACCACCTCCTTATCTGCAGTACCAGGGAGGCCCCGCATCCCAGACCCCAATCTGACGGCCAGCACCTCCTCCCAGCCCCCCAGCCCTGACGGCTAACAGAACCGGGGTGAGTGAAGACCCCAAACCTCCCTCCGCCTGCTCATATGTAGTGTTGCTGTGTGCTGTTCTAAAGTGCATTTAAAACACAGGAGAGCATGGTTCCTGCTTCCTATCAGAGAGCAGCACGGCTCCTCCCGAAAGCCCTCAGTGTCTTCATGATTTTAAAATTGAGGGTAGGGCACCAGCGCCAGAGGTGGGTTGGAATACACCGACCATCCTCTGGATGCTGTAAAACGTGCCCACCCCCAAGGCCCTATATGTATGTGTTATGTGAGAAATGTGGATGTCTAGGTTGCAGAATAAAATTGAGGCACAGGCGGCCAGAAGGGGACAGAGGGGAGTGCCTCCCCTGCACCCTGGTGACATACCTGCACCCCAAGCCCTGCGTGTGTGGGTGGGTGTGGTAGAGCGGGAATAGGGAGGCAGCTGAGGATGGGGAGGGAAGAAAGGGAGGGGCAAGCGGCCCCTCCCTGGGGCCAGCTTCCCCGCTGACCCCAGTAGGCACCCCCACACTCTGGAACCCACCAGGGCAAGGGGGCCCAGGCCCATCCAGACCGGGGCCCACAGCAGCAGCACCGCCCAGCCCCACAGAGTCCGGGGCAGCCCACCCGACTCCACCCCAGAGAAAACTGCACCCACCCCATCATCCAATCATCTCCCAAACTACACAAGACAATAGACACCCAGGTTGAGTTCATTCTCTACCTCTCCTATATCTCTCCCCCACCTGCAGAGTGAGCTCCTGTAGAGAGGAGACCACCTACAAAGATAAAACAGCCTCTCCACCAGTTAGAGCATGCCTATTCAACTACGAAGTTAGTTGGGCCAGATTTTCAAACCGAGGAATTTATCTGGGCCAGATATTTTTTTTGAAGCCAGTAAGCAGCAGATCATGATCAATTTCAAATCCACACAACTGTACTGAAAAACAAGTATTTTTTTTATTCCTTTTCCCCTATAAATCTGGTGGTGACCTCTCACAAATGCACACCAAAAGGTCCATTTAAAAAAAGGGAGCTATAACTAAACTATTTTTTGCACATTTGAAATAATAATAACAAAAAACATTTTGATAATTCCCTTTCAAATTAAAAAAAATATTTCACTGACCACTCACTTTTCCTGCCATGGATGGAGCCCCATCCGTCACAAGTATACAGACACGCTTCATATCCAGACCATTTTCCTCAAAAAGAGCTTAAATCTTCTCAAACATAATTTCGCCAGCTGTGAGTCCCTCTAACGGTAGTAAACCGAGCAATTTCCCATCCAAAAAACGGACATATACGCATAACTGTGCATTATCAGTTCTGTCTGTGATCTCCTGCTATAGACATTACATCAGTTTTCTTCAGGTCATCTAACAGCATTTCAAACTCGTCTGACGCCAGAACTTCAATTCTACAAATATTTGAACTGTCCTACAGGGGTACGTTTTTAATAGCAGATGTCACACTCACTTTTCACCGCATCCACCACGGCCAGCATGCAGTATTTCATTGTTTCAGAATCTGTGAAAGGCCTTTTCTTCTTCGCCAAGAAGCAAACACGAAGGGAAGATGCTGCAGCTCTCTCTTGGGCTGTACAGGACCCTCACCATGGTAGTACAACTCCGGTTGTAAGATTATTAAACTCGGTAAAATGAATAAGTATTTGTCAGTCCAGGCAGGGTTAAACCGACAGTTTTCATTGTCAATTTTGCGCTTTTGGAGTGAGAAAGACATGCTGTTGTCGCATCATATATTACGATGATTGTTTAATATGTTTACATCACGGTGCATTGTGGGTTAAATATTGCTAGGCTACTAGGAGTGTTGCATTCACAGTCTACACTACGCTGTAGGAATTTTTAATTTTTTAAAAATTAATTAATGAATTCATTTTTTGCGTTTTCTCTGTGTTTCTGCCAGGACCACAGGCAGGGCCACTCGCAGGTTGCTTCTGGGCCGCATTTGGCCCGCGGGCCGCCATTTGAACAGGCTTGAGTTAGAGAGTCCCCTAGTTGGGCCGATGCACCAGAGGAGCCCCCCTGCACCCACCCGCCCACAGCTCCGGCGACACAACAACCAGGACCCAAGCTCCCAAGGCCCAGCCAGCACCCCAGACCGGGGGCGGAGCATCCCCAGACCCCCAAGCCTCCACGCTCGTCCCGGACCCACCCAGGGGCAGTCAGGCAACCAGGCCAGTAACCAACGTCCGGCAGCACAGACCCTCCCCCATCTCCGCTGTACGCAGCCACAAGGAAAACACCATCTAAGAGCCACCAGAGCCCCTAACCAGGTCATGGCCACATCCCCCGGGTTAGGCCCTCCAGGGAAAACGTCCCTATGGACTCCCCAGACGCCCTAAGGCCGTCCCTACCGCCATATCAACCACAATAGCGAAGGCAGGACCATATTGGTTAGAATTAAGATTATTTTTATTTTTCGCCTTCTACTGTCTTTAAAAGTGGGATTAAAGCATCTTTCTTTCAGCTTAACGAGTGAACCGTCAGCTCGTTCAAACACACGTTAAAGTCCGTTTGGCTCGACACCACCGAACAGAGGCAGCAATATAACATAGCTAACATTAACAGTGCAGTGAATCCTGCTTGTGCCGTGATATTCAGGACTGCAAACCGAGCAGCATCACTGACTTTCAGCTTGTTGTGTTTGTGGATATATGACTGACTTTAATTATGCATAAAATCATCACATTCTCTGTAAGATTAAGGTCAACTATATATATATTTTTTGAAGTAGAGGCTTTAAAACCAAGTTAACGCTGAAAGTACAAACATCACTAATGTCACATAACTTTGCCGACATGTGGCCAACAGTAATGTTTTAATGTTCTTCATTATTAAACATTCGCACATAAATAAGTGACATCATATTCAGTACTTACTTTTGACAGTTCACGCTTCGGCCGCTCCCTTCTGTCCCTTCGAATTGGGACAGCCGTCGTTGCGTGGCGGTGACGTAATCGTACTCAAAATGCGTACTTCAAGCATGCGGTCTCTTAATTGGGACACAGCCAGAGACTCCATCATCAGTCAATCACCACCACCTGTGGCTCACCTGCCTCCCGGTACTGACCCCTTGAGCTCATTCCACCACTCCTCCCCTGCAGCTGCACCAGGGACCACACCTCAGCCACAACTGCATTTCTTGTGTAACAATTGTAAAAGATCATTTTTTTATTTGCTTGGATGAATCTGTCATTTCAGTACATCTTTATTGTCTTCATTGTCTTTTTTTTTTTCAACACTTATTGGTTCCACAATAAGTGGAACCATGCTGAAGGTATTTCTGCTTGGATGCTTCCTATGCCTCACTCTAGTTCAACCTGTAAGTATTATTATAAGTGATTATATACGCAGATACTACTTGAATATGCAAATACAAGTAATACAATACTTAGGAATTTTCTACAGATTGTCAATGTGTATGAAAAGTATGGTGGCTCTCACCACGGCTGATATGAGGTGAGTACTTTCTTTATCCTCCACATTTAAATCACACATGAACATCACTTTCTGTAAAATGTTTGGATTTTTTTTTCTCTCTACACTCAACCACCAACAACAATATTTCCTTGAAGCAACTTCTCTCTGTCTTCCTACAAGCGCCTGCTAAAACCACTACAACAGCTGCACCCACTACAACTCCCTGAAATCTGAAAGGAAACCAAAAAAAAGCAAAAATCGAGCCAGCATTGCATTTATTGTGCTGTCGCCAAAAATGCAATGCTGGCTTAATTTTTGGTTACCTTTTAGATTTCAAGGAGTTGTAGTGGATGCAGCTGTTGTAGCTGTTGATTCTGCGAAGAAGATTGGGCCATCCCCCAGCGATGTTAAAGACTCATTGCCTGCTATCACAAATGCTTGATTGAATTTCTTGGAGTCAAAAGTGGCACAACCAGTTATTAGGTTTAGGGTGTAATTACCTTTTCACACAGGACCACATAGATTTGGATACATTTTCTTCATTCTACTGTTTCTATGTCACGAAATACACCTTTTGAGATCTTTTTTTTTGTTTTAGCTCAGAATGTAGTAGCATAATTTTCAAACAATAAGTCAACTATACCATTACTTAAGGATAGCACATGACTTTAACAAAATAATAACATAAGAAATCAACAATATAAAATAACACAAAATGCTGGGTCACAGTTGTAATATACAACACCTGATTATTTTCTAGTTTCTTTACATTTTCTAAAAAGCCAGAAGATAGATATATAGATAGTAGGGGTGCAACGATACACAAAATTCACGGTTCGGTTCGATACTTTGGTGTCACGGTTCGATATTTTTTCGATACAAAAAAAATGTTCATGCCTTTTTAATTTGTCATTTATTAAAATTATAAATATCAGGACTCACAAAATTTCAAAATCCCTGGTAGCCCTTCGGGCACGGACTCTTCAGTTTTTTGTAGCCCAAAATAAGTTTAAGTAGCCTGAATAAAAAAGAGAGCAATTTTTTGATTGATGTTTTGTTTCCCGTTTTGTTTCCTTTACAATATTATACATTAAGGTATAATATTGTAACGGAAACAAAACATTAATCAAAAAATTGTTGAAAAACAAATTTTAACATTGTATAAAAATTACAATCATCAACTCAAATACTTGGTTCTAATTGAACAGAAATTTCTATGAACTTGTAAGAACTGTGTAGGACATGAATCAGTCTGTGTCAGATCCTGAATTTTAAATTTCCACTGAAGTCACGGGTAAGAGACAAGTGGAACCAAGATCTAGGCCATTTGCTTTTTGAAGTTTGCAAAGACTGCTAAATTGTGCCAGTGGTAGTTCACTCTTTGCAACATAGTACGCTGTTCTAAACAGATTTTTCAGGTTTATTTTTAGTATATTATTTGCAATTGGTGTTTGTTCTGGGAAAGATATTGCAGACTGAGCAATAATGCATTTCTTGCATTTCTCATGGGTTCTAATGGGGGCCTTTCTTAAAATGACTGGTCCCAGTAACAAAGGCGCTTGTCGACTCAGAAATCGAGAGAAAACCAACAACACACCCGGCAGAACATTATGTTATTTACACGAGTGCGCATAAGTGGTCCGCATGTGCGCATTTGCTGTCAAAATAAAAGACGCGCACCAGATAAGAAGTTGCAACACGCGTTTGCGTCCATATAAAAAGCACTGTTTTTGTCTGCTAGAGTGGGATTTTCACGGCACATTCTGCACCACATCTCTGTGCGTTCATCATTTGTTTGAAGCCAGCTCACCTCCTGCAACCACTTTTCCGAGAATACGCGCTTCTTTTGTGGTTCGGACTCCTTCTGACATTTCTTTGGAGGTGGCGGAAAACCAAAGCAATTGCTTAAAGGAGCTTCTTCGACATCTTTAAGAGTTCTAAACAAATGTCTGTCCTCCTCCAGAAAATGTTATGTACACGCATTACAACTTCTTATCTTGTGCGCGTTTTTTATTTTTGATAGCTGCACTTTCTTTTTGCCTTATAGTCTGATTTGTCATAACTTTTCCGTTTTGTGGTAAGCTTTTCTTTGGCTGTCACTTCTTCACCCTGACCTGTCTTATGTGGCTCAGCAGAACTAAAATATATATCCTGCTGCTTTTACACACGCACTCACATAAGCTCAGCGATTCTCTGCGTGATCAACCTCTCACATGTTTAAGCTGCGGGAGATTTCACTTGTCATGTTTGCATAGTAAGCTAACGATTAATAAGACGATGTCAGAGGAATTGGTGCGCAAATTATCATCACTCACAGATCAGTGCTGTCGCTCTCTATACACAGTTCGCACGATTGCAAAGTGAAAGCAAAAAACAAGCGCAAATTCAAACGCGATTTCAATATGTCACATATTGACAGTGGCTCACCGATGCCAATGACATAATTACCCAGCTACATTTCCGAAAGAATGCAAAAGCATTGACACATATTTTTCCTTTCTACGATAACCCGATGGGCAGGGCAGAGATAGATTTTGGTAGCCCGACTCGAAAAATCGATATTGCGAGCCCTGTATCTGATTGAGGAATCACTCATCTTTGGAAAAGAGAGTTTATTACAGAGAAATGTCTCTTTCCAAAATAAAAGCTATACTATACGCTTCTTCTGGGCTATATTCTCAGCAGCATATTAAACATATCAGGTTCCCATAAGGAGAATCATGTGCTAACGGCTGTCTAAATGACTCGGATAACGTTTGTAGCATGCATGCTTGTTGTTTTTGTCTGCTTCCACTTGTCTTTGCACTAGGATGATGTCGGCATAAATGTGCAGTCATATTCGTTGTGTTCCCACTAGTGCTGTCAGCGTTAATCTCGTTGAAATGACGTTAACGAGCTACCGCCGATCGCCCCGTGCATGGGCTAGACAGCCAACACGTTAACGAGCTAACTGCACTAACACACTAGTTCCCACCCATGTAATTGAGCATTGCGTGGCACATCCAACATACTGTTTTACTTTAGTCCATGACGCGCTTACCTTCAGGGTCATACGTCACATGACAACCAAAATAGTTCCAAACGCCAGATATGAATGAGGGTGGGGGAGGTTAAGTTTCCCATGTTGCAAGGAGAGCTTAACTTCTGTCTGGCTAGCTTGCCCTGCGCTCAGTGAGTCTGCGTTCGACTACTCCGCCTAGGCTGCACTGTCGAGCGCAGATCCACTGAGTGCTCAACACAGACAGCATCGTCAGAAGGAAAATTTATTGTTCGATACATACATACACCGAACCGAAAGCACTGTATCGAACGGTTCAATATTGATACGAGTATCCCTAATAGATAGATAGGACCTGGTGACCATTACCCCTACATTTTAAAGGGTAGACAATTATACTTAAAGGAACATATACAAACAACAGTTAGTTTTGTATGTGACTCATACCTGGTCAATCTCACATCACTGTGTTGCAGCAAAAGGATTAATCAGGTGTGTCCCTGATTGTTGCCCAATTGTGTTTACCCTTGTTAAGATGAGAATGTTTTCTAAGAGTTAGAGTTTCCCAACAGTTACGCAAATGAGATTAAGTCATCTCTTGCAACTGTGTATAAAAAGCTCTGCTGTCAGTACAGCATTACCACAATCATCCACATCTCTGAGACAGTCTGCTGAAGTTGTGAAGACCTGACGGTAACATTTCTCATCAATCTCTTATTGCTTCTCTGTTTTCAGTATAATGTTGGTTGAATGGTGATTTTGCAGATGGTTTTCACCACATCTCATCTGAAATATTGTTAACAGGTGAAATCACTGAAACCATGATCAAGGTTGTGTTTCTGCTTGGATGCCTGCTGAGCCTTGCTCTGGCAAATCCTGTAAGTGTAATATGACTGTAGAATGATATATCTTGCACTGTGTGTGTGTAACTGTGTAACCAGAGACTGTGTCAGTGCTCCTATCTTGTCATATCCAAACAATACATTTGCATGTTTTTTTTAAACAGAATGACTCAGCACACGAGCGCGATGCACGTTCTTCATCTAGGGAGGGGGTGAGTCTCATGTTTGTCTTTCTAGGTTTGAACATTAGACACACTTGACTCTCTGATATTTACATATCTCTAAGAAGTTATTCACCAGAGAATGCATTATCACATGTAATAATATATATTACTGATTCTCTTGCAGATTACTGGGCCTTCCCTAAATCGTCTTACCCTGCTCCTACCTTTTCTACAGAATCCAGCACTTCTGCAGAATTCAACGCTCCTTGCTTTGCTTCTTGCTGCTATACGATAAGCTGCTCCTTAACCAACAGCTATTACTGCCACAAACCAACAATGAATAAAAACCTATGTTGAATTGCACTGGGGTTCTTTTGTCATTTATTTACAGGATTATTGAAAATCAGTGCTTATTTTTGAGTGACTCTGTCTTAAACTAAGATTAAAAATGTTGTTGTGCCAACAGTGCAGTGTAGCTAGCTGAACGCTACTTCTTCACTATGTACAACTCTGGATACTGTAGCTCTTCTGAAAAAGAAAGGCTTCAACCAGTACCTGATTCCCTGGTATACCTCTCAAATTGGCACCTTAAAGCACATAATGTTGCTTGTTTTGCTTTAGTTTTTCTCTTTTCTAAACTGAATCTTGACTTTTTCTTTAGTCTTTCTGCTCACTGTTGTGTTTGGTAGCTGCAAAATAAAGTTCATCAGTGAAAATCAGGCAGACACAAAATTTGTTTTGGGTTTTTCACAAACACCTTTTTATTGTACAGTTTGGCCCATAATGTCACGGTCCTGGGTCGGATCAACCCAGCATTTTGAGCTCCTTATGCTTTGGTTTATTTTTGAATTATGAATCTGTGTTTCAGTTATTCTGGTATGTTTTTGCATTATGACTAAGGTTCGGGTTGTATTTTGTTATTATTGCCGGTTTAATTCAGCGTCTAGTCTGTCTTACTTTGTCGAGTCCGTGTCCTTGTAAAGTGTGTCTTGTTTCCTGTTTTACTTTGAAGGTTCATGTTCCTGTCTTTGTCAGTGTTTCTAGCTTTATTCCCCCTGTCTTGTTAGGTCTTATCCCTCCCAGCTGTTCCCCTTGTGTCTTTAATTCCTTGATGACTCCTTCAGTGTGTTTAAGCCCAGTGTGTCTTTGTGTCAGTGTGGCATCGTTAACGTCTGTTCATCCTCATACCACCCTGTGTGTTCTGTTTGCCTGCCTGCTAGTTTGTTTGCATTCCAGTCTAGTTAGTTCTTTGTTCAGTCTGCATTCCCACAATAAAGCTGAGGGTTTTGAGTACACCTGTGCCTCTGTGAGTCCTGCTTTTTGGTCCACCTTTCCTGCCTGCCTTCACACAGCCATGACACACAAGTTTTTGGACAAAGCTTTTGTCATTTTTCCTACTGAAAGTAGCTGTACATAATGTTACATCTGTGAGATGATTATGGGCAATTTTTTTCTTCAATGTTTAAAATTTTACACGTGAAGAAATTCACAAAGTCATCTTGTGCCGGGTTTCCTGTACAGTACAGAATGCGTTCAGCTTGAAAAATTTACAAAAATCTTCGATCGCTAGCAGTGTGACTCTGAAGTGCTGTACTGCATTTTTGTAAGTTTTCTCCCCAACAAACACAACAATGTTGACGAAATGTTTTGCACCGTCAAAGGCACCTGCGGTAGCACCCAAAAGACAGAGGAGGCTGCTAACAATCGCACAAAAAGTTGGACTTCTGGACATGCTAACGAAAAGTAGAAATTACCATATTTTCCAGATTATAAGGCGCATTAAGCGAAACAAAACAGTCCGAAAAGTCAAACTTTACACATCTCATTCTTCTTGCTTCCTCTACTTCTTTACCATTGATGCATTAATGTTGAATTCTCTTGCAGCTGCTCTGTTCCCATGTTCTAGACCTGAAAACAGTGTTTTAGCCTTGATTTCATTCTGGAATACTAGACTTGTTTTTCTACAAAGATTTGAACTTTGAGTGTTTAAACAAGAGAGAAAAGCGTAAAGATGTTCATGCTTGTCTGAGAAAAGTGTATAGTGTGTAGTGAAGGGTTTTACAGCCTTAAAACATCTATAACAATTGTAAAAAAAAAAAAAAAGAGAGAATACAGTTGGCTACTTCAGCGATTTCAGCTATCGTAGGTTATTTTTTAGAACGTAACTCCCACGATAAATGAGGGACCACTGTATCAGCTTTAAGGTGCACTGTTAGATTTGTATTGTTCATTATCATTTATGCTTAGAAATATTTACTCATATGCTTAGAAGTATATAATCATTTGTTGAAAGAATGTGTCATCCTAGGAGGTCTGTAACAACTCTGTGTAGCATGAAGAGGGGGGGGGGGGGGGTGTTCACTCCTCTACGGAGTGTTCTGGCATAGATCACACACCTCCTAGGAGAGGTCGTATCTTCTCTTGCTGATATATGGTATAGCAAACACACGTATATCTGTTTGAGTGTAAGAGCCTTTTGTTTAGATGGACCACTAGACTCCTGGCACACACGCACAACGCACGGTACTCTTTGTGTGTATGAAACATCATATGTTAATGAACCTATGCATATTCATGTAACCACAATAAAAGGAGTGCTATGGGGAACCTGGCTGAGAGTCTGACGGAGGTCAAGTGGGTGGAACGACACTTGGCTCCAGGTCGGTCTTCTTCGTGTTATTGGGTAATGATCAGACAAAAGTGTGTGATTTGGGAGAAACTGCATGAACAAGGAGATGTCGTTTATATTGACTAGAATAATCTTTTCTTGTTTTTTTTTTTGTTTTTTTTTTAACTTTTTTTTAAAACAGAGTCACTCAGAAATAAGTATGTAAATAAATAAAAAAATCCCAGTGCAATTTAACATAGGTTTTTATTCATTGTTTGTTCGTTTTCAATTCCTCCTTTGTGGCAGTAATAGCTGTTGGTTAAGGAGCAGCTTATCGTATAGCAGCAAGAAGCAAAGCAAGGAGCGTTGAATTCTGCAGAAGTGCTGGATTCTGTAGAAAAGGTAGGAGCAGGGTAAGACGATTTAGGGAAGGCCCAGTAGTCTGCAAGAGAATCAGTAATATATATTATTACATGTGATAATGCATTCTCTGGTGAATAACTTCTTAGAGATATGTAAATATCAGAGAGTCAAGTGTGTCTAATGTTCAAACCTAGAAAGACAAACATGAGACTCACCCCCTCCCTAGATGAAGAACGTGCATCGCGCTCGTGTGCTGAGTCGTCCTGTTTAAAAAAACATGCAAATGTATTGTTTGGATATGATAGGATAGGAGCACTGACACAGTCTCTGGTTACACAGTTACACACACACAGTGCAAGATATATTCATATATTACAGATAACATCACTAGCACAGTCTTTAGTCATATTACACTTACAGGATTTGCCAGTGCAAGGCTCAGCAGGCATCCAAGCAGAAACACAACCTTGATCATGTTTTCAGTGATTTCACCTGTTAACAATATTTCAGATGAGATGTGATGAAAACCATCTGCAAAATCACCATTCAACCAACATTATACTGAAAACAGAGAAGCAATAAGAGATTGATGAGAAATGTTACCGTCAGGCCTTCACAACTTCAGCAGACTGTCTCAGAGATGTGGATGATTGTGGTAATGTTGTACTGACAGCAGAGCTTTTTATACACAGTTGCAAGAGATGATTTAATCTCATTTGCGTAACTGTTGGGAAACTCTAACTCTTAGAAAACATTCTCATCTTAACAAGGGTAAACACAATTGGGCAACAATCAGGGACACACCTGATTAATCTTTTTGCTGCAACACAGTGATGTGAGATTGACCAGGTGTGAGTCACATACAAAACTAACTGTTGTTTGTGTATGTTCCTTTAAGTATAAATATTTACCCTTTAAAATGTAGGGGTAATGATCACCAGGTCCTATCTATCTATATATCTATCTTCTGGCTTTTTAGAAAATGTAAAGAAACTAGAAAATAATCAGGTGTTGTATATTACAACTGTGACCCAGCATTTTGTGTTTTTTTATATTGTTGATTTCTTATGTTATTATTTTGTTAAAGTCATGTGCTATCCTTAAGTAATGGTATAGTTGACTTATTGTTTGAAAATTATGCTACTACATTCTGAGCTAAAACAAAAAAAAAGATCTCAAAAGGTGTATTTCGTGACATGGAAACAGTAGAATGAAGAAATGTATCCAAATCTACGTGGTCCTGTGTGAAAAGGTAATTACACCCTAAACCTAATAACTGGTTGTGCCACTTTTGACTCCAAGAAATTCAATCAAGCATTTGTGATAGCAGGCAATGAGTCTTTAACATCGCTGGGGGATGGGGGTTGGTGGTGATGTGTAGAGAGAAAAAAAAATCCAAACATTTTACAGAAAGTGATGTTCATGTGTGATTTAAATGTGGAGGATAAAGAAAGTACTCACCTCATATCAGCCGTGGTGAGAGCCACCATACTTTTCATACACATTGACAAACTGTAGAAAATTTCTAAGTATTGTATTACTTGTATTTGCATATTCAAGTAGTATCTGCATATATAATCACTTATAATAATACTTACAGGTTGAACTAGAGTGAGGCATGGGAAGCATCCAAGCAGAAATACCTTCAGCATGGTTTCACTTATTGTGGAACCAATAAGTGTTGAAAAAAAAAAAGACAATGAAGACAATAAAGATGTACTGAAATGACAGATTCAGCCAAGCAAATAAAAAATGATCTTTTACAATCGTTGCACAAGAAATACAGTTGTAGCTGAGGTAGAGCTGGGCGATATGAGATTTTTCCAAATCATGAAATGTTTTTTTCATTTCAGGCGATAACGATATATATCACAATATAAGCCAAATAACTATATTTGTGAGATTTAAATGTGCCGTTGCTCACAAGTAAAATGTGAAATAATCAGCAGCTTGTTTTGATTTAAATATTTATTTCCCATAATAAGTTCAACAGGGTAGATGTACTAAAGAAACATGAGACTTTTTCAGATAAATAAAGGCAAATATTGCAAACTACACAAAAAGCAGCCGCTAAAGCGTTTAAGTTTCAAAATAGAACAAACAAAACAGACTACTAAATTGTCAATTCCACTTAGAAACAAAATATTAATTCTAAAAATAAATCTTAGTTTGTTTTACAGAAGAACAGACAAAACTGACTAACTTTTGTCAATATCAAATAAACTGAGAACTAAAAGGAAATTCTCAATCTCTCCTTGTTGTATAGCTGAGCTTTTCAAACAGTTTTAACAGTTACTTTAGTCTGACAAAAGCCGAATGACGAATTAGCGCTTCCAGTCAGAGATTGAGCATGCACCGGTTTATTGTATTTCCAGACTTGCTTTCGGCACATTTACAGTGCACGCTACTCTGTTTTTTGTCAGACTTGAAATAGTCGAAATACCTTCACACTACGGAACTTCTATGGCCCTTCTGTTCGACAATCTCTCCGGCATTGGAACCATCATCTGTTTTCTCTTCGGTAACCTTTGGTCACGCTCTCGGTTGATTTTTCTCTAGTCGGCACACTCATTTCCTCCATTACCCGGGCGGCACGGCGGCTGGCTGCTTCAAACAAATACACATGTGCGGCTTGGCACTTGTGCTGTACGTAACAAGTCACGTGATGCGACGCTGCGGCTGTGATTGGTTCGGCTCTGCACTACTTAATTTGTATTGGCTGTTCTTCTTCTTTTTTTTTTAAGAGGACATAAATTAAAATTAAACGCAATAGTTTAATTTTTCTATTGAGAAAAAGTTAATTTCGCAATACATATCGTTATCGTTCTATCGCCCAGCTCTAGGCTGAGGTGTGGTCCCTGGTGCAGCTGCAGGGGAGGAGTGGTGCAGTGAACTCAAGGGGTCAGTACCAGGACGAGGGTGAGCCACAGGTGGTGGTGATTGACTGATGATGGAGTCTCTTTCTTTCTTTTTTTTTTTAAGGTTTTTTTTTTTGCCTGTCCCGTTTGGCTCTTTTGCCATTAGAATTGTTGTCTAAAGGCGAAGAAAGATGCCCAACGGATTTACTTTACCAAATTGACCATCCCAGCCTTGCCGTAATGGTCTATTTGATTCACCTTTTATTGTTTATTTTATTTTCACTTGCTGAATACGGGACAGACTTGATTGGGGGAAAGAAAGGGGAGAAAGAAAGAGGGAAAGAAAAACAGCTGAGAAGAGGGACGGGGAAAAAAGGCAAAAAACAAAAACCAACAGAATAAACAGAAAAAAAATACATCTATCGATCACCTGGATCACCTGCTGAGAAAGATAAAAGAAAACAAGCAGAAGAAAACGAGAATAATAGAATAAACAACATCACAATGATATATGGGAATATGACAGTAAATACTAAATATTAAACATTATTGTGCTGTCATGGTCCTGGGCCGGGTTGGCCCAGTATTCTTAGTTCTCTTGTATTTTTGTATTCAGTTCCCTGTTTAGGTTCTGTTTCCGGAGTTGCCCTGTTATGTTGTTCCCTGTGTGCTTTCCCTTTGTGACTCTCACCCCCTGTGTGCCCTTCTATGTATTCATGAGCCCTTGTCCCCTTTCGTGTTTTATTCCATGTTTTCCCCAGCCTGTTATGTCTGTGTTCTCCCCGTGCTCTCTCCTCCTGTCTGAACCTCTGTGTACTTCTTGTTTGACTCTGCCTGTCTCCCGTCAGTGTTATGTTCACCCCGCCCTGTCTCGTTATGGTTATCTGTGTCAGCTGTGTTCCCCGTGTGTTCCCACTTTCCTCGTTAACCCTCTGTGTATTTCTGTCTGCGTCTCCCTCTGTTCGGCGTCGCATTCTCCCTCATGTTGTGTGTTATTCTCCCCGTGGTTCCTGGTACATCTCATGTTTAGTTTTTCCAGTTTAGTTCAGTACTGTTTTGTGTTTCACCTTTAAGCCAGCATTAAAACTGTGATCTTTAAGTTTATCCCCGTGTCTGTGAGTCTGCATCTTGGGTCCTTCTCCTGCCTGCCACACAACGAATCATGACAAAAGAACCCCGAACTGGACCCAGCAGCTCACAACCCCTCCGCGGACCTCCAGGAAGACTTGGTCTACACGGTGGAATACCACTGTGAGGAATGGGCGACGCTGCCTAGAGGCGAATACCGGGAGACCGTAGCCGTCCGTCTTCAGCGGATGGTGTCCGGGCTCCCGTGGCTATTCGGCGCGCTGCGCCCCCACATCCGGGACTTTCTTGTGTCCGCCGTGGGCATCCGCCCGGGGCAGCTGTCCCAGAAAGAACCGGAAACGGTCAGGATCGGGACCACCGTTTCACCGCCTGTTCGCTTCTCTTCGGCTTCTACATCTTCGCCACCGCCTGTCTACACTACGTGGCGCACGGAGATGCCAGAGGCCAGCGACTTTGGTGAAGAGGAGCGGCAGCAGGTGTTACGGGCGTATCGGGAGGACGAGCTCCGTTGGAAGCCCTGGCTTATCACCGAGGAGGAGCTCTCGTCAGCTGTCCCACCACAGATCGACCACCCACCCTCGCCGCGATCGGGCTACTCGTCTCCTGCTTCCTGCCTGGCACGGATGTGGTCTGAGGGCGAGGAGCCGGTCGCCACGGAAGGCCAGGCTGAGCCCACGGCCGACCCTGAGAGGAAACGGCGTTCCCGCCGCTGTCGCGCACCGCCACGGCCCGTTCTGCCCTCCACTGAGCAACACGAGGTGGCTGTGGGGGGCGCGGATTCCGACCTCGAGGAGCGGCAGCGCGCCGTATGCGCACAACTGGAGGAAGAGCTACGAGAGGAGCCATGGCTCGCTCCCCCCTACGATGAGGTTTTCCGCGGGACACGGCTAGCCCTTGGGGGCCCCCGGAGTTGCCTGGGACTCCCGCCTGCCACTCCGCTTACTACCGCCTCCTCAGCCGCTGCGACGCCTCAGGAGCCTCCATCTCCCACGTCTACGGGGCCCACGGCCAAAAGAAAACGGCGTTCGCGTCGCCACCGCATCGCCCGACGCTCGGAGGTGAGTGAAACTGTCCAGTCGCTCCAAGTTACCTCTGAGCGGAAGGCATGTGAGGAGGCTACGGACTTAGCCGGTGAGGTGGCTAGCAATGAGCCATTCACCGAGCCGCAGGCCAGAGACAGTTCCGCTCCCGCTTCACTCAACCCGGCAGGGACCACAGACTCGATTCACAGACTGACAAGGTTTCCCACTGCCTTTGGTTTTAATAGCGGTAGGGAGGTGTTTCCTTTGGTGTCTCTTTCCGTGTCTGCAGTTCCAACTAAATCTGAGTTGCCTGTGGTTTCTCTCTTCCCTCCTGAGCCGGCCCTGCTCCTCCATCAGTCACTGAATGAAGGCAACGAAAGCATAGCTAGTGCTCCGGTGTGCCCAGCTACACTTGCTTTTCACGAACCAGAGACTGTGAACACTGGTCATGAACCCCTAGCATGTTACCAAGATGCACACATAACAGCAGATCATGGTGACCAGGACACTGTAATGTCACAACACGTCTCCTGTCTCCCCATAGGTAATAAACCAGGTGGTTCTGAACTGTTTTGCTCCAGCACCATAACCACCACTCAGGAGATGGAAGCTGGGGTCAGGATTTATGTGACACCATTTTCTCCTGCCTCTATGAACTCGTCACTAGATAGGGTTTTGGCCCCGAACAATGTCGTAACCACCCTCTCTCAGCCTGAAGTGTCACCTGCTTCAGTTAATGGTTCACGTACCGTTTCACCTATATCTGTCTCTCCACTCAATAGGGTTAGCACTCTGAAACCACAGATCACTGCGGGTACGGGTTCCAACAAACACATCCATCCAACACACCACAGTCATGCTACCACGGTGCCATTGGTTAGGTCCATATCTGTGTATTTACTGTTTTTCCAGGAGTCAGCTCCTGATGATCTAAGCTTTGTTTTTGTGGATCGAGTGGTGGTTCTTGTTTTCCGTATGGTCGAACCAGCTCCTCTGAGCCGCACACTACCACCGGTTGAGTCCAACCAGCTTATGTTGACCTCTCCTAGGACTACACAGACTGGGCTAGTAACCTCTGAGCCACTTCGGACTGATGCAGACTTTGGGAACCTAATGATTGCTGGCTCAGAACTGGTGGTCCCTACCACTGTCCACTTCATGGTTTCTTGTGTTAAGATGTTAAGCCCTATAGACTGTTTTTTACCTGCTCTCTCTCTCTCTGGGTTTGTGCCTCAGCAGCCTGTGTTTCCTCAGCTCCTAGTCCAGCCAGGGGCCTTCATAACAGTTTGTCCTGCGTCTGCTGTTGGACTCCCAGGTGTGCCTATCCGGCACCCTGCGGCGACGCCACCGCTTCGCATCACGTCAGCTGGAGGGCCCGAGGGGCCCGTTCAGCCACCCGTCTCCGCTGGAGGGCCCGAGGGGCCCGTTCAGCCTCCTGTCTCCGCTGGAGGGTCCGAGGGGCCCATTCAGCCTCCTGTCTCCGCTGGAGGGTCCGAGGGGTCCATTCAGCCCCCTGTCTCCACTGGAGGGTCCGAGGGGCCCGTTCAGCCTCCTGTCTCCGCTGGAGGGTCCGAGGGGCCCGTTCAGCCTCCATCAGCCTCTGCAGCTCCGTCTGGCCCAGCCTCAGAGTCTTCGTCCTCGTCTGGCCCAGCCTCAGAGTCTTCGTCCTCGTCTGGCCCCGCCTCAGAGTCTTCGTCCTCGTCTGGCCCAGCCTCAGAGACTTCGTCCTCGTCTGGCCCAGCCTCAGAGTCTCCCGCCTCGACCGGTCCCGCCTCGACTGGTCCTGTGCCCACCGGGCCTCGGCCAGTACGCCTGACACTGGAGAGCCGCCGCTGCCTTCCGCGCGGCCGGCCTCCTGAACTGCTCCGTCTCCTTCGCCGCCGCCGCTGCCTTCCGCGCGGCCGGCCTCCTGAACTGCTTAGTCGTCTCCTTCACCGCCGCCGCTGCCTTCCGCGCGGCCGGCCCCCTGAACTGCTCCGTCGTCTCCTTCGTCACCACCGTTGCCCTCCGCGCGGCCGGCCTCCGGACCAGCTCTGTCACCTGTGCCACCCGCCCGGTCGGCCCCCCGACCGTGTGACCCGTGAACTTTTGTGCCGGTGGGCTCTGGGTCGGCCCCCTGAACTTTATTTGAACTATGGTCTTGTGCTCCTGTGTTTTCTGTTGTTCGTTTTTGTTTTTTGTTCCGAGCCCTCCGTCCTAGGCCCCCGCCGCCCGCCCTGGGTCGTTTTCTGTTTTGTTTTTGTTTTCCTGTGTTTGGGCTGTCTGGAGCCAGCCCTTGTGGGGGGGGGGGGGGGGGGGGGTGATGTCATGGTCCTGGGCCGGGTTGGCCCAGTATTCTTAGTTCTCTTGTATTTTTGTATTCAGTTCCCTGTTTAGGTTCTGTTTCCGGAGTTGCCCTGTTATGTTGTTCCCTGTGTGCTTTCCCTTTGTGACTCTCACCCCCTGTGTGCCCTTCTATGTATTCATGAGCCCTTGTCCCCTTTCGTGTTTTATTCCATGTTTTCCCCAGCCTGTTATGTCTGTGTTCTCCCCGTGCTCTCTCCTCCTGTCTGAACCTCTGTGTACTTCCTGTTTGACTCTGCCCGTCTCCCGTCAGTGTTATGTTCACCCCGCCCTGTCTCGTTATGGTTATCTGTGTCAGCTGTGTTCCCCGTGTGTTCCCACTTTCCTCGTTAACCCTCTGTGTATTTCTGTCTGCGTCTCCCTCTGTTCGGCGTCGCGTTCTCCCTCATGTTGTGTGTTATTCTCCCCGTGGTTCCTGGTACATCTCATGTTTAGTTTTTCCAGTTTAGTTCAGTACTGTTTTGTGTTTCACCTTTAAGCCAGCATTAAAACTGTGATCTTTAAGTTTATCCCCGTGTCTGTGAGTCTGCATCTTGGGTCCTTCTCCTGCCTGTCACACAACGAATCATGACATGTGCAGCATGTAAGATTGACAGCGCACAGTGTGCTTTGAGGTAGGAGCCAAAAAGGGTGTAGTTTGTGTGTGTGATCCCCCGTGTGTACACCTGTGAGCATGAGCGCGCTTGTTGTTAAAAGGTTCCTTCATGTAATGATCTGCTAGAGGGTGTGGGGGGGGGGGCACAGCCCCGTCCACCAGGGCATGAAGCAGGTATGGAGGAGATCAAAACGCCAGACATCCAGAGACCCCCAGAACACAAGAGACCAAGGAAGACCAACAGAGGGGCAGCCGCGCCACTGTCCCAGAAAGAGCTGAGGAGAGTCCCAGATGAGGGGTCACTCAGCAGCCGCGGAGCATAAGCCAGGGGGGTTGCAGTGATGTGCCTGTGAGCTCCGCCGACGGCCAGCTGTGCCAGAGTGACCGAGCCCCAGGCCGAGAGGCCGAGGGCACTCCAACCCCGAAGTGGCCCGAGCGAGCCCCAGGCTCCAGACCCCGATAAGGAGCCACCAAGGAGTGAGCCGGTGTGTACCCGGACGCCCATCCCCGGACGCCCATCCCCGGACGCCCATCCCCAGCCACAAAGAACCACCAACACACCGATGTCTGAGGGCGTCCGCCACCGGCAGGGGAAGTGGTGGGGGGAGATAGGCCTCCAAACCTTGGAGGGCCTGAGATGTCCCCAGAGAGGTGGCGTCTGATACCCAACCTGACATATAGAAACAGACATACAGGCACACACAGATACAAACATCCATTCCCACCCTCATGCTCTCATAAGCAATTACTCCATACTCAACCAACGTGGAAACAGACATAGAGAGACGCTGTACACACAATCACACTCCCCAAGCATACTCTAAGAACCGGGTCTAGGTACCCTTGCCCCTGGAGGGGGAAACTGCACCCAGACCCAGGTGGTGTTACCCTTTTCCCTGCGGTGGGGAGAAGCAGACCGCCCCGACTCCGCAGCAGCAGGGAGGCCCCACACTCCAGACCGCAGTCGGACGGCCAACTCCTCCTCCTAGCCCCACCCCCTTGCTTGATTGAAGAAATTCAATCAAGCATTTGTGATAGCAGGCAATGAGTCTTTAACATCGCTGGGGGATGGGGGTTGGTGGTGATGTGTAGAGAGAAAAAAAAATCCAAATGTTTTACAAAAAGTGATGTTCATGTGTGATTTAAATATGGAGGATAAAGAAAGTACTCACCTCATACCAGCCGTGGTGAGAGCCATCATGCTTTTCATACACGTTGACAATCTGTAGAAAATTCCCAAGTATTGTATTACTTGTATTTGCATATTATTGTGGAACCAATAAGTGTTGAAAAAAAAAGATAATGAAGACAATAAAGATGTACTGAAATGACAGATTCATCCAAGCAAAAAAAAAAAAAGATATTTTAAAATCGTTACACAAGAAATACAGTTGTGGCTGAGGTGTGGTCCCTGTGCAGCTGCAGGGGAGGAGTGGTGCAGTGAACTCAAGGAGTCAGTACCGGGAGGAGGGTGAGCCACAGGTGGTGGTGATTGACTGATGATGGAGTCCCTTTCTATTTCTCTATATAGTGAAGCCAGAGTTGAGCGGGGAGAAAGAGCTCGACTGGAACAGACTGTTTTCCTTGAGTTCACAACTGTCAAGAAAACGCAATAATAGTGAGCACAATCATGTCTGGTACTTTTACAACAGTCATGTGAGAAAATAAGGGCACCGCATTAAATTATCAGCTCTTTATTAAGAAATGTTCACATATCACTGTCCAATCATGTTTTCATGTATTACTGGAAAAGTAAGTGACTTAATTGCAATTAAATAAAAACCAAATAATAATAATAATAATAATAATAATAATAATAATAATAATAATTTACACATCAAAAAAACAAAAAAAACAAAAAACAAAAATTGTGTATTTTAATGGAGGAAATAGTTAGGACACTCTACCCCCCCTAATAACTAGTGTTGCCACCTTTGGCTGATATAACTTCAGTGAGACACCTTTTGTGGCCTTTTACCAGTCTCTGACATCGATCAGAAGAAAGTTTGCCCCACTCCTCACACACAGCAGACTTCATGATGGATTCTATGATGGTGAGCTGGCCAGGTGGTGCCTCAGATAAGCACCCCCAAACTATGATACTGCCACCTCCATGCTTCACAGTTGGTATGAAGTTCTTTTCTTGCAAGGCTGTATTTGGTTTATGCCAAACATGTCTACTGTTCTGGTTCCAAATAATTCCACTTTAGATTCATCTGTCCAAAGAACATTATTCCAGAAGTCATGGCGTTTGTCTACGTTTGTCCTGGCAAACTTCAGTCTGGTCTTAATGTTTCTCTTAGAGAGCAAATGTTTCCTCCTTGCACACCTCCCATGAAAGTCAAACTTGTGTAGTGTCTTTCTGATAGTAGAGTCATGCGCTTTCACATCGACAGCAGCCAGAGCCTCCTGTAGTTCCAGTGATGACATTTTAGGCTTTTTGATGACTTCTTTGAGCACCTTGCGGTCTGCTCTGGGGGTGAATTTGCTTGGAGGGCCAGACCTGGGCATGGTGACAGTTGTTTTGAATGTCCTCCACTTGTAAATACTTTTCCAGATGGTGGAACGGCTGATGTCAAATTCTTTTGAGATCTTTTTAAATCCCTTACCAGACTCATAAGTGGCCACAGTCTTCTTTCTTAGGGCGTCAGACAGTTATTAGATCTCATTAGATAGATATATAGATAGATACAACCTGGTGACCATTACCCCTACATTTTAAAGGGTAGACAATTATACTTAAAGGAACATATACAAACAACAGTTAGTTTTGTATGTGACTTGTCCTGGTCAATCTCACATCACTGTGTTGCAGCAAAAGGATTAATCAGGTGTGTCCCTGATTGTTGCCCAATTGTGTTTACCCTTGTTAAGATGAGAATGTTTTCTAAGAGTTAGAGTTTCCCAACAGTTACGCAAATGAGATTAAATCATCTCTTGCAACTGTGTATAAAAAGCTCTGCTGTCAGTACAGCATTACCACAATCATCCACATCTCTGAGACAGTCTGCTGAAGTTGTGAAGACCTGACGGTAACATTTCTCATCAATCTCTTATTGCTTCTGTGTTTTCAGTATAATGTTGGTTGAATGGTGATATTGCAGATGGTTTTGACCACATCTCATCTGAAATATTGTTAACAGGTGAAATCACTGAAACCATGATCAAGGTTGTGTTTCTGCTTGGATGCCTGCTGAGCCTTGCTCTGGCAAATCCTGTAAGTGTAATATGCCTGAAGACTGTGCTAGTGATGTTATCTGTAATATATGAATATATCTTGCACTGTGTGTGTAACTGTGTAACCAGAGACTGTGTCAGTGCTCCTATCCTATCATATCCAAACAATACATTTGCATGTTTTTTTAAACAGGACGACTCAGCACACGAGCGCGATGCACGTTCTTCATCTAGGGAGGGGGTGAGTCTCATGTTTGTCTTTCTAGGTTTGAACATTAGACACACTTGACTCTCTGATATTTACATATCTCTAAGAAGTTATTCACCAGAGAATGCATTATCACATGTAATAATATATATTACTGATTTTCTTGCAGATTACTGGGCCTTCCCTAAATCGTCTTACCCTGCTACTACCTTTTCTACAGAATCCAGCACTTCTGCAGAATTCAACGCTCCTTGCTTTGCTTCTTGCTGCTATACGATAAGCTGCTCCTTAACCAACAGCTATTACTGCCACAAAGGATGAATTGAAAACGAACAATCAATGAATAAAAACCTATGTTAAATTGCACTGGGAGTTTTTTTATTTATTTACACGATTATTGAAAATCCCCGCTTATTTCTGAGTGACTCGGTCTTAAAAAGAGTTTTAAAAAAAAAGAACAGATTATTCTAGTCAATATAAACAACATCTCCTTGTTCATGCAGTTTCTCACAAATCAACCAAATAATTCAGTATGCATCATCACAGAATATGTAGCATATTTATAGATACCTATGTTTGTTAACCCATATGGAAAAGATATATAGAAATTTTATAAAGTTTGTCTGTCTTGTGTGAAACTGGTATGAAAAGCATATATGTGTGAAAACAGATATAAGATCCCTTGAAACATTATATAATGAAACTTGTATGTTTTGGATACTTACTAAAACAATGTATGAAAGTAATGCGAAAGTGGCCACTTTCATGAGTAAATCATGTAAGCCTTATATGATTTACTCATGAAAGTGGCCACTTGTATCTTGTTTAATCTGAGGAAGCCCCTAAAAAAAGTCAGTGATCCCTGTGGACCTGTCTCGGATTTTCTCATCACTATTCATTTTAAAGCTCAGTTTTTAAAACGTTACGATGTAACTACAGCCCAGCCCATGCAGCAGTGTTTTTAATGACTAGCCTTTTATTGCAGTTGTTCTCCTCACTGAAGTTTGGCCCATTTACAGCATCCTGCCATGCAATTACATTAGTCCCTAACCATCAGGAACCCTCACGTTGATTTTTATTGAGTAGAAAAAAGTTAGCGTTCATGCTCCAGCTTCACTGTGTTTATGCTAGGCTAACCATAGCTGTGTAGCTAGCCACCCACAGCACATCATTATATACTGTTGAGACCAAGTAGTAAAAACACATGTTATTTTATGACCAGTAGTCAATCTAGTTGAATTAGGTTAACAGCTGTAGAATATATATTATCCTTTAGTTTAGATGGTATGCTGTGTATGTAGTCTAGTTCTCATTATATTCTTGAGTTAACATAACATATTCACATATTAGTTTATGCCCTGCGACAGACTGGCGACCTGTCCAGGGTGTACCCCGCCTCTCGCCCTATGACAGCTGGGATAGGCTCCAGCGCCCCCCGCGACCCTGAAAAGGACAAGCAGAAGCGAATGGATGGATGGATATTAGTTTATTAGTTAAATGTGCATTACTCTGTATCCTTGATCTGCTGAGAATGTCTCACACTTTGGGTTCTTGACATGTTTTATTGCTGAATCATGAAGAGAGAGGAAGCTCATTTCTGCCGCTTGTATCCGCGATCTCGTGAAGGGTGGCTGGCCTCTCCCTTAGAGATAGGGTGAGAAGTTCGGCCATCCGGGAGGGGCTCAGAGTAGAGCAGCTGCTGCTCCACATCGAAAGGAGCCAGCTGAGGTGGTTCGGGCATCTGACAAGGATGCCCCCTGGGCGCCTCCTGGGTGAGGTGTTCCAGGCATGTCCCACCGGGAGGAGGCCCCGGGGCAGACCCAGGACACGCTGGAGAGATTATATCTCTCGGCTGGCCTGGGAACGCCTTGGTATTCCCCCGGATAAGCTGGAGGAGGTGGCTGGGGAGAGGGAGGTCTGGGCCTCTTTGCTTAGGCTGCTGCCCCCGCGACCCGGCCCCGGATAAAGCGGATGAAGATGGATGGATGGATGAAGAGAGAGGAGACTCTGTGTCTAGGTTAGAAGAGATAAGTCACATTCTATACCCCCACCTTTGCAGAAAGACAGGGAGGCAAGGTCAGGAGCCAGTCTCGCTAAGAAGTAGAAAAACATGTGAAGAGGTAGCTTTATGACTAAGGGGGGTTGCCAGAAGCTATAAAGGTCTGTGAATGTCGCCACCCCTTTGAGAGACATGTGCCTGACCCTCTGGCAGCATCTCTCCCGTCCGGACGTTCTAATGCTCTGTATTGTTGATTGTATGGAAATAAATGATTGTTGATTGAGCATTTATACACCGAGTATTGTCCTTCCTTCAGCCCAAAGATTAAAAGAATTGGGAGGTTTCAACAATACCAGCTGGCCCAACTTCAGTAAGCCTAAAAACGCCACTGCTGTTTAGTTTTCTGTCTTCATTTATGTCGGAAGTGATAGTAGAGCTGTAGGTCAAAATTTTGCTGTGGGATTTCAGCCAACGACATGTGCGGATCGAGGCACAGCGACACCGCAATCCCGCCCATACGGTAAAAAAATACATTTTTCCTGGCCAAAATGTATTTCAAATATATAGTAAATATATGTTGCATTTGTGATGCTCAAAAAAATATATTTTTGAAATTGAAAATATATTTTTTTCAAACCAAAATACATTTCAAAAGATATTTCTGGTTGAAGAAAATACATTTCCAACCTTAAAGTAGAATGTATATCAAAGTATCCTTTATTTAAAATGTATTTAGTGCAATAATGATGATGATGATGATAATAATAATAATAATAATAATAATAATAATAATAATAACAAAAGTAACAACATGTTTTATGTACATCTGCAAAAAACAGTTGGATTCAAACAAAACAGTCAAAGTTTTAGCAAGAATTAGGCTGTTTATTCATTTGCTTACAGTATTTCACATTACACAATATCTTACTATAATGTAGCGTTCAATTGACTTTGAAATTATCTGTCAGTGATACAGTAAACAAGATACAACAACTGATAGGTTTGTAGCTTGAACCTATTCGCTGGAACGTTGAGGACAATATAATTACACAGCAAGCAGGACACGAAATAGGCAACATTCTTCATGTTTCTCGTGCACGGGAGAGAACCGGACAAACGCCGTTCCTTCGCTTGACTCCAGTTGCTCTCATCCGTTCTCCCGTAACACTGCTCTTTTATTGAGGTTACATGAATATGCATAGGTTCATTAACATATGACGTCTACATACACACAAAGAGTACCTTGCCTTTGTGTGTGTGTGTGTATGTGTGTGTGTGTGTATGTGATTTGTGTGAGGTCAAGATGTGACCCTGTGAAGACTCCCCAAAGCTGGTGCCAGAAGTCTAGCGGGTCCATCTGAACAAAAGGCTCTTATACTTAACACTGGCAGTCCCAGGCTTCTACCTTTCTACCTTTAAAACCCGCCACCAGCCAAATGGCTGGTAGGCTTTTAGCTAAGCTTTAGCTTCAGGCAAGTGGAAGCTAAATTGGCTAGTCATTCATATGTAAATTGGGTTGTTACCTGGGAATTCTGGAGGGAGGGGAGTGGGGGTGTGTGGATGAGGGGGTGGGGGAGCTGCTAAAAGCGGTGAGCTTCCTTTTGTTTCATCTTGATGCATTCTCAATCATCCAGGGAAACAAATCTCCAAAAGTCACCAACTTGGAGTGTTTCAGTTTGCCATCTTAGGGAGAAATCAACACACATGGGTGTATGTCCTTTGTTGCTGAGATTTATTGATAAAAACAGTACAAAAAATCAACCATTTGTACACATTTTTACAAATAATTATAAAAAGTGAGTGAGTACATTTCAACATTTTCAGCAATCACTCACAATCCTGGCACTGCCATGGTATCTGTAGTCTGCATTTACCACATGTGTATCTGTTGCAGTGAACACATCGCACAGTGGCATGATTGTTCTTGCAATTGTGTTTGACCTGACACATGGCTCTTTTTCCAGGGCTCGGTGTGGAGGGTTGTGTCAAAGGCAACTGTTCTTTTCTTGCCTTCTTCGCAGCTACATGAGAGTGAGCTAACTCCCTTGCAAGCTCCACCAGGAAGTCCACCCGTCTTTCCTTCGTCCTGGAGCATGCTTGATACAGCACATGTGCATTCAGTGCTGCCATGTCAATCATGTTATAAAACACGGCAACTGGCCAGCGCCGTGTTCCTCTGCGGACAGTGTACTCCCGAACCATCTGGTCCATCTGGACCATCTGGGTTTTGTGCCTCGCCCCGCGCTGAAACACAAAAACGTGCTCCCCAGGATGGAAGCTGGCTCCAGCAGGTTTGTGAGGACCTCAGAGCTCAGCTTCAGGGCCTGCAGGGGGATGTCTGATCACAGCTACAGCTGCAGTTATTATATGATATAGCTGTTTACAACTAACATTTAAACTCTCCATTCCTTCAACCTCTGCTGCCACGCTGACGGCGTATGCGGCCAAACGGAAGAAGACAGTCTATATTCTTAGCAGCATGCACGGCGTGGTTCAGACTGATAACACTACCAAAAGGAAGCCAAACACTGTCACCCTTTACAACAAAACAAAGTGTGGCGTGGATGTGATGGACCAGATGGTTCGGGAGTACACTGTCCGCAGAGGAACACGGCGCTGGCCAGTTGCCGTGTTTTATAACATGATTGACATGGCAGCACTGAATGCACATGTGCTGTATCAAGCATGCTCCGGGACGAAGGAAAGACGGGTGGACTTCCTGGTGGAGCTTGCAAGGGAGTTAGCTCACTCTCATGTAGCTGCGAAGAAGGCAAGAAAAGAACAGTTGCCTTTGACACAACCCTCCACACCGAGCCCTGGAAAAAGAGCCATGTGTCAGGTCAAACACAATTGCAAGAACAATCATGCCACTGTGCGATGTGTTCACTGCAACAGATACACATGTGGTAAATGCAGACTACAGATACCATGGCAGTGCCAGGATTGTGAGTGATTGCTGAAAATGTTGAAATGTACTCACTCACTTTTTATAATTATTTGTAAAAATGTGTACAAATGGTTGATTTTTTGTACTGTTTTTATCAATAAATCTCAGCAACAAAGGACATACACCCATGTGTGTTGATTTCTCCCTAAGATGGCAAACTGAAACACTCCAAGTTGGTGACTTTTGGAGATTTGTTTCCCTGGATGATTGAGAATGCATCAAGATGAAACAAAAGGAAGCTCACCGCTTTTAGCAGCTCCCCCACCCCCTCATCCACACACCCCCACTCCCCTCCCTCCAGAATTCCCAGGTAACAACCCAATTTACATATGAATGACTAGCCAATTTAGCTTCCACTTGCCTGAAGCTAAAGCTTAGCTAAAAGCCTACCAGCCATTTGGCTGCTCTCCGGGTTTTAAAGGTAGAAAAGCCAAATGGCTGGGCTCTGGGCCTTCCTAGTGTTAAAGAGATATACGTGTGTTTGCTATATCAACAAAGAGAAGACAGGACCTCTCTTATGCTCCTAGGATGTGGGTGTGCATTCCACTCTAGAATGCACACCAAGCCTTTGCAGCCTGCTAAAGATCACAGTCCTATCACTACACAATTGATTATACACCTCTAAGGATATTTAACCCATATGGTTAAATATTTCTAAGCATAAATGACAATCAACAATACAAAACCTAACATCCCCCCCCTTTTTGACCTTTATGCTAGAAAAGCTCCCAGTTATGATCACTTCATGTCTGACAGTTTCAATGCAAACATTTTTATACACAGCATATTGTGGCATGCAGAGGAAACTTTACAAAGAAGCTCACAGAGAGAGATTGTTATTCAACCCCAAGCTGGTAGGGGGAGCTCTTTATTACAACACACACTGATGCTACACTGTGCTTCGAGGGTCATCAACAGCATAACAGAACTCACCCATGGTTTCATTCATTCTATAAAACAACAACTGTAAGTGCCTTTGAACCACAGTACAAACACAACATTCAGGATAACAGTTAAAAGTAGTGTAAACATAAACAACAAAACAAGAACATCCAAACAGCAGCACACGTCCCAAGGCATGATGGGAGAGAACTAGCCGCTCCCCCAACACGCCACACAGCCCCCACCTGAGTGGTTAGCTGTCCCCAGCAACCGGCATGTCCATAGCAAAGTCTCTGAGGTGTTGGGGAAGGCGACGGCTTCGTTGAGGACGTTCCGTGGGTCCCCCAGCTGCCTCCGAGGCCAGGTTGGGGGCCTGCAGTTGAAGCTGGGACCCTGACGTCTCCCTGGATGGACTCAAGGACTGATAGGGTGCCAGGCGATCGCGATGGAGTACGACCACCCTGTTCCGTTTGACCAGCCACACCCTGTAGACCACGTCGGACAGCCTCTCAAGAACAGTGCAGGGTCCAACCCACTGGCTCATCAGTTTGGGAGAAAGCCCTTTCTTCCTCTCCGGGCTGTAGACCCACACATGCTGACCGGGCGAAAGTCCTTCCCCCTTGCAGCGGGTATCATAAGCTCGCTTCTGCCAGGAACCTGCATCTCGGAGAGCCTGCCTGGTCAACTGATGCACCTCTCGGAGCCGGCGAGGAGGTTGTGGAGGTAGTCCAACCCGGGGTCCCCGCACACTTCCGGCCCGGGGGGAGATCCAAACACCAAGTCCACTGGGGTACGAAGCTCATGACCGAACATCAAGGCCGCTGGAGTGCACTTAGTAGACTCCTGGACTGCAGAACGGTAGGCCATTAGGACCAGGGGAAGGTGTTGATCCCAGTCACGCTGCTGGTGGGAGGTCAGGATAGCAAGCTGGGTGGCCAGGGTGCGGTTGAAGCGTTCCACCAACCCATCGCTTTGGGGGTGCAGTGGCGTCGTCCGGGTCTTCCTGATACCCAGCCGCTGACAGACCTCCTTGAACACCGCAGCCTCAAAATTCCGGCCCTGGTCGCTGTGCAGTTCCTCTGGTACCCCGAACCGGCAGAACATCTCGTTGACCAGACGCTCAGCAGTGGTAACAGCACTCTGGTCAGGGACTGCATAGGCCAAGCAGTGAAGTAGTCCATGGCAACCAGGACGTAGCGGTTCCCCTGGTCAGTGGTGGGGAAGGGTCCCAGGATGTCCACACCAACCCGCTCCATGGGAGCCCCCACCTGATACTGCTGCAAGGGGGCATGAGAGCGTTGGGAAGGCCCTTTCTGAGCCGTGCAGGCATCACACCGATGGACATGGAGCTCTACGTCCTGGCGACACCCGGGCCAGTAGAACCGAGACCGGAGTCGCCGCAGAGTCTTGGTAACTCCAAAGTGTCCTGCCCCCGCTGCACCATGAACCAGCTGGAGCACCCTGGACCGCAACTGTTGAGGTACCACGAGCTGGAAGACCTCACGGTGACCCCCGGGAGCCTGCCAGCGGTGATAGAGGAGGCCGTTTCGGTTTGTGAGGTTGGCCCATTGGGAGTAGAGAGCCTTGGTCTCGAGGTCCAGTGCAGATACCTCTGGCCATGATGGTCTCTGACCGGCTCCAATCCAACACTGAACCTGGGAAAGGGCAGGGTCCTGGTTCTGGTTGTGTTGCAGCTGTTGGGGATCCATGGCCTCCAGACCCTCAGTATCCCCCGCGGCGGACTGGACCTGAAGACTGCTACAATGCCCACCTGGAACAGAGTCATTCTCAGGGCCGCCCTGTGGTGACGCGATCACTGAAGTCATGCCCTCCCGGTCCTCCAAGCGTTGGCAGTACCTGCACTGTTTTTCCTCACAAGGGCGTCGGGAGAGGGCATCTGCATTGGTGTGGAGACGTCCCGCCCGGTGACAGACCTCAAAGTGGTAATCTTGCAACGTCTCCAACCACCGGGCTAGCTGTCCCTCTGGTTCTTTAAAGCTGAGCAGCCAAGTGAGGGACGCAGTGTCTGTGCACAGGAGGAACTTCTTCCCGTAGAGGTAGGGTCTGAAATGGCGGAGACCCAGGATGATGGCCAGCAGCTCTCGACGGGTGACACAATAGTTCCTCTCCGGTCTTCTGAGGGAATGGCTGTAGTAGGAGATGACCCGCTCCCCCTCAGGGCCTTCCTGCGACAGTAAAGCCCCCACCCCTGTGTTGCTGGCATCGGTGTCCACGACAAAAGGGAGCTGCAGGTCTGGGTAGGCTAGCACCGGTGCCTCAACCAGTGCAGATCGGAGCCGATCAAATGCCACGGCACTGTCCTCACTCCAATGGAACTCCCGGCCCTTCTGTGTGAGCCAGTGCAGGGGGCTTGCAATGGTAGCAAAGTCCTTGACGAAACGCCGGTAGTATGATGCCAGGCCAAGGAAACTCCGCAACTCAGCAATGTTGCCCGGAATGGGCCAGTCTTTCACAGCGGCCACCTTCGCAGGGTCAGTGGAAACCCCTGCTCCGCTCACAACGTGACCCAAGAAGGTCGTCTCCTTTCGGAAGAGATGGCACTTTTTGGGGTGGAGGCGAAGGCCAGCCTGGCGGATAGCGTGGAAAACAGCAGTCAGGTTAGCCAAGGCTTTCTCGAAGTCTGTCGCGTGGACGAGGAGGTCATCCAGGTAGACCACACAGCGGTCGCGGGGGATGTCAGCCAGAACCCTCTCCATTAGGCGCTCGAATGTGGCTGGGGCATTGCAGAGGCCGAAGGGCATCACCTTAAACTGCCACAGTCCCTGGCCAATGGAGAAAGCAGTCTTTGGGCGGGCCTCTGGCGTCAGCTCCACCTGCCAGTAGCCACTGCGCAAATCGAGGGAACTGAACCAGCAGGACCCAGCAATGTCGTCGAGGGCATCGTCAATCCGGGGCAATGGGTAGGAGTCCTTGCGTGTGATGCTGTTGAGTAGACGATAGTCAACACAAAACCGCCAGGTACCATCCTTTTTCCAAACCAGTACAGCCGGGGCTGCCCAGGGGCTGTTTGAGGGTTCGATGATGCCCGCCTCTGCCATTTCCCTGATCTTCTGCTCTGCTGCGGCACGCTTGGCAAGGGGAAGGCGACGAGGGCGGAGGCGGATGGGCCGTGCAGCCTCAGTGTCAATGTCGTGTTGTACCAGGCTGGTTTGCATGCAGTCCTCATCCTTGGCTGCAAAGATGTCGGCAAACAAGTCGAGTATCTCTCGCAGCTGCCGTCGCTGATCAGCCTGGAGACCCTCGCAGCTCCTCTGGTATAGGTCCTCAACAGCTTGCTTGGTCTCTGCAGACAGTTGCGGTACTGCTGGTGAAGGGGAGGCCCCTTCCCCCGCCAGTGGCGACAGGTCCTCAGGCTTCCTGACGCTGGCTGAAAAGGTGGAGGCAGGCAGCGGGACTTCCGTTGTGGTGTGGAGCTTCACAGCCTCCGTGCCCAGGTAAAGGATTGCTCGGGACACGTCCACTGTGGCCTCCCATTTGGCTAGCAGGTCCAGGCCAATGATGCATTGGTCCTGGATGCTGGCTAGCCAGAACTGGTGGTCCACGGTGCAGTTAGCAACAGTCACCGGGAGGGATCTTTCCCCCTTAACTTTGGCACGCTCCCCCGTGACTGTGGTGATGTGGAGCTGAGTAGGCTGCCAACCCTGCGGTATTGGGCCATCAGAACCAGGGAGGACTCCAGCCTGTACTAAGGAGAGCGTGGATCCAGTGTCTATCAGGGCTCTACAGGTGGTGCCGGCAAGGTCACAGTCCAGATACAGTCCCCGTGTCTGGCCGAGCCGGCCAACCCGCAAGTGTGATTCGGAGGACAGAGTGGTGGCAGGGGGCAGTTCCTCCGTTGTGCCACCCTGCCTTAGTTTAACGGCAGCTGGGGTGCCAGGCTTTGTGGGCTTGGTGCTGGACAGTAGCGTGCGATGTGGCCTGGTTCTCCGCACCGATGGCAGTTACCCCTGGATTGGCCTCCTGCTCGCCTATTCCCTCACCGAGATTGCCAGGGTGGTGTGTTGGTGGTTTGGCGGGCCTCCTCCGCCTGGTCGCTCCTTTCGTAGTCCGTTTGGCGCACTTGGTGACTTATGCCAGGGCTGCATGCACCTGGGCTGAGCACATGCTCCACTCTTTCGGCCTCAGTTAGAGCTGCCGCCAGGGTTTCTGGTGCATGCAGACGGATGTGCTCTTGTAGTCTTTTTGGCTGGAGACCCCGGACAAAAGCCTGGAGAGCAAGCTCTTCTTGTGCTGCAGCATCAAAAGCAGGGTACCCTCTACGTGCATAAAGACGTAGCTCAGCAGCATAGGCACCCAGACTCTCCTCTTGTCTCCGTGGGCGGTTAGCAAGTTTATCTCGGGCATCATCTGCATGTGTACGGAGGCCAAACCTGCTCTGCATTGCTCTGGCAACAGCAGGCCAACTTAAACGCTCTTCTGGCTGAAGATCTGTGAGGATCTGCAGGGCCCTGCCTTCCAAGGCGAGGGCAACTTGGACATCTGTCTCCTCTGTTGACCAACCATTTAGCTGAGCAGCCAGCTGTACCTGGATAAGGTAGGTCTCTGGAGGTGCCTCCCCATTATAGCGTGGCAGCTTCATGCTCCCCCGGACAGGAGCCCCTGATGGCAGCGGCGGCTGCACTTGGTCCTGGAGACAGTTGGCGTTGTCCCCCTCGGCTGCCAACAATGAGGGTGTGCTGCTCCCAGGCATCACCATGAGTGGAGGCTGGCTGGTCGCTCGTGGTCTTGGAGCCTGCAGCATGCCTTGGCGGCTCCGACAGCTCCCCAGTGGGCGGGGGTGTGAGGCTCCATCTGGTAAGCCCCACAGGTCTTCCCCTGGCTGGCTTGCTACTGCCCGGGGATCTCCCCGCTTCTTCGATTGTGCTCCATTCACTGCTTCCAGGTGAGTAATAAGCTCCTCAATCTTCCTCAGCTCCTCTTCCTCTTTCAGCATAGTGGCCATGCTCTTGGAATCCCACTTCTGACACCAATGTGGCATGCAGAGGAAACTTTACAAAGAAGCTCACAGAGAGAGATTGTTATTCAACCCCAAGCTGGTAGGGGGAGCTCTTTATTACAACACACACTGATGCTACACTGTGCTTCAAGGGTCATCAACAGCATAACAGAACTCACCCATGGTTTCATTCATTCTATAAAACAACAACTGTAAGTGCCTTTGAACCACAGTACAAACACAACATTCAGGATAACAGTTTGTTATGACCCAGTGATGTGTTTGTTGGTATTGTGCATCCCACCGGAGGATGGTTGGTGGTATTTTCCCTTTTCTTTCTTTTTCCCTCTCCTAGAAGGTGGACACCTAGGCGTGGCTGCTAAGTATCCGGGTGGAGTCTTTACCTATCCTCGGACTGGATAATTGATGGACCACCTCCAGTACTTAACGTCCGGATGACAGACACCTGGCAGTGCTTTTGGGGAACCCCGTTGACTCGATCACGGAGTTGTGTGTGTTGTTATTGTAGTGCAGGCTGGAGTATTCACGTGTACCTCTAGCCTTGCCATGTAAATAATTGTAAATAGGTTAACAAGTGGCGGTCACTTTTTTTTTGTACCTTTGCTGTATAACTTTCACTGTCGCAGCCTAGTAGGCGTGAGAAGCCGTTTCTTTTGTTGAACAAGTTTTCTCCTGTTTTTCGTTAGGTAATTAGGTAAGAGACTTGTCTTTTGTTTTTGTTTTTCTTTTTTTCTAGGGAAGTGTAGGGAGTGGGTTTTAGGGGGTTTTGTTTATTGTTTTGGCATTGCTCACTGCCGATGAAAATAAATGGCTGCTTAAATACTTGACAAAGGTGTCTTTGTTGGGGTTTGTGCGTGGGTGGGAAGTGAGTGGGGCAAAACTTTTGTTGCGTTTGATTGCTTGCCGGGACCAGAACGTAACATATTGGGGGCTCGTCCCTTTGGTGGTTCTTTTTGTGGCTTGTTTTCTTGGTTGGCGGTTTTTTCTTGTGTGGGGGGTGTGTGTGTGTGTGTTAGGATGGAGTTTAAGTTGGAGGACTTCACTCTGAGCCCGTCTGCGGAGAAGTTGGACAGGTGTAAAAAGGCTGACCTCTTGCTTGTTGCTGAATTCTTTGATGTGACTGTGCCGTTGACTGCGAAGAAGAAAGAGCTTAGGGAGCTCCTGTGTGTCCAGTTGACGGACAGGGGGTTGTTTGGTGAGCCGGGTCCTGCAGGGGGGGTTGAGCTGGGGGCTGTTGCTGGTGTTTCTGCCCCACTGAAAAATCTCCCTTTTCCACCTGGCCCTTCTGTGGAGGAGCTGCGGTTAACGCTGCGCATTAAGGAGGTGGAGCTAAAGAAACTGCAGTTGGAGGTGGACGCTATGCACTTGAGGATCAGGGCTCTGGAGGTAGAGAGGGGAGCCTCTGTGTCTGCCAGTCCTCCTGTACCTCGGTTAGCCCCGCAGTCACCATCCCCGCAGGTACCCTCCCCGGAGTCATCATCCCCGCAGTCGCCATCTCCGCAGCCACCGGCCCCGATGCCAGGTGGTGGCTTTGATGTGAGTAAACACATCAAAATGGTGCCGGCGTTTCGGGAAACTGAGGTGGATTCGTATTTCACAGTGTTTGAACGTATCGCAGGTGCGCTGCACTGGCCAAAGGATGTGTGGTCTCTTTTACTCCAATGTAGATTGGTGGGGAAAGCTCAAGAGGTATGCACCGCTCTTTCTCTGGAGGACAGTTTTGACTATGATACGGTGAAGGCTGCTGTCCTGCGCGCTTACGAGCTTGTGCCAGAGGCTTACAGGCAGAGATTTAGGGATGGGAAAAAATCCGCCAACCAGACCTATGTGGAGTTTGCCAGAGAAAAGAAAACTCTGTTTGATAAGTGGTGTCATGCTACAGAAGTAAAAACCTTGGAAGACCTGCGTGAGTTGGTGACGTTAGAAGAGTTTAAAAATCAACTACCAGACACTGTGGTAACCTACTTAAACGAACAGAAGGTTACGACTCTCGCCGCTGCTGCTATACGGGCTGATGAGTTTGTGTTGACACATAAAGTGGTGTTTTCGGCTCCTGCTCACAGTTTTCCGTCTTCCGGTGGCCCGCCCCGATGGTCTCCAAGGGGCACCCGCCGTGCCATCCCCTCATCCGTTGAGAACCGCGTGTGTTTTTTTTGCCATGAGCAGGGACACCTTATTGCGGTTTGCCCTGCTCTGAAAAGAAAAGAAATGACCAGGAAGGGTGCATCTCCTTCCCCAATAAACCTTCTACAGATAAACCCTCCTCCTTTGGGGGAGGTGATGGTACCCGAAAATGATAAAGTAGATGAGGAGTTTAAGCCATTTGTGTCAAACGGTTTTGTTTCCTTGATAGGGGAAGATCGGCGGGCTCCTGTCAGTATTTTGCGAGACACTGGTGCGAAACAGTCGCTCATTCGTGAGGGGGTTTTACCGTTTTCAGCTCAATCCTATTGTGGGGCTGATGTGTTAGCCTGGGGAGTTAGGATGTGTGTAATACGGGTTCCTTTACATTTGGTGCAGCTTTCGTCTCAGTTTTTGTCTGGTGAGGTTAAGCTTGGGGTGCGACCCCAGTTACCGGTTGCAGGTATTGACATCATTTTGGGAAACGATCTAGCGGGCTGCACAGTTTTTCCGTCGCCAGAAGTAGTTGATATACCACTTACAGATAATAGTGGTTTCGCTTGTGCCACATCAAATGCTGTTCCTTTGTTTCCTGTGTGTGCTGTGACACGTGCGCAGGCACGCAAACAGGGTGACTTGGTGGATCTTAGCGACCTTTTCTTAAGCGCTTCAGACCCACTGAGCTTGCGACCCGCCTGTGAAGGTACCCCTGTCTCTGTATCACTTCAGCCGGATGAGGAGACTATGACTCTGTCAGTAGATAAAGACAAGCTTATAGAAATTCAAAAAAATGATGAGAGCTTGTCATCTTGTTGGGCGTATGTGACAGAGCCTAAGAGTGGGAGATCTGCGTCCTACCTTATTGAGGATGGGGTGCTGATGCGCTACTGGACTCCCAGTTCTGGCTGCACCCATGAGGGAGTGCAGCAGATTGTTGTTCCGCAGTCGCTTCGTCCCCAGGTCCTAAGCTTGGCACATGACCACATTATGTCCGGTCACTTGGGAATCACAAAAACATATAACCGTGTCCTCCGTTATTTCTTTTGGCCTGGTCTCAAATCTGATGTGGTAAGATTCTGCCGCTCGTGTCACACGTGTCAGCTTGCTGGTAAACCAAATCAGGCGATTCCCGCTGCTCCGCTACAACCCATCCCGGTTGTTGGGGAACCTTTTGAACATGTCATTGTTGATTGTGTGGGTCCTCTTCCTAAAACACAGTCCGGAAATCAATACCTACTTACCATGATGTGTATTACCACTCGTTATCCGGAGGCCATTCCACTACGCTCATTAAAAACCCGTGGGATTGTGAAAGCATTAGTTAAGTTTTTTTCCACTTTCGGGTTGCCTAAACGCATCCAAACTGATCAGGGCACAAACTTTATGTCTAAAATTTTTGCCCAGGTCATGACAGAGCTCGGTGTCACTCATCACACTTCGAGCGCATACCACCCGGAGAGTCAGGGTGCATTAGAAAGGTTCCATCAAACCCTAAAAAACATGCTTCGCAAATTTTGCACGGAGTCTGGCCGTGAGTGGGATGAGGGGGTGCCACTACTGTTGTTTGCCGTCAGGGAGACATGTCAGGAGTCTTTGGGGTTCAGTCCAGCTGATTTGGTTTTTGGCCACACGGTGCGCGGTCCGTTACGTCTCCTGAAAGAGAAATTTCTCTCAGATAGTCATCGGCCGAAAGAAAATATTCTGGACTATGTTAGTTTGTTTAAGGAGAGGCTACATAATGCCTGTGCTTTGGCTCGTGACATGCTAGCAAAGGCTCAGGTTAGAATGAAAACACATTTTGATAAGAAGTCTGTAGTACGGATGTTCCAGTCAGGTGACCGCGTGTTGGTTTTCTTGCCGGTTGTTGGTTCTTCCCTGCAAGCAAAGTTTTCCGGTCCGTATGTCATTGAGCGCAAACTAAGTGAGACGGATTATGTGGTGTTAACCCCTGATCGTAAGAGGAAAAGTCGCGTCTGTCACATCAACATGCTGAAGGAATACATTGATCGTGACCGCTCTAGTTTGGCACCTGTTGTGTCACCTATTGTGTCGGTATCCGTTTCTCAACCCTTGTATAGTCCCGGCGATGACGGGTTGGATGACAGGCACACCTCTGTTTCGGGTGCGCGTCTTGGGAACTCTGAAATCTTGGCTGACTTGGATGCCTATTTGGCGCCCCTGTCTGATCCCGCTAATTCTGATGTCCGTGAGCTCATTACAAACTACTCTGCTCTTTTCGGTGACATCCCCACTCAAACGCATGTATTAAGTCATGATATTGATGTGGGTGACCATAAGCCCATAAAGCAGCATGCATACCGGGTAAATCCCACTAAGCGGGCCATTATGCAGCAAGAAGTCCAGTATCTTCTTGACCACGGTTTTGCTTTCCCCAGTAATAGCTCTTGGAGCTCAACATCACTTCTCGTTCCAAAACCCGATCAAACTCCCCGTTTCTGTAATGATTTCCGAAAAGTAAATGCTGTTACGAAACCCGATTCGTTTCCTCTCCCACGTATGGATGATCTGGTCGATCGTGTGGGTTCGGCAAACTTTGTAACCAAACTTGACCTCTTAAAAGGGTACTGGCAGGTCCCCTTAACTCAACGCGCATCAGAAATCAGTGCCTTTGTTACACCCGATCATTTTTTGCAATATACCGTCATGCCGTTCGGGTTGAGAAATGCCCCCGCCACATTTCAACGACTGATGAACACTGTGTTACAGGGAGTCGTAAATTGCGAAGTGTACCTGGATGATATAGTGGCCTATTCCTCCACCTGGACTGAACACCTCAAGATTCTCAGGGAAATATTTGACCGGTTGCATGATGCCCCTCTGACACTGAATCTGGCTAAGTGTGAGTTTGGAAAGGCGGTTGTAACTTATCTAGGGAAACAAGTAGGACAAGGTAGAGTCCTCCCTGTTGCTGTGAAAGTGCAGGCAATAGTAGACTTTCCAGTTCCACAGACTCGCCGGGAGCTGCGGCGTTTTTTGGGCATGGCAGGTTATTACCGTGGGTTCTGCAAAAACTTCTCTGAGGTAGTAGCCCCGTTAACCAGTCTTGCCAGTCCAAAATCGCCATTTGTGTGGACAGAGAAATGTCAGTTCGCTTTCGAAGCTGCTAAAGCGCTCCTTTGTAGTGCTCCGGTGTTGGCCGCCCCTGATTTTACACATCCGTTCAAGCTTGAGGTGGACGCCAGTGTTTTGGGGGCAGGTGCAGTGCTCGTGCAGGAGGATGACAATGGCATTGACCACCCAGTCTGCTTCTTTTCTAGAAAATTTCTAAAACACCAACTGCATTACAGCACGATTGAAAAGGAAGCCTTAGCCTTGCTATTGGCCTTGCAGCACTTTGAAGTGTACCTGGGATCTAGTCCTGTTCCAATCATTGTGTTCTCTGACCATAACCCTCTCCAGTTTCTATCTCGGATGCAAAACAGCAACCAGCGCCTTATGCGTTGGTCCCTACTCCTTCAGGACTTCAACATTGAGATCCGATATAAAAAGGGCTTAGAGAACGTTATGGCTGATGCCCTCTCTAGGGCTTAAATCAAACATCTTTGTGTGGGGTTGGATGTTTGATTTTTTTTGGGTGGGGGAAACTGTTATGACCCAGTGATGTGTTTGTTGGTATTGTGCATCCCACCGGAGGATGGTTGGTGGTATTTTCCCTTTTCTTTCTTTTTCCCTCTCCTAGAAGGTGGACACCTAGGCGTGGCTGCTAAGTATCCGGGTGGAGTCTTTACCTATCCTCGGACTGGATAATTGATGGACCACCTCCAGTACTTAACGTCCGGATGACAGACACCTGGCAGTGCTTTTGGGGAACCCCGTTGACTCGATCACGGAGTTGTGTGTGTTGTTATTGTAGTGCAGGCTGGAGTATTCACGTGTACCTCTAGCCTTGCCATGTAAATAATTGTAAATAGGTTAACAAGTGGCGGTCACTTTTTTTTTGTACCTTTGCTGTATAACTTTCACTGTCGCAGCCTAGTAGGCGTGAGAAGCCGTTTCTTTTGTTGAACAAGTTTTCTCCTGTTTTTCGTTAGGTAATTAGGTAAGAGACTTGTCTTTTGTTTTTGTTTTTCTTTTTTTCTAGGGAAGTGTAGGGAGTGGGTTTTAGGGGGTTTTGTTTATTGTTTTGGCATTGCTCACTGCCGATGAAAATAAATGGCTGCTTAAATACTTGACAAAGGTGTCTTTGTTGGGGTTTGTGCGTGGGTGGGAAGTGAGTGGGGCAAAACTTTTGTTGCGTTTGATTGCTTGCCGGGACCAGAACGTAACAAGTTAAAAGTAGTGAAAACATAAACAACAAAACAAGAACATCCAAACAGCAGCACACGTCCCAAGGCATGATGGGAGAGAACTAGCCGCTCCCCCAACACGCCACAATATGTCAAATCACCCTAAATTACTGTGAAAGTACACAGTTTAACAAATGTATTAGCAGTTATCCCATTCCTCATTGATCTCATCCAATGGCAACCTGCATCCTACGAGCAAACAAATGAATTGTTAATTTAATAGTTGGAATAAGAAAGTAACATTTTCAAAAACATCTCAGCTTGGTGGCGCTTCCTCCGGGTGTGCAAATCACATGTCTCTCTGCAGCGTGGTTTGAGTTCTGCACAGCGTCATAAATGTCTCTTCCAGTTGTTTCCATCATTGTCCATAGGACCAGAGTCCAAATGTATGTAGAATAAACATTCAAACATACCAGTTGGTTTTGTTGTTTGTCGACATGGGTCTCAGCTTATCGTGAAAGCTGCAGACCTCTCAGCACTCAAGTTTTATGGCCTCTACCAACCCCCATTACCTCACTTCAGGCCTTCGTCCTGCGAGGGGGATACTTATGACTCCTCCACTGTCCACGCTCTGCAGAAAAACCCCTCTGTAAAAAGGGTGCTGGGTTCAGTTATCTTACTGCTGTTATGATCCAGCAGCCTTCAGAGTGTCATCGTATGCACAGTATAGTGACACAGCATTAGGTGATGTTCATAGGAAACTGCTGTCATCACCACCATAGCTTCTGGTTCCTGTGCTTTTCACAGAATCATGATGCCATCCTTAGACTCCCTCTGTGTTGTCGATGGAGCTTGGCACGTTCCCCTCATCCTTCAGGTGCCCGTCTATTGTCCACAATCTCCTCTGTTGGCCTCTGTTGGCCCCCTTGGCACAGCTCTCATTCCAACGCAGTTTCATGGTCCTTGCTGTGGCTCCAAAGTCTGATCTCATGATGGGCCCCAACCAGCTTGACCTTTGACCTCAACCACTGCCTGGGCTGTCAACTATGCCTGGAATGGTTCTCGCTTCTTCACTGGGCCTCTGAAGATTTCTCAGGAGATTACTGCTGCACCTGTATTTCCTTGCTAGGAAGAAAAACTTCTATTTGGAGAGCATGTCAACAATCATCAAACCACATTCTTTAGTTCAGTAAACTTCACTTATAGGCCATCAAAGCCTCATCTGAACATGGATGCACCACTTGCATAGGTTTAATACCTGTAAATAAACTGTTAATCACACAAATCACTGCAACAATAATGAAAAACATTATTTAATGTTAAAAAACATTATTTAATGTTAATCCTGGACACTCCCTCTTGACGCATGGACACTCCCATGAGTCAACTCATCAAACCTGGATTCCTGTCTTAAAGAAAAAGGTTAGCTAAATCATGTCCCAGGCAACATCAGGGCATCTCCGCTGGAGTAGCTCCGTAGCCCTGCAATAAAAGATGTTAGCGTGTTTTGCATATTAAGTTTGCTTAACACCTGGCTCTGCCAGGAGCCTGCATACACACCATCATGGCCTGGAAAAGAAGATCTGGAAATGAAATCAAACTGCACACTTGTAAACAATTGTATCATAAGAGCAATAAGCATTCAACATCAGCAAGACAAGTGTCATGTGCAGGTTTTCTCAAATCAGTAAACTACAACTATTACCATAATTCGCCTCAGACATGGATAATCCCATGTACTCAGTCAACATTAATGTAATCGGTGACTGCTCTTAAGTAAAGTCACTCCACTCATATCTTACTATGGGCTTAAAAGTGGCCAGCTAATGAGCCCATATTCAACTATTCCATAAACACTGCATCTCTTATTTGTTTTTCTCATGTCACTTGTCCGCTTCTGCCGAATCTTCTACATGCATTCTCAGAAAAACAAACATTAGCAACACACATTGACCGTGGTTAGACGCAGGTCGACAGGCTCCAGAGGTGCCATAAAAAGACCATAAAGTTAGCCATCCATAGCTGTGGAAAGAAGTAACACCAGTTTTCAACACAGGAAATTTGTTGTTATTCACATTATCAAAGTAACCTTCACATTTCCCCATCAACACAGTGTAACAGCATCACCACTCATGACCTGTAAACACGGTTTTCTTCACACATAAACCCAGAAATCCTGTAGTAGAAAAACATTAACCAGTTGTCCCGTTATAAATCGCATGAAGAACTGTAATGCTGTAGAAAAGAAATGTAAATGTTAGCGCTGCGCAGGTGTGTACACACTTTCTCACAGTTTCCTCTGTGAGCAACACAAGGTAGTGAATAACACCCCTGGTAGATGCACAGACACAGAAAGTGGCACCTAAAAGGTTAAATCATCACGCAACCTCGAATGTTGCTGTCATCTTTCTGCTCCTGTAAAAGGAAACACACATAGATTCATCTGCACCTTTGTCAGGTGAGGGTTAACTTCGCACAGTCGTGGACAGGAACTTACTTTCTAATTGTCCCAGTTAAGTGACTTTCTCCAGAGCCCATTTTAATGTGGAGAAACTCACTTGTAACAATTTCCTCGACGACGTGTCATACAGCGCTTTCTGTTCTAATCGTGCAGATCTGCTCAAACGACAGAGATTATCGAACAAAACTTTCAGTGCACTGTGAAAGTATCAAAATAAAAAGGCCTTGTTAAGTCATGACACAAGCTCCTCATCTCAGGCGGGTAAATCATACCATTAGCATGGTTCATCATACCATCATACTAATTGGCAGGCTCAACTTCACAACAAAAGAAAAATCATCAGCTAGATTAACTCCAAACCAACCATCAGCTGCACAACACACAACATAACCCTAATGTCCTATTAGCTATGAGTTTAATCCCCAGGTCTGTGCTTTTCACTCATTTAAACCACACACCCATTTTATTCAGTTTTCCTTTTTCCCTTCATCATAAAACATGTGACATGTTGTCATGCACTTCACAAAAGAAGTTTGTTCTCACACTAACATGTGAGCTCGAGTGTTCTGAGACGTTATATTTGGTATATCCAGACCATCCGTCGGCTCTTACTTCGGAAACATGGCTTAAAAAATTTCTCTTCAACGACGTAATCCGATAAAAAAACCGATCTCTTTACCCGTCAGCTTCCCGTGGCTGTCATGCGACCGGTTATTGCAGTTAATAATACAACAGCTTCTTGACATTTTTTGGGTTTCTTTTTATCGCTGCGTAACTGAGTTCAATTGAAAGCCTGCGTGCGCTAGTACCTCTTGCCACAAGTTCCCAGAATCCTTTGCGGTTTTACCCCTGAATGACGTCACATTTTCAATCTTTATCCTGGTGGGCCGGTCTCTAGTCAAAATGCCCGGGCCGATTTTTTGTCCCAGTCCAGCCTTGGCCATTTTGGTTCAGGGTGCCTCTAACTCTGCACAAGTCACTGACCCTGGATCCAGCACCAAAGATTTCAAATTTTGATGCATCAGTCCATAATACCTTTTTCAAGTCTTTAGTAGTCCAATGGTGGTGTTTCATGGCCCAGGCAAGCTTCTTTGTCTTATTCAGATGTCTTAGCAATGGCTTTCTTGCTTCAACTGGTCCTGTCAAATAGGGCTGCCACAAACGATTATTTTGATAGTTGACTAGTCACCAATTATTTTTACGATTAGTCGACTAATCAGATCATGCATCCATTGGATGTAAAACGTACAGCTTATTGCACCAGCACGCATCTGCTCTTATATAACTATCATTAGCTTACAGCTTTAAGTGTTTAAGGTATGTGCTAACTAAAAATAAAGACAAAATGGTAGTTAATTAAATTTTAATGAAATTTGCAGATTGTTTCGGTGAAGTTTAATAAACTCAGCCGTCTGCTCCTTGCTATCTAAAATATAACGGGACACCGGAGTATATTCTCGAGCATCTCACACTTCTAATCAGTTGGCTGCTTGATGTTTATTCAGCTGTGTAAAAACTATAACTTTAATCTCAGCCAAACCGATTTACTCAGGAACAAATAAAATACTAAAAAAAAAAAGCCAAACAATAACATTTTTAAGTTATCTAAGTGACTTATATATCATGTTTAACCTGAGTAGGGAAAGGCAGCGGTGGGTTTGAAAACGATTTGCCGGGAGTCCGGTGTTCTCACCGGCTCTAGTGAGCCTTGCCCCCGGCTAGCTATTGAGCTAGTGGGTAACAGACGTCTCCGAAAACGTCGGAACGCTTTTGAAAATATGTGGTGTCTTGATAAACTGAGCAGATATTTGAGGTTTACACAGCTACATTCTCGCCTGAAAATATGTTAAACGTTTATTTTGTGACCTAGAAAGAATAATAAGAGTAATATTAAAACTAACTAGCTGCCGCCATTGTTGAAAACTGAGCAGGGCCGCGCTATGAATTCTGGGACACAGTCTTCTTCTTCTTCGGGGTTTAACAGCAGCTGGCATCCTTGTACATGCATTGCTGCCATCTTCTGTTTCAGTCCGTTATTACACTCTTAAATACTACTACTTTTCCCTGCGTCTTTTGGGACCTTACAAAGCTTCAAACGACGCGTCGACTATTAAATCAGTCGTCGACGATTTTGATAGTCGACGTAATCGTGACTAATCGTGGCAGCCCCACTGTCAAACCTGCAGCTTGAAGTCTTCTCTTCACAGTTGAAACAGAGACTTACTTACTACAACTACTACTGCAAGCTGTGCTTGAAGTTGTTGTCCTGTGAGCTGCCTATCACGCATGCTGTTAACTCTCAGAAACTTGTCCTCTGATTCAGTTGTGGCTTCGTGTCTGCCAGACCTCTTCCCCAGTTTACATCAGTTTCTGAGTGCCTTTTGATTGTAAAGGAAACTACTCACTGACACCTTGACTTCTGTTGTAATTTCCATGTAGGAAAGAGCTACATTTTTAAGTTTTATTAAAATTGTTAATTAACTTTTTCTCGCCATTTTTGTACAAACACACTACTTTCTGAAGTACAATACGATTCAACTGATACTCATAAGGGAATGGTGCATTAGTGTGTTCCAACACTACTTTTATGCAGACAGAGGGGGTTGTGAGTAATCCAGAAAAGTTGGAACACCTGTAGGAATTAGTAGCAACAGCTTTCAAGGCTTGATCAACCTCCATTGCCTCAGAACAGCTTTAAATTGTTAACCCATTTTGTGTTCCCTGAAAAAGGCCTTTTTGTATAATTCTGAAATGTACATTATTGTTAAGTTTTGGGTAACTTCAACTTTTTTTAACCTCTAACAGTTCACCACTTACCTTTATACCATTTCAAGCTATCCATTGACTTGAATGACTTGAATTGCAATAAATAGCTGGAAAAATTGTGGTGTTCTAAAATGTTTGACCGGTAGCAGCAGTAAGTTAATAATAATGGATACTTTTTTGATCCCCATGGGGAAATTACTTGTTTTTCTCTGCATTTGACCCATTCACTCAGTGAAGCAGTGGGCAGCCCACTAAGCAGGCGCCCGGGGAGCAGTGTGTAGGGACGGTACCTTGCTCAGGGGTACCTCAGGGTAGCCGTTAAGTGGATTCGAACCGCCGACCTTCCGATCATGGGGCGACCACTTTACCTACTGAGCTATCCCTGCCCCAAGTTGGCCTGGATATTGCAATTACTAAATTTATATTTTTAATACAATAGTGTCTTTTTATTGTAAGCAAGCACATAAAAGAAGTATAAAAATAAAAAAACTAAATACCTAATGCCTCACTATTATTTTTACTGTGGATTATGAAAACCATTATAGGCTATGTTTTCACTTAAACATTGAGATCTAAAGTGCAGTTGAATAAATATAGTCTCATGATGATTCTACCAAAAGGAGTCAGTGAAACAAAGAGATGGCTGAGTGAGCTACACTGACTATTATCAGTAGAGAGAAAGCATCACTTTACTGTGAAGTTGTTAATTATTTCAATAGAAACCACCTCTGCTTTCAGTCTGTTGACTCTAGAAGGTCAAACACTTGGTTGGTGGATGAGCTTTTTCATGAATTTCTCAAGGATCTGGATGTTGTGAGGCTTTCTAGTTTGACACACCTCTTTAATATTGCATTGAAGTAAGTCCTCTGGATTGGCAGACTGGGGTGAAGTTTCCCCTCTTCAAGAAAGGGAACTTTAGGGTGTGCTTCAAGGGAAGGATCACACTCCTCAGTCTCCCAAAGAAGGTCTATGGCAGTTTATTGGAGGAGAAAGTCCATCCTTTAGTTATGTGACACACAGCATATTGGTAATATTTTCTTCCATCAGAAACATTTAAAAAACAAGAAGATCAACTTACTATTTGCAGTGTTCGTAACAAGTAGGTCTTTGAAATGAAAACCACTTTATTTGAAAAGATAACTAAATCTAAGTCTTTCAGCATTATAAATGGTATGTGGCTAAATGGCCTGACTAATGCTTTTTGCAAGAAGAAAAAATATAGAAAGAAAAAAGAAAACATATAGCAGGAGGATAGTGCTAGCACCTTGTTTTGTTTTGGAGTAATGACAGTTTATTGTAACACATGAAGCAACACATCCTAAGTGATCTTTCAAGTTAGTTTTCCAACTCCAGGAAACACTCATATATTTTAACATCACTGTCAAAAATAAAGTCTCTCACAGACATTTGCAAGGTTTAAAATTTAATTGTTAGGTCTAATGTCAGACCTTGCTGCTGAAGAGGTTCATCACTGTAAACAAAAGCAAGACACTCTGTACGGTTCTCACTTGCAAGCAAGGGAAGTCCGGCAAGATGTTCAGCCGACTTCAAACTGACTCCCCTTGCAGGCTCTTTTATTGACTACCGTGGGTTACACAAACACGGTCAAACTGGTTTAAACTGGTTACACAATGTAAAACCCATGTAGTGTGCCATAAAAGCTAAGGCACTGTGTGTGTGTGCATGCATGTGCGAGCAAGTGTGTGTGTCTGTGTCTCTGTATATGTGACTTCCTGCCACACAATATATGCTTACAACCGTTTAACCACATTTCCTAGTTATCCACAGGTCATCTCCCCACACCCGTATATGGGTTAACTTTAATGGTTCACCATATACAAGCATAGGCGAACCCCTAAATGGAGCGGAGGGAACATCCTTTACCAGATAAGGAAACCAGAACCTTTAGATGGAATGTGCCTGCAATTAAACATTATAGCATCCAACACTATTATCAAAATCAACCTAACATTAATGACAGTACAGGAAATAAAACGAGGTTCACCACATGTCAACAAGATGATTATAGTATTTGGAAAAGATTGAGCAAGTATTGTTTTGCAGGTGGAAATACAGCTCTAGGCAACAGTTTTGCAAGTATATAATGCCTAACCACTTATCAGTCATCCCTGCATTCAGCAACTGCTTATTTGTGTTATATACACATTTGCTTCCATATGTATCCATATAACTAGAACATGTTTTAACATGGTGATGCTCTGAATTTTACTTAGATTGGAAATATGAATATAAATTTTAATCTTACAGTATGTGTGTGTCTGTATGTGTATGGGATTAAAAACTCAAAGCTTCTCAGCATGATAAACAGGATGCGGGCCTTTAATGTTGCGAAAACACAATCTAGTCTGCTAATGAAATTGTGTTCACACCTAGTTTGGTTTTGCCTCAGGAGGCGGCCATGAGAACTGACCACATCTGAGGTGAAGTAACATTTAGCGTGGGAGATCAGTGTGGGCACAGAGTCTATTTAAAAGCCAAGGACTGTCTTGGAGATAGACTGCAGGAGCTTGATTTTATTCATTATTGTGCTGTTTACTGTCATACTCTAGTGTGGGAGCTCTAACTATCAAGGGAACTGAATTACACTCTGAACTGCAAGATGAAAGTCTTTCTTCTCATGATTTTATACTTGGTCAATTGCTCTGTTGCTGTAAGTACAAAAATGTCTAAACAGTTTTATTTGATATTTATTGTCAATTTTTATCCCTTATCAAAACCCTTTCTGTTAATATTTAAAACAAATACATTATTTATGTTTTTGTAGAGGCGCCATCATTCATGCAGCAGTGGGTCTGACAGTAGTGAGGTAAGACATAAATAATGCCATAATTGTTTGTAAAGAACACAGTAATATACATTTTTTTCAATGCTTTTGCAGAGTGGCCAACACCGCTGGATTAGACCTTCATTCAATATCTGTACTCTGTTTCCGATTCTATGTGTGCAACCACCTATTCAGCCATCAACATCAACCACAACACAGACTTCCAGGACCACAATCATGTCTACCACTACAGCCCCGAGGGGAGACAGTAGTTGAATAGCATGGATCTGGAAAAAAAAAAGTAGCTTATACTACTTTGGTTTGAACTTTCCAGCATAAGCAGCACAAAGCTGCATAATAATAGGGAAATTGATGCTGTGAGAATGATGTCTGTTTTTTACATTTTGTTACCTTGAAGCCAGAAATGAACCAAATTTTATTGGCATTCAAAAATATTGCATACCGTGTTTGCATATTTTCACATTTCAGTATTGCAGCATCCTTCAACCTCCCTTTACAATGTTATATATGTTTTGTTGATCCTACTTATTTGAATGTTTTGTTTAATTTAAAAAAAACAAAACTTATATAACCAGTGAGGTTGTATGTTGCACTGTGATTTGAAACATTTAAAATTTAGAGAGGCATTCAGTCAGCAAGGTAATGATGAGTTTTGTTAGAGACTAGGCTTCCAGACATTAGTGGGAGGGATGCTGACGACATGCATGCGTAATATCCAGTCAGCGGGTACACACAACACCAACCCTAGATCAACACAGCTTAAGTGAGGGATGATTGCTGAGCTGTTAATGCATGGCTCTGTGCTTCATGAGTTAAACACATAGTACTGCTTTATTTCTTCTTCACACACCCTCTTCAGCAATATTTTCACTGATTGCACAGCACTGCTTGCTCCGCTGATTTGACAAAAAAAAAGTAATTAAGATTGTCATTAGCATACACCCTTTTAACAAAGCTAGTATGGTCTCTTACTTTCTCTTTGATGTGATGTGTGCATGAATGTGCATTATAAATGTAATCTCCTGTTTTGTGGATGTCTGCCTAATTTGCAAACTTGGTTAATTTTGTAAACCAGCTGTATTTGATGCTTTGATGATTTTTTTTTCAGAATAAATTATAATTTGAAAAGAGAACCTTGTTGTGGGATACTGCACTTTTTAATCTATCTATCTATTGATCTATCTATCGATCTATCTACATAGTTAGACAGATACTGCTATTACTAATAACAATTTATTATTATTATTTGGATCCTGTACCCAAATTGCCACTTGTCAGTAATTTTTATGTATGCCGTTTTAGCGTATGATGTTGCAAACAAAATGTTGTGTCAGTTTAAAATGATGGAAAGATATTACTTTATCAAATGTGAAAAAAATGTGTGGTCATAAGTATTATCTGTGTTTCCTTTATTTTGTTATTTGTTATTGAGTGTTTGATTAAAGAAGGTTGATTCAAGGTGATCTACAAAGGAAATTTCTTTTAAACAGAACAACTAAAAGTCAAGCTGGATAGAATTTATACATATTATAATTACTTGCTCTTCAATTTTCTCTCACATTTCAAATACATTTAGTGCTAAGTTAAGCATTTGAGCTCATCTGCAAATTAATTTTAATATTTGAATCAACATATATGTCATTAATGTGTAGTTTGTCATTTTTTTATGTCTTACATTAACTTATCAAGTGTTCATTTTTATGTCTGTTGCAGCTTCAGTTATTTTTCATGTCTGCTTTTTAAGATTCTTTTTTTGCACATCACACATTCTTGGTTTGACCATACTGCAATTACAACAGCGAGACACTGACACATCAGCCACATCAGCCACACCCGTAGGTGCCCGTAGTAGCAGGAAAACCACAAGGCCTCAACTCTCATGCATTTGTTTAATTATTTCAAGAGACATTACACCATCATAATTGAAGAAAAACATGCCGTTTAGGACACTTATTAGATTTTCTTTGGTTTCCACCTCCCTGCTTCATTCAGCAGACGATTAGGTTGAATTTATCTTTCTTCAGTCTGCCATGTGATTGGTTGAGCCAGTTTGTGAGAAGTGCATAAGTTGAAGGACCCCTCCATACAGTTTCAATGAATTTACTCCTGAGTGCTCCACGGAGATAGTCCTTAAAGCACCCACTGATCCAGTGGAACTGATTAAAAACCATATCGATTTTGTTCTCTTTTTGGAAATGATTATCATAACGCTGCTGTTATGCTTTACCATAGAAGTCTCTGCAGTACCAGTAAGTAGACTAATAGAATATGGTTTAAAATACAATACTTGATATAATTATATAATTTTATGTTTATTCATTTAATACTGGTTGTCATTTAATTAACATTTGACATTCTATGAACTCTGTGACTCAGTGATAATTTTACCATCTTCTTTCTTTCTTTCTTTCTTTCTTTCTTTCTTTCTTTCTTTCTTTCTTTCTTTCTTTCTTTCTTTCTTTCTTTCTTTTTCAGGTCAATTCAAATGTCCGTCGTCCCCTGCTGTTACAAGGAAGGGAAACAGCAACTCAGGGTGCTCAGCACGTTGTAGCCGCAAACCAGAAACCCGAATCTCCTACGCCAGCCTCTATTTCTCCCAGTGTTCAGCCACAGGCAGGAGGTCTACAGCAGCCTGATCCACAGCCCATTCCTTCACTGCAACAGTACCCCTGGTATCCACAAGGGGGCATGCCCATGCAGCCACTCTTCTATGGACCCCACCAGCTGACACTGCCACAGCAGCCTCTAGTAGGAGGAGGCGGGGGAGCTAAGAAAACAGAATATTAACTCTTATTTTAAATTATTTTCTCCCTTTAAAAATGTGTATTGCTGCTTTTTTCAGATTTTCCCACCTTATGGATACTTACCGCTGTTCTCCTCACACTATGGGAATCAGCTGGTAAGCTAAGAGACACGCTTGCTGGAGACAGGAAACCCTTTCATAAGACACAGTATTATGAAAATAAAGACATTGGTATTTTGGCTTTTGGAGTAAGGAGTTAATATTGGAGTTGTAACTTGTGGTGTCGGTGCAGAAATTGTTGATATGTGTTGTTTTGTTTTATTTTATCTTCTCTCCATCAGTTCAGCCCATATGGTTACCCAATGATTCTGGAATCGGCTCTCCCACAAACTCCAGCAAATCAGCTTCCCAACAGTCCAGTGTTACCTGCAGAAAATGCTGCAGGAGTTGCAGTTGCTCCTTCAATAGATGCAACTCAGGGAATACAGCAGCCACAGCAGCAGCTGCAACAACAGGTGTCTCTGCATATACATAATGCAGAATAAGTCAAAAAAAAGAAAAAAGAGTTACAATTATCTAACCGAATTCTCATCCACAGAATCCCCAGATTGTATACATGCTACAGCAACCAATGGTAAATATATAACACCCTCTGCAGACTTAGATGATTAATGCTATTTGCAATTTCACAATTTTCTTTCTGAGAACATTTCACTTGACATATGTTGTAATTCCTTACCAGAGCTCACCTCTTGGCAGTCTTAGCTCTGAGGAACTTCAGGTAACACAGCCAAGATTTTTTTCTTCTTCCAGCTTGTTCAAACAGTCTGTTTAGTGAACTCAGTGATCCCACTAACACTGCCCCTCCCTTGCCTCTTTACAGTATCTTATCTCTGTTTACTGTTTCAGATGGCTGCTACAATGGGCCAATTGGGGGTGTACATGCCTAATGTGCTTACAAACCAGCCTGCGGGAGCTGTCCAGCCCGAGAGCCAGGCCGCAGGACTCACACACCCAGAACAACAAGGCGTTCAGCCAGCTGTGGGGACCTCAGCTGCTGGAGCTCAACCGATAAGGGCACTGCCGTGCTCTGGATCACATCCAAATGCTAGCGGGTTCTCTGCAGGTTTAGCTGGGTCGGATGCTGCCACTGCCCAAAGAACTGCTGAACCCCAGCTTCAGCCCATGCGGGAAACCCTTGTCTGAGACTGTTGTCACCAGTGGAGATAACCCACAACATACAGAGAAAACAAAATGCATTATTGATGGGTACTAACAACTATTCAGTGGAGCTTCTCAAGGATATTACTAACCGTTGCTATTTAATTTCATTTATTATTATTTTACTTAAAAAAATAAATAAATAAAAATAAATGTCAAATAAAAAAGGAAAACAAATAAGGCTGGGCCTGAACTGTTTTGTCTTTCCATGTTACTGTCTTTCATAACCTTCAATTAAATACATTTTAAAACCATAATGTAAGAGAGTGTGCACAGTATTTATCTAATCATCATCCTGAAGCATATTTATCCCAGATTATAGATTGTCATCACACCTCTGACGTATCCACGCAGGCTCAGATACAATGTGCAGTGAATGTCCCTAAAACTGTTGTAAATTTAAAGTTCTACCCAATTCATTGAAAAAGACATTCAGTTTTACAAGTATACATGATCATTTGTAGGTTTTAACAGGCCTCGAAATACTGCTGTTGGTAAAGCATTTATCCTCTAAACATCATCAGGTATAAAGCATCATATTTTCTATTAGGAAAAACACACAGGAGTAAGTAAGGAAGCACTCTTTTGAATTCCAACTCCTACTCCCGAATAACCCTGTTGCCCTTTTTGAGTTTGAGCTGTTGCAATGAGGCACCTGATAAGACACATTGCAGAGGAATGTGAAATATGTGCTTTTCAAGCCAAAAAAATTATTAAGAGATTTCCCAGACATGCAGCTGCCAGGTTTGTGATCATACAAAGAAAAACGATTGGCTTACCATCAATACCTGTCAAAAGTTTGCTCGCCCTTTGTTTCTCTCAGCAAATAAATAGGCGATCTCACTCTCCTCTAATCACACCTCTCTTCAACAATCCTCCAGTGCTCACGTGCAGCCAGGAAAGAAAGGTAATGTAGATCCTGCTAATATCACATGAAACTGCAAAAGACGTTTTAAATTTGAATGCTTTTTTAAAAGACGTGCACTAAAAACTACCAAATGTAATAACTCAAAATTCTCTTTCTGTCACAGCAAGTTTCAAAATGAAATTTATCGTGCTTGCTGCCTGCATCCTTGGGATGGCCATCTCTGCTCCTGTAAGAAAAATACTTACATTTCTGCCAAAATATCTATTTTCCCTTTCTTTTTCTTTCACATGTAACAATTGACATATAATATTCATCTTCAGTATTTTAGAGAAATATCACCTACAGAGCTTTAATACTCACCTTTGTTTTTTTTAGCAGATGGAGTTTTTCGGTCATTGTTATCCGTTTATGGTGTCTGTTTTTGTCTTTAGCATTAATCAGTAAAACAACATTCAATAACTGTCTGAACATGTTACACTGACCTGCATTACACTGAATTTTATTCTCTTCTTTACAGCTGCAGATATTTGAGGAGTTTGACATCCATTACGCTCCACCTCAGGTACAATAAGAAGCAGCTTGGATCAGCTGGTGGATATCATGACACCCACACACATTAACCACAGTAAAAGCCAGATTTTCAAACTCTGCACGGTGGTCTGTTATGATTTGTTCACCACTGATGTCTTCATAGCTGAACTGCTTTTCTCCAACACGGCTGACTTTTCTCATAAGATTGTGTCCCTGTTAAGTGTATATGATTAAAACTGTATTTCAGGCGGCCCAGGTTATCCCTGCTGGAGTCCCACTTGACAATCTGGAAGTTGTAAGAGTTCAATCATTGTTTTGCACCTTTTCAGAACTTTTCTGTGCATCTGGTGATTATTTCTTTACTATGTTGTTTTAATGCTTCCAGTTGCTCCCTGTTGATGCCCAAAGACACCCTCTTGGAGGACCTGTGAGTAGCACAGTTCATAAATATATATATATAGATATTTACCTATTGAGAGTGTAGTTTGCAGACTTTGATCCAAAGAATGGAAATGGAATAGAAACCTAAATGCTATCTGATAAAAATAGTTAATTCTATAGACTTTGACGTTTTTAGAGCCTACATGTAATCAAAGAAGAGCCACAAATCAGAAGTATTACAGATTCCAGTGCAATTATGAGTTTCTAAGTCTGTTTTCATTGAAAGGTCCACGGCTTTATCAAGCACGAGATTCCAAATCCGAATGGCATAGGTACCAAGGAGGTGGTAGGTGTCTGCAGAACATATTTTCTCTGGCAAAGGTTTTTCAGATATTTTATTGAATTCACAATTTATTTTATTTTCTGTAGTTCTACCCCTTTGGCTTCAACCTGCCTAATCCAGCTGCAGCTGACCCAGCTGCTCCAGTTGCCCCAGCTGCTCCAGCTGCTCCAGCTGCTCCAGCTGCCCCAGCTGCCCCTGTTGCTCTTGCTGATCCTGCCATTCCTGTGGAACCTCTGAATCCTGTCGTCGTTGCACCTCCCCCAGTAAGAAAGACTATCGCATTTAAATGTATTTAACAAACAATAAGCCTCTGTCATGATTTGATGCTGGCAATATGCAGTTTAGTGCAGTAATAGCTTCAATAGACTTTGACAGGCAATAAAGTGGAGTTGGATTGAACTGAAATTTGTTATGAGGGCAGCCGGTTCATTCCAATAAAAAGGATCACGTCAGACAAACCTCCCAACTATTTCTGCTGAGTTGTGGAAAAAACCGTGACTCATAAATGCACATGTAGGAGACTATCATCAGTCCTGATTCGCTCACCCAAGTCCTCTGTCATTTTAGCGTGGCAAAGATGATGAAGATGAAGATGACTAAAACTACTTAGTCAGCAGGAAAAAAACACTCTTGGCACACTCAGGTATCAATTCACATATTCATATATAAAGGTTTTAGCAGTAGTAGTTCATATAAATAAATATGCAAGGATCACATGTTATTTTTCTAGGGGATTGAGTCTCTCAAACTTTCATTTGCTTTTGTCCCCACTGTAGGTGACCAGAGGTGTAAGACTATCTGCTTACTGTGGTGAAAAATCGCCAGCCAGCAATGCTATTTTCTGTGGTGCTATGCATTTTTTGAAATGGTGCTTTGTTTGGAAAAAGAAGAATAAAGTCAAAAAGCATGACATGCCTCTTATGAAAAAAAAATTGATGGTTTGCAGTTAAATGTGACCAAAAGAAAATATCAAAATAAATGTAGCAGTATATTGTTTCCTCTCTACATGCAACATGAAATGTTTCATTTCTGTGCTTCATAATAAATGAAACAGCTCATTCATCTATTGTTTCTGGTTCTTTGCTTAAGATATATTTCAAAAAATAAATATCTGATACTCAGTCCATGAATTATATGCAGCATTTTGCAGATTATTACTGACTTGCTTTTTTGACTATCCACAAATAGCTACAGCAGGCAATTATATTTATTATAAATAATAAAGGCTGTTCTCTGATTTCACTACTATGTGCTGCTTCAGTACAAATTTATTTTTAGAGTAAAACAAGCAAACAAACAAACAAAAAAGGATATAGTATTATATTTATCTATGCTGTATTAACATAAATTTTTAGTTTCAGATATTTGTGCCACCTTATGCAATTGTAGTGAGACTAATGGCAGAATGAGGAGTAAGCAAAGTGAAGGTGTGCTCTGCTCTAGACGGTATAATCAAACAGACGACTCTGCTATTACACAGAAAGTGGATATGACCACTGGTCATTTAGTAAAGCTGAAGACTAGACACCTAAACTCTACCTAGTCATTGGGCAACACCACTCCTATCTCCTGTGACTGGCTCTTTGGTGAGAAAGCAGTGTATAAATATCCAAGTAACTCTGCAGAAGTCACAGTCCAACCTGCTGGCATCATCTCCAACATCAGCATTCATCATTTTCTCCTTTTCTGGTGATTTTTAAAATTTCAGACGGTGAGTTGAGCAAAATTTTAACATTAGCTCCTACATGCCTTTCCAGAAGGAAGCAACCATCCAGTGGGACTGTGGTGGAAGTTTCACAACTTGGAATGATTTATTTTATGTCTGTAGGATAAACATGAAGCTGGCTCTCTTGTGCCTCTGTTTGGCTAGCACAGCCTGTGCTGCACCAGTGAGTGTTAAGTAAAAGCCAATCATTTATTTCATGGAGCTGAAACCTGTCCAATACTTAAAGTTTAACTTCTGTTTATGCCTTTAGTTTCAGTACTTGCCTCATTACACTGGATCCAGGCAACAGATGCCAACTTTACAGGTAATTATGCATACTGCATACTGTTTATCTTCTCTATATCTTCTGTGTATATTCTATATACAGGTTCAAAATACTGCAAACACCTACACAAAATATTGCTGTATACTGAAGTCTTCACAATTTGCATGTATTCAGATGAACAATCCCTTTACGGCTGGTTTTCCACACACTGGACTACCTGGTGGTTACAGTGTGGAACTGGTATGTCAGACTCTTATTATTACTCAGGTTTATACACGTTTTCAGATCAGCACCATTATTTATTACATTTGGCTCTAACAGTGGCTATGAATCATGATTACAGTACAACATTTATGTTTTTTTTCTCCAAGATTTATCCCCACAGATTTCCAGGAGGTGCAGGTGTTTCAAACCCAGCACAGGTATGCATACATCAGTTTGAGAGAAGTTTTTCCACCTACAAAAAAATAAAATAAAATAGAAATCACCTAACTTCTTTTCGTTGATCCTGATTTTACTTTTGCCTTCTTTCTCTCTGCAGCCCTTTTCATCTTTTGGTCTCATCAAGTACTCCATTCCTCAGCTACCTGGCAGACAGAGTGTTGAAGTAGTAAGTCATTTCTCTTTCCTGTTGCAGATTATGGAAACTTTTGGCCCAGGAAACCTTTCTGCTCATAGAAGTGTTTTAACTGCTTTCTTGAACTTTTTTGTGTCTTGTGTTTTTACAATTCCAGTTCTATGCATATGACTTTGCTCAGCAAAGGGTAAGAATTTTGAACTCTTAGATATTAATTTAAAATTTGAAAATATGAATTTATGTTTGTATATTTCTATATATCATGGGACTAAATACAATATATAATTTTATTACAGATAATCCCAAACATACCCCCAATGACAAAAGGCCCCATAGTGCCAGAAGTAAGATTTTAGTTATTCTATTTACCCCAACGTATTTTTGTTGTTTATGTTTAAAAACATGTTTGTTTATTTACCATTATATTTGTTTCCCCACAGGTTCTCCCATTTGACTATCCACCACAAAACATTCCCCAGCAAAATATGAACGTGAGAAAATACAGTAGCAAATAATATAATCTCGTTATGTTTTGAAGAAGCTAATTGTATTGACTGTGTATCTCCATGTTTTGGTAAAGTAGGTGTTTTTTTTTTCTTTTCTTTTTTTCCAGATTCCGCAATTTGACGCTAATGCTCTTCCATCCCAGGACCCCCCAAAATTGCACCTGCAGGATCAGCCCATACAGACAAGCCAGGTAACCAATCAACAGATTGGTCCTTATAAAGCATCTTTAAAAACAAGGGAACACTATTTGAAATGTGTATGATTTTAACAATGCTGATATGAAACTGCTCATTTGTCTTTACAGATGCCAGCAAAGGTGTAAACATGTGAACATTCAGAAATCAGCATTGGAAGAAATTGTCAGTGATGTTGTTTCCGAAAGTGCTAACATGAGTTAAAACCCCACCCACAAATGTTATAAATAACACTTCTTTATTAAGAAATCACAACATTATTAAACTAAAGAGTAATAGGATAATCTGCATAAAATAAGACATAGTCCTGAAGCACTCTTTTATTCCCCTTGTCATTTCCCCACATTAACAATAACCTGTTCTAGAACTGCAGATGCAATGTGATGCTGAATTTTCATCATACTTTAATTACTTCATTCTAACTTTTCCTTAAATGTCATTTTCTTTGAATAAATAAAGTCTACTTTTTGAAGCAAATTTTGATACTTTTACTCATTATTTAAACACTTGTAGATCTGCTTTGTTTTGTTTTTTATTCAAATATACATGTAGTAAAAATAATGTTATTTTTCCTTTAGGATTTAACTTGTGATTTAACATTACACTATTACAAAGCTAGGTGGATTATCAAGTATCAGTTTGACTTTAACTGTGGTGCCATTCAAAAGTACATTTCATACCTTGCTCTATAAAGACCTTGCCCTAGTTAGTGCCTCAGGTCTTCTGTCAGGTGAGAAAATAAATATCTCACTTGTCACATACAACAGCCTCCACACAGCAAAACTTGGTTCCTTTCCCAAAGACTTCTATAAACCTTGGAATTTTTTTTTTTTACTTACAGTCATATCTCTTCAGTACACTTAAATAAATACCAAAGGTTTGGGTATCAGCAGCAACTCTATTTCTATAACTGTGTTGCTAGAAACTTCTAACATACACAATAAACTTGAAATTGATTATTTGAACTGAACTCTTACATTGAAATTTGTGTTGAAAACTAATCTCAGAATGTATGAATAATGAAGAAAAATGCAACAAGTCATAAGAAAAGCATGATTATAAATGATTAAAGACATAAAAATATGTCTATTTTAGAGTTTAGATGTATTCCTGAATGGAATAAACCAAATTCATCTATAAATACTATTGCTTGATTTCAGTTTGCTGAGTTTGGTATGTTTGGTATGTTTAAGACTTAATATTACTTGGCATCACATGAGCTATTTCACCAGAAAATACTCTAGCATTATCAGCCTAAAAATAATATTTTCTAATGAATTAAGTTATGTTTATAAAAAAATATAAATATGCAATCTTATATATGTATAATTTATATAAAAATAAATAAAAAAAATTAAAATTTGTTCAAAATTAACCGACAAAAATGTAGAACCTTACCTGATTTCAGCATCGGTGGTATAATTTTTAGATCTTCAGTCACATTACATTTTCTTGTACTTGTGGACATAAGTGTAGGCAAAAATGTGTAGAACCGCATGAATGCTGAGAAAACAGCATGTGCCTCCCAGTCTTGCTTCTCACCTCTGGCAATGGCTTTGAGCTTGGAAACTGTGGTCACTTTGACTGAAAACTTGAATCTTCACACGGGTCCCTTTGAAACAGAAAATAATGTTTGCTCTTTGCTTACCTTTAAGTTCCATAATTAAACTGCAGAGCACGGCGTTCAAAGAGCAATTTAAGTATAACACCTACACCAGAGTAATTCTGCACATGCCTGTGAAGATTATCGAATAGGAGATCAGCCATGGTTAAAAGTCAGAATTTTGATCTTTTATAACACAATTTAGTATTTAGTATTTATTTATTTATTGTCATTGTCAAGAACAATGAAATTGCGTTTGGGGCTTCCATACAACCCAAAAAAAAGAAGAAAATAATAAATACCCCTTAAAACCCAAGTGTACATATTTAACCCAGTGTGACTCCAATGCAATAAGACAATCCTTAGCAATAATGTTCGTAGAAATTCAGACAAAGACCTGAGAAACATGACAAAATACAACAATGCAACCCATTCAATATTATTGTACTGTGAGATATGATATCAGATATGATAGTTATCTATTTAAGAAAGAGGGGGGGGCAGGAGGGGGAAGAGAATAAAGATATGATGCACCAATGCAGACCAGTTCATTGCTATTAAGAAGTTGGATATGGTTATTGTCCGTGAGAGGGGGGCAGAGAGTTCAGGAGCCTCACAGCCTGTGGATACAGGCTGTTGGCCAGTCTGGATGTTCTGGCCTGTATAGACCTGTACCTTCTCCCTGAGGGCAGCAGATGGAAAAGGTGGCGCGCAGGGTGATGTTGGTCCCGCAGGATACTGTGCACCCTCCTCAGACAGCGAGTGGGGAAGATATTACTGATCTCTGGCAGACTTGTCTGATCTCTGGCAGACTTGGAATTCCCAGAGGTTTTGATCACAGCTTGTATAAAAATCCTTGTTTAGTTCTGCAACATAGCACATACATTATAAACACCATCTAAGTGCTTTATGTAAGACACTACTATAGTTTATCACACAGAAGACATGGATTTTCACTGTTGGTGGCAAAATCTCCCCACTGTGAAACGTAATTGTCATAAGAAAATAAAAAACATTACAGGAGAGAGAACGATCTCCCTGATCTTGGCTCACCTGGGGACAAAAGCTTGTCCCAACATGACTGAACACTTACCTCTTCAGAGGCACATCAGAAATGCAGACATTGGCCTCTCACGCTATTACCGTCTCTTCTTCAAAAGATTCTTTCCTGGAACTGTAATTCAAGCCAAAAAGTCCCCTTTTTAGTGTTTTACAGTTATATATGATGTGGATTCACATTACTGATAGTTTAATGTTCATGTTGGGTTTTACCACTGCAGATGTTTGAGGTTTAGCTCATTTTAAAATTCTTTATATACTGGTGCATAGTTTAATCTACAACAATACACCATATTCTATAGGATCATCGTGTTTGTTGTTGTTGTTGTCCTGCAACTGGACCTCTGAAAATACAGGGTTTTTTTTAATGCTGTTCTTTATGCTGGCTTTGCAATTAGAATCTGAATGCATGATGGTACCAAGCACATTTTGCTTTAACAAGAACAGCTACATAGAATCTCTAGTATTGTATTGCATTGTATGTATTGCCAGCTTTGGTACCTGTAATACACAAAAAACAAAACAAAACAAACATACAGCACCTGAAACACTCAAAAAATATACAGATACATGAATCACCAATCTTCCTATAGTGTGTGTGTGTGTGTGTGTGTATGTGTGTGCGCGCGTGTGTGTGTGCGTGTGTGTGTGTGTGAGAGAGAGAGAGAGAGAGAGAGAGAGAGAGAGAGAGTGTATGAGTGAGGGAATGTGAGAATGCCTGTGTCTTTGTTGTTTGATAATGAGACTGGGAAGCTGCAGTGATGCCCCCCCAGATGGCCCCCCAAGTACTGAAACTAAAGGCATAAACAGATGACCAACTAATTAGGGAATACACATTTTTCCCTGGACACTAGTAGTTGCCAGGGGGTCACCAACTGGTCTCTAGGCCAATGTGACCGGAATCTAATGGCCCCATTATGATCGCCATGTTTCTTGTGTCACAGGTGTTGCATACCCATTTTAACATCACAAAATGTATTGCACGACACAATCTTTGTGGCCGGACGTGCACTTTTGATTTTTGTAACCTGGCACATTGTGCTGGAGCTGCCACAGATAGGTTAAAAACTCAAGTGTACAATCGTGTACAGAAACTCAGAAGACACACAGATATACAGACGTAAATGTTGGAACACTTTGAAAACTTGTTTTGTCGATTTTGTGGAAAAAACTTTGCAACAGGCACAGTCTTGGCTTCCTTTTTAAGTTCTCCTCCTTTATCAGCACTTATGTTTAAGATATTGTCTGAGTGGTGACAACTATCGTTCAGGAGAATACTGCAGCAGCTTCAAGGGCTTAACTATAAATTCAAGTGACTGTGAGATGAGGTTGCAGTGGCAAAGCAAAGCAACCATTGCTGCTTGTATACCTTAAGACTTGAAACTAGGGTTGAATCACTTGTCAGGGAAATGCTCACTGAAGGGAGCTGAAGGGTTGCATTTCTATAGACTTTTATGAAGCTGGAAGAGGATCTGCTTCATGCTAGTCCTTGAAAAATGTTTAGAACACTTTACTCCAGTGAATTGAACGAGGTTCTTTATGACGGTTTACCTTAAGTGAGCCACACCCAGTTATGAGGTTCACTGCTATGTAGAGGCTTTGTAGAGCTTTGATGCAAGTCACGCTTTTAGATTTTTACTAAAAGTAAGTAAAAACCTAAAAATAAAAAAAAAGCTTTATTTCGTTCTGTTGCTTTTGATGTTGTTCTAAGAAACAAAAAAGCATTAAAGCATTTGTTTGTCAAAGCAACAATGTAGCCTTCTGAAACAAAGCATAGTTTGAGAGTTAAAAGTTCTATATTCCTGTTGAAACAGATGATCACATTGTAACCACATTTTTATAACTGCAGTTTTTCTTCAAAGGAGAAAACAGGAATAATCTAACTACATGGCACAATATCAACTGTTAACTTTTAAATGCCTAATGGAGAGATTGTTATCTTTTGACAAAGTTGATTAACTCAGCGGATTTGAGGTCAGAATAGTATAGAGTTCAGCAAATTACAGACCAACTCCTTCATTATCTGATCTGGAACCTGAAAAAATAAACATAAGTGAGCTATAATGTTCAAAATCACTGTGATGAACAGCCACGCCAGTTAAAGAAACACATTTAGTTAAAACTCAGACACTATAGAAGTGGTGCTTCCCACTGGCACTTACACCCACTGTAAGTTTCAGTAGATGAAAATAATCTTTGGAATACTTGTGTGAAATGTGGTGTTCAATTGAGAAACAATATGTAGTTGTTTAACTTAAGTCACACAATTGTTGTAATACATACAGTGTAAAATACCCCATTGCAGAGGGTATTTTACATGGGGTCAGAATTCTTTCTTAGACTAAAACAGATTATGAGAAAAATGTATGTAAAGGCTAACCAGCCTTTACATACATTTCTACACATTATCTCCTGTATGCATAATGAAACATAATGTCTGTAGTCAGTCAAAAAAACTTTTTTTTAAAATACCCCACCCTTTAAAATGCTAAGCTAAAAGAAAGAGCTGAAAAAGTGCAATACTTGAATAGATGTTCTTATAACCTCTGTTCAAGCGAGGAGGATCAACACTGTATTTCATGTTTCTGTAGCTATCACCAGTACTTACATTATTTTTAGTAATAAGATATTGCAGATATTTAAGTTAATTTAAGTTCCCTTTTCACTGTTTTCAAGTCAAACTAAGTAGGGACTCTCTGTCATATCATTACATGCTTATGTCTGCTTCATGGCGTCTCTCTCTGTTTTTTTTTTTTTGTTTTTTTTCAAAGTTTGGTTTTAGGGCAGTAAAGGTGGGCATATGTGCTAAGCATATTTGTATAGCATGTAATTAACAACAACAGGGGCCTCAACCCTAGATACCTCTTTTTTTTACCTTTGACATGTAAGGATAATTCTTCAAACACATAGGTGTGCCTGTTCTACTGGATGGGATTGGCTGCTACGTGATATAGCAGTATATAAATTGCATCCATGAGGGACAAGAAGTAGACTTCTTTCTACTGAGGTACTTTTTCACAGTTTCTCTCCAGGACAACAAGGTAAGGTGACTTTACAAACAGAAACTATTTCTCATTTTTTGGGGCAACCTTGTTGTTTTCACAAATATTTTTAATCTAATTTTTTTTAAACTATTTCTCTCTTGATTTTCTTAAAGTGCCCCCCCCTATTCACCAAAGAAAATTAAGAAAAATTGAGATAAAAGTCTGGGTTGTATGTTATATTATACAGGTTTTTCTACTGAACCTGTCAAAATGAAGCAGCTTGTTCTCTTCATGTGCCTCTTGGTCTCTACTCTCGCTGCCCCTGTAAGTCTAATATTGTGTATTATTAAATCTGCCATCTGATACCATTTTAAAACACAGTTATCCACATCTAACTGTTGTTTGCTCACTTCTATTTCTGAAATTGCAGTTTCCAGCAAGCGAAAGCAGTGAGGTAAGATGGCCTTTTCAACTTTTCTGTTTTGAGTGTTGGATCCGTCTGCTATGACATGTAATGCTATGTTTTTGTCATGCCATCAGTTGGGCACTATGATCGTTGTCTGACAGACAGGGTATAATTGGCTTAATTGCACCGCATGTCTGAAGATGCCTGGTATTTATTTGCAGATTGCAGCACATGCTAATGAGGCCCTGAGGTGGATGGAGATGTACAGGCTGTACCAGCAGCAGGTAATGGGGGTTCATTGATGTTTGAAGTAAAAAAGAACTTCAGATAGACCTTCCATGAATGCTCATTTATGATTATAAATCTGTTTTAATTCCTATTATTGTTGTTTCTTTCCAGGGAATAGTCCAAAATCCCTTCATTCCCTCTGCTAATTCTCCCGTAAGTTTACTCTTGTTAGCCTCTTACAGGAGCTTAGTGGTGGATTTTTGTGAAAACTAAAATTAAGCATATTTGGCATGATTGCTGAAGTTTGTGTGTTACTTATTTGCAATCTGACATAAAATTATGTTCTTTTAGGCTGTCTCAGCTGGGGCCACTGTGAGCATACACACAGCACTGTGACATTGCATATACACATTTATTTCCTGTTATATATATTATTATTACAAATAATAATATAGGCTATATACATTTAATATAGGTGGATGCAGCACCAGCCCAACCTGCTGATGTCCCTCCTCCAGCTCCCGTCCCTGTTGGAGATGCTTCAGAGGAGGAGACAGAGGTGCTCAGGCATCATAGTTTCATGCTGAACTGTATATTGATTGTTATTGAGAAATTCATGTGTACATTTTCTTCCCTGTTTAGAGAAATATTTACTAATATTTTCTCGTATCTTGTTTATTCACAACAACTTCTCTGTCCACAATGGATTGGTTTAAGAATAGCCTAAGTGTAGAGCTAAAAACAAACTGGGAAAAACTTGTAATGCATGTAGAACAAACACATTCCATTGTAGAATAAATTGAGGCTTTTCTCAATTTTCCTCAGAGACCTGAATAAATAAATTTAGGCTAAATTGACAACGGCGGTAGACGCTATGTGCAAACACTGTTAAAACAGAGCTAGAACAAGAAAAGGACACATTCAGGACAGACGACACTCTGACGGGTGTAACAAGGCAAAGAAACATAGACTGTTACACATTTTGCTGGAGCATTAGTTCAAACAATAACTTTAAATATGACAGCGTCACAAGCATAAACCCTGAACATGAAGCAGCTAACTTCAAAAATTCATCATTTTTTGTCAACATATATATGACATGATTTTTTCCCATTTCTTTGGCACAGGATGGTAACCCTGCCACCAAAGCTGCAGGACGTGCCCTGCTGAACTCTGATGAGGTAGAGGAGGCCGAGGAGGTGGAAGTAGCTGAGGCCGACCCAGCCATGGTTGAAGCAGAGCCTTCAGCAAACCCTGCAGCGGTAGAGCCAGCTGTAGTTGACGTCCCCATAGATGTTGCTCCAGTTGATGATGCTGCTGCTGTGGATGTACCTCCTGTTGATGTAGTTCCTGTTGACAGTGCCCCAGCAGCCCCTGAGGTGGCCGTTGATCCAGCTGCCCCTGCCACCGCCGATATACTTGCTGCTGCTGATGTCCCAGCTGAGGTTGACGCCCGTGCCACTGATGTCGGTGAGGCTAACATGACAGCAGATCCCACTGCACTGTAATCTGCCTCTCATCACCAGCAACAATACTCCTCTGTTAGCAAATAGAACAAAAGCTGAAAACAGATACAGGTGATGTAGTTAAAAGAGACAAAAAAAATTATTTGGGAAAAAATTGAACACTTTCTAAAGAGAATAACCAAAATGTGTTTTCAGACCTAATCTAAAAAGGGTTTTTTTGTTTGTGGTTTCTCTCTTTTTCTGTAGTTCTGTAATTGAAAGTTTATTCTTAGTCATCAACACATTGTATAAATGGTTGAGGATTATCTTATGTTTTATTGTTTTGCTGTACTGTCCACAGTATTAAACCATTAAAGTGCCAAAAAATAACATATCAGTATTTTGTGTACACGATCTTTATCTTGTTGTGTGCCACTGTTACCTCAACAGTGTTTCCTTCTAGTCAATGTTCTCCTGAGTTTCATCAGTGACATAAACACATCAAAATCACACACTGTCATCTCCATTTATACTTATTTCAACACTAAACCAAAACAAATTAAAGGACATTAAACTCCTGCAAAGATGCTTCAGTTCAAATGCAAACTGTGAAATTTGCTGTCATAAAACTGCAAACACCACATCAGCCAACAGGGAGAGCCACTGAACCACAGGATTTCTACATATACTCCTGTACACGTTTTTCACCGATAGAGGTTCTGCTTTGATTTCACACGAGACATTATTGTTCTTTTATGCCTGATCTGGAATCTGTTTTACTGGACATAATCTAATAGGATTAAAGGAGGATATGGAGGAGAGTGCTGACTGAGCAGGAGTAGTGTGTGTGTGTGTGTTAGAGTGCGTGTAAGCGTGTGTGTGTGCAAGCAGACTAAATCCTCTGTTCCGCAAATGATCAGGAAAATTATAGCTTGTTGCTGAATTTTAAAAACAATGTCAACACATAATGGTTTTCAGTGTTGTGGATCCTGAGTAGGAGGTTAACTGAGGCTTGTCGAAACTTCACTTAAATGTATCTCATCTCCCGCTGGAGTGGACAAGCAGGGAGGATGATTGAGTTTGCCACCACTCTCCTCAGACAAGTCTAATCCCCAAATCCTCATCAGGGTCACTGAGACTCTATGACACAGTTAGATGGACTCAGTACCTACAGGTGTTAGTTGCCTAGTTACATGTTGTTATACATTATTAAATAGCATTCAGTGATTGATGATACAATAAATCTGTGGATACCGTGAGTGTCTAAGTTCCAGGAAAGTACACAACTAAAGGGAAATGGACTTTAAATTACATTAAGGATCGGAAAAGGTAAGTTTAGTCACACGATACTGTAAGTTCTTTTTGTAGCATCATCTATGTGTATGGCTAAATAATTCATTTAGACCTGTAAAACAATGTGCTTACCAGCTGAGACTGACACTACAAATGCAATAGTAACATTGGATATAAGTGACACATGATGCAGATGAAGACAGTAAAATCTTTTTTTTAATGGATTGATTTATTCATATATATATATATATATATATATATATGTGTGTGTGTGTGTGTGTGTGTGTGTGTGTGTGTGTGTGTGTGTGTGTGTGTGTGTGTGTGTATTTATTTATGTATTTAGACCTCGAGGCAACTGTTGTTGTTGTTGTGATTTGGTGCTATATAAATAAAACTGAATTAAACTTTATATATTTATAAATATTTTTTTTTACATATGTAAGAATTGTATTTATTTAGTTATTTATTTATTCAGGCATTAATCATTTATATGTTTATTTGTTGTCTCAGTAAACAAGTTTTGACAGCACAACACATTTCTGCTTCCATGGGTTGCTCTTGTTTGTAAAAAGAAAACATCAAATCAAATCAAAAAGTTCCTATGGTAAATCAAAAAGCAGATATATTTTTCAGTTTTTTTTCTTTTAAAGCTAGGTGATCAAACAACTGCCAAAATACGTCCTGTTTCAGTTTAAAATATGTGTAAACCAATTTAGAACCCAACACTACTTAAATGAAGTTGTCATCCTGAAAAATATTTTATTGCTGCAGAGTATACTACAGTTCTGCTGCAATGGCCACTACCACCCAGGCCTTGCTCACCTCGCCACCTTATGTTCCACCTCACTTTACCAGTGACAGTGACGATGACATGTGAGCAAAACTTAAATATAAATACACAAAGAATAATAATGACAAAAAAGCAAAGATTTGTCAGTTAATAAAATGTGCTGTGTTTGTTTCAGAAGTTCACCTCAATCAACGCCTCTTCATATAGGCAACACGAACAATAACAACAACAATGAAGAGTAAGTACAATTTGGAGTCATGAAAAAAGTAAAGGCTTAGATTCCTGTAATCACGTTAAACATGTTGCATTAATCGTTTTTTTCAGAGAGAAAAAGAAAAAAAGGAAAAAGGAGAAGAAGGAAAAGAAGGAAAAGAAAGAGTATTGATTTTTATCTCCTCACCTTTTAGGAAATGTTACTATGTTATTAAGGATAACCGGTGCTGAGTATTCTCTAATTTATTATTGCACATTACAGAAAAAAGGAGAAGGAGAAGAAGGAGGAGGAAGAAAAAGAAAAAGAAAAAGAAAAAGAAAAAGAGAAAGAAAAAGAAAAAGAAAAAGAAAAGGAGAAAGAAAAAGAAAAAGAAAAAGAAAAAGAGAAAGACAAGAGCAAGGACAAAGATAAGTAAGTACATAATTTACAGAAACTTCAAAATAAATTTATGTGTTGTATGATTTTGAGTATTTATTTTACACTTTCATTCTTTCCTCCACAGGCCAGCAGAAATATTTGTCATTAATCCTGCTGGAAATTTGTATTACAACTGGCTGTTTATCATTACGCTACCAGTGATGTATAATTGGACCATGATCATAGCCAGGTGACCTTGATAAATCAGTCATTCTTCCATCACTAAAGGTCAAATATTTACATGATTTCATTTGGTTGTTTGTTTTTAATATCCTACTTCATTAAAACTACTTTTAGCTACAGTTTGGTTTCATGCACAGAAATAGTTTTTTTTTTTTTTAAAGTGAGAAGTTGTGTTTTTTAACATTGTATTGTCTTTTTTTCTGTTAGTACAGATTACTGGGTTAATGGGGTGCGACAGTAGCACAACAGGACATAGTCCTGAGATATTCAACATTGTTAATTTACAAACCACCCTCACTGCTGGTGGTTGTCTTCTCTTGCAAACAGGGCTTGCTTTGAGGAGTTGCAGCATGACTACATAATTTACTGGGTTATTCTGGACTACACCTCAGACCTTATCTACCTGGCTGATATGTTCTTCAGGGCCAGAACAGGTGAAAGACTAACCTTACCATTCTGCAGAAATATTTTCAAAATGTGATATAGTTTTCCTCAAAGCACTAATTAGACTTACACAGATGAAATGAGTGGCCAGTGATGTCATCGTTTCTCCTGGTCATGTTATATGTAAGTGATGGTGTGGTTCTGTCTCTCTACTGCAGCACAGCAATCAACTATCATCCAGCAAGACTCAAAATGGAAATTTGTACTGCTGAATTCATGTTAGAAAACATCCCTTTCTAACATGAATTCCCTTTCTGGATATAATTTTTGTACTCTGATCAACAGAAAAAAAAAGACTTGTTGAAACTGCTTTACTATAAGATATCTAGAGCATTATTTACACCACCAACTACAAATCTTAAAGCTGCTAATAATTACAGTTTGAACGGTGATCCTGTGTGCAATTAAAAGGTGATTGTTGCAGTAGAAGGGAACATTCAATTCCATATAGTATTTAAAAACACAATGTCCCTGTAAATGGTAAACACTGTCTTTCAACTGCAGGTTACCTTGAACAAGGCCTACTAGTGAAAGATAAGAAGCTGCTTTTGGATCGATACATCAGCAGCTTTCAGTTTCGTCTCGATGTTCTCTCCATGCTGCCCACTGACATCTTCTACTTCGTCCTTGGCATCGACTACCCAGAGATCCGCATAAACAAGCTTCTGAGGATTGGGCGCATGATGGAGTTCTTTACCAAAACAGAGACTAAAACCAACTACCCCAACATCTTCCGTATTGCAAACCTTATCATGTACATCCTTATTATCATCCACTGGAATGCCTGCTGGTATTTCTCTTTTTCCAAATCTATTGGATTTGGTGCTGATGACTGGGTTTACCCTGCTCTGGATGATCCTGAGGAGCCTGAGTTTGGACAGCCCATGAGGAAGTATGCTTTCAGCCTGTACTGGTCCACACTGACTCTGACAACTATTGGAGAAACCCCACCACCAGCTTTGGACTCAGAATTTCTCTTCCATGTTGTGGACTTTTTAGTTGGAGTCCTAATCTTTGCCACCATTGTGGGAAACATTGCCACCATGATCTCCAACATGAATGCAGCCCAAGCCCAGTTCCAGTCCCGCATTGACAACATTAAGCAGTACATGCAGGTAAATAAACATTGATCAAAAAAGTCTAGATCAAAAGACGTAGTAAAATAATCTAGTCTTTAAATATTATTTTAATCCTCTTGTTTTCTTTTCATTTGCAGGTTCGAAAGGTTAGTAAGGACCTAGAGTTGCGAGTCATCAAGTGGTTTGACTATCTGTGGAATAATGGCAAGGCACAGGATGAAAGAGAAGTGCTGAGATATCTCCCAGACAAGCTAAAAGCAGAAATAGCCATCCAAGTCCACATGGAGACGCTAAAGAAAGTTCGGATTTTTGCAGACTGTGAGGCAGGCCTGCTGATTGAGCTGGTGCTCAAACTCCGGCCACAGGTGTTCAGCCCTGGAGATTACATCTGTAAGAAAGGCGACATTGGTCGTGAGATGTATATTATCAAAGATGGAAAACTGGCAGTCGTTGCCGATGATGGTGTGACACAATTTGTTGTACTCGGAAGCGGCAGCTATTTTGGTGAGATTAGTATTCTTAATATTAAAGGTAGCAAAGCGGGTAACAGGCGGACCGCCAACATTCGCAGCATTGGATACTCAGAGCTCTTCTGCCTTTCCAAGGATGACCTGATGGAATCATTGTCAGAGTATCCAGATGCCAAAGGCATGCTTGAGGATAAGGGTCGGCAGATCCTGATGAAAGATGGTCTTATAGACTTGGATCCAGCTAATATCAAACCTGAGCAAAAAGAGCTGGAGGAGAAGGTAAACAAATTGTATGGTACCATGGAGCTGATGCAAGTCAAGCTGAAGAAGATCTTACGAAATAACGAAAATGCAGACAAAACTCTAAAACATCGTATTATAGATCTTGAGCGCTTAACTGGAGAGGAGGTAGAAGAAGATGAGGAAGAAGGAGAAGATAAAAAGGAAGAGAAAGACGGGGGTGGGGAGAAAAGGGAAGAGGAAAAGGTAGAAGAAGAGAAAAAGGAAGAAGGGGAAAAAGTAGAAGAAGGGGAAAAGGAAGAAGAGGAAAAGATTGAGATGACAAAAGAAGATGAAGAAAAGCAGGAAGAGGAAAAAACAGATGAAGGAGGAGATGAAGAAAGAAAAGATGAAGACACCAAAGAAGAGAAGGAAGAAGAGAAAAAATAAACAATAATTTATGTAATGCACCAAGCTCTTTTTTTTATGTAGCTACAATAGAATGCTTATCATAATGAAGTGGACTTTGTACTTTAATGATTCAGTAATAATATAAAAGACAACATATGAAACACTATAGATGGACTGAAATACCTATTCTAAGTTGTCCTTAAAAGGTGTTGCTATTCTATATGTGTAATAAAATTAACATATTATACAAAATCTTTTCCCATTTTTATATTCTCATTCAATTGAACATTGGGCAGACAAACACACTATGAGCAGCAATACTCGGGTAGGCTGTAGCACTAAAAGACACTTGTTTGGTGCTAAGGGGCTCAAAGTGTCAAATTTTGACCCTACCATCTAAATGTTGGATAAGAAATTGAGACATATTAGATCAGGAATCATTTTTACAATCTTCTATTGTCAAAATTTGTTGAGCTGTGTAAATTGTAACATCAGTTTCCTGTTCTTAGCAGACATGAGTTGTGCCTTTTTGCGGTCTTCTGCTGTTTTAGCCAGATGAGCTAAAACAGCAGATGCTCCTCTGCATACCTTCACTGTAATGAGTGGTTATTTTAGTCACTGTTATCTTCCTATCAACCTGAAGCAGCAGGGGCAACATATTTTTACCCAGAGAACTGCGGCTCATAGGTGTTTTCTTTTTTTCTTCCCCATCCTAAAGCTCTTTTTGAGCTTCATCTTTGGTCATCTTGACCATATCAACATGCCTAAATGTTTTGTGTTTTTGGCACATTGATGGGTGATGAGATATTTGCTTTAACAAGTTGTTCAGCAGCTCTTCCCAAGAGAACAACTGATGATTATCTGTTTGCCTGGGGATGGTAACTGATAAGAATTTAACGATTCCGATTGCATCACTGATTCAATTCCTTATTGATTCTCATTGGGTTCTCATTGACTCTGCCTTGAGAGTCACCATCATCACAAGCCAATATGTCAAAGGTATTACATTGATCCAAATTATTTGTGTGCTGTGTGGTCAAATGTTTGTGAATGTTGGAAGTATTTCCCCTCTTTGCTGTGATTGATGTTGATGTAATATGTTACTCAAAAAAACATATTACACATTTTTCTGTAATAAAGTACACTTAATTACATACTTAATTACTTCCAGGCAAAAATAATTTGTTACATTTAGTAAATGATTGTCTTGACATGAAACACATTGTCTTATATTTACCATTTAACAATATAAAACCCATAGGCTACATTCTCATACACCAACACAAATCCCTATCCTGTGGACACACATATGATCTTTCCTTTAGTATTTAGGGATAATAAAAAAAAAGACAACAGCACAAACGAAAGATCAATACCACCAAAAAGAAACTTTAAAGTGATCACCAATGTCATATTACTTTAGAAACATGAACAGGTAGAAACAGTCCAACAACCAGACCCTGAACTTTACAAGCTGAAGTTCAGGGTCTGCTTGCTTGCTTGCTGGGCTGGGCTCAGCTTTAACATCACTTTGGCTAGCGTTGGCATGCTTTCTATGCAGATGCTTGCAAAGCTAACATTTTTTTTTTTTTTTGGGGGGGGGGAGTTGCAGCATAATGCAGCTATTTCTGTCATGGATGCAGTTTCCACTTAACCACCATGCTCTCGTCCAGTTGTGCAATAAAAATAAAAGCAATTGTCATATCCAGGGTGCAGACTACGCCACTATTTTCCTCCTCCAGCATATAACCTGGAATCAGCTGGTTGTAGCACAAGTGCAAGTGGAAGCAATAAGCAAAATCCATAGGCAAGCTGTCTAACAATTCCAAGTAGTGACGACATGAATCATAAGTAGGTCAACCAAAAAGGGAAAACTGACTTTAAGAGGCATTAAAAAAATCTATGAACTGTTTCATTAAAAAAACAAACAAACAAACAAAAAAAAAAAACAATCTAAAAAATGCAATATAGCCTTTAATCCAAATATTAGGAAAGCTTTTCATATTTGGCTTTGGACAAACCCACAAGTTGGACACACTAGTTCAGCTCATTAGTTCCCATGCATGGGTTGATGAGTTCAAACTGAGAGGCTGTCATACATAAGTGTGTATAAATAGAGGCCCAGGCACTGGCCCTTTTTGATGGAGTCACAAACTTAAAAATTCTGGAACCTCAAGTCAAATCTCTTTCATATAAATGATTTGAGGCTAATTTAAAACTATCATTCAGTGACCTGAAATGGTGTATGACTTTGCTAATAGCACTAGGAATGATAATTGAAAATGTTATTTGCAGAGAGAGGAATCATAGTTTAATAATGGCCAACATGGCTCAGTTTTTTTAGTTCTTTATTTAATGATTCTTGTGGGGAGGGAAACAGAACAAACAACCCAATATCATGGCAAAGAGTGTATCAGACACGCCACTTCAATGTGTACATGTCACACTTTGCCTTTCCAAAGCTTGAAATGAATATACATGCAGAAGTTGCACTTCCAGCAGGAGGAGGTAATATATTTAAATCCAAGAAGTTAGTAGTGACCAAGGAAGGTATGAAGTACATTCCAGGGTCCTCTTACAAATGATTAAGACAGGTATGTATTTACATGTAAATGTATTAGCAATGTCTCTTCGACATAAAAAATCTCCCTCTTTTGGTACTGTAGCTTACTGGAACTTCTGCATGCAGGTCCATTTCACACTTTGGAGAGGCAAAGCGATACATACACACATTGGACTGGCACGTTACATTACATATTTGGCCGTTATACTGGGTTAAGACAAGAGACAGGTAGAAGAAAGTCATATATATATAATATTAATTTACCAATGATTGAATGCAGAGTGATGTAGATACACATAGCGAGTAAAACAATAGCAAACAGTGATTACTGTGTCAGCCAGTCATATAAGTAAACAATAAGCGGCTCATTATAAAAGACCCTTAGGTATTTTATGAATAGGTACATGGAAATTCTTGTATGGATTCACTGCTGCTAGGAATTGGACCGGTGGTTAATTTAAGTATGTGGGATAGCCTTAACCAAGTAGTGTTGGTTCTTAAATCTAACCAAACAGCACATGAAGCAAGAGAACATAAAGTCTAAAAGAATGGAGTCAAATTGAAGTCAAGGAGGGTGAGAGTCGCCTCCTTTTTGGTTTCACATACTGTTGTTTCAACAGTGTTCTTTATAATTCTTATTATAAATGCCAGTTATTATTTAACAATTAAAGAAAATTTTCATGTTAGTCATACACTATGTAAATAATTGAGCTTATTTTCCATTTCATTGTGTTCAAATATTAATACTGCAGTGAAGATTACTGCAAAAAGTGGAGCCTATGGTGTCACTAAATTGATATTCCTAGTAGTCTGTTTTTCTCCTCAAGTGAAACAGGAAGAGCTGGAAATAAAAATCTAAAATGTAACAAAAACATTCAGTCATATGAAGGTACTTTGTATGAAATCACATAGCTGTCTTCAAGAGTGAAGGGACATTTGTGAACCCTGATTTTTTTTCAAAAATAACATAGAGAAATCTCTTGTTTCACATCAAAAGGACCTAATTCTTTTTCACTCATCAGCACTTTATTACTATTGCACTTCACCTGAAAATAAATGAACCGTTTTAGATCAAAGTAAGACATCTGAGAGAACGAAAATAAATGCCACACACTCGGGTCCCCAAATAGAGTGTGAAAGCAGCCAGGCATGTGACTATTGATCATCCTTTGTGCTGTTCTCCCAGTGCTGCTGAACGTATGGCACTAGCAAAGAGTTTGTGAGCTCTCATATGTAAATCAGTGATAAAGCCAAACCAAGAAGAAAAGCAACTCATTTGAGATAACTCACAAGGATGAATGAGTAACACAGAGGACTGTAATTTGTTGGCGCTTGGAAAATTAACAAGGTGCATTCTGAGAGCAGAACATCTTGGTCCTGATTAATGAAGAGATGACAGCAGGTTCATTGCACTGTACTTCAGATGGTAGCAATTTAGTGTTTAATTAAAAGTCCATTTTCTAAATATCGTCTCTCAATAAGACAGAATAAACAAGCCTATCTCTATTGTTATACAGATTCACTTTTGGATTCTATAATGTGTCAAAAGCACCAAAACCCAATTAATGTGTTTCAACTTTATTCTTTTTTTATTGATTATTCTTTTCTTCCAACTGTATAAGATAAAGGTCTAATCATCTGTTAGTTTACTCAGATTGCACAGAGTGTATATTTGTTAATAATTTGAATAATTTTGGATAAGGATAAGTGTAAGATAATGGGGAATTTCAGTTTTTACTTTATAATTTGTTTAGGATAAGATTTACAGTTAAATTGTATTTTCTTTCCTTATTTCATTTTTACGTACTGTTCCTTTAATACATGGTAACTGTGCATGGGGGGAGCGTTCGCGACTGGCAGTGTGGAGTAACGGGGCTTTAACTAGCTGTGGAGTCAAACAGTTTTCTTACCGTGTTTGCAGTGTACAGGAACATTCAAACGGATTATTTCAAGACTGTGGAAATAAATGTTTGCCTGATTGTTTTTCAACTACAAGCGGATTATTTTCAACTGCACAAAGACACGCGTATGGCCCAACTACCAGCTAGTGCTTCTGCGGTATTACCACCAATTAAATGACAGTCAGAAGAAGAGATGGCACAGTGTGTTTATTTTATCCCTGTGTTTAAAAATGAGGGAAGATGAGCATAATTGGATAGAAAACTACTGATGAAGACAGTGGTAACATTATTTATTAATATTTATCGTCCTGATCTAAATGAAATTTTGAAAGGTTTAGGTTGAACGCAAAAGCAGATAACAGGAAAGTCTTTGTTTTTATCTGGAAGAGCTAATGAACATTATTGGCTAGGCTGAGAAATACTAAGTGCTGGATGGCAAGGTGAGAGGCTGGGGGTTTTGGGTTACTGTTGAGCAGATGGGTTTTCTTGCACATAGGAACAACGGATAATTTAACTGGTAACCAGGCAAATATTTTTTTGCTTATCTACAGAACACAGCAAAAATGTTAAGTTAAGGGACAGTTTTTTTTGTGTTGTTCTGTAAGGATCTGGTCAGGTGATTACTCCAGCAACACTTGAAAGACTAGGAAACAACTTTATTAGCAGAACAGCGTGTTTTGGCTTGTGGCCTTCATCTTGACCATTACAAAATACCAAACATCGTTCTGTAAGGACAATAATAATAATAATAATAATGGATTGCATTTATATAGCACTTTTCGAGACCCTCAAAGCGCTTTGCAATTCCACTATTCATTCACTCACATATTCATACACTGGTGGAGGCAAGCTACAGTTGTAGCCACAGCTGCCCTGGGGCAGACTGACAGAATCAGAATCAGAAAGACTTTATTTATCCCCAAGGGGCAATTAACATACAACAGAGCAGCATAACGTTGAAGATAAGAACAATAAGAACAGGCAATAAAAGTGAGATAATAAATACACAGAATATACAGTATACACAGTTTTAAAATTACACAGTTCAAAACTAAAGTGACTGAAAGGTGAATAAATAACTGTGAGTGACTAAGAGTGAATAAAGTGTCGGTAGTATAAAAAGAGTGTGGGGTAGTTTATGTTTCTGGTGTGGGAAATGGTCTTATCTGCTGGAGTTAAAAAGCAAAGAGTGGCTTTGGGGACAAAGATAGCTCTCCTCCTCTCAGTCCTGCAGGAAGTGCAGCGGAGGCATCGCCCGGAGGGGAGCCATTGAAATGCAGAGTGAAAAATGTGAGAGGGGTCGATGATGATTTTGGCTGCCTGTCTAAGGGCCTGTTGGCTGAAAACCTGTGCCAGAGTTCTGAGGGAGTGGAACCAGCAGGTAATGAAGGTCATGATGCTTTCCAGGAAGGCATAGTAAAAAGTCATCATGATGGGTGTGCTGACTCCAAAGGAGTTGAGTTTCCGTATAGCCGTTGGTGGCACCTCCTGAGAATCTCCTCTGTGTTGGCAGAGAATTTCAGGAGGTTGTCAAAGATGGTTCACAGGTATTTGTACTCCTCGGCCATCGGCCCCTCTGGCCAACACCAGTAGGCGGTAGGTGAAGTGTCTTGCCCAAGGACACAACGACCAAGACAGACAGAGCTGGGGATCTTAAACTAAACAAATATTTAGTTTAAGCCAAACATGGTCTCTAATGGTGTGAGTGTCTAGAGCAGGGGTCGGCAACCCTAGGCACAAGGGTTAACTGATGGCACGACCATAGCTGGACTGGCCATCGGGCATTTGCTTGGTGGCCCGATGATTTTTTTAAAATATTTTTTGTAACGATGTAAACAATGAAAGGTGGTGGATTGGCCGGATGCTGGCCGGTGTGTAAAAATAACTCAGTTGTTTGGTAGTGGCTATCGCGGAGCTTCCACAGATTCAGTAACATTAGCAAGTGGTGGAGGCCAGCAGGTGGATGAGAGAAAGGGGAGGCAGGAGGAAGAGAGACCCGAGCGTCAGGTGAACTGAACTTCAAGTAAGAAGTTATGACCTGCAGTCTATCTGGGTCAGATATAAACCAAGTTGAGGTGGGGTTTATTTTCGTTGTGCTGACTTTTTACAGTCAGTTACGTCAGTTACAATAACTCCTACTGCGTACTAGCTAGCATGACAGAGTTTCTATACAGCTGGGTCGGTGCTGTGATGTTACTGATAGTGAACTTTATTTTATTCATAAGGTTAGTTAGTAGAGTTGCCAACCATCCCGTAAAAAGACGGAATCGTCCCGCATTCAGAGAAATTATTACACGTTTCGTGTTGAGCTGAGAGGGGACGCAGTTTGTCCCAGACTTCATCTAGAATGAAAAAAGACACAAAGGTGGAGTTATTCTGTTGTTACGCTGCACAGCTGCCTCTTCTTCTCTGATTCTCTCCCCTCTCTCTCCTGTTGCTACTTTAATCATGAAACTGATCAATGATCAGCTGATCGGCTTTTCTCTTGTTTGTTTATCGTCCACTTTGCGCCAGAAAGAGGAAACCAGCGGATGTCGCGCTAAACAACAGCAGCATGTTTAAGCTTGATCAGCTGTTGTTAGAATTTATTTCATATTAATTTCTAGTATCAGCTGATGTTTGCTGGAGCCACAGCTGTAAAAGCTGCTGGTCATGATATGGTTTGGTTATCTGGTGAGAGGGAAACATGAAGATGAAACCAGGAGATGTCCTTACTGGATCATCAGAGCTGTGATGGAGAAACAGGTTTACCTTTTAGTTAACATGAATGAGTTAAAGGGAAGTTATGAACTGTTTCTGAGAGACAAATAACACCAGGATCCTTTTCTATGTAGCTGACAGCTGGTAACTGGGCGGATCTAGCAAAGTTTTGCCAGGGGGCCAAGGGGGGCATTAACAGGGAAAGGGGGGCACAAAGAAATACTTTCTTATTTTCATTTAAAATGTCTGGCTGTTATTAAATAATTATCTGAAGCTTACAACCAAAGTTTTTATCTGATGTAAAATGTATAGAAATCATACATATACCAACAAGACTGTGTACATCACTGTCACAACAGTGTTTGTTTTCATTCAAAGGCTATATGGCTTTAATACCTGGTGGGCCGGTCTTTAGTCAAGCCCGGGCTGTTTTTTTGTCCCAGTCCAGCCCTGGGCACGACACGCAGTGAATTAATCTGAGAGGGTGCATCAAAAAATAAATGGCCGGGCCAGCAGTGCATATCACAAATCAGCTCGCATAGACACATTAGTTGTGCCTCTTCATAATGAATGATGGTATCTTAGCTAACAACCCCAACTACCAGATTCAACTTGTAATTGGCTAAAAATAATTTAGCCTACTGGTAAGAGGGACGTTGTTAGCTTTCCACAATCCGACACTTCAAAAGCTTCAGGAGCTTTCCGCTCAGCACAGCATCAGCACTACGGAAATACACAGATACATCCGTAGACTCGAGACACAATGCATTTTTTTTAAAATGTTATTTATAAGATTTTAAGTTCAAAGTTACATAACGTCACACCAGACAAAGGACATAAGATTCAAAAACAATAACATTTAAGCACAAAAAAAAAAAAAAAAACCAGAAACCAAACACACAACAAAAAAAAACCCAAACAGGAAAACAGGAAAGAAAAGGAAAAAAAATTAAATAAATAAAAAATTTATTAATAAATGAAAAAAAAAAAAAAAAAATACACCAGTTAGCCAGTACAAATCAAAAGTTCAAAAGAAACACCATTGTTCAAAGAAGATGATCTTCTGCGTGAGTTTAGACAGGGCAACAGAGAGTTCACCAAGACCAAAAGATGTGGGAAACAAGTCCAGGAAGGAATCAGGGTCCGGCAGAAGTGCAGTTTCACACAAACACAAAGTGCAGTCAAATGGGTTAAAGTTTATGTTGAATTCCCATTAATATGATTGAGAAAAGGGCCCCAGATTTCGACAAACTTAAAATGGGTGTCAGCCAAACGATAACGAACCTCTTCAATATACAAACAAGCAATCATCTCATGTAGCCAAACCCTGAACAATGGAGGAGATGGTGATTTCCAGGCTCTAAGAATAAGTCTTTTAGCTACAATCATGCCAAACATTAAGGCTCTCTGAAGAGGATGTCTGAGTGCCAATGAGGTTAGGGAGACACAATGCATTTTTGGGACTTTCAGGTGTATGGACCAATGTTTTATTTTCTGATCAAACCAGAAATCTTTAATGAGCAGCTAGATTTGTCTCGCATTAACTGGCTAAGTTAATGCCAGTTAATGCAACATCAAAGCAGCTGGTATCCACAGCTGTGCGTGTTCATGGAGCTTGCATTTTCACCTGCTGGACATCACTACCTGACAAGTTTAACTGTCTTCAGAACATTGCAGAGGCCTTATTGACAGTATTTGGCTCTAATATCTGTGTGAGCACATTTTCTCCTACACAAAGCGTGTCCTCAGGTAGCCGTCTGAATGCTGGAGTGCTGAGTGGGAGACCAGAGATGACATTAACATGTGTGTCTCTGTATTAACAGACATGCCATATTGGCTTAGTTTATTTTTCTTATCATTGTTGTGAGGACACCATAAATAGCATTTGTATTTTCTGTTGTACAGTCCATTTGCTGTTATGAAGTTCTTGTTGTGGATAAAATGTGTCTTTTTTTGTTTATATTGTGTAACTGTTCATATAGAGCATTATTAAATTTATTGCTAAAGCAATCATATGGCACACTGACTTCTGAGGAAATTTTAAATGGCACTCGCCATCAGAAAGGTTGCCTACCCCTGGTCTAGAGGATAACCAAGTTAGGCACACTGACAAGTGTCCTAGTGACTGTCAAAATTAACGCGTTAACGCAAATTAATCCGCCATCACGGTCAATGTGATAAAAAAAATTTAACGCAATTAATGCATCTGGAGTGCAGAATGACTCAAAATCCCTGAAATGTTTCTGTCAATGCATTTTGGGCAGTTTTTGCAAGTAGAGTTACCTTTGCACATGGGCAAATGGGCAGTTGATCAGGTAGTGCGTATATTTTCCCTTTTTTCTCGAGTCTGTTTGCTCATGCAAAATTAAATGCGATTAATATAGAATACAAATAAATGATATTTAATCGTGATTAATCAAAATTAATCCACTGTAACCCTGTAAGGTTTTAATTGTTTGACAGCACTCATTTATATTATATATTAGTGTATACTTACCTATTAGTATATAGGTTTTTTAAAAAGTTGTATTTCACAGGAGAGAACCTGTGTTAAAAGATTGAAGAAAACTATTCATTCATATTCATATTCATATTTTTTAAATCACTAGTCCTGGCACAAGCAACTGGATCTGCATAGGCTAGGCCTGTTAGGCGTTGGCGGTTAGACTCCGATTGCCCGCCTCGGCAGGTGTTCCATGCTTGTGTATTGGCAGGTATGTGTGGGTGTGTGTGTGTGGATACAGGTGTGTCTGGGAGCACCTGTTTACAGGCATCTTCAGGCCCGGATTGGAGTCTTTGCCATCTCCAGGCCTGGCCAGGTGGCTGGCCACACCTTAAAAAAATGATCGCACACCTGCAGCTGATCAAACATCGTCGGGGGAGCTACAAAGCAGTGTGGCTGAGAGCTCCTCGACACTGGATCGTTTTGTGACTTCCCGTCAGTTCTCAGTAAATGTGTGAAGTAAGTGCCAGTCTGCCGTTGTGTAAAGGTACTCACGGCTGCCTTTGTATGTGTGTTTCCCCAGGAGGATTTGTGGAAACAAGGAAGCAGCAGACGGACTATACACAAGGAACGGAGACAGAGCACGGCGCACTGGAGAAGGGAGAAGACACGGAATGGGAGTCGGGATCGCACTGGGGATTTATTGTTGTTTGGATTGTTACATCTCTGTAAATAAATGCACTGCCTTCATCTAAGAGTCCTGTGTTTTGGGTCCTATTTTCCTCCACATCCCCACAGTCTGCCACGCGGACTGTGACACTCAGCCTGATGTTCTAGCATACCCAACCCATGGGAGTTTGGAGTTACAGAAGAATAGGGTGGCAGAGAGTAGATATAGTTGCCAACTCTTTGTTCTGTTGTTCTCTGCTTTACTAGTACTCTAAAGATAAAATCAGAATGCTGGCAGAGCGGAAGCTTTTCCAGATGATGGAAGTGAACTGAGGTCCCCTGTCCAAGGAGATGTCACAGGGAGGAGTTGACCTCAAAACCCCTTTCTGACCAGCCCATTTGTTGCTTCCCTGGCAGATGGCAATTTATGCAAAGGCACGAAAATGCAGAAGCAGTCTGTGAGTTATTATGAACGATCAGAATTAAACTCTTAGGCAGCACTATTTAGCAGATTTTAACCTCCTGTCCTTTTAATGAGAATTTTAATTTCTCTAAATATGAATGTGTTGTTACTTCTCTCATCAACCCTGCATCGGCTATGGAGTATCTCTGGTTGAGAAATGGTTTCCAAAGCCACAAAACTGTAACAACAGTAATCAGTAATGGTGAGATCAATTACATGGTTGTGAGAAGAAAAAAAAGAAACTTTGAAAGTGAACTTAGCTGATTTGGTCCAGGTCTTGTGTTTGTTTGATCTACACCAGGGATTTTAAACTCATTTTACATCAAGTACAGGAATGTTTCTGTCATTTAAATGTTTATCTATTACTGAACTACTTTATTGTAGTTTCAATGTCCCTGGGGAGGTATTTATTTGGAAGAAATGTTGCAAAATGTACAAAAATACAGTTAAAGGTTCAGAAATGTATGCTCTCCATTATATTTCCCAAAGCTGTCCAACTTTGGGGTCTTTGCCAGGCTGATTCTGGCCCACAAGCCTTATGTTGCAGTACTCCATCCAAAACAAAAATCAAGTTTCCACATATAGGTTTAAGCTTTGCCTATGATGAGCACGGGTTTATACTTATCACAATAAATGCAACAAAATATCTCCTGTACGGATGTAAAAAACATTATCAGAAGACAAAAGAGGTGTATTGTTATTAAACACAACAGCTTCTCCTAGTGATTACAGACGTGGAAGTCAGTGTGATTTTGGTCTGTTTTAAGGACTTTGACTCTGAACATGCATCACTTTATTGTCTCATTTTATTTGGGCATTCAAGCCATTTGTTTGGGGAAACAAACTTTTTACTTTAGATCTTATTCCATGCTCAGGCAACATGATGTCAGCCCAACTGTTGTCCAATCCACAACACACAGAAGGGCGAATGAATGTGGTGCTGTCCATGACAGCTGACCGCTTTATTTCTAATTGTATGTCATACTGGATGATATCCAAAGCTGCCTCGGGGACAGCTCACAAGAGCTCCAAAGAGAAAGACCAGCATGTCACAATTTTTTTTAAATGTTTGATGATGGTTACAGTGTTTCAGTTGACCAATTTCTGACCCCTTAGCTGTGTACAACTGTAACAATGTTACTGATATAACACCTATTTTCATCATTTGTTTAAAAGCCTAATTTTAGCTTCTCTCACTCTGAGGCCCTCCTCCAAATAGCCCAGTCTGTGTTATCATTTTGTAATTTTATGTGCTGTATAGACTGTGTGGCTTAAGAGTCTGAGTCATTATTTAAACTGTCTTCAGTTCAACCAGCTGTTAATATTTTGCTGACATTTTTATCACATTTAGGGGGAAAAGACTGGGATCACTGGACTTCTACTTTTACATGAATAAAATGGACCTTTTTGAATTTGTTTCGTACCACAGTCTATCTATAGTCTATCTCATATCTAATAGTGTTGGTCTTTAAAAGCTGAAAGAAATCGACAAATGGTCAAAAGCTGCCAATATCCCACCCAGGTCATTTCCACAGATCTCACAGAAAATGCAACCTTTATCTTACCTCTGATGAATGCAAGTATGTATGAGCAAAGTGAAATGTTAATAGAAATCTTGAAGTGCTAGATGAGAAGACAACCACATTTCTTTGTCTTTCTTTTGTCCTTTCTCCCTCCCTTAAACCCAACCACTCATGGCAGATGGCTGTCTCTTCTCTAGTTTGCTTCTGCCAGATATTTCTTCCTGTTCAAAAGCCTTTTTTCCTTCCCACTGTTGCCAAGTTCTTTCTCATAGGGATTCTTTGGATTATTGAACTTTTCTCTATATTTTGTTAGAGTCTTACAATATAAAGCACTTTGAGGTGACTGCTGTTGTGATTTGGCGCCATATAAATAAACTGAATTTAATTAAAATTGAAATCTAACATGAATGTACAAAATATACTTTACTTTAGCATATCACCACCATCCATGATGATTATTCCAAGCAATGGTGCTTTATTCTTATCAGTGCAGCAGACCTTGACAGCTGCTGTAACTGCACTGAAGCTGGTTTTATTGAAGACAGTTAATCTTTGCTCTGGTAGGTGTATATCTATAGCAACAAACTAGAGTTTGACAGTCCTACCTCATTATTCTCATTTTAGTTGAGGTAACACTGAAAACACTCCCTTGCTTCTAAATTTGAGTCCAAATGTTTCAGCAGTGCAAGCATGGCTGCTGATAACATTTAATTGATTAGTGTGTGGCAGTCTGTTGTTGGTCAATAGTTGCACTTTGACAGCAAAAACTGAACTGAACGAACAATACAATGAATTCCTCACATGACAGTCTTCTTAGGAATTCAATTTTCAGCTGTTAATGTCTGAGATATGGACTAATTAGGAAATAATTGAAGAGCGATGCACATTCATTAGCAAATAAATTGCTGTCCATGGTTGCTGTCCACATTTTGAACTGATCAAACCAAATAGCCCCGAGCTCTAACCCCAGTTTGAAACACCACAGCACCAGCAGTGAAAAGAGCTACACATCAGCTGTCCTGGCATGTTTATAAAAGGTACTGTTATCTAAATAGCTAAGCAAATGACACATTAAGTCAGAAAATGGAGCTTCCCAATGACAATCAAGCCTATCAAGCTTTACAACAACAACACAGCAAAGAAGCAGTGACCAAACAATAAGTCCATGGTGGCTCATTACACAGCTGTTCTCAACGTGATCCAAGGGGAAAACAGACAGGAGTCAATTTCAAGTTGGTATGCGTCACATACAAAAGAAGTTGTTGTTGTTGTTTTTTTCCAACATTGATGCTGCTGTTAAGAAACTGTGTTTGCTGACAGATATGAATGGAAATCTTACCCTGCTTTAATAATATGTATACACACAGTATACATTATGCTGTTATATTATACAATAAGGATCTGATATTCATTTTAACCGACATTAATATGCAGGATTGCAAAGCAGAACAAAATACTTATTATGTAAATCCTTCAATACATAACATTTCTTGTCTTATCGACTACATCATCAATCATTTGAACATTTTGCAAATGTATTTACTTTTTTTTTTTTAATTACTGGTAATTTAGGTTTTGTTCCTGCACCACAAAACCATTTAATTACTTCTGCAAAGTTTTTTACTCTATAGCCATTACAATGTATTATGTTAACAGTGAGAGTAAAACCATTATGCTTCAGATTGCAGGGTAGCAATAGTTGACAGGTGTAGCGTTTGTTTGTAACTATTTGCATCTTTTTATGCACCTGTATCTCTTGGTAAACAGTATAATTAAGATGAATTTCAGAAGCTGCAAACAATGTCTTTGTGTCAGGAAACATTGCCTTACTTTTATATGACACAGCCTATAGACGCAGGCTGCAGTCACTGCAGTGTAATTGTGCCTAGCAGAGTGAAAATGTCTAATAAACGTCCTCTCACATTTAAATGCAGCATTAAATGTTCTGCTGAGTCAGAATTCAAAACAAAGCTTACTTTTTTCTTTTGTTTGAATGCACACATTGAACTGAGTTAAAAGTTTTAGTTTGAGGAAGACCTACTGTGGAACCATACCTGATAACTGGGGATGTATTGTTTCAATGAGGAAAAATGACACTGAGCAGCTGCCACAGTACAGTGGGATACACTCACCAGCTACTTTATTCATCAACTGCTCATTGATGCAAATATCTAGTCAGCAAATCACATGGCAGTAACTCACATGTACTTAGGCATGGTCAAGACAACCTGCCAATGTTCGAATCAGAATTAAGAAAAAAGGTGATTTAAGACACTTTGAAAGTGGTGTGATCGTTGGTGCCAGTGCAGTGTGTCTGAGTATCTCAGAAACTACAGATCTGCTGGGATTTTCTCACACACACCTCTAGTGTTTGCAGGGAATAGTCTGAAAAACAGAAAACACCCAGTGAGTGGCAGTTGCCTGGGAGAAAATACCTTGTTGATGGCTGATGTCAGAGGAGAATAGCAAGACTGCTTTAAGCTTAGAGGAAGGCAACACTAACTCAAATCATCACTTTGTACAGCCAAGGTAAGGAGAAGAGCATCTCTCAACGTGTTAAACATTGAAAACATTGGACTGCAGCAGCAGAAGACCACACTGGGTGTCACTCCTGTCAGCTAAGAACAGGAAAATGAGGCTACAATTATAACAGGCTCACCAAAATTAAACAATCAAACACTGGAAATATGTTTCCTGGTCTAATGAGGGCTGTTTTCTGCTGCGAACTACAGATAGTAGGGTCAAAATTTGGCATAAACATCCTGAGTGCATGGTTCCATCCTGCCTTCTATCACCGGTTCAAGCTGCTGGTGCAATATTGAGGGGATATTTTCTTGGAACACTTTCACATCCGAGCATTGTTTAACACCACAATTGTTGTTGATGATTGTTGCTGTTGCCATTACATAAGGGATTTTTTTCAGACTGACACTGTGCCCATCTTCTGATGGCAGCTTCCAGCATGAAAACATGTCACAAAGCTCAAACCATGTCAAACAAGTTGTACTGGTGAGTGTATGTTATTGTCTGTCAGAAAGCTTTGCTGAACTCAATTGGATTTTATTAGCTGTATAAAACATGTAAATGCAGCCCGGATAGAGGTTTGTATAGCACTGTATGGGGAAAAAAGCGATGTGAGCTGTTGGATGTCTGGAGGGAACTTCAGCCTGTCAGTTGTAAATGCTGCATGGGTCTGACAGGAAAAGGAGAAATGAGAAAAATCACAACTATACCAAAAGTAAAGGTGACACAGGACACTGCACACTTTCACTTTCTCTCCAGTACAACTTAATAATAATAATAATAATAATAATAATAATAATAATAATAATAATAATAATAATAATAATAATAATAATAAGCAGCACAAAATTTAATATATCTGGAGAACCCAACAGCAGGAAATGGCACTGATGAATTCATTGACATAGTTGGAACAACAAGTGTTAGAGAGAAAGACTGAATGAATGAAATGTAATATCCTGTTTGTAGCTTCGTTGGAAATACTGCAAACAACATCATCTGACGGGTCAGTGTAGATAAAGGTGCACACTAAACACGGACTGATTCTACACCGCAGAGAGAGAGAGAGAGAGAGAGCGCGCATTATTCATGAAGTGTAAAACAGCCGCCACTAGAATCAATCAATCTTTTTTCACTTTGTGCCACTTGTGCGTCACTGAGCGCGCACGGCGTCCTGCTGCTGGAGGAGAGGCTGCGCATTCATAGGCACAATCAGACACTGGGATTTACTTGTTCCACACACAGTTTCACTGCGTTTTATTAGTTGTGCGCAGAGACGTGCATGTCGGATCAAACAAACGGGGATCTTGTTAGGGGTGTTTAAGTTGCGCGCTATGGCGCATGTAAGCAAATCCTTCTTGCCAATCCAGCTGTGCGCCTAGAACATATTGGCGAAACAACTGAAACCTTTACAACATCAGGGGAAACGGAGAAGAGGATGACGGCTTCATATAACGGATCCAACATAACGACGAATCACACCAACCAGTTCGTCCAGCCGCCATGGCGCATCGCTCTCTGGTCTGTTGCCTACAGCTTCGTGCTGGCGGTGGCGGTGTTTGGAAACCTAATTGTGATATGGATCATTCTTGCGCACAAGCGCATGAGGACAGTGACAAACTACTTTCTGCTGAACCTGGCGTTTTCGGATGCGTCAATGGCTGCTTTCAATACTTCAATAAACTTTATCTATGCCGCTCACGGGGAGTGGTACTTCGGGGAAGCCTACTGCAAATTCCACAATTTCTTTCCAGTCACATCTGTGTTTGCAAGCATCTACTCAATGGCGGCAATAGCTGTGGACAGGTGGGTTTTATAAAATGCAGTAAAAATAAAAATAAAAAGTTAAACAGATAATGTTCTGTTGCTCCACATGCACCTCATACACCAATTCGTTTTTATTGGTCACCGGGTAAATTGATTAAGGTCTTATTTTAGGTTTACCAACAGCCTTTAATCAGTTTCTGTCATTTTTTTTTCAATATTGGAACAAATAATCACTCAGTGTGAGGATGTTATACAAACACTAGAGTTCAGACCCTTCATTCAGCAATGGGAATATATCCCACTTATGTGCACAGTCTTATTAAATGCAACTAATAATCAGAAAAATAGAATATTAGAAAACACACAGGATGAAAGATAACCTTGACACTTTAATCTGGATCATTTTATTTCAACCCTGAGTTCAAGCAGCACTTGTGGGAATGTGAATTAAAATCAGTGTCTTGCTTCAAGTCAAAATGCGTTTTGCAAGGCAAATGAATGTATTAACTTGTTCCCTTATAGAAACTGATTTGGAGTCGTCACCAGTTTAGTCTGATGCCTCTGTTATCAACTTCATCTTTGTCCTTTTTTGTTCCCACTCTCTGTCCCTGCTGTTACACGTTTTTTTTGTTTGTTTTTTCCCCAATTCCCAATGGAGTAGTCAAGTCGTGATTTGCATAATTGTATTGGAAAGGCAGTTCCTCAGGGGGGTGACTGCCATCTCATACACCTTGAGCCTGTTTCATAGATTTAGTTTTACATTTCAATGCAAGTGAATCAGACTGAAACAGTTATTTTGGACAGAGTCTGTGCTGCAGTGAATGACTCTGTGTATGCCAACACCCTAGAAAAGATTGCCCTTTCCTCCTACACGCTCTGGCTCTCTTGCTTTCTGCCACATGCACATCTTTTCCTTTTTTTCTTTTTTTTTTGCTCATTCACACGTCCTCTTTTCTCCGTTGGTTCGTTTGCAGTCTTTCTCTCTGACAACCCTTGTGCTTTCCATTAATGTGAGGATGCAGTCAACACTATCACCAGGGCTTTGAAACTGATCAGTGGACCATCATACATCATAATGTTTGAATAAAGGGATTAAACTGATGAAAGAAGTAGCCACAGGCTGAACATAATGAAAAGACAAAATCATGTGAAAGCTGCAAGCAAGTGCAGTGTGTGTCTACAGCTAGTGTTCACGTGTCACAGTGCGTTGTGTTATTGTCTGAGGTGTTTTCTTCCTCCAGTGCTTCTTCTTGTCGCTCAAATGGAACAATGTAATTCCTCAGGCCGTGCTCATTTTGGCTTCTCTCAACAACGACTTACATGCCTTTATATTTTTGGTCCACAATGTCCATTCAATTTGTCATCTGTGTACAGAGAAAGAGAACATCGGCATGACCTAGATGATGTAGATGTAACCTCCGGTCATGCTTTTCGTAACCCCAGTATGGTGCTGTCTCCGCTCTGATGTCTTGAAATGGCATGAGGCCACAGTTCATGATCATCTGTGAATTTGTCCTTCCTGCTGAGTCTCTCAGCTGCCAAGTGTGTTTCCTTGGGCAGCGGAAAGAAAAGAAAACAGGTTTCTGTGTGAAAGGTAACACCACTGAAGATTTTACAATGTCCCTGTGGTCATTTTTTTAAACAATTTTTTATACCTCATATAATTATTTGATTATTGATTATTGATTTTATTGATTAGCATTCAAATTCAAATCTCAGTGAAAACAGTGAGAAAAAAACCCCCAGTGAAAACAGAACAAAAATCTACCATAAAGAAAGAAAGCATGAGACAAGGCTAATCAAAAGGTATTGGCTGAAGCATTTGCTTATTACGCCAACCCTTTTCTGTTGTCTCCCTAAATGTTCTTCGATAGATATCAAAAAGGTGTACACTTGTGTTATTTTATTTAGGTTTTTCATGTTTGCTCACTGCAAGTCCATTCCATCAGCTGACATTGTGCTCTGGAACATACTTGATTTAATTATATTTTGGAGGTCAATATTGTAACAGAAATTAATTTCTTAAAAGCTTATGTACAATTTGATTTTCTTTGTTTAAATAGCTTTAATTGGGAACACTTAACATAGCTTTTACTAAAGAAAATGCAATGTTGTTCAAATGATAACAATATAAAGAAAAAATGAATAGAAAACCATGGCTAGTAAGGATTAAGTACAAATAACAATTAATGATTCCTTTGTGATACTCTAAAGTGAGGTTTGCAGACTGATTAAACATTTTTCTTTCCCTTGAGGACTTTTGAGAGAGCACTTGAAATGTACCTCTGTACATTATTTTTGGTCTGGACTCTTCATCTGAGGTAATCTCTGCTAGTTAAGCACATGCTGGTGATTGAGTGAATGTTTACTTGGTAATAAAACAGTGTTGTGACATAGCTTCAAAACAATATGCTTTCCAAAAGCTGTCCTGTGTAGCTTCAGGCATGACAGGCTTCCGAGTCACACCCAGTTCTGTTGTCTCCCTAAATGTTCTTCGATAGATATCAAAAAGGTGTACACTTGTGTTATTTTATTTAGGTTTTTCATGTTTGCTCACTGCAAGTCCATTCCATCAGCTGACATTGTGCTCTGGAACATACTTGATTCCACATTTAACAAGGTCCAGTGAGAAGCAATAAGTTCCAAACAATTACTGGTGAATTTGCTGTTATCCCCGAGAGGGTTGTGGTCACTGGAGTGAAAGGACAAGGCCTATTTTTTTTTTTTACCATCCTATGAAGATTGAATTAGCAGCTCTAAGCCCCTGTGATTGCCTATTGAAAATCATGTAACATCCTGAGCTGAGTTCATGAAGATGGTAATCTCCTGTCAGTGTTTCACTGTGTCAGTCAAACAAAATCTCATCACAGCTTTTTAGGAATGAATAATCCATCAGCTTCCCCGAAATTCAAACACCCCCATGTAATTGGACTTATACAAGACTGCCTTGTAGAAAATGAGGTATATTTTTAATGTTGAAAATGTCGTTGAATCATAAGTTGAATTAATGGGCGATTCAGTCAATTCCACTTGTGCATTGGTGACATTTTCCACTTTAAAATTATACTTTATATTCCAGCAGCTTGTTGAAGTTAAATGCTTAGGTAAGAGAATTTTTTTTTCTTTATTGCATACAGCAAATAGACTTGATGCTATCTTTTAAATTTCACACTTTCTCAAATAATTACTTTTGAACTGTGAAATATTGTTTCATGTTTGCCTCTTGAGTCCTCTTAAAATCCTTGACATGAAACAACTTCAGAGTGTATAACGACCACTGATTTGAAGACAAATTTTGAGATGTTACGATCTGTAAAAAGTAACTGCAATAAAGACAAAATAATAACATTAAGAATGTGTTAACTCTGACATGTACGTCAGCAATTAAATAGAAACACAGAATTCTCTTTTTAACCTCTTTGCTGTAGGTACATGGCCATCATCCATCCTCTTAAGCCTCGACTGTCAGCGAAGGTCACCACAGGGGTTATTGTTTGTATCTGGAGTCTAGCTATAGTTTTGGCTTTCCCCCTCTGCTACTTCTCAACCATCCAAACCATCCGAAGCATACCCCAAAGGACTGTCTGCTATGTGGCCTGGCCCAACAGGAAGGATGACTCCTTCATGTGAGAAAGATTTATCTGTTTTTTCTGCTATGTCTGATGTTTGAATGTGTTGGATGTACTTATACAAATAATACAAGCAAGATGAAATAAACTAATAAATCCCATCCTTCATTTTAAACATCACTCAGTACATTTAAACAAAGTAGAGCAGAGCAGTATTGTTGGAAACACTACAGGGTAGTGTTCCCGTTTGAGCATTATGTGTGCTAAGCTCAGCAAAAAATAGCGATTTTACAACATATTGATTTAATTTTTGTAAGTATATAGTTGTACAGTGGTAGTTTTGTTTAAAAGGTAAAGACATTGCAAGTATTTGGAAAACATAAACCCTATGACTACATCTGATGAAAACTTGTGCCATTGTCAGAAAAATGGCAAAATATGAAATATTGCAGTGTTTACTGTCGTATTCATTAGCATTATGAGAGTAAAAAATAGCATTCCAGAGAAATTATGTTTTTTTTCAGAGGTAAATAAGAATAGAGAAGCATTCAAAAAATGCAAAATATAGTAAACACACCAAAACAATTTGTTAATTTATTGTCTTTTGTTATTTTTTCTGGAAGGTAGCACCAAATGCAGTCATTTGGGATTATAGTGCAAGTGTTCCCAGAATGTTACATTTATCAGTTGCAACAGGAACTAAGAGCACAGAGGTGGACATGTTTATACAGCATGAAACATATACTATGTGTGAGTTATGTATGATTATTTTTTAAGTGTTCCCACTTCTTTGACAATTTTTATACCTTCTTCTTAGGTATCATATCATAGTAACAGTGCTGGTGTACTTGCTGCCCTTAGTGGTGATGGGCATTACTTACACCATAGTGGGGCTGACACTATGGGGTGGTGAGATCCCTGGAGATTCGTCTGATAACTATCATGGACAGCTCCGGGCTAAAAGGAAGGTAAGCGGGCTTACAGGGGAAATAATACACCAGCATCTGAAAAATCAAGATATGACCTATGGGAACCCAATTTGCAACTGTGAATGTGATAACTGTTGAATGCTTAAAGGCAGAGAAATGGGAATAAGTATTTTTCTGCCACTGAGAATCCTGAAGCTTCAGAGTACTTTCATCTTGCTTCTGTTTTATAATCTAAAGTAAGCCAGGATAAGGACAGCAAACCCTGCTGCGTATATTTGTCTTTACTTTGCTCAAGCTAGAAACCATTTCAGCATGCACCAAGGCAGAGGAATTATGCAGCAGTGCACATACATTTAGGATTTGTATTTAAACTTTTGTTTTTTTTAATGATATAGTCACTGTAGATGAAACGTTTATTGTTGAATGAGGGGAAGACTCTCAGACTGCCACCAAACTTAATTATTTTCTCTGGGCCTATTTTGTGTACTTCTTTGGACATGCCATGGTTAGTGTAGCGTTGCCTTGGAATAAACATCCAGTGGAAGTGGATGACAAATAATTTTAACCTTGTAGTCTCCATTAGACAATTTAAAGTTGTGAGAATGCAGCTGTTGTTAAAACACACCATATTTCACAGGTAGCTTGTTCTGCTGCCTGCTGTCAAAAATAATGGATTACTGCTGTAAGGCTATTGATGTAGCACTTTTCTTCTAATGACTGTAGCTCCAGTGACTGTCCAACCAACCAGTGGGTATTAATTTTGAAAACGTCATTCACTTCAATTGCCTAAAATACTGAAAAAAATGCACACAAAAAGAAAAGAGAGAGAGAGAGAGAAAATAACACAAAGCAGATCTTCAAACTGCTGTAGAGGTGATTGTGATAAATTAGGTTTGTCATAATATTTTTAAAGTACAGATTACAGCTAGGTTAGAAGGACCCACATAGACCCATATTTGTATAACAAATGTGTGTATCCATATGGATATATTCAGTTATTTATAAAATAAATATTATTGGAAATTGTACTTTAATGCAATTTAAACTTGGACTATGTATACGTTTCATAGTTCTATGTTTTTTTTGTTTGTTTTTTTTAAATATCTGCTAGTCTGCTCTAGTCTCACTTCAATAAGTTTGTATTGGCTGTACTTTGGGTGGTTTTTTTGGGGACCCAGTTAGACAGATGTAGAGCCTGGCAGCTCGGCAGGCAGCCGGCACGCAGGACCACACAACACGCCGGCCTCTGATGGAAGAGAGGCCGGATCAAACAGCATGCCAACCTTGGGCTTGGCAGGACTCCCGCACACTTTGACCTCTGTCTCCAGCTTGGCAGGTCCTGCAGGTGCAACAGACTCCAGTGAGAACGCCGCTGTACCAGGTGGCACCGCTGTACCGGGTGGCACGGCCAGTCCCTCCGCCACCCGGACCTCTGGGCTCAGGCCAAACTGGTCCCCCGTTCGCCTCATCCTTCGCCTCATCCTCCACCTCCGGCTGGTGAGGTTGCTTGCGTGCCTCATCCTCCACCTCCAGCTCTGGCTGCACAGGTTGAGGACACAATGGTTCCTCTGCGGCCCTCCTCCGGGGAGCTGGAGCAGGTGCAGGCACCTGCAAGGCTCCAGGTGCTCCCACCCAAGAAGTGGGTATGGGCGCAAAGGCAGGCTGCGTCCTGGCTGGCCCCACTCTGCTGGCCCCCTCTCCTACACTGTTGGGGAACGCCGGTGGGGGTGGCGGCAGTGTCGAAGTCCAGGCGCCAGCCAAACACCAACAACAACAATTTAAAGACAGGACCCAGTTTCCATTTTATGCGACAATTGGGGATGTCCCTCAGGTGCGTCTGCCTTCCCTGCAGCGGCACCGCAGACCACGCCCCACTACAAAGGCATTTTAAAAAAGCAACCATTGTTGGCTCACCCACAACTATTATCTAGCTAATGCTGCTGCACACCGATTATGCTTTGGTTTAGCTTTGGACCTTTTTCTAATTTTGTCAAAAACATTTAATTCTTCTTCAAATAAAATGTCTATTTGCTAACAGGCATGATCTGTTATTAATGCCTTTCACGGTGTCTTCACGGTGCCAGCAAAATTATATCTATGAAAGAACAAAACATATTTACTTTTCTCAGACAACACTAATAAAGGTAAATATATTGGATAGATTAGAAATCACTGGAGGAGATGTAAGGTCCACTCAACAGTAGAACAGTCATTACATTTACTAAATGATGTGCTTGTAATTTTATATATATATATATATATATATATATATATATATATATATATATATATATATATAGATAGATAGATAGATAGATAGATAGATAGATAGATAGATAGATAGATAGATAGATAGATAGATAGATAGATAGATATGTCTGTACGGGGTTTTGTACATAGACATATTCAGATTTGACCCCAGACATATATTTTGTTCACTTGTTTTAGAGCAGAATTGTTGAAATCTTAATTTTACCATTTAATTTTTTTGTTTTTTGTAATTGATGAAGCACTGTTCTGTTCTCATTGCTGGTTTACATGGTACAGTGTGTTTATCTGAGCACATGAATGTCATGCAGGTTGAGAGTACAGTGCTCTGAGTCTCTGGTCAGAATAGATTACACAAAGGAGAGAACAGCACCAGGCTTACAAGCTAATGTTTTTATGGTACTCCAGGCAAAACATACTAAATAAATAAATATATATATTCAGCTCAGTGAGCCGAATCAATTTGAAAACTCATAAAAAAAAAATCAGCTTGGTGACTGGCACAGAAATGTAAATGAATCTGATGGAAATATTGTTGTGTCTACAGCTAAATAGACACTATAACTATAACTCATTTGAGTAAGTAAATGCAGATGGTGTCAGGGTTCCTGTTCCTAAAATGTTTTTTTCATGTTTTAAAGGATTGTGTCGCCTTTATGAAAGTGTTATAGACAATGTACATAGAAGATGTCAAACTGTGCATTGTGAACCCATTTTAAAGGAAACTCAACTCCAAGTTGACCTTAAATTGCTTTCAGCTCTTCATGGTATTAGTGAACAAAGCTATGGCTCATTAGCTGTGTCCCAGTTTAGTTTTACTTATTAATTCTGAGCAAATTAAATTTAATGGGTTCACAGTGGAAAGGCTTGTCAGTACGCATTGAGTTTAACTTTTTTTTGAGCATGCTGACCATGAGCTTTGCAGTCAGTTCACTGCACAATAAACATGATTAGCTCCATAAACGTGCTAAAAAATGAAAGCAAATACAAAAACATCAGGTAGAATCAGTTCAATATTTTCTGGAATCACTCACAATTTTCTTTTTCTGATTGATGCCCTCTGCGTTGTCTGCCACATGGCCATCGTGCTGGACCAAAACTAGTGTTAAAATAATCAACTGTGGCCGTCACTGTGAGAAAGAAACTGGGATTGTTTTATGTGTAAGGAAACATCAAGCACAACTTAGCTCGACTTAAGCTTTCCTAACTTTGTAACATAAAATCTAATAAATAGATACATCCAAGAATACAATTTTACTTAATTGTTGGAATTTAAAAATGAAATAATAAATGAAAACAGACCCAGGATGAATACAGTGTAAAAAATGAACTTATGTTATTTGCACTGCTCTTATTTCAATCATTAGTCTGCAAACTGCTGTTATTTACAGTTACAGTTGTGTATGTGGAGACTGAGGTTAAATAATATGTGACTGATTCGACATAACAAGTTATGTTATGATAAGTAAAATAAAATAAAAGCTTTTTTCTAAATGTTACACCAAATAAATGTCCCTCTAACTTCTTAGACGAACGAGCAAGTAAAAACATCCTGTTGTCAGAACTTTTCAGTCATATCAGCTCACTTTGACCACAGTGAAACAGAATTCTAACTATAGCCAAAGATAACTAGAGTAAATATAAAATAGATTTTTAAAAAATGATAATTTCATTTGTTAAGGAGAAAAACCTTCCTGTATGAAAAAGTATTTGCCCCTTAAACCATATAAATGACTGTGCAAAGCTTGGCAGCTTATTGCATTTAGCCTATTTCACTTTCTTAGACAGCATCTAATTAAGTGATTTCTTAAATCAACAGGTCTGGCCTGAGCCTGGCTACTGAAAGTGGATTCAGCTTTCCAAATATAATGTTGTTAATCACAGTTAATTCATGATTTAATAACAGAGGTCAATTAATTTCGTCACATAATGCCAGGCAGGTTTGGAAAGCTTTTTTTCCTTAGTAAAAAAAAAAATCCTCATTTACAAAGTACCTTTTGCATTTTCTTGGGTTAACTTTGTCTGTAATACCAAATTTTATTTGGTGATCTGAAACATGTAGGTGTGACAAATATGAAAAAAAGCAAAGAAAAAAAGAAAGAAATCATGAAGGGGAAATACAAATTTAAAACGTTATTTTCAGACAGGCCAGGGAAAAAATTCAAGCCAATTTATGGCCCTTAATATTTGTTTTGTAATTAGAGTGAAAAAAGTATGTGTCAGGGCTGGTCTACTGTGCGACTGGGAAGTTGCAAGCCTGTAACCATGTTTCTGTCATTTTGCTCATAAACCAACAACACAGATTGAATTTATTTTGTTTGTTTGTTATACAGTCTGCAGATTTAATGTAATCTTACAATTAATCAGGCTTAATCTGAGAGAATGTTTCAGTGCAAAAAGAAATTATAGTGACATCTTACTACAAAGATCATAACGTAAGCATGTATGTCTTTTCCCTGTTTTGTCCAAGACGTTTCACTGAATCTGGATGAGACTGATTAAGTAAACTACCACAGGAACTATGTGTAGTAGCTTATCTCAGAAAGGAAAAAAAACGTTATTTTCCTTGTTGTTATTGGTAACACTTTCCTCTTTACTCAGAAAAAAAATTCTTATTACTTACATATATTACTTATAAATTTATATTAATTGACAAAAAACCCCGGTAACGGTTCACATCCATGAACATAGATTCCTTTTTCATCATAATTTCACAAACAGCAGGGTGTTATAGTACCGTACAGACAACAACGCAGCTGCTGCATCTTGCTCATTGCTGTCAACTCCTCAGCTTTTACAAGACGGTTCTTTTGCAGTGGACTAGCTCTGCAGGTTTGGTTTGGCAGAGTTTTTACACACCCATAAAGTGGAGTTGTTCCTCTGGCTGGAACTGAACCAGTGACCTTGAATGTGTAACTCAATATATCATCTTTAAAGCAGAGGTAAAAGGAGAATACCTACTACCTGATAAATTGCTCACTTACTTAAAATTATCTAGCAAAACAATGTCCTCATCATCAGCCAAATTATGCCTTCGCTTGAATGAATCTTAATACTTTGAACTGCCGAATCACGTCTTTCTTTTTCACCGCATTTCTGGAGCATCTCATGACATGATTTGCTCACATCTTTCTAATGCCAAACTGCCTTCAGTGGGTCTTCTGCCTGAGCGCCAATCAGCATGCTAATTAACATGATAAATGACAAAGCTAATATGAAAGTTGTTTGTAGGTATGATTTTTTTTTCCATGTTTACAATCTAATTTGTTTGTTAGGTCAGCAAGATCTGCTATTTTGTACTAAAGACAAGGTATATCTACTAATATTAGCTCTGTAAAGCTTTGACATATTAAAAATTTAGCTACATGTTAATGCTATCATCTAGAAACTTAATGTCCAAACTCAGTGAAAGAAATGTGTAACAAATATTAATTATGCTTCATGCAAAACCTGAGGGGGACCTCACATAAGTCAAATACAAGTGTATATTTTAGTCTGGACCAGAGAAACAAACTGCAATAAAAATACCTAATAAATACAGAAATGATTTGACAGTGTCTTGTTTGTTTGAACCAAACATAAAAAAGACACATTTAAGCTCAGTTTTGTAATTTTTCATCCTAATAATAGATTTCCTGTGCAACAGGTCTGCGAGATGAGACAAAGCAATAAAAGAAATCTTGATTGTGTGCATCATTTCTCATCGTTGTGATGAAAAGTGGATTCACACTGCTGCATTGTTTTGAGTTAATCCATTCTTCTGCAATCACAGCACCATGGGTACTCTATTTTAAGCTCATGCCTGGGGCTGTGCATTGAAAATGTCAGTCTGACACATGAAACACTAGTGACCTGTCGCAAGACCGCTGTGCAGTCCTTTAAGGTAGTTTGTGCTCAGTTTTTCTTTCTTGGTAGAGTCTTGAGAATGATACGTGAGAAGGTAAAGATCGGTGTGGATTACATTACAAGATGAGTTATTTGTAGATATTCAGTACAGCAGTGTTAACCTGTATCGTGTGCAAGTGTAACACTAACATCAGCAATAATGAAATGTTTTAATCCCATCTGGGTTCATCCATGGCCTGAGAGAGACAGTCATACAAGCATCAGTCAGTGTGGAGGGTTATGCTACAAAAGCTTTATTAAAGGTCATTAATAATACCATATAACTTTGCTGCTTTGTTTTGTTTTTTGTTTTTTTGAGTGCATGCTGACCTTAAGGTGTGTCACACTCTTTCTTCTCGTCAGTGACTGATCAAAACAGCAATTAAATATCGGCCTCACACCTTGACAAGGACTCCAGCTGAAGCCCTCACTGCAGGCACAAATCATGTGCCTGTGGTACCTTGAGTCTCCCTTTCTTTTATCTACATTTTGTCTGCTCTCAAAATATCGTTTATTATTATTATTGTAATTAAATATATTATTACATTATTCTATGAATATTGTTGCTTTAAAGCTTTACTGTTTATATACTAATAGTTCTCACAGCTGCTAATATCTAAACTTCATTCTAGGTCATTAGTAATCATTATTTTCTCGTTCATTTTTTCATTTTATTGAATGAGTTTCTCTGTTGCTTAATCAGTTAATCAATATTGTGTTTTATTCAAACTCACTATTTGGCGATATCTGTTCCACACGAAGCATAACTCATTTTAGTTTCATGCTCAGTAATGTGTGGTTATTTACTAGCTTAATGAAGTCCAGTGTTAGGGCAAACCCCAAGACTGTTTTGGTGGTTTACGGTCTAACTCTAAATTATTCATATCTCACTAGCTTTATTACTTTTTGGGTTTTTTCAAAAGGAACTGAGCATTAAATCAAAATGTCCCATTTTTTTTTGCACATTTCCCACTTTTCATTTTATTTAGATGTGAAATATTGTGGTAATGGAGATTTTTAAAGAAAGGTTCAGTTAGTATGTTCACTTTGGCTTAATTTTGTTTTTGCAGTTAAATTATGTATATAACCTATATATGTGATATAAATATATATGAATTGAATGTTGGTGCTGGACTGTGTGCTACATTTGATTCCCACTCTGTGCTCCTCAGGCTGATTTCCACATTGCAAGCAACATATTTTTGTGCTTTTCTTCCTCTACAAGCTTCACACCAACAGGGGACCAAGTACACGCCTGCAATACAGCATGTAATGTAATATTCAGTGAGAAAGGACTACTTTCATTTAGTCCCTTTTACATGTCTTGATATAAAATAGCTTAAAGGTTTCACAGGAATGCTACTGTACGCCAATTTAGGCTTGACTAACACAATGTTTTTAAGATGTAATACTGAATACAAACACTTGAGATTCTACTCTTAGACAAACACATGTTTGGTCAGAAGGCTTTAGTGTCATATTTGAACACACTGGGTTCCTTTTACATCCATCCAGATATTCGTCTTCTGCAGCTCATCTGCGTCTGGCTTGCAACAACCTACTCAATCAATCAATCAAAGCTTTATTCGTCACATGCAGGTCGCCCTGCAGTGAAATGGGACCCCCCCCCGACCTTACACATATAGCACAAACATTACATGGGGATACAGGTCGGAGATTGGTAGAATCAGAGAAAAAACATTGAAATGTACACTACAATGGGGAAAGTACAAGAGGAAAAAAAGAGACCCCTACTCATGCTATGCTTCCATGGGACAGCATGAGAACAGGAAACAAAAAAACTCCTCTGCACAAAAAAAGCACATAAATGTCCACAGCACAACATTGTGAAGACATGACAAGCCACAGGGGTGGGTGGGGGGTGAGGAGTAATCCGAAGCGAACACAGCAGCCGCCCTGCACAGCGCTACCATTCCAGCGTGGCACACAGACCCGCCGTGTAAACAAGCATTGAAGGCGTTGGAAAGGGAGGGGGGATGAGTGAGTGCCTATCAGTGTAAGTGTATGTGTGTGCGTGTCCATAGTTCAGCTGAGACAGTGTCCTTCGGCCTATCAGGCTAAGTAAACAGTCCTCCAGCCAATCCAGGTGTCCTTGCATGGGATGGGAAGAATAGCCGTAGCACAGTCGTTATCAGGGAGTGATTGTTCGGCTCCAGCCTTGGGCCTGCAGCTGGCGCCGTGATGGGGATCCGCAATGTTCATGTTGATTTTGTTAATTTCCATGCGAGCAGCCCAGGAGAATTTTCAGGCTGCTCTTTAACACTCCGACGCTGGTCTCTCAATCTTCCGTTGGAGAGTCGCGAGCCTCCCCATGATGGTATCAAACTTCTGTTCCATGGTGTTGTCATTCTTTTGATTCTGAGACCTCACAACTGCAGTGATCCGTTCCGCGATGTCTTCCAACTGTCGCTCAAGGGTCTCATTTTGAGCAGGCCTCTCTCTGATGTATCCCCCCATACGCTCAATGGTGTTGTTTTGAGCCTTCACAGCAGCTGTAAGCATCTCCAAGGTGTTGACCATATTACGTTCGTTGTGAGAGGTTGCGCCTCGTTCCATTGCGATTCCAGCGGGCAGCCTTGGGGGGGTTTGAACAGCCGGTTCCGTTCTACTCTGGTGTTCCTGGGAAATCTGAGATATTCCCAAACCAACCAACAGATATAACCACTCCATGTCCACTCATGTCTTCCCCAGGGCCTCCTTCAGTTAGACCAAAGCACATTGCCTAGGAGGCATCCGAGGTAAATGTTGAAACCACCTCAGTTGGTTCATTTCAATATAGAGGAGTACTATTCTGCACTCTTAGTGTGTTTGGAAATAATCTAGAATAGCATTTTACTGAGGTTAGGTTAGGTTAAGTTGGGAAAATCACTGGACAAAAAGTCTTAACTATGATTAAAAAGAAAAGTATTTTTGTCCAGCGATAATTAGCAGTTTTGGTTAGTTGTAGAAGAAAACGCTATTGAATCGCGTTAGTAAAAGATCAAGATATGGGTTAAAATGCAGTCTTCCCATTATCAAACGCTGATTTTCTTCATTAGCACAGTGAGGGGGCTTTTGAAGCCAGCATCAACCAATCAAGGTCCTGACCATGAGGATTTGATGACTTGAGTGTTGCACTGGGCTCTTCAGACAAAAGGGCCCTACAGGATAGTAACTGCAGGTGTCAGACTGTCTTTTGTAGCTGTCTCAAAAGCATTTAGTATCTTTTCTCAAGATAAACCAGAGAAAATATGTTGAGTCCAAATCTTAGACACTGATTAAATCATATTATGATTTTCCTTAGATTTTTCCTATGTTTTGTCATCTGCCTTCCTGCTACCCTGCTGTTAAAGGAAAATGATCGTACCCATAAAAACAATTTTCTTTAAATTGAACAGAATTCACTCAGTCTTTCACACACATTTCTCAATTATGTTTTGCATGGGGTAGATTTACTGCAATAAGCTGTTAGTTGTTAAGAGGCTATATCTATCTATCTATATATTTAATATAAAATAATACATATATATGCGCTTTAGATTGGATGGCAAGAGGAGTTCAAGTATTTAGGAGCCTTGATCACAAGTGCGGAAAGTGTTGAGCAGATGATTGACAACAAGCACCTCAGTTCGTCGGTGAGCGACTTGTTTGTCACGGTGACTGCAGAGCAGAGCATGAAAGCAAAGCTGTCAATTTACTGGCTGATGTGCAGCCATAAGCTGTGGATAGTGATATAAAGAATGAAATCACAGATACAAGTGGCGGAAATGAGATTCCTCTCAAGAGTGTCTGTTCTCACCCTGAGAGATAAGGTGAGGCTCAGTCACTAAGGAGCAGAGATGAGCAGCCGCTCTTCCGGATCAAAAGTAGTCATTTCAGGTGGTTTAGGCATCTATATAGAATGACTCATTCAGGCATTTCCAAGACATGCTGGTGAGATCATGTCTCTGAGATGGCATGGGCACGCCTCAGTGTTGAGCCAAGACAGCAAAAAGCAGAGGCTGGGGGGACAAAAATTTAAGGTTACTTATACTGCTATTTAATGATCTGAGAGGGAGTAAAGAATAAATACAAAGACAGAATTCAAAGGCTTAGTCTACCTGTGATACAAAGTCCACAAGTACAAATAGTTGAATGTCACTGTTTGTACAGTAGAATAACAAAACTGTATTTCTTTCTTTCTTTTTTTTGTAGGGTTAAAAATATCTTTAATCTGGAACTTAACCTGTTCCAAGCATAAATTACATATCCATGTACATGGCGAGGTAAGCCACCTTCATGTTACAGAAGCCCCAGGATTAATCCCAAGAGTCACCTGGATAAGATGAAATGCTGCTTCGTAGTGTAGGCCTCCAGTGCAGATGGATTTGTGTCTCCTCCTGGGATCAAACAAAGCACGTAGAACACAATAATATGGAACTACTGCCTCTAATTTCTCATAGTGCTAAGTGTGTTTGTTTGTTTTTTGTTGTTGTTTATGTTGTGTGTGTGTGTGTGTGTGTGTGTGTGTGTGTGTGTGTGTGTGTGTGTGTGTGTGTGTGTGTGTGTGTGTGTGTGTGTGTGTGTGTGTTTTAGATGATTTTTTTTAATACTGGTATTAGACTGAAATCCTTTTTTCTTTAGGAAAATGTGTCTTGTCTTCCTCCCCTCACCCCAAATGCTCCTCCCTGATCCTAGTTCTGCCAGCAGTTCCTTTCTGTTAAAAGGGAGTTTTTCCTTCCCACTCTTGTCAAAGTGCTTGCTTGAATATTAGACTGAATACTTTACTCTTGCAGTTGCTGCCTTTATAAGTAGCCTGGTGCTAAATTACTGCCAATACTGTGAGCTCGGTTTTAAATAATTGTTGTTACATCTTACTTATTGTTTTCGCTGGATTTCACTTAAATTTAACATGACTGTTACAAAGCATATGATTTTAGGTATGAGCCCCTGTTTGTCCTCAATTTTTCATTCTAATATTGTCTGATGTCACTTTGAATTCAAAGCTCATTTGAGTACACTGCTAGACAGAATAAGCCCTTTGTCCCCATATATTCTCTTTCCTTTCAATAACCTCCAAAACACCCAAGGTAGAGTATGTAGAAATAAACCTTTTGCACTCTAGCCATTATTTGTTTCAGTCTCTTGTGCGTCACAGAATATCCTTTTTAATATTGTTTATGGACCATAGTTGCATAAGGAAGGGACTGTGGGTTATTTTTACTGCACACAAAATGTTGACCACTGTGGACTACATTTTACTGTAAAAGCTTGAAAAACAAACTCTGTCCTATACTCATTTACCAAAAAGGTGCTTTTTTGTACTTTTGTTTGATGCCCAATGGTACAGATACCTAATCTTCAAAGAAATGCTTTATATTCTGTTCCCCCTTTAATATTATGTTTGTTAACATAATAGTTCATTATTATTATTTAAAGCATACTTCTTAAAGTAAATATTTAAGTTTGTGTGATTACGTTTTCTGGCCGTCCAAATATGGACCATTTAAACAAAATAAGAGAATTTAGCAAATGTGTCTGTCGTTCTGTTAAGTTATGAGCATGTTTAGCCTGAAGAGGAAGTGCCTGTTTGGCTTTGCCTTCCGAGGTATATTTGCAAGAAATCAAAAAGTGCAGCAAGATTTTTAACAGCTGTTCCTGTAGTGTTCACTGAAAGCATTTCAATTCAGCTCAATCGAGTTCAAGTGAATTACTTCATATATATAATTAATATAACACCAAATCACAAATGCAGCCACCTCAAGGTGTTTTATATTGTAAAGTAAAGATCCTAAAATGATACAGGGAAAACCTCAACGATCACATGACCTCCTGTGAGCAAGAAGTTGGAGACAGTGACAAGGAAAAACTTCCTTTTAACAGGAAGAAATCTCTGACAAAACCAGGCTCAGGAAGGGGCACCCATCTGCCAACTCAAACCAGTTCGAGATGAGGGGCAGAAGGCATGCTGGTAAACACAGAGAGATTGACAATGATTCTAAAAGACTGTATGTTTTAAAGATCTTTAAAGGAAGAAAATAGGTTTGAAAACTGGCTCCATAGGCAATGCAAGAAAGTCAAACACAACTAAAAGATGGACAAGAATAATAAATAAATAACAGCATAGACCATAAGATATAAATGGTAGTAGTTACCATCAGTTAACACCTTCGAAATCAAAATGGATAGAAGCAATGGTTGCCACTATGTCTTGCTCTTTTATCTTCTGTCATCCTTTCAAGGCTCTGTGACACACAAACAAAATGTCCAGCCTTTTATAAATGTAGAGAGGTCCTACAAATAATCTAGTGTAAAATAAACTTTGGAGTCAAAACCTTCCCCTCAGCTTTTCCCCATAAATTACACCGCTGGAGGATTCTTTTGCTACAGATCATTGTACATGCAATGGAAACATTTATACTTACACACACAAGGCGTTCCTGGTCTTTTATTGGTCTTTTGACTTGTTTAAGTTGTATTATATCTTTTGGGTATCATCCTTCATTTAATGTAGACACTGTCATTAAATAAAACAGCAACTAAGTGTTTCAACCCTGTTCAGCAGCCACCTAGTAAGGTTTACCACATAGTTTGTATTATGCCATAAACTTCTTTTTAAAACATATACTCAAAACAAAGGGTTCCAAGACTTTGTTTAGATTTCAGGGAGGACTCAGACATGTCTGTTTTGTATCTGCAAAGCTTTCTGCTCATGGTGCCTCTCTAGCCTCTCTCTGAAGAAACAAAGTATTGGAGATTTTGTTCCTGGTAACCACCCAGATACAATCCACTGCAGTTCAGAATTGCCTGAACTGCCATCAGTCAGGCAAAAAAGTAGGTTTTCCTCTGACTTGATTTTTATTAACCTTTATTTTTCAATAAATGTAGCGTGTTTAAAATGGGCATATTGATATGGTTTGATTCAATTCTTAAATGGTTCCAAATGCAGGATGTCGCAAAAGTGGAAAGGCATGCAGTTAACAAAGGGAATTTAATAAACTTACAAAAGATAAAACAGTGCATTCATACCGAAGCTTTAGGTAAAATGAAAAAACAAAACAAAAACAATAGCTCAATGATCTGAAGTTATCTGGAAAAAAGACAGGACAAACACACAAAGAAGCGCAATTACCAAAATAAAACAACAAGTAGAAACAAGGAAGGCAAGGGAAGTAACACATCAACAAAACAGAGATAGATAAAAGAGAAAAGAAAAACTGGAATGCTGGGGGAAATATAAACATGCTAAAACACTTGACTGATACAGAATCCTAGATGCTCAGTGGTCCTGGGTCTTCTTTCTCATTTGTTTAAATTTTTGTGATGCTCCAAATGTTTTCAATTTGTGAAAGAATTGAACTGCAGGCAAGGCAGTTCAGCACCTGGACTGTTCTTCTATGAAGTTGTGCTGTTATTCTGAAACCTATAAATACCTCTCAGCATTGATGGTGCCTATTAAGCCGTCAATTCCATTACGACTTTTGAACTGAATGGTCATAACGAGTCTCTTGTTTTTAGTCTGGAGGATGCAGAGTCTATTTTTCAAAAAAGAAGAAGAAGAAAATTATGATTTGTTTGACCACAGACTCACAGACAGTGTTCTTGAGTCCATGTAATGATCTTCATGACAGATTTCTCCAGATTTTCTTCAAATGTCATTCAATTCAAAATGATTTTATGAAATGTTTCAGTTGAAAAAATTCTGAATTACATTATCATTGTTATTATTATTATTAGCATTACTCCATTTCCATGTATAAAAAGCAGAAGTAAGGCCAATTAAGGAATTGTTATCGCCTCAGTCTGATCCAGGGACATTTAACGTTAATTTTAGCATCTCTTTTCCCATAACAGAGTTGGCAGAAGAGTTATTTTTGGTACTAATTATTTGGTGTTTCACGTATTTGTGTGATAGTCCTATTACAGCATTACAGTAATAAAAGTATAATTTGCCTGCTTTTGGACTGAAGTTATGTGCACCGTATTCTTCTTTCAAATGATTGTCATTTATCTATGCTTTTCATCATTTTGCACTCTCTCTGTTTCAGGTGGTTAAGATGATGATTGTTGTAGTGGTGACGTTTGCCCTCTGCTGGCTGCCATACCATGTTTACTTCATTGCAACAGGTCTCAACAAGTTTCTGAGCAAATGGAAGTACATCCAGCAGGTATACCTGTCGATCATGTGGCTTGCAATGAGTTCCACTATGTACAACCCCATCATCTACTGCTGCCTCAACAGCAGGTGGGTAACAACAGTGTTGCTAATTTAGCATTGCTACTTAACGAGACAACAAATGTGCAACTAATTTTGCAAAGGCACCTGATGCATGAGGGAATTCATTCAAGGTCTTTTACACCTGTATTACATAATGATTTGATTTTTCAATATATTTTTTGGCATTTTAACTTTATTGGCTTTATTGGATAGACACAGCGAAGACTGACAGGAAAGCGGAGGGAAAGACAGAGGGGAAGGCATGCAGCAAGAGGCCACGGGTCGGACTCAAACTCGGGGTGGCCGCTTTAAGGCACGCGGCATATGGTCACCTGCTCATCCGACTGAGCTAAACCGGCGCCCATAATGATTGTTGTTTATATTGAGATGAAAGCAGTTAAGGGATTGTCATTCCCTCAGTGCATTTGTATGATGACTAGGAAGGCCTACAGTGTTATCTAATGTTAGCTATGCAAAGTAAGCTTCTCTATCCAAGAAGTATCATAAGCTACTTATCATAAAGAAGTCAGCTAATGCTTAACTGTTAGCTAACTCAAGTAGCTGTGTTTCAGTAGTAATATATCAGTTGCAATACTATTGCCTGGGGGAATGCTACCTCCAAAATAACATTTGCTATGCTAGCCACACTTGGTCAACAATACAGAACAGACAACTACGTTGCAGCTTCACATCTAGCATCCCTACTAATAATGACAGACACCACTTCACTTCCCACTAAAGGCAAAGGTGAAAATGAAGACATGACCCTGTGTCTGTGTCGATAAGATACAGAGCGTACTCATAATATGTGTCTTGAAACTCATCAGAATTGCCCTTGAATCTTAAGCCAACTGCAGACACTGTCCTAAGGTGCTTCAACACTGACTGGCCTCTCAGACAACCTTGTCCTGCATTTACCCAGTGTGAGCCTTGGCATTCTAGACACATAACTTGGGGCAAGCAACTCATAAGTGTAGATTGGTGGGTGATGATGTGTTTGTCGGATCTTCTCATCACTGATGACCATGATCCACTTGTGGCCACATTGAGTCGTGGCCACAGGCCTCAAGAGCAGCTTCGGCAAGTGATAGGTCATTGGGTACCTGAGGGTTGGACTAGAGGATGTTTGTGTTACCACCACTCAGTCCAGGCTTGGGACAGTTATAGTTCTCAGGTACAAATTCAGTGGCCTCATTACTCTCTTCACCAAGGAGAAAAATGACCTTCTTGGTAGTTTTCTCAGAGGCTCTTTGGAGCAGCTGTCTCCACAACCCCTACCACTCAAATGACAGGGTATTTAAATCTGCACAGCACATATACTGATGCTGATACTAGTTTCTCCCAGTCAAAAGTGGAGATACTTTCAAGTGCCAGAAACAGAAACAGTTGTCTCAACGGTGCCACCACTCTGCCAAAGATTAATTCAAAAATGAAAAATAGACCAAAAAGGCATTTCTATAAAAGGTTTTGGTGACTTCAGAGAGTGATAGCATTCTCCAGATGGATGGATGAGTGGATGATACAGAGCCAGCTGTTCTGCACCTCACTATGCAGAAAAACAATTTCCTTCATGCATTGCAGACCAGCCTGCCACCATGGTCACTGAGAATAGAACATTCAAAACACAGAGACACAAATTGGCTTATGAGAACAACAATACCAAGTGATACAGAAAGCAGTTTGCTGTATGCCTTCCTCACCTCATACGGTGGTTCATTTACAAGCCAAGGAGGGGAACACTTGCTTTTTCAATTAGAAGAAATTATGCAAGATTTAACAGAAATAAAGGCCAATTAAATGACAAATGAACTCATTTTTTTGTCATGTGTTTGTCTCTCACTACAACAGGTTTCGAGCAGGCTTCAAGCAAGCATTTCGTTGGTGCCCTTTTATTAAGGTGTCCAGCTACGACGAGCTGGAACTACGCTCTACACGGCTAACCCAAACACGCCAGAGCAGTATGTACACACTGACACGGATGGATAACACCATGGTGGTAGTTTATGACCCTGCTGAAGGTGATGGCAGCGCTGTAGGTGGCACCGGAAGGAAGCATTCCCTGCCTGGTAGGAAGAGAAGCTACGTCACTTCTCGGCACACAGAGATTGCTGGTTGCAGCGACACCGCTGTGAAAACACAAAATGGAAGCGCTCCCAGCGCTCAGCCTGAAGAATTCCCTTGAACATGAGCATTTCCAGATGTGTGTGTACACAAAACATTTCCATGTGTAAAGCTTTATACGCATGCATTCTTACACCGCAGATGTACAAAAAAGTGCGCACGGTGCTTGGTTAGCTTAGAAATAGAAATACTGAGAGCAAAAAGTTTAACTCTTGTTCATTCAAGTTCACCCTTTGATACAAATCACTGTAAGAAGCATTTAAACACAGCCATCTGTCCTACAGCTCATTCAGTTGATGATAAAATTATTCAGTTCTGATGGAGATCAGATCAAAAGCCTGTTTTTTATTTCACCCCATAACAGCTGTGAACTTCACAAAGGATGGGCGTTAATGGCTTCAGGAGAAGCCATGAACGAGTGGCTGCAGAGAGTCACCAGCGGAACAGCTGCTGATGGAATTCTTTCTAGCACTACATGGCTCTGTGTGTAACTCTTGGTTATGCAACTGTTTCCTGGTGACCTACAATAAGCCAGAGGAGAAATCCAGTTCATTTCCACCATGTCAATAAACAGGCAGCTCAATGAGCTTACTGAACGCAAACTAGCCATCTAGGAGCTAGGGCGTCATTGTTTTATTTATATTTTTCAGTCAAGTGAAAGGAAAACAATACAGGAAGTTGCATGGTGACGTGCAATATATAAGGATAGCGTTGTTCCGCTACCGGTGCCACTGCTGTTTTAACGCTGTTTCCCTGTGTTGCATGGAAATTGTTGCTTGTGTGAACATCAAGTGCTGAGATGGCACCAGGCAGTACGACAACCTCTGTTGTGTTGAATTTACAGTTTACAGTGGAAGCATACTGTGGCAGATCCTCAATGACTCAGCATTCATCAAGTCTCAGACATGAAAATTTTCATATTTTTGGTCTATTCATAGATTTTGCTGTTAAGAGATTAGATTTGTCACTTGTTTTGGTAATCAAGCATAATCATAGTTTTGGTTTCCTATTGAACATACCGAGCTTTGGAATAAAAAAAAAAGATTTTGTGATCAAAGCTAAATACAGTTTTGGTATTTTGTCATTTATATTCCATGTTGATTAACACATAGCGAACAGATATTCAGCTGTCACATAGTATAGAAAAAAAAAACCAACTTTTTTTTTTTGTAAATCAACCAGAAGGTACAGCCATACAAACACAACACAAATGTCCTTAATTATCCTAAAGAGATTTGAATGTTAATAGACTCATGAAAGTATTTTCAAAGAATGTGAAAACATATATGCTGTGCATTTTAGTGTTTTGCATTTTTAAGTTGTCCAATCATTTTTATTGAGGTTGGTTAAATATTGAGACGTATTAATCAAAGTATTTTGCTGTTTCTGTGTGTAAATAATGTGTTTGTTTGAATGTACAGCACGGTGTGTGCCTCTCTCTGTTCAGCGGTGACTAAATTGTTTGTTGTGTCTTTAAAGTTTCTTTCAGCATGGGTCTCTTTCTTTCTTCTTGGTGTAAAAGCAGTATACTATATTTTAAACACTTAATTATTATTCCTGGTAAATGTCAAGTAATTTGTTAATATGAGAATGAATAACTTTCTAATTCGATATCACATTTCTTATATAAAGGCCTCCAAAAGATTTCTCATTGCTCTGCTCTGTGAGTACTAATATATTTGCTTGTAGCTTTATTGTATATTGGTCTTCTTCGTCGCATTATGAGTGTTTACAAGTGACAGAATATGCTTATGATGAAATGTAGCTGTGACTTATTGCAATTTTTAAAAAGACGTTAAATGTAAAAAAAAAAAAAAAAAAAAAAACACTACAAAAGATAGCCAGAAAACTTTTCAGTATTACTGTTCGTTTATACAAAAGATTATTACTGTGCTGTGCTGCATCCAAGAATAATGTTTTGTGCAGTTTGCTTTGCCACATACAGTACATTGCAACATTTGATTTTGCAGTTACAAGATTGTTTGCGCTCTATTACTCATCTTGCGTTATCTTTTCATTATTGTGATGAATTTCTGTGTCGACGTAAGCCCGAGTGTTTCAATAATTTAAACATGTCCTTTTGTAAAAAATTAGCTTACTCAGTTTTGAGAAGTGGGCTACCACCTTTGCACAAAAAATAAACGAGAAACAATGTACTTGCTGGCAATCAGAGATTAAAAAACACGTCAAACTATATTTGATGTATGCATGTGTAATGCTAAACATTACTCTCTGCAGACATAATCGCTGCACAGCACAGACCTTAATTCTACTCTCTGTCATTATGTCAGTTTTGGTGCCTGCAGCTACTAAACAATAATTCACATCTATTTTGTGGTTTAGCAGCTTCTGTCTGATGGTGAAATCCAGTGCAAAGATCAGTCCCTATGAAAGGAAAAATCGACAGCACAATGTTACAGATTTTAACATTAAATTCAACTTTAATAAACAGCCAGTGTGTGTTGTGTCCTCTGTCTTGTTATATAGAAGTGTTTAACAAACCAGACAAATTTATTACAGTGGGGGGGAAAGGGGGTTCAGTGCCAGGTACTCATCTGCCTTCTATCTCTCAAGGGGACCATTCAAAGCTGTTGATGCAATTTTTCAAAATGATATAAACCTATAAATGGGTCTACAAACTGCCTTCATGACAGATATCACAGGGGAGTAAATGTGATAGGCCTTGTGGGCGTAGTAAAGTCTGTATGAGTTTGGCTAAAGGGGAAAAAAAATAACAGTATTAAGGCAACTTGAAGGTGACAAAAAAACAGCTTTGAGGTAGCTTATTGAGTTTTCACAGGGAGCTGGCTAATAGTGTTTAGCTGTTTTGAGAATGAGTAAATGAAATTCTATCTGCTGCTGTCTCAATCCCCTAAAATTTTCAGTTACAAGCTGTGCCGCTTGGATATGTTTCATCTCTCTGCCGCCTCAAAGCATCATTACCGCATGGCTTGTCTAATCTAAAAGATGCTTTGAAATTTATGTGCTTAGCAGGAGCTTTTAGCTTCCGGTTGTTTTGTCATCAAAGCAGAACATTTGAGATAACTTTCCTTGATTATTTCTTTCTTGTTACTTAGTCTTCAGTATTTCGGCTGCAGCATTTGATGCGACGATCAGCAGTCAAGTAAAAAGAAAAACCTGTCTACATGAAAAGTGAGTTAAACTCATCAGACAGCTGATACTTTTTTTTGTCTGTGGTGGTATCTCTCTGTTGATCGGATCATAATCTCACAGTTTAAAAACAGGAGGTTTTTTTTTTTTTTTTACATCGTAGGCAGGGAGTGCAAACAAACGATCATCTGGAGATGAAGCAGATTACAAAGGCTGAAAGAGACAGTGGGTACAACAAGACTTTAATGACTGATAGTAGTACAACATGTAAATATCTGGGGGTGTAGTTTGTCCTTTTCAGAGGATAGCATGATAATTAGGACCAGCAGGGAAACATCCTCACAGTGTTCATGCAAATCTGCAGTAAATCTAATGCTCCTTAAAAATACACTCTATCACATTTAACTCCATCAAGGAATGATTTTTAGACCCAAATCTTTCAATTTACAACCTAAATATTTGCATTTGTGTCAGAACACAGAGCTGAAACATGAAATACTGCAAAGCACTGAATCTTGAGTCAATACATATTAGGGTGATACAGCAGGTACAAGCATGGATCTGCAACACTAAATAAGGAAATTGCTGTGCAGTAGTCCATGTCTAGTGCATTCGGTTTAGGAGTGCTGGTCTGCTGGTCTGTGTCAGATCGTTTGGCAGGTCATTCCTTTTTTTGCAGTGTGGCATCTTACCCACCAGTGTGGTATAAAGCTTCCTATCAAAGTGGACATTTAATGCACAATAACTTATTTGCCTTCCTGTGTTGAAGAAAATATATTTTTAATTGCTCTGGAAACTGATTTTAATGTTGCTAAAACACTGAATGATTCTGTTTCAGTGACTGCAATTAATGTTGCTTTTATGGCAGCAGAGAACACTCAAACCCTTTTTGCCCCACCTTGCAAGAAGGCTAGCAAATGATGTGTGAAAAATGCAGTCCTATAAGCACACAGTTGTGCTTATCAGCGTTAATATCTTGCTCCCCACAAAGAATCCAATGCTTCTCAAGATGAAAGAAAGTCATGAAAAAAAAATTGCACATATCCGTTGGGCAGTTCAAAACATTTTGCTTATACTCCCAGTCTGAAGGAATAAACCTACATTGTTGGGCCCACAATGTAACTCACACGAAATGTGCTAAAAACAATGCACACTTCTTACAATCTATTTTTAAAAACTTGCAAATATTTTAATATTTGCTTAAATATTCTGACTTGTGACTGCAGAACAAAATAATTTACACTCAATATCCTTATCATGGCATGCTGCAGCAATTTTCTTTATTTGACAAATGTGTGGAAAAAGTTTTTCAGCACTTTCTTAATTAGCCTGATTGAAAACAGCCGGGGGTGACAGGCTAATTTCTGGGCTGTCTGAAGATTGCCGCATTTGCCTTTTGTTACATTTTGACACTCCGCAGTAGGCAAACAGAGGCATAAACAGTGTGATGTTTAAACTCTGCAGGCATCTACCTACCTACCTTAGTTTCCTAGTTCTGTTTCACTTACACTTTAAAGGCTATGTGGCACTTTAACAATACAATTTTAAATGCTATTACGACACCCCAAAAGTGCATCCAAATTGAACGCTTTCATCCCACATTAATGGATTAACAGATAACCAAGTGGTGGAGGATTTTTGGAAAAATAGTCATTTCCAGAACATTTGACTCATTTGATTCACTCTCTCCTTAAATAGCCCCAAAACACAGACGGGATGTAACGCAAATATAGATAAAACAAAATGGACAAAAATACTTTTGACTTTAAACAGATCAAGCTTTTAATAACGGTACAATAAATAATTTTTCCCACAACTGGCAAGGCTCAAAAGTCAGCCCTGTGACTTTTCATTTGTCTAGGGTTTAGAAAACTGAAAAAGATTTTGATCCTGATCCTGTCAGACATAATTAATAGCTGAATGAATAGATTGGGTTCTATGAAGCTAAAGGGATAAACTTAGCAAAGACTCCAACACACAGCAACCAGCAACAAACACAAACATTAGCTTGTTTTCATTTTGTAAAACCTGCATTATACTTCTTAATGGTGCCCTGTGTGGGTTTCTGGCAACTTAATCACGTAAGCTTTACCTTTTGTGCACCCTGTCCACCTTCTTTTTCTAACATAAGTTTAAATTACCTGTGTTTTAAATGATGACAAATGGCATTTGGTAGGTGGTCATTAGGGTTCTGTTTTGCAGATCTCTGTCAAATTGTTTACAGTTTGCTCTCATAGAAAATATATCTCACCCCAGGATTGCCATTCTGTCCTATGTAAGTGGCAGGGTTGACATACAGGCCACTGTAATATTAGCTGGCAAGAGTTAAATGCTTAGACTGATTCTAAAAAATGCAATACAGTCCTCAAACATGGGTCCGAACCAAGAAGGGATCATTAAATTTTTAGGATGTTGTTGCTGCAGATTTGTCAGCTGTGCATTCATGATGCAAATCTGTTCCATCACATCTCAAAGGGGCTAAACTGGATTTAAATCTGGTGGGTGTGGAGACCATTACAGTAAAACAAACTCATTGTCATGTTCGTGAAACCAACTTTAGATGATCTGAGCTTTGTGACGTGGAACAGATGGAAAATAGGTACACTGTGGTCATAAAGAGATGGAAATGATCAGGAATGATTCTCTTGTGGGCTCAGTTGGTTCTAACGGAGCTGAGGAAATAGTTCTGACATCATTACGTCACTGCCACCATCAGCCTGAACCACCAATAGTTGGTGAGATGAATCCTTTGATCTACACCAAATTCTGACCGTACCATCTGAATGTCACAGCACAAGTCAAGACGCATCAGACCAGGCAATGGTTTTACAATCTTCTAATGTCCAATTTTGCAGAGGCCATGCAAATTGTAGTCTAGATTTCCTGCTCTCACTTGACAGTAGCAGCACCTGCTGTCATTTTCAGACACACTGAGAACGATCACTCACTGGATATTTTCTCTTTTATGGATCATTGTCTGCAGCAGTTTCAGTCCAGCTCATCTGACACCAAGAACAATGCTACGTTTAAAGTTACTTCAATCACCTTTCCTCCCAGTTCTGAAGCTCAGTTTGAACTTCAGCAGGTTGCCATCACCATATCTACATGTTTAAGTGCAATGAGTCACTACCATTATGAGTGGCTATATCAGGTTGAGCCAAAAGGTGGACCAAAAAACCAGACTCAAAAGAACAATGTTTGAGTTAATGTAACCTTTATTTACAGAGACAGTGCTAAATAACAAAACAGGAAAGGCTTTCACTGTGAAATCTGAAACAGACCAAAGGAGCTGCGATTTCAGACTGAGACACAATTGGAAGGAGAGGTGAGTCGGTGGAAACAGACGCTGGAGAAAGGTTAAATGAATGCAAGGAATGCAGACAGTAAGTATCGCACAGAGGCCAGTAAGTGTTACCACATAGGTAGTAAAATAATCTGTCACCCAGCTCCACCCCAGACACACCTGCTCGCAAAAAACAAAACATGAAACAAGATACAACACAAAACCAGAGCTAGTCTACCCATACCCTAACAGGCTGTCCATTAGTATTTGTGTTAACAAGCAGGTGTAAGTAATCAACTGGTTATTGAGTGTCTCATAGGTTGCTCACTCTGAGCTAGAAAAGATTCCAGTGATCTGCCTCATTCTCAAGAATCAGTTTAAAATTTTGTCTTTGCACCGTAGTCTAGTTGTTGAAGTTAAAAAATATCAGTGAAAATGAGTACTTAAAGTTTACATTTTCTTACACACTGACTTTCAAACACCCCCAGAGATTAACCTCATTCAGAAAAGCTTACACAGCTGCACTAGAGAAATGTCAGACAACAGGCAAGGTTTGAGATAGGCACCAGGTTGTGAACTTGCCAGGCCTGAACTAGGAGTTATGTGACAAATTATGAGCCTGGAGACCTAGCATCGCCTGACTGGAACTCCGGCCAGTGAAGATTAACTTGATAAATCTGTGAGTGTTCTCCTGTGGTTTGATCTAAGATGTTTGCAATATCAGAATGTTCCGTGCAAAATCCTTTTGTGTGGCAGGGCAAGGAGTATTGTGAGATATTTTGAGTTGTCAAACAAAGCTGTGACTAATAGGTTAAATAATGGCTTCATTCCATTCCCTGTGCCCCTGCAGTCACAAGAACTAATGGATAAAACACTGTTAAGGGGAAATTTTAAGTTTGTTTATCTGTATGCAGACAGTCAAAAATTCAAGTGATTCTCTGGATACTGTTGGAAAAAGTGCTTGGATCTACTGATTAACTCTTAAGCAATGTTTAGCTTAAGTTGTATTCTCTTGAGGAGCCTCTTAAACACTTAATTAGAGCCTAGGAATGTGAATAAAAGACTTCTTTGTGAGTTAAGTCTTGCGTGAGATGAGGAAACTCAACAGTGTAATAAAGTTCAATCGGTAATGTAGTTACTGTCGCGGGGAGTACATGTTAAGGTTTGCAGTTATGTAAAGACGTATACAAAGATTAGAAAAGTTGGCTGTTTTATTGTGAACCAAGAAATATAACCAAAAATAAAATAAAAGAATGGGCTAATTTGTGGTTGTTATTTCTTATAAACACAGTTAAATTGTATCTTTTTCCTAATCCTCTGTCAATTATCTACCATGCAAGACATGTATTTATATAGCTGTTATTCATGACCCAATTTTAACTATTTATTTCAACAGAAGAGACACATTAGACAGAATGCATTACATTTGTGAATAAAATTATCTTGTGGTTTTTCTGGCAGAAATAAAAGAGCAAATTCAGAGAGCAGTTCTTTCACATATACAGAGTAGTGTTTATTTATGCTTCTCTTTATTTTGAAAGTAGATACAAGCTGCAAGGTTTCAATATGATGGCGTATCATGCCACTTAATGGAACGCTACCATCATTCTTTCCTACTGTGATTTTTTAGGTTTATCTGCATGCGATACAATGAGGACAGTAAATGTTTGGACTGTGACATAATTTTCATAATTTTTCATGCAATTAAAGTTCAGGTTCTCCTATGAACTCATTAATTCATTCAATAGCAACTGCATCCATGTTTTATTTTAGGTTCTCTTTTAGAGAGCTCAAATATAATTGGACAAATTAAAAAAATCAAATAACATTAACTTTCAATAATTTTCTAAAAATCCTATAGACAATAGTGATTGAGATAAAAATTAATTACATTTTAATCTCAATCACAATTTTGGCTTCCCACTAATCGGCATGATCGAGCAAGATTTAATTTTACATACAATTCCATTATGTAAAAAGCAAAGAAAAAGCAAATCAAGCACCTGACGTACCTGCACGAACCCATCAGAGCTGTGAGCTACACCATGCAGCTCGAAGTTTCCTGGACTAGTCTGGATGAATAACGCTACGTTAAAACACAGATATACAATGAAAATCAAATGTCTGGCACGATGAAGAGCATGTTCCTAGAAGTGGATCGTCATTTGTTGTTTGTAAATTCTTTGGGTTTACCGCAACTGATGTTAACCAAGAACAAATCAAATGTGAAGAGTGTTGCAGAATTGTGTCTGCATTGCAAGGCAACACAAATAATTTATTCAACCGCTTGAAAAGACATGACAAACTCCAGTATAATTAATGAATGAAGGCCAGGAAAAACAATGCAATGGTAGCTAGCATGAACTGTCCTAACATCAGCTCAGATGCCCATAAAAGGCGACCCTGTACAGCGCATCATCATATTTCATTTGGCCAATGGTATGTGGCCATTAAACACAGCAAGTAACAAATGTTTTGGAGAATAGTCAAAATATATATAAATATTAAAAAAAAAAATCCCAAGCGCCCTCCGGGTGGTCTTTATCCTTTGAGCTCGGGTCCTCTACCAAAGGCCTGAGAGCTTTAGGGTTCTGTGTAGTATCTTTGTTGTTCCATGAACTGCGCTCTTCTGAACAGCTTCTGCTGGAGCCACTCACCCAGTTTGAGGGTCACTGCCCCAAGTGCTACAATTCACACAGAAACCATCGTTGCCTTAACCCATTTTCTCTAGCTCCTCTCTCAACCCTTGGTTTTCTCAAGCTTCTCTTGTTTCTTCTTCCTCATGTGGTTGTACAGCTCCATCTATCACTGTAGCCTTATATGTACAGAGGTTAGCAGTTGGATATTGTGCAAAAGAAATGGTATTTATGTACAGTATGGAGTGCATAATGTCGAAGTTCCAGTAAGTGAAGGTGAGATGTCTATGAAGTGTTCAGCAGTCTGATGGCCTGATGAAAAAAGCTGCCTCTCAGTCTGCTGGTTCGGGACCAGATACTGCAGTACCTCCTGCCTGATGGAAGTAGTTTGAACAGCTTATAGTAGTATAGTAATTTGAACAGTTTATGTCTGGGGTGACTGGAGTCTTTGATGATCCTTATTTTATAATTTTATTGATTCTAATCTTGACCATAAGCATGCAGCCCTATCTGGAACTCATGTACATGCTGCTTGTTTGTTGACTTCATGGAGTGTAAAAGGTTGAGGATATGTAGATACAGGGTGCCAGTAGGATTTCTGCTGGCCTCCCTTCTGTGTCCAGAAAGCAAAACATGAAGTCCACAGAGTGAAGTGAAACTAAATCCATGGGACAGGTTTAGAGGAACTGAATGAAACACTTAGGGAAGACAGCACTATTTATATACAAGAGTAAAGTGGAGGCTAAAGAGCAACAGCTGAGGATGTTCAAGGCAATGAGACACAAGTGAGGGGAAGTAATACTAAAAGCAAGACATAGGATACAAATTACTACCAAAATAAAACAGGAAGTAAGAACTACCATGGGAAATGTAGACACATAAATAAACTGACCATAAGGAAATTGATACAGAAGAATGAGACAGCAAACACTGATGGAATTCAACTCTATAACTATGTTAAATTATACAAAGTGCTTAAAAAATACTCAAGAATAAATATAGATCAAAATTCAATCAATAACAGAATCAAGAACAACTAAGATAAAATAGAAAATAGAGTAAGAATAAATACATACAAACACAAAAAAACCTAGGATCATGACAATATTTAAATTTTTCTTCTTTTGTTTTATTCCTGTCATGCTGTTACAGGTCAGTTTTAGGACCAAGCCTAATATAGCCTGCCTTTTTTGAAGCAGGCGAATGATTTGCACAGTGAGTTGTGATGGGCCCTCTCTATTTACTCTTGTGAATTCCTCTCTTTATGGTAGGATAATAATATGCCTACTTCATGGAAAGTGTTCTGTACTTTACTGCCAGGTCTGAAGATGTTTTTCCTTTCCATAAGGATCCCGCAATCATCCACCAATTTTGTCTTCTCATTATTGCCGTGCAGGCCTTTTTACATTTCAGCATTTTCTTTGTGTGTGTGTGTGTGTGTGTGTGTGTGTGTGTGTGTGTGTGTGTGTGTGTGTGTGTGTGTGTGTGTGTGTGTGTGTGTGTGTGTGTGTGTGTGTGTGTGTTGCATAAAGTACCTAACTTTTGGTACCTAACTTTTGATTTGGCCACAACTAATGTTGTTGCTCTCTCTCTATTGAATATGTTTTCTTTTGGCAGTCTACTGACGCGCTTTCTTCTCTGCATGTTGTGGATTCTTACAGGGGACTTTTGAATGCAATTTTGCATTGGAAGCAACTTCAGACCTTTGACTTGCTTCATCCACTGGAAAAAGATAAATTAGTTAAGAATTATTAGTGCTTAAAAAAGCCCTGCAAAGGCTGCATAAAAACAATGACAACAATTCAATTTAATTTGCAATTCAATTTTATTTATACAGCGCCAAATCACAACAACAGCCTCTTCAAGGCACTTTATATTGTAAGGTAGACCCTACAATACATGCAGAGAAAAACCCAACAATCATATGACCCCCTATGAGCAAGCACTTTGGCGACAGTGGGAAGGGAAAACTCCCTTTAAACAGGAAGAAACCTCTGGCAGAACCAGGCTAAGGGAGGGGCGGCCATCTGCCATGATCGGTTGGGGTAAGAGAAGGAAGACGGGACAAAAGACAGCCATGGGACAACACAAACAAGTTCAAGTTTCATGATTCAAGAAAATGGTCAATTCGGTGGGCATTAAGTCAGAACAATTCACAACACAGGAAGCTGTAATTAAGCTCTAATTAATAAACAGAAATCCTTCCAAACCTGGTCAACTGGTATGGTTCTGTAAGTCTGATTAGGTGAGGGGAATTCTAGCAGAAAGCAGCTTGTAATGCACCTCCAACTGTCTCACAGAAAATCCTGACTGGCAGCTGAGATTATATTTTCTGCATCTGCAAGTCTTTTAGGGTCTGCAATGAATAATATGGAGTGTGGAGAGATTATGACCATGCAGTGTTTAAAGCTTTGAAGTACTGACATTACTTTGAGTTTGATTCCGCAAAGAAAACTCTGTTTTCATGGATTCCTGGATGTTAAACTTAATTGTTACACCTCGTAAAGCAACTACGCTGATCATTTCATTAAAGATGAAAGAACTTAGACAGTTTTTACCTCTCAGTGACCTCTCAGTTACCTCTCAGTGACGAACAAACGCAGTGTTCGTTTGACTTTGGGACCGGAGAGAGTTTTGGACCCAGAGTACTCCACGAGGCTCCTGACTACGGTAGCCGTAATGCTCCGACAATCCATCAAGCCGTGCAGCTTCGTAGCTTACCAAAGTTGTACTACAACATTTGAGCGCAGTGTACCACATAAAATCCATTCGAGGTTTGTAAGCACAACCAGAATTCATACATAAGGTGCACCGGATTATAAGGTGCACTGTCGATTTTTGAGAAAATTAAAGGATTTTAAGTGTGCCTTATAGTGCGGAAAATACGGTATATTGTTGTGCCACTTAGGTTCTTTAATCAGGGGTAGGCAGGATGTAGTGCAGTTTTTTTAACCATTCAGTAGGTTATATCACCACCTCAATGACATGATTGATCTCCATCCTTTGTAGTTCCTCTTCTACTTTCAGCAGCATGGAATAAGGCACCAGGTGGGCAGTGCCGTGCTCCCCGTAAGGCTGCTAATATACACTTGTCTTGATATACACCTCACACGCCTCATCAGATTCATCTTAACTGACAGGAAATGGCTGAATAGGTTGTTGACTTTGTGTTCATGGACTACAAAGTCTTTAAAAGGATAGTCTTTGCCCCTGTATCATATTGTGACAATAAAAGAGCTGAGACACCACAGCTCCCCTCCTGATGGAGGTCAGATGGTTTTAATTGTCCTTCTCAAAGAGACATGACTCCATTCTCCTGTTGGCAACTTTATTACCCTCTTTTGAGTTTTGGAGTTTAATGAAGCATAGCATCCCATAGCTAACACGTTCTCTCATCTCACACTGCTCATATTCGTTTCTACTCCTCACATTTTCACTCATGCTCACTCGTGACATCACAAGCCAGCCTGAACTTGAACCTTTTGGGGATAGTATAACTAGAATAACTCACAGAAAATGTCCAAAACAAAAATACAATTAGAATACTCCTTTCTGAAACCTCAAATCTTTTCCACGGATTAATGAAATGCAAATAATTTCAAACAATTCAATTCAATTCAATTCAATTTTATTTATATAGCGCCAAATCACAACATAAGTCGCCTCAAGGCGCTTCATAGATACAGAGAAAAACCCAACAATCATATGACCCCCTATGAGCAAGCACTTTGGCAACAGTGGGAAGGAAATTTCTAGATCACAACACCATCAGCCCCTGTGTTGATCTTAAATTCTACTGGGATGGAATCTACATTTAGTTGCACAGTCCATGCTTCATTTCTCTCATTCACATCAAACACCAAACCCACAAATTATGAGGTCTGCCCACCCTTCTCAGTCTCAGTGGCCTCATTCACTGACCTGCTTTTACGACACACTGTGGCTCAGGGTCCCATTTTGAGACAATTGTCATATGAAGCTTTCACTTCAGGGCACTTCAGGGCGATCAAAACCGGTTCTGAAGCAGGTGAAAACCTGGCCAGCAGGAGCCATCTCTGCTCTTCAGGACTGCTTCGAGAGCACTGAGTGGAACATGTTTAGGGAGGCTGCAACTTACGGCGACTTCACTGACTTGGAGGAGTACACGTCATCAGTGTCCAGCTACATCAACAAGTGCACCGATGACGTCACTGTCTCCAAGACCATCATCTCACGACCCAACCAGAAACCGTGGATTACTGCCCCCCTCACTGGATCCACTTCAATTTGCATACCGCCATAACCGCTCAACGGACGACGCCATCTCCACTGCACTCCATCTTGCCCTGACACACTTGGACAAGAAGGACTCACACGTCCGAATGCTGTACATAGATTTCAGCTCAGCATTCAACACGATCATCCCCCAACAACTGATCGGAAAGCTGAGCCTGTTGGGCCTGAACACCTCCCTCTGCAACTGGATCCTGGACTTTCTGACCGGAAGGCCTCAGTCAGTATGGATCGGGAACTGCACCTCCAGCACCACCACACTGAGCACTGGGGCCCCACAAGGCTGTGTGCTCAGTCCTCTGCTGTTCACACTGCTGACTCATGACTGTGTAGCAACACCCAGTTCAAATCACATCATTAAGTTTGCTGATGACACGACCGTGGTGGGTCTCATTAGCAAGAACGACGAGTCAGCGTACAGAGAGGAAGTGCAGAAACTAACGGACTGGTGTAAAGACAACAACCTGTCTCTGAATGTTGACAAGACAAAAGAGATGGTTGTTGACTTTAGGAGGACACGAGGCGACCACTCACCGCTGAGCATCAACGGCTCCTCTGTGGAGATCGTCGACAGCACCAAATTCCTGGGCGTCCACCTGGAGAAGGACCTCGGCTGGTCCCTCAACACCAGCTCCCTGCACAAGAAAGCCCAACAACGTCTCTTCTTTCTGAGAAGACTGAGAAAGGCCCGGCTTCCACCACCGATCCTGACCACCTTCTATAGAGGAACTATCGAGAGCATCCTGAGTGGCTGCATCACTGTCTGGTTTGGGAACTGTGCCATATCGGACCACAAGACCCTACAGCGGATACTGGGAACAGCAGAGAAGATCATCGGGGTCTCTCTCCCCTCTATTGAGGACATCTACACCACACGCTGCATTCGCAAAGCCACCAGCACTGTGGCTGATCGGACACACCCCTCTCACACACTCTTCACACTCCTGCCATCTGGAAAAAGGTACCGAAGCATTCGGGCACACACATCCAGACTGTGCAACAGCTTTTTTCCACAAGCCATCCGTCTCCTCAGCAAAAAGGGACTGACTGATAAACACACACACACACACACACACACACACACACACACACACACACACACACACACACAAACATTATCACTCAGGTTAACTCAACTACCTCAAAACATTGAGACTGGACTGACTAATCAACACAAGCGCAAACACACTGACCTACACCACCAAACCATCGTACACACCAACCTGTAAATGCTCTTTTGCACAATATTATTACTGGACTTTTTGCACTAACTTCTGTACTTCCTAATTTTTCCTGCTACACTAAGGAATGTTTACTGTTCCTCCACTACCTCAACTCATCATCACAAAACCTTATTACAGTTTTTGCCCACTGCTTGAACACATTTTGCAAAACTCCGCTCTCTGTGCCAAAACTGTACACACAAGTACACATGACACAACACTGGGAAATATACCATTCACATCTGTGCCAAATTGAAACTCTACTCCCAAAACCTAAACTCTGCTGTCAAAACCTGACATTCCTTTGTCAAAATGTAACTCTGTTGACAAAATGACACATACTTGCATCATATGCAAACACTGACAGATCAGGGGGAACACACTAGTCTTTTTATATAAAACACTGCAGTCCTTGATTTCCATTGTTTATTCAGAAGGCACATTTACAGGAGACACATTTTCAAACAACCAAAAACGCAAATAGACCTACTCAATATTGTACATTGCAGTACCATGAATTCAGATAAACCAAAAAAAACAACAACAACACAATAATACTGCAATAGAAAAAACACTATACTGTAAACACAAAAAACCATGACAATTGTGCATAAGTGGGCTCATGGATCCCGCCGTCTGTTGGGGTCTGGCCACAGGACCTCATCAACATCGCAAGCAATGTCCTCTCCCGCTAGGCACCGGGGAAAATATCCTCTTGCATGTCGAAACCATCCATGGATTGCTGTCACCTGAATGTCGCCGCAGGCCTGTTCCATTGCCTGCAGAAGAGGCATGCGGGCATGTGGTTGGCGGTCATATACTCGCCATCTCCAAGCCGAAAAAAATTCCTCTATAGGGTTCAAAAATGGTGAGTAAGGGGGCAAGTATACCACTTCAAATTGATTGTGGTTGGAGAACCAGGCCTGGACCAGAGCAGCCCGATGGAAACTGACATTATCCCATATCACCACAAACCTGGGCTGATCTGGTCTGTTCTGTACAACTATATCATGGAGAGCATCTAGAAATGTGAGTATGTGTTGGCTATTGTATGGACCTAGTATTGCATGATGGTGCAGAAGCCCTCGAAGGCATATGGTGGCACATAATGTGATGTTTCCCCCGCGCTGCCCTGGGACGTGCACAATTGCCCTTTGGCCAATTACATTACGACCCCGTCGTCTTGTTTTGCTCAGGTCGAATCCAGCTTCATCAATGAAAATGTATTCATGAGGCTGTGCAGCTCCATCCATGGCCAAGATTCTCTGAAAAAAAGGGGAACATATCACTGTACTACAGTGCTACACATACAGCACCCTCGCCCCATCACACAGGTACCTGTGTAGCTCTCAGAATAGATCCATGTGGTACTGATATGGTACATATTCAGCTGCTACTGGACTTCACCAATACTCTATTGTAAATGTAAGGGACAGTTACACGTACCCGTACATATTCAGCTCGAAGTCCTTTGACCCTGTCACTGTTCCTCTCGAATGGGACTCTGTAGAGCTGCTTCATGGTGATGCTGTGTTTACCCAAGATGCGTCTGATGGTGGTGATGCTCACATGGTCTATGTTGCTGAACACTCGCCTGCCTGCAAGTATTTTCCGTCGTAGCTGGTGGAGACGGATGGCATTGTCTGCCCTCACTAGGTCCACAACGGCAAGTTCCTGCTGTTGTGTGAACAGGCGTTGCCGTCCTCCCCCAGAAGGTCTTCGAGTCATTCTGGAGAAATACAACCACATATTGTCATTGGTTTGCTTATTTTTCTTACAGTACTTTACTGTATGTACTGTGTCATCCACTGTACAACACTGTACTTCAATATAAGGAATCAGCCACTTTGGCTGCAAAAGGAGCATTAGCACCCCGTACACTTGATATGGTAATGTGATATACTGTAGAACAGTGCTATAAAACCATCTGAGTAGAGCAGAAGGTATGGAGGTGAAGACATACCTGTTTTCTAGTCGGAATGTTCGTATTACAGATGCCACTGTGAAGCGGCTTAGATGTGGGTGGACTCTCTGCCCAGCTTCCCTCATAGTCAGGCCATGGTTGATGACATGGTCCACCAAAGTTGCTCTTATTTCATCAGAAATATGGGTCCGTGCATGGCCTCTTCGGCCTCCTCCTCTTCTTCCTCCTCCTCCTCCTCTACCTCTTCCTCTTCCTCTTGCTCTCCCTCCATCCATGCTTGCAAAGTTCTTGAAATGGCTACGCTGAGGGCTTTTTGTAGTTGGCTAATTGGTGTTCGGTTTTGCAAGTAAGTGCCTTCAGGTGTGTATTTGAGTGGTTGCAATTACCCGATGTGTTTTGTATTTTGGATACATGTGTTTTCCGAATGGCACCCTGAAATTTCATTTTGTGAGCGAAGTGTCTTATGTATGAAATGGAGTGTAGCATGAAGGACCATGTGTGTTGCATAAAGGAGTAGGTGTGTTGCATAATTGGAACTGGGGTGCAAAGCAGCGCTTTTGTTTAAGGTAGGGGTACATGTGTTTGAGGTATGGTAACAAAAGCTTCAACTTGTGTTACTTTAGTCTAGGCATGGGTTCATGGTGTTCAAGCAACGGGCAAAAACTGTATTATGTTACGTTGTGTTTTTGTATCATTCTGTCATTTTGCTGCTCTTGTTTGCACATTTGCACGTGCACTTTGTTGTCTGCTGTCTGATAACAAAAAAAAAGTCTTCCTTAGATAGTTAGATAGTTAGGTTTTTTTTGTTTGTTTTTTTGTTAATTTATGTTGTAATTTATGTTAGGTCAGTCTGTCTTGTCTCTGCTAGCCAGCTAACTAGGCCTCTTAGTTAGCTAGTTTAGTGTTTTCTGTTAATTTATGTTGTAAATTTATGTTGCATGCAGCACCTTGGTTCCTGGAGGAACGTTGTTTCGCCTCACTGTGTACTGTTAAACTGTATATGGTTGAAGTGACAATAAAGCCAACTTGACTTGACTTGACTTGACTTGGCTTTTCATCTCTGGTTTGCTTTGTCTTGCCACATTTGTTTTCACTTGGTTGTCATGGCTTCCAGTTTGTGTTTTTCCATTTAAATCTAGAACTTGCAAGTTCACCTTTACTGGGAACTCCTCTGATTGTCTAATGGTCTGTATTCTATGTGCCAAGTTGAGGTTCTTCATCAGCTGAATCTTTTCACCTTTATATACACTGTTACGAGTTCAAAATTGGGTCACATTGCTCTGATAGTTTGTACAGGATTGTAAACAGTAGTTTGTGGTGCACACATTGGATCTGATAATTAAAAAACCTAAGCATTACATTTTGAAGAGAAACTAATTTTTTTTTTTTAAAAGGTACAATGGGTTCAATTTATAGCTTAATAAAGCCACTATTGCAAGGAATAAAACACATATAATAATATTCAGAAAATCCAAAATGTAATTTCCCTAATGAAGACACAGGGTCTCTGGAAGATGGAGAAGAGAGTGATTTCTGGATTGGCTTGACAGCCTCAAGCTGTCATTTGAGCCATTACAGTTTTTGGGTACTTCATCCCCCAAAGGTTCCCAAACGGTCAGCACTGCTGCTTTGTACACCAGCCAGCTGTACGTGAATCCTCTCCAACAACATTCATAATTACGTTACTGTATAGTACTATTTTCAGTGGAGGACCCAGTTGGTTTGATGTATTTTTTCATTTCAGCTGCATGACAGTTTGATGTTGTGCTGACTGCACAGCTCCGTTAATCTCGTTTTCTTCTTTCACTGTTGGTGAAACTGCATTTTCTTTTCCTTTAATCCTCCATAGCTGCCTCAAATCAAAAATGACAAATTGGCAAGACAGCATATGCTGCTTTTCAACATATGTTTTCTCATGAGTAGCAGTTCAAATCACCCATTAAAAAAAACTGATGGTGCAAAAGAGCCCCTGTAGCTCTTAAAAAGACTCAATCTTTCTTAGTTTTACTGCAATTCCAGTGTAATTCTTTGTGTCTAACTCTTCTTTTAAACTAGAAATGTTAAAAGTACAATAGAGCTGTGAAGCTTTGGAGCTGTGGAGCTTGATCTTAATCCAGATGACAGTGGCGTGTCTAGAAAATTTTTGTTGGGGGGGCCAGGTAGGGGCACAGATTTGGAGAAGGGTGGCAGATGTAATTGGCAGATAATGTTTAAAAAAAATTCTACCAACCATTAACCATAATTCAATAACCCTATAAACCTAATAACCGAATGCGCTTTTAACTCTTATTAGAATGAGATTTTAACCACTACGGAGCAAAGTTTTTAGATACTGCGTTGATAAAGTACAAGAGATACAATCAGTGCTTTGTCAGTGTTTACTCAGCATTCAAGGACATCAATATTTGCATAGTATTTTTACTGACATGTAGTGCACATATGTTTTGGGCAAAAACATTTTTTAATATTAAAATACGAACATTTGTAACAAACAATTGACAAATTAGCCAGTTCCAATGCAAAACTTTATCTGCCTATTAAAAAAAGAAGATAATCTTCTCACAAACTGGTGTTTGATTTTGAAACAGGAAAAAAGTGGGGAAACAACTGAAAAGATTAATATTTGAATAAAACCTGAAAGCAAGTAAATACTTTCTATGCTGCCTTATGGTAAACTTTGGTAATATTGATAAAGAACAACACTGGCTGATGATAAAATACAGTCAGCTGGCATGGTGACACTGCCAGTATTAACCTGCAGGGCTGGACTGGGACAGAAAATCTGGCATTTTGACTACAGACTGGTATTAAAGGTATTAAAGCCATAAAGCCTTTGAATGAAAACAAATGCTGTTGTGACAGTGATGTACAGTCTTGTTGGTATATGTATGATTTCTATACATTTTACGTCAGATAAAAACTTTGGTTGTAAGATTTAGATAATTATTTAATAAAAGCGAGATATTTTAAATGAGAATAAGAAAGAAAAGTATTTCTTTGTGCCCCCCTTTCCTTGTTAATGCCCTACCTGGCCCCCTGGCAAAAATTTCCTAGATCCACCTCTGCACAGTTACCAGCTGTCTGCTACATAAAAAAGGATCTTGGTGTTATTTGTCTCTCAGAAACAGTTCATAACTTCCCTTCAACTCATTCATGTCACCTAAAAGGTAAACCTGTTTCTCCATCACCTGTTCAGCTCTGATGGTTCAGTAAGGACATCTCCTGGTTTCATCTTCATGTTTCCCTCTCACCACATATACAAACCAACATCATGACCAGCAGTTTTACAGCTGTGGCTCCAGCAAACATCAGCTGATACTAGAAATTAATATTAAATACATTCTAACAACAGCCGATCAAGCTTAAACGTGCTGCTGTTGTTTAGCGCGACATCTGCTGGTTTCCTCTTTCTGGCGCAAAGTGGGCGATAAATAAATGAGAGAGAAAAGCCGATCAGCTGATCATTGATCAGTTTCATGATTGAAGTAGAAACAGGAGAGGCAGGGGGAGAGAATGAGAGAAGAAGAGGCAGCTGTGCAGCGTAACGACAGAATAACTCCAGCTTTGTGTCTTTTTTCATTCTAGCTAAAGTTCGGGACAAACTGCGTCTCTTCTCAGCTCAATATGAAACGTGTAATATTTTCTCTGAACGAGGGACCATCCCATTTTTTTAAGGAGCCGTTGGCAACTCTACTAACTAACCTTATGAATAAAATAAAGTTCACTATCAGTAACATCATAGAACCCACCCACCTAAAAACTCCATCAAGCTGGCTAGTACGCAGTACGAGTTATTGCAACTGACGGTAAAAAGTCAGCACAACGAAAATAAACTCCACCTAAACTTAGTTTATATCTGACCCAGATAGACTGCAGGTCATAATCGTACATTTGATTGAATTTTATTGTTTTACCTTTGGGGTGGCACCTGGGGTGGCCAGTCTGGTTGGGGGGGGTGGCCTGTGCCTCCCCAGGCCACCCCGCTGGACACGCCATTGCCAGATGACTCTGCTGGTTTGACGGGTTTGTTGTGGGGAGGTCTACAAATTCATACTGGCACTTGATTTTGACTGACGTCCACAGACAACCTCACACATGTACGAGTTGCACAAAGACACTGTATGAAAGAAACACAATAGAGCCATATGATGCACATGTCTACTCCACATAGAATGATTCAAAATATTTTTTCCACTTAACCCTTAAGTGCTCACCTCTTCAGAAATCCTTTTTGAAAATTAACTTGTATTTCACTCTGATGTGGATCAAATTTTTCATTTTTACCCTTGTAATATGCATGAATATGATATTTATACATCCATTGTCTTTTGTTTGTCCTTATCAGGGTTGGGGTTTGGGGGGTGGGGTGCTGTGTTGGTCCAGTTACTTGAAAAAAGTAATAGTAACTAATTACTGATTACTTATTTTCAAAAGTAATCACGTTACTTTACTGATTACTTATTTTCAAAAGTAATTAATTACTTAGTTATTTTTTAAAAACACCATTTACAACCTGAAAAGGTAATAAAGCGATAGATCTTTCAGCCCAATTCTATTTTTTCTGCACATTCCAGCACATAAAATAAAATATTATTTTGTACGGTGTCATTTAGGTGGTGATATAACCTACTGCAGTACGGTGGCACGGTGGTTAGCACTGCTGCCGCACAGCAAGAAGGTCCTGAGTTCAACTCCAACATCAGGCTGGGGTCTTTCTGTGTGGAGTTAGTATTGTACAGCACTTTGGTCTACCAGGTGTGTTTTTAAAGTGCTATATAAATAATAATGGTGCAGGTGTGCCGCAGCGGTCAGTGGAAGAATCAGCGAGTTTCTCTGTGAATTTCACGTTCTGTCGTAGCGCACTCGGTGTTTGCTTGGAAGTTAAGGGTTTTTTTCACTGTAAAAAGAAGTTTTCTTCCCACACAGTGAACAGCGGACACTAATGATTTCGTCACTTTTTACAGAATCAAACTCAAAGTAAGGTCAGTACTTCCATGCTTTAAACGCTGCACCTCATACTCACTCCTGCACTCGATTTATTATCGAGTTGTTGTTGATCTGCACACAGCTGTTGCCACGAACGTCACACTCGCTTACGTCATTGTCATGAGACACTCCCACAAAAAAATCACGGTTTTAGTAACGCGTGCTTACGGGAAAGCAACAGTAATCTAATTACCCTTTTTGCAGTAGTAATCCCTTACATTACTTGTTACTTGAAAAAAGTAATCAGATTACCCATCCATGGTGGGGGGCAGGAGCATATCCTAGCTACCAGAGGGAGGGTACACCCTGGACAGATCAACTGTCTGTCGCAGGACTCAGACATGTCACTGTCAAAGTAATAAACTTCTTATTTAAATGTGCATATTTTTGTCCATTTAGTACTTAGATTTCAAACACATTTCAAATGAAAAAAATTGTGGGGAGAAAGGGTTATTTTAGTGATTAGATCTGTGACAATTATACAAGATCACCAGAACTATTCTTCCCTGCCATCTTGTCCAGAACGGAGAGCTGCTCAATGAGTAGTGTGACCACTGAGGTCGTTTGTGACGATTGATTGGTACAAGGTCAACACTGAGCAGCTGCAATTCTATTGAGGAGTCTACTCATCCAAACATTACAGCATTAAAAGAATCAATGCTGTTGGGACCACAAGCTAAATTCTAATGACCGAGCAAATGAAAAACAGAATCTCAATGGCTCAAATACCACCAGGTAAGAAAAAAACAGCATATTTTAATCACTCAAACTGTAACAAAGTGATTACACAATGTGGGCATTTATTTAATTACATATATAGTAATCTTGTAAATGGATGAATGAATAGACAAAGCCCAGTTTTTAAATCAATTCTGTTTTAAATGTATGGAACAAAAGGTTTTTGAAGTAAAAGAGTCACACTATATTTTAAGTTTAACAGTGACCATAAACATTTCTTAAAACGATTAATGTAAGTCACAGAAAAACAAGTCAGATGTTGAACTGTATTACTAGAAAGATGTAACTTTGGCATGGCTCTGGGTATTTGACCAAGCATTTTGAGTTTTCTTATGAATTTACAATTCTTTGGATTATTAAGATCATTTAGGTTCAAGTTTACGCAGGGAGAATGTGCTTTCATGTCCGTCTGTTCCCTGTCCTGTTGCCTAGCGTACATGTCCTTGCCCTGGTCTGAGTCTGCGTGTCATGTTCTCTTTTATTTTAATAGTCTCTCGTCCAGTGTTCAGTGTGTTTAGTTTTACCAACCCCTGTCTCATTATGTCTAATTTGTTCCTGCTGTGTTCTCATGTGTTTCTACTCCCGCTGACTTTTGCTTGCTTTTGTGCCGCCTAAAATAAATGGCTCAGTTTTGTTAAGTCTAGTCCTGCCTCCAATGTCTGCTTTTGGGTCCTCATCCTCGCTCCACACAATCTGTCGCTGCAGGCAGGCAAACTACATGTGCATGTAAAAATTTGTGTTATTTTGCCAGTTTACAAAAATAAAAAATAAAAAATTAATCAAATAAACTCTGATACTGAGACCACAAAAAATTAATAAATGTATGTTGAAATCATGCCAGGTAGGGTAAGACAGCAGAAATACAGACTTTGATTGCGTTATTTAATGCATTTATTTTCAGGCTAAACATCCATCCATCCACTGCCGGTTATCCAATTCAGGATCATGGGGGTGCTGGAGCTCATGCCAGTACATGTTCAATATCCAATATGTTAAGAAGATAAAAGGTATTCTGTTTTCTCACCTGCAATAGATATATTCTAAAAGAAACACTGTTTCTCCTCTTTCTCTTGTTATTTTCATGAACAGGCTACAACACGATTTATCTGTTTGACACTTTTAATTTATGTCAGTGATTCATCCAGTTGCATGCCTTTTGCATTATTAAAATGAAGCTTATCCGTAAGTTCAGTAAGAAAGATCAGAAATCACTCATTTGCCTGCTTTCACAGGTTTTAGCTCCTTTACATTTTCCCACGCTGTCAATCTCAATATTGACATCATTAGTCTTGTTCAATCATCTTCTTTGAGCCAGTCAGCTTCCACTCTATAAAACTGTGCTCTCAGGCATTCTCCCTTCTCCTCCTCATCTCCACCTCACCCAAGTCACTCAGAGCTGCATCCAAGCTTCAGTCTTTATCTTCACCACCACCACCAGCATCTAATTTCTGGGGTGTACTTATCCTAAATACTATCACCACTGGGATTCTGTTCTGCCATGATAGGTCATCAGTGTCTAATCTAATACATTAATCAATTTCTCTATTGTTATACATCATGCTAAATTGTTCCAAATGGTTACTGAAATATATCATACATATTAGTATTGATCTCAGAAACGACTGGTCATCTTTATTTAACAGTAACTGTAAGTAGACAGAGCAATGGCATCACAACTAGATTCATATGTGGCATTCTTTTGAATTCATTAGAATGACTTGAGCTCACAGGTAGTATTTAAGTTACTTGTTTGCATAATATACTTGTTTATAATATAGCCTAGCTGTGAATAAATTTACTCTTAAGTTGTGATTTTATTTTACACAGTATTAAAACCACTGAAATCAGAAACATTGATTATTTAGTTACAAGGCAGTGTTCAGCTAGGAAGGCTCAAGTTTTGAAATTCATGCAGATGTTTTGCTGACCCTTGCCATCCACCTAAACACTGTTGCAGATCAAACCCACTCCTCATGGCAAAACTAATCCTGGATAGCAGCAAAGTCCCCCAGGAGGACAATTTGTCCATTCATTCTGGAAACACTTAGGAAGAACAGCATATGAATAATGCCGCAACCCACAGAGACCCAACTTGGAAACCAGACCCCCAGAGGTCCAATCTATACCCCGATAGGTCAGAGTTGTTTTCATGTCTCAAGGTGTGAAATACTTAATTCAACTGGTTGTTATAAGTTCAGTGCATCTATGATTCACACCTATGACTCTTTCCCATAGTAGAAGATTTAATACATTTTTGTTTGTTTGTTTGTTTTGCTTTGTTTAAACTCAAAGCCTTTTTAATGTTATTATTTTGAGCCACAGGGTTGCTGGTTTAAAGAGTTCTGTGAAGAAGAGCCAACTATGTAAATTCCACTGAAGCCCCAGGGGAATATTGTTTATCTAACACAGCACACACTGATGTGTGCAACTTCTCTAGGGACATGGTTCTTCTTCTTTTTTAAAGGTATGATAGTAACTGAGAAGAATAATGGCAGCTGGCAGAACTGAAATACAGTTGTGTGTTGCTACACATAAAAATAAATCTGAGAAGTTGGTTTAATTTCACTTTAGAGAAGAAATGAAATTGAAAATAATAAGTAGTGATGTGCACAGGTTTGTAGCTTGAACCTATTCGCTGGAACGTTGAAGACAATATAATTACACAGCAAGCAAGACACGAAGTAGGCAAAGTTCTTCTTGTTACTCATGCATGAGGGAGACCTGCCTGGAGCCAAGTGTCGTTCCACCACTTGACCTCCGTCAGACTCTCAGCCAGGTTCCCCATAGCACTCCTTTTATTGTGGTTACATGAAAATGCATAGGGTCATTAACATATAACATCTTACATAGGTATACATGTGAACAAAGAATACTGTGTGTGTGTGTGTGTGTGTGTGTGTGTGTGTGTGTGTGTGTGTGTGTGTGTGTGTGTGTGTGTGTGTGTGTGTGTGTGTGTGTGTGTGTGTGTGTGTGTGTGGTCAGAGTGTGACCCGATAAATGACTTCTCTAAACCTGCTGGTCTGGAAGTCTAACAGTTCATCTAAACAAAAGGCACGTAGCCTAAAACAGATATATCCTGCCATAAAACAATAAAACAAGGTACAACCTCTTCTCATGCTCCCAGGATGTAGCCTTTGCAGCCTGTTAAAGATCACACATCCTATCACTACACAATCGATTATACACGTCTAAGCATATATGGTTAAATATTTCTAAGCATAAATGACAATCAACAATACAAAACTTAACAGTTATCTTTTACATGACTGGTTCCAGATCAGAATAAGATAAGAATAGTAATTAATGCTTTCATGTGCTGCAAAAGTTTATTCATGAATTGTAAAACTTCTAATTTATCACATTATTTTTTAAATTATTCATTTAATTATTTTAATTTATTTAATTTATTCTATGTCTTCAGGAGAAAAGTTTATCACTGAAAACTATGAACAGCTTATGATTAATTGTCTTCAAGTGAAAGTCTGGAGTTTTTTTTTTTCACTTATCTATTTAATTTTTTTGTGGTGTACAGGTTGCATTACTGGGGGCATTGTGAATACTTAGATTCACTGTGCTGGACCTCTTACCTGAATTGTGGTATTGAGGCTTTCTGGAGCTAATACAATTATTTGACAAATAAAGTGAGTTTTTGTGGAATTAATTGTACTCACAGCACATCCAACAAGTTCATACTATTTTTTAAATTATTTTAAAATGGCTATAATTCCTACACAATTAATGCAAGTTAATGCAAGTTGAAAAATGTTGCACCTCTATAACAACTTATGTTTGGTAGGTTTCCTGTAAAATCAACTGTAGTTGTGTACAAAAAAAGTGTCATTTTCCAAATAGTTGAACCTCACTTTACATGTATATACTGGGAAATGTATTGATTTTTTCTTTAAAGCCTGTTGCCACGTGAAGTTATTAATTAATGGTTAAAAATGTCACAAACAAGAAACTTTTTAAATAAGTGTGTATGAATAATTTAAAAGTATCAAAGTAAACTATTAACATCACTATTTTAATTATTCTTATCATGCTACTGTTAATGTATTGTCCCTGTTATTTTTAAATAGTAGATTTTAAGTCTTCTAAAATATATAATTACAGACTATTTGGGGCAGGTTTTTTACTACCATCGAATTATATTATTCAGACAATGGCATTAATTACTTGATTTGAAAATTGATTATTTATGGACACTGACCGCAGCCAAAAAGTAAGATTAAGAAAATCAGTGGTGTGTGGTGACTTTTACAGAAGGCCAAACAGAAAATTAAGAAACATAGTCATGTGTTATATGAAAAAGTATTGGCCTTAAATTTAAAAGACACACACATCTGAATTAAAATGCTTGATTGATATATGACACAGTTAAAAAAACAGTGGTGTATTATTATTAGTGGTGTAAACAGCTGATTAAACTTAGCATATTCAGCCAATTTCGTATACATAATATTCTGAAAATGTTGGTTGAGGACCTGTTGAACTTGTCTGTTTTATTAAACCAAAGTCAAGCAACTGACAAGCTCAAGCCATTGCTAACAGATTGTGGACAAAATGCTGGCTCCCTATGGAGTTCATTGCAATCATAGCTGAGTTAAATCTGCTTCCAGAGACAATAGCCAGCTGTGAAGGGCAGCAATGTGAAGGCACTTTATAACACTGAGATGATAGAGGTCACATTCACTATGGTACAGTTTGATGTCTACTTCTGGAAATATTGACTTGTGTCGTAAGTGTTTTATATTTGAATTGTATGAGGATATTTCTGCAATATAATCCAGAGTCAGCACAATATTTTTATGGTCTGTAGCTAGATGAATGGGACTTTAATAAAACATGAAGAGCTGTTTATTGTTCTCGTTTCTTATTTAATTTTCTTTTTTTATATATATAATTTTATAAACAACACTATAAAAGTAAGCTGGGCCTGCCTCAGCTGCTTCTGGCTTGCTCTGATAAAACCTCCTTCTGAAAGCAACTTGATCTGCACTTACATCTACAGTGTTGCTAGTCACGGAGAGTTGACCTTGTTGACCCAAGGAGTCTTGTCTTCCCAGGCAAAGTGAGCTATTCTCTCCTTCTATCATTTTCATTATTAGCAGGGCCCATGGTGTAAATTGTGCTTTGCATAGCTGATGAAGGTCAGACAGAATGTGAATGATGTTGATCAGCCCGGGGTGAGCTGCAGCAAAACACAGAGGAAAGGGAGATGGCGATTACTTGGATGAGGTTTCTGGCACAAAGAGTCTTTAAAATGAATTGTCAAATAAATTGGGCCTGTGGTTAATCTTATACTTTTTTTAATCTAAAAAGTTGTAAAGGAAGGAGATCAGTGTAAGAAATCAAATCCACAACGTGGTTATCAATGAGCTAAGGAAGCGAATTTATATTAAAAACAGCATAGCAGAGTAGCATATAAGGACCCTTAAAGTACTTATTTCATTCAACCTGTACTGACACCAGATTCGGTTTGACTTCTCTTTTGATAGATATGCTCCTCTATAGCAGTGCAAAGGAGCTGAGAGCAAGGGGAAGATCGAACGGTCTTTACCAGAAATAAAGACAGTTTTGAATGTTAGATTTCAAGGGTTATCTCGGGGGATGGGGGAGGGGTCATAAAATCTAAAAGTCTCGTTTTAGATTTCACTAGAAATAAGTTAGGTGCTTTAGTCTTTAGTGCTCCAATTCTCCAAGGTCATTGGAGCCGTGACTAGTAGAAAAGGATACACTTAGTTCTTAGGGCTACAATATAATCAAAACCAAAAGCTGCAAATGACTTTATTTCATATACATTTTCTCTTTTGTAGGAGCAATCGTCTATAAAGAAATGTGGTATATCCATGTTGTTTGTATAAAAAATTTTCATATTTAAAAAAAAAAAGAAAAACAGCATTATTTCATTCCTAGTTCCACACACGGCTCTGGAGTCAGCAGGTTCACAATTACTTTCTTCCACAAGATTCTCTCTTTCAGGAAATACACTCAGAAGGGAGCCAACTTCATTAATGGAGTTAGATCGACTGAACATCTTCCGCCATCTTAAGCAGCAGCAGGAAGATAAGATGATTGCAAACAGGTGAGCTCATTACCTCCAGGCGTGCAAAGTCAAAGGGCAGGAACCCAGGAGAAGACCCTGCTGGTAAAAGTGCTGTCAACTTTCACGGTTCATTCATTCATGCTTCTTTAAATATTTCAGAATGACCCCTATTGCTCTGAGTTTCTTTAAAAATTTAACATCTAAAAAAAAATGTGTGAAACTGGTCTTCTAATAAGAAGAAAAGTGTCTGCTAAAACACTGTAAAGCTGTTTTCAAGTATGAAATGCATGAAAAAGGTCAAGATGGATTACCATGGCAATTTAAGATTTTAATCCCAGAGACTAGTTTATTTCATAAGGAAAGCAGGTGCAACTATAGCACTGTCCATTCACAAAATGAATTCATCTTCCAGACTTGCGAAGCTGCCATCCGGTAAAGTCCTAAAAGTGAAACGCTTGAATTCTGTAAAGATTCGGAGCAACTGTACGAGTGCAGCTTGTCAGAATATAAATTCCTTTAATCATTAAAGATTAGAAACGATGCTTAAGATGCCTGAGAGGTTATTGTTTTTTTTAACTTTCACATTCCTCAAAGCCCTCTGTAGACATAACAGTGGGTTCTGACTGTCATTGTTTCTTACATAGTGTAGATATCACAGGTACTTCTGGGATGAGATGTACTTCACATTACAGATGTGTCACGTCTTCCATGATATTACTTCATTGTCCTTTACATTATCGTCTCTGAAAAGGACATCATGTTCCTAGGCTTTGCTTGTTTTGAAATTGGTATCATTATCCACAATTTGTAAACCTGAGTTGTGATTCTGTTTGTAAATACCTGAAGATTTTTGAATTTAAGTGACTTGGTTTTTTAAAAATAAAGAAAGACTTTGAGCTGCCCATGCACGTCTTTTCAAAGTATTCAACCGTGTCATCATCCTTCTATATTATTCTGTAGAGGAACACATGATGTTCCCAGTCTCCTGCACACACATTTCTTTCCATTTCTCTCTCTTTTTTCTTTCTTTTGAAGAGAACTGTGCATGTCAGTGGTGTGGTCAGTTGCACTGAAAAGGAAATAACTAGGATGTTACCACAATTTGGAACAACATATCTTCTGTACAAAGTAAGCACTCTGCTTCACTGACTTATCAGTCATTGCCTTTCCTTGCAATACACTCATTGTAATAATTTCTTACTGATCTTCTAAAAAAAATTACTGTAATAGTCAGATTCAAGCAGTGGAATCAAATGAGGAAACAATATAAATAATGTTGCCAAAATCCAGAATACTTAAGATAAAAACCTTTTTGAGCTAGAAGCACACATGCATGGTGTGACTATAGTTATTCCTCATGACACAGTTCGAAATGGGAACAGTTAGTGTGAAATAAGAAATGTAAATATTAATATATGTAATATATTTCATACCTTCTTTGGTCAGTATCAACCTGTTGGCTTTAAATATATTATTTCTACACAGTGGACCAGCTTGTCTATTACATGCTTTGCCATGGTACTGGGTTGCGTTTGTTCAGTTCTAATGAGCTTGAAAGTCAATGTTTGTTATGACGACCTTATAGCCTGAAACTTTTAGGCAAGATTGCTTGTAATTTCTTCAAGTAGTTTTGGGGAATTGTTTTCAGTCCGAAGAACATTCAAAAGGATGTTTTTTTATTATTATTTTTATTTTATCTAATCTTTATTCACCCAGGTTAGTCCCTTTGAGATCAAAGATCTCTTTTACAAGAGGAACCTGACCAAAACGGTGGCAAGATGCATAGAAACAAATATCAGATTCATTTAACAGCATTAAAACTTAATCATACATCATTGCTCACTGTAATGATGTTAGCTGCCTTTTGTTCTATTCTCTGTCAAAAAAATCCCACACTGCCTCAATAATGCTGAGTTTTGGGCTCTGAGGAGGCCAATCCATGATCGATAGTGTGTCATTGTACAGCCAAGGAGACACTTTCCAAATCTGATGGTACTTTTCTGTGTTTATAAATCATTCAATTTTGACAATCATCACTTAACAACTGGCTGAAATGTAGACTAAAGAAATGGAAACAAATTCTGTGTTTCTTGTGATAGGCTGCTAGCAACAAAGCCTAAAGATACAGCTGTCCACTTCCTGCTGTGACAAAACAAATTTCCCACGTGTGGGACTAATAAAGGTTATCTTATCTTATCTTATCTTAAAATTGCTTGGTTAAGTGCTTTCTTATACTTAAAGGTCAGTAGTAGTAGTCAGTGTCAAATGGAATAACAAGCAAAGACATTTTTCTGAAAATGGTCGGCTACAAGGTCTGGATTAAAAATGAGTGAAAAAGTAGCCAGTGTTTGAAAAGAAAAGAATGTCTAGCTCCTTGGAAGTAAAATATAAACTGACGAGAGGTAGCTCAAGACTATTGCACAGTACATTATACCTAGACATTTATAACTTCATGACAGACATTTTCCACACTTTGCAGCAAACCTGTTTCTTAAGGCAGCTGAATTGGGCTTGATGTGAAGACTTACTACGGCTAATTCAGTGAGACAGGAGGGGTCCCTTCCCTGATCCTCAAGTAGTTCATGCATTATTCTGAAACACTTTTTCTGAGTACCTACAAGAAAATGCTGTTGAGCAGTCACATATTCAGTGAAGCTATTCTTTGTTGTTGGTTTTGCCAGCGTGCCAGCTATCTGACAAGCTATTCTGTTTCAGCTCTTTCATCTTAGAGATTTCATACTGACAGAAAAAAAAGCACAAACTGTCTGCCTGTTATCACACAGGAAGGTTCCAAATACGGACTTCACTTCCTCCCTGGATGTTGCCTTGAAAGGGTGAATGTCGTGAATTTTTACCAACTAGTGGATTAATGTTGTCATTGTAAAAGGAGGAGTGTTTTGTTCCACTGAGGAGAAGAAAATCTTTAGGCAGTGACTTGAATACATGTAAATCACACCACAGGATAATATTCACAAGCTGTGCATATGTCTCAAAAAGGACTAACCACAAAACCTCAGCACTATTGGGATTAATTAGTAATGTTCTTGATTGTGGGCTGTAGTTTTAGAATCAGAATTTGGGTGAAATATGTGATATTTCTGCTGCTGACAGTCACAGAAATGAAAACTGCTTTAGCTTCATTGCCATAACTGCCTATACATACAGGCTGCTTCACAAAATGTATGTGTTCTACAATAGGTTGATTTGATTTAATTTAACTTGAGCAGTCCAGCATTACAAAATGACCACGTATAACTACTGCACTTTGGCATGAAATATGCTTTAGTGTTTCTTTAGTGTCTCTGAGAGAGACCATTACATATTTATAGGATTTGGCTTGACAGCAGGGTGTGCGGGCATTTGCAGAATGCAGCAGACACTAAAGAAAACTTGCAAGATAAAAATAAGACATTGCAGCACAAGTAAGACTCATCTCAGGATATACTGTGAACCCCTGCTGTACATGACTCCTCACATCGCAGAAGTACAAACCTTCTTTGACTTGAACCCCACACTATAAGTTCCTACTTTGTGCTCCCTACACCATAGTGCAGAAAGGTAGCAAACAGTTTATTTTATTACATATTTTATTCTCAATCAAAATGTGCACTGATATCAGTCTAATCTTTATATGTTTAAATAGATTTCCTCTACATGCCTGTGAGTCAGGTTTAATAATTTCATTCAGTTACAGAAAAAAGACACCCTGCCTTCCTCCAACACACTCTGCTTGCCTGTAAAAGGATCAAAGATCTTCTCAGGTTTTCATCCTGTCAGCTATTTGTCCCCAAGCTTTACAGAAAATGACAAGAAGAGTCCATTCAGTGACAATAAAAACATGTTTTCCCCTCAAGGTGCCATGAAATTGACCCCATGTCAAAAAAAAAATGCTGTTTGAATATTAAAATATTGTTGTAAAATATTGAATCACTTGCATGGTGTGCGTCACAATGAAATGACAAATATTCTTCTTTTTTTCATTTCTAAATAAAAATATTTGATGAAATTTTAAGTGTCCCAATGTACCTACAGCCGGTTGAGTTTTGGAAGCCAATAGAAGTTAACAGGATGTGTGGAGAGAAGCTATGAATTGCTTATTGGTGGATAAAGCTGGATAACGACACAGTTAAAAAGAGATGCTTAAAGGTAATCCTATTTTGAAAGTCCAAAACATTCACAGGCTGTAAATTGAGCCAACAAGACTAAGATAAGATAAGATAACCTTTATTAGTCCCACACGTGGGAAATTTGTTTTGTCACAGCAGGAAGTGGACAGTGCAAAACTTATATAGCAAAAATTAGAATACAATACGAATAATATACTGTACACAACTGTACAGAATAGAATAGAATAAAATAAAATACTATACACAGTAGAATAAAATAGAACAAAATATACAATAGGATAAAAATAGAATACAAATTCTATATACAACTGAGTAAAAATACAACTTTGTCAGAAAAGATTATTGCACTTAGTGTTATTGCACATGTGTGGGTTTGTGTGTGTTTGATCAGCTGCAAAAGTCTTTGTTGTACAGTCTGACAGCAGTGGGGAGGAAAGACCTGCAAAATCTCTCTGTCCCACATCGTGGGTGCCGCAGCCACTGAAGGAGCTGCTCAGTGCTGTCAGCACTGCAACATGAGTAAAAAAGCAAAATGGTTTAATCACTGCAAAATCGTCAAAATAAAGGGGAACACTGACATTTTAGCACATTCTTTTTTGTGCATTACTTATTCTAAAAATTCATACAATTCATTGTATTGTTATAGCTCTGATACAAGATCATTTATTGTTCTTTGGGTGGAACAGTCCATTATGCTTTTGTTTTCTTTTCTTTTATTATGCTACCTTTGGATTACCTGCCCTGTTCCTTTTATGATGCAGCATAAATCTTCTCTTGCATTTTAATCTCAAAGTAATTCTTCTCTTTGGAAAATTAAATTTTTTGCACATTTTTACAGTTGCTAACACTTTTCTTTAAACCTTCCATCCACTGAAAACTCTAAACACAAGACTCAATTTTAAAACTACCATCAAAAAAACCCTGACTTTTGTTACAAAACCTTTATCTGTGCTCAAAAGCACACAGTGTTGTCTGACTAAGCACATAACCTGCTGTCCTACTTCCCTCCTCCATACAAGAAAAAGACACAAGGGTAGCTGGAGATCAGACAGCCAAGAAGTAATTTCCTGCTAAAAGGGAATTTAGACTTTTGTGTTTAATTCACGCTGTAGGTACATCATAATAGCAAACCTGTGAAACCCTGCACTGTAATCTAGCTGTAACCTGACATGTGAAAAGGAAATGTACAAAGAAATGGAGGGACAAATAGGTTTGCCTCAGAAAAAACAAACAGATAAAACAAAGAACCCCTCCCCAAAAACAAATAAAAAGTGGCCAAACATACTTTTTGTATCTGTCATGGCTGACAGTGAAATCTTTTCCCTCCTTATCTTTTCTGACTGTTTTTTTCAATAGTTATGCATTTGATTAGGGTCAGTGTCACTGCTGGTGAGGGAGTGCAACCTCCAGGATTGCCAGAATGTTTGCTGTGTGTCCCAGCATAGTCTGAAAAGCATGGAGGAGATTCCAGGAGACAGGTAGTTACTCTAGGTGAGTTAGACAGGGCCTTATAAGGTTCTTAGCCCATCAGCAGAGCTGGTATCTGCTCCTCTGTGCAAGGATGGAACAGGATGAGCACTGCCAGAGTGTTACAAAATTACCTCCAGCTGGAGCTAGTGCAACTGTTTCCAACTAAAGAAACAGAAACAGACTTAATGAGGGCCCAGCTTCCTCTAGCAGGCCTTGTGCTCCCTGCCTGGCACCATGGAGCCTAATTGGGATGTGATATAGAATACAAGAACTGGCAGTGTTTTTCACAGATGACGGCAGGTTCACCCTAAGCACATGTGACAGAGGTACAAGGGTCTAGAGAAGCCATGTAGAACTTGATGCTCCCTGTAACATCATTCATCATGGTCAATTTGGTGGCAGGTCAGTGAAGGTCTGGGGAAGCATATCCATGGAGGGGCGCACAGACCTCTACAGACTAGGCAACAGCACCCTGACTACCATTTAGTATCAGCATGAAATCCTTGGACCTGTTGAGAGACCCTGCGCTAGTGCAGTGGGTCCTGTGTTCCTGTTGCACGACAATGCCTGGCCTCGTGTTGTGAGAGTTTGCAAGCAGTTCCTGCATGTTCTGGTAAATGATACCATTAACTGGCCCCCATGCTCATCTAACCTAAATTCAGTAAAACACATTATCTTTTCATCCATTCGACACTGCCAGGTTGCACCTCAGACTGTCCAGGAGCTCAGTGATCCCCTGGTCCACATTTGCCAGGAGCATGCCTCAACATTGTCAGTTTGATGATCTGTAAGTGTAAGGAAGAGGACTCCCTTACTGCATTTATTTATATTGTATTGTCTGTATAGCACTTTAGAGCACACCTTTCACTTTATTAAAAGCACCTTATCAAGCACTTTATGTAGCATTGCACTTTAAGCATGGATTTGCACACAAGAAGTTTAAATATTTATTGACTATTTATTGGGAATTTTAAAATCAGTTGGTGGCCTTGTTTCAGATCCTGCACAGCTGCTCCTCATCAAGGAATGTGGTGGTTGTCTGTCAGGAGAGAAGAATGGTGATTGAGATTGTGATTAAGGTTTACCAATAAGGAAAACTAGTGATGTGACGTTCTGTATCGAGGCTTCGAAGCGTGTGTCGAGTAATGGAGGGGGCGTTTCCGCGATGCGCGTATCGAGGCTTGCTTCATTTATGGGAGGAGCTGAAAATGATGACGTCCGAAGCCTCGCTGCCCGGCTGTACCACGTGACTGGTTCATGAAGTGGTTCGAACTTTGCCGCGAGATATGACAGATATAAACCCCTCAGACTTCATTCAAAATGTGGGTGTTTGATGGAGAGTTGCGGTTAGTGAGAGTTTGGAGACAGTTTGGAGGTTTATGAGAAAGTCAGGAGAGAATGGAGCCAGCTAAGAAGAGGAGGATGTCCTCCCCTGTGTGGGAACATTTTGATCTTATTCCTCCCAACAAGGTATGTACATTTCTACAGAAGATGTATTTTCACAATACTGATGGTGCAATACAATTTGTGTTAAGCTGTCTGTACTTTTGTACAAGGTGAAGTGTTTGCTATGTGCCAGGGAGCTGGGATATAACAGCAACACCTCATCCATGCTTAGGCACTACAGAGCTTTGCATGAGAATAAGGGGAACACCGATTGTGGAGCAAGACCAGGTGAGCCATCAAATGTCATGATAATATAGCATGCAGTAATGTTACTAAATGATATAACAATATTATACAACTGTTATAAGTTACGTGTGTGATATTTATATTTGTGCTTTGTCTTTATTGTCTTTCCTCAGGAGAACAATCTCAAATAGATGAAGACCTGGTCAGCATGGTGATTGAGGACTCCCAGCCATTTAGCATTGTGGAGGACAAAGGATTCAAAAGATTTGTTAAATCATTAAATCCTAGCTATGTTCTCCCCACTAAAAAGGTCATAAAAGCAGTGAAAATTTAGTTTTTACAGAATAAAATGTGAACAGGCAGGACTGAGGCTCAGTGTGTAGCTGTCCATACCTCAACGTTACAAAAGCACAACCACTGTCCACACCCCAACCACACCTCACCTCACAGTAAATGATCATTTCCATTTCAAGCATTTCCAAATGATCATTTTCCATACTGCCAGTATAAATATACACAGTATACTGCCATCACTACAATATAGATGTTTTACACACTCCTTTTGTTGTTGACATTTACAGGCTGTGTGCAAAATGCCACACTCTTCAAATTCATGCCAGCTATTATTTTTACGTCCAGTAGGTGTCCTGCTAGAGCAAATGAAGCTTCATGAAGCTTCGCGTTGGGGTGAACCAATTGGATGAAAAGCTTCAGTGCTTCATGGGGCTTCATCTGCCCATCACTAAGGAAAACTAAGGCAAATGTGTGTGTGAAATCTAGGAATAAAAGTGGTGCAAATAAGAGTTTGTAAGTTAATGATTACTCACCTTTCTTGCCTGTGTCCTCTTCAAGGTGTTTGGGCAAATGTTTCCCCTGGGGTCCAGACACCATTTAAAGGTTCCGGGAGAGACCATGGGTAAAGAGTGTGGTGAATCTTTTTGTGCTTGGGTTTCTGGGTTTTTATAATATTGGGTTTTGTGTAACATTAAAGTGTGAAATATTTATTAATATGTAAATGTGAAGATGTATTTATGTATTTATTTATTCTTATTGATATATTGTATACTGTGATGGAAGGTTGGGATTTAAGAATTTACCTGAGAGTGGAATAATGGTTAAGTCTGTGACAGCTGAACATATTTAAGGCTGCCAGTTGTCATTAGGGGATTTTTGTGCTGTGAAGAAGCTCGACAAGTTAATTGTTTTAAGGAGAGCCATATAGCAAATAAATACTTTGTTCCACTACACTTGCCTTGGTCTGTCTCACTGTGTTTCCAGCCGCTAAGGGCTGCCCTGTTACAGTAAGACATGATCATAAATGTAAATATACAATACAATTGCTGTGTGTTTTGTTACTTCGAAGGAATCGGTTTTGAGAAGGGAGAGCACATGGATGTCTGTCTAAACATTTCAGAAAGACTAGTTACAATTTAAAAAAACAAAAAAAACAAATCTGTACGTCATCTCTTCATCTAACTGGCTCTGGCCACAAGACTCTGTCAGTGCCTCAAGCTTGATTCTCATCTACAACACAACATGAGAAGAATGGAAAGATGTCAGAATCCATCCTTGTATAGATGCTGCATCAGTTTGATCACAGGCCTTCTCTGTGCCTTTAATGAGGGGAAGTAATAGAAATAAATTAAAGTGATGTTGTCTTCACTGAGATGAAAAGTGTGCTTTACAAAATTGACATTGGAAAGAAGGCAGCAGATGTTATAACAAATGAACATAAATGCACAAATTCAGATGGAGTTTATGAAAACAACGTCCAAAACTCAGATTCTATGAAGGTAAAAGCCCCTCAAATCAGGAAGCTATATGTCTTTAAATTCCTGTTAGAAATGTAAAAACAGAAAATACACTTGGATAATTTAACTGTTACCTGAACTCTTTATACAAAACCTTATTAGACTCTCATTTTGTATCTGATTAGAAATAATAAAGGAACCTTGAGCATCTGGTTTTATATTCAAGGTCAATGTGGCCTTACGGCATTATTTCTACCAAACCATAACAAATGTTTTTTTTATTCTGCTTTCTTTTCTTCAAGATAATCAAGAAGAGGTATCAGAGGGAAACATAAAATACAATGGTGCAGGCTTGTGTGTAATATCTAAATTTCCCGTTGGTCATTTATTCCCTCAGCTTCCATGGCAAAGAGTGTTCAACATTCTCATAGGGCACTAATTTTGTGTTGCACATTTGGTTTTAGTAATGCATCTTTATATCTTATCTCTTTTGGGGAATTTAATTTAATAGGTTATTTTCAATTTGTCTTTCGCTTTCATTTCTCTGGCAGATAATGACTTTTTGCTGTAGTGCGATGGATCCATGTGCCACTAACTTGCGATGCACGCTTGAGACTTCTGACAGCAATTCAATTAGAAGTTGGCGATTATTATTAGTGGAACTTTGTAGCTTAAAGGCCCTTTCAAAGTGGAAATATATTGCTAATAAAATATAATTATCGTTTATGCTGTTTTTTTCCTGCATTGTATGAAAGGTACGAGAACTACACATGCGAGTAAAGCACATTGATTATTTTGGAAGGGCTCCTTGGAGACAGCAGAAAGGGAATTCTTGTTTGCCGAGCCTGTGTGGAAAACATTCATAAGGGAAAAAAGTCACTATGCTGTTATGAGGATTTTCCATTTGCTATATTTTTGTGAGGGTAAACACGTCCCTCAGCAAGAGGCAAAAACTACTTTATTCAATGTCAGCTCAAATATCAATTTTTCAAGCTTAAATCATTTAAATGCTAATTTTATTATTAAACACAACACAGTGCAGCCAGTATTTGAACCCTCTCACTTGCTATAGCCAAATGGAGCAGAGTCTTCTATTTGGGCCTCTTCCTCAAAGTCCTGCAGGAAATATTATGGACTGAGATCAAGACCATATAGTCAGATGGGTCTTGTGAGAAACAGTTGAAAAAAATGTCCTGTTTGTAAAGTGCTCAACAAATGCAACGGCTCCTCTAATTCTTTTTCTAACTGTTATGTGTAATTCTGTACACATAACAGTTTGCCAGATAAAAATCACAAATCTATAGTGAGTCCAGCTGTTATGACAGAGACAGATCTGCCAAAGCAGCTTCAACAAAATGAGACATGAACTCCACAAAACTTTTGCATTTTGTTAATTGGAGCTGAGGTCTTAGTAGCTCCGCCTTCAAACCCTCCCAATTATGAGCTGGAGACGTCCTGGATCAGCTTTGTTGCTCCCCAACACCTTGTCACTGGTATGACGCTGGTGTTTCTCCTAGAATCTCCTCCACAAAGCATTTTATGGACTATGGACTTAACTGTGGGAGTCTGACAAGCTTTGAGATCTTGGTCATTATCAAAGTCTCTAAGGTTTCTCTTTACCCCATCTCGATCTTAGAGTGCAACAATACTACACGTTAGTCAAAACATTTATTTTATCTGTGAGTGGCTATAGTGTTTTATCTTAACAAGTCAAGATTAGAGGATTTAGGTAATACTGCTCTCTTTGCTTACATGCTAGAGCTAGATCAGAAGATTATTTCCTCGTGCTTTAAAGCACATGGAGAGGGAAAGGCATGGCCATGACTGCATAAACTGCAGGTGCTGCCATGTCCAGCAGGCTTCAATACCGTCCCACAAACTGAAATTAATCTAATGGACTCAGTGAAAGCAAGCAGTCATTAAGGCAATACTATCAAGGCAGGGGCAACTAATTACCAGAAACATATTCTTAAAGACCCATTCCTCTTAGGAAAGTATGAGAAGGAAAATGCGAACTGACTGTATTTAAAGATACACCACTTGTTTTGGTTAAATTATAGTCTGGCATGTTTTCTGTGTGCCTGCATGTCAGACATGCATGTTAGCTAAAGCTGTGGATATAAACATAAATAGTTTCTGTCTCTATGTGTTAGCCCTGTTAAACGCTAACATCCTGTTCAGGGTGGACCCCTCTCATTAAACTATTTCAGGGATAGGCTCCTTGAAAGCAGGTGGTCCGATTATAGTGGGATGGAAAAACAATAGCATTAGAAATGGAAGCCTACCACACAAATGCTTATTTTTTGATCAGATTATATCAAAATTAGAACCAGAATCAAAAATTCTCACGCTCCACTTTCTACACCCACTGCTTCAAGTATATCTACATTGTAAACTGAGGCCGTGTACCATTTGTTTGGCAATGCAACTGCCAGAAAAGCAAACTTTACTCAGTGCTCTCATTCTGCAGCAATGATAGGATCCAACGTTGGTAGAGCGGAAATTGTTGTGATATTTTCCAGCAAATCCATGGCAAACAGTTTCTGCACTCCGACCAAAGCTGTTACTATGTTTCCAGATAAGACACTGAGCTGCCATCCGTATTGCTTCTTATATAACCTGCTTTTTTTCTATAAAACCTTTTAAAAGTTGAGATGATCTAAAACTAAAGTTTCACACTTTTATACATGGAACAAACAAAAACAAACCTCCAAAGTAATAGTGAGGTTCTGCAGTTCTGCAGTCATAATTGTCATTGAAACATAATTGAGCTAATTACTAACATTAAAACATGAATGCTAGGAAGATTTTAAAGTATGAAGGCAATGTAGAGGTGCACTCAGTTTCTCTGTTTCTGGACTTCATTTGCTTCTCGATATCTTAAAGCTTTTTTTTTTTTTAAATATTCCTCATTGTGCTGCTTAAAGAATGCTCTCTGTGACTTTCAGATAAGAAAGCTGGAAATCTACAATGTTATGCCGACTACATTGCAAGGCTATTTTTATATGTACCCTCCCGAAATATTACACCAGCAAAAATAAGCATGCAGCAGACAGAACCATGAAATCAACTGAAAACTGTTTCTGAGTATCTAATGAGTTATCTGGGCACCCCTTTGTGTCTGCAGCTTTTATTTATTTCCTTTCTGAAATCATTATTGCCTTTACATATGAGCTATGAAAGTAAGGCTGGAAAGATGGAAATAAGAGCAGGTTAGTAACATTCAGCAGGAGTCTGGCCACTCAAGAATCAAGTGGGATTCATGCCCAGGTAGAATGCTGTCTCATCAGCCTGCACATTTTGAGTTTATTTGGAAGACGATAGTTTCCCACAGTCCAAATTAATACTGTGCCATGGTAGGAATTTGCTTTTTTGAATGGTTTGTTTATTACTAGAGTGCCTGTACCCTTCCAAATCCAAACTCATTTCCCTATTCGCTGTGCAACTGCTTTGTTTGCAAGAAAATCTCTTTTTAGACAGTTGCAATACGGATGGAAATATTTATGTTTTAGCATCTGCAGTCCAGTACTTGAGCCATGACAAATGTTACCTATCATTACTTGAGCTCTGGCCTATTATCAGACAGGGGACCTGAGACAGCTTATCAGTCCCAGTCTCCAGTGAGTTGCTATACAACCCTACACCCACAGCTGACTACTTGTCTTATGGTGGTATTGCACTGGACTTATAGTATACTGATAATATTATAATAAACTATTACACTGTTAAAATTTATCATATTTAATTAATATGTTAAAAATGTTAAACAATGTGTTAAAAATGTACAATTAATAACACAAAATGTGAACATTGTAGTCCTCAGAAAGGTTGTACTGGATTACATAGATGTATCACAAGAGGTAACTGGTATGGCAGACTATTTCTACTCCAGCTAGTTTGCACAACTGATAAGAAAGGGAATTATCAGCAGGTAGTCAGATTTCCAAAATCTCATGAAATACCAGGAAAATATCATTACAGCTGCTATTTTATTGTGTGTAGCTTTTTAACCTATAAGGTATTCATACTGACACTGTTTTAACTCATACATTTAGGTTTCTATAATGCAAACTTTACAGAATAATCACACAAAAAGGACATCTATTTTGCTGCAGTTACAGAAAAAAGTGGTTCACTAAAATATGGGTTAAGCTTCACTCTGTTGTTTGGCTGTATTGGCTGATGATCTCTCCTGAGATACAGACTGTTAAGCACTTTTGCTGTTGTGTAAAGGCTCAACAGGTATTGCTTATTTAGTTTAAACAACTAATGTAAATCTTACATAAGGTTTTGATAGGTTGGCTTGGATTAAATGGATAGTAGCTTTAAGGAGGAAAGTGCTATTAATTACTGATTTGAATCAATAAGTAATTAAAGGTTCGCAACAAGTCACATTTAATTTAGATTCTGTGCGTGTGCATTGATTCCTATAGGAATACACCAGCCATTTAGTCCTTCTTCACATAAGAGTCACAAACATTGATTTGAATCAGCTCAATGAAGGATGAGATATCCTGATTCTAGTCCCTATGGTTCCAGCTCCAGGAATCCAAGATCCTACATCTTCCAGTGTCTGTCAATAGACCTTTGTTCCTCAGTAAAAACCCTGGTTCTCAAAAGAGTACTAAATCAGTATTCCTCACTCAAGGTGCATGCAGTACCTTCAAAGAGCATCTGAAATCCTCTCTCACAAACCTCTGAAAAAAAAACTTTCTGAAACCAACAAACTGAAAAAGTGTCCAAACATATCATTAGTGTGCAACAACTCACATGCTTGGTTATCATTCGTCTCACAAAAGTCCTCCAGAGAAGACACACTGAAAAAAATGTTTTGTTCAATTTACTCAATTTTTTTATGACAAGTGGTTGCACGAAATAAATTTGTTTGAATCCAGAAATATTTTTTAAGTACACTGAATTTAATTTAAGCGAGTAAAACCAACATATATTTTTAAGCTACTTTAACTTAACTGTTGTGGATACGTCTTAGTCAAATATTATTAGTAAGTCCAACTAAGGTCGTGTTAAATGTACCAGAATAATTTGTTTCCTTTACACGTATGTCCCAAACTTATATTCAAATCAATCAAATTGTTAATTTCTCTCTATTTCAATTAAGTTAAGTTTACTTAAAAAATATTGCTTACCCTGATTTGTAGTTTTTAAAAACGTCAATAATGAAAACTACAACATTCTTTCACATCATTTATTAATGCAAAATTTGTTGCAAACAGAATAAGAATCCACATCTCTAAGGGAAATTGCTGCAATTTGTATAATACAAATTACAAAACTTTTGCCTATGAACTAGTAGCTTTAAAAAGCTGTATTCAAACAAAACAGAAACAACAGACAAGAGAAATGTTAACCAATGTTTCTCTTCCTCTAAAAAAGAAAAAAAAACCAAACTCCTTACATAAAAGAATAAAACACTACCAGCAGTATAATGTATCACAATTAGAAACTGATGCATCCACAAACTAACCAGTTTCAGACTTGCTGTTCTGCGATCCATATTTAGAAATTGCATTTTAATAAGGTAATTAGACTTAAAATTAAACTTGTGTTTTCCTTACTGCTTATTGACCACTGTCTTTCCATTCTAGTCCTTCCTTGAAGATTCTGAATGTTTTACATATTTTCTGACCTAACATACTCGCTTCAAAACAATTAATAGTCTTTAAAGTGTTACCAGTGTGCTGCAGTGTGGTAATCATGAATGGTTTTTTTTGTTTTTTTTATCCGGTTGAGTTAACACTGATTATACGCAGGGCAGCAGCTATAACTGAATAATTACAAAGTTGCTCTTCAAGCTACTCAAATGTACCACACGTGAAACATTCATTATTGAAAGTTAAAATGTTCAATCGAAACATAACACAGAACAAATGATGGTTGTACAAGAGTTTCACTCCTATTCACAAGAGCACCAGTCATTGGTAATTTACATAACAGCATTCTCTTGATGTGTTATTTTAGAAATCTTCCTATCCAGTAGCAATTTTGTTCTTCAGCCCAAAGACTTTGGGGGAGAGCTTTTCACCATCGAATCCCATCAACACTTTCTAAATGAATTCATAATAGTCCTTCAATTCCTTGGGGAAGGCTAGGTTTAGTGCATAGATTACTCCAAGCATCAATGCACAAGCTTGCGCCAGAGATCCAATGTTGTCCATGACTATCTCCCCTTCAACAAATATTCCAATGTCATCATAATGTCCATTTTGTCCATCCTCCTTGTTGATGACATAAATGCCCATGGTGTGCTTCTTTAGGCCTCTCTGGATGTCATCTCCTTCAATGTCCTAAACATTTAATAAAAAGGTAAAAGAAAAAACAATTAACTCTACAATTAAATTCCAATCTAGTTGTTTGTGTGTGTGTGTGTGTGTGTGTGTGTGTGTGTGTGTGTGTGTGTGTAATACACACACACACAGATATCTATCTAAAAAGTGTGTGTATAGATGACTTGCTTACAATGACTTAAATGACTTACAAAGAACTCCCGAATAAGGCTTCCGTCCTCTTCACCAAGGTAGAGGCAAAGTGCCCTGAGAACTGCTTCCCTTTTCACTTTAACATCACTTTCAGCCTGTTTAAAGAGAGTTGCTGATTAAACCAATTTGGAAAAAAGAACAATGTCTGAAATTCGCAATAAGTAAATTTTATCATATGTCAGTTCAAACATAGTAAATAAAATTTATATATGAAATTTCAAAATTTAGATTGCTTGGCTGGTCACCTAAAACGGCTTATTGGACTCACCAGTGACCTGCCACTTAAGACAAAAGAAATCCAAATAGAATTTGCAATATTCAGATTTACCTCTTGCATGATCTGCAAGTGGTGGGCAAGTTTCTGCCCAGAAACACCGCCCTTCTTCTGGAAAACTGTCATCAACTGAGGTGTAATTCTGTCTAACTGTGCCGCGAAGGTCATCTCCAGTTGAAGTGTTGTAATACACTGGAATTCAGCATTTACCTGTATATCACTCACTCACTCACACACTCACACACACACACACACACACTCACACAGAGAAAGAAAGAAGACTGGTGCTTAATCATTGGTATGATTATTTTGTTATTTCTTCATTAAATGCTACAATGCAATTGCCATCACTTCATAAAGCATGATTATCATATGGGTTAGTATACAGTGCACGAAGGATGTTACTACTGTTAATCAAAGAAGAAATGAATGGCATCAGTCCATTTAACGGGTTTAAAGGGTTTTAAAAAGCAGATATTTGTCTGTTTCAGGTGGTTGGCAACACATTTTCCTGTGCTCTTTGTCCACTGGTGGGAGTGTCTCACCTGTGAGGTCAGCGGGGCAGAACTCTGCCATCAGCAACAGAGAGCAGAGAAAATTTAGATGTGCAACTAAAAACATGCTTGCCATGTAAGCCCCAAACATCTCTGAAATTGCTCTGCAAACTTCAGAGTACTTATACTTCAGGAGTCCTGTGGGTACCGTAAGGACTCATGTATGCAAACAAACCACATTTTTTTTTGCAATCTGATCCTTTTTCTCTTGGCTGTTTCCTTCAGGGATCACCACAGTGAATGATCCACCTCCATCTAACCCTATGCTCTGCATCCTCTTAACTCACAAGAACTAAATTCCTGTTTTTCATTTCACTTTCGCAAGTTTTTTTTTATCTTTTGTCCTGGATAAAAGAAATTTAATCATATATATTAATTGATATTAATTAATATCAATATTAATAATCACAAGAACCCTTAAGATGAGATAGATAAACTTGTCCCTGCAATACTGTGACAAATATTGTTGTGATAAATATGTAAGGAATTTGCATGTACTTACCAAAATAACACCATCTTCTTGAATAAACAGTAACACATAAGGGGAAGAAAATCTGCCAGAAAAGGAAGACAAATAAAAAAAAAAAACTTTAGAAAGACAAACAATTACCGTTTCCAAGCCATTAGTGCATTACTTCATGATACTCCCTTGTAACAAAACAAATCTTACTTGTGCCTCTGTGCAAACTACAGATGGCACGATACCACTTTTTTATGTCCGATACCGATATCATAAATTTGATTATCTGCCGATGCCGATATGAATCCGATATAGTGTATTTTATAATAAATAAAACTGTTTTTATAAATATTTTGCTGCATTTTGTATAAGTTCATACTCAGTTTTAAAAACAAAACATTAAAGCTATTCTGTTATACCTGTATGCAAAAAATACACTGCACCCAAAATATTTTATACTTCAGCAATACTGATCAACCTAAAAAACTTACACCATCCTCCTTATTCAGGTATTCTAAACAGTACATAGAAATATTAAACTAACTAATAGGACTGCCAACTCCCAGCAAAAATATTAGGAAACCACCCCGCACCCTTCGCCTGATAATGCTTAATTGACGTAATCTACTTTAATGCACAGAAATCAATTATTTTTCTATAATAATTTGATTCAACATTTTTCTTCAATACAGTTGCAGACAGCGCAGACAGCGTACCTTCCCAAAGGAAAAAGTGCTATATGTACTACTATTACTAGGGCATATATTAGACTTAATATTTACTACATACAATAATGGATCTCTATACATTTAACCAGATCACCACTTTGGTAGTAAGATTTAGAATAATTATTTATTAAAAGCTAGACATTTTAAATGAGAATAAGAAAGAAAATTATGTCTTTGTGTCTCCCTTTCCCTGTTAATGCCCTACCTGGCCCCCTGGCAAAACTTTGCTAGATCCGCACCTGCACAGTTACCAGCTGTCAGCTACCTAAAAAAGGATCCTGGTGTTATTTGTCTCTCATAAACAGTTCATAACTTCCCTTCAACTCATTCATGTGACCTAAAATGTAAACCTGTTTCTTCATTACCTGTTCAGCTCTAATGATTCAGTAAAAACTTCTCCTGGTTTCACCTTCATGTTTCCTTCTCACCACATATCCAAACTATCATGACCAGCAGCTATTACGGCTGTGGCTCCAGAAAACATAAGCGGATACTAGAAGTAATATTAAAAAAATTCTAGCAACAGCTTATCAAGCTTAAACGTGCTGCTGTTGTTTATCTGCAGTTTTCCTCTTTCTAGCGCAAACTGGGTGACTAACAAATGAGAGAGACTAGCGACAGAAAAGCCGATCACCTGATAATCGATCAGTTTCATGATTGAAGTAGCAACAGGAGAGGGAGGGGGGAGAATGAGGGAAGAAGTTTTAGCTGTTCAGCATGAAGACACCAAATAACTCCAGCTTTGTGTCTTTTTTCATTCTAGCTGAAGTATAAAACAAATCGCTTCCTTTCCCCCTCAATACAAAACTCCGACAGCCAGTCCAGCTGTGGCTCCATACATCGGTTGTTAAGCTCAACATGGAAATACTATGCAAACATAAAGAGATGAACTTACACACTTGCTTTACTTCTCTGTGTTAGTTTTCTCTGAGATTAAATGCAGCGGTTTGGAAGCACGTAGCGAGGCTTTAAATGCTAAACCAGACCGCTGACAGGTCTTGCACTCAACAGCTCTATCAAGTGAAGCAACTTCTTTTCTGAGTTAATTTCAGTTCTGACAAACATCACTCTCAGTGCCTTTTGATCTCACATTTTTGGCAACCACTGAGTTATTCTCCTCCACAGTTTACAACCATTATTTTTTTCTGCACAAAAGACGTTGTGCAACGCCAATCCTACTTATTTCCTACTGCACCCCTGACTGTGCAGGTGCGTTCAGAAGCCCCCTCCCCCGCCCGACTATTCCTTAATGCCAATGTTGTGGCGGGAGGGACGGTTTCTCAACTTAAAACTGCAGGCGACTGTACAGTGAACTTTACAGCTAACTACAGAGAAATTGCCTCGTTCCATAATTTGTTAGTACAAAGTGTGCCACAAGAACTAAGCTAAAAACATATGACATTTTAACGCATCAATACAATTACTCTTTTAATAGAGCAGTAGCTAATAGAGCACATAGCTAGCTTAAGTCAAATTCATGACAAAGTTCAGAGGTGTACAACTACTTAGACTTCTTTCTCCATGTGCACACGTCTTAAAGAGTCAACATGCTTTGACTGAGGTAAAAAAATAAAACAAAAACGACCGTAAAAGGTTTACTTACCGAAGCTAGACCACCTTTATATGAAGTTGTGCGATTAACTTGAGCCCGCTTGCAGCACACAAAGAGTCCGCTTCTTCAGTCCGCGTGCAAAATGGTGGCCTGTCCTAACGCATGCGCAAAATGGCCCAGCAGGAGGCTATGAAAAACATACTTAAGCATTTTGAGCTACATTTAATTAACTAAAATTAATTGGATTAAAACGCAGGGAATGTATTCTGGAGTTACTCGAATTATATATGTAGACAGGAATTACTCATTTGAATTGAAAAGATATACCAAAATATAATATGCTATATTTAAAAGGAGACAATATCACTTTTTTCAGTGCAGGTTACACCTGTTCTGAAAGCAGATCAAACACTCCCATGCCTTCTAAACCAGCCTGTAGCTGTGAAATAAAAGGATAACTTTCAACAGCACAAACGGCATGAACTTTAAGAAAATAACAACAGCAATAAAAAGCAAAAAATGCTGTATTTAGTTCCCAGTACTCATATAATGCGAAATATTAATATCAAATATGCCATTTAAAAGTAATAAAAGTGATACAAATAAAATAGCAATAAAAACATGACAATAATAAAACAAGAAGCTCATTTCAAAGCTAAGCAATAATATAGAAAATTCAGTTCAATTCAGTTTTACTTATATAGCACCAAATAGTTGCCTCAAGGCACTTTATATTGAGAGGTAAAGACCCTTACAGGGAAGACAGAGTGAAAAACCCCCAAATCAGATGACCTCCTATAAGCAAGCGCTTTGATGACAGTGGGAAGGAAAAAAACTCCCTTTTCACAGGAAGAAATCTCCAGCACAGCCTGGCTCAGGGAGGGGCAGCCGGTTGAAGCTAACGGGGGCAAAACAGGACAAAGACGCTGTGGAAGAGAGCCCGAGCATCTTTAGCTTTAATCTTTGACTTTGGAACAACATTTCAAACTATCACATGTCTCATGAAAGTAATCAGTAAAATCTTAAATCAGCTGGAAGAAAAAGCCTGGATTAATGTGATATGGTGGCATGTGCTAAACTCAGTAACCAGTAAGAACCATACTCTGAATTTTATAACTGTCACTGTCCACTCAACTGCCTCCTTTACTATCACTGGTCATCTAAGGCCTGCCAGGGTAGCTTGTTTTGAAGAAAGGTGTGAGATTTTCATATCTTGAAGACTTTGTCACCTCTGTCAGAGAGAAAGAGAGAGAGGGAGAGATGGTCTCTGAATGCTAAATGTCACTGAAAATCATCGCAGGCGTGCTCTGAATAGTGGATACTGTAGATTATGCTTTGTGGCTCAACATTAAGTGTAAGAAGAAAGTCCACAAATATCTAATGAATAATATGGCTTCAGTTATTTTAAAAATATGATGATAGTATTGCATAAAATTCGCAGATTTGGCACTGATTTTACACCAAATGCAACACTTCCATTTATCCAGGCTTGGGACCAGCACTACAGGAGTCCTTGTCTCAAACTGGGGATCTTTCACACTAACATGTGTTAACCACCACACCACAGTGGTAAAACAAACAAACAAAAAACAAAAAACAACAACAATGTTTATTAGAGTTTGTAATGTATTACAATAAACTAGAAATCAGGTAACACAAGCTAGGTATATGGTATAATTTCCCACATCCATGAGTAACCAGGGGCACTTATTATTATCTTGGAGCTGGCCCATTACTTAATCAATCTTTTCAAATTATTATTATGTTATTGATCAGTGTTTTTAAACAGTTTGGGCATTTCTATTATTGGGAATGATGAATCATAACTGTCTTCTGTTTATCAAAATTACAACAGACAGTCTTAAATGAAAATAATGAGATGGAATACTAGTTTCAAATTAAACATTCAATCAATGAACCACTAAATTATAAATGTTATGCAGGAAAACGTATAAAGCAGTTTGATAAAACATTAAAAAGAAATATGATGATGGAGAACAATGACAGACTGTTTTCATATTCAGCTGAGAGCCCAGAACTCAAAATGCAATATGTGTAACAGTGTGGTATCTTGAAAGAGCAAGAATGAACCAATAAAAATGAAAATTAGATTTGATTTAATAAATAATATGCTTCACTTGAGCGTAAAATAAAAATTTATTTATGACCCTGGAAATAGCAGCTGAGAAATCCGCCTCATCTTGAGGGTAGCAGTTATGTTCTTTGAGCTTTGAGTTATGCATGGTCTTTGTCACCAGATGGACTTGCCACACTTCTGATGCCTTAATTACTAGAAAAACTGATTTGAAAATTTGTGCTTTTAATATGTATGAAAGCTACGTTTTATAAAAATAATATGAATAAAATGGTCTGTATTTGTATAGTGCTTTACTTGGTCCTAAGGACCCCAAAGCGCTTTACACTATACACAATCATCCACCCATTCACACCCTGGTGATGGCAAGCTACATTGTAGCCACAGCCGCCCTGGGGCGCACTGACAGAGGAGAGGCTGCCGGACACTGGCGCCACTGGGCCCTCTGACCACCACCAGTAGGCAACGGGTGAAGTGTCTTGCCCAAGGACACAACGACCGAGACTGTCGGAGCCGGGGCTCAAACCGGCAACCTTCCGATTACAAGATGACCTCCCAACTCTTGAGCCACGATCGCCCCTTGTGAATGTCTGCATGAGGTTATTTTTTATTTGGTCACATGTGAAAGTGCCTTCAAAATCTTATTATATCGTGAAAACCAACTTCTGTTTCAGGCAAATAGAAGATTTATTTGTTTATTTTCTTATTTTACAAGAATAAATGTTTTTTCCCCAAATGTTTCATTTGAATTACAATCTTGACATTCTTAAAATGCCAACAGATTTATCCTACTTTTAAGCTCTTTAACCATTAACAATAAACACTGAAAAGACCTGACAAAGGAGGGGCAAAGGTCATTTTCCTTCCAAAGTCCTTCCAATTACAAGTCAAGATGATTTACAAAGACAGTGAAATTTTCCAACTCATAATAACAATAACAGAGTATAAGGGCTAGATTAAGAAAAAAGACAGTTTAGAGTGATCTTTTTTTTTAATTATTATTATTATTGTTCACTTTGACAATAAACTTGAAATACTATTTTAAGATTAAACTCAAAATATAATTTCACCTTAAGGAGTATGTGAGTCATGTGCATTATGCATTACATACTATTTATTTCAACTTTTGTTGTGAAATTTCATATTTACTCTCAAAGTGAATAATTGAAAAATTCTTTCTTATATTGTTTTTTTCTTGGTCCTTACAAATAAAATATTTGTATCAAATGTACTTTCTTATACAGGACACTCAAAAGAGAACTTATTTTAACAATTTAAAAAGTTCGTACAAAGCTTAATGTCTTTAATTTTTTAAAGGGTGAAAAAAAACGTCTGAAAGTAGAAAGCCTTGTTGGTGTGCTCCCTTGCTTTCTAGTCTTCTCAAATTGCACCCTGCCCCTTCGTGTGAACTTCCTGGTCTCGAACCAACAGGAGTTCTAGCTGCGTGTCACGTGTCCAGCCTCGCTGAACTCTGACGTTGAGTGCGTCTTGTCGAAGTCGGAGCTGAGCAGAGGGGTGAGTTTCTAAAATCTTTACGTTAGCTAACAGTCCAACCTACAGAAAGCATCTGCACATGCTCATCAGTTAAAGTCATTACTGTGTGGTTGATCGCGCTTGAGCAGCTGATGCAAGTAAAGTTTTTGTAGGTCACACACGTTTGAAAAAAATCTGTTATGCAACAATAGGAATCAATGACATTTCTGCAGTTACAGGTTAACGTGTTTGAAAAGCGATTACAGTCCAATGCTACTTTGAATTGTTACATTTTCTGGACTGTATTTAGAGGGTTTTTTTTAAACCATCCAAATCTACTTAGAAGACAGGAGATTCTAGCAATACCACTCACCTTTGTATCTTTTCTTAATGTTATCTCAGTTTAAAATCAAATAGAATAGAATAGCTCTTAATTGCCATTGTACATGTACAACGGAATTATGGAAATTATGGTTTCTAGTAATACCTGTCTGCACATCCTTAGATACACTGCAAATTCACCATAGTTGTACTGGTGCCACTTTTTCTTCTTTGTCTGAGATGGCCACAGTAACTGAAAATCTGCACTGTTTCTAAGACTAATGAACTGAGAACAGGCACAAGCAGTAAGCAGTGAAGCTTAAAATGTCATTTCTCATTTGAGTCACATTGTGTTTCATTATCTCATGTGAGGATTTACACACGAGTTAATACTTAATGAGCAACAGCAGACTGATAGGTAAGTTAAAGTTTTACAGTTTGCTTTAAGACAATGCAGAAGTGCAAAATGTGGAAATCCTGCACTGAATGGTTGAAATCTTCATTCAAATGCTAAACTGGCCCTATGACAGGTCAGTCCACCAGTGCCCAGCAGCCCACATGGTATGGTGTGCCATTTTGTGGTTATTTAAAAGAAAAAAGTTATTTTTTTTTCCTGGAGGTACCAGAGTGGTGTGAAGTGTTTTTGTTCTATAGCTTCACCAAGGCCATGGACATTTGAAAGGGTATACACCTCATTTGCCTGTGGCAATGGTATTAGCTCAGTAATAAACCCAGTATTTTCAAAAATTTTAAACTTCTCCTGGAAAAATTGATAAAACGTAGGAGTCTCCAGAACTGTTAGGCCCCAGCATCGACTGTTACCACTCACAAGAGAAGGAGTGCCATTTCTTTATGAATTAAATATAAATGAAGAATTCTTTGGCAAGTGCTAACTAGGATTGGATCCATCCTTACAGGCACTGTAGGAACTGTTAATTAGCTCTGCGGGGCCTACAATGCTTAATCCTTGGCCACAAGACTGGTGTGCATCAATTCCCTCTTGTTGGCTTACTTTTCAGGGCCTGCTGCAGAATTTGGCTTCTGCAGGCCTGAATTATAAATCTGGAGGACAAGTGTACATGCCCAGGCTTCGGGATAGTTCGTGGCCTCCATGATTGAGGCAAACAACCAGGTCTGGCTGTCAGGTTTAGTTTGTCAGACCAGGACTGCATAGTTGTTCTGGCAGCTTCTATAGAACCTTAAGCCTTGTTTTTGGCCAGGTTTTGGTTGTGTTTTGTATGAACTGCAACCTCACAAGAGCCCGTTTACCGGACTCACCAATGTCTGCTTTTGAACTATAGATGTTGCTATTGAGGATTATTTTATATTATTGTTCTCCTTTTGTTAATACAAAAGGAGAAGTCCAAACAGTAAACACAGCTATTGCAGAGTTTTCCTCAGAACAGTTTAATATTTTCAAGTTGTTAAGCTCTGTGTAAACCCTGGGCATCTCTGAGCTCTGAACTTCTTGCAAACTTGTGTATTCAACAATGACCATCTTGTGCACGCCAGGTTACAAAAAACAAGGCCTGCACGAAAAGTTGAAACAAAAGTAAAGAGTGGAACTGGTACCAAGAGTTGTGACGTCACTTTTGGCGCACGTTGCCGTTCTTAAGGGTGACAAAAACCATGTGTCAGTATACTAGCCCGCCTCCCCTTCCAAAGCCTTCGATGCTTGTTGCCTCCTGGGAATACGAGGCGGGTCTGGGCCCGGGCTGGAGAGTTGGCGCAGTGGCAGGAAGGCTGCTGTGTTGCCTGGGATTACTCCTCATCCCCTACCCAACCCTGTTGCTGGTCACATGCTCTATAATGTTGTACTGTGGACATTTATGTGCTTTCTGTGCAGAGGAGTTTTTTTGTTTCCTGTTCTCATGCTGTCCTCCTATAGCCCAGCATGAGTAGAGGTCTCTTTTTTCCTCTTGTACTTTCCCATTGTAGTGTACATTTCAGTGGTTTTTCTGCAATGCAACCGTTCTCTGACTTGTATCCCCATGTGATGTCTGTGTTGTGTGTGTAAGGTCGGGGGCGGGTTCATTCCACTGCAGGGCAACCTGCCACTGCAAGTGGCGAATAAAATTTGAACTTGAACTTAATTGAGGGACATGCAGTACTGTGCTCAAGGTTGAGATAGGGTCAGATAACATTTTCAAACCAGGCCTTCCCGAGTCAGGACGACCTGAACTCTATTCAGACAATTTTCTTGGGAGTCACAATTATAAAGAACAAGCATACTATTACATATACATATACTCTCTCATAAACACCTTATTCTTAGAGGGTAGGACCCAATGGGGGTCTGTTTAATGGTTCTCTAGATTCAGAGGTAAGTAAGTACACATGTTCAGTAAGATGAGAGTTATAAAATATAGATAGTTATGCTTTACAACTCAAGTGAATTAAATTTAAATTATATAGAGCAAAATCACAGCAACAGTTGCTTTGTGGTGCTTTATATTCTAACGTAAAAGAGCCCACAATAATCTTCATAAATATATCATCTTCATGTTGGTAATATTGATGAAATGATAAGAAGAACTTTTGTGCTCTGAACTTTGTATAGACAGATGTGATTCCTGTATGTTATTCTATATCTTTAAGTCCTTGACTGAGAAACTGCCATATTGCATTATTTCTGGGCTGTGTCACGTCATATTTGGTCTAATTACTAACTTTCACTACAAGTTTCATGGTACTGATCTTGTCTGATTTGTTGGGTGACATTATTGTATTTTTTTTTTTTTGTCTTTTTGCCTGTCCTGTTTGGCTCTTTTGCCATCAGAATTATTGCCTAAAGGCAAAGAAAGATGCCCAACGGATTTACTTTACCAAATTGACCATCCCAGCCTTGCCATAATGGTCCATTTGATTCACCTTTTATTGTTTATTTTATTTTCACTTACTGAATACGGGACAGACTTGACTGGAGGAAAGAAGGGGAGAAAGAAAGAGGGAAAGAGAAACAGCTGAGAAGAGGGACGGGGGAGAAGGGCAAAAAACAAAAACCAACAGAATGGGCAGGAAAAAAAAATGCATATATCAATCACCTGGATCACCTGTTGAGAAAGAAAAAAGAAAACAAGCAGAAGAGAACAAGAGTAATAGAATAAACAACATCACAATGATATATGGGAATATGACAGTAAATACTAAATATTAAACATTATTGTGCAGCACATAACATCAACAGAACACAGTGTGCTTTGAGGTAGGAGCCAAAAAGGGTGTAGTTTGTGGGTGTGATCACCCGTGTGTACACCTGTGAGCATGGACACGCTTGTTTTTTTAAAAGGTTCCTTCATGTAATGATCTGCTAGAGGGTGTGGGGGGGCCACAGCCCTGTCCTCCAGCGCATGAAGCAGGTATGGAGGAGATCAAAACTCCAGACATCCAGAGGCCCCCAGAACACAAGAGACCAAGGAAGACCAACAGAGGGGCAGCCGCGCCACTGTCCCAGAAGAGCTGAGGAGAGTCCCAGATGAGGGCTCACTCAGCAGTCGCGGAGCAGATGCCAGGGGGAGTTGCAGTGACGCGCTCGTGAGCTCCGCTGGCAGCCAGCTGTGCCTGAGTGACCGAGCCCCAGGCCGAGAGGCCGGGGGCACCCCACCTCCGAAGTGGCCCGAGCGAGCCCCAGGCTCCAGGCCCCGATAAGTAGGGATGGGACCGGTTCTGACATAAACGGTAGTAACCAGACCGAAAAGCAGCGCACATTTCGGTGCTTTATTTCGGTGCTTTTTTTCCTGAGCTGTGATACACTCCTAGCCAATCATTTTACGTTTCCGAGAATAGTAGGCGGGTCCAGGTACGTACGTTCTTTTAGAGCAGAGCTACAGATTAAAAATGTCCAAGGCGAAGCGGTCAAAAGTCTGGCTGTACTTCACAGCAAAATATGCAAACTCAGCAGCCTGCAACAAGTGCTTTAAGCTGATACTGTGATACTGTCAAAGGAGGTAACACCTCGAATCCGATGAAACACCTGGCGATGCATAGCGTTTTTTTTAAAAGCCCAGAAATGCGCCGTATTTGATAGCTTGCTGTGAGACCTCACACCGAGCGCATCTACTGCGGGTGGGTTGGCTGTTATGCAACATCCCCCAAAAACACGAAGAGGAGAGTCCTGGCCCCTAGCCCTGCCAGTGTAGCAGAAATGATGACGGATGATGATGCAGCAGCAGCCGTTCTTCTCTGCGTGAGTAGCTTCATGTTGTTCGAGTGTAATTTACGTTGAGTAGGCTAACCACGTTATTACATTAATGCATGTAAGGTGAACTAGCAAACATCATCATAGCTACATGCGGCTGTCTTCTTGTTTGATGGCAGATACTCCCTTCACCCTGGCCAAAAAGGCTAAAATGACCAAAGAAAAAGTGGAAAACAGTTAAACATGAGAGGTTTTTGGACAAAGTTTGTGTTTTTTCCATTGTTTAAGCACTGCTTCCAGCCATGAGTGATACCATATATGCCCCATAGCTGCAGAAAAGGCTAACATTGTTATCTTTTTACAAAAAACAGCTGAACATGAGAGGTTTTTGGACCAATTTTGTGTTCTCCATTCTTTAAGCACCGGTTTGAGCACCGTTTGAGCACCGGCACCGTTTCAAAAGTACCGATTTGGCACCGGTATCGGATAAAACCTAAACGATACCCATCCCTACCGATAAGCGGCCGCCAAGGAGTGAGCCGGTGTGTACCTGGACGCCCATCCCCGGACACAAAGAACCTCCAACGCACCGATGTCTGAGGGAGTCCGCCACTGGCAGGGGAAATGGTGGTGGGGGGAGATAGGCCTCCAAACCTTGGAGGGCCTGAGATGTCCCCAGAGAGGTGGCGTCTGATACCCAACCTGACATATAGAGACAGGCATACAGGCACACACAGATACAAACATCCATTCCCACCCTCATGCTCTCATATGCACTTACTCCACACTCAACCAACGTGGAGACAGACATAAAGAGACGCTGTACACACGATCACACTCCCCAAAGGTACTCTACGAACCGGGTCTAGGTACCCTTGCCCCTGGAGGGGGGAACTGCACCCAGACCCAGGTGGTGTTACCCTTTTCCCTGCGGTGGGGAGAGGCAGACCGCCCCGACTCCGCAGCAGCAGGGAGGCCCCACACTCCAGACCGCAGTCGGACGGCCAACTCCTCCTCCTAGCCCCCCCGCTCCAGCAGGCCGCAGAGAATGGGGGTGAGAGAAGACTCCAAACCTCCCTCCACCCGCTCATTGTAGTGTTGATGCATGTGTGTTCTAAGGTGCATTTAAAACCCAGGAGGGCATGGAGCTACCTGCCAGAGAGCAGCAGGTAAGCGCATGGTCCCTCCTGCTAGCCCTCAATGTCTACGTGTATTTAAAATTGAGAGGTGGGCAACGACGCCAGGGGTGAGGTGTACACCCTGATGGTACTTTGGATTCCGTGTATCGTGCCCACCCCCAAGATCCTATATGTATGTGTAATGAGAGTGTGAGTAATGTGAATGTCTAAGTTGTGGGATAAAATTGAGGCAGAGGCAGCCAGAAGGGGACAGAGGGGGGGGGGGGGGGTAGCCTCCTCTGCACCCTGGTGACACACCCCTACTCCAAGGCCCTGCATGTGTGGGTGGTTGTGGTGGAGCGGGAAGAGGGAGGCAGCTGGAGATGGGGAGGGAAAGAAGGGAGGGCCAAGTGACCCCTCCCTGGGGCCAGCTCCCCCGCTGACCCCAGTAGGCACCCCCATACTCCGCGACCCGCCAGGGAAAGGGGGCCCAGGCCCATCCGGACCGGGGCCCAGTGCAGCAGCGCCTCCCGGCCCCACAGAGCCCGGGACAGTCCACACAACCCCACCACAGAAAAAACTGCACCCACCCCACCATCCACTCATCTTCCAGACTACATAAGACAATAGATGCCCAGGCTGAGATCTTCCTCCACCTCTTCTGTATCTCCCCCTCCTGCAGAGAGAGTTCCTGAAGAGAGGAAAGCTCCTGCAAGGTGTGACAATCTCCCCCACCAGTTGAAGAGCCCCCCAGGTGGCTCGACGCACCAGCGGCACCCTGCGCCAGGGCTGGGCCCCAGCCCAGAGACTGAGCGCACCCAGAACCTCACGCCCATCCCGGACCCACCCAGGGGCAGCCAGGCTACCAGGTCAGTAACCCACGTCCGTCAGCACAGACCCTCCCCTAGCCTTGCTGCACGCAGCCACGAGGAAACAGTCACCTGAGAGCCAACAGAGCCCCTAACTGGACATGACCGCTACCCCGGGTTGAGCCCCCCAAGGAAGATGCCTCCGGGGAACCCCCCGACACCCTAAGCCTGTCCCTACCCCCACACCAATCACAACAGTGAAGGCGGGACCAAACTATGACCCTCCACCCCCACTAGGTGATGGAGCTGATCAAAGGAGCCCAGAGCAATTGATCTGATGTGGTGGCAGAGGCTGTATCAAGACTAATGTAATCTAATAGATAATTTCTATATTGGTTAGAATTAAGATTATTTTTATTTTTCCAGTTCATGAGGACTTTTTTCTTGGCTATGCATAGGGCAGTGAAAACCATATGGGCTATATTCTTTTCTGAAGTGACATTATCTAAGCTGCCCAACAAACACACTAAGGGGGAAGTTGGAATGTTATATTTCAGGTACTTTGATAAGTCTTCACATATCTCGCGCCAAAATTTCTGAACTGGTGGACAGAACCAAAGAGCATGGATATAATTGTCCGGTGAATTGGGTGACATTATTGTAAATAAGGACCAGCACTCTGTGAACTGAATTTAAGCTGGTACTGGAAGCGGAAGACAGACTCACTGATAAAGCACATTTGTTAATAGGGCCTTTTTACCATAAGCTACAATCATTTTGAGCCAAGTAATAAAATTTACATTAATATTTATAATGCCTGACTTTGTCACTATTAGTGACTGAATGCGCTAAACCTAACACTACAGCAAGCTTCTAATGAATTCAAGTCCTCTTCGTAAGTGGTTTTGTGGGGTCACTTAAGAGTTCTCTCTTAGCTGTAGGCCATCAAATGCTGCAGTTTACCGAAAGACCATTTTGCCAATGGTCAATGATTGCACAGTTATATAACCAAATTACGAATTGCACCACACTTTTCAGAGATTAGCAGTGAATGTATGTCTTTGCATGTCTGGACTGCTGAAAACCACGAATTAAAGTATAGAAATTTGTACATTTGTGTAAAAAACATGCTTGATATACCTTTTTAAATTAAGACTGAAAGCATTTATCTAAATAAATGTGCTGTTATTCTCCAATCTTTTGTTTGTTTTGTTCACAGCAGCAGTGAAAGGTAAACTATGGGTCGCCTGGATGGGAAAGTGATTGTTCTGTCCGCTGCTGCTCAGGGGATTGGACGTGCTGCAGCAATGGTAAAAACATTTCATATCTTCTTCTTAACATCTCACTGATTTAGTGGCTTCTAAATCACAGCAGAAAATGTTTATTTAGTAGTTAAATATTGCACTTATTCAGTGCTCTTTACATTTTGATAAGTATTAAATATAGATTAACTAATATAGGATATACTGCTTAGAGTTAAAGATTTTAAGAAGTCCCGTGATGTAATTTTTCTTAATGTAATTTAAAACATGTTTCTTCCAACTTCCTTATGTATAGAAACACTTAAGCATGTCACCTAATGTCCTGTAAATGACTGCTGTAATAGTGATTCCTGAGTTAATGGAGGCAAAGGTTCAGGACCGTCCTTTAGGGATATTCTTGCCAAAGAGATAACAACACACTTGAAAATCTCACACACTGGATTGGACCATCGCTACATCTGTTCCCTCCAAGTGATCTTAAAGTGTGCAAAGGTGCCTTGTATTACAGTGAACTGGGTTTTTATTGGAGGAATTCAACCTAAAAGTTAAAAGATGCAAATGTTATAAGGGGTCTTTTGAGCAAATCCATTTGCACTTTAAAAACCTGCCTTATTGATGGGAAGTTGAATGGATTTCAGAAGAGTTGTGGAACTGTGGATGGATATTGACAGTCTGCTTTCAGATGCTTGATAATGAGATATTGATTGGTATTGATGATCTGAATTATTCCCTGTAGTTGGAGTGCCCTCGTCCATTCGTACAGCAATTTAGATTCCTGCTCAGTTGTGTCTGTGGCTCGGTGTCCTTCTCTTTTCGGTTTTGTGTCATAACCAATCATCATAATTGCAAATTTTTCCTTAAATTTTATAGCACAGCATGTAGAACATTGAGGAACCACTTGGAACTGAACACTGATTATTTTTTTTTAAACTGTAGGCATTTGCTAAGGAGGGAGCTCAGGTCACAGCCACAGACATAAATGGAGAAAAGCTGAAGGAGCTGGATGGTATTCAAGGCAAGTTTCATCTCTGCTGATCTATGACTGCCATCTTCTGGCTATTTGAGGCATTGCAAAAGGGATGCCAGTTTACTCCTATCCCTTCATTCAAGTTCTTTCACAACTTAATTATTTGATGCAAAGTTTTAAAATTTTGATTACTTTGAAATAGCTTGTACTTAGAGATAGGGTGGGAAGTTCAGTTATTCAAGAGGGGCTTAGATTAAAACCGTGGTTCCTCCACATCGAAAGGAGCCAGTTGAGATGGTTCGGGTATCTGACAAGGATGCCTCCTGGGTGCACCGTGAGGGAGGTTTTCTGGGATTGTCTGACTGAGAGGAGGTTTTAGCCTATAAAGCCTAGGACCTAGGTTCTCTGCTTAGGTTACCGGCACCAGATAAGTGGAAGAAGCAATGCATGCATTCTACTAATTTCTCTCATTTTGGCCAAAGCAGCTAATTAGTATAAATGCATAACACCTATGCTTTCCCCAGAGTGAAGTTGTTTTTTCTACAAGAGCCATTTAACGTATCTCTATTAGAGAAATTGAAATTGCACTGTGGTAATTTTAAAAAGAAAAAAAAAAAACAGATTATCTCATTTCTGGTGTGCATATCATATATTAGTTGTAAAAGGCTTTATATGGGTTTTAATTGTCTTTTCCTCAAGACTGTGAGAAGAGAACCATATCTCTATTTATTCTGGTCTCTGCAGTAAATGAGTTTGAATAAATAGGACATGAGCAACATTCTTCTTCTGATATCACGCCTGAGCACTTCACCCTCTTAACTGGCTTTCTGCAGAGCCATTGAGCGGTCAGTAGGAAAAGATGTATGTTGAAGAAGATAGCAGCCAGGACCATTGTTTTGCTGTGTAACTGTGAAAATGATTGATAAATGAAGCTGCTATACCTTGAATTATTTCATGCACTAAAATAAAGCCAGCTGTTATGAAGACAAAAGCAGTGCAAGTATAATCTAAACTGTCCTTGTTTTTGTTTTCGGTGTCAGGGATCAGGACCAAAGTGGTGGACGTGACCAAGAAGGACCAAGTAGAAGCCCTGGCCAAGGAACATGACCATATAGATGTTCTGTTCAACGTTGCTGGGTACTTTTTAAATTAGTTTTTATTTCTCTGATTTACTGAAGAAACAAAAACCTTACATAATTCTTGGAAAAACAAAATGTATGGTATTTAGAAGTTCCACATCAAGTAAAACAAATAAAGCTGTAATTTGCACCATTTTTGGAAGTAAATTCATGTGAGTTATTGTTGACAACAGATTAAAGTAGAAAACTGAAAAAAATATGTCAAAACCAGAATTCCTAAATCAGCAGTCACTGTGCATTTTACTTGTAGTTTCAAATAAACGTTAAGTTATTCTTTTTAACCATGAGGAAGTCAGGAGAGACAGAGAAGTATGTGAGGGTGGTGCAGGACATGTAAGAGGACAGCGAGACAGCGGTAAGGTGTGCAGTAGGAGTGACAGATGGGTTCAGGGTAAGGGTGGGATTACATTAGGGATCAGCTCTGAGCCCCTTCTTGTTTGCAGTGGTGATGGACAGGATGACAGATGAGGTCAGACAGGAGATACTGTGCACTATGATTATTTAAAGACAGAATACATGTGAATTAGATGGACACAGGTCGAAAGGTGAACATGCAAGTGAAGGTAGTGAAGGTAGATCAGTTTAAATACCTGCGTTCAACCATCAAAACCAATGGACAGTGCACAAGAGAGGTGAAGAAGAGATTGCAGGAGCATGGAGTGGCTGGAGACAAGTGTCAGGGATAATTTGTGACAGAAGGATAGCAACAAGAGTGAAAGAAAAGGTTCAAAAGATGGTAATAAAGATGCTCAGATTTTTGAGTGAACAGGATGGGTAATATTAGAACTGAGTACATCAGAGGGACAGCTCAGGTCGAACGGTTTGGAGACAGAGTTAGAAAGTCTAGGCTGAGATGGTTTGGAGATGTGCAGAGGAGGGACAGTGGACAGAGGATGTTGCCAGCAAGGAGGAAAAAAGACACAGATGAGGTTCTCGGATGAAGTCAAGGAGGACATGCAGTGTTGGTGTGACATAGGTGGAAGCTAGGAATAAGATGTGATGTCAGTTGGATGATCTGCTGTGGTGACCGCAAAAGGAGAAAAAAAGATAAAATTGAAGTTACACTTTTCTAATTCACCCATCTGTCTCCTGCTTACTACTTAATTACATTTCCAAAACCCCATAACATACATACATAACCCCCTCTCCCCTTTTCTCAATTTTATTAACAGGTTTCTTCTACATTATCACCTTTGAGTTTTATCTTGAAATGGCAGTAGTTTACCACTCTGGTTTTGATTAAGTTATTAGGTACAGATATTGTCACTTGTGTCTCACTGTTTGTCCAAATTGTCATATTAATGCTGTCTAAAGTTATTAGATGAGGCTATTTTTCCACTAAATGTCTGTGCTCGTACACAGATTTGTGCATCATGGCACCATCTTGGATTGTGAAGAGGATGACTGGGACTTCACAATGAATGTCAATGTGCGGAGCATGTACCTGATGAGCAAGGCTTTCTTGCCTAAGGTGACTTTTGGCCACTTCACCAAACTCTTAACACCATTTATCCCGTGAATGTAATAGGTGCTACTGATAATAGTGTGACATATGCCTTTAATTTTGTTCTCATCCGTTGTTGGATTAGCTGCATTAACTGTACCACTGTGAACCCATGACATGATGGGTGAGGACTGCTCAGCTACTAATCCTGCTTTAGCTGCAAACTAACCAAACTGCCAAACTGTACCTTTAGCGCAGATCTCGGCACTTTTTATTGCTTTGTTTGTGTAGTTTTAATCTGGATTCAACAAAAACAATTCTGTTAATATGCCATTTGTCATTCTAGATGTTGGCAAAGAAGGCGGGAAACATTATTAACATGGCATCTGTTGCATCAAGCATAAAAGGTAAACGATCTTCCTCAGATCTTTTTTTTTTTTTATTGCAGTTGCTTGTAGAACTATTCCTACTTAAAGGGACACGATGTCTTTGAAGTTTGGCCAGTCTTTGCAATCCTCTTATCTCAGATAAATGCTTTGCCTGCGTATGGCTGTGTGTGAGTGACAGATGTGTTTCCTCAACACAGGCGTTGTTAAGCGGTGTGTCTATAGTACCTCCAAGGCTGCAGTGATTGGGCTCACCAAGTCCATAGCTGCGGATTTCATTGAGCAAGGCATTCGCTGTAACTGTGTTTGTCCTGGTAAGGTTAGAACACAGTGCAACAAATCACCATATCACCATGTGTTTTTAGTCTTCCTCAGTGATACTCAAAGTATACTGTAAACGTCCTTGAAATTAAACTAAATTGATGGGGTGTTTTAGCTGAAGGTTGTTTCATGTTAGGGCACACTGGCTTAAGAGCCAGTCTAAAAAGATGCTGTGTATACTTTTATTTTGATTATTTATATACATCACATCCAAGTCCAACCCAATCGTATTTGATACTTATTAATAGAAAAATGTTCATTTAGCCAAAGACCATAATTTCTTAACTAACTCTTGTCTTTTGATAAACATTTCATTAGGCTTGCTCTCTTTCTATTTCTGTAGGGACTGTTGATACTCCATCACTGAGGGGTAGGATCCAGGCTCAGCCCGACCCAGAACAGGTATTGCAGGCTTTGATGTACATTTTCGCCAACCTGACAGTAATGCCTGCGTGATTCATATACTATGTGTCATATGTTATCTTTATTTACACAATGTTAAATAATGATGACTGGATGATGAAGATAATGAATGATCCAATTATAACTCATTTACAGGCTTATAAAGACTTTATGGCAAGACAGAAAACTGGCAGGCTGTGCACAGCCGAAGAGGTTGCACACCTGTGCGTATACCTGGCCTCAGATGAGGTGAGTGCTTGCACAGATGTAATTCAGGAGGTATAATAATAGTATGAATAGAGTGTAGGTATCATAGGAATACACATACCTAGAGAAAGCTGTAGATATTTTTGTCAGTAAAGTAATTTACCAGTGGTTTTAAACTGTCTGGGCCCTCCACAGTCAGCCTATGTGACTGGGACAGAGCACATCATCGATGGAGGTTGGAGACTGTGAGGAAACTGGAAGGACTACATCATTACAGAAGTGGAATCCAAACCTTGAATTCAAATAAAGTTGTCATAAATGGATAATTTTTTAAAATTATTATTATAAAATAAGAAAAAAATATCAGTAATATTGCATATTTTATGGAAAAATGTCTTGTTTTGCAACTGAAACCTATGCTGCAAATATATTTGTCATCCTAAATTCAAAATATAAATAATGTACAGAAGTGTGTAATCAACTTTAAACCTTTCCCGTTTTCCATTACTGTGCATTACTCTGTGCATAATAGTGAAACAAAAGCTATGTGCAAGATGTTAAGCAAACCAGTTTTCCAAGTAACCCAAGTTCTCCATGCACCGTTGTGGACGCTACATACTTGCTTGGCAGTCACTAATCCGCCTCATTCCTCATGTACCAGCTGGTGCATCTGCTGCAGGCCTACGAGAAAAGCTGCCACAGACAGCCCGCATGCTCTGGTGTTTACGATATGAGGTGAGCGCGTTTTTTCTTCTATAATTATAGGTAATTTTTGTCAGAGGCGGTCGCTTGCTAGCTATCTGCATAAAAGGTTGGGTGCACTGTCAGCTTTTAGTAGGCGGTACACAGGCATAAGCAGCTACTGGACAGTAGGACATCAAATATCGGACAAGAACCAGCTGTCAGGGTGGTGGAGATTAAACTAGCCCCCATACTTGCTGGTCCAGTTGACTGAAAAGTAAAATCCAGCTTGATTGTATAAACCGAAGTTAGAAAACCTCGGCCGTCAATTTAACGTTTAAAGAAATTAGGGTCGTTGTTTGACTTTAGCAGTAGGACATTGTACACAGCCTAAACGCTGTAATCCACAGATATTTGCGAAACGCTCCCATATTAAACGAAAAAATAGCTAGTGGCGGAAGGAGCGGTGGTAGCTGGCGATAGTGCACACCCAGGAGTGGGTCATGTCTGATAATGGAACCACAGCTAGTGAAACCAATTGAATAGTATGGCCAAAAGTTTCTTCTGTGCTTTGGCCATACACGTGTTTACAGTGAATGAAACATGGATACACCCCTATATCTCGAAGATTTGCTGGCGATAGTTGACAAACTAGGTTTAGTGATACCAGTGCGAGCGGGTTGTTGCCGTTGACAGCTGCACGTTAACCTACTTGCTTTAGCATCCGCGCTCTGTAACCTACCTACTTGAGCTAACGCTAGCTACTGTGCCATATGGTGTAGCTGTAAGCATTGATTAGCGGGGTTTGCTTACAATTGGATTAACAGGACGTCTGTCGCTCGCTAAAAGCAAGTTTCAAAACATTGTAGTAGCGTCTGTTTGGCGTTCCTGTGTATGTGGTACTTGTAACCACCAAAACACCATATTAATGTTATACACTGTTATACACAAACGTTGACAAGTCACTCACATTTTTATAGTACATACAGCACACAGAGCGAGAGACTGGGACTGATGTGGAGGTTACAGCAGCTCTCCTCAACAGTCCCATGTGTCCACCTGTGTATTAGCCTGATAAATCGCTGCTTGCACACGTTATAGCTTGTACTATGCAGTATTTGTGAAATGTAATGAAATCCATTTCTTTTAAACACCAAACACTCGTGTGTTTAGTCAATTATGCGCATGTAGGAGATTTAACCATATCATTTCACATTATGTCAATATTTGTACCAGCACCACTGATACTGTTTGTTTTTTCTTACTGATAAAAACCTATTGTATGAATGGAAACCTGTGGATAGAGGTGGATATGCCAAAAGAAAAGTAAAAGAACAGCCCACTGATGGCTAACCCCACCCCTCAGCTTGATGTCTTGTGATACAAGAGTGGACCAGAAAGATTGTAGGCAACCGCCATGGAGGACACCCAGCAGAAACCTGCAAACCCGGACCTGAGTCCTGCACCCAGTCCAGTGCCTAGTCCAGCTCCCAGCCCACTATTGGACAGAATTCCTTTGCCTGTGCCAAACCATGTGGAGGTTTAGTATTTTACTGCTAATAATTTTTTGCACCTGTTGTTCTGTTTAATGATTCTATGTTGTATATATTGTTCATTAAAATTAATACCGTCGCCTTATTGATGTTTTTTTTTTCTTTTAATTTTTCCTCTGAGAAAGAATTGTAAACCAGTTCAAGGAATTCTCCCAACTTTGAGCCAACATAACCCCTTGAGCAACTCTGTGAAATTGTTATCAGTTTATAGGGCATATCACTTTGGCGTTCATTTCACAAGTGTATAGCAGTCTGTAAACTTAGGATATGGCATGCCTCTGTAAAACTGCTGGTATCCTTCTGACTGAAGATGTGCAAAATAAGACATAGTAAATATAATCCAGAAACACGTGCCACTATTTAGCTAGTTATGTTAATGCTGTATTTATGCTTATGTTATTATACTATATGTTATGACGAGTTGTGGAGTTGAGCAGTAAATTTGAATTTGCACACTAATCTGCACATTTCATATTTATTTGTCATCTGTTATGCACTGCCTTTAGAAATATGCTATGTCATCTAGCAGAACAGTTTGTGTGAACACTGACCTGCTCTACTCCATGTCGTGATCCTTCTTTTAAAGCACCTAAATGTGAACCAGATCCAGGTGGTGGTACGTCGCTGCTCAAGTCCAAATGTAACAGAGGAGACCACTTATTTTATTCCTCGTAACCCCGTAGTGGACGCCGGTACCAACACAGATCCACCAGTGGTCTGTTGTCCTTTGCTGCGAAGATTTTGCCCCTGTCCGCCAAGAGGCTTTCTCGCCTCCCTTATTACCAAAGGTAAAAAAGGAGGCTGATTTGTCCTCCAAAGCACATTTGTTGTATGTTTCCATCCAAGAATGTGTAAAAACTGCAGATCATGAGTATACAGTAGTTATTGAACTACCTGAGAAATGCAGCCCCATAATTCCCTGTTCTCTCTAGTTCTTTTGGCAGTTGTGCTCTTTGGAGTGGTTTGGTCAATCACAGAGGACGAATGTCTCCCAGGAGGAAACCTCTTTGGCATTACAATACTCTTCATCTGTGCAGTTGTTGGTGGAAAATTGGTGTCTCTCATTCGTCTGCCCAAACTTCCACCTTTCCCACCACTCCTTGGTAAGAGAGAAAATCTGGTGCTTTGACTTTTTATGGTGACACTGGCATGTTAATCTAAGTATTTAGTCCATATATATCTACACAGATTTATCCATCAGAGTGATATATAGTTCTAACTGATATTAGCCATGTTAACTGACATTGGCATTGCTCCATAGTGTAGTGGTGTACAGATTTGCCCAAGAAGTAAAAGATAACGACTTTGAAAACTAGAATCAAACACAAATCCCATTGGGACTGGATCGTGAAGGGCATCCGGTGTTCTTCCTCATGCAGCTAAACGCTTTTTATCACACTGTTTTTTGTTTCTCTCAAACAATAGGGGTTAACATAAAAGAAAGTGAAACCTCAACCCCAGTCATGGTCCTGGTTTCTTCCTGTTAAAAGGGGTTTTTCCCTTCCCACTGTTTCCAAATGCTTGCTCATAGGCGTTTGTCGTTGTTGAGGTTTTTGTCTTGTTGGGGTCTTTACCTTAGAATATAAGGACTGTTGTTGTTATTTCAATGTATATAAATAAAATAAAATTGAACTGAAAAAAAGATTGTCATTTTAAACATTGGTGCATGCCTAGTTGTTAGATTTGTGATTGTTAAACTTCCATATTTGTAAAGCACATACAGTTTTAATGATGGGTTCACTTATTGATAATGATGGGAGCACTGTGTCATTTATGACATAAAAGTGCATACATGCCATGAGCATTTGCTAACAGGCTGCCTTAATGGATTCTTGATACCTACAAATGGGTATTAACCTTGTTATTTGTCTTTGTTTTTTGTTTTTTTTGTGCATGATAGACATCAGTATTTGTTAAACTGTTTGCAGTTATGTCAGCATGCAGGTAAAGTTTCTAAAAACCGCATTTCCAAGGACACTCATACATGATTATGCAATGCAAGGTGGCAGTATGGCTGTTCCTGTAATAACTTCATGTTCTTATCTCACATGGTGCTCATTCTCAATCTGGGCGACTCATCCTGCAGCTCACTGAACTATACAAAAAGAGGTTTGCTTCACTCTCTGAACTGAGCTCTTGCTGGGGAGTAAGACCTAGTAGTGCTGCAGTGCTGTCTGTATATTTTTATCTAGAAGCTTTTTGAAAAAAAGTCCTGTGTTAAAGCTTTGTCGTTGTTTGTATGTTGGCAACAGCGAGGTCAACTGATGAGTGATGATCCCTGCTGTGGGTGAGAGGGAAGTCAGGTGACGGTATATATTTCTGCGTGTTTAGAAAAAAACAAAACAATACCAAAAAACCTGAACCTTTAAATTGAAAACTGAATACTTCTTGTATTGTTGTATTGTATCTTTATTTGTTTCAGACATATAAAACAAAAAACAATATATACACACTACATATATTTTCATTTACAGATACGAATATATATGTAGATATACACACACACACACGTATGTGTTCAGATAAACAAAAAATATATAATGAAATAAAACAAAATCGTCTGACATAATGTAACAATGTTTGGTCTGAAAAGGAGTAGGAAGAAGTATGAACATACTTATTAATTCCTACCCCTGCTCAACATCTTATTGATCCCACATAATTCACCTAATTCCCATCATCACATACTCCACACGATACACGAGGAGAACCTATATAAACTTGGCTACCGTGACTGATATAATTTGGATATAATTTGATATTTTTATACATACAGTGGGTGATCATCTTTATCGGTATCATATTCTTCCAAAATCAGTTTTCGAAGTATTTTCATGAACTTACTAATTCCTGAGCATTGCTGTAGATCTATAGTAAAACTATTCCACAGTTTTACCCCATAAATAGTGACACAAAAGGTTTTAACCTTTGACCGTGCTTTAAGAATCCTTAGATTCAATTTCCCCCTCAATTCATAGTCTCCTTCTCTGTCATAGAACATCCTCTGTATATTTCCTGGTAACATATTGTATCTGGCCTTGTACATAATTTTTGCAGTTTTATATTTTATAAGATCCATAAACTTCAGTATTTTTAATTTCAAAAACATGATGTTAGTATGGTCTCTAAATCCTGCTTTATTAATCATCCTGATTGCTTTTTTTTGAATTTTACATATTGGTTGAAGTGCAGTTTTATATGTGTTTCCCCAAATTTCCACACAGTATTCCAAATATGGCAATATAAGTGAACAATAAAGTACCCGGAGTGATTTGGAAGGCAAAAAATATTTAACTTTACTTAGTACGGAGATGCTTCTTGACAGTTTGGCTTGTATATGCTTTATGTGAGGTTTCCAGCAGATTTTGTTATCTATTATCACACCCAGAAATTTTGTATCCGAAACTTGCTCTATTTCAACATTGTTTACTAATAATTTTGCTCCTGCATCTTTTTTACAATTTCCGAATAACATAAATGTAGTTTTTTCCAAATTTAATGATAGCTTATTTCTATCAAACCATGTTTTCAGTTTAATCATTTCTTGTGTGACAATTTCCAAAAGCTGATGTAAGTTCTCTCCAGCACAAAAAATATTTGTATCATCTGCAAATAGAATAAACTGTAGTATATCTGATGTTCTGCATATATCATTGATATAGAGGATAAACAGCTTTGGTCCCAATACTGACCCCTGCGGAACTCCACAAACAATGTCCATACACTCTGATTGATATTCCCCAATTTTCACAAATTGCTGCCTGTCTCTCAAATAACTCTTTACCCATTCTAACACCACTCCTCTAATGCCGTAGTACTCCAGTTTATCAAGTAATATGTCATGATTAATTGTGTCAAAAGCTTTTTTTAGGTCAATGAATACACTAACTATACATTGTCTTTTATCTATATTGTTGGTGATATTTTCGATCAGTTCCATTAATGCCAATGATGTTGATCTATTTGATCTGAAACCATACTGACTATCCGTTATTATTTTGTGTTTATCTATAAATTTGTCAAGTCTATTACTAAAGACTTTTTCCAGTATTTTTGAAAATTGAGAAAGTAGAGAGACAGGCCTATAATTTGTGAATTGGTGTCTGTCACCATTTTTAAACAGTGGTGTTACTTTAGCTGTTTTCATTTGTTTTGGGAATGCACCAGTTTGTAAGGACAAATTGCAAATGTGTGTTAAGGGTTTGGAAATGCCCTCTATCACTCTCTTAACGATTTCCATATCAATGTCGTCAGAGTCTGTAGAGTTTTTTGTTTGTGATTTCCCAACAATATCAATGATTTCCATTTCTTCCACCACCGTTAAGAACATTGAATGAGGATTGCGGTCAATGAGTCTAGTTTCTTTCTCTACAGAATCTGTTATATCTTATTATACGTAACGTTCTACATCAGGGGTGGAGAACTCCAGGCCTCAAGGGCTGGTGTCCCACAGGTTTTAGATGTGTCCTTCATCCAACACAGCTGATTTAAATGGCTAAATTACCTCCTCAGCATGTCTTGAAGTTCTCCAGAGGCCTGGTAATGAACTAGTCATTGATTTAGGTGTGTTGACCCAGGTTGATATCTAAAACCTGCAGGACACTGGTCCTTGAGGCCTGGAGTTCCCCACCTCTGTTCTCCATCATCTAGGACTAAGGTTGAATTTCTTTGAGAAACTTTTAATTTGCATGAGCTTGTCAAGTTACTGTAAGTTTATCCATGTGAAAAGTTAAAAATCATGTTATCCGTTGATGTTCTGGATTTTTTGTGTTTTGCATCTCTTTGTTGTATTTTTACACAGCAAAGATTATTGTGGCACCTTTGGCTTGAAAAGATATGCCAATTGTGCTGCTAGTTTTCAGGGGGTGAAAACGTGCTGATCATCAGAAGTGTTATTTGCACTGTGCATTGTCATGATGTGATGTGACTCTCTCATTTGATCAATTTCCTTGATAAATATCAAGGAAACTGTAACCACTCCTTGTTTAGTTGATAACATTATAGGGAGGGGTAGAAGTTTGCATCTCTAAACATCTCGTTCATGTTTTTTCATTTTCATTTTCAGTAAGTCTTCAAAAAGGAGCTTTGCTTAACAGTTAGGTGTTAATTTTTGAGGTTTCTGGTTTGTCTAGTCTTTCAATAAACCACTAACTAGAATGCTGTTATAAAATTTAGAGGATGGTGCTTAGCTTCCATGGTAGAATATTTGTCTGGCAGCCCATTAGAATATGTGCATCATATGTTTTTTTTCCCCACTTATTATAGCATAAGACTTTCTCTGTAGATCCGAAATCTAACCTTTCTACTGCTTTTTTAGATAGATAATTAATTAATACTAATGTTGCATTGTTTGACTCGAACAATTATCCGAGTCAAGAAGTTTTAGAAGAGGTTGTGGATTGTTGAAACCTCTGGTGTTAGGGTTTCAACATTCACAGTTTGCAGAGTATCTGATTCTAACACCCTGTGTTCAAAAAGCAACTGGTGAGCTTGTGTTTTTTTTTTCTCTGTAGCAACATGAAAGAAAGCTTCAAAGAATAAACAAACCTTAATGGTAATAAGGATCAGCTTTCCTCTTTCTCACCCTCACTTGTGCTTTGCTGCAGGTATGCTGCTCATGGGCTTCCTGCTGAGGAACATTCCAGTTGTTACAGATGGGGTGTACATTGACTTCAAATGGTCTGCATCTCTCAGGAACATTGCTCTGGCTGTCATTCTGGCCAGAGCTGGTCTAGGGTTGGATCCCACGGTATGCTAGATACTATAGAAGCTTAACATCAGCATTGAGAGGTAGAAATACAGTAATTATATGTTAATCTCATCTCTTTTCACATGCCATTGTTATACTGATGCAAATTCTCACTGGTTTGAATTGGTGCAATTCATTGGTTGAAGTGGTTAAAGTAGTTAAAAGAAGAGTTAATTAAACCTTCTAAGGCCTAAACTCTTTCATGGCATGCATTTTTAATTTCTCTTTGCCATTTGGGCTGATTGGGACCTGATGAACGTAAAAACAAAGAATAAAAAGATTTTTTTTTTTTTACCTAATTTTTGTTTCTGAGAAAAATGAGATCCACATATGAGGACATTCGCTTTAAATTTCGATAAAACGGTGGTAGTATAATGTCCTCGTAAGTGGATATCAGGCCCTTGTACAGCAAAATTTAGTATTTTGGTCTAGAGAACCCAAAATGTGATGTCCACATATGTGGATGCCAGGTCCTCGGAGGTTAAGAAATGACAGGAAGAATCTGTTCATGTTTTAGTCAGTTATTTACCTCATCATTCAGTACTACTAAATATGCTTGTTAAAGCTTTTTGTAGTGATGTGCAGAACCTAATAACTTGTTTGATGTGTGTGTCTGTTATCAGGCTCTAAGGAAACTAAAAGCTGTGTGTATACGTGTGGCAGCTGGGCCGTGCTCGATAGAGGCTTGCACCGTAGCTGTTATCTCTCACTTCCTCATGGGCTTGCCCTGGGTGTGGGCCTTCATCCTTGGGTAAATACAACACTACTCTCACTTCATAACCAAAATCACCATTGATTGATGTCTATGGCAAATCTATACACATACTTTAAAATTACTGCTTCATTCGTGATCCCCAGGTGTGTCACAAACACAAAATTTGTATTTGGTGACTCGCTGGGTGAAATCGGTCGCAAAGAAGGTGCTGCCCCAGAAATTGCTGTGATCGCTAGCAGATTGACATGGCTACCTGTAACTGGCATGAAAGATGTTGACATTGCTGCAAACTACTTGCCAAGTGGTAGTGAAACATTAAAAAAAGCCTGGAACAAACCAGAAAGGGAGGATGATTGTCCATTGCTACTGAGACCATCACATTTCAAAAGGCACAACTTTTAAATCTTCTTAGTCAGGGAATAGACATTTTAATCCCAGCGACTGGTAGCTGCTAGGAAGTCCTTGATTGGTGTCAAGGCCTGTGTGACTAGGGCCCAATGAACCAGACTTTGTCCTGTTTTTGTCTGGATTTTACCTGCAACTTAACTTTGTGTTATATTCATATTTGGATTATGTGACCACTTAGCTCTCTGGGTCCATGAGAAATTAGAGAGCTGAGTGAAGGTCAAATCTTACTTTGTGAAAAATTAAACCTAACACTGCAAAAAAACCCAAAAAAGAAACCAAAACACTGCAGTTATAAGGAACATGTTTACATGAAGAACAGCACAAAAACTGAAATTTAAATAAGATGCATATCTGCTTCATCAGCATTGAGGGTATTAAGTGGAGCATTAGTATTTGTAAAAAAACAAGAAGCTCTGGTTTTACATCTAGATAGCTTGTTCTTCTTGTGTTGCATGTTGTGGTTAATGGATGACTTAGTAGAAAGAAGGCCCTGTTAGCTGTTCATAACCACAGAAATCTTTTTCTACTAATTCCACTTTACATTAGTCAGCTCAAACTTTTCCTTTTGCTTCTACCCAAATGGTAAGACGTCATAATAAACATTGTTAAATGGTAAATGTATAGCTAAATAAATGTTAGGCAATATGTTTCTCAATTGAACAGTAACACAATTACTATAAAAGTAAAGTAATGTCTGATTATCATGATCAATTATTATATTATATAACATGTTTAGTATCATCGTGTGGTTTAAATGCATTTTATGAGCATTGATACAAGAACAGAATATGTTTCTTAAAATAAATAATTATTACACAAACTAATGACATACAGGCAAGTTTTAAATTGTTAATGATTAGCAGACAAAAAACAATCTATTATAATGTCATCTTCTTCACAATACAATAACTATTTGTTTGCTTAAAAACTGATTTACTATTTATTAACTATGATATAATAAATTCTTACCAAATGTTTGTAAAGCTTGCTCAGTTTTTCATTTATCAGTGAATAAATGAACCCTCTATCTTCTCCACGTTGCAGCTTCGTGCTAGGAGCTGTGTCTCCAGCAGTGGTGGTTCCCTCCATGCTCCTGCTGCAGAAGGACGGTTACGGTGTAGAGAAGGGCATCCCCACCCTGCTGATGGCTGCAGGCAGCTTTGATGACATTCTTGCGATCACAGGATTCACAACATGCTTGGGCATGGCCTTTGCCACAGGTAATCTCTGCTCTGTGCGTTTACATGTGTGGAGCCGTGAGAGGAAAACAAGAATTGATGGATTTATCGCTTTGTTTTGCCTTTGACACACAACAGCACCTTATCTCCCGAAGAGAAACACATAGAAGAAAATAACTTTTTGCTGTAGTTTGTAAAGATGTCACCAGAGGGTGTGAGCGTGCTGATTACTCTTAATAAAGAGTTCTGGCACCAGTTCATTATATATGGCAGAATCTGAATTTTTTACAGGGTTACCTTTGTATTGCTGCAACACTCTTTCTATTGTGGTGTAATTCAACAGCACTCAAACTGTAGATGCCAAAATGTCCAACATGTTAAGCCTTCCTTACACTAAATAAAGTGTAAGAAAGTGTAAAGTATATACTTTGAGTGTTTGCTGGCTTCTGTATTAAGCTGCATTAGTTAGAGAGACTTGTTTCTGAACTGGCAAATTAAAATATTTTAGAAATTCACAATTTCACAAATGTTTGTTTTGATTGATTCTTCTAGGTTCAACTTGGTACAACCTCCTCAGGGGGGTGCTGGAGGTGGCAGGAGGGATGGTTGCTGGGATTCTTCTTGGTTTTCTCATCCAGTACTTCCCTAGTGTTGACCAGGTAAAGTAACAGCCAGGAAAAGCTTGTATGGATAATTCACTAGCAGGGACCACTCCCTTGGTAACGATGAGCAATGAGGGATGAGGGAGTGTGACTAGTGCTGCGGTTTGGGGAAGGCCTTGAAGGGGACTGGCGACGGCTCTCTGTACTAACGAGAAATAAAGGGAGGAAAGGAAGAGAGGAGAGGACAGGAGAAGAGAGTAAAGAAAAAAGGGGGGGGGGGGGGGGCAGGGTGGAGCATGAAAATGAGAACAGTGGGTGTTGGAGAAGGGGGGGGCTTTTATAGCCTGAGGCCAGAGGGGGCATGAAGGAGGAGTGGTCCCGCTCCTGAAATTCAGATGATATCTCCACAAAAGTATAACCCTTTTTCCATAAAAAAGTTTGGGGTAGTGTGTGAATAGGAAACATAATAAGAATAAAACTGCAGATTTTAACCCTGTTAACTGAAAAAGTGAACTGAAAAAGTATCAGATGTGAAAGGTTTTATTTTTAATGTGCTCATTTTGCCCTTTTTACATCAGAATGTGCCACATGTTTTTACTGGGGACATATTTGGACTAAGCAGGCCAGTTTAGCCCAAGGACTCTTACTGTCATCTCAATGGCAGCATGTGTTGTTTAAAAACCTCGATACTATGTAGCTTTAGATTACATATTGGATTTATTTCTTCATCAAAAGTGAAAGTGCTGTGAACCAACACGTCCTAGCTTCTTTGCAAATGATTTCTTATAGACCTTAGAGCTATTATTTGTTAAATAATGCATATTGTAATCCTTTTCGCTATCTAGAAACCTACTGTTAACTATTTCTTCTAGAAACACTTGGTGATGAAGCGTTCCTTCTTGGTGCTGGGTCTGTCTGTTTTTGCTGTGTTTGGCAGCGGTGTGGCAGGCTTTCCTGGCTCCGGAGGCCTGTGCACCTTGGTGCTGGCATTCCTGGCTGGCCTCGGCTGGGGGACAGAAAAGGTAAAAATAATGCATCTAATAACTACAGTACATCAGTACGTCTGTTTGCAGTTTTCTGACTTTGGAGGTGAATTTGAACGAGGCTAACTGTCCAAAATCTTAGACCTAATTTCTCTTAAACTTCTTGGTTGTTATATATTATAATTAAATGTGAACAGTGAACATGTCCTGCATTCTTTGTCCTTAGGCACGTGTGGAAGAAGTGATAGGGTGGGCGTGGGATGTGTTTCAGCCTCTTCTCTTTGGACTGATAGGAGCTGAGATTCGAGTCTCTGAGTTGGAGGGACACACAGTTGGTGAGATAAACAGACACACACACACAAACAGCCTTCAAAATAACCCACAGCAAGATGGCTGTTATCACTGTGAAAAATTCAAATATTACTCTGTGTATGAAAATATATTTGCATAACCCAAAAAAAGAGGCAATGTGAGAGATATGATGCTTCTTCCCGTCCTGTAAATACTAATCCCTCTGTCTTTGTTAGCACTTTACAGCTATAGCAGTTTACTAAATAACTTATGACATGTTTGTTTTGCATGAGTCAGTGCAGCTGAAATGACACTGCACATAATTTTCTTGCAGTAATTTTTTTTTTGGGGGGGGATTTATATGGTGTACATATAATATTGTTGTCCTTGTATGACTTTTGCCTCTACATGTCTCTAGGTCTGGGTATCGTCTCTCTCCTCATTGGTCTGCTGGTTAGAGTGGGGTTCACCTTCGTCTGTGTGTTGTTTGCGGGCTTTAGCATAAAGGAAAAAGTGTTCATAGCCCTAGCATGGATGCCTAAAGCAACAGTGCAGGTATGTCTCCTTAGCAAATCTTTGAATGAAAAGCATATGCATTAAATGTCTTTGAAGTCTGTGGGGTTGTGCCGCATCTTGGCTTGTCTCTGTCAGGCAGCTATAGGATCCACAGCTTTGGACATGGCGAGGACAAAGGATGACAAGCAGCTGCAGAAATACGGCATGGACGTGCTGACTGTGGCTGTGCTCGCCATCCTTCTCACAGCCCCTGTAGGTGCACTTATCATAGGGCTGTGTGGCCCTCGCCTGCTGCAAAAGCCAGAGAACCCAGTCAGCGGTGAGCGAGTCAAACCCAGTTTATCAGCTTTCTTCCTAGGTATGTAAAGTCTTTCTTTTGAAAATTCAAGCTCGGCTCAGCAACCTTTGCTAACCTAACTAGGTGTGTTTGAGTAGTGAGTATCCTTTCCTTTCCTAATATTTTTCCTGCTACACCCTTATGACATAAAGATTTGCATAGCTTGGGCCACTGTGTCATTCAGCAGCTTCACGATTTTTTACAGGCACACAACAGTGGTATTGTGTTCATGTAAATACATTTATTCACAGTGCAAAAAGTGCAGCTAGTTTCATTTTTTAAATCTTTCATTTTCTCACTCTTATTATTTTTTTCCTCCCTGTCTCTTCTTCCTCTTTCTTAGGCACTGCAGCAGGAGATCAAGATGACAATGAAACTCCCGTCACCTATGAAAGTACACTCTGATGTCAAGTGTGAGAGAGGAGAATTAAAGAAACTCCTCACACCTCAGATATTTGAACTTCTCTTTGGCCACCGAGTGGCCCTCGCTGTGTCTCTGTTGTTCAGCTCTCTGTGTTCGCAGTCCTGCAGGAACACGTGAATCATTTTGTATTTATAGCATCTGGTGATTTCCAGGCCTAACACTGCAAACAAATGACCCACATTGCACTGTCTGGAAAAAAAATAATATTGTTTTCAAGGTATAGAAATGGTTTATACTTTTAAAAGGATCTTGTCATATTCACTAAATCCAGAATTTTTCCACTGTTCTTGATTGGATTACCAGTAAGAAAGCACTTTACTTTGACTTGAAAGGTCAAAGTAAAGCAGCTTTCTTCGTGGGGGACGGAGAACGTTTTGGGATGTTGTTGATAAGCAATTTTTATTGCTATGAGTAGACTACACTGTAAAACCACATGCAAGTTTTAGGCATCCTACATCTTCATGCTGTGTTTGTTTACTTTGATTTGTGTATGCATATTAGCCCTCTGTCAGTATGGTGAGATCAGTTGCGTAGTTTGCAAAGAGTCAGGGAAGGATTTGTGTAATTGATAATATTTTAGTTTAAGTACGATGCTGATAAATGTCAGCCAGTGTGATCATGTCCATATCTGCAAAACTGTATGAATCCAACATTTTATAATTGAAGAAGAAATATAGATTTTTCAGTATTCTTAGTCAAAGGAGCTTGCAAAGAAAAGCGTCTGGACTTCTTTAAGTTGCTTGAAGACGTTTCACCTCTCATCCGAGAAGCTTCTTCAGTTCAGTCCAAAACTGGATTATAGATGGCAGAGAGTTGGTGTCGTAAACCCCGCCTCTGTTCAAAGATGGTCGCTCACAGTGGACATCTATGTCCACTGTGAGCGACCATCTACGATGACCTGGATGACTGAGAACCTTCAGACATATTCAGTATTCTTAGTTTTTTTGTTTTTTTTTTTAAATTGCAGAATGTATCTGGTGTAACATGAAATGTCTTTTGCTTTAATTTATATGACCTCACTTAAAAGATTTCATAATAGCAGCTATTTATGAAATTTTTTTTCCATTTTACCCAAATACTATGTAAAAGTAAATTTATTGTCCATCTTTAACATTGCTGCAGTAAAAGCTTAAATTATTCAAAAGTGTTGTGTGAGCAGTTTCCTTTCTGGTCACACTAGCGGTGCGCTTCTAGTGAGGATCTGTGGGTAAGGCCATCAGTGTGGGCCTGGAACAAATGCCTCTACTAGACTGCTGTAAAATTAGTAGACATTCATGATATGAGAAGATCAATGGTGATCCAACAACATTTATGCTTCCAAAAGGCCAAAATTATCAGTTGTCTAGTGAATCTGATGGTTTTTCCACATCATTTTTGACTATGGTAACTTCAACCCTCTAGTGCCAATAAAAAGACTTGTTCTGAATACTAACAGCTCAATGTTTGTTGGACTGGCATGAAGTCCACCTCTGAAAAGTCACACACTCTTGTAGCTCCCTTCCATTACCACCATTACCTGAAAAACTGACTTTAAAAAAAATTATATATATATATATATATATATATATATTAAAATGATAAACATAACCGCTTAAAAAAAAAAAAAAAAAAAAAAGCATTCTCTAAGTACAACCTTACAGACCTTTTATTTCCAAAGGTGACAAGCAGACACATCTCATTAATTTAACATTAAAGATGCCAAAATTCTCTTTATTTCTACATCTAGCATGAATAAATTCACACCATTATCTTGCAAAGCTCATGAACAGTTATACTGTAAAAAACAAACAAACAAAATGCAGATTTGTTATTGATAGTCATTAATGAAGAAAATTTTCCAAGACAACTTCATACAGATATGACAAAAGCCAAAGGAAACAGACATTTTCAAACCTTGAAAGTTTAGTGAAACACGATTTATCTTGAAATTACTTGTGTGGTTTGAAATGTATTAAGGCAACAGAACAGAATACAAAATGTAAAACTCAACATTTAAAGGCTATGAGTAGAACAGATTTAAAGAATAAGTAGCTTCCCATACACACAATAACTTAAAATATGTCACATCCATTAAGTATGGAAATGTTAGTATTTGGCACACATATCTGAAGCAAACAAAATAAAGGAATTAAAGAAAAAAGAAGGAAAAAAAAGCTGTCCAATATCATCCAAAATGAAGGAAGGTCAGACTAGTTTTGAGGACTCCATTTAAACAGACATTTATCTGCAAAACCTCTCGCCTGATGGCCTCACATTAGATAAATGCATCATAAAGTCACTGCAATTATGCAGTTATGTTTCAAGTTTCCCCCTCAAAGTGGTCCCAGTCAAATAAAACTGCTCCTCTGTTAAACAACAAACGTGAACAATGAACAAAAAGGCCCACACAAAAACGAAGTTACTCTTTTTTTATTTTTTAAAAACTTCCCTTATTGCAAACTATCATTAAAGTATCCCAAATGTAGCTTTCAAACAGAGTGTGGTTTCTATTTTTAAGTAAATATAACACCAAGACAAGAGCAAGAAAAACTGTTTAGAGAAAAAAATCCGATCAGTGGTCAATTATAGTATCTTCTTTTTAAGTATGAGCGGTCCCACGTTGTCTCCAGTCAGCTCGTTGTGCTTTAAGTGTGACTTGTCGCATACAGGAAACTAAAACAGGAAACAATATTAACTGATCAGCAAGATGTAAAATGCCCAAACACTTGTCCCAGCTTAACTAGAGGGGTTTATCAATAAATCACAAGCAATAATAATAATAATAATAATAATAATAATAATGTGGATAATACAGAAATGTATCCTGCAGTCTGTGTGAACAATATTTAGATTTACTAACAGTATACTTCAGAAAATACTAACAGACTTACAGTTTTGGAACGCCAGCAGCGACAGTAACACACATTTGCGCTGTTCAGGTCCTCAATGTCTATCTCATTGACCACTTTTGGGTTCTCTTTCTGGATCTTCAGATTGATCAGGCTGTCCCTCTGCTTTTTCTTCTTAGGCAGAAAGGGGCGAATGGTGAGATAACCGAGCAAAGCCAAGATGCCCAGAAGAGGAAGCAACCGGAGCCACTCAGACACTATAGATATTATAGCATAAACAACATACACACATTAGCTAAAGAAGAAAAACCCGCATACAATGTTGAACTGGATTCTATGGTCCTAAAACTGGCATTTACTACTGGCCATTCAGATTAGAGATGAAACCAACTGACAGGAAATGTATCATATATGTTGATGAGCCAGTACTAGTACTCATATGCAATGTATACATAAGAAACGTTTTTACTCTATCACTACCGTTTCAAGTGTGTTTCTGGTTCTGCTGGGGGTTTCTTCCTGTTTAGAGGGTTTCTCCTTCCCACCATCACCAAGTGCTTGCTCGTGGAGAGGGGAGGGGTGATTGTCTGGGTTTCTTTCTTTCATTATGGGGTCTTTACGCCATAATACACAATTATACTACTATTGTGATTTGGGGTTATATTAATCAACTGACCTCAACTAAATTTCGCACTGTCTGTCAAGTGTGACAAAAACACATCTTCAACAGTGCTGTGTGCATTTCCGTACACTCTTCCTCATTCTGATGAACTCATTAGTGAGCCAGTCAAGCCTCATATATGTAATTTATTCAAGGAGCTTTATTGTCATTTGCATCACATGTTAACATGAGGTGGAACGAAATTATGTACACACGGTCCCGGAGCGAAGAGACAGAATAATGAAAAAAACAAAAAAAAACAAAAAACAAACAGAAATGTTTTTAAAAAGTAATCAATGAATAGGTTTGTTTAACGAAAAAGAATAACAAGTAATAAAACAACACGATAAGCAGAGTGCAACAACCTGAGTACCAGTATGGAGTTATAAGCATAATTTTGCATAAATAATGCATAAGAGAAATCTTAGTGATTTATGCACGCTAAAAATGTGGATCAAAATGTGGATTCTCGGATCCACATTTCTTGTATAGCTTGTGTCTGATCTGCATTACTAATGTATTATTACACTCGATCCAACTCGAGTGTCATATCACACCAACAGCTACCAGGGGAAATGCCACACCGAGACCTTAAAAGTGCTCTGGGAAAACCCGCCTTATGCTCCACCATACATCAGAATCAGAATCAGAATACTTTATTGATCCCTGGGGGAAATTATACATGGTGAAGACGCAATCGGGATTAAAGACAGCTGTGTAATTTCACTATTAGCACTGTGTCAGACCCCAGCTTTTGATAATACCTTTATGCGGGTTAAAAGGATTCTGATGCCTAATGGGACATTTCTAATCCTTAATCCTTTTAACAAATTGTACACAGTTCAAAAGGGATGTCTTTGCATGTGGGAGAATGGCTATGCACCGTCATCTAATATGAACTGACCCACTTTGCTGCTTAGGACAAACTGACAGTTAGCAGGGCCTTCATAACTAGGCTTTAACTTAAAACCACTAATATTATGCCTGTCAGTGAGTATTAACCAACGCCATCTCCCAAAAGAAGAGTGTTGGTTTTGGTTGAAGGCCTTCTCAGATGGGCATTAATGTTTTACTTCCTCCACAAGGGTTAGCTAGTGATGTAAATGCCATTACCAAAGGGTGCATGTGACACTGTGTGCCTTTCATTGTGTTGTGGTCAAGCTATCATGATACTACAAAGAGTATCAACTGCACATGCTTCCTTCAGGCAGACTCAGGAGTATTATAACTACACATGCCTTGCTTTAAACGTCCTCATCCACAAATCCAAAACTTTTCAATGATCTATGCTGGCTCAAAAGATCAAGTTTTGAATTGACTTCACGAAGCCCTGGTTTACTTCTTCCGTTCCTATATTTAAACTGCGCAAGACTTGCCAAAGTTCAGCATTTCGGTTCTCAGTTAAACTGGTTCAGCAGATACTACGTGTGATGTTAAGAGTTCACAGAACAGTCTGAAAGAGTCAGCGCAGCTGGGACCACAGGGTAGTAGGTTAGTATGCAAAACGGGCCCCGAGAGAGTCTCAGACGCATTTGTATGATTTATTCAAAATAATTTAAAAACTTCTGCAGGAGCGCCACCAGATGATCATATGGTGCAAAATAAAACAAATGTGTTTAAAACTTGCTTTTCACAAAATTACAGTTTGGCCAGTGCTCGAATGAGCAGGACAATTAAGAAAAATCGTTTTTACACAAGCGATATGCAGGTAATTAGCAATTAGCATCACACCATTCACAGGACTTCACTTACAAAAAGACAATGTTTGTAAAGTTATAACGAATTCGTGGTTATTATCACGTGTTTGCACATTCAAACAGACGCAAACAACCAACAAGCACGACCGTAAGGTCATTACTTTGTCTTTGACACACACACAGACAAGCACAAAAGATTTACGCTTAGCTGTTTCATGACTCAAAGAAGCACTCTGGGACATAATCCCTGTTTTTGTAGGACTGCTCTTCACGACACTACTAAAGCAGCGTTTGAAGAAGCAGCTAGCTAGAGTAAAAAAACTGTCTCCCACGAGTTTACTACTCATCACCCCAGGACTGTCTGAAGTTCAACACAGCAGCTGCTAATTACCTGTTAACCTCGCAAATCCGCCGATGGTCTCCGGCAGCGGTAGCCTCTTGAGGTAGGCTGGAAGCTGGACTTTTATTATTTTTGCTATCGTCTCTAAAACCATTGTGAATTGCTCGGTTGAGGAGCTTTTGTGTTTGACTTGAATAGTTCCTGAGCTTCGTTTATGTCACGGCGTTCATTACTAAGCGCAGTTTTTTTTGCCGGTACGTAAGCCCCTTCTGATGAAAAGTAGAAAGAACCGAGAAGAAGCGTAGACGTCTCTGTGAATACACGTAACGATGGCACGTGACGGTGGCGTCAGACCAATCAGCGTCCGAGGACCTGGTCGTCTACGATTGGACAACTTGAATTTTGCGTGAGGATGGCTTCTTCTGCAATTTCATGTGCACTTTCTAAAAAAAAAAAGGTGTGTGTGTGTGTGTTCGTCAGAGAGTCAGCACAGAAGCACTATAGTCTGAAGTCTATTTTTTAATCTGATACCATCAGGGGGTCAGGGGGTCAGTGTTGACATTGTGGAGGACTATAAATACCTTGGAGTACACATTGACAATAAACTGGACTGGGCTAAAAACACCACAGCACTTTACAGGAAGGGCCAGAGTCGTCTCTATTTTTTGAGGCGACTGAGGTCCTTCAACATCTGCCAGAAAATGCTGAGGATTTTCTATGAGTCTGTTGTGGCCAGTGCGATCCTCTATGCTGTTGCATGCTGGGGGAGCAGGCTGAGGGTCGCAGATGCCAACAGACTTAATAAACTAATCCGTAAGGCCAGCAATGTTGTGGGGATGGAGCTGGACTCCCTCAAGGTGGTGTCGGAGAGGCGGATGCTGTCCAAGATAAAGACAATGTTGGATAACACCTCCCACCCACTCCATGACATGCTGGTCAGTCACAGGAGCACGTTCAGTGAGAGACTGAGATTACCGAAAAGCACCACTGAACGACACAGGAAATCATTCCTGCCTGTGGCTATCTCCCTGTACAACGCATCCACTTAACACACTGTTTACTGCTACAACTACACATGTTTCTTTTCCAACTATTTATTTATGAGTGACTTATGTATGTATGTATGTATATATATGTATATATTGTACTATTCTTAGTTAGTGTATTGTCTGTCTTGTCTTAATGTTGGTTTAAAATGGAGCACTGTAACAAAAAATAATTTCCCCCAGGGATCAATAAAGTATTCTGATTCTGATGATTCTGATTCAAAATTATTGCACGCTTTTAGTAACTGTCGCGGTCCACCCCTAAGCCTAAGTAGTTCCCCCTTTTTTAAAGTCTTTTTTTCGTGTTTCACACTTGTGGAACTGTAAATTAGCAGCAGTTATAAGAGCACTGTCATTTCACAGTGAATTCAAAATTTAAAGAAACCTGCCTTCATTTTTAGAAACCCACCAATCATGGTAAACTCACGTAGGATAAGCTCCTTTTTCTTAGTAGGAGTTACACGTAAGTCTGCAACAGTACACATTATCTTTGCTTTAGAATGGGATTTCCAAAGAAAGAAAACCTCGGCAGTTTTAATAGCTGAAGATGTCTGTAGATTATTTAACGGCTGTTTAATATTAATATTTTTATATATATATATATTTAAGGTGGTCTGGTTTTGTTGATTACAGCTGTGCATTGTATTCTGGATGTATCGGTAATATTCACTGTTATGTATCATTTTACTATATAAAAGTTTAAATACCTTTGTTTTTACTGTACCTGTGATAAACAAATAAAATCTCACAAAATGGCAATAATCTGTGTGTGTGTCCTACCTGTGTCCTGCAGTTAAAAATATCCTAAAGCCTCAGATGTATTTATATTGTGCTAGTTCAAACATCAATCGCCTCAATGTGTTTCGAAATATGGACTCCAAAAACGATGGTTTCACCTGAATCATTACTGTTACTGTTAGTAATGATCCACGCCTTTTTTCATACCTTGGCTCATGTGTTTACACACATGATTAATAGTGGGTCAACGACCACCTCCTAAGAGACAATCCCCACTAGAGTTTAAATACCCAGCACTCTCCACCTTTTGGTTTTATAACTGAAGAAGCCTCTTGGATGAGAGGCAAAACTTCTTCAACAAACTTAAATAAGTTCAGTTGCCCTATTTTCAAGCTCCTAAGACTGCCAGGACCTTGGTGAACTAGAACCCTTTCAAATTACTGCTGTTCCAAGGTCAAGAAACAAACATCTTAAACACAATATACAATATTTATTTCTGGCTCAGGGTCCTGTAAAGTGACATTCAGCGGCATTATCCACATCAACATGATCTATGCGCCCTCTAGTGCCATTATGGCACTGGTGCTGTCTTTCAAGTACTGTGTCAGAACTTCATTACCCATAGTTCATTGTGGGTTCAAGTATCCTACTTTTCGCCTGTTTTTTTTTTAACCCCGGTGTTTGTGTAGCAACTGTCAAGCTCACCGCTTACTAAAAATAAATAATAGTAATTTATTTGAGTTAATACTGACAATTATAAATTCAGTGCAAATTAACGACTTGTTATAGTGCTTTTCTTTAAAACTCTCGATTCCACCGGGATATTTATGGTCAACTAAGATCCCTGTGAGAGGTCCTCAGTCTCCAGTGTCATTGGTGAATGACCGAAGATGTCTCACAGCAGATTGTTTGCTAGGCTGCTTTGTAAGTATTGTAGCAAACAATAGTTTAGTCATACAAATTGTTTGACAGTTTGCTTTCGGTATCGCACGTATACTTACCGTCTGTGTGCTCTACATTAGCTTTGCAGGCACGTATAGTTTTGCACCGGCTAGCAAGGCTCCTGTGGGTTGGCTGTCAGGGGGCTTACACATTAGTTAGCCACGTTAGCCTGGAGACCGTAGAGGAATGCAGGGAAAACTCACTGACAGTTAGCAGGACCTTAGCCTTACGCTAAATAAAATCTAACTTTAAGCACCTACCAGCCTGCTTCCGTACAAGTGTTAATTGTTGATCGTTGATCTTTGACCTTGCATGTCTTGTGAACTGCAACGGCTGTGTGTGACAGCAGGTTCATCAGCCCATGTTATCGAGCAGTAACTGAAAGCAGCTAAATGAACTTTTTGAGGCAGTTTATTTGCATGTTACTTTCTGACAGTTAAAAAAAAATGTAAAAATAAGTTTGCGTTAGATTTTAGAGGGCGACATAACTTTAATTTAGTACGCCTTTCTTGAGACTTTAGCTAAGATGAACTTTGCTTATCTCACTGATAAATTGTGTCTTGTTGGGAGGTTTGAAAGCGGGCCAAAGTTCAGTTAGTCAGGCTGCTGGTTAATATTAGCCCAGTCACAAACACGCGTTAGGGCTGAACTGAAAAAGAAAAACAGGAATGATTTTGGGGCATTTGGGCTACAGGACAGTGTGTTCGGCAAAAGAAGCCTGTGAGTTTATTTGTTTTAGCCTGTAGAGATCGCGGTGTCATATTATTTATTTTGGCAGTGTCCTCTTAGTAAATAGGCTGCACCTTTATTTTTGAATAGTAGCTTCACAAAGTGAGTAAGAGGGAAGAAAGGATCACCACAAGACAAGCTCGAGTCTCACATGACATTGAAGGAACTGCAAGAACTGAAATAATAATTGTTATTAGTCAGACAGATGCAGTTTTAATATAATTAATATTTGTATAGAAAACGCATTTCGAACTGTGTGTACGCACAATGAGAAAATACATTGTTCTTTTTCTTGCAGTTGGATGTGAATTGTAAAATATGAAACACCTAGCTACCCATTTGCTGCTTGGAGACTGATGAGCTTTAATTAATATTAATGTCGTCAATGTCACTATCAGTTCTTCTTATATTTGATTCTTTATTGATTTCCATGGTAATTTTCTGCTGTGAGGGGAGTTTAACTACATAGTCTTTTGACATTAATGCAGTAGTATAGTAGTAAAAGTGTCTCATAGCCATGTTGTGAGTAGTGCAGCATATTTCTCATTTTACCTGTTAGGTGAGATTATGTAATACCTACAGTCTTTGTCTTATCAGATGCCTCGCAGCATGCATAAACCTTGATTAAAGTTCTTCAACTGAGTCGTGACCTGCAGCTGCTGGACACATTGTTACACCAAACACTAACTAACTTGTAATGCCTCCGTAGGTTAACTAAAATTATCATAAAACTGAACAGAAGTCTTAAAAATTGAGTGGGGTTTTTTTTGGTAACATTTTCTGTAAAACATATCTCTGTAAGTCTTAAAAGAAAGTTTTAAATGTTGCTCAGCAACTTTGAAGGATAGTTGGAGGGTAAAAGATTGTTGCCAAAAACAGTGTGGAGCTTAGGGTTTCCCTGAAAGGTAAATATTTGATTAAACACTTTGCTGTCCACTGTGAGAAGAGTGGTTTAGGATCGGTTCAGATTTGAGAGAAACTGCAGTTTACTTGTTGCAAAACATGTCTCCTTTGAACAAAACAGGTTTAATGTGTAGTCTTGCCTCTATGTTAAGTTCTCACAAATAACAAAAAAACTCTGTTGTTCCCTTTTCCCCCGTCCATTAGTGCAGCACAGTGGAGTCAGACACTGCTACACAGGCACAAGAAAGAACCTGTACATCGACAAGAACACGAAGGTCATCTGCCAAGGTTTCACGGGGAAGCAGGTTTGGACTGAAAACCTCTCGTTGTTTTTGCTTCACATCAGTTTAAGTTACTGCAATCTTGTTGTGAAATCTCAGGTTTTCCTTACTGCACACACAATTCCTCATTTTTGTATGTCAAAGACTTTCTGTATGAGTAAGATTACCAGAAGGACATTTTAAAAGTGCATCTCCATCAGCTGTAAAAATCTCATTCTTTATTTCTGCCTAAATTCAGTTTTGTTTTAATGGCACAAGTTATGTCAGTGTAGTTCAAGTTAATTTTATGTTTACAGCCTAATAAGTCTGTTGTGTCTTAGAGATTTGTCTCAGACCTTTTAGCATTAAAACCTTGGCTAAGATGAAGAAAAGCTCCTGCATTGTCCCAAGGAGAGCAGAATCCTTTATTACTCCTTAACAACCCAAACATAGTCCTTACTCTATTCTCTCAGGGCACATACTCATGTCAAAACAGAGAATCATAATTTCACTAACAATTTGAAAGTTGTTTAAAAGGTTTAAAATGGAATCAAATACTGTACTGTGCAAAAGCCTTGGTCTGCTGGTCATTTTGTTTTGTTTTGTTGGGAAAACGGAAAGTAAGTGCAGAGCTTTATTAAAACATGTGCAAACATTCAGGGAAAAATCAGGAATAGTTCTCCAGGCTTCTTGAAGGTTATTCAAAGCTGTTTTGAATGACCTTCTGATGTTAACTGCTTTTTGTTCTGTTCTTAATAGAGTTAAGGTCCAGACTCTGAGGATTTTCCTGTGTTCATAAGTCCAACACTTATGAATTGTTGGCAAGATTTCCAACACCACTGGCTGAAATGCAGCCCCAAACCATGACACAGCCTGCACCTGCCTTAAACCAAAAATTTCACACGTGGATTCATCACTCCATAGGACTCTTTTACATTTGACTTTCAATCCAATTCTTGTGTACCTGTGGGACATGACTTCCAGCGAGTCTATTTCTGATGAGGCATCAGTGATCAGTTGAGGATCAGCTGAAGGGCTGGTGCATGTCTTTCCTGGATTTTTTACATCCAGACTTTCGGATACTCTTCATATGCTGTAGAGCTTTAAGCTTTGCCATCACTACAATTTAAAACAGTTTTTTAAAAACCTTTTTTTTCAATGCTATGTAAACACAACGCTGGTTTGTCCCTTGAGCTTTGTTCATAGGTCAGTGTCAAGAACTGGGCTATAAATGAGTGAAAAAACATTCAGTGTCCAAAGAACAGCTTTGAAAGACCTTCAAAAAGCTCAGAGAAGTATTGTTCAAGAGCACCTTAAAAATACAAGAAAGCCTGGCTCCTTTGAAGTAAAGTACAAAGAAATAAGGGGTGGCTCAAGGCTTTGCGGCACTGTAATAATTTAAATAGTTAAAGTTAGCAAAATGTAAAAGTGTTTGGTAAAAAGTCCCTGATGCTAAGTTTGTGTAAATGCTGGAACACTTGATACTGCTGTGATTCTGCTGTTTGCTGTGGATTTTGTGGATTTGTTTCAGCCTTATAAATCAAGTTTGATCCTTTAATTTTTCCAGCTTATTCTTAAATAGAAAATAATTTTCATTTTTAATTTGACTTGTCTCCCCCCCTCCCCCCTCCCCCCAACAACTACCCTTTATCATGGTTTTAACCAAGCTTAACTCTGCTTGGCAGATTGTTGAGCCTTTGATTCATTTATTATTTTTTCCGTGCATGAAAAACCTTATGTGATTTGCTTTGAAAAGTGGCAGTGAAGGAGAATTACAATCTTCTTGGCAAGTGTGTTCAACAAGCCAGAAACGTGGACTTCACAGATTTATATTCCCCCCGCCCCGCGTCCTTCCTCACATTTCATTTTTCATCTTCCATTTTCTCTTCAACATAATAAAAGGTTGTTAAATATAGTTCTAGTGAACACTCTGGGTAATTAGAAAAGGATGAGAAATGAAGCAAGTGCTATTGAGTGCACATTGCCGTGTCTTCCTGGCTTGATAAGCAAGTCATTTTTCAAAATTATTGTACCAACATTTGCGATAATAATGACCGGCAAAAACAGCAAAGTTAGCAGGGTGAAGAACTATATTACAAATGGGCGGGAAAATGCTGATTCATAGCTTCTAATTCCTCTTAATAGGCTGGTTATAATTTTTACATTAAGGTCATTTATTTGCGCTTGTAGTTACGGTCTGTGCTGCTCCATCTACATTGTTTCAGCCTCTCGAGTGATAATTAACTGACTGCACGCAGATAGGATTCGTTCAGCAGAAAATCAGTTCGGTCTGAATTCATGAGCTCATTTTCTGCGAAGGTGCAACTGAGGTTCAGTTAAATTATTCTTTCACAGATCTACAAAATGCATTGTGATCCCTTAGTGTTACTGCGGCTGTATCCTGTTCATTGAAGTAAGTCTTAAAGCATGTGTACGGCACATATATTGTTTGCCAGTTGCTTTCAGCTCTTTATTGAAACTGTAGTTTGATCATGTGAAATATTCTAAATGTTCTGTTTACGTGTAGGCGTGGAAGTTAAAAGTGTCTTACTAAAGTTGCAGCATTCACAGACTGTTATAAACAGCCCATTTGTGTTTGCAGATCAAGTATTAGTGCATCATAATGTGTATACTCTTGAGATTTAACTATGCTTAACCCGATGCTTGAGCTAGGATGTCTGAGATTATCATATTTTACGCGTTTCTATGGGCAGGGTTGAAGAAAAGTGGTGAATCGCTTTCCTGCGTGTCTAGAATAAAATGCACAAACCTTGGCAGTGCAGCACGACATGTTCTCCGTGGCCCACATGGAAGTGACAGTGTGTGAAATATTTTGTAAACTAACTTTCTTGGGAGATATTTCACACTCGGCGCTGGCGACTATCCAACGCTGCTTTTGATTTGTTTTTCAAATGTTCTGCTAGGAGATTAAACTTAGCTTACATCATTACTTATTTGTCAAGATCATTTAGATTCCTTCTCATTGAATATATTTACCGGTGCCTTCACCCCCTGCTAGAATCCAGCCTAGTTTCTGTATTTATCCTTTTTCTCAGCAGCACCGGTGATTAATCTTGGATGGCATCATATTTCCTACTTCCACTCTGTCTGCAATGATATCTCAATGTTGGTGCAGTAGAAGTGGCTGTACCCATTTCATTACACATGTGTACACAAACTGATTGCGCTCTCTTCCTCTTCACTTGTAGGGGACGTTTCACAGTCAGCAGTCTCTCGACTATGGCTCCCAGTTAGTTGGAGGAGTTTCCCCTGGCAAGGGTGGCAAGACCCACCTTGGCCTGCCAGTTTTTAACTCTGTGAAGGAGGTGTGTGTGACTCCTTGTCTAATTGTGTTGTAATTGTGCTTATTGCTGTTGTAATTCTTTTTTAAAAACAAGAACTAAAATATGTAGTTTGTATTCTTCCTACTGTGATCCTTTGCAGATGGATTTTTGTAACGTAACATTAGGTGGCACTGTTTCATAACTTGAGAATGTCCCTCTTTTTTTTTTTTTTTTTTTTTGATGCAATGCCAATGCCTTTTATTCTTTGCTTCAGGCAAAGCAGGGCACAGGGGCAGACGCCTCTGTGATTTATGTACCTCCTCCATTCGCGGCAGCAGCCATCATTGAGGCCATTGACGCAGAGATACCTCTGGTGGTGTGCATCACTGAGGGCATCCCCCAGCAGGACATGGTTAAAGTCAAACATAAGCTTCTGCGCCAGAGCGCTACTCGCCTCATAGGCCCAAACTGCCCAGGAGTCATTAATGTAAGTGCATACATAAATACACAGCGGAGGACAAATATACTTACTTCTATTTCCTTTTTTTTTTTGTGAGTGGGGGTGGCTGAGAGGGTTGAAAGCCCAAATTCCTTCTCATGGACTCCCTGAGATTTAATGCATTAATAATAACAGTGATTTTTTTCCTTTTTAATATCATGGGAGTTTATCCAGTAGATAAAATGGAGAAAATGACAAATGACTGTCTTTTTAAAAATTGTTATTTATTATATTATTATTACTTATTGTTATAGAAGAAAAAGTTTAAAAACAGGTTTTTAAATTGTAAAAAATTACAATGAAGTAATGATGAACTGCAAATGTGAACTGCAAAAAACAATGTGTTTTGTTTTAGATATACACTGAAATATGTGGGTTTTATTTGTTTTCTCAGCCTGGGGAATGTAAGATTGGCATCATGCCAGGCCACATTCACAAGAAAGGAAGAATCGGTGAGTGGTGATGTGTCTAAGGTCACACAGGCAAAAGCTTTAAACATTAAGCATAATTGAATATAACTTTAAAATGCCAAAAGTTAATGTATTTAAGAATGTGTGAAATCTAGAGAGCTTACATGGTGTTGTATGCCCTCACTGGCTACTTTAAATGGGCACACCTTGCCAGTATCAGGTTGGACTCCCTTTCAACTTCAGAACCTTCTTAATTCTTCATGGCACAAATTTAACAAGATGCTAGAAACATTTCTTAGAGATTCGACTGCTGTAACAGAAGTCAAGACTTCTCAGACCAGTCAACCTTTTTTCCCCAGTCTTCTGTGGTCCAGTGCAAATTGTCACCACAGTTTCCTTTTTTCTGTTCATGAGTGGTATCTGCTGCTGCTGTAGCCCTTTTGCTTCAACGTTTGAAGAGTTGTGTAAGAGATACTCTTCTGCATACCTTGGTTGTAACGAGTGGTAATTTGAGTTACTGTTGCCTTCCTATTAACCTAAGGCAGTCTGGCCATTCTCCTCTGGCATCAACAAGGCATTTTCACCTGGAGACCTGCCTGTCATTGGATATTCTCTCTTTTTTTACACCATTCTTTGTAAGCCCTAAAGATGGGAATCCCAGCAGATCAACAGCTCTTTTTTTTTTTTTTTTTTTTTTTTTTTAATACTCAGATCAGTACATCAGGCTATTTAAAAACCATGGATCGCTCAGACACTTAAAATCACCTTTCTTTTCTCATTCTAATGACTGAGTTGCTGCCGTGTGATTGGCTCACTAGATATTTGTGCTAACCAGTGTTGGTCAAGTTACTTGAAAAAAGTAATCAGTAACTAATTACTGATTACTTCCCCCAAAAAGTAATCCCATTACTTTACTGATTACTTATTTTAAAAAGTAATTAATTACTTAGTTACTTAGTTAGTTTTTAAAAACACGATTTACAACCTGAAGAGGTGATAAAGCGATAGATCTTTCAGCCCAATTCTACTTTTTCTGCATAATCCATCATACAAAATGTAATCAAATGGAAAAGTCTCTTTTTTTAAACTTGTTTTATTAGTTTTAATCTTTTAACTTTATGCATCAAGCAAAAATGTAATTATCTGCAACATTCTCTGACTTGAATAAATTAGTTTAACATTTAAACCTATTTTCTGCACATTCCAGCACATAAAAGAAAATATTTTTTGTGTTTACACTCACTCTTTCAAATAGATGCAAGTAAAACACAGCAGAAAATAAATAAAGTCAAAGACTCAGCGGTCCTGTTGCTCTATTTTCACCTGTAAAGCAGGACTGGAGGTAGGCGGAGGTTTACCCTGGTACAGGTGTGCTGCGGTCAGTTGATGAATCTGCGAGTTTCTCTGTGAGTTTCCCATTACGTCGTTGCGCACTCGGTGCTCGCTTGGAAGTTTAGGGGGTTTTTTCGCTGTAAAAAGTTTTCTTCCTACGCACAACGGACGCTAATGTTTTTGTCACTTTTTATGGAATCAAACTCAAAGTAAGGTCAGTACTTCCACGTTTTAAACGCTGCACGCTCATACTCTCTCCCGCACTCGATATATGATCCATTGTTGATCTGCACACAGCTGTTGTCACGAACGTCGCACTCGCTTACGTCACTGTCATGAAACATTCTCGCAAAAAAATCACGGTTTTAGTAACGCAGTAACGCAGCGTTCCTATGGGAAAGTAACGGTAATCTAATTACCGATTTTGCAATAGTAATCCCTTACTTTACTCGTTACTGTAATCTGATTACTTTTTTCAAGTAACGCGTTATTGCCCATCTCTGGTGCTAACTAGTAGTTGAACAGGGACACTCAATAAAGGGGTCAAAATTCAAAATGAATAACACTCACCTGTTGGTTCAGGCTTCTCTAACCACAGTCATTAAATGGCTGAAGAAAAACACGCTGCCTTTCTTTCCAGGTTGAAATTTTTTTCCTTTTTTTTATTTTATTTTTAAACACAGCACTATTTAGATCTTACATCGAGCTCCTGCTGTTGACAGCTTGACGTGCAGCATGTGCTCCCGGCTAGTGAACCTTTACAGGAAGTCTGTTATATATGTAGTAAATCGCCTGCCATTTATTATTATATTTTTATTTTTTTACCGCAGCATAGAGGGAGCAGCTGTTATGATGGTGATCCGTTTTGTATTTTATGTCTTGGTGAAAAGATGTTGACAAAAAAATGGCAGCTGCATTTTATTTTATTATATCACCTTTGACCAATATTTCTTTTAATGATGTTTAACTGTAAGCAAAGAAACCTAAGAAGTTCTTTCTTTCAGGCATTGTTTCTAGATCGGGTACCCTGACATATGAAGCTGTGCATCAAACTACGCAAGTAGGCCTGGGCCAGTCACTCTGTGTTGGTAAGCTACCAATGACTTTTGGCATATTAAGTTTAAACTGAACACGCAGTGCTGTTGAATGCATTTTTATATCTGTGCAACATAAAACAAGCTTTTAACTGCTCGAAGTAGATGCCAGGGAGATTTTGTAGGCATGAACAGAGAGAATTTTATATTAGTATGTGCTGCATTTGGTTTGAAGACATGCTGGTCACTTATTACCAAGCACTCAACATCACATCCTTATATTTAATTTAAACCTCACTGTGAATGTTGGCAGGACCTTAGACGTGATAAGATATTAGACTTTCATCTTTAATAATTACTCCAGAGATTAAATTAAAAAAAAAAAAAAGAATATTTTACAGGACTCTGTAGAAATAGGAAGGTGAACTTGGAAGATCACCTTGCTCTAAAACTCATCAGATGCTAATACATTTCAGCAAATAGCTCAGACGTTTTCTAATAAAAAGGCACTTTTCTGATCAGTGCTCAGAATATTCCTCTCAGATCTGAGCATTAAAGGTGCTGCTATCTTTGAAGAGCCCTATTGAGATCGGACAGATCCATTGAGTGGCTCAGATGGATATAGAAACTTACTTTCAAAAGTCTTTGTCCTGAAAATCTTAAGGATAGTGTTTTTCATCTCACTCGCTCATCTATAGCCGTACATAAAATGTGATTGTGTACCATATATCTTAAATATATCCTTTTTTCTCTTAAATTCATGCTTCTTTTGTTTTTTTTTAGGTACATCTCAAAAAAGACAATACTAGCTTTTACACATTCTGTAAAATAATGACACATTTATTACAAATGTAGCTGGTAAATAAAAGCAGATAAAGGATTGCAGGTAATATCATATTTTCTGCATATCTCACATGTTTATGTGGGACTTTCCATTAACCCACCCATCTGTTTATTACCCTACTTTCTCTACAGTGTCTCATAGCCTTGTTTTAATAATTCATTGATTTACAGCATGGATTAACAACACATGCTGCTTGATAGCACAACCTGTGACATTTTCCCAAACTCTGTTTCCCGCTGTTTAAAAACCCAGTGTATTCATTCGTCAATTTTGTATCGCTCCCTATTGTTATTCACAGTATGAGCATCAGCATGTTTGCTTTCTAGGAGGCAGCTCAGAATATCTGTTTAGATTTTATTAGAACATCTTGACATTCAGTAACGACACAATCACATCCAGCTCTGTTACATCTTGGCAAAACATCAAAAGATTAACTGTTTTACAAAAACAAATTCTTTTGGCCAACTTGTGTGCCACCAGAAAATCCATATCAAAGAGCTACTTGGACTCTGGAATTAAATGAAAAACAACTTGGCTTCATCATTATTTAGACATTTTAATTATGGAGTGTCCTCTAGCCAGACTTCATAAAGCTAGTGCCGCAACAGTATTAAATATTGTAGAGTTCATTAAACGGAGTTTATTGGTGGGTCTGCTCGTGACTTCTGAAGTTTGAGTATGACCTAGGGGCTACAACAAATTACAGTTAATGCAATATTTAATATCACTGTCATCTTTGTTGCTGTTAATGTGGGTGCGCTTTGATTAGTATGCATGTAATTTTTTTTTTCTTGGTGTTGCCAGGTTTTCTAATGGTGCGAATATAAATTAAGAAGACATTGAGTCTGTGGAGATTTGTCTTGTGGATATTTGCCCATGCTTTTGTAGATCCTGATGGAAAGTATTGTTAAAAATGATTATTGCACCCTTGTGGTTTTCAAAAGCTTTGTAATTTTTGTTTCCTGGATATGAAACAAAAGACATTAAAGTACCACGCAGAGATGCAGATGATTTGGGACAATTGAGGTAAAACTGAAAAATGATTGAGAATGTTTGGTTTTTTTTTGACTCTGTCCAGTTGAACTTTTTTTTTTTTCTCCCCTAACAAAATGTCTCAGAAATGACTCTGCAGTTAATTTTATAGAGCTGTACAGCGTTTCCAGCTTATTGCTTTAGCTCTCTGTCACTGGTCAGCACTGGCATTGCAAGTAGTAGGACATTTAAAGGATCTGTGTCCAATGTTTATTTGTTGTGCAGAGTCAATTTTGCCCTGCTGAAATGCTAAACTAGAGCTTAAAAGTCACTTGATATACAGTATATTGTACATCATTTGCTAATCAAGGCACTGCTCAATGAAAATGAGACCAGATTTACAGGGAAATTAAATCAGTTAATATTAATTGTTGTGTGAAACAGTCCGGGCAAAGCATCCCCAGATTATCTTGGTAGTGGTTATCGGATGTTGTTGACGTGAAGCTGGCTTCCAGCGGCTGCTTATTTGATGCAGCCTGAACAGCCATGTGATCCTCCTTCACAGGCATTATCATTATCAAGTGTTTGCTTTGTCTCCTGCAAGGTATTGGCGGGGATCCATTTAATGGCACAAACTTCATAGACTGTCTGGAGGTGTTCCTGCAGGATCCCAAGACGGAGGGCATTATTCTTATTGGAGAAATTGGAGGAAATGCAGAGGAGAATGCAGCAGAGTACCTGAAACAGCACAACTCTGTAAGGAAATGACACACTGGACACCCATAATCTCACTTCACTCTCCTGCTAATATCCCCTCACACAGCGCTTCACCTTAACACATACATTTTTTATAAGAACAGATATATCCTTTTCTGAATTAGCTCTCAGTTATGCCCTTTCAAAATATGTCAGCTCAAGTGAAGACTGGAAGCCATCATATGAGCTATGAGCGTGATCGTATCTTCAGGCTGGCTTTCTTACTTCTCTGTGTCAGTGTGATTTGTGTGATCAAGATAAGCTGACAGATGGGATGAAGGTATGATTCACAGGACATGTTCTGAAATCAGCAGTGCTGATGAACAGTGAACATTTTGTGAGACCACATATGATAAAGAGTCGGGTGAGGATTGACTTGTGTATCCCAGTGGCTGTGAACTTGTATATATTTAAAAAATAATTTTTTGTTCGGGGTCTGAATACTTTTAGCCTGTTAATTTTTCCGTGTGCATGTGTTTGCTTCTGTGTCCACGTGCGCGCTTATGGTGCTCTCGAGCTAAGAAATGAATTTGATTTGCCCTCAGCTTCTCTAATGCATGCAAATCTCCTCCTGGCGTCTCAGGAGAATAACTTCTCACACTCTACAAATAAAGTACAAACACCCGCCACCCAATCACCCAGAGTGTTGACAGGAAGGGACAGTTCAAATGAAACACATGCAAGAAAAAGCCCAGCAGAGCGTGGGAGTAAGCTGCAGATCTCATGTTGAAAGTTAGTTGTGTAGAACATCGTACATAAAATGGCATTCTTTAACTGTAATAGTTGAAAAAGGGTAGAAGGATATCTGAAGACATTGTTTTTACTTTAACTCAACTTTTCTAGATTTGGATACATTCAAATTCAAGTCACTGATGCACTGCCAGCGGTGTGCTCCCATAAGTGAAAATGGCAGTGTCTGGAATAAGCAGTAGGCTACCTTAAAATAAAATGTTAATACACGTAAGTATGTTTTGCTTCTGTCAGTATCTTCTTGGTTTTAATCGCAGGGTGGAAAACTCCAAAACCTGGTCCAGTAAACTTTCAGTTTGATTTGAAACTTGGATTTATCTAAAATAAGGTCTAAGGTGAGTGGAGGGAAAAAGAACATATCAAATATTATTGTTTAGTGTCAAGCACATTATAAAACAGGCAATGTGCGTCATCAGGGTAGCGTAGGTGTGATTTGATTAAATTTGATTGACAGCAGTGATATAAGCGATCAACCCACCTTATGTCTTGTTCCAAACGAAATCCCACATTTAAGCATTAATCTTACACATCTCTCTAATGGTCATTGTTTGATATTCTGGTATTTGGTTTGATCTCCTCTGATAGATTTGTGATTTTTCAAAAAGGCTCTTATTTTTATTAATCTTATTTTGGATTTGAACACAGAGCTGGCATAGTCTTTGGATTTCCATCTTTTAGTATCAACGGTGCCTTGCCATCACCTTCTACCAGCAGCTGTAGATATGCTCACTACCAGACCAACATGTCGTCACATAAACTATCAACTTCTGTGTAATTCAACAAACGCTCAAAGATTAAAACGATATGGCCGTCCCTAGAGCGCAGCACATGTAGCAGACTTCATAAATCATGGAGGTCATTCTTGTTTCTGTTTGTTTTTTTACAGTATAAATCGATCAGTTTTTTGTTTTTTTTATTTGCTAAAATTTCGACACACCAGCACCACCACAAATCTACTATTCTCTGGTCTTTTAGCGTGGTTACATCATCCACTCTCTTTTTATATAACCAGACCTCCGAACTGATTCGACATCTTTCAAAAACAGGTTCATACTCCATAATAACTGGGTTTTATTGAAGGGATGCGTTTTATTTTTAGCAAATTATTATTTTTCCCAGCTGAGCCTTGGCTGAACCTGGCACAACACAGCCAGTACAGGAAAGATTAAAATATCTCATGTGAAATAAACAGTTTTGTGCTGAGCTTTTTCAGTATGTATTCACAGAGGGCCACATTACTCATTTCAAGACGTTAAACCCAAAACTGTTTCTTAAATGCCCCGTTTCGCATTAGCTTGACAAATTGTGCCACATTGGACACGTTGTGTATTCAATGCCCATTGAAATTAAAGGTTGAGTGTCATGATTGATTTATGTTATGCAACATTTAATAAATTGATCTCCTGACGTGCGAACGACATATTAGACCAAAAGGGGAGAAAGTATTGATTTCAGTATCCATCAGTGTTACAGCTGAGTTACTGCACACTATTTTGTCTACCGCTGCTTTAATTCAGTGAAATGCAAGAAAACAAACTCATACTTCCCACTAGGTTCTGCTGTCAGATTTTATGATGTAGGGCATATGTCAGCATTAAGCCTTCATTGGTGTTGATGCCCTCTATTGCCAAGTAAAAAGTGGTTTTATAACATCACCTGTATCAGCGGTTTATCAATACAAGAGTCTCACAGGCTTTCTAACAGAAAAAGGCTTTCCACGCCATATTAAAATTTGGGTCATGCATGCCAAATACGTCATAGTATTTGGCACCTCGACTACTGTGGTGGGTATGTATAAATAAAATGTCCTCACCCCATCTCCACTGACCTTTTAAATAAACATTTTATTCTGTGAGGAAAAAAAAAAAACCCTGAAAATGAAGGAAGGCTGTAGTTTGGATGAAGTCTGAAGTTGAAGCGCTGGCACATGTTATTTACACCCCGCCCTCATCATGTTGGTGAGGCCACCTGCGTGTCCCAGTTTTACTTTTAAGCTTATGAAAACAATTCCTCAATTTAGAGCAGGGTATTTTGTGTTTATAGAACAAAGGCGTTTTCCAGTCATGTTGGCACAGAGGAGGTGTTAGAACGTTATATTATGCGATTGGTCTCATAATTAAGGTAATAAATCTGTACAGCTAACAGTGGAAGACAAAAGACGGGTAAAGGGATATTGTAATATGACACCCTTCCCTGTATGAGTTGTTACTTGGAGCCCGGGGAAGCAGGGATTAATGGAGTAATTAAACCTCTTGCGTTTGAGTTAGATTTAAGACTTGATCCACACGAGGTTGGTTTGTTTATTTAGAACGTGATTTGACTCCTGAATACTGAATGGGCTGTTTGTGCTAATTTGTTTTTATGCATACATTTTCGATGCATAGAGCAGATGCTTCCAACATATTTAGAGCACTTTAAAATGATGTTCCCTCCCTATTTTCATTTCCCTGTTAACTATTCAAGTGTTAATGCCTCATTAGTGGTGCATTTCTGAGCCAAGGTCCTCAGCATTTCCCCGGCTGGTATATGTCCTGTGAGTCTTAATTATCAGAAGTCATCTCTAGTATATATTAGTAGCTGCCATTTTGTTCCTGCCAGTGTCAGGTTTGAATCTGAAGCTGAAATGGCAGTTTGAAGTGTGTGTCTTTGAAGGACCTCACTATATTGCTGTAAAGGCTGTAAAGCATGCCACATTCACCCTCTGAAAGCAGCTCACCGGATGAGCCACAGCCTCTGTTGAAAGCACAGGACTAAGACTGCGTGCGTGCACTTGTGTTTGTTTGTGCGCTAGTTTAAATTTGTGCATGCGCACACGCACCAAGCAGTCCTCTGCAATTATGTTGTTATTCCTAAGTATGAAATATTAGCTGCTGTTCGTGTGTGTGTGTGCGCGCACACACACACACACACACACACACACACACAGTCCCCCTTGCTAGTTGTGTTATTGGTGAAGATGAAATATTAGCTCTCTTCACCTTGGAAATGATCTTAACTGTTGAATGTATCATCCATCAGTGAGAAAGCAGTATAGATGGGTGCTGAGCTAATCAGTGCCTACATGACTAATTACCATTTTAGAAATGAGATGATATGAAACGGCGGGAGCCTGAACCCCTATCTGGTCATACACCAACCCATGCAATTAAATGGCTTGATTGACCCTTTTGTTTTAATATTGCAGACTGAGACAGAGATGGCAGGTTAGACAAGCCTGTTATCATGGGATTCTCTAATAGGAGGACAAGGGGTGTTTCATTTCTAATGAATGAATAAAATGCAGGTGCAGAAAGAGGATTCAACTTTTCTCTTCTTGTGCTTTCTGATGCTATTTGCATCTGACACTTTCTCTTGAGCAGTTTCCCCTTTTCTGTGCATCTTCACCCCATTTTTATGTTCCGATTTTCCTTTTCCTCCTTTTCCAGGGTGATAATTCAAAGCCTGTGGTATCCTTCATCGCTGGTCTAACTGCTCCTCCTGGCCGTAGAATGGGCCATGCTGGTGCCATCATCGCTGGCGGAAAGGGTGGAGCCAAAGAGAAGATTGCAGCCCTCCAGTCAGCTGGAGTTGTAGTCAGCATGTCCCCTGCTCAGTTGGGCAGCACTATGTTCAAGGTGAGTCACTTGGACCAGTAAATATTCAAAGGATCAAAGATTAGTAATCATGAACAGTGATGGAAAGTACGGCTCCAATGTGTCAGTGGTTGATAACTGTCAGAAATGACTGCAGGCAACTTTAGATCAGTTGAGAACAGCAAGCTTTTTAGCTAGCAGTGCCATAAATAACAAATGCCCAGGTGGGTGTATTTGCATGGTTTTGTCATGGTGAAATTAAGCTTGATCCAGAGCTGGTATTTGTTAGAGTAACCCAATTTTGTCGCCTAAAATCAGAGTCTTGCTGAAAATGAAAGGTGAAATTACATTGTCATGTTTTTGTGGTTGTAGTCTTTAAGAAGTTAGTTTAACAGTGTTGTCTCTAAGTTGCAATAAAGGGCAAAAACCACATCAATAGTTTGCGCGCACGCACACACACACACACACACACACACACCTTCCAAACACGTGTATACACACATTATATATACAAACATTTCAAACCGAATTCTCTTGACTGTCTGGAGTTTTCTCTTTATCTATATCTCTATTTTTTAAATTGATCATGAATCCACATTTTAAACATTTTTCTACTGTTCTGTGTTTGCAAACTAGTTGGTTAATGAGAGTCTGTTTTAGAGAAAAAGCCATAGTTATTCTTTCTTTCTTTCTTTCTTTCTTTCTTTTTTAGAAAAAAATTATCTGTCCGCATCTATTATCATTATCAGTATTATTCAGATTAAAAACTTTAAATGAAATGTATGATGAGTTCATAAATTATGATTCAGTGCTATATATTAAACTGCTAAACCATTGATCAACAAGTTCTGCTTCATCCACCTACAGCAGTAAAATGCTCAGGGAGTCCAGTGACGTACATTAACTTTTGCAAAAGGTTTATTTTGTGTAAGGAGCACTTTTTTCTTTTTTCTTTTTTTTTTTTTTTTTTTTAAACCTAAATTCAGTAAGATTCTTATAAGAAAAAAAAAAAAACTAGGGCTGCCAACGTTAACGTGTTAACGCCGTCATCGGGATTAAAATTTTTGGAGCGCATCTGGACCGCAGAACGGACAAACTTTGAATAAACTGCCCAAAATGCGTTGGCAGAGACATTCAGAGTCATTCTACGCTCCAGATGGGTTGATTGCGTTAAAAATTTTAATCTCGTTAATTGTGATGATGGCGTTTACCCGTTAGTGTTGACAGCCCTGAAAAAGAAAAAAAAAGTCTCTATAGTAAGGGATATAATTTTGATCCCTCCTGAATTTTTAAGTTTGGTCACATAAAGAAATTATTATTGTTATAGCTTTGTTTTAATGGAGGGAGACAGAAAATCACTGCAAAATTATTTTTAATAAATTTTGCTTGTCATTGATTGAAATAAGTATTTGATGTGACTTAGTAGTTGGTGGAGAAACCCTTGTTGGAAAGCACAGTGGTAAGATGCTTTCTAAGGTGATCACCAGGTTTGCAAGATTACAGGAGGGATTTTGGTTCACCCCTCTTTACTGACACTCTCTAAATGATACTTGGCAGCTTGAATCTTCACAGTATTTCAATAGGACTGAGGTCTGGAGACTGGATAGGTTCCTCCATGACTTTAATGTGCTTCTTTAGGCACTCCTTTGTTGGCGTCTTTGTTATATATGATTTGGGACATTGTCATACTGGAAAACCCACGACTAGGTATGTGTGTAATTAGTCGACTAGCTGACGTTTAATCTAATTGGTAAAATTGAATTGATGGCTTATGTCGGTAAACTGTCTTAAATGTTATGCAACAGTCTGTCACCAAATGGCGCATTGTTGATGAGAAAGCCATCAATCTGTTAATCTAGCTTTCTCCGAAAGGTGGATGGTCTCTCCCTGAGCGATAGGGTGAAGAGTTCAGTGCTTTGCGAGGGGTTCAGAGTACAACTGCTACTCCTCCACATCGAAGGGAGACGGCTGCTTCTTGGGTAAGGTTTTCCGGTCTGGGATATCCTACCGCGAGGAGGCCCTGGCTTAAACCAGTAGTCTTCTGCAGTCTTTTGACAGCTCTTTGGTCTCACCTGTGGTGGTGGAAAGGTTGGAATAGAAGGAAGAGATTCTGTGAACAAGTGTGATTTCTAAACATACTGAATTGTGATCAGGGGTATCTGTAATTCATTGGCATGTGTCCCCATGAGGCACACAAACTGCAATCCGTTGCTTTGGGAATTCTGGCTGGGTTTTAAATACTTTACCTACATACTGTACATGCATACATATATACAAATCTATTTGAATTTCATTGAGTGAAAAATGCATTTTTTTTTAGTTGTTCTCTCTCAAACAAAACTGCCACAAAAATTAGAGACTATTAATGTCATGGGCGAAGTTACAAATTCAGCAGGTGATCCAATAAATAATTAATCCCCCCCATGTGTCTGTGTGTGGATCAGAGCTGATTGATAGTTAAATTTAACAGTATCGCATGATATGAAAATACTTATTGCTGGAATATTTAGTCATTGGTGGGAACGGTGTTAAAAATGCTTCGCTTTAAACAGAAGCAAGCAGAATTCTTATTAATTTAACTATATCCCAAACAATTTATGTCACACTTATGTTTTTTCAGATACATGCAATTTAAAAATTAGGACAAGAAATGCATAGAAAGCAAAAAATTATGATATCTACCCCATGCATAAATATGTGGTTCATTGTTTAATGTAGAACTATAAAATATACTTGTTTGCATTTATTTTATTTTTAAAGTTTATGCAATGTATCAACTAATGAATAAACATATTTTAAGCATAATTACATGTAAGTGAAATTGTGATAATTCTTCTCTTTAGTTTGCAGACCAAAATATCTTGTGATCTTGGTCACTTGTATCTCTTATCACAGTTAATGTACTCATGTAAGGAGGTTTATTTAGTTATTTATCTCTTCTGAGTAGCAAAGGCTGAGATTGAACTTTTAATATGCTATAAAGAAAGGCAGAAGAGAAGGGCAGAAATTAATAAATGTGTGTTTACTGTGGCAGAGTTGCTGGCATTGCCTCTTTATTTCAGTTTATCTCTAGGGAAGAACTGTTAACAAGATGTATAAAAAGTGAAAGCATGTATTACACCCATTCATCATCTTATACTTTCATTACCACTGCTGGCACAACTGCACGCAGATATAGATTTACATGACTTTCTTTCCCAAAGTTTAATTCATAATCATTGCGTGTAATGATGAAAAACGTGCTGCGTGGTTGCTCATATTGCTGCACGTTGTGTTCATACATCTCTGTTAATCTCATTGACCGCCTTAATCGGAGTAATAACATGTAAGAGAAGAAAGTAGAAATAATGCTATCTCCGCAGGCAGGAACAACAACCGGGGAATTACTGTGTCAGCTGACCTGCATGAACCTGAACATCAGGAGTCCAAACGTGCATCTGCAGAAATCTATACATGCGTCATCAAATGCAATCAGATGTTATAACAGTATTTTGTGAGCTCGAGAAAACTTTGACATTTCAGAAGGGCCAAGGTTTCAGTAAAATCTCTAATTCCAAGTGTTAATAATAGTTTAACCTCTTAAACATCTTAATGGAACATGACTGCTTTTTGTTCCCACTCCAATCCTTGCACCATGTTCATCATAAGAATAATCAAGTTCAGACTGAGAGCTCACTTGTAAGTAGGACACAGTATACTAATAGTGCCTCCTTCTGTCATTCTGTGTGTAGCCATTTGAAAATTTAGTAAAAGTAAAAAAAATAATATTAATAATAAAATGCAGCAGAATGAGGAATATTTATTCCTCGGGTGTAACTTTGGTCCTTTGTTGTCTAATGCATGTTAGACAGGAAAATGAAACTGAACAAGGTGTACATCTTCAGCATCAAGCTGCACTAACGCACTGAATCAGCGGCTTTTTTTTTCTATCAGACGGGGGGTAACAGGATGAAGATTAGACAACGACCAGTTCATGGCTCATTTTTAACTAGATATAAAGTCATAGCCTTAAAAGATTTAAAGCCTGAAGTTTTCTCTTTTTTCCTGATATTTATTGTGGAATATTTTATTCATCTTTACAATTTGTTTGCTGCACCTTCTTTCCCACAGATCTCAGGATTGTGATCATCCTTTTAGTGTTTGTGCCATTTTTATTGTTTCAGCAGTGCTAGGACACCCTTTTTATTTCTTATTCAAGTTAACTAAAAACATTTTCTTTGCATGTACTGTATGTTTTTGTTACAGTACAACTTCTAAACTGTTGAATCTCCAAATAACATTAAACGCCCAAATTAAGGGGGAAAAGAAAATCTTATGTGCACCCCACTACAAAAAAAATCTTCAACAGAGCTGCATGGATGTGGTTTTTATCATGCAGTATTAGTTATAAGCAAACAACCTTACAAATGTCATGAGATTCCTTTGTTGCTGAACTATGTGTGTGACATCCATTTCAAAACAATCTCTGCCCACTGCAGACCAGCAAGAAATGCAAAAAATACAATAAGCTCCTGTAGGTTTCCACGTCCCACACAAAGCCAAAAATTAGTAGTAACACACTCGCAATGATAAACAAAGGCAAAATTTAGTTGCGCTGGGTGCAAGGAGAAGAAATCAGTAAACCTATATTTATCTGAGAACAACTTAATTTATATGCAAAGGAAGAATAATTATGACCTTTTACTTGTTTACAAAATCACAGTATTATCTTATCCTGCTGATAAAGCTGCAAAGGTTTATGGAGACACAAAAATATCGAATCTGGATTTTGTTTTTGTAATATATTTAAAAGTTAAAGCAGGCGTGCTGACCATATTTACAATGCCTGCTTTCTTCATGTATCCGCGCCCAAGTGTCACAGCTGTCATTGCTCGCTTGTAAAGGTTTTGCTTTTCTTTCACATTACATGTTCGTCTGCTCTCCCCAGTTTCAATCCAGGCGTGTTCTCACCTGTCGCTTTTGAGTGGCAACCTCTACTTTGCTCATTTTTACTCCCCCTCTTGCTCTTGACTTGTCAACCATTAGACGCTGTCTCACAAAGAAGGCTTCTTTTTTTCTTCTTCCTTTTTTTTTTCTCCTCCCCCTCCCTCACAGACGGCTCTGCTTTCTTACCTTAGTGCTATGATTCCTACCTTTGAGTTAGTGTCTGTTGACACGGACCAACAAAGCATCTGTCTGCTTGTCACAAACACCCCCTCTTGTCTTTCTTGCCACTCTTTCCAACCCATTACCCTTTTTTTGTGTCCTCTAATTTTTTTTATTTTTTTTATTTTTTTTAGCCAAAAGCCTAACCTCCTCCCCTCTTCTAATTGTACCTCATCTGTAAAGCACAAACTTGGTGAACAAGATCATGGCTCCCCAGTTCCCTCCTCCCACTCCATCTAATTGTTGCTTTAAAGAATGCGCTTGCGTTGGCTACCGAGCATTTTACATTATTCAAACACAAGCCTGTTTCCTCCTGAAGGTGGCAGTAGACCTTCAGGTATCCAGACGCCACAGAGGAATAGGCCGACATGTGCATGACTACTTGTGTGTTCTGTAGACCTGATAAATGACTTTTGCATTAAGTTACTTTCCTCCTGTGGAATGGAAAATTCTCTGGGAACGACGTATTCTATCATCCTATGATTTGTGTGATATTTCCCAAATTGAATATGTAAATAGCAACATCCTTTTTAATGGCTAACATAATGCTTTCTCATTTATAGTCACATGGTTGGACCGTGCTGATAAACAGAACAACCATAACCACGCATAAATCAGATTTTTGCAGATGGGTAGTCCCTATCAATCAGAGGAAGTGTGCTGTTTTAATGCTGGCAACTGGAACTTAGTGAGATGTGCGTGCTACATGATTTGCACTCTCCAGGAAAAAAAAACAAAAAAAAAAAAACAGGCACTCCACAGCTCTAGCCGCCTCTGTTTTCCCCCTTCAACAGCAGATCTGATACATGGGATCAAAACAGAGCTGAGTGAATTCTGCATGAATAAATCATTCACGTCTGTCTCACTTCATGTCACGTTGTTTCTTTTCTTCTTCCTCTGTGTTGTCCATCTCTGCAGGAGTTTGAGAAGAGGAAGATGTTGTAAATTGCGCAAGAAGGCAGCTGACCTCTTACCCCCTGCCTCGAAATTGAGATGAGCAGCCTGAGTCTGGAGGTGGATATGCCCCTACAGTGTCTGTAAACCCCGATTATTTCAACTACGATACGCACACGAAGTGTTTATATTGTAATTTCTGCCATGAACTCATACCTTGCACATAAATGGAAAGAATAAAACAGTGTTTTACTGGTATCCTAAAGAAACCATTGTACACTATGAAAAGCTTTATGGATGTTTTCCTTCTCCACACAATGTCGGCAGCTTACGGATCGACGCCACAGTGATCTGTTTCGTTCTGTTCTGCTGTTCCTGCTCTATGATGGATTTCATCACTAATTTCACTGGTTGCCCACCCGAATAACAAACATTTCTCATATCATTTTGTCAGCTGTGTCGCCTGTACTTTCACGTGGCATATGTAAGAAACAGATGTGGTCTCCTTGTAGAACGGCATTGCTGTCCCTAGATTTTTAGGCATCATTAAAGTAACTCGAGAAGTACAAATCATCACTTAAATGGGGATGCAGAAGGTGCAGGCAATGTGGTATAGATACAGAAACAACTGCCAGGTGAGCATTTATGACAAAAGTGCTTCTCTTGCAATGTTAATAAATCCCACTTCTGAAAACGCCTCATTTGACTGCCATTGTAAAGTCACTGCATCTGGTTTCAGTTTTGACTCATTCTTAAGGAGAAACGATGATTAGGCCAATTGATTATTTCGTTCAGAGATTAGAAGTCAAATTTACCACATTCAGTCATAAAGTCGAACACTAGTATTGACTAGTATCAGCTTGTCAGTGCCAATCTTTGAGGGAGAGCAGGAATTTCTGAGATTACAAAATAGACTAAGCTTTTGTTTCACCTTCCATTTTTACTCAACCTCTCTTTGTTGGAGCGTGAACTGCTCTGAGGTTTGTCGAGAGTCAGTACCACAAATATGTCCCTTGAATAAATTGTGAGCAAAGTGTCCTTTAAGTTCTTTGAAGCGTCATTTATCCTCAAGTCACTATTGAATGAAAGGACGTGAAGAGAGTGGAAGTCGTAATGTCACGTCTATCCAGGGATGGTCTCCACGAGTATCTGCAACTCAATGCAGTATCTAATGTAGCATTTCCTTTGTCAGTATTGAAAAATGAAGCCTGTCCTTGCGCTTGACTTTAAGACAACACAACACCCATAATCGTTAATCTAAAACCTTCAACAGATTTCTCTTCTCTCCGTTAGTTCGTGGGCACAACTCTTGCGTCGTGACATTTATCCACTGAACATCCAGAGGTTATGAGGAAAATTGTTGAGTGGAGGCATCTAAGCTGAAAAATATTAAATAAGTAAATAAAATGAACACTTAGCCAAGTGCACTGTGTGACATACTAATGAGGAACTTCAGTTCAGTGGTTGGATTTTTAGTTATTAGCATAACAAATTTCATTTGGGTTGTGTAATAGGTTTTCTTACCTCTGGAACAAAATGTAAAACTTTCATAATGCATGATTATTTTTGAGGCTGCCGTTTTTCCCAAGCTTTCTACAACAGTCGTGTGTGGTTTTTGAGTTTTATCGAGCCAAGGTAAAGTGAAGCTTTGCTCTGAATGCTAGTATTTTCTAAGACTGTATATTTGAGCAACATACAGCTTGTGTGAGCATTCACAGAAAACTTTCAGGTTTTTCTCTGATCAACACAAAGTCAACTTCCACAAAAAGTTGCAGGTTAAACCGACACCTCATTACTGAACACAAGGTGAGTGTGGAGCGGGTGAGAGAAAATGAAAGGGGAAGATAAGGTTACAGTTGGTTTTGTGCCCACAGAATCTATTTAAATTAACTCACTGGGAACAAAAGTGTGTAATGAAGCATATAAAGCCCTACACTGGACATCTTTACAGCCTATTCTTATCTGCTCCACAGCAGTCAGCCAAGGCAGATTATTATGTGTAAACATTGTTAACAATTACTTTTTAATCTGCATTAGTGAATTAACATAATGACTGACAGTGGCACAGAAAGCTTATTTGTTTAGAGGCTCAGAAGTTCCTTCTTGTACTTCTGCTGTGTTCTGCTTGTATGCAAGAACTAAATCGGGCCAAAGTTAACCCTTTAGTGCAGTTTAACTGCTCCGTCTTTAGGATTTACTCAACTTTATCACAAGTAACAGCAGGTTCAAAATTAAAATGAACTTACTTTGGAAGCTGGCTTGTTTTCATCTTGTTAGTCATACAAAGCCCTTAAGGTTAATTTCCTATGGAAGTTTTTCTAGTTTAGATGATAAACGTTGTTTACTATCTCCAGTCATACTCAGAAATTTGGACACAGCGGCGGCTGTGGCTCGGGAGGTAAAATGGATCTACTAATAACTAATCGAAAGATCAGTGAAGTATCTATGGGCAAGATATCGAAACCTAAGTTGTCCCCAATACATCCAGTGGAGTGTGAATTTGTGAATGTTAGATGAAAAACACATTGGCATTGAAAAATGTGCTTGTAGAGTGTGTGAGTGTGTGTGTGTGTGTTTGTAAATAAATGGGTGAAAGGCTTGTAGTATAAAAGCACTTTGAGTACTCAGAGTAGAAAAGCACTATATTAATTTTTTATAAAGCACCTTTCACAGACATGATCCCAATAATTGACATAATAAATCTATTGAAATTGGTTTGGAGTTCAGTGTGCTCGGTTCATTTTGAAAACATCTCGGGTCGTTTTTTGGGTTTCTGTTTAGTTATCGGTGGACGTTGCTTTTACAACATAACATGCAACCTTTGACTCCACTAACAAAGCGGCGTTGATGACAGCTGCATTTGATGTCATTCTTTGGGTGGAGTAGCTGGACGGCCTGAGCTGACAATTTATTCCCTCAGACCAAAGAGTTAACTTTATTCATAAAGCTATAAATGGCTGAGTCAAGTCCAGCAACAGACCTGCAGCAAAGTCCTCATTACCAAGAGAGTTCAGCTGACTTCAGCCGAGTCAATCGTCTGAGCTGAAGAAACAAGAATATTCCTCGGAGCAGGCAGCAGCCCTAATGAACTCAACAGGGTACTCTGCAAGTGCCCTTGTGCACGCTGTAACACCTTATAAGAGGAGAGGTTAGCAGCACCAAGGTGCCCAGCATGTAAATCAGTTATTTAATTAAACAGTTGCTAAAGGCACAGACCAGGTAAATCTTGTGTTGAGTTGTAAAGGCTTTTCCTTTAAAAGTATGCTCAGGGAAGCTAACCGGCAGTGTGTGTCGGGTCATTAACATTCCTATTGAAATGTATCTGTGGCATGAGCTGCTACCTGCCAATTAGGATAACAGTGCTTAAATACCAAAAAAGCTGTGCAATCTGGAAGCGGTGCAGGTGCAGGTTAGATTTGTTTTGTTTTGTAATTGCCCTGGTTTGTTGGCAGCGGTCTTCAATGAACTGCTAATCGGTTTAGTGTCACATATTGCTCCTTTCAGCCTGAAAGTGCCAGCGATCGTTATCAGATTGTTTTATTGATAACATTGAACGTACCTCCTGCAGTGTCAGGTTGGCGCAGTCTCCATTAAAGCATCGGAGAGCAGTAGTAGTATGGACCAGAAACGAAATCACGGGGCTTGGCAGTAGCAATTTGCATGAGGTGGTATTGTTTTAATAGAAGCACTAACTTGAGATTGCTTTGGGAATTGAGGGCAGGAATGAGGATAGAAGAGCGGATGTACAGGGATCTTGAAACAGAGCCCCATTCTTTCTTTCTTTTTTCTCCCCCAAGTCAGCAGCGGATTAGTTTCTTCTTCTGACAGAGGAAAGGCTTTATTTGTCTAGCTTATGAGGATATAAGGACAGAAAAACAATGTTTCATCTAGAGAGTGAACTGCAGATTTTTCTAAATAAACTCACATTTTTGGAGTTAGCTTTTAAATACTGTGCAAAAGTCACCCCATATTTTATAATATTTTCTTTTGAAAACAGGAATTTGGGTGTATACATGTATTGAAATATGCAAACATACATGGAAATGCAGTGCATGAGGGTACATAAGACAAAGATAGCTTTGCCGTACAACAAGCTTCTGCTGCTTCTTTTGGAGTCACCACAGTGGCCTCCTCAGAAGAAGACTCATGTCTTCTTGTCACACCAACCCTCTGAATGTCCTCCTTCACTGCATCCATGAATCTTGTCTGTGGTCTTCCTTTTTTCCTCCTAGATTGAATTTTCTTATTCAACATCCTTTTTTCAGTATAACCACAAACCTCCTCTATACAAGTCCAAACCACCTCAGCCTTGGCGCTCTAATTTTATCTCCAAAGATTTAAGCTGTCCTTCTGATAAACTCAGTATTTTGGTATGACCAGCATTATTTTTCAGAACAGGCTAAACTCTCTTAGGCAGCTTTCTTGTCATTTCTTTAAGGAGTCTTTGGGAATAGTTGTCCAGGCATCTTGAAGGACATTCAAAGCTCTTCCTTGGATGTTTCTGCCTTTTGTTCTGTTTTCTGTGAACATAATCCTACACTGCATTAGTAATGTTGAGGTCTGTGCTTTGTGGAGGCCAATCCATGACTGATTGTGTTCCATTATGTGCTTTTCTATCCAGGTATGTTTTTACTGATGGGATCAAGCTGTTGCCAATTTGATGCGTTCAGATGGTATTGCATGGTGGATCAAAATCTGCATTCATAACTCCATCAATCATTTGTATTTCTTTGTATGTTTACCTAAATAAATGGGAAGAAATTATGTTATTTCAACAAGGACAAGGACCTTAGGATACAATTTAGGTTCTCTGGTATGTCTATCCCTTCAGTGATGTGTCATTAAAAAAATAAAATAATAATAATTCTTAACCAACAAACAAAAAATAGCATTTTTCTAAAAATGGTCAGGTATGGGGACTGGCCTGAAAATGATCAAAGATGAAAATGTTCAAAGACAAACTTTGAAAGACCTACAGAAAAGTACTATTAAAGACCTCTTTAAAAAATATAAGAAAGTCTGGCCCTTGAAAGCAAATATACAGTAATATGGGGTGTACCCAATAATTGGCTCAGTTATATGTTTGTAAATTAATACATTAGCTCGATAACAATAAACAGTATTAACATCTTACTAACAGATTATAACTTAACTTATTAAATGACATTAGGCTCAATTTCTAAATCTTTTTGTTTCAAACTGTCCCACAGTTTCAACCTCACAGGAAAGAAAACATGAGGATTTGGGAAAAGGCTAAATTAATTTACAGCCAGGTCCACTGGTGAACACGTAATGACTGTAATGGTGAGCTCACATGCTGGGTTATCATGTCCAACCAGTCAGTGCCGTGGCTCATCAGCAGTCCTCCCAGTGGGAATGACCGCAGTGTGGGCTGATACTGAGAAGGGACTGGCTTTGATGTGCAGTGATACATTTTTATGATATCACCATGGGTGGCTTTTAATTTGCCTAAAGTGATGTTTGTTAAAAAAAAAATGGGAACAAGGCTGACACAAATAGGAATTCTAAAACACAGAATTAGATCTTGACAAGATCATTACAGTTCCTTTCACGTGTGTATTGGGAATAATTTAATGAATAATCTGCCTCCAACACAAGCCTATCTCATCATATTTTATTAATACAAACATTTTTTTTGGTCATTTCCTTCCTTCAATAGGCCAAAAAATCAGTAGCCTTTTAAAAAGCTGAATCATGTCGTTCAGCAGGCGAGATATTCCACTAAAAGTGAAATGGAGTTAGCAGAACTTACAAAGGGATGTCTAATGTAAGTTCCTCTGATCGTTAAATGCTTATTTGACTTTCAGTTTACATGCTGCTTTGTTTGTCTGCAGCCGCAGGATGGAGGGATCTCTTCATAAGTCATGATTTGCAGCTCCCGGTGATGCCTCAGGATGTGAGATGCTGCGGTAGTTGAGGTGCTTTATAAAGTTTATCATCTTTGAGCTTAGATATAACCCAAGCTTCACATAGATCCTAGGAACTTGTTGTTGAAATTCTGTTAGAAAACGCACATTATTATTGATTCGCATTTTATTCATAGCCAAGCTTGGGAATTCACCTGCTGCTGACTCCACAGTCACTCTGGGCCTTCATAAAAACAGCCCCGCACACGATAAAGGTATTGTAACTTCTATTTCACCAGAAGGATGACTGAACAGAGGATTACTATTAAGAGCTGTCTCAAACTGCATCGTTTCCCGATTGATGTATTGATCGCAGCCATTGTTTTCCTCACAGCACAGAGGTTAGTTTACCTGCGCTTTTGATAAGGAGAAGATGGAAGAATGCTGTATTTTGCCGCATAATGGCTTCCTAACAGCCTGGAGTCTCATCAGAAAGGCAGTGATCTCCTCTGGCAGCTCATTCAGTCCCTTATAGCACAATGCTGCGGAGTACCTCCTCAAGCTGCCTATCCATCATACCCCAAGAAAACACACCAGATCAAGTAATGTTAGCCGTAACACAGTTTAAGCTTTTCTCTGTGTTGTGCTTTTATTAAATTTAGTGCCAGTGCAGAGAGTCTCTGTGGACAAGTTGATAGCTAGACAAAAGTCCAAGAGGAAACGGCTACTGTATAACAACACTTTGGAAAAGGTGGAGAGAGAATCTCCTGTGATTTAAAGGTTACAGGTGTGATGCCTGAAAAGGGTAGAAAATGGGAGCAGGTTTCGTTGGACTATAGGGAGTCCGATACCACCCAAAATGCAGCTGTCTGGACTCGTCTTGTTTTTTTTCGTGTCTGTTTTTTAAGGGCAAGGAAAGTAAATACATATAGTGCTGTTTTTTTGATTGAGAAATATATATATATATATATATATATATATATATATATATATATATATTAGTGCTGTCAAAATTATCGCGTTAATTGTTAAGATCAACGCGAAATGTTTAATGCATTAAAAAAATTTAACGCTGATTTTGTTTTTTTTATTAATTTCCTGTAATCTAAGACCTTTAAATTCATGAGCACCTCTGGAGGAGGGGGCAACAGTGTGCTATGCTGGCGTTTGGCCTGACAGAAATGATTAGAAGAAGAAGAAGAAGTGACACCATGCTACTATCTAGCTAACACTAGCTAACACACGCAAGCATGGACGAGGGCGGACTTTTGGGTGGAAAGTTTCTCTTTAAGAAGTTGCCTGATGGCTTGTTGGACAAAACGAGAGTAAGATGCACAATTTGCAACGCTGAATTCAAGTACCACAGAAGCAGTTCATCACTGGCGTATCACCTGAGAGCAAAACACCCAACTGAATCCACCTCTACGGGACCTCGCCAGTCTACGCTTCAGGAGTATGGTGCTTGTGGACGAATAACAAAAAATGTGAGAGAAAAGGTAACCAATTCCTTGGTTGTTTGGATAGCTAAAAACTGCCGACCAGTTAGCATAGTAGAAGATGATGGACTGAGAGAAGTCATTCGTGCTGCATCAGGAGATGAGTGTTACAATCTGCCCTCGAGAGGAACCATTGTGTCGAGACTGCACACTTTGTATGGGGACCAGAGGGCTCAGCAGTCCAGCAAGCTTGTGCAAGTAAGGAATGTCGCTCTCACCGGAGACCACTGGACTTCGGTGAACAACGATAATTACTTAAAATATAAAGAATAAAAAAATGTAATTGGAGCCAGGCTATTAATAAAGTAATTGAGATTAATCGCAATTAATAACAGAAAATTGTGAGATTAGTTAGTTAATTTTTTTTAATCTATTGACAGCACTAATATACAAAAACACCCAGCACGCCCCTGCGGGCGGTTTATCCTTCAAGCTCGGGTCCTCTACCAGAGGCCTGGGAGCTTGAGGGTCCTGCGCAGTATCTTAGCTGTTCCCAGGACTGCGCTCTTCTGGACAGAGATCTCCGATGTTGTTCCCGGGATCTGCTGGAGCCACTCGCCTAGCTTGGGAGTCACCGCACCTAGTGCTCCGATTACCACGGGGACCACCATTACCTTCACCCTCCACATCCTCTCGAGCTCTTCTCTGAGCCCTTGGTATTTCTCCAGCTTCTCGTGTTCCTTCTTCCTGATACTGCTGTCATTCGGAACCGCTACATCGATCACTACGGCCGTCTTCTTCTGTTTGTCTACCACCACTATGTCCGGTTGGTTAGCCACCACCATTTTGTCCGTCTGTATCTGGAAGTCCCACAGGATCTTAGCTCGGTCATTCTTCACCACCCTTGGGGGCATCTCCCATTTTGACCTCGGGACTTCCAGGTTATACTCGGCACAGATGTTCCTGTACACTATGCCGGCCACTTGGTTATGGCGTTCCATGTATGCCTTGCCTGCTAGCATCTTGCACCCTGCTGTTATGTGCTGGATTGTCTCTGGGGCATCTTTACACAGCCTGCACCTGGGGTCTTGCCTGGTGTGATAGACCCCAGCCTCTATGGATCTTGTACTCAGAGCTTGTTCTTGTGCTGCCATGATTAGTGCCTCTGTGCTGTCTTTCAGTCCAGCTTTGTCCAGCCACTGGTAGGATTTCTGGATATCAGCCACCTCCTCTATCTGCCGGTGGTACATACCGCACTTGATGGTGACTTGTGCTATGGGCTTGGAGTTGGCCTCTAGTGTTGTACGCCACATCCCCATTGAGTTCCTGATGAAGGCTCTTAGGGTCCCATTGATCTTGTACAATTCTAGGCATTCCAGTATCCAGCTGTGGGGCATTGAGTCATAGGCCTTCTTGTAATCAATCCAGGCAGTGCACAGGTTGGTCAGTCTGGTCTTGCAGTCTCGGCTGATTGTTCTGTCTACCAGTAGCTGGTGTTTTGCGCCTCTGGTATTCTTGCCAATTCCTTTCTGTGTCCCGCTCATGTATTGACCCATGTGCCTGTTCATCTTAGCCGATATGATGCCTGACAGGAGCTTCCATGTAGTACTGAGGCAAGTTATTGGTCGGTAGTTGGAGGGGACCGGTCCCTTCTTGGGGTCCTTGGGGATCAGGACCGTCCGGCCTTCAGTTAGCCATTCCGGGTGTCTCTCGTTAACTAGCAGCTGGTTCATTTGTGCTGCCAGACGCTCGTGGAGTGCAGTCAGCTTCTTCAGCCAGTAGGCATGAACCATGTCGGGCCCTGGTGCTGTCCAACTCTTCATACTGGAGACTCTTTCTTGGATATCTGCCACTGTGATGGTTACTGGACCCTGTTCAGGGAGGTTGCTGTGGTCTGCCCTCAGATCCTCTAGCCACTGAGCATTGCCGTTATGGGTTGCATCCTTCTCCCATATGCTCTTCCAGTATTGCTCCGTCTCCAGCCTTGGTGGTGCTGTTCTCTTATTGTTCCCTTGCCACTGAGAGTACACCTTTGCTGGTTCTGTGGAGAACAGCTGGTTTATTCTCCTGCCTTCTATCTCTCTAGTGTACCTCCTCAAGCGGCTGGCCAAGGCTGTGAGTCTTTGCTTGGCAGTTTCCAAGGCCTCAGGTATGGACAGCTTGCTGTATTTCTTAGGCACCTTATTTGTCGCACCTTTCTGCAACTCCGTTAGTTGGCTAACCTCCCTCCGAGCTACTTGAGCAGCTGGATAGCGTAGTGGTTAGACTACACGCCTTTGGAACAGAGGATCGCAAGTTCGATTCCTGCCTGGGGCGTCTGTATCCAGTAAGGGTCCTAAGGCTAGACCCCCTATGCTAAGCGAGCCTACCGCAGACATGAGCGAGACAAATAAATATGAAGGCATGCCGGCTCGGACGTCGCCCGGATCAACAAGGTCCGCGTCAGGTGTTGAGGAACCAGGGCACCCTGACGAAAAGTGGGCTACTGGAACAAGAAGGCATCGGTGGGCAAGAGACGAAAACAGGGCGTTGTTGGAATGCTACTACGCAAGTAACCCCGGCGGAAGGGGCTACATGAATAGGATGAGGATGATTCTTCGATACCCAACATCCACAATGACGGCGAAACAACTAGTAGCTCAGTGTTCCAACATTCGAAAGAAGGGACTGCTGTCACAGTTAGAGATTGACGAGGTACAACACCAATGCTACGGCAAGGAGGAGTCAGGACGCCAGGTCAGGGGGGCGATATCATCACCCCCACCCGAGATTGGGTACATAGCCCCAAGTGCGATAGGAGAAGGATCGTTGAGTGCGAGAGGAACTGACCTGAAAAATAGGATCATGGCCAAGCTTGAAACCTCGATCCCCCGTAGCCGGTTACCAAGATTACGTGAAGTACCCTCAGAAGGTCTGCTAGATGATGTTAATGCAGCACTACGGGCAATACCTACAACCACGATTACCGACACTAACAAGCTGATCTACAATACGGCAGCAGTGATCAGTGAGATGCTTGGCTACACGTTGAACAGCGACAAGGGGCAGTACCCTCCATGGAGAAGGAGGCTAGAGGGCAAGATCAAAGTAGCACGGAGGGATATATATATATATATATATATATATATATATATATATATATATTAGGGGTGCAACGATACACAAAATTCACGGCTCGGTTCGGTTCGATACTTTGGTGTCACGGTTCGATATTTTTTCGATACAAAAAAATGTTCATGCATTTTTAATTTGTCATTTATTAAAATTATAAATTTATATTTTAACTCAAAAGTACAGTTTTTAAATTTAACCCTAACCCTTGTGCGTGTTTTTTATTTTGACAGCGAATGCGCACCTGCGGACCACTTATGTGCAGCCCTGGTTATTTAGCTCATCATATTGCAGCCACAGAAATTCTTTTGTCCATGAAACCATAAAGCTGCACTTTCTTTTTGCCTTATAGTCTGATTTGTCATAACTTCTCCGTTTTGTGGTAAGCTTTTCTTTGGCTGTCACTTCTTCACCCTGACCTGTCTTATTTGGCTCAGCAGAACTGAAATGTTTTTACACACTCACTCACATAAGCTCAGCGATTCTCTGCGCGATCAACCTCTCACATGTTTAAGCTTGCTGCGGGAGATTTCACTTGTCATGTTTGCATAGTAAGCTAACGATTAATAAGACGATGTCAGAGGAATTGGTGCACAAATTATCATCACTCACAGATCAGTGCTGTTGCTCTCTATACACAGTTCGCACGATTGCAAAGTGAAAGCAAAAAAACAAGCGCAAATTCAAACGCGATTTCAATATGTCACATATTGACAGTGGCTCACCGATGCCAATGACATAATTACCCAGCTACATTTCCGAAAGAATGCAAAAGCATTGACATATATTTTTCCTACAATAGCCCGACGGGCAGGGAAGAGATAGATTTTGGTAGCCCGACTGAAAAAATCGCTAGCTCCGGGACGTCGGGCTAGCGATATTGCAAGCCCTGTATCTGATTGAGGAATCACTCATCTTTGGAAAAGAGAGTTTATTACAGAGAAATGTCTCTTTCCAAAATAAAAGCTATACTATCCGCTTCTTCTGGGCTATATTCTCAGCAGCATAAGGAGAATCATGTGCTAACAGCTGTCTAAATGACTCGGCTAAAGTTAGTAGCATGCTTGCTTTTTTTTGTCTGCTTCCACTTGTCTTTGCACTACGATGATGTCGGCGTAAATGTGCAGTCATATTCGTTGTGTTCCCGCTAGTGCTTTCAGGTTAATCTCGTTGAAATGACCTTAACGCCACAACACGGCAAATCTCCGTTAACGAGCTACCGCCGATCACTCCGTGCATGGGGCTAGACGGCCAACACGTTAACGAGCTAACTGCGCTAACACACTAGTTCACACCAATGTAACTGAGCATTGCACGGCACATTCAACATACTGTTTTACTTTAGTCCATGACTCGCTTACCTTCAGGGTCATACGTCACATGAAAACCAAAATAATTCCAAACGCCAGATCTGAATAACGTTCAATTTGCCTGTTGCAAGGAGAGCTTAACTTCTGTCTCGCTAGCTTGCCCTGCGCTCTTCCTTCTGACTATGCTGTCTGTGTTGAGCGCTCAGTGGATCTGCGCTCGACAGTGCAGCCTAGGCGGAGTAGTCGAACACAGATTCACTGAGCGCTCAACACAGACAGCATCGTCAGAAGGAAAATTGATAAAATAAATTACAAATGTTGTATTGTTCGATACATATGCGTACCGAACCGAAAGCACTGTATTGAACGGTTCAATATCGATACGAATATCGTTGCACCCCTAATATATATATATATATATATATATATAATGTGTGTAAAAGAAAGCAGAATTGTTACCCTTTTGAAGCGTTCCCTTCATTTTCCTAAACAAAGCAAAATTACCTACTCCAAGGTGGTCCAACCCTCCCCGAAAGCCCTAAATTCACTGTGTGGAAATTGGTTTGTGGTCATTTGATTAACTGTAATATCATTTGGGAGTGTGGGAATACTTTGGACGACAAGACAATAACAACTCGTCTTAAGGTGCATCCTGCATCTTCACCTGGTCTTCAATCTGTTTTAACCTGAAATGTTTCAGGAATGTTTACAGCTTTAGAAAATGTACTTTACAGTTTTATTTTGTGCACCATTTTACAGTTTCTGAAGGTAATGTCATACTGCTCAGTTCTGTGTGTGCTCTTCAATGTGGGTAGTATGTTTGCTGTGCATTTACTCTAGATGACTTGCTTTCATGTTTTGTAATCCTATCCCATAGATGCTTGAAATCCTGAAAGTCCTGTCCTTGACCAGGTACCATTCCTTTACACAGAAGAAGTAAAAGATACTTTGTTTGAAAAAATAGGAGCTAGATTTTCCCTCTACCACCCCTCTTATAGAGTACTACTTGACAATAAATCAGCTTTGTTAGTTTATAAAATATCCTTCAGAACATGGTACTAAGGCATCCTCGTTTTTTCTTCAAACGTGGGTCTTTTGTGTTTGTGCTCGATGATACTCCACTTTAATGCACCTCTCTTTCCTTAAAGAAACACCTACTAACTTCAGGCAAATGATGGCACCAACACTTGACAAATAGCCAATAGCATTGCATGCAGGTGACAGACTGTTTGCCTCAGAGTCATTAGCTGAATGACACCAAGGACAAACAGTGACAGAGCTCCATGAAAAGCTCAAAAACCTGCCTACCAATAACAAATGTTTGTTTGATCCATTTGTACACAAAGACAGATGTGGCTCTACCGTCCTGAAGAGTTTGGTTACTTGCACAGCAAAATATCTTATCCCAGTCAGGCTTACATGCAGCATTACTGCTGGCTGGACTGCATTTTGAGACGAGGTTGAATGAATTTATGGATTGCATCAGAATTAGAGAATGTGGCTGTTGTGACTCTAACACCAGACAGCAGGTTTCTCGCTGTCTTTACCGACTTGTTGCAACCAGGTGTGTAAATTGATTCACACTATGCATGAAAACTCTTTGAATTTATTTATTTTGATGCGGGAGCTAGGAAATATGGAAGATGCTGGAACACCCTTTACAGGCCAGGGCCCACATAGCTACTCACCAACACAGGAAGAAGTGAGGACTGATTGGCTTCAAGCTCTGCAACCTGGCATATTTAAAGAAACCCTGTAGACCTCAGCAACACTTAGCTCTAAAAATACAACAAAACACAGGTGACTGTAACGGCAGTGAAGACCAGACTTGATTAGGGCTTCATGTGATGAAGTAAACACAGCACAATGCTGATGCTCAAAGGGAAAATTTCCACTCTGATTTCCTCTCAATCGGCTACCTTGGACAAACACAGCTAAGCAATTTACAGAGAGATTAAGGAAGTCGAAAAAGGATTAGAAAAAAGTGCAAGGCCTTACCAACTACGTGTGCAACTAAGAGCTGCACCTACAAAACTTTGCTATTCCATTTGTGCGACACAATTAGCATAGTAGTGTTATACAGGTGAAAAAGCAGTGATGAGCAGTTATAATAGCCGATCTATGCCCTTACGTGGTTCTGCAGATCACTGTGAAGTGCTGTTTGAGTGGTTTTCAACTTATCAGTTGGATTTGTGTTAGTAGTTAAACAGTGAAAGAACAAAATCTTGTGTGTCCTCATAATGACACAGGTCTGGGCAGAGATGGGTAGTAACGCGTTACTGTAATCCGATTACTTTTTCAAGTAACGAGTAAAGTAAGGGATTACTATTGCAAAAACGGTAATTAGATTACCGTTACTTTCCCGTCAGAACGCTGCGTTACTGCATTACTAAAACCGTGATTTTTTTTGCTAGAATGTCTCATGACAGTGACATAAGCGAGTGCGACGTTCGTGACAACAGCTGTGTGCAGATCAACAATGGATAATATATCGAGTGCGGGAGAGAGTATGAGCATGCAGCGTTTAAAGCGTGGAAGTACTGACCTTACTTTGAGTTTGATTCCATAAAAAGTGACAAAAACATTAGCGTCCGTTGTGCGTGGGAAGAAAACTTCTTTTTACAGCGAACAAAACCCCCAAACTTCCAAGAAAGCACAGAGTGCGCAACGACGTAATGGGAAATTCACAGAGAAACTTGCGGATTCTTCCACTGACCGCTGCGGCACACCTGCACCAGGGTAAACCTCCACCTACCCCGCTCCTGCTTTACAGGTGAAAATAGAGCAACACGACCGATAGTCTTTGACTATTTGAAAGACTGAGTGTAAACACACAAAAAAATTATTTTATGTGCTGGGATGTGCAGAAAATAGGTTTAAATATTAAACAAATTTCTTCCAGTCAGAGAATGTTGCATATAATTTAATTTTTGCTTGATGCATAAAGTTAAAAGATTAAAACTAATAAAACAAGTTTTAAAAGGGGACTTTTCCATTTGATTATTGATTGATTGATTGATTGAATCTTTATTTTGAACATGTTGAAAAAGTACAACAAAATAGAATTAAAAGACACAAATGAACAAAGCAAAACAAAAGGAAAACGAGCAACCACAACTCCAAATAACTTTCATGTTCAAAAAGGAGCAGGAAGAAGCATAAGCTTATTTAATCCCACCCCTTTTCCACTATCTAGTATCAATAGACTACAGAAATACCTCCTTGCAATTACATTATATGTCATGTGTATTTATTTATTTATTTATTTTTTAAATATATATACATATATGTTTCTATCTATCCATACATACGTATATACACATACGCACATATACACATTTTCAATAACCCCATTAACACCTCAAGGATACACAACCTACAAATACATATATATACCCATACCTGTGCTCTCAAATTTGAGAGCCAACATAGTACATAGACTTCACCACAGCCCTGCAAACTCACCAGTGTACCATGCAAGAAACTCTACCCAATTGCATAATACAATATTTCAATTGAAAGTTTGAATAATACAAAAGTAGTGTACATCAATTTCCTTTTGCAAGCCATTTCACAAAACTGTATTTCAGCAACACATCATGTCTAGATCAAATTTCTGGTTTTATAAAACAAACAAAAATCAAATCGAATTGCGACATTCCATCCATCCATCCATCCATCCATCCAAAAATGATTTAAATGTAGAGTTTTTAAAATTGCACTTGCTGAACAGCGCTCACCTTTGAGAATGATTTCTTACCCCTTTCTCCTGTTTTGTCGTTCTTACATCTTTCTCCATCTTTGTGTCCCACATTAATGTTTTCTGTCCCTGGAAATAAAGCATCTGTATGTTTAGTTACCAGTCTGCTACACACAGTTTGTGTGTCTGCTGATATTTGTTGAGGTGTTTGAAATGCTGCATTTGAAAGGAGCTGCCATTTCAAAAAATCCGTTACTCTGTTTATTGTGCTCACCCCTCTTTTGCAGCATCAGCTAGATGAGCAACTCCACAGTAACTGCAGCATGAACACATCACAGGGATGAGAAGAAACAAGCTGTGGGATGTTACTATTTTTGTATTCTTAAACATGTATGTCCATGCTATCATTAGAAGAAATGCCATGCTGCAGCACACAAGACAAGATCTCATTTAATAGCAATATGCATTAACCTCCATATCAGATTTAATTGCTCATTAACCAAAGGTGCTGGAATGACATTTTGGATCATTCCAGCCCAGCCCAATATAGACTGACTCACAGCTGTGCTGAAAATCACATAACCTTAGAACACCACTGAAGCATCTCTTTTTTTCGTTTAGTTACATTATACTGGGAAGGTCAGCTAAACATGCTTGCTCTTGCCCAGCTATGCCCTGCTTAACATTCATGGTACAGTCGCACACATTCACGCCTGGGAGCAACTCAGGCTAGTCTTCAACTATTGACCACTGAGCAGCTCCACTGGAGCAGCTTAACTTAGCTGTCTTATTCAAGGGCACTTGGATGAAAATAGTGACAAGCCCTTTGAGGCCTGACACGACCCTCACCTGTTTGCTTTCATGCTTTCTTTTAACATGGCTTCTTATAAATATACATAAAATAAAATTTCTTTACTCAAAGCACAGAAAACAAAATGATATTAATGCAATTTAAAGTTTTTGAAGAGGGTATACGCACCATTCTTGAAAGTTCTTGACCCTAAACGACTCTACATAGCTTCTCTCTCTGAAGCACGCCTGTTTATTTATCTTTTTTCCTTTGCTCTGCATATCTGCCATGTTTTTACTGTCCCTGAGGTTTTGAGCCAAATTTTTCACAACAGCAACTGCAATAATCATCTCTATGGTAACTCAGTGAAAATGCTTTGCTGCATTTGAAGCAGGACAACAAGCGAAAGCGGGAGGGAGGGGGGCAAGACAAGCTCGGGGCTTTTCATTTAATTTTCAGCTGTTTTCTAGTCATCAGTTATTCATCCATGTTTTAAGTCCATCACTCACACTCACTTAAGAATCCCAGATCACATCAAAAATGGAATCGGGTGAATGCCATTTTTCCTGCCAATCCTCCTCTATAAATAAAAAAGGAAAAAACAGAAAATCATGGTGTCTTGTCTGAAAGGGGAGACAGTGCTGCTTGTCTTGTAAGCCATTCTGTGTTTATCAATGGCAGTCTGAAGAAAAATGCATGTTCTCGGTTGAAGTAGATGTGCCGTCATATTTAAGGACAGCACATTAGCTTTATAAATATCTCACATTCATCATCAATCGTGCGCTTGTTCTCGTCAGCTTTACATTCTGGTCTGCTCTTGAGATATAGGGCTGTAAGTGGTTGTGCTGCAGTCACAGATGAATAATCTATGTGTCCACTAAATTCTGTTTTCATCCAGCTGGGAAATGAATACCAAACCAGCAGTGCTCAGCGAGGTGTGGGACTCAAATCCCTGGCTCTTTACTTTTATCTTTTGGTGCAAATATTTGTCTCATGAATTTCTCTGCCAACTGTTCCCAGAGATATTATATTCCCAAGATAGGACATAGGTTCTCCTCAACATTTATTCAAATCTTTATTATCAGTTCAAACCCTCCTTAAAGCGCTTAGCTCAGGGAGTATTGCATTCGTATGTTTGCTGTTGGAATATGTACACGGGGTTTTAGTGCTTCCTCGTGGTGTGAAATGTATTCATCTGCCAGGCTTCTAAGCAGGCTGATGCCTGTGTTACATGCTGTTTCAGCCTCTGAATGTATCGCTCTGCTAGGATTAATTAGTGCGGCAGGTCTGACTTAAAGGTCACAGCTTGGGGATCATTCAATAGAGCCATTGCTGCCTTGGGACACCTCTGGACAAATTAAATGAAAACGTGTGGATTGAGCAAAAGAGCAGGAATAAACCAAGTGTTTGCAATGTTTGTGTGTGCTAAAATGACTGAGGTTACCATGCACCATTACGAAAGGCTTAATTACATAGTGAATCAAAACTATAAGTAAGCATTGCAAGACTTTAGGTTCAGATTCAGTGCCGCAGGAAAAGAAATACTTAAACTATACAGGAAAAATAAAGGAAATGGATAACAGTGGCAGGAAATATGGGCTTATAGATGGCTGAAAAGATCAGCAATGCTAGCATATATATTTATGACTTTGCTCAATCTCAGAATCCAACTCCTATGAACGTAAATCAATCTTATCCTACCTGCAGATTCTGATCATTCATATGTAAATATCTTTTAATGGAGATAAGCATTTATTTAAGGTGATGCTTCTGTTCCAGTCAAGCTTGTTATCATTGACCGCAATGCATTTTTCCATATGTATTTGTCCTGGTCCTCCACAGCCTAATAGTATTTTCCTTGGATTTACAGGAGTTATGTACTCAAGAAGGTGCCAAATTCTTTTTCTTGTGACATAAAACTTCAGACTCTCTTGTGAATTATTCATCTATACAATACTATCCGCAAAGGTTTTGAGTCTTCTATTATTTCTTCATATTTTGCTTCGAAGGAGCCAGACTTTCTTATCAGTTTTCAAAGAGTTCTCTAGACTTTCTGAAGGTCTTTCAAAATTTTTCTTTGGACACTGGCTGCTTTTACACTCATTTCAGGCCAGTCCTTGGAGCTGAATTTTTGAGAGGATTTTTTGTTTGTTTGCTAAGCCACATATCACTCCACCTTTTGCATCTTCTTTAGCTGAATCTATGAATAATGCCAAAATTATCTCAGTTAGACAGGAACAAATAGCACTGATGCACCAACAATGTGATTGCCAAAGATGTACAAGTTACAAGTGGAGGACAAAGAAAGAAGTAGCAGGCTGGAAAAAAATCCAGAAAATCCAAATCTAGAAACCGAAAGACTTGACAGAGGGCACAAGACATGCATCTGGCTCTTCAGTTGACCCATCTACTGTTCACTGAAGCCTCATCAGAAATGGTCTCACTGGAAGAGTGGCTGTCAAGAAGCCATTTTGAAAAGCTCTGCCATGGTTTAAGGCTGTACCTCCAGATTTCAACTGACCACAGTGTAAAATCTAATTAGATCCCAGAACTTAAAAAAAGTTATGTAAACTTGTTGCCTTAAAAAACTAAGTACACCCTACTTAAGATGACTAAGTTAGGGCAACTTATTCACACTGTGAAAAACCTTTGATTGATAACGGCTTCATTTTTCAGCATGAGAATGATCCCAAACAAACTGCCAGTGTAGTAAAAGCATACTTGGATAGAAAAAATCAGTCATGGATTGGCCTCCTCAACATTATTGAAGCAGTGGAGGATCATCTTGACAGAGAACAGAACAAAAGGCAGGCAACACTCAAAGAAGAGCTTTGGATGTCCTTCGGGCAGCCTTTTTTCCTAACATCTTCATCTCTGGTGCAAGATCCACTGTGCATGTCTTCGGTGATTGCGTCCATCCACAGCTTCTTCTGTCTTCCTCGTGGTCGGCGGCCTCCAGGGTCAAGTCGAAGGGCTGTTCTTGACACTGAATTCTTCTCGCTCTCTGTGACGTGTCCATACCACCGTAGGCGCCCTTCCCTCATCTTCTTTTCGAGTGGGGCAACTCTGAAACGTTTTCGGACATCTTTGTTCATCACATGATCAAGGCGGGTTAAGCCCACCATCCACCTGAGCATCTTCATCTCCATGGTGTTGAGGATCTGCTCGTGTTTATTGGTGGCTGACCAGCATTGTGCTCCATAAAGGGCCACTGGCTGTATGACTGTCTTGTAGATCTTGGCTTTAAGGTGTTCCTCTTATTGCCCAGAGGATGCCCGATGCCAGGCGATATAGGGCAATGACATGCAAAGAATCAAACCTGGGTCTCACTGCATCTGCACCGATGGGATATCTGCTGGCAGGTTGTCCTGCAATATATTTATCTTTATCCAGCTGTAGACTAGAATGCTTTCAGCCTACTTAAGTCGTTATATAATTAACAGCTAGCCATGGGTGATAAAATCTGCTTCTTAGAGGTGTCATTTCCTGCAGCAAAAGAAGCATGCTTTTGTCTCTACACTTTTAACCAAGGATCGATGTTTCAGAAGAGTTCATATGGGCAATTTGACCTTGTTGTCATAGTAAACTGAAACTTTGTGAGGTGCCAGAACAAACAGCTCGACAGAAATTCAAATGAAAGGCAAATTTTATTTTCATTTCTCAGTTGTTCGACTTTGGAAGTTACCACAGTTGTTGTCATCTTTACCTGTGTCCTCTTTTTACACGACTTGCTATTCTTGTCAGAAATGCAGCTTTGTGCAAATCATTTCACGTTCATGGTGAAATACTGTAAATCATTATTATCATTTCTGCCTACTGCACAACTGAGGAACATAACTGAAGGCACTTATGATGGAGAAAATGTTAAGCTGCTCCCAATTCCCAAAGTGGATTATTATCTCTGCACCTTTTAACACCGACATCAAAAGATTACCCCTATTCCCCGAGGTAGACCTACTGGTCTCTGAGCTTTCTTTTCGACGTGTTTTCTCACAGTTTCCAGGGAGACAACAAACTTCTCTCCCGTGTAACAACAGGCTTGACCTAGTGTGACTTGCCAGGTGTTGAATTATTCAGATTTTTTTTCCTTTACTAAAATGTTGCATTTACACAACAAAAAGAAAACACAAGCACCATTTTGAAGCATGTTCGACAAAATTGGCTAATTAGGACGGCTGGCTACCACTCACACTGCGTTTTAATTTGCTTCTCACAGTGCAGAGGTTCTGTTTCACTTTACAGTTTGTTGGCTTCCAATGACTAAAACGCTGACGTTGGATAGGGACATTAATAAGAATATCACTTCTGCTACGCTGGGTGCCCACATCTAAATAATGACATTCAAATTGTACATACTGTGTTCTTCACAACACTCAGCTGGAGACTGAATCAATTTGAACTTAGTATAAAAGTGACTAGAGAGCAGTTGTCTGATTAGATAAGTACTGATACTGTATGTGCAACTGGACTTCGCTTAATGCATTGCTAACATTTGTTTTTTGTTATTTATTTATTTATTTTTGCTACTACTTACTACCTAACTTCCAATATGTTGACACGACGCATCCAGCACAGCATTGCCTCTTGTTCCCGTCCATGGAGAGGATAACAAGATGAAGAAGAATGTTGCAAACCGCATACAAAATGTCTGCTACTAAATAAATGACAGCCTGCCCTGGAAGTCACACGGAGATTCACACATACCAGAAGGCGCAAACCATTAGCAAAGTGTGAAATGGAATGATGAAGACTATTTAAAACCCTTTTTTCTTTGTTTTTTTTTATGAGGTTTAGAATTACAGTTTGGGGAAGCAAAAAAAAAAAAAAAAAAAATAAGGAGGCAGGAAAGAGGTTTGGGGTTGTGGGTGTGCAAGCAATGAGCATGAATTGTGAATGAGCAAGCGTCTGAGCTGAACACTTGCATAACAACTTAGCTGAGAGAAAAATACGGCTCGCTGAAACTGAAAGGGAAGTGCTGGGTGTTTTGAAGACATCTTGTTGTCTTGTTCGCATTAAAAGATGAGGACTTCTTTGCATGATTATGGCTCACGCATTAAGTTTTTCATAAATTATTGAATGGTTTTATGAAGCACCATCCTCTAAAGATACAGAAACATTTGAAATTTATGACATTTAGTCTTTTTTATGGTTTACAGGTGGTTACGGCCCTAATTAGGTAAACTGATTTAGCAGATTACCTGTTCTCAGAAGCCGCCTGGGGACGTCAGAACTAATGAAGTGCTGAGTGAAAAGCTGGAGTGTTGCTTCATGCAGACTTTATAATTCTTCTCACTAAACATTACAGGGAAATATTGCTCCCACTGTTTCCACTGATGCATACGGTTATTTCTTTCTGTAATACAAAACTGCTGATTTTATTATGCATTCTTGGAAAATAACACTTAGAAATGAACTGGTATTATAATGTCATATTAGATAAATGCATACACTGGAATATGTCAGTTTTTAGCAGCACAGTCTATGAATCTATGACATCATGTAAATTTCATGAAATATAGAGGAAGCTTCTTTCTTAATCTGCCTAATAACTGGGTTTACACTCCTTAACTGCACTGGGAATAAACCAGTGTTCTCAAAAGCTATGCTGGCTCTTCTTTGATCTGATGCATTTGATAGTATACAAAGTCCCGCATACAGTGCTGTTCAAAGCTTTTTAGACTTTAGATGTTTGGATTACAATCCACCAAGGAATACCATCAAGGAGACATCTGATTGGTCCCAGATTTATTATGCAGCACAACAATGGCACCAACTACACAAGCACACTCATAAAGAACCATCTGCAGCCATGGGAAGAACAAGAAGTCCTTCAACAGATTAGATTGTGGCTCTGTAGGGACCAAAGATCATCAAATCAGTCTGGGATTACATGAAGACACAGAAGCAGCTGAGGCCTCCTCAAATTCTCCAAGAAGCTTCAAATATCTCATGTACCATGAAAAATGTGTGCAAGTAAGAATTTTTAAAGGTACTGACGCTCTTCAAATCAAATATTAATCGGCTGTATTTTTTTCCTGTTTACGGCACTTTCGATGACTTGCCAAGAAAAAAAAATTATTCGTAATATTTTTTAAACGTCTACAAATAGTTACTTTTTTTGTATAGTGCAACACAACAGAGGGCGTCATGGCACTGATTTTAAATCATTACTTGCACATGTACATTTATTTATCAAGTCTTATCAGGTCAGTCTTGTCATGTGACAGGTCAATCATTATACTACTTCTGGTGGTTTCAAAATGATGAGCAGATATGCAAAAGATCATCCAGCATATTGAGTAAACTTGCTGTCATTGCCATAGCGAAGCTTCAGAGGCTCAACAACCTCGTGGATATCGGTGGCCCACATCTGTTATCAACGTCAGACCAGTAGAATCAAATGGTAACAATCAGGTACTGATGCAACAAAGGTTTAAATTGTTTATATTATTGGCTGTTTAAAGGGCTAAAACACTCAAATCCTAAATGGCCCATTTTACCTGACCCAGTTCTGCTGAGTTCCTCCTATATGACAGGACAAAATGTTCAATGTTGTCAGTGTTGTAAAACATTGACCATATTGGCTGAGATCAGAATCAGAAGAGACTTGACACTGTGCTTTAATTAAATGTAAGAACTAGGGATGGGTACCGGTATCCGGTGCTATTATGGCACCGGTTCTGACATAAACAGTAGTAACCAGACCAAAAAGCAGTGAACATTTCGGTGCTTTATTTCAGTGCTTTTTTTCCCTGAGATGTCATACACTTTGGATTCTAGCCAATCATTTTACCTTTGCAAGCATAGTAGGCGGGCCCAGGTATGCAAGTTCTCTTAGAGCAGAGCTACAGATTAAAAATGCCCAAGGCCAAGCGGTCAAAAGTCTGGCTGTACTTCACAGCAAAAGATACAAACTCAGTAGCCTGCAACAAGTGCTTTAAGCTGATACTGTGATAATGTCAAAGGAGGTAACATCTCGAATCTGATGAAACACCTAGCGACGTATAGCATTTTGTTAAAAGCCGAGAAATGCACTGTATTTGATAGCTTGCTGCGAGACCTCACATCGTGCACATCTACTGCGGGTGTGGTGCCTGTTATCGGACCCGGAGTTAGCAACATCCCCCAAAAACCCGAAGAGGAGAGTCCTGGCCCCTAGCCCTGCCAGTGTAGCAGAAATGATGACGGATGATGATGGCAGCAGCAGCCGTTCTTCTCTGTGTGAGTAGCTTAATGTTATTTGTGTGTAATTTACGTTGAGTACGCTAACCACGTTATTACATTAATGCATGTAAGGTGAACTAGCAAACACCGTCGTAGTTACATGCGGCTGTCTTCTTGTTTGATGGCAGATACTCCCTTCACCCTGGCCAAAAAAGCTAAAATGACCAAAGAAAGAGTGGGAAACAGTTAAACATGAGAGGTTTTTAGACAAAATTGGTGTTTTTTTCCATTGATTAAGCACTGCTTCCAGCCAAGAGTGATACCATATATGCCCTATAGCTGCAGAAAAGGCTAACATTGTTATCTTTTTACAAAAAACAGCTAAACATGAGAGGTTTTTGGACAAAGTTTATGTTCTTCATACTTTAAGCACCGGTTCAAGCACCGTTTAAGCACCGGCACTATTTCAAAAGTACCCATCCCTAGTAAGAACGCAGTGTTCTCACAGGAGTACTTTGGTGACTCAGCTGGACATGTGCATGGCCACTGTGACCAATCTCTAGCTCTATGTGCAGCAAGTTGTAGTGCACTGTGTATTCTGACACTTCTATCATATAGAGTATGAAGTACTATCTGGCCTGAGCTCCCCTCATGCAACAGCTAATCTTGGGTGACCATGACCCTATGAATCACCAGTTGTCTGGTGGACTGATTATGGTAAATTAGTTTTTTTTAGTAAGTGTGGAATTATGTGCCGATGTCGGCATTCCAGGAATACTCAAGATGATCTTTTCTTGCTCTGGTTCAGTCATCTAGTTATCAAAATTTGTTAGAAAATCTCTGATATTGTTAAGCTTATTCATTTTGCCTCCTTCCAGTAAATAGATTTCAAGAAATGACTGCTCGCTTGCTCTCTAACTATAAGTCCTTCACTTCAGTTGTGAGTACCACTAATTGTACCTGTGTATTTCTCAAAAGGACGACCCACTGGTTGCAAACTTCTTCCCAATTTTTCAACTTAGCCCTTAAAGCTCATCATGTGGTGAGGGACAGAAAGACTCCTTACAGTGCAACAGCTTATGGTATGATGAAGAAGAATAAATTATCTTGTGAAATGATTTGATCTGGAGGCTAAAATACCCACATTTCTTTTTCTTTTCTTTTCTTTTTGCTTTGCTTTTTTTTTTTAAGCTTTCTAAACTTAATCAACTAAGGACAATATCTGCAAAGGTAACTTGTGCCACAGTCACTGAAAAGTAAAGTAGGACGATCCTGTCTTTACTTTTACATGTGTTTTGACTGCATCTAATCAGTGTAAATACCTTCAAAAGAATTACAAAATAAAATATTAAGAACTCTGTGTCGCCTTCAGCATGCACTTTATATTGACTTTCCATTCCCTGCTTATTATTATACACAAAAGCTACCAATTATTCAGTAGCTTAGCCTCCTCTTCCTCCTTCTCTTCAGCTCCTTTTTCAGAGATTCATAAAAATATATTTATATGCTGAGCTAATATTAACAATATTGACCAGAGGTCACACAAGATTATCCGAAGCAGTTATATAATGAACTTGGCACACAATTTATGAGCCACATGATTGCATATGCTTCCAGCTGGGTTATTCAAGTTTGCCACGAAGCTTTAAATAAAATTGTGATGATCTAACGAATAAATTTTCATTCTGTTCCTGCTCTGTAGCTGGTAGAGCGTGTCCTCTTTTTTTCCCGTCACAAATAGACTTAAACTCCGCTTTTGTCTTGTCTGTTTTTCTTTACAAGCTTTGCCCTTTAACCGTTATGTAAGTGCTGCTAGAGAAATACTTGCTTTTAAATCATTTAGCACGTTTTGTGGATCAATGTTCTCCCATGTTTGAAAAAAAAACAACCCAATGTCTATTGGATTGATGTTTCCCAAACCAACACTCTGAGTAAATATATCTGCATTCATTGAGCTGCTCTGCTCAATCACACTGCAAGATAGCTTGCACCCAGAGGGAGATACTGGCAGACCCTGTAAGGCGTCTTGCTGACTGCTCAAGTGCCTTTATCTGTGCATTTCCTAATGGCTTTGCGTTTGCACCAACTTTAATGTAAAAAAAAAAGCGATCATTTTCAAAGTGATTTTTTCCCCTCATGACTTAATTAGTGACAATTACAGCACAGAAATGAATGTTTCCAAATTTGTCCTGACTCCTCTGTTATTCTTTTAGGTTTGCTTTGGCTGAAAACTTAATGAAAATGAATGGAGTTGTAGGAAACTTGATTGTAAATTTTTCTTTTTTTCATGGTATTGCATTTAAAAAAGGAGCCATGTTTCATGAGAGCTCAACTCTCACTGTTCAGACGACCTCTAGACATCGACTGTACATCCTTTGCCGTCACTAGACAAGTAATCAATAGGCCCTTGTGAGGACAAAAACAATCCCAGCAGACCTTTATAATGTATCCATACACTTGTTTAATTGCCCTGCTTTTTCCAAGGTGCCTGCCAAAAAAAAAAGGGGGTGCCATCTGCTTTAAATTAGTACTGGCCAGGAAGGAACCATTTGATAGTGTATTTAAATCAGTCAGACAGGACAAGGAAAGTAGCTCATTATGATTATGGTGATCCTGGGAATCAATCACCTCCCAGCAGATGTTTCCCCACCACCCAAAAAAAATCTTTTTGGTGCTGTCAGTCTTATCATCAATCAGCTTCCCAATATCAGCTAAAAACAAGAATAATTAGGAATGACTGTGAAATGTGGTATAAGAAGAAATAGACAACTTTTCTTTTTCGTGTTCCTTTCAACTGGCTCTCTAATCAGCGTTTCTCAAAAAGAAATCACTGTGAGCAAGCTCCTTTGTATCCAAAGTGCATTTGAAATGTGTTTTTTCAGTGACAGATTTACTCAGTGTGAATCTCGACTGTCATGGCCATTTGGTGTGTGTGTGTATGTGTGTGTGTGTGTGTGTGGCCAACCATGCATATGAATTTATGAAAAAGCACTGACAACGTTTCCGACTTTATACAACAACTTTATAATTCCTCTGCTGTTGGAAACTGACAGCAACGTCCTATCTACAAGGACAAAATAACAAAACAGCTCAGCAAATAATGCAATCCAGAACAGCAACAGCAAAAATAGTGGTCGCAAAGCTTGGGCAGCCAGTGCGGAGTATGTGAGGGCAATCAAATGCAATCAAGTACAACACTGTGAATGCCTTTGACCAGAGTCTGTCCAAAATTTGCCACTTGTGTGAGTCATTGATTCTCTAAACGAGCAGGCGTTTTAGTGTGGCCAGTGCCAGCTGTGTGGTACTGTCAGTTCTTCATCTGAAAAAGTGACAGCACCACAGTATGACACAGTTTAACCTTGCTTTACTGTTTGGATCAAATTTGACCCTTTGTGATATTTGACAGCAGTAAAAATAATATAAATGGATGTCAATTAGCTTGGATTTTGATTACTTTTTCTAAAGTTATGCAAAAAGAAAAGAATACATTTGTTACATCCATGTACAGGTACGGCACTTTTTTTTGTACATGGAGGTTGGTCAAATGTAACTTGTAACTATTCCGATTTTAGATCCACTGTTGTGGTTCTAATCAAGGGAGATTTGGGTGTTAGGGAATCTTTTCAAACGGAACTTGCAATATCTGTGTTTACTTTTTTGGCGACGGAGTTCAACGAGGACCTTGACACAGTCCTGCCATACTATCTCTGCTCCCACCGCATTTGCCAAAGCTCCCACAAAGACTGTCACCTGCTCGTCTTTGAAATAATAAAACAGTAATACAGCACATTAGTGATCATATGTGGTGCACATGAGAAATGAAGGTCACACAGAGGTCAGAGGGTGCCTTGACACCGACACGAGATCTGCACTCGAAAGCACAAAAATAACCAAATTTAAATCAATTTATTCTGAGCTGACTGACATTAAACAAACTAAGAGTAAAACACAGATCAAAAGATTATCAAGGCACTTGTCCTGACATTTCAGTGAGTGTGGGAAACACATGTGCAAATTCCACACATGCAATGTTTCGTACCACTGCTTTGACTGAGGTTTTCACATTTAATGTTAATAAGTTTTGAGGCCAAAAATTTAGTGATAATAGTTGTTTTTTTTTAAAAACGGATTAGTAGTTCAGAATTTGATATAAACACTTACTGTATTAGCCTGTCAAAAATGATCTGGACCACACTATCAAGGCATGAATAACCGGAGTAATATTAGGGTTCATCTGAGTTCCTTGTTGCCAACTTACCAATGCAACACCAATATTAACTCCCTTTTGCCTCAGTTTAGAGCTCCACAAACCATTACAGAAACAATGAACAATTTCATTGATATAGTCTTGACTCCGTTAGGTAGCGTTCTCAATCTGCTTCTTGGGAAGCAGCAAAAGGTTTATGAAAACATGTGCCCGCTGGCTTCAAAAATTATTCCGATGAAAGTAGGGAGACTGAACCCAAAGCCGTCTGGAAAAATCAAAACAACAAGATGAAAGACACTATACAGCTTTGTAGAGATGAGGGGAGTTGCTTGATTATTCTCTTTCATACACAAGTACTCATGTCATCCACTGTTGATTTAACAATATTGATTACAACCGCTTGAAATGTGTTGTTGATTTCAAGGCTACTTGTCAGCTGTCTCTGTTATTTTGTACACCCCCCATGGAGTCACACAGAGGTATATTCAGAGTGATTCATACACAAAAAGCCAACACTGCCTATTAAAAATACTGAACTCAAAATGTGTGACACAAGATTAAGGCACACAACAACAACAACAAAAAAAACAACAGAGTGCACAGACAAGCACACACTTACTCAAGGGCTTTGGATAAAACACATAAATAATAATAAAAAGCCTGGCAGAGGAGCTATGTTTTGAGCCTGCTCTTTAAAAAGATAAGATTTGGGGCACAGGTCATCTGGCACGCCGCTCTGCATTTTCAGGGCAGAGTGACTAAAAGCAGTTTCACCAGATTTTGATTCCATTCTTGGATCAACATAAATTCCCACGCCCATGATCACAGAAGTCTGGTGCTGATAAATCGTAAGCAAGTGAGAAACGCACTGTGGAGTCAGATCATTGTGTGCATTTTGGACCAGAAGTTCAGTCTTAAAGTAAATTCAGGAGGATTACAGAAAGCATGAAAGCCTAAAGCATACGTGATGTGTTCAGCACTTATGTTGTAGTCTGTGCTGCAGGCTCCTAGTGCACTGGGGGAGACCAGAAAGGATACATACAATTCAGTATGCTCATGATAGACGTCAAATGTAAAAAAAAAAAAACTAAGTGGGGAAAGTTTTCAGAGCCCCCTGTGCTTACTCCCATCATTGCAGTTAGTGAGCTTTTAAAGTAGATTAACACTATTGTTCCAACTTTATTACACTAGGGAGGAATTTCATATTCAGAGCCCTCAACATTTCATTGACTGCAGCGCGTCATCTTGTGATACACTAACAGTACAAGACTGTACTGTCTTTGGGGAAAGGTAAACTTCACTCTGTAGAATATGTGATCTACATGCCTCATGATTGACCCTGACAGGTGTTCTGTGGTCAATTCTTTGCTGCTACACTCTCAAAAAAAAACCAACTTCAAAAGTTCTTCTCACGCCAAGTTGGCGGAGCAACCCTTGATTGAAGTTGAAGGGTGAAGTAACACTCCCTTCTTTGGGGCTTCGAGGTATTTTTTCCATTCTGTGAGACAGGTAGCCTGGCGAAGGCGACTGATTTCTAAGGTACTGTAGCTATAATTACGTTACTGCCAAAGGAGGCTGTGTGGAGTGGAAGTCGTGCCTGAAGTCTGGTCATTCACTGACAGCTTGTGCCTTACTGTCCAATTCTATTGCTCTCAATTTAAAGTCTGATAATGTGGGCAAATGGAGAAAAAAAAATGAAGCATTTAACACTCTGCTAATCAATATCTATGAATATATATATCAATATCCGCTAATATGTGAAAGAGGTTTCTCCCCCAGTTCTGCAGCTAATGTTTTTCATCCCATTGTTTTTGTTTTCCTGCCAGCACCTCGATTTTTTTGGTTTAGTCTCTGGGCTCTCATCAGCCTCATTTCCATCTGCAGGACACAGATGTTTGCAGCTAATTGGAAACTACTGTACTACATTCACTCAGTACCAGGAACAACTCTTTAAAGCGCCATTATCAGTGTCTGGTAGATAGGAAGTTCACTAACAAATTTACCACAGTAACATTAAAAGGAGAATTGACACAGTTCTGTGTGGTGTTTACAAGTTATTTAACTCTCTATAAGTGACTATAAGTCAGTGTTTCAGATATCAGTACTTGGATTTTGTGAATAACAACCAATCAAAGCTGGCTTGCTTTCTTCATAGAAATTTCTACAAATGTGTCCTTCAAGTGAGATCCTGGCAACAAAGCGGCATGCATACTTTATGTTTTCTTATAAATTCATTATCGAATAAAGCCTTTGAGAAGCAGATGAAGCCGAAAGCAGTGAATAATAATAATATTCTTCGGGTTACTCAGACGATGGGAGATGCACCTACCTGTGTGACCTGTCACTGCTAAGCCTTTGAGCTTTCCTGTACAGCCTCATTGCATCCTCCTCATCAGAGCATTATCTAATATTGGTCCTTGAGGAGGAGACATCAAACAAATGTGGCTGATAATATTTTTATCTATTACATTCTCTGAATTGGTATTCCTCTGCAGTCACACCTTTTAGTGCCAGTTAAATTTGTAGCAAATACTGGAATTGCCCTCATAATTACATACAGTCAGTCGTGAGCTATTCTTAAGAACCGAAGCTGTGACATAGATTTCAACCAGATAGACACTCACTGTATAAAACCTCCTAAATTAAATGCACCGACTGTCTACATTACCACTACTACTTTGCTTTGTTATTACTCACACCATGCCCCATCGATCCCAAACAACAATAAAAATGATTGAGGAATGAACTGAAACTCAGCACACAAATTTCTTTTTTGTTTGTCATTTGTACATAAAAATAGCAATGGCATACTGATGCAGCAAAAACATCAACACACTGTGGTGTTCTACTTTTTTTTCCCCTGCTAATATATTCCAAGTTTTTACGAGCATTTAATCTTCATTAACCCCCTGTCTGTGCCCATTCTATGCGTGACTCTCCTGGAATAGTTCCCTCTCTGTCAGACCCGTTAAGCAGTTTCTTCCATAGTTATTTCCTTATAAAACGTTTTCTTGCGCTTTTAGATGGCTATTGTTTGTTGTCCTTTGGTATTAATTTAAAATAATGGCACTGTGAAGACCTCTGTGGACACTAAAGAGCGGTACTTCAGCTTAATTTCATTTGACTTGACATGCAGCAGACTAAACTAGTGATTAATTTATGATTTGGATCCAGTGCATCCTCTTTCATTTTTTTTAAAGTTTTTTTTGACCATCGTTTCCTGTTCTCTTCCCCTCTGTTGTTTTGTTTCTCTTGGCCGGCGACAGGGAGCACAGGTCTAAAGGTGAAAATGAACAACAATAGGTAAATATTTTGAAACAGAAAAACAGTCTGTTGTGTGTCCACTCTAAGGTGTTTTGGAACCCTACCACTCTACAGTGTTGAGTACGCATACAAGGTCAAAATGTGGTGCTGAACTTTCTGTGATTCTCACCTAAAAACAACAACAAAACAAAAGACCCCCCCCCCCCCCACCCACATTTTAGATTCTATTTTTTTAAAATTTAGCTGCAAAAGTAGAGGGACACATGCAAATATAGTGTGACAGGTCCTTACCTAGGGTGGCCCTGACCGGTCAAATACACTGCAACTTAAGAAAACACCAGCGAACAGAAAAACACTGCAAAAGCACAAAAAACACAATGGAAGTCAAACAAACCACAACAGAAGCAATAAAATAAAAATAAAATCTCACAAAACACAATGGAAGAATTGGAAAACACAATGGAAGACAAAATAACGTATTTCACTATGGGAATCGCCTTGGCATGACCAACTACAGAAGCTCCAATGACACCACGTCTGTCTATGACAGACCTGTCGAGCCGTGCTCAGGGCTCCGCCCCCTCATTCTACCATGGCCGACCAGCCCTCCTAACTATTTCCAAGCAGATTTCTTTCTGTGCCTAAGCAAGGAGGGAACTGTTGGTGAAACACCTCACTCTGTTATCAAAGAACCAGGGATTACGTTAAGTAACCCAACATTCTTTTTCTAACTTCGCTCGTTGTTTCACTATGGGAGATATGGCCCACTCCTGGATTGCGCTAGCTCCCGAAGCTACGCTCCTGTACTACTCCAGGGTCTCAGGTCGAACCTGAGGCAACAGAATCCAGCACTGCCTGAGCCAGGTGCAACATCAACATATGACTGTGCAACATCCAGCCGATAAAACCGGACAAACGTGTGTGGTATAGCCCAGCTTGCTGCCGCACATATATCCTTAGAGACAAAAGCTGGGTTAGGCCTCAGACGTGCTTTAGTGAGTCCCAGGGCCAGCTGTAGACAAGAAGGGTGAATAGACAGAACCTGTAATTCACTAACTCGCTTGGCTGTGGTTAGAGCCAACAGCAGAGCAGTTTTAAGAGAGAGAAACTTCAACCCCACTGCCCCGATAGGCTCAAAGGGGTGGTGGGAGAGGGCATCTAAAACGACTGACAGATCACATAAAGGGACCAGTGGTCTACAGACTGGGAGCGTTTGACGCGCCCCCCTCATGAAGTGACATAACAGAGGGTGCTGACCGGCAGGTTTATCACCAAACCCCACGTGACAGGCTGAAATAGCTGCTAAATAGACCTTTATGGTGGAAAAAGCTCTCCCTTTGTCTGGCAAGTCCTGAAGAAAACACAACAGCTCCACCAATGAACACTGGAAAGGGATTATCCGCTTTTCATTTACTGCTGTAAATGGAATGAGTGGACGAGGCTTTAGCATTCTGAATGGTTTCAATAAACTTCGAAGGCATGCCTGTAGCCTTCAAATTCCACCTTTCACGGGCCAGTCCAAGACAGCAACCTGGTCTGGATAAGGATGGCAGGGCTCTAGAGTGCGACCAATTTGGTCGCAAATGCGACCAAATTTTTCAGTGGTGCGACTAAAAATAAATATTTGGTCGCACAGGTGCGACCAACTGTTCCGGTAACAAAAAAAAAAATCTCTGTAACTCTCCGTGTGGTCAACAACAGACACACATTATGCCCCTATCGTGGACTAAACCAATCAGAGATAGTCAGGGGCGGGACCTCTCTGATTGGCCGTGGTCCAGTTGAAAGTGCAGGTGGAAGAGAGAGGTGAGTAGCTTGAATAAAGCGATATCAATTCATTAACGGATTCCACACAAAGACCTAAACACGGAGCGGACCCAACACATCAGAATCAGCTTCGTCTTTCTCGGCTTTCTCACCCGACGGCCTGAACACGGACACGCTGTCGGAGCTTAGCGATTCTTCGGGTCCGCGCTGTGTTTACGTCTTTTTGCGCTGATTCTGAGCTGCAGGTTTTGCCTCTCTCCAACCAAAATTCACCGAGCCTGCAGCAAAAGAAGCAGCAAACTGCGCTTCACATTTGATCAATGTCGTCATGAATTCCCTCTGACTTTTGCTGTTTTGCTTCCACCACGATAAAAATCACACTTCCTGCACAGCTCTCTCTCTCTCTGTACTTCAGGAACAGTTTCCCGTCTCAAATCTGTTTTCTGCATTATTCATTCGCTTATTACCCACCAGTCTAGCGTTGTTTACAGCGCTTTTTCTTTTTTCACTTAAATGACCTCGGACAAGAAAGCCTAATTTCTGCTGTTCAATACTGAAGAAATTTAAATTTCTTAAAATTATGCAAAATTGCAGAATATTTTTAAGGTTATCTGCTATAAAAAGCCAGACCAGGAAAATCTCCTTCATGTTTTCCTGTGTTTTATTCTCAGTTACTTTCACACAAAGGCATCTGCTGTGATTTTCACAATTCTGATGAAGTCTCATGTGTATCAGTACTGATAAATGATCAGAATTATAATATTTCTGACTGTCTGAGGCTAAATTGAATCAAATCAGGACTTTGAGAACCGGAATTGAATGGATTATAGAAATCAGTGATGATACTCAGCCCTAGTGAGCAGCCTAGGCCTGAGAGAAGTGGATGTACTGTAGCTGTGGGTAATAAGAAAAGATGAAAAGAACTATTGATAACTTTTTTGTTAAGTTAAGGCCTGATCTGTCTGAAATTCATAGCCAGTGCTCTGACACGGTGCCATCAATATTTGAATGCTGAAAAAGCACAGTGTATCCAGAAAACACATTATATGCTGCAGTAAATGCACTGCCCAAGTGTCCCCTCTCCCCACGGCCTTTCAGCAGTAAACAGGTCGTCAGAGGAGGCCAAGATGATGATTAAGTTTTTAACATTTTCTACAATATTGACAAAGCACTTTAAGCACAAGTTTGTTAGTTAATAATTTAGAAATTAATATTGTCTGTATGGACTTCCCCCCCAAAGAAAGTGCACATGTAAAACTGCGGTGTTAAGCGATGCGGTTGAAAAATTTGAGTGCGCCTAACTTTTGTGCCGGTACGCCTAAATTTTTAAAGTTAGGCGTACCGGTGCGCCCATGTCAAAAAGTTAGTCTAGAGCCCTGGATGGTATATTTCCCCATGCGCCTGAGACAGAAGGTCCCTGGGGATGGGGAGTGGCCATGGCTCGTCCACCAGAAGCTGGATTATTTCTGCTATCCAGTGTTTGGATGGCCACAGTGGAGCTATTAAAATCAGGCTGAGGGGAGGGAAAGGATACAGTAATGTGTTTGGCCATGGATGGGCCCTCGCATCCACGCCCAGTGGCGCATCTGCGTCTGACAGGGAGAAAAACTGTGGGCAATGTGTGCTTTCTTGCGAGGCAAAGAGATCTACGGCAACCCGGCCGTATCTCTGCCAAATCTGCTCCACCACCTGTGGGTGAAGCCTCCATTCTCCGAACAGTGGAGGTCCACCCCCCTGTTCAGAATTCCTGGCATGCGAGTTGCTTGAAGGGAGATGAGCCGTGTGCTTCTCCACACAATTATTTCCCTGGCTAACCTGTGTAGCTGCCGGGAACAGGTACCGCCCTGGGAGTTGATATAAGCAACTACCATGGAGTTGTCTGTTTTCACTAAAACATGTTGCCCCTGGAGATATGGCAGAAAATGCGGCTAGGAGCACCGCGCGGGGCTATAGCACATTTATGTGATTCAGAGCCTGTCTCTGTTACCAAATGCCATATCCTGCTCTGCCCATCATAATTGCACCCCAACGTGACAGAGATGCATCTGTGGTCAGTGTCACCCTGGGTGATACTGCCCCAAGAGGTACCCCTGCTGTTTTCCAGGTTGATTGTGAAACAGAGCACCGTGAGGTGATTCACTACCACCCCGGAATCTTTGATCGCCTGCTTGCACGATCGTGAGCTTATTAGATAATCGTCTATGTAAGAGAATACTCTGATGCGGCTGTTCCTTAACGGAGACAGCGCTGCCTCCACACATTTGCTGAACACCCTCGGGGCTAAGGATAGCCCGAATGGGATAGTTTGAAACTCGTACGCTACACTCTGATAAGTGAACCTGAGATATTTCCTGTGTGGAGAATAAATGGCGATGTGAAAATATGCGTCTGAGAGGTCGATTGTAATAAACCAATCGCCTGTGTGCAATGAGCGACAAAGTGTTTTGTGTGTGAGGATTCTGAATGTGTACTTTCTCAAATGCTTGTTTAACACATGCAGATCCAGAATAGGACGGAGCGATGTTCCGTCCTTTTTCGGGATGAGGAAATAGCGGGAGTAAAAGCCCTGCTGAGCTTCTTCGCTCGGCACTGCTCTGATCGCCTGTTTGTGTTACAGGGAGGATATTTCGTCCTCCAGCACATTTGCTGAATTGCCACTGGTCACTGAAGTTAACACTACGCTGAATCTTGGTGGTTTTACCGCAAACTGTAGTCTGTAACCATGGGAAAATGGTTGACAAGACCCAAGGATGAACTGCCCATGTGCGCCACCGCTTCAGTCGTGCTGCGAGAGGGCCCCTGAAGATGCGATAGTGTGATGTCCGGTGTTGGGCAAGTTACTTTGAAAAAGTAATTAATTATAGTTACTAGTTACTTCCTCAAAAAAGTAACTGAGTTAGTAACTGAGTTACAAGAATCTAAAAGTAATTAATTACTTGAAAAGTAACTATTGTATTACTTTAAAAAAATGTTTAACCCTCTGGGGTCCAGAGTGGGGTCAGGTGTTCTGCATTCAATGAGGTGCCACACAAATTATTTATGCCACTCCAAAAAAATAATTTCTGTCCACTATAAAGGAGAACATCACAGACCTGCAGGTCTGACAGCAGCAGGTGTATCACTCCTGTTTTCTACCTGGAGACAGCAGTCGCCTCTTTGTTCTGACACACAACACAAAACTGTCCACAATACTACACACTAACTACACAAGGCAACACATTAACTACACACTCCAAACACGCTAAACGTCACAAATCTCTCACATCTCAAAACTCGCTCTCTCTCTTTTTCTGCTGTCTTTCTTTCTCTCTCTCGCCATCACTCCTAAAACTCCCCCCTCTTCCTAAACAACCAAATGTCATGTTGCCATATCATTTTTGATTGGTTGACATGGTATATTTTTCCACCTACACGAATGGGCTGTTTTTTGTTTTTTTATTCTTTGCTCATAAGCAGAGAGTGCTTGCTAGCGCTGTCCTTAGACAGTAAACGTGACGAAACTATTGAGGAAAAAACACAGCGTAAATAGTGTTTATCATGAATGGTTTTATGTCGCCTGTCGACACAATTTAAAAACTGTTATATATCACCTTGTTACTTTGTCATCTTAAAATGGTCGTGTGATTACCACGACTACTATATTAATAATGGATTGCATTTATATAGCGCTTTTCAAGGCACCCAAAGCGCTTTACAATTCCACTATTCATTCACTCTCACATTCACACACTGGTGGAGGCAGCTACAGTTGTAGCCACAGCTGACCTGGTGCAGACTGACAGAAGCAAGGCTGCCATATCACGCCATCGGCCACTCTGGCCATCACCGGTAGGCGATAGGTGAAGTGTCTTGCCCAAGGACACAACGACCAGGACAGAGAGCCCAGGGATCGAACTGGCAACCTTCCGGTTACAGATGCGCTTCCCAACCCCCTGAACCACGGTCGCTCAGGGGGTCGCCCAGGCCAGCCAAACAGATGCCTGTCTTCCGGAAGGAGTTTGGGCTGTCCCCCTCGGGAAGAGCGTGAGCTCCCCACGCTGGGGACAAAGACAAATGGCAGTGATTTTCTTTTGTTTTTATTTTCAAACCGGGGGTATATTCTGCCCTTGACAAACTGCCTGGCTGCTGAAATGCATGTTTTATTTCCAGTGTTGGGTAAGTTACTTTAAAATAGTAACTTAGTTACATTACTAGTTACTTCTCTCAAAAGTAACTCAGTTACTTCAAGTTACTCGTTACTTTCAAAGTAACTAGTTACTAGGGAAAGTAACTTAGGTTTTACTCAGAATTCTCTTGTTAATGTGTTTCTTCCATAACTTTGCCAGTCTTCTAGCTTGCTTACTTGCCACAAGTGCACTGTGCCACCTACCAATAGAAAGGAAAAGATAATGTGCATATTTCCACGAGAGAAATCCCACGCCTGGACCGTCATTGACTGCTGCCATGATTCTAGCCTACGTCACAGCGTCATGTGCGCCTTTTACATCCAACACAAAAACTGCAGTCGTGGTGCTTTCGATTGTACTCAGAACTCGGAGGTGACACGGTGCCATTTGTCCACAAGTCCGTCTTCCCTGAACTGGAGGAGGAGACTGAGAGGGTGCTCCTGGTGAACTGGAAACTTCCGGAGACCCTGAACCTTGGAGTGATTTTGTTACCCCTTCTAACACCTTCCTTCTCTTTGGGGGAGAAGAGGAGAAGAGAGGGGTGACACAGAATGACGCAGGTTTGCTAGACTAGATTTACCCTTTTTAATTTTCACATTTATTTCCTATCTTATTCATAGCCTTTTCTTTTTTTCTTTAAGTCACGAGCAGTTGTCTAAGCATTTCACTGCATATCGTACTGTGTATGACTGTGTACGTGACAAATAAAATTTGAATTTGAATTTGACTGACCACTTCTTTTTTTCCCTCTCCGGGATGTGACGGCTTGTTCTTTGCAGCAGCTGCTGCGAAGGAATGCTTTCCCCAAGGTCTTTGGTTCTCTACCTTGGCCTGGCGGGCAGACTGCAGGCCTCCTGCTCCTCTCTGCATTCTGGCCCCGCTCTGTCTCCCTCTCACAGCTGCTGCTATCCGGTTGTTCAGTGATGACGCGACGAATCCTACTTCCGGGTCTAAAGTAGTCTGCGTTTAATATGGCTTTTGTGTTGTTAACATGTTTAATGTTATGTATTTTCTTCTATTTGATCTCAAAAAGCTCCTAAAACAGTCAGTGATCCCTGTTGACCTCCCTCTGCTTTTATTACCACTAATCATTTATTTAAGCTCAGTTTTTAAAACCTTAGGAAGTAACTACAGCCCAGCCCATGCAGCAGTATATGAATGACTAACCTCGTATTGTGGATGGATTATCTCAGTTGTTCTCCTGGCTGAAGTTTGGTCCTTTTACAGCATCCTGCCATGCGATTACATTTGTTCCTGACCACCGAGAACACTCACGTTAACTTTTATCGAGTGGAAAAAAAGTTATCTTGTTTATATTATGCTAACATAGCTGTGTCGCTAGCGGTCACGTAGCACATCATTATATACCAGCTAGCCCAACTTCAGTAACCCTACAAACATCACTGCTGTTTAGTTTTCTGTCTTCATTTATGCTGGAAGTGATAGCAGAGCTGTACGTTTTAATTTGTTTCCAAAACCCCGCAGTCAGGACATGCTATATTGTATTTAGATAGAAGCTAGAGAGCTAACTCCCTGCTAACTTCTAACTCCGTTAAATGTCATAAATTCCGTTTTCATGGATGCCTGGATGTTAAACTCAATTTTTACACCTGGTAGAGCAGAACGCTGATCATTTTATTAAAGATGAAATACTTTAGACAGTTTTTCAACTCTCAGTAATGCCATAGTGATCGTTTGATATATGGACCTGCAGCGGAGTTTAGACCCAGACACGGCTAGTGACGTCAGACTGAACAATCGGATTGCCACAAAGCCAGCTCTTGGCACCTGCTGGGGCTGAGGGTTAGGTTTTCTGGGTAAGCAGAGGTTGAATGCTTCTCCCTCCTGCTTTCTGCGGGTGCTTGTCTCTCTCATTCTATCCAGTGCTGGGCCAAAGAGACCCTTGGTAGGGTCACAGGCTGCATCCATGACCTCAGCCTTCTGAGCATCACCTAAGCTTGACAGGTTTAGCTACAAGGCTCTCTCACCCGAGACTGCAAGGGACATAACATGGCCACACCCTTGGACTGCTCCCCTGGAGGATCGAAGAATGAGATCATTAACCACACAGATTTAATCCCAGAGGGCTGGGTTTGGGGAACCTGAGTCAAGCTGACAGCCCATGTCTTCCAGAGCAGTGCAGCATATTTGTACATCCTTTGATAAATAGATGCCGTGAGGCGATCCATCTTGCTGGGCAAAGAAATGCTAGAAGAAGCTGAGATTGCCCTGCAGTTAGGGTGAAGGTGATACGCCACTGACAGCTGGGGGTTCGGTCATCCCCAGTTCACCCATCCCCTGGATCTCAAGCTTAGAGCAGCCCTTGGTCAGAATCTTGCTTTTAAAAGGGCTTGACCAATAGTGACTAATTTCTTTCACGAAGGCCGGGACTGCTGGCAGAAGCTGCTTCAATGGTGGCAAGGCTGGTGGGAGCCTCTTGCTGTCATACAGGTCCCGTTCTGCCCCTTTGGCATCCTGGGCGGCTGGCCATGGCATGCCTAGCTTGGTAGCAGCCCGTTTGCAGACCTCGTACAAATTGCTGTCCACCGGGGGTGCAACTTCAGCCCCACTTGGTGGCCTGGACTGCTGGGGAGGAAAGGTAGAGTCATCCTCCTCCTCATCCATGTCCTCTAGGTCGAGGAGGTCAGAGTTGGCATCGCCCTCCGTGTCCTCGCCACCCGGCTCACCCACGTTTTGATCGAGGAGGTCTTTGAACGATGGGGGCATGAGCGGGGACTCTTCTTTCATGTCCGCCCAGCTTGTGGAGGCTCGCGGATGACGGATATCACTTGTAGCAGTAGCGGCCGACAGGCAGATGTCCTGACTGTTCGTTACTGCTACTCTCAGCCTCCTTTCCAGGACTTTCTCTGGCATCAACATGCAGTGTGGGCATCCCTGAGGGTTCGCCAGTGAAGCCTGAGCATGCTTGGCACCCATACAGAAGACGCACTTTGGATGAGGTTCCCTGCCCGAGATGACCGCATGATGTGAGGCACGGGTGGGATACAGCCTCTTTGGCCTTCGGTTCCGACCATTTGGCAGGAGTAGGAGCCAAAGACATGGTTAGAGGAAAGGCGTGAGACTAGGCTACACCAGGCTCGTCGCGACACGTTAGCCTGTACGTAGCTAGGACTAGCAGCGGGGGTTAAATCCGAGCTAGTCACCACGGGAGTCAGCTCGTCGTGACACGTTAGCTGCACTCCACTAGCCAATATTGTTAGCAACTTAATGCTAACTGAACCCTTGGTCGACTACAAGCTAACGAGACACTAAAATGGTTTGTGGCCTGCTAACAAGTTAATGCTAGCCGGACACTGAAAGAACAGCTCGCCATAACGCGTTAGCCCGAGTTACACAACGTCCACCACCTCGATAACTAAAACCAGGAACCGCTGGAACAGCTCGCCTGATGCGATTGCTGTTCCACAATGTAGCTATAAGTACACTTCTTTCGTAGGACTTACTCAGCATGATCCAAACTGGAACCAGAAAAACTGTGTTTGGTGACATACTCCTACACGGGACACCTGAGAACTGTTAAGCAGCTAATCAAGTTAGCCCGGATGCGCTGAGGGAGCTCAAAGTAGTTTCTCACAGGACAAAAGCAAGAATGAGTTAGGAGGGACTGGTCGGCCATGTTAGAATGTGGGGGTGGAGCCCTGAGCGTGGCTCGACAGGTGTTGTAACTTTATGCAGTGTTGCTCCAACTGCCCGTGTAGCGTGGGTTGTGGTCAACAATAACTTTAGACCAAGCACAGAGGACTGAGACGAGGCTATGGTGGAGGTCCGGACTTTTACTCCATAAGCTCAGAACACATACAATAACACAGTACCACCTACTGGTGGGAGGTAGTAATAGCTGCTGCTTATTACAATATACCACATCCCTCTTTTCCGAGATAAAGATACTACCTCTTAACTCCAATATTTTGTAACATAAATGCACCTTTTAAATCGTAGGAACATTAACAATATTATATTCTTGAGACATTAAGTAGAGCACACCTCAGATTGCTTGTCACTTGAGCAATGCAAATACACATCAGTGTAGTGTTTTGAAACAGATGAACACATGACAGATTAGATAAGACATGTCAAAATGAACATATGAAACATGACATATTTTCTCTCTTCTCCAACAAGACAGTTATCTAGCTTGTACAGAACAACGCAGGTACAGGATAGAGTGACTTTAAGTTTCCCAATCACTTAGTCTCTATACCTGGCAGGGCGTATTATTGCTCGTCCACTGCGTGTGTAACATGTGGGTGTGTTGTCCATACTTGCAGGACTACAGTTTTGTGGGGTGTCATTTGCTGGTGGCTCCACTGGCTCTTGGGTGTGAATGGACAGTTCATCTGGGTCCATGGGTGTGTCCTTGAACAGACTTGGGTGTATTTTCCTCAGATGTCTCCTGTTCCTCCTGAGCACTTTACCATCTGGTGTTTGCACAGTGTAGGAGCGTGGTTCCTCTCGCCGATGAGTTACAACAGCTGGCTCCCAACCGCGCCTTGTTTGCATGTGCACAGTCTCGCCTGGGGTCAGAACAGGCAATGGTCTTGCGTGCTGATCATAGTGGCGTTTCCGCTTTGATTGCAACCTGCGCACTTTGTCGTGAATGTTCTGTGGGGTTGACTGCCTCAACACAGCACTGGTGCATGGCAGGGTGCTGCGCAGAACCCGTCCCATCAACATTTGTGCAGGTGACACACTAAGTCCTGTGACTGGAGTGTTCCTCAAAGACAACAGCACTAGATGTGGGTCTGTTCCAGTCCGTGCGGCTTTCTTAAGTGCATGTTTGACAGTCTTTATGGCTCGCTCCGCCATGCCATTCGAAGAAGGAAAGCCGGGACTGGAGAAAGTTAGCTTTATCTCCCAGGATGCTGCAAACGATCTCATCTCGTGGCTGGCGAATGGAACATGATCGCTCACTATCTCTTTGGGAATTCCGTGTCTTGCGAAGACTGATTTCATCTTCTGAATCACAGAGTGTGCCGTTTTGTCAGGTAAGTTAAGAACTTCTGGATATTTTGATAAATAATCCACTAACAAAAGATATGGATGATCGTTCAGTTCGAAGATGTCTGCTCCGATTTTCATCCATGGCAGCTCTGGAATCTGGTGTGGAATAAGCGGTTCAGCCTGGTTCTTTGGCTGCATTTGCTGGCATTGTTCACACTTTTCAAGCATGGTCTCTATGTCGCGTGACATGCCAGGCCAGTACAGCACTCTTCTTGCTTTGGCTTTTGTGCGCTGCAGGCCTTGGTGGGCAAGGTGCAGCTTCTCCAGGATCACACGCCTGAAGCTTTGGGGTATTACGATCTTGTCCCCGATCATAATAATGTCATCGTGGAAACTGATATCGTGTCTCATAGGCCAGTAGCTGTGGAGTGTTTTGTCTAAACTCTTCCTTCTGGGCGGCCATCCGTTGAAGTGTCTTTCGCGCACGGCTTGTAGTACGCTGTCTGCTGCCACTGCTTTTTTCAGGTCACACAATGTTTTCTCGCTCAATGCTGCTGTGGCCTCCAGAGCATACACAACTCTTTCATCATTTGCGTTTTCACTCACGTTTCCGTCGTCACTGGTAGTTGTGGCACGTGAGAGTGCATCGGCTATGAACATGTCTCTGCCGGGGGTGTATGTGACGGTGAGATCATATCTCTGTAGTTGCAGCAGCATTCCTTGTAGCCTCGCTGGTGCCTTGCATAGCGGTTTGCGCACTATCGCCTCCAGGGGTTTATGATCAGATTGCACTGTCACTGGTCTTCCATAGACATACTGGTGGAATCGTTTAGCGGCAAACACAATGGCTAGCAACTCTTTTTCTATTTGTGCATACCTTTTTTCTGTGTCTGTGAGTGCTCGTGACGCGTAACACACAGGTTGTCCGTCTTGTAATAGGCATGCGCCCAGCCCATCTTTTGAAGAATCGGCCTGCAGTGTTAGTGGTTTCTTGTGGTCATAAAATCTCAACACTGGAGCTTGTGTGAGCGTCGACTTGAGCGTCTGTAACGCTACTGTGTGATGTGGCTGCCACTGCCACACTGTGTCCTTCTTGAGTAGCTGTCTCAAAGGTGCTGTGAGCGATGCTTCATTTTGGATGTACTGTGCCAAAAACTTCGTCATTCCCAGCAGACGCTGAAGGCTTTGTTTGTCTTCTGGAGTCGGCATGTCGACAATAGCTTTGATCTTTGAAACATCTGCTTTCTGCCCTGCTGCCGTGATGATATGGCCCATGTATTTCACTGTGTCAACTTTGAACTGAATTTTGTCCTTGTTAAACTTCACGTTAGCTGCTCTTGCTTTCTCCATGACCTTCTGCAGGATTTCATCGTGTTCGTGCTCTGATGTAGCTGCAATTATCATATCATCTGCAATGATAAATACACCAGGAATGTTGCCGAAAGTCTCACAATTCTTTTGTTGAAAGACCTCGCTGGCTGATTTGATCCCGAATGGGAGTCGGAGGAAGCGATATCGGCCCCAAGGTGTATTGAAGGTACAGAGCTTTGATGACGGCTCGTCCAGCTTGATCTGCCAGTATCCATCTTTTTCATCCAATATGGTGAAGATGGATTTTCCTGCTAGCTTGCTGCGAACGTCCTCGTGTGTGGGAATGGAGTAGTGCTGGCGTTTAACTGCTTGGTTCAGATCACAAGGGTCCAAGCACACCCTTAGTGTTCCGTTCTTCTTCTGTGTGGCGACAAGACTGTTGACCCAATCTGTAGGCTCATTGACAGGCATTATGACATCTCTGTTTTGTAAGTCCTGTAGCGTCTTCTTCAGCGCATCCATTATGGAGAGTGGCACGTTCCTGCATGCGTGAATCACAGGTGTTGCATTTGGGTCAATATGTATGTGGTGAAGTCCAGGGAACTCACCTAAGCCTGTGAACACATCAGCGTACATCTCCACAAGTTCTTCCGAGGTAGAAGGTGGTTTAGCTGATTTCGGTACAGAGGATGTCATGGCAAGGGTCTCAACTCGTTGCACCAGATGGAGCTCTTCACAAGCTTGTCCACCTAGGATCGGTTTATCTGCGTGGCTTGATACAAGAAAGTCAAACACAGCCTTGTGCTTCCGTGCTTCACACTCAAGAGACACCACACCATCTGCACGTATGCGGGCTCCACCAAAAGCTATGAGTACAGTCTTTGTGGGCTGTAACCGAGGCATATCTGGTAACTCGTCATAAACTGATCTGGGGAGCACATTTGCGTCCGCACCTGTGTCTAGCTTGAAGGTGAGTGGTACGTCTCCGATTGTCACACTTTCATGCCATTTGCCAGTCTTGTGCTTGTCGCTGGATACCATGCCGATGTATAGTGAATTGCCATCAGTTTCAATGTTGTTAATAGTTTTTGTTTTCTTGAAGTGTCTACTCTTCTCTGCGCTAGCTCTGCACACTTTTGAGAAGTGGTTATTTTTCCCACACTTGTGACATGTTGCCCCATAGGCTGGACACTGTCGGAATGCGTGTTTGTTGCCGCATTTGTGACAAACTGTTTGTTTGTCGTTGCTCAGTTTGTTTTTACTGTGTCCTGATTTAATGTATCCTGGCATTTTTCTTAATGCGTCCACTGACGTGTCTTGGGCTGCAGTTATTGACTGCATGGCCTGAATCTGTGACTTGGCCACTTCTGCTGATCTACATATTTCTATCGTCTTGCGCAGTGTGAGGTCGTTGTCACGAAGCAATCTCTCTTTTAGTCTTGCGTCACTTATGCTGAACACCAATTTATCCCTGATCATGTCGTCCTCATTGATCCCAAATTCACAACTTTTACTTCTCTGACGGAGTTCCGTGACATATCTGTCCACTGTTATATCCGCCGACATTGGGTATGACCAGAACTTGTGGCGTTCATAAACAACGTTCTTTCGTGGACTACAGTATTCCTTAAACGTTTTCAAAATGTCCGCCATTGTCAGTGCGTCTCCGGTCGGGGTCACTGTGAGCGTGTTGTACACTTCAAGCGCTTCTTCGCCGATAGTGTGGAGAAGAATGGCTATTTTAACCTTTTCATCCTTCTCCAACGCACCCGTAGCAGTCATATACAGTCCGAATCTTTGTTCCCATCTGCGCCAGGTCTCAGATAAATTGCCTGTGAGCAGTAGCGGTGATGGTGGCTTGAATTGCTCCATGCCGTTAGCAATGGCTACTGTTAGCTAATCTACGGCTAGCTTACTCACGTCGCGGTCCCTGTTCACACGGTCTTGCCGACTTCTGACACCATGTTGTAACTTTATGCAGTGTTGCTCCAACTGCCCGTGTAGCGTGGGTTGTGGTCAACAATAACTTTAGACCAAGCACAGAGGACTGAGACGAGGCTATGGTGGAGGTCCGGACTTTTACTCCATAAGCTCAGAATACATACAATAACACAGTACCACCTACTGGTGGGAGGTAGTAATAGCTGCTGCTTATTACAATATACCACAACAGGTCTGTCATAGACAGACGTGGTGTCATTGGAACTTCCTTAGTTGGTCACGCCGAGGCAATTCCCATAGTGAAACACTGAGCGAAGTTAGAAAAAGAACCAAAACAAGTACTGCACTGAGGCAAAAAGAAAAGAAGCAGAGCATCGATCGGTTTTGTGAGGGGGAAAATATGTAAGGTAATGTGTGTTTTAATCACGATTCATCATTTATAACCCTGTAGATATATGTTAGCTTTGTTGATATTTGCATCAACTCTTTGTTGATGCAAATATCTATTCAGCCTATCACACTGCATATTTCATTTTATTTTCCCCATCATCAAACCAGCTACACTAGTGTTTGCTCTAACTTGTGAAGTTTGACTTTTTTCTCTTGTTTATATCATCATGGGGAGGTAACACATTTGTTTCTTCTCTGTAGGTTATCTCAGTTTGCATTGGTAGGCAGCTCCATTTGTTTGTTATTTTGGCCTTAGCTCACCCCAAGATTATTTCATACTGGTGTGTTTGTAAATCTGTTGAATAATAAATACAACATCCATTCTTTATTGAGAAGTTCTTTCTGTGGCTCTTTGGGACTTCCATCATACCCCAGATGCAACATTGGATGATGCCAGACGGGTTTTCTGAGTATTTCTAAGTATCAGTATCTAAGTATTGATTTTCCACGACTGTCTCTAGGGTTTACAAAGAATGGGCTGAAAAATCTAAACTATTGATTGAGTGGCAGTTGCTGCTAGAGGTCAGAGGAGAATGGCCAGACTGCTTTGAGCTGATAAGAAGACAACAGACACTTGAATAACCACTCATTACCAACTAGAGTCTACAGAAGAGCATCTCTGAAGGAACAACACATCAAACCTTGACGGAAGTTGGCTACATCACAAGAATAGTATTGCTGCTTGCTATGTTCATCCCTTCAAGCAGGATAACCCACCATGTCACAAAGCTCAAATGATCTCAAATTGGTTTCTTGAAATTACAAGTTCTCGTTACTCATATGGCCTCTACAGTCACCAGTTCTAGAGCACCTTTGGGATGGTGATAGTAGATTCTCTGCACTGATCCAACAGATTAGCAACAATCATGCTATCATGTTAATATGGACCACAATCTCTGAGGCATGTTTGAAGGTAGTTCTGAGGCAAGGGGTCCAAGGTGGCACAAACAAGGCGCACCTAAAAAACCTGGTATTAACTGCAGTGGAGTTCAGCAAGTGATAAACCACAAATAAGAAAAAATTAGAACTTATTTTCTGCTTTTTAATATGGGACTCAGCATAAGCAGTTATCCCAATGTTCATGGTAACCAGAGCATGACCCTATTATTCTTTTGCTTTAAACGCAAGGGTTAAAGTGGGTTACTGAAGGTGCTGGAACATTGGTAGGTTAATACATGTAATAATAATATTACTAATGAATTGGTTCATTTTTCACATCCTGCAGTCTGGCTTCGCTTCCAGTGATGGTGCAGTCAGTGCTCAGTAATAAGAAAATACAGACATCCAATGACCCACTTAAACCTTTACCAAATCCCTTTTCCTTCTCATCTGTGTGATGTGCTCATGAAGCAAATGTAAATGTTTCAGTTCATGTTGTGTTCATGTTTCATCTACCCAGATAATAAGTAAAAAGAAGTGAGCATAAATTGAGTAGTCTTTTTTTTAAATGGCAAGTAATTTCAAATACTAAACCCCACTTTAACCCATTTTTGTTTTAAATAGTTGTTAGAGGGTTAGGGTCACATATGAAGAGAATTAAACCAAACTTGATACCTGCTGTATGTTTCATTAAATTTAATTTACAGAGAATATTCAGGTGATATAATGACAGTATTAAAACAGTATTAGTATTGGAGACCGTTTTACAATAACACATAATTTAATTTGACACATTTAAAAACATCGCAGCTGTTTAATCACATCAAATAAGTTGCATGAAATCGACTAGCTATGTGGATGGTATATTTATTAGAGATGGCACGATACCACTTTTTTATGTCCGATACCGATACCGATATCATAAATTTGGATATCTGCCGATACCGATATGAATCCGATATAGTGTTTTTTAATCAACAAAACTGTTTTTTAAAATATCTTGCTGCATTTTGCAAGTCTGCAAGTTCATACTCAAGTTTAAAACAACAACTACACTAAAGCTATTCTGTTATACCTGTATACAAAAAAAATATTTCATAGTTCAGCAATACTGATCAATCTAATAAACTTAGACCTACACCATCCTCCCTATTCTGGTATTTTAAAGAGTACTTAGCATAAATATTAAGCAACCTAACTAATAGGGTTCCAACTCCCAGCAACAACAAAAATAAATAAATAAAAAATAGGGAACCACCCCTCACGCTCCACCTCATGATGCTTAATCGACGTAATCAACCTTAATTTGATGCAGTGTGAAAAAAAATGCACAGAAATCAATTATTTTTCAAGAAATATTAAATAGATTCAACATCTTTCTTCAACAAAATTGCAGACTGCACAGATGGTACCTTCCCAAAGTAAAAAGTACTATAGCTTACTAGGGTATATATTAGACTTAATAGTTACTATATACAGTAATTGACTTCTATTCATTTTACATCAAATTAAAACTTTGGGTGTCAGATAATTATTTATTAAAAGCTCGACATTTTAAATGAGAATAAGAAAGAAAAGTATGTCTTTGTGCCCCCTTTTCCCTGTTCATGCCCTATCGGCCCCCCTGGCTAAATTTTGCTAGATCCGCCCCTGCACAGTTACCAGCGTCAGCTACGTAGAAAAAGATCCTGGTGTAGAAAGAAATATTAAATAAATTCTAACAACAGCTTATCAAGCTTAAACGTTCTGCTGTTGTTCAGCCGCTGGTTTCCTCTTTCTGGTGCAAAGTGGGCCAAAAACAAACAAGACAGACGGACTCGCGACAGAAAAGCCGATCAGCTGATCATTTAAGCAGTTTCACCATTGAAGTAGCAGCAGGAGAGCGAGAGGCAGTCGCTTGTTAAGCTTAACGTGGGAATGCTTTACAAACATTCAGAGATGGACTTACACACTTGCTTTACTTCTCTCGGGGATAACTTTGTCGGAGATGAAATGCTGGGTTGCTAGCGAAGCTCCAAATGCTATCCAGACCACCGACATGTCCGGCATGCCACAGCTGCTCTATCACGTGATGCATACTGCTCCGACTGCTAACGTTCTGAGGTGAGTTACGGCGTGTTGCAAGTTTTGTGAGGTGCTTTCGTGATATTTAATGGATCGGATTACATTTTTTATTTTTCTCCGATATCCGATCCAGTAATTTAGGTCAGTATCGGACCGATACCGATACTTAATATCGGATCGGTCCATCTCTAATATTTATAAGACATTACCTCCAATTTTTTACTTCTGTGGATTTTTTTCAGGTGCATGTGGAACAGTAGTGTTTCCCAGTAATGAGCACATTTATTTCCCCTTTCTCTATTCGCCATAACCACAGAATAACAGATAAACCCTATTTTAAAACTGAAAGAAGGGATTTATCAGTGGTGGTAGTGGGTGGACGGTTGATATAAAAATTAGCAGCATGACTTGTTGTGACAGTAAAATGATTAAAAAGTGAGGAACTCTATTAACAGCTTGCAAAAGGGGTAAAATTATTAATCACAGATTCATAGCTCTAGAGTGCTAAATATATTCTAAACTAATAATAAGAAAATATAATAAATGGAAAAATGCACAGCTTCAGATATTGATTCAGTTGCCTTTGACTTTGGACATGCCTCTGACCTTCATCTTACTTTTGTTAGAGAATAAGAGCTATGTAACAATCACACTATCTTACATGTGCCTGTAACGTATCATAGCATAGGATGGTGCACAGGAGGCAATATCTCCCACTATTCTAGAAATGGCGTTTTTTCCCCTTCCTCTAGCAATTTATTTTCGCCCTTGTGGTTTGTGATCGCTTTGTTGTGGCTGCCACATGGCACAGCACTAAGTGTAGTAAGAGACTATTTCCATTCATTAAATTGCAAGACAGCATGCACATACAGAGAAGGGAGGCTATGAGACACTGTATGTGTGTGGTGCATTAGTGGTTAAAAGGAAAAAGTAAAAAAATATAGGGAGTGTGGGACACTTAAAGTAATATCACACTGCCCTTTTTAAAGGTTATTGTCAAAAGATAATAGCGTTGTAGCTAAATAATCAATCAGATGAAATGTGTGCAATCTAGAAAACCATTAAATCACAAAAAAATAAAGGTTTGATGAATAAAGCAGAAAAAAAACCCCAAACATTTTGGATTTATTGTCGATATATAAGGCCGATCATGTGGTTTTGTGAATAGAAGCAACTGCATCTTTAATCGAGCCCTTTAGTGGAGTCCCTTCTTGTTTGCAGTGGTGATGGACAGATTAATAGATGAGGTTAAGCACGAGTCTCTGTTAACTATGATGTTTGCAGATGATACTATGATCTGTAGTGAGAGTAGGGAGCGGGTCTAAGATAGCCTGGAGAGGTGGGGGTATGCTTGGGAGAGACGAAGAATGAAATTCAGTAGAAGCAAGACAAAATACGTGTGTGTATGTGAGAGTAAAGCAACTAGACTGGTGAGACAGAGGTAGTTAAGGTGGATGAGTTTAAGTAACTGGCACCAGTGTTGGTCAAGTTACTTGAAAATAGTAATAAGTTACTAATTACTTCTCCAAGAAAGTAATCCAGTTACTTCACTGATTACTTATTTTCAAAAGTAATTAGTTACTTTATAACTTAGTTACTTTTTAAAAACATGATACACAACCTGAATATGTTAATAAAGTAATAGACCTTTCAGCCCAATTCTATTTTTTCTGCATCATCCATCATATAAAACTGAATCTCTTTTTAAAACTTGTTTTATTAATTTCAATCTTTTAATTTTATGCACATTGCATCAAGCAAAAATGAAATTATATGCAACAGACTTTGACTTGAAGTAATTTGTTTAACATTTAAACCTATTTTCTGAATATTCCAGAATATAAACTATAATTATTTTTTGTGTTTACACTCACTCTTTCAAATAGATGAAAGTAAAACACAGCAAAAAATAACTAAAATCAAAGATTTAGCTGCACTAAGTCCTGTCACTCTTAAATCTGTTTTCACCTGTTTAGCAGAAGTGGAGCCGTCGGAGGTTTGCCTGGTGCCAAAGCGTTCATGTCAGTGGGGGGATCCGGGGGTTTCTCTGTGAATTTTACATTCCCGTCCCAGCACTCCATATTATCCATTGTTGATCTACATGCGTCTGTTGCTGTTGCACATGCTTACGTCATTGTCACGAGACACCCTCACAAACCAAATAATGGTTTAGTAATGCAGTAATGCAGCCTGCTTACGGGAAAGTAACAGTAATCTAATTACTATTTTGCAATAGTAAAAAAGTAATCAGATTACAGCAACACAATAGTTTTAATGCGACAAAGAAGACAAAGATATATATCCAGGGAAATGTGCATGCATACAAGAACATGTATAAATTATAGTGTAAAGTTACTGAACTTCAGGATAACTTCTCTCTGTGCAAGTCAGTCCTCGTATGTAAATGATCTGTTCCATATTAATGCGAGACTTTTCTTACCTGAGTCACTTCCTCCCTGCTGCCAGTCTCCTTTGCAATTAATTTAATTCCATTTGTGTTGAAGAAATGTTTGGGTATGGGACTGGAAACACAACAGTAGGGAGAGGCATCTTCTGACAACGACGCCTTTGAAGTTGGCGGTTCCTTTAAAATAATTATGAAAAGAAAGGAATGAAAACACTGCACATGCTGCTACATCTCAAAGACAATGCTCGGTGATCCTTATTCACGCATTTGCTGGAGGGTAATCAGTCTTCCTTTAATGTTTTTTAATGATATTTCAGTCAAGCAAAATCCCTTTGGTTGAATCAGAATCTCAAACTTAATAAATACTATATCTAGCTATTGTACCCTTTAAGACAGATGACTTACTTTATTGCTTTGCAACAGCATATCTTGACTCCCAAACTCCCAGCAGTTAATGTTCAAGTAAAATAAAAGCAGGATTACAGAGGCGTACCTATTATTATGACAGTTGTGGAAATAACAGGAAAAATGTGTAGGCAATAATACAATGCACGTGCATATACACATAAAATATGTTTAGTCAGTGATTACTTCATTGGTTTCAGTTTAAGGTAGTCAAAAGTGTGTTCTTGTGCACTTACAGACACACACTACATCAATAATGTGAGAGTGTAGTGATGCATTTCTCTCTGCCTGTTCACTTTTATATCACTACACGATGAGGGGGAATTAAATTACTATAGTCTCATGCTATTCCAAAATACATATCAATGCACCAACAAAGGCACAGAACATAGATTTGTAGATTATGGTTTCATGAGCCTGTCACTGAAGGGGCTTTTCGGAACACCCACTGCATCATAGATAGGGTAGTGAGTGTTATTAAAGAGAGATGACTGCTTAGCAATGACGCTCTTCTCCCCAGTGTTTCCACTGTGTCCAAGGGGCACACAAGGACAGCGCTGACATTCATAATTAGTTTATTCAGTCTCTTGCTTTTTATCCCTCTCTGTGATTATTTCTGCTTCCCAGCAAACTACTGCACAAACACAAATTAAGAACTAATGCCAGCACAGTGATACAAAATGATTTTTAACTGTCTATGGCACCGTCTCCTTGGCAGATAATGGCCACTTTGGCCATTCTTATACATTTTTTCACTAAGGCAGGTTCTTAAGATAAATAAACAGGTACAGTGCTTCTGGAGTCTGCTACAGTCTTATTCTAAAATGGATCACTTCAGAACTCTTCACACAATATGCCAGAATAACAAAAAAATGTTTGGAAAGCTTGCAAATTTCTTAAAATTAAAAACATGTACATAAGTATTCACTACCTTTGTCATGATACCCAAAACTGGGCTCAAGTGCATCATATTGATCACTGATCATCTGTCAGATGTTCATATGAGTCTACATAAGGCCCCATAGTTACAGGTCATGTTAGAGAGCAATCCAAGCCAAAAGTTCCAAGGAATTGCAGACTTCCAAGACAGGATTGTATGGAGGCAAATATCTACAGAAAGGTACAGAAAAACGTTTGCAACACTGCAGGTCCCAATGACCACAGTGGCTTCCATCATTTTTAAATGTAAGACATTTGGAACCACCAGGACTCTTCCTAGAGTTGGGTGCCCAGCTAATCTATGTGAATAGAGTGAAAGGGCCTGAGTGAGGGAGGTGACCAAGCTCATTCTGACAGAGCTCCAGCATTGCCCTGTGGAGAGAGCAGAACGTTCCAGAAAGACAACCATTTCTGCAGCACTCCACCAATCAGGCCTGTTTAGTAGAGTGGCCAGACTGAAGCCACTCCTCATTAAGAAGCCCATGACAGCCCATCTGGAGTTTGCCAAAATGCACCTGAAGGACTCATAGACCGTTACAAACAAAATTCTCTGGTCTAATGAAAGATTGAACTCTTTGCCCTGAATGCAAAGTGTCATGTCTGGAGAAAAGGCACTGCTCATTACCTGGCCAGTACCACCTATACAGTGAAGCATGGTGGTGGCAGCATCATGCTCGGGGGATCTTTTTTGGCAGCAGCAGCACTAGGATACTAGTCAGAGTCGAGGGAAAGATGAATGCAGCAATGTACAAAGACATACTTGATGATAACTTACTCCAGACCTTTCTAGATCTCAGACTGGGGTGAAAGGAGTAGTTTTAAGACCAATCTGTGATGTTCCTGAGTGGACTGAATATCTCTGGAGAGATCTGAAAACGACTCTGCACCAATGTGCCCTATCCAACCTAATGGAAGTCAAGAGGTTCTACAAAAAAGAATGGGGGAAATTGCCCCAAAATAGTTCCAAGCTTGCAGCATCATATTCGAGACTTGAGGCTGTAATAGTAAAAGGTGTTTCAACAAAGTATTGAGCAAAGGCTATGAATACTTATGTATATTTTATAATGTTTTTTATTGTGTAAAAAAATAGCAAGAATTTAAAGAAAATATTTTTGTATCATGTGTAGAATTTTGATGTCATAAATGAATTCAATCAATTTTTTAATAAGGCTGGAAGCTTGACAACATGGGGAACAAGTGAAACTTTGTGAATACTTTCCAGATGCACTGTATTTGTATGTCCCAGCAATCCAAATGTCCATTCCATAAAAGTATTAGATTACCAGTGAATGGGCTTGTTTCCTGTGAAAGTTCATTACACTCCTCTTAAGCTTGTTCACATTACATCAGTTCTGTTTTTAGCATTTGGTGAAATCCTGGGATAGTGGTTTCATCACCACAGATTTTCTGAAAGTGCCAGTTGCTGCTATTTTGTACATCTAACAGTAACAAAGTAATCATTATGACAAACTCTAAAAAATATACAGAAAAAAACACAGTCATGCAATGCAACAAAATAGTGTCTGTTTCATCCGCATCCACCATCTCAGTCTTTCCTGTATGCAAGCCTGGCAGTGTAGAGTAAAAAGCATGGAAAACAACTTTTTCATATTGTTCTTCAAGATGATACAGGGAACTGCACACTAGGTATATGATGGCGAACTGCACAGAGGAGCTCACCCAGAGTATGATGTGACCGAGGAAAACCTCTCTAGAGTCTTCATTAGGTTTCATGTAAGAGCTTCTACTCTGTAATGGTTAGGATCTCGCATAAAAAGAAGAGAAACTCTCAGAAAATATGAAGCACCACCTCAGGCAGCTAGTATTCAAAGACCTTAAGAACTCTGGAGAAGACAGGAGATAAACAATGGACAATTGTAAATACTTAAAAAACTAAAAGTAATTTGAGGGGAGGAAAATGCTCTCAGGTTTGCTGAATGCAAAAATAAAGATGTGCATACATTGTTTTGGTAAGAAATACTCAAAGGTTACCAAAAATGCTTCTTGTGGCACATTCATTTGACTCTTTAGTAGAGGTGGGAATCACCATACACCCCACGATACGATATTATCACAATACTTAACTCACGATACGATATTATTGCGATTTTTTTTAATATATATATATATATTTGCAATATTCTGGGTATTGCAATACGATATTTTGTGATTTATCACATATTTTTTCTACTGCAGATTTTGTCCATAAAGGTAAACTTTATCAATATTCATTTGATCTAATAATAAAGTCTCACACTCAGTCTTTCTCTCATGTCAGTCAGTTTTATTGCTGACAAAGTGAACGGTTTGTATAACAGTCTAGTAACCAACTTAACTGAACGTAACTATCTGGTACAATTATAGCTTAAAACAAAATATAATTTTACATTAAATAAAAAAGTTTTAAATTTAAATAAAAGAAAACATTTCTTAAATTAAAATAAGTAAACTGTCCTGTTTGTTGCTGCCCTAAAAAGTTAAACACATTTGGACAGTGAAGCAATGTCAGCATTCTTGCTCAGAAAAAGGAGCTGATCAACATGCTCTGAAGTCAGAGTGCTCCGTTTTGCTGTGACGATGTCTCCAGCGGTTGAGAAGACTCTTTCAGCCGAGACACTAGTACCTGGGATACAAAGGTATCTTTTTGCCAGTGTGGCCAGGAAAGGATAGACTTCCTCATGGGATTTCCACCAGCTTAGTGGGTCTTCTGTGAGTGCCAGTGACGTGACCTCCTGGTATCTTTTCACCTCCTCCTCAGCTGTGGCAGATAATGATTTTGGTGGGGCTCTAACATCACCATAAGTCTGACCAAGCAAGTCTGTTAACCCACAAGACTTCCTCATCTTGGCTGGTATGAGAGGGGGTCTGGGATTTTGTTCAGGCTCGTCAGGTTTCTCATGATGTTCATGGGCTTCTGGCTCACAGATGGGCTGCTGCCTCTTTTCTTCCTGTAGAAAACCCACACACATACAGAGAGAGGGAGAAAATAAATATTTCATATCTTTTAGTATGCAGTAATATGTTAGCAAATTATAATTAATGTATTTAATTGTTAAATAGAATATTACCAATATGACAAAAATATCACCGATCTACTAATATTGTAAGTAAGTTATTTAAATTATAACACCAGAATGTTTGCTTACCTGAAGGGTTATAGCCTCAGCAACCACTCTGGCATAGGTTTCCTGTCTTTCCTCCAGTGACAGGAACGGCAGGGTTTTAAAGCGTGGGTCGAGAGCTGATGCTGTGTAGAGGGTGTTCCTCTCGACTGTGCTGGCATATCTCTTCTTAAGATCTTGACTGATACTTTGCTTGATGTTTCTGACCAGCGCTGTGTCACCAATGTTGTCTTGGGTGTCGTGCAACAGCTGTGCTAGCAGCGGTGCTACGAGAGACAGAGTAGGATTCTTTTCCTCAGACATCACAGTAGTCGCGACTTGCATTGACTTCAAGGCCCGGACAATTTCTTCAGTGTTCCCAATATCCGTCTCGTTTAGAGTAAAGATATCTGTGCTACTCTTTCTGACTTCGGGAGACAGCAGCGCTGCAAAAATCGCAGGTTGTTGTTCAAGGAAACGCTGGAGCATGTCATAAGCACTGTTCCATCTCGTGCAGACGTCGGTCTTGAGCTTGTGAGTCGGGAGCTGTAACATTTTCTGTTTTTGCTCCAGAGCGTGGTTTGCCACTGTGCTTCTATTGAAAAACCCAGTTATGCGCCGCACTCTTCCCAAGACCCTGGCTACTGCAGGCAGGTTTAAGGCTCGTTGTGATGCCAGATTGAGCGTATGGGCGAAACACTTCACATGCAGGTATCCCGCTAGCTGAGTGGCAATTGTCATATTAGAAGCATTGTCGGTGACAACCACCAGATTTTTGTCGGCAATCCCCCATTCCTGTGCTGCATTTTGCAGGAGATTTGCAATGTTCGCTCCGGTGTGACTTTCATGTAATGTTCGAGTTTGGAGAATGTAAGACAGCAGTTGCCAGTCCGCTGTGAGATAATGAGCTGTTATAGTCACATATGAATCCACAGCCCGCGAGGTCCATGCGTCGCAAGTTAATGCAACCCTTTCTGCTGTGCTCAAACTTTCCTCAACTTTACGCTTCACATCTATGTAGAGATTGGGTACGGCTGTGTCCGCGAAAAAACGTCGTGATGGTATCACATACCTGGGTTCCAGCGTCTTGATCATATAAGAAAAGCCCTCGTTTTCCACAATGTTGTAAGGACGCAGGTCTTTGCAGATGAAGTACGTGATAGATTGTGTTATTTTCTTAGCTCGCTCTGAATTGGGAGATAGCTTTGCTAAGCTAAGAGTGTCCAGCGTTGGTTGATTTTTCAGTGGAGCTGATTCAGAGCTAGCTTTCCCATCTGCGGTTAATGCTATTTTTGGATGGTGCCGTGTAAGATGGGCCCTCATGTTCGTAGTATTCCCAGAGTACTTTATTTTCATATGACACACCTTGCAAATCCCGTGTGTCATATCCATCTCATTTGTTCCATCCTTGTTAAAAAATCCAAAGTACGTCCAGACATTTGATTTAAACGCAGATGGCGCTTTCCTGATCTCTTTTTCTTCCTCCATCTTTGTTTGATCTATTTTCCCATGTGCTGACCTAACCTCTGCTGACCTCACTAGAGAAAAAGCTCAACCGCACCATCTGGTGGACTGGAAGTTTTTGGAACAAAATATCGATATCTGCTATCCCTGTATCGATACATTATTAGCAAACAAAATATAGCGATACTACGCAGTATCGATTTTTTCCCCCACCTCTACTCTTTAGGGGGTGAAACACAAGACACATTACACTTCTAATCAATAACAAGTATAAGAGACAACATTTGTAAGAAAACTGAAGATAGTTTAAAATTCATATTTGAAACAGACATCGAGGCAGTGATTGCAATGTTCTTGACGATTCAAATTTCAGGGTTTTTTTCTAACTGGGACCTGCCGATGCAGCTTTTTGCATTTTCAAATTTTCATAATAAAAGACGTGATTCAAATGTACAGTTTTTGCAAACTTCTCTCACTTAAACAACTGAAAATTAAGTGGAAAGAGGTTCAAATAATTCACTGAAAATGAATTGCTGAACAAACACCTTTAACTGACAATTTTTGTTACCAAAGAAAATCAGGTGTAATAGATTAATATAATAAATCAAATTTCGGTCACTTATATCATTTTAAAGTATGTTTATAAATTCACCAGATAATCGAACATTGATTTTCTTTTTTATTTCTTCTTGATTTCTTATAATTTCTCTTAACTGCTTTGGCTGTTTGCTCATACTGAGGCTGCTAGCTTGTTGCTGGCTCTGAGCTCTGGATAGCTTTAGCTTTGCCGCTGTTAGCGTTTTAAAATATCCATGTTCAGCTGGGTAAATGTGATTTAGGCATTTGGTGGTTTTCTTCTCACAGTTTACTTTGGCAAATGTTGTCTCCAATAACGTCCACTCATATTAGCAAGTGTCTATGAGTATCCGTGCGATTTTTGTGCTGCTGTGATTGTTTTCATAATTGAACATATGTGAAAATGAATGGCCAATTCTGATTATTGTCCACTTAATATTTACATCTTTTAGGGTAGACAAATTCTGGCAATGCTGTTTCATTTTAGTTTAAATGTAAAGAGTTTGATATGTTTTAAGGAAAATATATAGAAATAAATATAGCAACAATATACAAGGGGTGTCAACACCTTTATACATTGTGTGGATTAAAATAATAACACCTAGGTTAGAACATATATTAAAATGAAAAGTGACATTATCTATTATTTGATGAAATTATTTGTTAGGCAAATCAGTGTTCCAAGAAAGAGTCAATGAGTTGAGAAAATAGTTTATAAAAGTGTCTTAACGCATTTCATCTTGCAAATATTGGGTAAAATAAACACATAACTAGAACCTGGAAGCTGCTCTAAGGAAGAATCAAGGAAAGCTAATTGAGAAAACCAATTTATTTAGCTGATTTAAAGTTTCATAGTGAATTTAATTACCACTCAGTGAATAATTTCCTCAAGTTCTTCTCATTTCAGACAGCCAGGCCCATAATTCTTAAAGCTGAACACAGCATCACATTTTTTTCCCCCTTCCTCTCACAAAGCTCATTATCCACTGCTTTCTCCTCCTCCCTTTGTTTCCCTCATCCTCTGGCTTACTTTACGTTTCTGGTCCACAGCTCATCTTGTTCACTGCAGCCAATTTAAAAGCAGCTTAATCCTGAGGAGAATACTGTTGCCGCTTTCAGTTACACCCCTGTGATTGATGTCTGGTAAGATCTAATCTAATGTGCAACATTTGTGTGACACACAGGTACGAAAGCCAGTGGACGCACACAAAAAAAGTACAAAGGGGGTTTACTTTGTGCCCCATGCCTACTTAGAGAATACAACTGCATGTCATGTCTGAAATACTAGCAAGTTCTTCCTTGCTGATTGCATTTGAACTCAGCTTGCAAATCTCTTGTTGTCCTCTTTTTTTTTTTTTTAAATTCGTGTTGTCTTTTATTCTTTTCTTTCCCTTTCTTTTTTTCCCCCTTTTGTGACAAAATGTTTCCAAAAGCCTTGATTGCCCAAGAAGGTGTCACTGGCGACATGGTGTATGAAAAAGCCAAGTCAACAACAGCTTCTCTACAAAAATAAGTGGGACATGTAGCCTGAGGGTATCACTTTATAAGCAAAGCTAAACTACTGGGATGTGAAATAGACAGTTGTTGCATACAACAACATACTTAACATTCAGTGAAAGTAAAGCACACAAGGTAGTCTTCTGTTAATATTAAAGAGAAAATGCAAATGTCAGACTCATGTCTTTCACATATGGCATGTATTTCTTCTTGATCTTAATAGTACAGTTCCTACCAACTAATTCCAAGATAAAAATAAAAGATTTATTTTAAACATCAAATGCAAAAAATGTAAAATAAATAAATAATTATGCATGAGTTTACATAAAGAATCTCAGTCTTGGTGTTGCTCTACAGACAAAGTTTTTTATTATTTCTTCTTTTGCCCATTAATTCTGCATGTACTACTGTATGCCTCTGTGCAGGTACACGAGGTGAAGCAGTAATCCCAGACTGTGTAAACTCCTCTGGGCTTGCCTCTTCTACAGTCAACCACTGCAGAGTAAAATTTACCCATGTTTGTTTGCTACAATGTCCATCACACATCAGTGACTTGTCAATCATAAGATAGCCACAACCTAAAGTACACATTGTTCTATTTAAAATAACAAATGAAACTGGAAAATCCTGAAACCACTCTACCATGTCCCCTATCAGTGGGACATCAGAGACTTTCAACACCTGACAGACACTGTGCAGCAACAGCTTTTTCCCCCTTTTTTTCTGCACTCAGGTCTGTCAGTTGGAGCATCAAACTTTCTTTGTTCTAGATGACTTTGACAGATGTTCTTGATTGAAGAACTAGACTGTGTACTTGCAAGGTGCCATATTACATAAAGACAAAGCTGCAAAGCTGATTTGCCATTTACATAACTGTCGCATACTTAAAAAAAATGACACCACTCATTGCGTATTATCCAGTTTGTATCACATCGTGGGACCACCCTTTCTTCTTTGAAACTTCGCATTCAGTGCTCTTTGTGTATGTTTCAAGACATGCTTGACAGAAAGAGTTCTTTTCCTTTAGCTTCCAGATCCTCTCCACTCACCCGGATGATCCTTCCAAAGCCAGGGTAAACAGTCCGCTGCTTGTGACTTATCACCTTAGAGAATGAGACCTTCTTTGTTTCTCTACTGACAGCTGCCTGACTTGACAATGTTGTAACAAATGAGCTTTAACAAAATGTATCTAATATTAAATAAATATTACATATTAGTAATATAGTCATTATGTAGTTGCATTAGCTATTTAACTTTTTTTGTAGTGGCATTTTTGATATGTATAACATAGATAGTATATAAAAACTATTTGCATAACTACAACTTACAACTTGAATACATTCTTAGTAGAAATGCAAAGAGATGTCTGTACCAGTTATAGCAAAGAAATGCAATTCCAACAGGACCACAACAGACGAGTACTGCAGTGAAGACACGTGGCATTGCTGATAACACCCAAAAAAGATGCTGCAGGTTTCCAGTGACAAAGGATATTATTAGACTATCAGCACATTGAAGTTAGAACTTCTAAAACTGTTATTTATTTATTTTTTAGTTCCTGCTGTTTCCATTCTTATGCCCCCACTACTCTTTTCCAACTGCAAACATCTTTTTTGTTTGCTTCTTGAAATTACGTTCACAACTATAGTCTGACTTTTATTCTGAGCTCTCAAAATGATAACTTTGTCCTTTTAGTTAGACAGAACCTTTAAAGCTAGACTTTTATAATTTTTGTTTCTATAGTAGTCAGGTTATTCATTTATTTTCCTTTGGATGGGTGACCAGCACTTGACAGTGTTTAGTCTGTTGTTATGATTTGCTTAATCACTGAGTTAAAACTCTTACGTGGAGGTTCCTTACACATTATACACACCACACTCACTCCTATATTCCCTTGTGTCAATGATTGTTTTCCTGTCGGTGTTTAAAGTAGTTTATATTCTCGTTCTGGATACGTTTTTTTTTATGTTGCCGTCCTGTTTTGTTCATAAATAAAGTTATATGAAAAAACCCCAAGTGTGTAGTCTGGGAATGAAGAGGTCATCAATTTTAAATTTAGTTGTTAACAATTTTTACATTTTCAATATGGACGTGGATCAAGTTTGGAACCTTAAATAGGTTAAAAAATGTAATCACCTTGACATTTACATTACACAACTATAACTATAATATGCTTTATTGTTATGCCTGTGATTGCTCGATTGCTAGTTTCAGTCTCCCTTTTTTTTTACGGTTTTTTTTTATCTGGAGGTACATGTGAATCTTTCTGAGTTAATAGGATCTTTGAACAAAATTTACAGTAATGGATTACATTTACTTAAAGTTGGTTTGAGTTTGTTTGGAATTTGTTTTGTCATCTATCACCCTCACTGCTGTTTTATCAATGTAAATCCTGTTAAGTGAATGTGCATAGAGAGCCCTGAATGATAATTTAATCCTACAGTAAGTGTTCCTAGATGATGCTGTGAGCCTCAGTGTGAATGTTAAATAAAGTCTCAATGCTAACTAAAATCAGGCTCTGTGTCAAGTATCTATGTCGCAAGACGGGTTTTCCACACACTCCCCAGAAAATGTGTATTTGGGCAGATGCTGGGAGTGTGTGCATGAATAATACACAGCATTTCTAATGACTTCTGCGCTCTTGGCTGGAGAGCTGTTTGTGCTGCAGTGGGCGGTCTTGTGTCAACCAGTTCAATGTACTGAATTCTAAAAGCTTTGCAATATTGTTTGACTGCTCAATGGAAAATCAGAGGACAGAGGAATGAAGTATTTGCACTTGAAGGAGACTTTGTGGCCTCAGACTGTCTTAGTGAAGTGTCAAACAATATTGCAGAGCTGAAAAAAAAAACAATGGGGAAAAAAAGGGAAAAGCATTTTCCATTATCTTTGGGCATTACACTTTAAAAACTCCTACAGAGTCACAAAGCCAGGTTGACAGCATTCAAATCTAAAGACCTTTGTAATGGTAGATTTGAGTTTTTGTTAAAAGTGAGGTCTTTGGCGGCGTGGCCAATTTTGATGTTTCATAATGGTGTTTAAGTTCATAAGTGCAGGTTTATAACATGATGCATTATCATGTTGGAAGCAGCCATTAGACCATTAGTACACTGTGGTAATAAAGGATGGATGGATGTCATCAGCAAAGGAAGGCTGTGGTGCTTAAACGATGCTCAGTTGGTTAAAAGTGTGTAAGGAAAATATCCCCTACAAAATTACATGTTACATGCTGCTGTACAGCTGAGATTCATCAAACCACAGAACATTTTCCTGTTCTTCTGTTGTCCAATTTTGTTGAGCTAGTGCCAAATGCAACCTCAGTTTCAGGTTCAGTGAGTGCCTCCATAGTGTAGCTGCAATTTTATGCACAGATGTGCCATCCTGGAGGAGCTGGACCACCTGTGTAACCTGAGTAGGCTGCAGGTACCATCCCTTTTCCTGGGTAGTAGTTTCACTATTAACCTGACCCTTTTTGCCTGGATTGTCACACAGATTTCCTGTGGCCAAATTGTTCGAGGTGTTTGCAGCAACAGAAGGATTCAATATGATTCTTAGTTTAGGTTTTAGCTTAATTGCTAAATGTTCTTTTTTTTTTTTGTTTGTTTGTTTGTTAGTTTTGGTTCTAAAGGAGCGGCCGTTTTCTATTTAAGAGACGTAATTATAAAACTAAATTCCATCATTCTATAATTCGTGTTATTCAACCACACTGTCTATCATTTAAATAAAGCTACTACCATTTCATTTCATATTAGAACATTAAACATATATTAAATTATATTGAATGTAAATTTTATCACGTTATATATAAATTTATTTTTCAAATAGAATGACACAATGAGACCAAAATAATAACAATACTGTTGTGTAATTTTATTTTAATTGTAGTACAGTGGTGCATAACTGTATTGTTTGGTAATTTAATTTTATTCCAGGGCAAATACCTTTTATTTTAACATAAAGCATCTGTTAAAATGCAAATGAAAAACATATAATAATGCAAGTCCACTATTTACATGGAGTATTTAAAATAAATGTGAAGTGATATTTACAGCATGTGTGAAGCACTTTGTAATTAATATTGTTGTTTTTATGATCCCAAAATATTTTAAGCACAAACATATCCAAATATCTAATAAAACACAATGTCCTTTTGAAGGCTGCATTTGTAACCATGAATATTAACAGTGACAAGAGCAGTGGGGAATGCTACATTATTAACATTCATATCTTTGACAATCTGGGTTCCGACATAGATGAGCTTTTATGAAAAAATGTATTTATTTATTTATCTATCTATTTTTGTCTTGCTTTGAGACAAGAGAATCTAATCAGTGATGAGATAAATGATCACAAAATCCTGTTATTGTGTTTGTACAGGATGCAACTGCAACCCAGCTACAACTATATCATATGAAAAGGCAATATATGTAGTAACAGAAGAAGATTTTCTCATAAACGTGTACGATAGAATGGAGCAAAATTTATCTGGTTTGGATTTAATGCGCAGCCACGATGTTTCTGCATGTTTTGGCCAATCTGATTATAATATCCTCTTCACAGGGATTGCTGCTTTTTCTGAATGTATGCCAAGAGGACTAATATCTCTAACTGACTCCACATGAGTAAAATGAAGGTGAGATGAGCTGTGCAGGCTCTGGTGTTTCTGATTGAATCTTATGGGGAGATAACCACATTTGCCCATTTCTTCAGCTCTCCCACTATAAAGAAGTAGTGCAATGCCTCCCTATATCTTTTATGTGAATTCTTATGAGTGCTGGGGGTGGAAATCTATAGCATCTTTAGACTCTCATGAAAAATTTGAGTGTTATAAGAATGCCTAGAGATTTCAATGGAGAGAAATAATCATGCTTGGTCCATGGCAGACACCCACAGGTATATGAACACTGAAAAAAAATCGCAGTCGCTCATAATGCTAAGAACCGTTACTTCACAGTAAGAGGGTCCCCGGGTCAAAACCTAGGCATGTTTCTTTCTGGGGCTCTAATTTGTCCCTCCACCAAAAATATGTTGGGTTAATTCTGCTGCAGTACATTGGCTTTCAGCTGTTGCTAATACAAAAGATTAAGCACAAAGACTGAATTTTACTAATAAATGATATCTTATCAGATAGTTAATATTCATGAGTCATCAGTAAGTATTTTCACTTTCGCAGTTAGTTCAAGTGAAACTAATTAGCTCACTGGCTCCCAAACCTAGCTGACCCAACCAAAGTTTCACAAGATTAACAATTTAAATGATCTCAAGATCCCTTGGTCCAAACTGTAATTTTCTATTTAAAAGGGAAATAAGTAAAAACTGTGTCCTGATACATATATTTGCATATTTGTGAAATGGTGGATAATTTGATAGAAGTAACCTGACAAGTGTATAAGTTATCTCTTTCGTACCTCTCTTAACAACTCATTACAAGGCAAAAAAAAAAAATATATATATATATGTTGGATGGATGTCTTTTTTTTTTTTTTTTTTTTAAGTTGTATGTATGTATGCAATTATTTAGCCATATGTTGCCAAGCAATGAAGCAAACCTGACGCATGTTTAAGTCTGTATTTGATACTTTGGTCTAAACTGTCTTTGAGAACTTCAGTATTTCACATTGTGCCTTAATGTAACAGAAATAATGTTGCATAAAGGATCACCAAATGATTTAGAGTAATGGATTGAAATAATGGTCGGGAGCTCATGGTTGAATGCCAGCCTCTCTTGGAAGCCTTTCTAAAGACTAATAACAGAGTAGCTGGAAGCACTTCACTGCTGACCTCTCTTCCTTTGTTGTGTTTACAGTGAATAGAAAAGTGACTACGAACAGAACCATGCTTCTTTATGTTGGTACTACATTTTTAATAGAAAGATTCTGCTAGATACAGCTGTCTAACTGCAACAGAACTGATTAGGGCAGGAGCCAACAGTAACAAGAGTTCTGTTATCTGTTTCTTATCTTGTTTCTACCAGTTCAAACCCAGACACAAACCTCCGTCACAAAGGTAACAGCAAAATGTGTTGCTTTTCATCACTCTTCATCACTTATATGAGCAATGATAGTGCTAATCTTGCTAGGATGATTTGTTTTACAAATGATTGGATGTTGCTATATGCCGTGTTTATCTGATGTGACAGTCTTCAAACACTAGCAAGCTTTCTTCTTAGTTGTTAGGTTTTGTATTGTTGATTGTTATTAAATGACTGACAAATTACAATCGCTACAGTAAACTGAGCTGAAACTGACCTCCCGCTTTTAAAAATGCCAACACTCCACTGATACCAAACACTAAAACCATGGAGCAACTACACTAATGCACTCTGCTTCAAGTATGTAATGCAGTCCAATAATAATGCTCATAAAGTGCATGCTATATTTGTGAAGCATGTAAGTTCAGAATCTTCATCTTATATCAGAGAGCCTTACAATTACCATGGAAAAGTAGTGTTCAGTACTTTTTCATGGTAATTTTAAGGCTGGATGTTCCTTTGTTAGTGCACTGGAATGGACTGTACTGTAAATATCATATTCATGTTCGGCATTATATGGAAATACAGAACTATTCATTATAATTAACTCTATATGATGCTAACTTGTGTACTGACAACAGCTAATTTACCACTTCTTATTATATAAGGTAATAGGAATAATTTTTGACATTAATCTTTAACATTTTACAACCAATGATATATCTAAAATAGTAGAGCAAAAGCTAAAATATTCCAACTGTCACGGTTCTGGGTCCGTTGGACCCAGTATTTTGAGTTCATTATGTTTTGGTACTTTTGCATCATGGATTTTCCTTTATGTTTCTCTGGTACTTGGTGTTTCAGTTATCTTGGTGTTTTTCTATATTATGATTTATGATCTGATACTGTTGTGATTATGATTATCATTTAGTAGCCTTTGGTCAGTGTCAAGTCTGTCTCTGTCTAGTCTGTGTCTTAGTAAAGTGTGTTTTGTTTCCTGTTTTACTTTGAAGGTTCTTGTTCCTGTCTGATGTTAGTATGTGCAGCTTTGTTCCCCCTGTCTCGTTAGCCCTGATCTCTCCCAGCTGTGTCTCCCTCCTGTTGCCGATTTCCCCGTTACTACCCTGTGTATATAAGCCCTGTGTTTTCCCATGCTCAGTGTTGCGTCGTACCATCAGTTTATGCCTGTGTGTTCTTGGTCTCAGTGTTCCGTCCTCACTTTATGTTTGTTTTCCTGCCAGCAATAAAGCTGAGGTTTTTTGAGTTACATTCCATTTTCCGAGTCCTGCATTTGGATCCTCATCTCTGCCTGCCCGCACACAGAGCCTTGACAGAACGACGCGACCAGTAATGGATCCAGCGGACTCACCGTGGAAGCGCAGCTCCCGTTTTGACGGGACTCGGCTAGCGTTTGGAGGGCCTCCGTGCTGCCGTTCCTCGCTGGCAGCCTACCCTTCGGCCCACTCGTCTGCTTCCTCCCCGCGGACGCCCAGGTCTTGCAGAAAACGCTCCAGCCGGTCCCGGGAGGATTACTACGAGCCTGCAAGCAATCAGCTCACGCCTGCACAAGCCTTTTACAAGATGTTAGGGATTATTATCGTGCCACCTGACTCACCCAGCATTTCCACATCACAGCAGGAGCAGCCACAGCAGAGTCCTCCCTCGTCACATTCTGCCAGCGCCGCTCCCTCTTCAACAGGGAGGCAGCGAACACGCAGCCAGCACTCACAGCTCCAGCAGGAGCCTGGGATTCAGCTCAAACAACCGCCTAGGGTGAGTGACAGAGTCTCCCTTCATTCGCCTTTTTTGTCAAGGGATAGACAGACTGTTTCCCCCAAAGCTGCGAACGCCAGCTACATGAACACTACAGCTCGTGTTTCTCCGGTTCGGGAAAATAAGAGTTTTCGTTTTAAGAATGACTATTTTCCCATTGGTTCAGAAGACTGTGCGCCTGATGTTTTTTCAGATCCAGGAGTTAAGACTGTTCCGTCTGGATCTGTTTATTCTGGAGCTATGTTTATTCAGTCAGCTGCCCGTCCGCTTTCAGCTCAGTCCCCTGCTCAGCAGCCGTCTGTAGCTCAGTCTCCAGTGTTTCCCTTGCTCAGCAGCCACCTGTAGCTCAGTGTCCTGTGTTTCCTGCTCAGAAGCCGCCTGTAGCCCAGACACCAACTCCACCACCACCACTTTCGCCTCAAGCTCAGTTAGCCGCCCGGCCTCAAGCTCAGTTAGCCGCCCGGCCTCAAGCTCAGTCTCCAATTCCACCACCGTCGTCATCCCAACCATTGTTTCAGTCACCCTCAGTTCAGCCTCCTGTTCAGCAGCCACTAGCCCTGCACCATGTGTCACTTGCTACCCCGGTACAACAAGCTCAGTCAAATCAATCTAAAAGGAACTGTGTTTCATCAGTTTGTTCTAAGCAGAGCAACAAACCTCATGATAATGTAATCATTCCTAAAAAGCTGGCCAGTTCAGAGACTGTGACGCGCTCCAGGGCCTCCCCAGAGGCTGAGTTTCAGCCCTCAGCCTACTCTGGACCCCTGGAGGCTAGGAACCCAGCTGAGGACTGCACCCGGCTGTCACTGCCTGAGCAGAGTCAATGCTCTGGGCGGCTGAAGTCTGCTATGTGTTTGCCAGAGGCCCGTGCGCCTGCTGGTCCTGTTCTGTCCCTGCCAGAGGCCCGTGCGCCTGCTGGTCCTGTTCTGTCCCTGCCAGAGGCCCGTGCGCCTGCTGGTCCTGTTCTGTCCCTGCCAGAGGCCCGTGCGCCTGCTGGTTTTGTCCTGTGTGTTCCAGGGGGCCCTGTGCCCACTGGTCCTGAGACTGTTCTCGCTGGAGGGCCCGAGGAGCCCGTCCAGCCTCCTTCCTCGTCAGCTGGGGGGCCCGAGGAGCCCGTCCAGCCTCCTTCCTCGTCAGCTGGGGGGCCCGAGGAGCCCGTCCAGCCTCCTTCCTCGTCAGCTGGGGGGCCCGAGGAGCCCGTCCAGCCACCAGCTGCTCCACCAGCAGCCTCATCCACACTTGCAGCAGCAGTTTCATCCATGCCGCCGCCTGCTGCTCCACCAGCAGCCTCGTCCACGCTTGCAGCAGCAGTTTCATCCATGCCGCCGCCTGCTGCTCCACCAGCAGCCTCGTCCACGCTTGCAGCAGCAGTTTCATCCATGCCGCCGCCTGCTGCAGCGCCTCCGTCTCCAGCTTCCACGCCAGCTGCAGCCTCCGTGTCTTCATCCACGCCAGCTGCAGCCTCCGTGTCTCCACCCACGCCGTCGCCTGGTCCGGCTCCGGCTTCAGCATCACCCACGCCTGGTCCGGCTCCGGCTTCAGCTTCGCCTGGTCCGGCTTCGCCTTCAGCTTCGCCTGGTCTGGCTTCGGCTTCAGCTTCATTCGCTTCGCTGGGTCCAGCCTCCGCATCCGCTTCAGCGTCGTCTGGTCCAGCCTCCGCGTCCTCATCCTCGTCTGGTCCAGCCCCCGCGTCCTCATCCTCGTCTGGTCCAGCCCCCGCGTCCTCATCCTCGTCTGGTCCAGCCCCCGCGTCCTCATCCTCGTCTGGTCCAGCTCCCGCGTCCTCATCCTCGTCTGGTCCAGCTCCCGCGTTCTCATCCTCGTCTGGTCCAGCTCCCGCATCACCAGCTTCGTTTGGCCCCGCCTCTGCATCAGCCTCACCTGGTTCAGCCTCCGCATTCGCTTCAGCGTCGCCTGGCCCAGCTTCGGCTTCAGCCTCTGCCTCATCTGATCCAACCTCCGCTTCGCCTGGGGCTGCAGGGGCCACGCAGCCTTCGGGTCCCCTCCTACCACCTCCACATTGTCGGTCATCTGCCAGGCCGCTTGTTGGGCATCATCACCACCGTGGCCGCCCTCCGGACTTCTGTTGCCGCCACTGCCTTCCGCGTGGCCGGCCTCCAGGCTTGCATTCCCGCCGCCGTTGCCGTCCGCACGGTCGGCCCCCAGAACTGCTTTCTCGCCGCCGTTGCCGTCCGCACGGTCGGACCCCAGAACTGCTTCCTCGCCGCCGTTGCCGTCCGCACGGTCGGCCTCCAGAACTGTTTGCCCGCCGTCGCCATGTGCACGGTCGGCCTCCAGAACTGTTCGCACGTCGCCACCGTTGCCGTGTGCGCGGTCGGCCCCCTGGACTTTTTGTAGACTCTTGGTGAGCTCTGGTTTCGTTTTGTTTTTGATATGCTTTCCTGCGTTTTTTGGACTCTGGTGCTCCTTGTTTTTTTTTTTGCTTGGGCCTGTCCCTCCATCCTGGACCCCCTCCGCCCGCCCTGGCCTGGTGCTTTGTTGTGCTTTTTTTGTTTGGGGCTGTCGGGAGTCAGCCCTTAGAGGGGGGGTACTGTCACGGTTCTGGGTCCGTTGGACCCAGTATTTTGAGTTCATTATGTTTTGGTACTTTTGCATCATGGATTTTCCTTTATGTTTCTCTGGTACTTGGTGTTTCAGTTATCTTGGTGTTTTTCTATATTATGATTTATGATCTGATACTGTTGTGATTATGATTATCATTTAGTAGCCTTTGGTCAGTGTCAAGTCTGTCTCTGTCTAGTCTGTGTCTTAGTAAAGTGTGTTTTGTTTCCTGTTTTACTTTGAAGGTTCTTGTTCCTGTCTGATGTTAGTATGTGCAGCTTTGTTCCCCCTGTCTCGTTAGCCCTGATCTCTCCCAGCTGTGTCTCCCTCCTGTTGCCGATTTCCCCGTTACTACCCTGTGTATATAAGCCCTGTGTTTTCCCATGCTCAGTGTCGCGTCGTACCATCAGTTTATGCCTGTGTGTTCTTGGTCTCAGTGTTCCGTCCTCACTTTGTTTGTTTTCCTGCCAGCAATAAAGCTGAGGTTTTTTGAGTTACATTCCATTTTCCGAGTCCTGCATTTGGATCCTCATCTCTGCCTGCCCGCACACAGAGCCTTGACACCAACTGATAAACAACTAAAAGCACGTAAACACTGTAATTAAAAGCATTTTAATTTAAATTAACCAGTCTTTTAGTAGCTGTTTTATATTGTCAACTGAACTTAAGGTTAGAAGAATTTTCTCTTTATTTTTGTTGTGCCATTTGTCCGAAATGTTACTGGTAATTTGACCAGTAATGGTATGGTACTGCATACAAGTAAGCTGGTTGTCACAACTACATGCATTTTTTTTTTCAAATATATGTGAGTAAGACGGAACAACAGAACACCCAACTGGTACCTGCAGATCAATTTGTTGCTGCTGGGTGTTGCTATTCTAGATTTGCAATAATTGGCCATATCTCCTAAATATTGCAATACTGTTTATAATAATAATGGATTGGATTTATATAGCGCTTTTCAAGGCACCCAAAGCGCTTTACAATTCCATTATTCATTCACTCTCACATTCACACACTGGTGGAGGCAAGCTACAGTTGTAGCCACAGCTGCCCTGGGGCAGACTGACATAAAGTATGGATGTCGTTGAAGGACTTGAGTGGTGTTTTTTGTTCTTGGTCTTTCTACACGTGTCTGTGCTCTGTGTGAAGATGTGTACATTTTTGTTGAAAAGGAGTAGTTGGGTTTTGCTCCTGGCATTCTATATCTGCCTAAGTACTTGGTACTTAGGTACTTACATATTTAAATGTATGGCTTATGTAGAATCCATTGGAATTTTTCCAATTGGGCAAAACTGGTCGGTTATGGTGTAACCTTGGTTCTCTTAGTGAGAAACTATCTCTCCACACCGTTACGTATTCCATATGTACGGGGTACGACCCCGATAGGTCGTGGCATGTGGATATTTCTTTAAGACACTCCGGCACGCCCAGCTACACCCCACAGTTTACGTATAAAACAGCTGTGCGGACATGACACCGGTTATAGTTTGATCGGAAAGCGTCTCCGAGCGGCATGACGGTGGAGAGGCCTAGCCTGCGTAAGTGGAGGGCTGAGCAAGGCGATGATCCGAAGGTCCACCCCCAGCACCGTCACCACGTGCTTGTCTGTAGACAGAGGAGCCTCAAGAGTGAACTTGCAATGAGACATTCGAGGTCAGACACAAAGTCCCCGTGCTGGCCATCTAAGTCCGTGAAACAAAGGTGGGCAGCGGGCAGCAGCAGCAACAGGAGCAGCAGCGGCGGCCGCTTAAGCTGCGGTCAGAGCCGAGAAGCCACCCCACTCGATCAACAACAGGAGCCCTGCTGGCCGTGTGAACCGCACACTGTGGGCAACACGCCAGACAGAAATGGCTACACTAGGCTGGAGAATGCCACTCGCCGCAGCGAGGTGCGACTGGCGTGTACGCCAGCGAACGCGGGCAAAACGCCAGGGCAACACAGCCTACCAAGCCACTCGAGCACAGCTGCTGGCTATTGCTGTGACAGAAGCCCACGATATGCGGATGACCCCAGAAGGGAAGGCGGAGCCGCCAGCTGGAGAAGTGAAGCCACAACAGAGCCCTGCCTGGCACTAGGCAGTGACACAGTGCCAGGGAGAAAGAGCCTGTCGAAGCATCTCGGCCACTCAGTGGATTGGCCGAGGTAGGACGAGGCCCAGGGCCTGTCCCAGGAGTAGAGCAGCTGACCTGCACCATCCATGATAGGGGAGGTGCTGGTGGCTCAAAGCGCGGGAAATACGCCAGGGGACCACAGCCAGGAGCTGCAGCAGCTGATATGCCAGAGAGAACCCAGCTAAAAAAGGCTGGAGAATGCTCACTCGCTGAAGCGAGGCCCAACTGGCGCGTAAGCAGGCGAATGCGGGCAACACGCCAGGGGGAGACAGCCCGGAGCTGCAGTGCAGCCAGGGACGTGACTCGCCGGGAGTGGCAGCTCACTGAGCGGGCCCCTCCGGCCACGTGGACCCGCAGCATTTGGGCCAGACAGTGAGCCAGTGCCGCAGGCCGGAGAACTGTCAACCGCAAGGTCTGACTGGCGTATGAAGCCGGCGAAGCATGGGCAACAGGCCAGGGGAACACAGCCTGCAGCAGTGCTGGCCACTAGGCCCAACTCAAAGGATGTCACGAGGAAGGAGGACAGCTGAGCCTAGGCGCAGAGTCCTCCCTGCCTCAACTGAACACGGCCTCATAGCGAGTAGACAGACAGTTCCATCAGGTAACCCTGGTCGGCTGACCGGCGCCAAGCGACATAAGCATCAACCTTCTGACAATCAAACCTCCACCAGCCCAGGCCTCAAGAAGGCGGGCCCATGGGAGGGAACGCTGTGGGAGGGCCCAGAATCAGGCGACCCACACATGGGTCCACCCGTCTGGCCCCACTCCAGTGGTAGCCAGAGGGGATGGAAGCTTCTTCAACATCCACCTCACAATAATCAACCCCCACCAGCCCAGGCCTAACAGAGGCGGGGCCATGGGAGGGAATGATGTGGGAGGGCCCCAGTACCAGGGAAGCCAAACATGGGTACACCCGTCCGGACCCAACTCCAGTGGCAGCCGGAGGGGACAGAAGCTTCTTCAACATCCACCTCACGATAACCAACCTCCACCAGCCCAGGCCATGGGAGGGAATGATGTGGGAGGGCCCCAGTACCAGGGAAGCCAAACATGGGTACACCCGTCCGGACCCAACTCCAGTGGCAGCCGGAGGGGACAGAAGCTTCTTCAACATCCACCTCACGATAACCAACCTCCACCGGCCCAGGCCATAGGAGGGAACGCTGCAGCCATCATCCTCATATAGCCTGAGAGGCACAGGTTTGGGGCGGACCCCCTTGCCCAGCCCTTCTGCAGCTGTCATGTTAAGCTCCATCCCATAGAGGGAGCGACAAAATGGCCACCAGCAGAGCATAAGTAACCCTCACATCCCTGTAGGGTACGCCGCCCTGCCCAGGGAGGGCCTGAAGGGGCAACCAGGGACTGGAGGGGGGGCAAAGGCAACTACTCCCGCCATGCACGGCATCATCCAACTACGGGCAGGGGAACATAAACGCCAGGAGGCGGGGCACACACGGCCTGCAACCAGGCCAACCAGGCAGCAGTGGCACCTTAGGCAGTAGGCGCCGAGGCTGCGTGATAGCAACAACCTTGAGGTCCACCCGGCATGCTCCAATCAAGAGCTGAGGGGACCCATCTCGCCGAACACTGTACCCAGGGACCAGCAGGGGGCAGACCAGGGACAGGTTGGCAACACCAGAGGAGAGGATGGAAGCTTCTTCGACATCCGCCACCCGACAGTCAACCTCCACAAGCCCAGGCCTCACAGAGGCGGAGCCATGAGAGGGACGCTGTGGGAGGGGCCAGCAGTAAATCAGCAACAGGTGTGGGGGAGGACCCAGCCCATGGCCTGCCTAACTGGAGTCACAGCAGGGGCAGCCATGTTCCCCATAGGAGCGTGCTCTCTCATTTTTGGAGGCAGGAGAACGGAGAGGGGCGGGCCATTTAATGCTTTCAAAAACCAAGCACAATCTGCCTAGTTCGTGCTGGCAACAAGCAGTGCATGCAAGCATCAGCTACTTCAGCCAGCACAGCAATTTCTAGGCTGCTTTCATGTTAGTTATATATTTGCCCTTTTTCACCCAGGCACAGCCACACTGCTCGTGCCTATCGTAAAAAGGCAAAAATGTCATACACAGACATGTTTGGGACATGTGGGCTGCCATACTTCTGCTACCAAGCAAGGGGCCGGGGCCACACGCTAACCAGGAAGTGCTAACAGGTAGCCGGTGCTAGCCGCAACCTGAATTCTTTCACCTTTCACTGTTTATTAGCCCCTGCGTAACAGTGCTGACAGGTAAAAGCATATGCTTGGAACTCTGACACATTTCCCCAATGTAGCCGAGCTACGAGCGGAGCCCTGCTGGCCGCGTTAACCCGCGAGCTGCAGGCGACACACCAGACAGGCTAAACGGCTGAAATGCTACTCGCAGGCCGGCTAACGATTAGCTGGCACGAACCGTAGCATAATTCCCCACTGTTTATTCCCCACAGTGTTAAGCAGGCCAACAGCGAACGCTTGGAACGCTGAAGCCGTATCCCCTCTGTGTTAACGCACATAGCAGCCGAGCTGCACAGTGCCAAGGCGACAGCGTATGCTTGAACGCTGAAGCCGTGTCCCTGCTGTGTTTCCTCACTGCAGCCGAGCTACTCGCTAGCCGGCAGCCGCTCAGCGTGGTCCGCACAGCGTGGTCCGACCAGCGCATAAGCCTGTTTTTTTTCGAGGCGATATGCCGGGGAAGGGGGACCAACCAAGGGGAAGCAAGGGCCAGCTAGGGGGAACAAAGCTAAGGGATACCAGGGGAATACCGGGGAACACCAGGGCATACAGGGGGAATACCGGGGCTACCAGGGGAGAGGCAGCGCCCACGGAGGATGCTGAAACACGCTCCTGATGGACGCACATTCATACAGCACTCTCAAGGCACTCACACACGCACACACATACACAACACAAGTGGAGATCAAACTATAACCGGTGTCACGTCCGCACAGCTGTTTTATATCGTTAGCTTCATAGCATAAGTGCCTAAGTCATTTGACTAAGTCAATGACTTAGGCACTTATGCTATGAAGCTAACGATATGTAAGCTGTGTGGCGTAGCCGGGCGTGCCGGAGTGTCTTAAAGAAATATCCACACGCCACGACCAATCGGGGTCGTACCCCGTACATATGGAATATGTAACGGTGTGGAGTGATAGTCTCGATATGCTAGAGAACGCTTAGTATCTTGCAGTTTCAAGATCCCTTCTTTCCAATTTAAACAAAAATGTATCATATATGACATGAATATTTGAATAATGAAATATTGATACTTAACATTTGGTTAGTGGTTTGGCAAAAAAAAGGCCATGTGAATATAAAAAACGTGCTTTAAACAGCTCGGATGTAAGTGGAACATGCCTCCTGCTTCTTTATATTTTTTATGTTGCTCTAAAATACAGATTCAGATTTTGTTTTCAAGAAACTGAAGAACACGAGCTCTTATTATGTGAGATGTTCCTCCTTGAAGGTATGTTTGCTGGCATAAGTCCAGCTCCCTTTCACCAGCTTTGTTCGTCTCTTCCAGTGTCTCTGAGGTGTGTGGGTGATTACCATTTAGTGCTATCAGTGTTTGCAAAGTATTTTGTTTGTTTGAGATGCTTGTCAGACTGTCAGATGTGTAAAATGTAATTTCTTTTTTGGGGGAATTTTAGGCGTTTACTTCATCTAGAAATGCTCATGTAAAACAACAAGTTAAAACTCATACTTCATCTCAAAAATAAGAAACATTTAGTTCTCTTCACAAAGAGAGATGAATCAGAAGATTATATGTGCAGCAATAGAAAACAATTTATTTTAAACATTTAAAAAAGTAACATTTAGGCATTTTGAGTGGCTAAATTCAAATTATTAAGCCATTTGTTAACAGTTGTGGAGGAGAGTTTACCCATTTATTGGCTATACCAGGTCTATTCAGGCATTATTGAAGTAACATCTCCTTTTGTTTGTAGAGCACAAAAGATGTTAGGATTTATTTTATGACGCAAGATATTTTTTCAGGGTAGGGTTTTGGTGTAGTTGGTATATTATGTTTCAATTCCCCCAAAAATAAGTTTTATCAGACAGGCAAACGCAATTTTTTTTTTATCCAAAATGAATTACAGTCTTGTCAAGGCCTAGTTATTCTAAAACCCAGAAAATTAGTCTTACTATTTATTTTCTCTTAGTCTGAAAGTGACGGCCTTGTTTGGTCCAAGACCATCACAAACAACAGTACTTTGCAAAGGGAAAATTGCTATTTTATATTTGAAAAGTGTTAATCAATAATGTCTTGATGCATGCTCAATCATCCAGGTAAGTAGCTCCCCAAATGTTGATTCTATTCATCTGGACGATCCGTTTTCAGTGGGAGAAACGTTTCGTCACTAATCAAAGTGACTTCTTCAGTCTCAGCTGACTGAAGGTTTCCCCAATCTTATAAACAGTACATTTACACAATGAAACTAGCTCCACTGAAGGAACGATGGGCTGGGAGGTCATTTCCTTGACCATTAATATGCAAATTCTTATAACCATTGATTAACAACCACTGATCAATGGCCATGAGTACCATTCGCAGTGAGTTGGGGAATGGCTGCAATCACAGCATTGTAAGATGGTGACAAATGTACCCTTAGGCCCCCTCATCGGTTCAGAGATGGTCTTTCCCTTTTCACGTAAATGGCCTCCTTGACTCTGCGCTCAAACCAGCGTTCCTCCCAGTCCAGGATGTATAGACTGCAGAGTCCTGGCCTGACGAGGTGGCTCGTCTGTGTTGTGACATCCGCTTCGCTAGAGGTTATTTTGTTTCCCTGATGTATAAATCCTGGCAATCAGCGTACACTATGTTACTCTGTGTCGGGGGACCTGATGCTCGAGGTGGACCAATTTTTGGCGTAGCTTGTTTTGGGCTTGAAAAGCCACAGAGACACAGTGTTTATAATAAGTGTGTCTCAACTGTTTCGATACTCCTGACACATATGGGATCATTACGGGTTTTCGTTTAGTCAGCGGTTGTCCTTCTCTCCTGGATCTGTCAGGGCTCTGTGTGCAGGCGGATGGAGAGGAGGATCCAAATACGAGACTCGGACACTGAATACAACTCAAAACCTCAGCTTTATTGCTGGCACAAAAACAAAACATGAAGTGAACACTGAATACTGAGAACAGAACCACACAGGCATAATCTGATGGTACGACGCGACACTGAGCACAGGAAAACACAGGGTTAATATACACAGGAGGGAGACACAGCTGGGAGAGATTAGGGCTAACGAGACGGGGGAGCGAAGCCTTCAGGGCCTTCAATGATACTCATGGCCATTGATCAGTGGGCTTTGATCAGTGGTTGTTGATCAATGGTCATGAGAATTTGCATATTAATGGTCAAGGAAATGACCTGCCAGCCCATTGTTCATTGTTCCTTCAGTGGGCTGGTTTCAGTCATTATGCAAATGTACTGTTCATAAGATTGGAGAAACTTGCAGTCAGACGAGGCTGAAGAAGTCACTTGGATGAGTGATGAAACGTTTCCCCCACTGAAAACGCTACGTCCAAATGCACAGAATCAACATTTGGGGTGTTATTTAATAAATCTATTTTTTGCTGTAGTATGACACTCTTGTACTTAAATGTAGATGTTGTAGGAAAGTGCTCTGGGTTGCCTTTTCTTTTTTATCTTGGCTGTTTAGGTAAAGTGTCTAAGTGGCTTTTTTTATTGTTTTTACTTTTAGCCATTAATTTGCCTATAATGCTGTTTCCTACATCAAATGACTTTGAAACATTGTCCTTTATTTTAAAAGTGTCACAAAGTATTTCACTGAACAGAAAAAATTACAACACAAATTACTCACATGCAAAATGTCAACATATAGCACAGCTGCTTGAGCTACCCATATTTATTCTGTTCCTTCTTATCTATTTTACTTTATCTGTAATTTAAATGTGGACATTGGAGCAAACAAAACAAAAAGTGGAGAAAAAACTAAAGATGAGGAGTGCTCACCTGCAGTGTGCACTCCTGTTTTATTTATGAAGGCTCTGCCAGGCACAATGGAGACAAATTACCTTTTAACAATGTGAAATAGAATTTTGTTTACAAGGCTACGCTTCTCCTTGCTTTTTCAAATGAGATTTTTCGCAGCCTCCTTATTTGTATCTCACAGCATTATCGTCTCAATCTTTCAAAACCAATCAGTCTCAAGAAAACAACAGAAAAAAGAAGGATGAATCGCTGCTTTTCATAAAACAAGCCATTAGGTGTATTTATGAATGCGCACCACATCAGCCACAGACATCCCCCTCCTTCACCCTCCCTCCAAACCACCCCTCAGTTAAGTCATTTTAGTGACATGTATTTAAAGCCCAGAAGGTTCTATAGCATGGTAGAGTACCCTCTTTGAAAAGCTGTACTTGGAGAGATTTGGAAAATGTTTACACTATCTGAAAAGAGACAGGCAGCAATGAGAGCACACTCAACTAAAACACAACCATATCAGTGCATCGCAGAGCTCGTGTGAACAACCATAAGCCTTGAATCCATTTCACAGATTATCAACATTTGATACTAAGGTTAACCAAGCAAAGCATATAGTCTTTGTTTGATAAATATAACCAGGGATTTTGGCAGGCAAAATCAGCATCTGTTAAATCCGCTCGTTCTAGCTAACTTTATGTATTGGTCTTTTGTTTGAATTGTTTTCTTTTATTTCTTTTCCCACGAACAACTGTTCTTCTATATTTTCTTTATAGTTTTTTTATTTTAATAGTTTTTTTTCTTAAGATTTATAACTGGCGAGGTTAAAACATATTATTTTAAAGTTACAATTGTTGCACACAGCTGTAACTTTACACACAACTCCACAGCACAGAGAAAAGAGAACAAATAGTCATTAGAACTTTTAACTGTAAAGAAATATGTAATTACAATAGCAAATTCACCATTACCACCTAACCTATACAAGCTACCAAAAAATGCTGCTACTACTTCAAATCCTTACCTAATGATACACCTGCACTTGTTGGTAACTGAAGTGTAATTGTTTGAATGTTTTTCTTTCTAACTATGACCATAATATACTACTTACCTAATATCTATTTTGTGCCCCTCCCCCCTCCAAAAAAACAAAAACCCAAACAAGCAAAGAAAAAAAAACCCCTCCAACAAAAAAACATTGAAATAAGACACTAAAAATGCATATTTTCAAGATCTTGATCATTAGTAAAAACACAGAGAGACCACTGTAGGCTATCTCAAACAGGCTGATAGTGATGAGCTGATTTAAAATGGCAAATTGATTTGTTATTGTCAGTTTGCAGTACTCAGTTTACATGAACTGATTAATGTTTCATGCCATGCTGGGAAAAGGCACCACACGTTTCTGTTCATTAATTGCCACAGATTTTTAAGCCCTTGAATAAAGTAGACAATTGGTATTCTGATTGTGTGGGTTGCATTTAGTTCTGAGTCACTTCATGAACTATCGGATCTTGGCAGATTTGAAATCCCTTGAAAAAACGAAGTATGTGGTGGCTTTAGACATCCTGGAAAAAAAAGTGTGTAGCTTTCCCAGAAGTTTTTGCTCAATCACTTCCATAAAAATAGTAACAGTTTTGAAACTGGGCTTGTGTTTGGCACATATATATTTATTAGTATGTACACTTGAATCATCGTGATGGCTACCTCCTTTCCCTTTACAAGTGCTATATGGCTTGTCTTTTATTTAAGTGGTTCCTGCAGTTTTTAAATTAAATTTATTTTTTGTTCTGCTTATGTTTAGTATGTTACCATGTATTACTAGAATGGGCAGTGCTATTTCCTATTTAGCCATTGGCTCTTACATTTTTACACAAAAAAGGAAAGGGAACATAGCCCTACACACACACACACACACACACACACACACACACACACACACACACACACACACACACACACACACACACAACCTGACAAAAAATTGATTTTCTACAACGCAGCTGGCTTGTCAAAACAGGCAGCCATAACTACAGAAATGCTATCTTCAGACCAACCCACCTCGTTGCTTTGGTCTTTGTAGAAGGAATGAGTGCTGTTAAAATTTTACAACTGAGAGATGGAGCAATGTATTGTACATTTTTCATAATTTAACAAAAAGCTTCTTGATGATAGGTGTCCAGAAAAAATAGGCCAACATGTATTCCTCTGCTCTCTGTGTCTGTCAGCAAAGACGAGATACCATGTGGTTTCTTCAGCACCACACGCTAATGTGCTCACTGTAGTGCTTCCAAACCTGCTGTGCTGGATAAAATATCAAGATGGAAGAGGCGTAAACAGTGCCCCCTCCTCCTCCGCCCACAAGCAATAGAATAGTGCTGATGGACAAAATAAAAAATAGAAAAACATGGCTTTCTTTTAGCCTGGTTTGAGTCAGCAGGGACAAGAGGTGACAGAGGTAAATTGGGGTCATCAAATACAAAAGAGAATATAGCATTTTGCTTTGAGTGATTGATATGTTGTTGACCAAGTGATAACTCTAAAATTCCCCCTCTCTCATGTTTTTTCTCTCAAAGCCCTGATTGAACTGGTACAACTCCAAGAAGGATCTGTGGCAGTTATTCCTTACTGAATGCCAAGGCACCCTACAATATCAATGGAATTTGGCTCTAATATGGCAACAGTTATTTATAGGTACCATCTGGAGCAGGGACATTAGAGAATCTGTTTATATTTAACCATGCCAGCAGACATGACTGATCATTAAGCTGATATGGAGTAAAATTAAAAAGTTTAGTTGCTTTTGTAGAATCCTTTTTAGGAAACATAGTGACTAAAGATGGCCAGTGAAGGAAATGTAGATGTAAAACTCTAAGCATAAGAAGCAAAGTTGCCCATGAGACAATCCAGCCCAAAACAGCAGGCTGCAAAATGTTAGCAGGTAGGGCATACATGGAACACCGTAACCAAGTAGCTGGCATAGCATGCAGGAACATCTGTGTTGAATGCAACCTGGAAGTCCCAAGGTCAAAATAGGATTCGCCCCATAGGGTGGTCAAGAAAGGCCGAGCTAAGATTCCAGACACAGATGGGCAAACTGGTGATGGCTAACCAGCCAGACATAACACGGTGGGCAAGCAGAGGAAGATGGCCGTACTGATAGATGTAGCAATACTAATTGTTCTTTCATCCTTGAGAAATACCAAGGGCTGAGAGAGATTGGAGTGCTCAGGGAAGTGTGCCCAAACTGGGCGAGTGACTCCAGCAGATCCCAGAAACAACATCCGAGATCTCTGTCCAGAAGAGCGCAGTACTGGGAACAGCAAAGATACTGCGCAGAACCCTCAAGCTCCATGCCATTTCAAACTTATTTTGGATGCCATGTCAATGCAACTTAATCTTTTCAGGTTTCATTTTGGTACTTCAAATGGCACATGAGGAGGTTATGGTTAGAGTCAGCATTGAAGTTTCCAAGGCATGAAATAAAGCAAAAAGCAATAATAATAATAAAAACATCTAAAATGACTTGGTGTGTTAGTCATACATAATTTTATGAAACCAGGCCCTACGGCTAGCTGGATGACTCTTTTAGAGGGCATTTACAACATACAAGACGAGGTCAGTCTGATAACTCGAAAATGGTATTCACATCACAGCTCACTGCAGTCTGGTTGGGAGAAAGGAAAGAGGCTAAGTGAAGCTGGCAAAAGCAGACGCCAGTTTAAAGTATACACTTTACAGTCTCCAGTCCAGTTACTAGCTGCTGCCTGCAATGCAGTACACTGAACGCCCCCCCCCCAAAAAAAAAACAAAAAACTACAACACTGAACAGGTGAAGAGCATCAGTTGGAGACCAATACCACTGACATATTCAAATCTAAATAATACAATTTGAAACTAAAAATACCCCAATTCAGATCAAGCACGTCACTGCTAACAATCTTGTTACTGGCTTGGAAACAATGGCATGGCAAGTAACTTGTTGTTTCCAGTATGGAGCTTTTGGGGTGCAGGTCGTAAGTTTGTGAAAATGGGCGTGTGAAATGCTGAATAGAAAGGTATCAGTTATATACAGTGGCCCCTAGAGACAAAGCACGTACAAACTCCAAAACACTTGCAAACTCCAAAACACTTGCAAATTCCAAAACACAACGGAAGTGCTCCAGGACGCTAGGGACAGTGTTGAGCTCGATTTGCAAAACAAACATTTATTTTTAGCTCCATTCTGCTGCTGATACATACTTTAGGTTTCTGAATATTAAACTTGTTGCTGCCTTTCATAGTGTGTAACCTGAAGGCCCTGAGTACTTTCTCCCACACTGAAAACACTGGAATGATAAAATTATTTGAACATTACCTAATGCGACTGATTCAGGACACACAATTAGTTATTTTAAACTTTCCTAGCAGTCCTTCACAAACAGGGAACAGTCTGTCTATTCTCTCCATCTGTCAGCTGCTACTGGCTCTTCCTCCTCCTCTTCCTCACACACTGCTGAGTTTGTCCTGGTGGATCATCAGGGGTGCAAAGCCTCACAGATGATGTGCAGCAGTGGGTCCCTCAGTCTGTCCTCACTCTGGACACTTGCAGTTGTCACACATGGAAATCAAATGTGTGATAAGCTGCAGGATTCAAACACAAGTGTGACTTATAAACACATGTTCATACTTTTATTACACAATCAGAGAGAAAGAAACAGAGAGAGAGTGCAGGACAGACAGACAGGTTACAGTCTCAGGTGTAGACACTGCTACAAAACAGTACAAAAGAAGGAGGATTTAGTGTTTGTGTTATTACGAAACAAGAAGAGTTCCCAGATGGTACAGTGGACACATGTGTGACTCCTGTGATTAAAGCATCTTTCTTTCAGCTTAACGAGTGAACCGTCAGCTCGTTCAAACACACGTTAAAGTCCGTTTGGCTCGACACCACCAAACAGAGGCAGCAATATAACATAGCTAACATTAACAGTGCAGTGAATCCTGCTTGTGCCGTGATATTCAGGACTGCAAACCGAGCAGCATCACTGACTTTCAGCTTGTTGTGTTTGTGGATATATGACTGACTTTAATTATGCATAAAATCATCACATTCTCTGTAAGATTAAAGTCAACTACTGAACGGAGTATATTTTGAAGTAAAGGCTTTAAAACCAAGTTAGTACAAACATCGCTAATGTCACTTAACTTTCCCGACATGTGGCCAACAGTAATGTTTTAATGTTCTTCATTATAAAAACATTTGCGCATAAATAAGTGACATAATATTCAGTACTTACTTCTGAAAGTTTACTCTTCGGCGGCTCTGCTTCCGCCGTTTTTTTCAGCAAAATTATCCACACCACTGCCGCGCTATGAAGTCTGGGATATGTTGGGCCATGAAGGCTACACCGACCGGCGATTTCACTGTCTTTCCAGCATGCACACAAACATTTTTTACAGGGACAGGTAGCATGCAGCGCCAGCATTTCAATCTGCTCTGCTTCTCAACCTCTGTGCACCTTTGCCTTGTTCGCTATGCTGCAGTTACTTAGTGGGAGGGAATGGAAACAAGGCACACTTCCCTCCTCTCAACCACCAAAGAGTGCAGTGAGTTTTTATTTTGTCTTTCTTCAGCCTGTGTCTTTATCCTACCCTCTAGTACTGCATAAACAGATAAATGACTATATAAGAGATCAATTCAGCAACTTCTAAAAGACAGCTGCCAGTGGGGTTTGAAAACAAAGCATGAAACATTACTTTTCAATCTGCTTTAACAGCAAAGTTTCTCTATTTCTCACCCATTCTATACTTTTATAAAGAGGATGAATACTTGCTTTTCACACTATATAGTATATCAAGAATTTAATCCCGGGTCAGTCCACTAACAAGACTAAAATGACAATTGAAATAAAAGTTTCTAAAGTGCCTGTGAAAATGTTATATATTGTGTTTTGATGGACATTCACCCTTTCTGTTCAAATGGAAGTCCATTGTTTTATATAAATATATTCTTCCTTTAATTCAGCATATGTGGGTCAAGTCCATGAAGATAAATTAAAGTTAGATTTAAAAATCTACTTGTTTTCAGACAGTAGCACATGGTGTTGAGATTGCATTTCAGACACTTCCTCTCCACGTGGACTTTTTGTCTGCATGTGGCTACAAAGCCCATTTAAACACGACAACAAAAGCTACTTTCAGCTGCTCCCTTGTCTCACCACCGACCACAGCAGGTGGTTTCACATGTTTTGATTTGGCAAGAGTTTTATACTGGATGCCCATCCTGATTCAAACCTCAAGGAGGATTTGTGTCTATGGCTAGAATCAAACCAGCAACCTTTTGCTTGCCAATAATATGTGTTAACCACTATATTATGGAGCCTCCTATTTAAATACGACTACAAACAGACTAAAAACAATTTAGAAGATACCAGAAAGCTTGTCCCTTAGATTTCAGTTTTTGCATATCCATATAAAGACATCTTGGACATATCATAAACTGGGTGATAACTAGGTGGAACTCTAAATTTAAGTTTAGGGTCTCATGCCGTGAAAAGTTCAATCAGCCAACTTTTTTTTCGTTGTTTTAAGTGAATTGTGGCTCAGTTTATATTTTCCTTGAGAATTGGTGATGCAAATGTAATACAAACTCCCCAATGTGCTATTTTTCACTTAAAAGATAGCACTGTAACAAAGAAGCTCCACATGGCAAAATCAAACAGAGTTTTTAGTGTATCAAATAACAAGTTAACATCTGGGGTCCATATTGTCTCTGTTAAATCAGCTTATAGATTTTCATCCACAGCCCATCAACTGGTGAGCCACCATGAAAAAGGAAAAAAACATAATAATCTCATGCTTCTGTAGTGGCGTGTGTCTTCAAAGTCATCTGAGGTGAACTCTCCAGTGAGCGTGAGCTGGACAAGGTATTTGGGTCTGTAATATTGCTTAAGTGATACTTTGTGAGGCAGATACTAGCTTTGTGCACCATCACACCTGCCCCTTCATGCCTAATGGCAGAAGGCACAGCTGTAGATACCAATTGCTCACCAAGACAGAACAGCTGAAACCAAAACTATTGCATTTGGACTCATTAGGCCAAAGCAGTTGTCTTCTTCTCATTGGGCTCCCATGCAACTGTTCAGCCATGGAGGCCTGATTTACATAGTGTCCATGAACATTTGATGTGATGACTTATACTCTGAAAGAATTGAAGTGGGCTCTGATCTCACTGATCTTTGGTCATTTCGGAGGTTGGTAACTCTAATGTGCTTTCCTCTGCAGCAGAAGTAACACTGTAGCTCAGGGGTGGCCAACTCCAGTCCTTGAGAGCTACAGTCCTGCAGTTTTCAGACGCGTCCTTATTCCGACACACCTGAATCAAATGAATGGCTTGCTGTCAGGCCTTTGCCAAACTTGATGGCATGCTGAAGAAGTAATCCAACCATTTGATTAATCTGTGTTGGAGTAGGGATGCATCTAAAAGCTGCAGGACAGTAGCTCGCGAGGACTGGAGTTGGACACCTCTGCTTTAGTTATTCTCTGGCGGTCGTGAGAGTTTCATCGCAGTGTTTGATTCAAGTTTCAGTTGACACATCAAGATGTGTCAACTGAAACTATAGTAAACGATATATCGTTTACTATGCAAAAGTCTTTAGCCCCCCCCCCTCGTTTCTTCTTATTTCACTTCCAAGGACCCAGACTTTATCATTTTAAAAAAATGTTTTGAGCAATAGTTCTCCAGTATTTCTGAAGTTCTTTTGAAGTTTTCTTTGAACAGTCATAAGATTGTTTTTTGTTGTTTGCTTGTTAAACCACATAACACTGACCAATAAATCGTTTAACCATAAAACAGACATCAACCAGTATTCTGTCTGCACATAACAGGCAACTTAGCAAAGTTAGCCTGATACAAAAACACATAATTTGTCCCCATTCTTTAGTTGAATACACAAAAAAAAATGCTAAAGATAACAGAGTTTGACAGCTGTTGGTATTTATGCACCAACAAGGTAATCCCCAAAGAGCTATTAGCCAAAAATGACATATCTCAGCATGGTGTGTTCTTAAAAGATGTGAGAAAATTAGACAACTGGAAGCCAAAGGAAGAAAAACTATCCACAGCAGATAAACTGTATCTGAAAGTCAAATCCATAGAAAATAGGGGAAAATCAAGCAAAGACCTGATACAGGACCTGAGAGATGCATTTGGCATTTTCAGGTGATCCATCTGTTTGCTAAAACGTAACCATACATGGTCTCTGAGGTATGACACATTTGCATTGAGAAATGCAACTCAACGTTGAAGCAGTTTGGCATCATCCTGACAGAGAATTGAACATAAGGAAGCCAAGATCCAAAGAAGAGCTTTGAATGGCCTTTAAGGAGCCCAAAGAACTATTCCTGATGAATACATAAAAAAAAAAAAAAAAAAAAAAAAAAAATCAAAGGTTGCCTAAGAGAGTTCAGGCTAATGATGACCAAATACTGACTTCCAAACTTGGATTTCCCATTTGAAATAAGGTATGAATAAAAACTTTGGTATTGCACTGTATTTTTTTTTCTAATGATTCTTGTTCTTATACAAATTACCTGTCTGCCATCAAACCTTTCAACAAATTTTGTCACGGTCTGGCTAGGGCCGACCGTATGTTGCAGGGAAGGACTCAAGCGCAGACCGAAATGAGATATGAATAACAAAACAAGCCGTTTATTAAGGCAAGAAACGAGGGTACAAAATAATAGGGAATCGATGAAAACTAAACAATGACCTAAACTGGGTGAACTAAAACGAAACATACAAAACTCTAAACATAACGAACTGACAGGGATACCTGGAGCGGAGACATAGGAACAACGGAGCAGTACAACGGACGACCTGACCAAGAATGACTGAGAGCACACAGACTAAATGGACACAGGAGGATAATGAGGGAAGTGGCAACACATGGGGACCCAGCTGACACATGAACATAATTACGTCACAGGGGGAGAGTAACTGAACATGATGAACACAGACACGCCGACCTCTTCACAATAAAACAGGAAACACAGTGAGATATAGACATGACAACCTGAACTTGACAACATAAGCCACAGACATGAAATACATGAAAAACAGGAGAGACTTAACATAGTGGGAACACGAGGGGTAAATAACTAGAAACACCTAGGCATGATAGACTTAACATAGTGGGAACACGAGGGGTAAAAAACAACTAGGCATGATAACGATGAACTTAGGAAACCTGAAGGCTACATAAACTAAACACAAAACGCTGGGTCAGCAGACCCAGGATCATGACAAATTTGTGTTAAATGGAAACCACTGTAGGTAAGTACTTCAAGAAGTCTCCCATATCTCTCTGGCAGTTTGGTCCACAAAAGAAGGGGCGATGTTTGGGGCCATTATTGCTAAAGTAAAAGTAAAATTGTATTTATATAGCATCTACCAACATAAATATTAAAAAAGACAATACATAAAAACATAAAGACAAAAAGTTACCTGAAAGCTACACAGAGTACCAATCATTGTCTCACTGAATCTCTTTTTTAAGAGAAAACATTTCAAAATCTTTTCTCATATATTATTTTAAAAACTTCTCACAAAGTAACTTATTATTTTTGCATCACAAACACTTTTATACACCTGCCAACCATTCATTTCAGCTTTATTTAGTTTGCATTTTATTTTTATTATTGTTTTCATCTTTCTTGTAAAATCTGTGTTACTTTTTTTGAAATTTCTATGCTTGGTACTTTTAAAAGAACCTTGTGGCTATTGAAAGAAAAGAGCTCTATGAATAAAATTTTCTTTGTTGTTTATCTTTAGAAAAAAGGTATATTTTTACCTTTTATTACATTACTGTTGTGCTTCTCAATAAAAGATTGCTACAATCAAATATCCGTGATCTTGAACATTGTTGTCATTTCTTGCCAATTCAACCCATCTAGAGGACATCCAACACCTCAGCCATTTTTCTTTTACATAATTACACAGTTTCAGCTGAAAATTGAATTCAGTATTCAGCTTCATTTTAGAAATATCGAAAAAAAAAGTAAGTACACAGCAAATTCAAAAGTGTTACATTTTTTGGTGTTAATAGTCTCCTTGCAAAAGTAGAGTTAATTTTACTCTAAGTAGAGTCACATTCTTTTGTAACTCTGAGGTGTAAAATGATAGTAGTTAAAATCGAGTGTTAAAAATGAGTGTTTCGCTGTCAAATCTGGAGGTGTTAAAATGGAAACATTAACTCTTGACCTCTTAACTCTGAACTCCTAGAGGGGCTATGACACCAACAGAGTAAATTCACAGACTCCGCCCCCAGCACGGCTCCAATCGAAGCTGAAGTGAAGCCGTTTCAGAACATTTTGCTCTACATATTTGAGTTGTTTGCCATGCTTGGTAAGTCATTTTTTCAAAGATTGTTTCAATTGTTATTAGCTTTTACTTCTGTGGCTCTTTGGAGTTGAGACAAAGCTGTGTGAAAGGCATTAGCCATGTTGCTCGGTGATAGCATAATATTCTGTTTTAGCTAGCTGAAAGGTATTGTTTGCAGGCAAATACCACAGCCTTGAAAAAAAGCTTGCATGTGAATTTTCAGTCAAATCTTTGGTCAAATACACCTAAAACAATGTCTAGAATGTGAAATGTTGGTATAATGGTGCTGCTTGAAGCCTGAAAACGATCTCCCATAAAAAAAACCGAGCAAACAGCAGTAGCTGACGTCCTGACTGGATTCTACGTTAGCATAGATCCCTCCAGAGTTTTGTGCAGACGGTTTAGGTAAAAATTAAAAAGGTTGAGGTTTTACATTTAGTTCAGTATTACCTGTTGCCTGTGTCCTTGTCTTTTGGGAAAATACTTTACACAAGTAATGGCTCAAAGAGGATTCCTTTTTTTTTTTTTACTGTGCTGCAATTGTTTACTGGATTATTTGTGCCATTAATGAATGTCAACTAATTTTTATTCGATCTCCGCACAGGATATGCTTGTGAAGATGGAATATGGGGGAGAGCAGAAGTGCATTGAAGTTCCACAAAGTGATGAATGAAGGACATGCATATTGTATTGAAGAAATAAGTGATGAGAATGCTGTTATTTGCATTTACCATGTCAGACCTTTTGATAAACAAAATTCTAATGAAAGTGAGAACATGTATACTGTTACATCTTTCAGAAAATGTTTTGAAATTGTGGTGCACAGTTCAGAATAAATGTTTTTCAAAAACCATTGCATCTTTTTTAGTAAATGTTTATTTCCAAAAGAAATTTCTAGAAGATCAGAACAGTAAAATTCCCACTTTTTAGAATGAATTAGAAGATAACTCTTACGTAGTTAAACTAAAATATTCTTTGAGAGTTAATATATAAACTCTTAACACCAAGTGTTAAATGATCAACTCCAGACAGATTTGGTGTTTAACACTAAATCAGAGTTAACGTACCAACTCTCCAAAAAGAGTTAAATTAACACTCTCTGGTGTGGACCCATATAGACACTTTAATAGTGTTGAAATCAAATCCGACAGTGTTAATTTGGACATGCTGGATTTGCTGTGTATGCATGGTATTATTCTATTGTATATATTTTTTTATTAATTTTGAAAGCAGACTGTCCACAGTAGTTTCGGATTGAGGGCAAATCCGAACCAAGGAACAATAATTTTTCAGATGTATGCAAGAGAATAGGTATGTATTTTATGAAATAAAATGACATTTTCTGCTTTCCACCAGTAGTTTTTAGCCTTCCATCTGCCATTTGGCCTTTCACCTCTCACAGTTCCATGTTGTAGATGCCTTGTCTAATCCTCCTTGATCCAATTATATTAATTAGCCTCATACATGCAAATAGGTTATAAAGTTGTAAAAGCCCTGCACACCCTGCTTCCCTTGCACACCACTATAAGCCTGTCATGTTACTGCTGACTTAAAAAAAAAAAGAAGCTTGCACTGAATCTGGTGTATTTGTTATTGATTGCAATGCATTACTGTAAGGCCACTGTGAGGCTACGTACCTTTTTCGTATAGTTATTGATTACGCTGCTTTTATAAGTCACATATTTGCCTCTTCTTATGGATGATCTATGCTGGATTAGAGTTTGGTGTTGAGTTTTGTGAGGAAATTAAGGAACACAAATTCATTAAATGGATGTTTTGCAAACAAAATCTTTCATGTATTTAATTATTAAGTAAACTCAAAGGTAATTCAAGAATAACCATGCAGTTGATTCAAAACTCAAGCTAAACATCTTTTCAGGTTTAAAGTGGACTCTAAATCAATAGATCACAAGTAGGTGACATTCAACCTTGAAAAATAATGGTAGCTTAGAGGAGAGAGATTAATGGAAAAGCTCTTCCCTGCAATGGCCTTGCCTTCTCATAGCTTAAAAGGAGTAAAAAGTTATTGTTTTTTGCTAGTGGACAGCTATAGTAACCAGTGTGGCTTATTAAAATTAAACACTAAGTCTGTCTTAATTTATACAGCATTTTGGTGTATTTATGTTAAGGTTGGCTGCAGCTGTGCCATTTGTTTGTTTAGTATTCAGTAAGGTTTCACTGCAATTAGCATAAACCAAACCAAATTGCACCACAGGTAACTTTTTTGACCTGTCGTTACCAGTTGAACTTTGTAAGTCTGTGTGTTTCATCACAGTAAAATGGGATCCTGGAGAGTCTTAGTAACAGAAACTACCAAATTATTAGTATTTTTAATATACGTGTATGTCCGAAGATGCTCTATTGGATTGAGTTTTGCAGCTGTCAAAGGCATCTGAGGACAGTGAACTCAGTGGTATGTTAAAAAAACCCAGTTTGATACATCATACATTATCCTGCTGGAAGCTGTTGCCTTCTCTAGTATCAACAGCATTAACCAAATTCAAGAACCAAACTGAAAAATGCAGAGAGAAGAACAACCAGTGATCCAGAGGGCTGGAACAAGGTTAGCTGCCCATCATTTTTAAGAAATGATGGGAAAAAATATTCTGATTTAATTATATGCATTGCTGTGAAAATTGAGTGTTAAGTTATCTGACATTGCAGAATACCAGTATTAAATTACTGTATTTTATGACTGAACTCTCATAAAAAGCACAAAAAAATATTTTTTTGGAAAGAAGATTGTTTCTGACAATGCATTTTTGAAAACGAATTCATAATTTTTCCAGCAGAGCTTAAAGTCAATTTTTTTGGTAAGACATTATCCCATACATTATTGTTCAATCGCACTCGCTCCTGAGCAATGAATACAGACACATCACAGGATAATATGAGAAGGGTTAAGTCTATGGCAAGTTAAATGAGGCCACCTTTATAGTTTTTTTCTTTGAGTAATTTAAAATGAAATGAAAATTTCAATGAGTATGTGCCTGCCACGAATGGAAAAGAAAGAGGGAATTAGCTTCTAGACATGCAAATATTTGAAATTCATTAAAAACCAGGGAACTCTAAAGAACTGAGTGTTTAACACATTCTGTGCTACTGTGACAATGCACATTGCCTTGGGAATAATGTTCCTACATAATACACAACCAACAACTTTTTTCTCCTTTGAATTTCAGGTTGATCGTTCACAGAATGAAGTAGAGGCATACTGAGCGTATTGGCACCCGTTTGAACAGGAGGTAGGTTGATAAAAAGCGGAAAACGTACAATGAGTTTCATTTTCTTTATTGATTTGGGAAAAAACTGTATTAACTGATAATAAAAATAAATGTAGTTGCATCCTTTGTGCCAGTTTGTTAAACTTTTACACTGTATCCGTATCCCAGTATGTACTTACTGTATTTATCTGTATCTTATTATAATTACAGTGAATTTCGGTTCATCTTAAATTCACACCTTCTGGCCGTTATCTCTCCTAGACATACTGTGTCTTTAGCCTACTTTGCCTAAGGGACTTGTCACTAGATGGAGACATTAATCTAAAAAGACACACACATATCTCAACATGAAGCTTACATGCTTTAGGTTGCAATGTATGAACTGCATTTTCCAGTAATGTCTCATGTCGAGTTAGCATTCTCCATTCAGTCCAAATCATGAGCACTGATTCTTGTCTGTTGCACCGTCAAGCAATTCACGTCGAGTCCTTTGTATCCTCATTAACTGCTTGGCTGTGTATTCTTTGGCAGGGTAGTTAGGCTGTGCCTGTTGCTTAGCAACAGAGGAAAATGCACCCCTTCTGGAGTGCTTGGCGATGTTAAGGCAGTCCAAAGAAGAGCTAAACGATAAACAGCTAACGGAACTTTTGAAGGCCAAAACATAAATCACAGAGCACATGTACATACTCCCAATGTAGTTTTCATATTCGTCTTTTATGACACACATTGACAGCTTCTCAGTATTGCTGTGCAAATTAAATATTAACTCTCTTAGCATAACCAAATAAGCTCATCCTAATGGCTTTTCCTTCAAGTTTATCATAACTTAAGCATGCATACATTACATGCACGCAGGCATGTAACCAAGACTGGAGCAAAATTATGATGAACATGTGACTTGTTGAAATGCAGAGTATGTTGCTGATTTGGAGTTGTACACACAGTTTTAAAATGTTGCTGCAGAATAAGGAGAGAGGGGCAGAGAAAAGCCAGCTTTCTGTTTTCTAGTCGTTTTGCCTATCTCTGTGTGATGGCGGCTGGCTTTCTCTCTCTCTCTTTCTTTCTTACTATCTGTGAATATATCTCGCTCTCTCTTTCTCTGCCAGAGCTGACACCTGCTGGCTGAGTACCAGTGATACTGACTAATAAATCCTGACAGCTTCTTGCTGGAGCCAATATTAATGCCCCACTACCTGGCAGGCCAACCTGTGAGAGTGTTTCAATAAAGTAGTATACCCAGGGCTTCTTATTTACCGACCACAGACAAGCAGATTAAAGCCTGGCAGGATTTTTGTCCTGTTTTTCGCAAGCTTTGAGGTTAATTACCAGTTTGAGCCTCAGACACTCTTGCTTTGCCTGCTACAAGCAAAACTTCTGACTCTTGTGTTAGATGGATGCCTTGAGACTTAAGAAATGTTACAATCTTCATGCATCTCATCTGGTTTGTGGTTTCTGTCAGCAGAGGTTAAGTAGAGGTTAAATCTGCCCTAATGAAGCATGGACCCCCCATCCCACGAAAAAGCTTCTGCTTGTTTTCCATAAGATCTCATTGACATAGCTCTTCACCTCATTTTACATTCCCATCACTGTGTGCTGCTGCAGGCCTCCTGGGTCTGCTGTTCCTCTGAGTCTCAGCCATCACAGGCAGCTCTTGAATTGCTCTGCAGCAGAAATCTGTGCAGCCTCAGTTGCCTTTCTTTTAATTTGTGCGTTCTCCACCCGTGTGCTTTGCTTTTGTTTCCTATTTGTCTGTTTGTTTTCTTCATCTTGGTCTGGAAATTAATTTCATGTTAGCTGATGAGCAGGTAAAGAATGCATTAGGAATTTAGAGAAGGGCTTGATGTGGGTAATCATAATGCATGTGATGTTTGCCAGGCTTGCTGAAGTCTCACTCCACTTATTTTGTCCTGCAGGTCCGTGCTGTTTTTCAAAACCCTTTGAAATCTTGTCTTGTATTCTTCAGAAAGGTAAAGCCTACTCTGCGAGACAAACCAATGAAATATATAACAACTGTAGAGCAGCATCAATTATCTCCAAAAGGTGATGACAAATATGAAAATTGGACATCACAATTCCTAAAAGCACAAGTTAAGGTTTTCAAATTGCTTCTTTTAAAAACAGTACAAACCACCAAAAATATTTCGTTTACTGTCATATAAGACGATAAAATCTTGATAGGTTATTTGAACCCCCCCCCCCCAAAAAACGGTAGCATTGGTGTTATTTTGACTTGAGAAATTACAGGTTCCCTTTGAAGTTTTCTTGTAAATAACCACAGTTTTGTAGACACATGTCCAAAACTGTGTAAACAAACAAATATATCCTTATCATATTATAAAACAAAGTTTGTGTTTTCATTAGAGATGGACCGATCCGATATTACGTATCAGTATCGGTATCAGTCCAATACTGACCTAAATTACTGGATCGGATATCGGAGAGAAATAGAAAATGTAATCCGATCCGTTAAATATCAAAAAAGCACCTCACAAAATTTGCAACACGCAGTAACTCGGCTCATAACCTTAGCACGTTGGAGCAGTATGCGTCACATGATAGAGCGGCTGTGGCACCTGTCAGTGGTCTGGTTGAGCATTTGGAGCTTTGCTACCAAACCGGCATTTCATCTCCGACGAAGTTATCCCCGAGAGAAGTAAAGCAAGTGTGTAAGTCCATCTCTGAATGTTTGTAAAGCATTCCCACATTAAGCTTAACAACCGATAAATGGAGCGACTGCCTCTTCTCTCTCCCTCCCTCTCCTGTTGCTACTTCAATCATGAAACTGCTTAATGATCAGCTGATCGGCTTTTCTGTCGCGAGTCCGTGTCTCTTGTTTCTTTTTGGCCCACTTCACGCCAGAAAGAGGAAACCAGCGGCTGAACAACAGCAGCACGTTTAACCTTGATAAGCTGTTGTTAGAATTTATTTAAGATTACTTTTTACACCAGGATCCTTTTCTACACAGCTGACGGCTGGTAAATGTGCAGGGGCGGATCTAGCAAAGTTTAGCCAGGGGGGACGATAGGGCATGAACAGGGAAAAGGGGGCACAAAGACATACTTTTCTTTCTTATTCTCATTTAAAATGTCTAGCTTTTAATAAATAATTATCCGAATCTTACACCCAAAGTTTTAATCTGATGAAAAATGTATAGAAGTCCATTACTGTATATAGTAACTATTAAGTCTAATATACCCTAGTCTGTGCAGTCTGCAATTCTGTTGAAGAAAGATGTTGAATCTATTTAATTATTCTTGAAAAATAATTGAGTTCTGTGCATTTTTTTCCACACTGCATCAAATTAAAGTTGATTACGTCGATTAAGCATCATGAGGTGGAGGGTGGTTCCCTAATTTTTTATTTTTTTGCTGGGAGTTTTAGAACCCTATTAGTTAGGTTGCTTAATATTTCTGCTAAGTACTCTTTGAAATACCAGAATAGGGAGGATGGAGTAGGTTTAAATTTATTAGATTGATCAGTGTTGCTGAACTATGAAATATTTTGGGTGCAGTGTATTTTTTACATACAGGTATAACAGAATAGCTTTAGTGTTTGTTTGATTTTTTGTTTAACTTGAGTATGAACTTATACAAAAAGCAGCAAGATATTAAAAAAACATTTTTATTGATTAAAAAACACTATATCGGATTCATATCGGTATCGGCAGATATCCAAATTTATGATATCAGTATCGGACATAAAAAAGTGGTATCGTGCCATCTCTAGTTTTCATATTTTGGACTGTTCACCATTTACATCAGTTTTCACTTGCTAACAATCTTGCTCTTTATCTCACTAATAAATGCCCATCACATGTTTCTGCTTTGCCCATGATGTATAAAACAAGGCAACAATAGTTTCTGATTCTTTTGTGCTGAACGCCATCCTTTAATGAGCCAATCATTTCAATTTTAAAGAGCTGTGATGAATATTTTAAGATTCTTGCTCGCACTGCTGGAGTGAGGCGTCTGAAGAGGCAAGGGATCGACTGCTGACCTCTCTTAAACTCACCTCGGATCAGTTGGCTTTCTTCTGTGCTTTTCATCGCAGTGTGCCATTTGTAATTGTCATCCAAAATGTCATTAGTGATGGCGCAGTGATAACACCAACATAGATTATTAATGAGTTTGCTTTGATTTGTTTGAGATATTTTGATGGAAGATTTACCCGTGATTACAGGAAGTGGCATTTGAATGTGAAGAAAGAAAAAAAACAGCCTCTCACAGTGCTGAATTCACAGTCTGTATTAGTCAGTTCCAGTTAGACGTCCACATGTGTAGGCAGATCTCACACACACGCAAGCACACATATACAGAAGAGAGACAAACAAGCTTACCAGCACCTTTGTCAGCAGTATTGGCTAACTCCCCTCCCGCATCCCCCGCCCTCATGCTGTGTCCGCTTTAAACCACTGCAGCATGCTCCAAAGCTCTTTCAGGTGCTCAAGTAAATTCCTCTGTTGTCAAAGCTTCAGGCACCATAAAAATTCCCTGTGCGAAACTGCAGGTTGTTTATATGGTACTTAAACATGTGTGGTGCAGACAGTCACCATTAGCCAAGCGCTGTCGGATCGTTTTATGTTATTTGTGTATTTACCAAGCATGGGCACTAATGTGTGTTTATCCTAAGATTAGCAACTATGTCTTGTAGAAATGAGCCACAAATGAATGGTTAAACCTCTTTAAAACTGTGGGATATTTCATTTGATTGAAATAAAATGTGTGGGGAGAACGAGTGCTAAACGTTTCAATGAAAAGGTCAAAACGTCATGTTATTCCTCCGCCTTTCTTTTCCCAGTGTGCGTGTCTGCACTTGAACAGCGGCTGCCAGCCCTCATTTTAAAGAATTATTCCCACAACAGCCATGAGGTACAATGATTTATAGCTTGGTAATTGACTTGAACTCAAATAGTCATGCCTTTTACACTGAACCAGTACCAAATCCCTATGAATGCCATTACAAAATCTCGTGTGTGTGGGGGGTTTTTTTTGTTTGTTTTTTTCGGTTTTAAGCAGCTAACCAGATCGGGGCTGTTTATTTTTCTTTCACATATTTAGAACTAGAATTTTTTATTTTTTATTTTTTGCTCCAGGACGGCTCAATGCAGCAACCGATGCGTTTCCCGCATGAATGTTTGTGTGTTTGTGTTTATGTTTACAGTATTCTTTGATCTATGAGTGGGCGGGGCTAGTGTCTACATTGTAGGTTGAAGCTGCCAATAGTGCAGAGCGGAAACAGCGTGCCTTATATCTCTACTTGCGGCATCTAGACATGGATATTATAAATAACAAGCTGGGTACCAGCAGTCAGGGTTGCATAAATTTTTACACACAGACCTCAAGCCTTTGCTGAGATCTCCGCAGCAATTATAACGGATGGGAGGGCCCCCGTTTCGTTTTATGTTGCCGCAGCAAGGGCTTGGAGAGCACCCACTGTCTCCTGGCATGCCGCTCCTCATCAGCGCCGCAATAAATCAATTTTCACCCTCACACCAGCCACACATACACCCTCCCCACCTCGTGCTCCCATTTCTCTCCACTTCTCTACTCCCACTTGGCTCCTTCTACTCAGCTCTCGTCTGTTCACCACATCGGTTCTCAGCTCTCAATAGGAGCAGGGGTAGGCTGAGGTCATCCTGACCCACCTCCACCTTTCTCTTTGACGTGAATGGAGCAGGTTTTCTTGTGAATGTCTGAAATCACTTTCAGCTTGATCTGAAGCCAAGAAGTGCACATACAATGTATGTACACTTTTGTGGGCACAGGCTGTCCATCATGCTAAAACATTTATTTGTACACTTCACACACACTGTGATATAATTCTGAGGGATATGATGAAATCTCCAGAACCCAAGGAGTCACGTGATGCAGGGGCAACAAATGTAAAGCGTCCCGGCAGAAAAGCAAGTGAGAGTTGATCGGACAGCTGTGTCTTCCAAGTGGACTTCTTGCAGAGCTATGAAAAGGGAGAGGAAAACGTAATCCAGGTCCTTCCTTTTAAATGTCAGCTGAGTTCCAGCCTCAGGACAGGCGCTGAAAGCGGTCCATTGTCAGTGGCCTCTGTGTTTGAATGGCTCTCGGTCAGCTTTGATCTCATCTCCATATTAACCTGAGGGGCACTTCTTGATATTTGGAACAGACACGCACAAAGGCACACGTGCTTCCTGACACATTCTGTTCAAAGGCCTCAATTTTTCCTCAGGAGACACAAGAGCATTGTTTATGAGAACAGTAGAAATGCAGGTTGTTATGATTTCGGATCAAAGATTGCTTCTCTGCATTGGCTTTTACATAAAGACCTACTTCATTAATTCATTCTTATATTCGAGCCAGATCCTTCCAGAACAGGGACCTGGACCTCCTAGAATGGCGTGGATACAAAATTAGATCTTTCTGCTATCAGTAACATAATGTTCCAAGGAAATGTTGAAGCGGGTCCTTAAGAGAATTATGTATAAACCAAAGCCTTCAGCGTAATTCCTCCAGCATGACGTGAGAGACTGATGAAGTCACACAGAGAATTATTACTCGTCGCTGATTTTTAGTTTAGTTTTTGCGTAATTTGGTACACCTCAGCCTTTTCTCCCTGTTTCTCTCTCTTAAGAAATGCTTCTTAACAGCCACTCTTCCACTCAGACCATTTTTGATGAGGCTTCAACAGAGACGGATCAGCTGAAGGTCCAGATGCATCTCAAGTTTTTGCTGATTTTATTTCCCCATTTCTTAAGGATGTGTCTACCAGATAGTGTTCATCTTTTTAAGCCTTCTTTTTATTCTTTTGAACTTCAGTTCTCCAGTTTCCTGATTTTTTTTAAGCACACACTGCAGGCTGTGCTGAGACAGGTCAAGTTTGCTCTTTGGGAATCACCTTGTTGGTGAAAAAATATTATTTTATGCCCCCTCAAACTCTGTTCTCTCTGGGATTTTAAAAATATATTCATCTAAAGAAACGAGGACAAATCATGTTAGCAAAGTGTCTAAACAACCGGTTCTTTTTGAAGTTGTCTATTATATGTAGACACACTAGTTTAAGTTTCTGTCATTCACAGGTCGGTGTAATGTGGCTTAACAAACAAATAAACATTCCTCTTAAAAGCGCTATTGCTCATACCCAGTTTTGCTAATGAGTCCAACTTTAATATGATTGCTTTCAGCTGCTGTGTCTTGGTGAGTAGTTGGTATCTACATTTGTGGCTTGTGCCATTAGGCATGAAGTTATGTGTAGACACAACCTGCCTGATTCACTTTGTGAGGTGGCTCAAGACTTTTAGACAATTCTATACTTAAAAACAAATAACTCCACTAAGCAAACTAGAAGGAAAACACTTGTAACATCCGTTTTCCTTATATTTCACTTTTTCTGAAATGGAATCACAACAATGTGCCTCCAGAAAAAAAGGGAGGGTTAGCTTTGATATAGAGACCTGCTCACTTCCTCTGATGCCAATCCGGCTAAACAAGTGAAACACATTTGTCATATAAATCCTTACACATCTCTATGAATAAGAATTTGGCAATGTTATTTCTGCAAGCTATTGGCAAGCGCCTTCACTAAACACTTACCACGGAGTGATCACAAATCTTCCAGCTTAGATTGCAGTGCCATTCTTACAACTGCCAGTCTGACTTCCTGTCATAAACTACATCTTACTCGGTGCAGTTACACTCCTCTCTCTCACTCTGTCTTCTGTAACCTTTTAAATACAGCTTTAAAAGGAAATTGTTCCAATTTTCTAAAATAAATCATTTGCATGACAACAGGAGCAGAAGTGCACCAAAAAACCTCCCAAAACAACAACAACAACAACAACAAAAAACTCTTAGGGATAAACCATGGCACATAGTCAAATGCAGTAAGAGCATGGCGTATATCCATCCTGCAATTACACAACCAGCCGGCCAAGCCACCAAGCCACCAAGTGAAAATATCCCTGTGGTCCATTTAGCACAAGGGCTGTATTGTACACGGCAAATAGTACTTCCTCATTCTGAATTCCCTCCACTAATGCACTGGCTGTGAGGAAGGCAAACAAAATAGAAGGATAGCAGATATAACTAATAAAAGCATGACCTTGCAATAAATGTTTTGGCTTGCTGTTTTGTTAAGAAAGAAAAATGATCTCTCAACTTGGCTTTCTATCCTGACCATCATATCCAATTTCCTGCGTCAGCATTGAATGTTGTCTGAACACAAACTGAGAGTTACAGAAGCACCCGATGTGAATGTGATGCACACTAGACAGTAGCTGGGATGTTAATATTGAAAAAGGGTTATACTGTGAGGCGTTAGTTCTTATGAGATTGACCTCGTGTACTTCACACTATGTGCTTGGTTGTAACAATATTAATTACCTTATAAATCACTGTTGCGCCTGCTGGTGTTTATCATCTTGTAATGAGATGTACAGCTATGTAGCTGCTAACTGTACTCGACACATTTGATTGGAAATTAATGTTTAAGTGTAAAACTGAATTGGAAGCTTGATATAAGATATAATATGACATGATATATTGCAAACATAGGGTGGCAGATAGACTTTCCTTGGTCATACCTACCTGCCATGTACCGTGCAATAAACCCGGACCAGTCTGGGACTGGGGAATGTCATAAAGGAGATTAATGCCCTAAGCCCTGGTAGATGGTGCGGCTGTGTCAGGCTACAGTTTAACCTGCATGCCTGTGTGACAATTTGACTAACATTTTGACAGAAGTTGTTTGTCAGTCCCAACCTAATGAGATTGGATCTTCCCATTGGTTCGCTCACCTGTCAGAGCAGGGGCCATGACTGTCTGTCATCTATTCTTAAAAAGGTTTTTTTAGAAAGAGCTCAAAATAATTGTATTCTATTGTTTGAAGGAGAAATGCATAAGCAGCTGTGACTGTTCTTGACCCCTATTTTGTTTTCTATGTAATGGAAAGGATATGCCTACCAAGATGTCATCTGTCTTTATTGTGAAAAAAGTCCTTTACAGTGTCTAAGTCCTTTAAAATTATTATATTAGATCAGAAAAACTCTTTTTTGAGACCATTTAGGTTCCAAACGAACAGCCAGCCTCCAAAGAGGAGATAAAATGAATACAGAGCAGTTCAATGTTAATTTTATCTCTTTCTAAGCTTCCAACACAGTCCCAGTTTTTCATGTGGCCCTTGGGAAAATTAATTGCCCACTCCTGGGCTACACTTATGTTTCAAATGTGGCATACAAATCTCTCCCAATTAAAGGTGGACAGTGCAGCGTAAGTAGGATGACCCGGATTATCATCTGACTGCCCTCCCCTTTGTCATTTCTGTTGAGAACATTAAAGTAAATTCAAAACGACTAAAATAAGGACATAGTTGCTCCATATCTTCTTACTGGAAAAGTTCCCCGGCGACATTGTTAACTAATCCACAAAGACCTGTCACTGAATGCCTGTCTGTGTGATGAAACCATAAATGCAGTTAATGTATAAAACCCTTATTTTATAAAACACCCCACACTCTCTTCTGTCACACTCTTGAAGTGGTTAGAATAATTTTCTTGGACAGCCTTTTTCACTCTTTTAGAGCTCATCATCTGTGACAGCTGTAATTGTTGACTGTTAACTCATTTTCTTGTTAGTTTGTTGCCACAGTCAGGGCAAAGCTGTGGGGAGACACTCTGAATTAGTTTTTAGCTGTTTTACATATAATTATTTTGAGATATTAAAAAACAAAAACAAAACAAAAACCAAAAGCAGCTTCAGAAGCTTGAGCAGGTTAAACTGGGCTTACAAAACACTTTCAGGATTGACTGACGCAGTGTTGTGACTCAATAAGTGTATTATTTGTAGATTTAATAGTTTAAAATCTTGTATGGACTTTTTTTTTTTTTTTTTTTTAGCTAACTGTCCAAAGTTTCCTTTTTTCCCGCTGAAGGAACAAATTTGCTTGCGGTTAAGTATTAAAAAATGAAGCATATTAGCCACTACCCACAATTCTTTTTCCAGCTTTTTATGTGTTTTAAAAATATATTTTGATTATTTCCTGTCAAAAAAAAAAAATCCTGGTTCATAAGCCTACAGTACGGAGCCCCGCAGGGGACATGGGAGAAAAAAAATTAAGACGGACTTTTGCGAGATATCGCAAAACAAACTCGAGATCTCGCAAAACTTTTGTGAGATCTCGCAAAAGTTTTAGCCGCATTCTTCCTGTTAGCTCAAAGCTAACGGGAGGTCGAGACCTACTACAGCCGGGAGGAACACCGCTTTTCCGGCACATCGTGCCTCGACCTCCCGGTCGGCTTCGAGCCGGCGTCCGAAGAATGCAGCTAAAAGTTTTGCGAGATCCCGAGTTTGTTTTGCGAGATCTCGCAAAAGTCCGTCTTAATTTTTTTTTCTCCCATGTCCCCTGCGGGGCTCCGTACTACAGCCTAAACGTGTGGGTTGGGCTTTTTCTGATTGCTCAAGTAGTCTGTTTGCAACATTTCAGTCATCTCTAGCTGGTAAAACTCAAAGTATATCGCACAAATTGTCAGTTACTCTTTTTAAACACAACACTCAAACTTTGTGCCTGATCCAGTGAATAAGAGAAGGGAAAAAGAGAGAGAGCAGTGCAGGACCAGTGAACCTCACGGTGAATAAAAACGGGAGTGGGGTCATTTTTTTCACAGTGGTTGCTTTCTAAAGAATGAACACTCCCACACCTCTGCACAGACCTGAGAGAAGGTCAGAGAAGGATGGATGTCATGGCACCGTAATGTCACCCACTGGTTAGTGAAGCCTGGTTCTTAAGCTTTTGATTTATCATTATAAACACAAGAAGCGAACATGCTTGGATGACAGATGTCGCCTAATGCTTGCAGCTTTGGTTACCAAAGTGCATCCATGTAATATACGGGTGCACTGTGCAGACACAAAAACTGTTGAATTACTAGTTCACTCACCCAAACTGGTAGTACAAATAATTGCAAAGGGAACCGTATTACTTCTGTTTACTGGATATTACTTCTCTTTGGATACTGGGGTTCCTCCCACAGTCCAAAGACATGCATTAGTGGGGTTAGGTTATTGTTGAATCTAAATTGTGTGAATGTGAGTGCGAATGGTCTTCTCTCTGTGTTAGCCCTGCATCAGATTGGCAACCTATCAAGGGTGTACCTTTGGTAGTTTAGATAGGTGGTTCTTCTTCTTCTTCTTCTTCTTCTTCTTCTTCTTCTTCTTCTTCTTCTTCTTCTTCTTCTTCTTCTTACTTTTGCTGTGGTTTCATTTTTCAGCCCCAGACGTTGTCACTTTGGAAAGGTGTCATATTACCCGATGTTGTGTGAATGTAACAGGCTTCAAGAGCAAGTGTCTTTCAGAGACATGTACCTGTAGCTCTGACATGGACAGAGAGCAAAGAAGGGAGACCAAAACAGCCCTGTTTTGTTTTTTTTGTTTTTTTTATAAACACCCATGTTACATGCTGCTGTTATGTCAGCACACGTATTTGCCCAATCTTTTTGGGTTGTTAGACTTCAGTAGAAACACAGACAAAAACACTCAGAAGGAAGCTTTTAGTTTCTTGGAAAAGGTTTCTAAGAGTACAATTTCTGGGCTCTTATGAGGCAAGCATTGCTACTGAGAGGCAAACAAATGCACTGTTAATGGTGATATTTAATTTCTGAACGGCACCTCACTTGCACGTTTGCATTAGACATCTCTCACCAATGACCACTAACCATCAGCAAAACACTCAGCAAAATCTGAAGGGACATTTTGTTGAAACTTTAACTCTCAGTTTTCCCTGAAAGCAGTCCAGTTTTTCTACAACAATGTACAACAACAACAATGCAAAACAACAGCTTGACAGGAAAATAAGTGGAGCCCAACTGGATGTATCAGATGTCATGCTGCTTTTCACCACATCCCAGCGGCTCGTGTGCCGCACTGAAATTCCTTTTCCTCTCGATTAATTTTGCTGAAAGATGATGCTTCACACTCTCGTTCCTCTCGTTCTCTCTCCTCAGTTCAAAGAGGCTTTATTGGCGTGCAAGTTTCAATAAAAATATTAAGAAAGAATCAAAATATAATCTGTCTCTCTGCGGAGAAATGTGTGTGAGTCTAGGTCAGTGAGGTATGTATTTCTCCAAGGAAAATTGTAAAATTTTGAGAGTTCAGTAGTTTGGTTTTCTTTTTTTTGTTAAATCTTAAAATATAACTTGTTAAAGTTAAACAAGTTAGAAGTTTCCTAATTCTTTCTCTCTCTCTTTCCCACTGTATACTTGTCTTTCTGTCCTAGACATACAGCCTGTAACCACTCCCCATCCTTCCTTTCCATACCCTATAGTCCCTTACACTGAGGGCACTGAAGATAAGGTCTAAATGTCTGATGCCATTTTTATTTTTCATCTTCCCCTGAGGGCTCTTTGTCAGCTTCTTATCAGAATGTCAGGCCACTGCTTGAGTAAGCAAACAAACAAGCAGCAGCAAAAATGATGTATCAGAAAACTGCCACGGGCTGGGGATGAGCTGTCAGGCGCTCTGTTGAGCTAATGATCACATTTGGGTGCTGTGGGAATTGAAGGTCTCTAATTCAGGACACTTTTTTCGCCTGCGTATGATATGGTCTAATTCATGTGGGTGCCGTTGGTTTCATGATGTGTTAGGTTTTTGATTTTGGTATGTTGATCATTCATTACTAATAATAAATCAGAGTGTCTTTGGTTTACCCCTTTGCTGTAAGTTACTGAGCCTTTCCTGCAAACAACCAAACACAAGACAACTTTTTTTGCTCAAAACTTCCAATAAATTAAGTAAAATGTCTTTTTAAAATATAGCAGGAGCAAAGGTTAGGTCATATTATTTTATCTTGACAGTAAACAAGCAGGGAAACAAACTCACACTTTTTCTAAAAACCTGTTTTTGTTTTCTGTCAAAACGATTAATCATATTGTCGGTGAAATTATATTATGCCTATTACCCATCAGACATCAAATGAAATCCCTGCCATTTCATGTCACATTTAATGGGAACATGATTATCAGAGCTGCACATTAAATGAAAATGGAAAAGGATGCTGGTAATTGTGATTTTTCAGAAAGTGGAACCATTTTTTTTAAAGGAAAGACAAAACAATAAATAAAAAATTAAATAAATAAAAATACTGTTCATTAAAAAATCTGCACTACAGGAAAAACCCTTTATTTTAAAAAGCTTTATACTTATTGTAGACGCAAGTTATCTCATATTGATCTTTTGTCACTGCAGTCAAAGTTACCATTAGTAAGAACTTTTCAACTAATGCTATGAGAAACATAATGCATGACCAGTTATACACAGCATACCAGGTTTTGTGTGAATAGATGGCCTGTATTTGTATAGTGCTTTACTAGTCCCTAAGGACCCCAAAGCCCTTTACACATCCAGTCATCCACCCATTCACACACACATTCACACACTGGTGATGGCAAGCTACATTGTAGCCACAGCCACCCTGGGGCGCACTGACAGAGGCGAGGCTGCCAGACACTGACGCCACCGAGCCCTGTGACCAATTACATGCAACATTTTAGTCATTGGGGGACATGAACACTTTCTTTGTTTGAGCTATTTAAAACATTTTTTTCAATATAATATTATATGAATTCATAATGATACAAAAAGATTAATATACCAGGCCTTATTTCCATATTACCTGTGCTGACATCGGCATATAAACATCAAAGTTTTAATATAATCCTTCACCCTCGGGGGAAGTTGCACTCCCTGAGTGCTCTTGTGTTATTTGAGTTACTGTTGCCATCCTATCAGCTCGAACCAGTCTGGCCAGACTCCTCTGACATCAACAAAGCTTTTTCACCCAGAGGACTGCTGCTCACTGGACATGTTTTCATTTTCAGACCATTGTCTGTAAACCCTAGAGTTGGCTGTGTGGGTAAATCCACACTTTCTGAAATACTCAGACCAAACTCATCTAGGACACCATGGTCGCTCAAGAGGTTAAAAAAATATTCCCCTTTTTTCCATTATTCTGTTACTCAGTGGTCATTAAGACAAATTATATGTCAGAATGTCAGTTCATTAGCCAACCAAGTCAAGATAACCAGCTTGAAGTTCAATTCAAGCACCAGAATAGGGAAGAAAGGTGATTAACACTGCAACAGTATGACTTTCACTACACAATTCTGCATGCATGTGGCTACTGACACCATAATACTATCATTTGGAACTTCCAAACACGTGAACATTGAATTTTGAGCATTAATAGTTAAAACTGGGCTGAACAGCTGATTCAGAGTGTGTTTTACTTTATCACGCTCATACTAGCCTGGTCTTAATTTTGTTCTTTACATTAGTCTCGAGAGATCTTACAAATCACCAGAAATACATCTCATACTGAACATAGACATAGTAGCAGACGTTTCTTTGTAGCACAGGGGAGGTAGATAGAGTTGCTTATCATTTAATACCTATTATGCAATATTATATTCTGTCAACAAAGCAACTTTCGTCTTGCATTTTGCGCAGTTTTAGGACAGTGTTATGTGTTTGGAGGACAGGGTATGCAAATAAAATATCTTATAACAAAACTGTCAAGCAAACAGCCAGATTTGCTTAGGTCACTTGGGGGTTTTGTATCCCTACCTGTACTTTCCACTCTATAATCATAGGTGGCCTATGAGTCCTTGGTTATGCTTTTCAGGCAGCAATCCTTCACCCCATTATATGTCAGAGAGAAAGAGAGAAGAGGGAGTTGAGTGGTATAAATAGGGAATAGCTCACCCATGCATATGTATGAAACTTCTGTACCCACCTCATATTTATTTTGAACTTTGTGAACATTTTAAATTTGCTGGAATATTATTCAAATCACAGAGCTCTGTGAAATGAACACATTTGAATGAATTTCATGAAAAGTGGACTTGTGATGAGGTTGGGGAGGTGGTTAGAAGTATCTGATGTACATTTCTCATCTTCAGTGTTTTTCACTCTAATGTACGTGATGGTGAACCTTTGGTTATCTGCAGCCTGCATGGATTTGATTTAAATATGTTACAAAAATGTAAGATGGCTATGTAATAGATTACAGTATTCTGTTTTTTATGTAAAGAACACACTGCTTCATCACATATGATTAAAATAATCATCTGTGGTTTTTATATAGGGATGCATAGTCAAAAATTTAAAAAACTGTGATGCATACAGGAAACAGAATGTTTGCCTTCAAAGTAAAAGTTGTAACTTTAAGGTGAATCCCCTCAGTTTAAGTGGTTATTTAGCAAATCTTTCCAAACAAATTGCATGCAAATTACAGGCAATTGCAGCAAACTGTGGGCCTCTGACTCCTTAGATTTTTGAGTAGAACTTTATGCAAAAATCAAGCACATAACAAACTATTATGTATAATGATGAGAATAAAGGACAAATCCTTTGCCTCTCTGGTTTATGAATCTTTTCTCTTTGCCAAAAATCTCCCAATTAGTTGGTTTCGCCACTCAACATTGCAATGATTGATGAAAATCACTTTTACAAGTCCTCCAAGTAAAGAATCATCTCAGTAATTTGTTTCTAATTTTTATTGTGACAAGTATTTCTGACACAGTGTGTAGCTACTTTTCCACTCTTAAGAAATGTTGAAATGTGCATTTTGTGCTCACCTGCAATTAGCAAGCGAGAGTGATGAAAACACTTCAGTTTTCTGTGCTTTCAGAGTTTGAAAACCTAAAACAGCAATAGTACCCACCCAGACAACGCAGTCATCAAGTTTGCAGATGATACCACCGTGGTGGGGCTCATCTCAGGAGGAGATGAGACGGCGTACAGAGCTGAAGTTCAGAGGCTGTCAGATTGGTGATAACAACCTGGACCTCAATACCACCAAGACAAAAGAACTGGTAGTTGATTTCAGAAGGAGGAAGTCTGAGCTGCAGCCTGTCAGCATCAACGGGGGGTGTGTGGAAAGGGTCTCCAGTTTCAAGTTTCTGGGTGTGCACATAGACACAGACCTCCAATGGAGCTCTAACACCTCTGCGGTCTTAAAGAAGGCCCAACAGCGTCTCCATTTTCTGAGAATCCTCAGAAAAATGGACCTGAAGAAGGAGCTGCTGACCGTCTTCTACCGCTGCTCCATTGAAAGTGTGCTGACATATTGCATCGATGTGTGGTTCTCCAGCTGCACCACAGCGCAGAGAAAGGCACTCCAGAGGGTCATCAATATGGCCCAAAAAATCACTGGGCATCCTCTTCCCTCCCTGAAGGACCTGTACAGCACTCGCTGTCTCAAGAGGGCACGCAGCATCCTACGGGACGGTACACACCCAGGACACGGGGTGTTTAAGCTGCTGCCGTCTGGCAGGAGGTTCAGGCTGCTGAGGTCCCGAACAAATAGACTCAAGGACAGCTTTTGCAACAGAGCAATAGGCCTGATCAATGCAAATAGCTGACCTGACTGGCTACCTACCTGGACTTTTTTTTTTTTTTGGGGGGGGGGTTACCAATGGTAAAAACAGTAATAATAATAATATTTATATTTATAACAAAGTGCAATAATAATTAATATGCAATAATAACAGTATGCAATACAAATACACTTATACTTCTTTTTTATTACTAAGTTAATATACTGTGTTGTGTTGTTTGTGTTGCGTTGTGATGTGTCGTATCGTGTCGTGCCCTCTCCTCAAACTGAAAGACCTACACAGTTCCCGCTGCCTCAAAAGAGCCCATAACATCATAAAGGACACCTCACACCCTGGACACTCCATGTTCGAACTGCTGCCTTCAGGTAAACGGTATAGAACAACATACACAAGGACTAACAGACTCAAACACAGTTTCTACCCAATTGCAATATCATGTCTCAGTGCTACTAAAAGTAGATGACTTTCATTGCCCCTGTTGTCATTTGTGCCCTTGATGTTGGAATGCTTTCAGACATGTTTTGTTGGATGCGCTAACAAATTGACTGAGTGATTGATTGTTTGAGTGATATATCAACTAGGTCGTATGTTGAGTGTCTATATGGGGCCTTAGGCCTGGATTGCTTGGGTGTATTTACTGTATGAGAACACTGTATTTTATATGTATTTCTATCTTTTATATCATATCTATTATAGTTTTTAAGTATTTATCTTTCGTGATGTTGCACTGACCGGAGACATCTTTCAATTTCATTGTACTTGTGACAATGACAATAAAGAATATTCTATTCTATGTGTTACATGTAGTGCCGACGTAGGACAGTTTTCCAATTTCATTGTACTATTGTACTATGTATGACTGAGCAATGACAATAAAGAGTTATCTTATCTTATGTTTTCCATAAAGTGAGCCTTTATTGTTGGCCATTCAGAATAACAGAGTTCAAAATAAATATAATTAAACCAACTAGGAATAAAATTCAAAATACGACAACACAAGAATAAAAAATACCAAACTCTAGCCAAAAACCACAGAGTTCATGACAGTATTAGCCAAGTGATGGCCTGGCAACCTAGTCGGGGCGTACTACACCTCTCTTCCTAGAAGACTTTAACATATTACTGGGTGGCATTTCTATTCGTATTGCAAATACTGCTGATTTATCTCAGTGCGTGAATCCCCACATTGTGTGCGTGTGTGTGTGTGTGTGTGTGTGTGTGTGTGTGTGTGTGTGTGAGAGAGAGATAAAGACTGATTATTCTTCTATTCAGTGCACTCACTGGCATCTTTTCCTGTTTTTACAGCCTCCTCATTACTAGTTAATACATTTTATATTAAGAACGAAAACCTTCTGACCCTGTTCACACCCCTGCTAGACCAATGATGAGCGATACATTTTATATGCAGACTGTGTCAAGATATCATTTAGCACATAGCAGATATTGTGAAGTATAACTTTGGCCTCACCAGTCCCCTCATTTAAATTTCACCATTCTTTCTCACAGAGAAAGAGTGATACATCTCTCCTGTGATAATTACAGACAGTAGACGTCAAACGCTTGGTGGATTGTGCTGTTAGAGGGACCTGTTCTTGGCTTTCAAAGAAACAATTTGTCTAGACAAGAGGAATGCCACAGGCAACAACTTAGGAAAAACCAGAATCAGTTTTATGCAGAGGTTATCATTACTATGGATTACTGCATTTTGTCAAAACTGTGAGAAAGAAGTGGCAGCAGAGACTTGGTCTGATTTCCTACCATTCTCAACATCTTTTTCTTTCTTTTCTTTTTCTTTTTTTTGAAAACTTACTATATTAAAATGCTTGAAGCATCTTATTTCTTTTATATTCTCTATCCATTAAATCCTTTTCATGATTTCAGAAGACTACAGACTTCTCAGCATACTTCAGGCAAAATGCAAAGAGGCATCAAAATGATTTCCTGGTCACATTTTAGGTCCTTTCATTGGCTCTAGTAAACTTGTGATGAAGAATATTGTGTAGTTCACAGTGTTAATTAAAAAAAATAGCAACAGTAATAATAAATAATCCCTTTAGTAAATAAACATAAAGCTATAATTATCAGCCCATCTTGCAGTTGCTGCCATGTGATTGACACATTACTAGCTCAGCAGCTGTTTATTGAATTAATAGCTATAAATATTAGCCCATACTTTAATGACTTCTGTAAGGAGATTGCCTTTAGCACAAAAGAAGAACAAAAATCAATATTCCACTCAGTACATTTGTGAACTGCTCTTTGTGTTTATGCACGTTGTCATTTGGGACAAATTAGACTTGTCTGTGATGGTCAAATATCTAAAGAGAAAGTATTTGACAAAGCTTAAAACTTTTTTTTTCCATAGCACTGTATATTTTTACACTGTTTTAGATCAAGAAGTAAGCAAATATTAATAACACAGTAGTGTCCATAGAATAAAGCAGGGACAGGCATAAAAACACATTTTACTTTTTTTGTGTGGTTAGCTCTGATTAGCAAAAAAGCTTCAAAACTAAAATCTCTAATAATTTATGTTTGTTTGTAGCACAGCAGTTACAATTCTTCCTATTAGATTTTAAGACTGAAGCATTCTTTATGAAAGAAAACAAAAAAAACCTGTCAGCATTGTTAAGCAACACCATGATTAACTTCTGTGAACTTGAAGTCTTTATCATAAACTTTAACATAGCTTATTTAGACATAAACGTTATTCAGGACTTTTCTTCATGGGCTCTCAGAAATAATGCTTTAAGTGTGTTGTTTTGTATTCTCAGAAGAATTCTTTTGTATCTGCGAAAACACAAAATAAACTATGTAACTGTTGTCTTACTTTAAACCAGATTAATCACCTTAATCTGTCTCATGTTAGCTTATCGGAAGCGGTAGAAATAACAAACACTGTTTCTGAAGCACTCCTCTGTGTATGCAACCTTTAATCCGACAGCTGCACATCATCATTCTGTCATTGTTTGCTCTTTCTCATAGCGCCATACTTTCACTCACTTTGTTATGAAACAGCTAAATTTGCTTAAAATGGATTTCAGGGAATTCTTCACTTTACTATTTGTGTTTAATGCAATGGTTTGGGTGTATTTGGGCCTAGATAAAGTGTCAGTTTTAGTGACTGACCAACAGTCAAGGGAAATTCAATTTAATAACACAGGAGTAGGAAAAATATGACATTTCCATATTTAAATTGGAACTATTAAGCTCATTTCAAGCTTCACATTTTTATTCTTGGACTCTGCTAGGATCGCAGGTCCAATAACTAAGATCTGAATAAAAAGTTGGATGGTCTCACAGTTCTGTGCTCACAACCAGAGCTGTGTGCCTGACATCATACAGAGCCAAGCATAGACAAAAAAGCACTTTTGTGAGCTATTAGCTCACAGGAAGTGCTTGCACATACAGTATTTGAAATTATATGTACAGGCAATAGCATAGCATGCAGTAATACAAAAGTGCATTTGTACACTGAATTCTCTTAAAGAAAACACCGGCTTTCACCATAAAAATAATACGGATGATTAAGATTCATTAAAACCACGCTGTTAACATGTAAAGCAATTGGAACAGCAATAAAAATAGTTAAATAATCATAATATCCAAATAAAACATTGCATGCATATAGGCTTCATTCCAAACATGACTTCTTGCTCTTCTTCTTCCAAATTAGTTTTTAAAATGAGCAAAATTACATGATAATGTCTACTGTCTTTTATAGTTTCCATTATCCGCCAACTGGAATAATTAGATGCAATAAAAGTGAAAAAGAAATCACTATTACATACTACAACATCTTAATGCATTGCGATAACACAATACAATTAGGTTCTATTGTAATTTTTCTACTGGTTCTGCTTGTTTCCCCTCGCCTTATTAGCATTGATCCTAATTGAAAACTGCACAGCTGCTTTTTCGAAGCTTCCTGTACACACAGGGGCTCTTTTGGAGAGTGTGTTTACAATATGCTGTCAGCTTAGGGGAATTAGCTTTCTCTCTTGATATGATAATAATCTGACTTGTAAAAAAAAAAAAAAGTAGATTCAATGTTTCTACAGTAATTATTCTAAATTATATTGCTGTGGATCATGATATCAACATGTAATGCTACTGACACATTAAGTGAACAGCTCTTTGCTTCAAGCATAACTTACTACTACTTAATATTCTCTAAGAATTAAGCTCTGTATGCAACATTTGCCAAAATTAAAAGTGCCTAATGACTGTTTGGGTTTTTCTCACTACAGAGAAGGTCAGTGTCCACAGCAAACAGTCTGCTGGCCTTTTTTTTTTTTTTTTTTAAATTGGATTAATAACTGGACTGTTCACTATGAAATTTTTCTTGTCAGCATTTTTCTCACCATCTCCTGCCTTGAACATAGTTAAAACACATCAGAAGGAAATTTTGAACTGCTACATAGATCCAAGTGACTATTCTGTCAGTTTTCTCAATGAGCATATGTTTGTAATGCATGAGGATTCACCATAGGCTAGAAGCATCTGGTGGAATTGATCATCTCGATCAATCACTGAGACCTCCTGAGGTCAGGGATGAAACATATGGATTGTACTTATGGTGATATTATGAATGTAAAATCAATGTAAAATCATGATTTGCAGTGTTTTTGTGAGAAAATATTGTATAATAATTCAAAACGAATTATTGTTATCAACAAATTAATATTCTTTTTAGTAGTTGATATTTCAGAATTTGAATATTGTGAGAAACAGAAAATAATTGACTTAAACTTGACTGAAAAAGCTCCACGTTTGTCTGCATTTTGTTGCCACAGGAAAACATCTTCCTTTCCCCTTCCATAGAAGTAGTCTGGAAAATCCATGTTTGTTGACCAACCAAACTGAAGTTAAACTGTGGTTTAAAACTCAGACAGGCTATATGTCTTGCTTGGATGTACATTTCAGTGTACAGAAAAGGTGAAGATAAAGTTATGTTATTTTTACTGTTCGACTGAGGCGACTATGAAAACATTTTTCAGAAGCAGTAATACAAAAATGGAAACAGAAATGGAAGAACAAACTGTTGCTAAGTGCTCTAGAGATTGTCAACCAGGATATAGGAATACTCTAGTGGCTGAAAAATAAATAAATAAATGAATAATTACACTATTATCTCTGCACAGTATAGGAAAAAAAATACTAATAGTGAAATATATTCTTGGTTTTTAGTCTTTTATTCATCACAAACAAGTATATATAAATATCACTGTTATAAACTGTGCTCCATTTGCTACAACATGCAGTCAAGCTAAACAAGACCCCCAAGCTGCAGTGAATGGGTCAGATCAGCTATAAATTGTAGACACACCTATGAGTCAAAGTGCAGGGAAGAGTAGTTTTTAACCCTCAGCCATACAGTGCTGGTGTGGTATTGTTTCCAGCCCACCAGGCGGACGGGTGGGTCAATGTGGACAAGCAAGTCTGTGAATCCAATAACCCGAGAATGATACTATAGGTGTATCTACTACGAGGCTGATGGGTAGCACTGGTGGCTGCCAGTATTTCTTTTAAGGAAGCAGCTAGTGTTAGTTAACAGTACGTGGAAAGAATACAGACGTAGAGGAGCACAACAAGAGCAGATACCAAATCACCTATTAAATCTATCTAACTGAACTCTTAATTAACTCTAGTCTAACTGAACATATGATTGGTAAAGAAAGGATCGATCTAAAGGGCTCATCAATTTTTTAACCTGCTCCTCAATTACGACACGACCATTGCAACAAGTCAGTGTGTGAAATTTGTTCCTTCCTGAATAGTCCATGAACAACTGTAAGTGGTATAACTGCGCCTCATCCATGAAGTGGCAGAAGTGAGAAAACAGGGTCTGTTAAGCAGTCTGTTCAGCTGAGACTGCAATGCATTAGTTACTGAAAGGGGAAAAAGCTGAGAAAAAAGTGCTAAGTCTTGTTAAGCTTGGGGATCTTGGGGATCAAATACTTCAAATACTTCAAATAATCAGTGATATACAACTCAATTTCTTTATTTATACTTTTATGTAATTTGTTTTTTTCTGGATTTTTGGTTGATATTCTGTCTCTGTCCATGAAAATGAAACTGTCATAACAAACAGAACAGCAGTTGCTATATATACTGATTGTTTGTAAAAGAAAAAAAAACTGTTAAAATTGCGGTTTAATGTATAACTGCAGAAACAGCATTACCTCATTAAAGCCACCCACAGCTAGCACTGATTCGATGGGATAACATAGCAAATAAGATCAACTTGACACAGTTGTGCAAATGGTTTGTGCATGTGGCTGCTGTGTGACTGCATCAATGATTAAAAGTGTTATGGACACATACACAGTTGCACTTACAGAATCCTCGTACGTCATACTTAGAGCCACAGACCTGCACTCAAATTCCAAAGAATGAAACTCATTAGCCACTGGGTGGAGCTCTCACACTCTGTCCATTTCTTTTTTCTTATTCCAGTCTTTGTCTCCCTTCAGTCTGTCTCTTGCCTCCCTCACCAAACCATCCTCTCCCTATCAATAAATGTCTTTCTCACCTCATCCTTTTCTCCATGTCTCCTGGTTAGGATTGCACATACCAATGAGGCTTTTTCTCACTCTCACTCTCTTGTGCATTGTTTATTATTCTCAGATAGACCTGCCTTTTTTTGTTACACCTCAACCACCCTCAACTCCATAACATCACACATGACTACAGCAATATGTCAATATATATGTGTAAGGTAAAAAGCTGAAGAGAGAGTGCTGGTGAAGAGACACCTGGTGAAAGTCTCATCGCCATCATCACCTGTGACAAACATCCTACTCTTTTTAGGCTTTTTTTAACATCTGATAAGAGATGTTTGCTGTAGCAGTATGGGTCGTATGGCAAAATGAACTCTAAGCACATCTTTGTCTAATGAAGAATCTACATAAATGAAAATTAATATGTTTAGCCAGAACCACCAGTCCTTCCCATAGTAACTAAGGTGGCATACTTAATGGGATTTTTCATTTCAGACTATATCAACTTATTCACTATTCCAGTCAATTCAATTTTCATTTCAGTTTTATTTATACAGCATCAAATCACAAAAGCCATCTTAAGGCATGTTATACTGTAAGGTAAAAACTCTACAATAATACAGAAAAACCCTGAAAGCCATATTCTAAGGAGCCTGAAAAAAAACCCCAACTGGACTTCATTAAGATTCTTGAATACGTTTCAACTTTCTTCCGAGAAGCTTCTTCCATGCACCGCACCACTGTCCTAGCTCCCCTTGTGGGGAACACATCCCATCAATCAACATCAATAACTCCGCTGACTTCAACAACAAGGTCTAGAAACTTACACTGGAACCAGACGAAGCCATGGTGTCCTTTGATGTTGTTTCACTCTTCACTCGCATACCTACAACTGAGGCAGTTCTTAGAAAACAGAACCAGCTTTACTCCTGATCAGATTTGCACACAGTTGGACTTTTGTCTTACCAGATATTTTGAATACAACAAGGGTTTCTACAGACAAAAACATGTGCGATGGCGTCCCCAATTGTAGCCAACCTCTACATGGAGGAAGTGGAAAGTAAAGCTCTTGGCTCTTTCAAAGGGACAGCGCCTAGCCACTGGTAAAAATATGTGGATAACATTGGTTAAAATCAAAACCCAAGAAATAGAAACTGCGCTTTGCTTGGCGCAGTGGGAAACCCTTATTGCATAGCGGCAATACAAAAGAATGGGTTTCTGAGCACAGTGCATGCCATTTCCTAAATGGTAAATGGCCTGTATTTATATAGCGCTTTACTTAGTCCCTAAGTACCCCAAAGCACCCATTCACACTGGTGATGGCAAGCTACACTGTAGCCACAGCTGCCCTGGGGCGCACTGACAGAGGCGAGGCTGCCAGACGCCAACGGGCCCTCTGACCACCACCAGTAGGCAACGGGTGAAGTGTCTTGCCCAAGGACACAACGACCGAGACTGTCGGAGCCGGGGCTCGAACCGGCAACCTTCCGATTACAAGACGAACTGCCAACTCTTGAGCCTAAATGAGAGGACTTCAAATGCTCTGTTTGGGTGATATGGTACTATGAGGTCTTTAAGGTAAGATGGGGCCTGATTATGTAAGACCTTGTATGTGAGGAGAAGGATTTTGAATTCAACTTATTAAAAAAACAACACAAGATTCGCTGCAACATAGTTACAATAGCAATTAACAATTATTAGGCAAGTTGTATTTTTGAGGAATAATTTCATTATTGAACAACAACCATGTTCTCAATGAACCCAAAAAAAACTCATTAATATCAAAGCTGAATGTTTGTGGAAGTAGTTTTTAGTTTTAGCTATTTTAGGGGGATATCTGTGTGTGCAGGTGACTATTACTGTGCATAATTATTAGGCAACTTAACAAAAAACAAATATATACCCATTTCAATTATTTATTTTTACCAGTGAAGCCAATATAACATCTCCACATTCACAAATATACATTTCTGACATTCAAAAACAAAACAAAAACAAATCAGCGACCAATATAGCCACCTTTCTTTGCAAGGACACTCAAAAGCCTGCCATCCATGGATTCTGTCAGTGTTTTGATCTGTTCACCATCAACATTGCGTGCAGCAGCAACCACAGCCTCCCAGACACTGTTCAGAGAGGTGTACTGTTTTCCCTCCTTGTAAATCTCACATTTGATGATGGACCACAGGTTCTCAATGGGGTTCAGATCAGGTGAACAAGGTGGCCATGTCATTAGTTTTTCTTCTTTTATACCCTTTCTTGCCAGCCACGCTGTGGAGTACTTGGACGCTTGTGATGGAGCATTGTCCTGCATGAAAATCATGTTTTTCTTGAAGGATGCAGACTTCTTCCTGTACCACTGCTTGAAGAAGGTGTCTTCCAGAAACTGGCAGTAGGACTGGGAGTTGAGCTTGACTCCATCCTCAACCCAAAAAGGCCCCACAAGCTCATCTTTGATGATACCAGCCCAAACCAGTACTCCACCTCCACCTTGCTGGCGTCTGAGTCGGACTGGAGCTCTCTGCCCTTTACCAATCCAGCCACGGGCCCATCCATCTGGCCCATCAAGACTCACTCTCATTTCATCAGTCCATAAAACCTTAGAAAAATCAGTCTTGAGATATTTCTTGGCCCAGTCTTGACGTTTCAGCTTGTGTGTCTTGTTCAGTGGTGGTCGTCTTTCAGCCTTTCTTACCTTGGCCATGTCTCTGAGTATTGCACTCCTTGTGCTTTTGGGCACTCCAGTGATGTTGCAGCTCTGAAATATGGCCAAACTGGTGGCAAGTGGCATCTTGGCAGCTGCACGCTTGACTTTTCTCAGTTCATGGGCAGTTATTTTGCGCCTTGGTTTTTCCACACGCTTCTTGCGACCCTGTTGACTATTTTGAATGAAACGCTTGATTGTTCGATGATCACGCTTCAGAAGCTTTGCAATTTTGAGACTGCTGCATCCCTCTGCAAGATATCTCACTATTTTTGACTTTTCTGAGCCTGTCAAGTCCTTCTTTTGACCCATTTTGCCAAAGGAAAGGACGTTGCCTAATAATTATGCACACCTGATATAGGGTGTTGATGTCATTAGACCACACCCCTTCTCATTACAGAGATGCACATCACCTAATATGCTTAATTGGTAGTAGGCTTTCGAGCCTATACAGCTTGGAGTAAGACAACATGCATGAAGAGGATAATGTGGACAAAATACTCATTTGCCTAATAATTCTGCACTCCCTGTAGGAATTTCATATTTCAAAGCAGCTACCTTTTCAGTCCATTTTAATGCAATCACTTGCTTTTAGGACTGATATTGGCATGTTTTCTGTGTGCTAGCATAAGGATAAGGATAAGCTTTATTTGTCAGTTGCACTTGCCCGCAGCCGAAAAACAGGCCTAGATGACCATACATGCAACAAATACAACACATACAATATACATTGGGGGGACAGGTCAGGCTAGGCAGCAAAAGAAAGGGGGGGGGGGGGGGTAGACAGTGAAATATGTAACATATGGGGGCAAGGTCAGGAGAAAAAATAAGGTTTCTGCCCATGGTGACTCTAACAAGTGAGTCATCATGAGGAGAAAACACAAAAAAGCATGGTCATTTTGCAGGAGATGATATTGATAGCCACACCAGAAGAGAGGAAAGGTCTTTCTCAACAGGCTTGCTTAGTGTTCTTCAATGACTCCGAGATGGTGTCTAAAATCACGAATGACTTCATTCTGTTTAGTCCCTCTCCAAATCCCAGTGCTCCCTATCAAACACTGCTACTACTAATGCAAGTATTTAAGTAAAGACCACATTGAGTTGGGATCACATTAACCCCAACACTAATTACTTTTCAGACAACACCCATGATGTCAATTATTGTGTACCTCATATGGCAAGTTAACAGTTCAAAGGAAATTTGGGCATGGACAGGCAGGGATAAAAAGTTTTCTCATTTTTCCTCCTTTTCTTGGAGCAAACCTATCTTCAAACTCCAGCTTAATAATATCTTGCACCTTTGTGACGCTGTTGCATTGACAAGACAGACAGAGTGACATATAAATACCTATGAAAGTATCAATACTGTCTTTGTGGCATGTCCAGGTGTCTCTAGGAGCACATTCAGCCCTGATGGTAGACACCCACATACACACACTGACAAAGTTAAAAGCAATACCAGCCAAGCTGTCGTGGCTGGTAAAAAGATGGAGCTGCATTGAGCAGTTGACACAATCAATACTGTTCTTGCTTTACAACTATGCATTCTACTAGAGAAAGTGCAGTATTATGTTAGCATTAATTAAACAGAAGAAGGTGAGCCACCTCCAGCTCCTGCCTTAATTTGAAATGTCATGCGGTGAGAAAGAATGCACTGGAGGAATTTTAATAGCTTCAAACTCAAATTCGCATGGAAACATTTTTGACTGAACTGACTGTGAATGCTTCAAACAGGCACTTTCAAACAGGTAGAAAGTCATTTAAAAGAGTTTAAATAATGACTGTGGTGTTTATGAAAGACACTTTTATTCAGTTTCTTCTCAATTTTTGGAAATAAGAATTCACGTAAATACAGCTGTTGATTGAATGCAAATGCAAACAGCGAGCATATTTACAGTAGAGATTTACCTCTAAGCTCTGCTTTCTTTCCACCTGTTTGTTGTGGCAGAGGGAGAAAGGCCAGAGAGCTTTTTTGTGAATATCTCCGTCACTGCCATTGTAGCAGAATATTAAAATGAACTGATCTCCCGAGCTATTTTGATGGAAGTTGATTTTCTTTATTTATGTTTGTACCTAGTTGTTAGTGTGGGTAATGGGTCAGGGAAGAGAAGCTGGATGGCCAAGGTGACTGTCCCTACGAAATCCCTACTGTTTGGGCTGTTCAGCCCCAACGTCCGTTCTTTTTTCTGTCCGTGCTCTTTTTGCGGTGAGTTGTTATTTTACTGTACAAACCTAGCTTCGTTAAATTATTATATATTATTCAATGATGTTTGAATTTCTTGTTTGTTTGTTTGTTTTTTGTACAATACTATTTTGCGAATTTCGTTGTTAAATTTATCATTATTTTCCTTTAAGTAAATTTTTGTCGACTATTGCTTAAACTGAGGTTCACATGGTAAAAATTTCCACCATATACATGCTGATAAACGAAAGAGGAAAAGTTCAACGTCTTCATTTATTGGGAAAACAGACACAGCGCATGATTAAGACTGCTACACCATCAGTATTGACCTTTGCCTGTTTGGTATGCTCCCATTTATGTTTGTGCTGTTAAAACAGAAAACAGTAAAGATCTTAAGTGCTTTAGAGAATTAAGTAATCCTGAAGGACAGATGGATGTATCAACATGTTAATTCTCAAACAGATGGTAAACACAATCAGCACTCACCTCGCCTGCTGCCCTTTCGCCTCTAATGCATCAGGTCTAATTAAAACTAAAGAAAAAGTTAAGAATCCTGAGAGAACTGCCTCTACAGACAGGAGATTAAGATCACTGATTGGTAATGCAGACAAACACAGCCAATTTATTCGGACATGTTTTCTGAAATATCAAACATTTTTTTTTAGAACATGGAGACACAATGACCCATGAACTTACTGTCTAAAGAAAGAAATGGAATATGATAATAAACACAGTGGATTTGTGACATTTAAGATTAAAATATCAATATTCATTTTTTTGTCACCACAAATTAAATATATAGTTGTTTTATGAAATATACAGTACAACGCAAAATTCTTGAGACATTCGGTATATTTTTCCAGGGAAATGGGGAATAGGTGCTGGAATGTATTGCAAACAAGTATATCAGGCAAAACAGTTTGTACGTTTTGGTGTTTTTGGTATGACCACCTTCTTCAACACAGCCTGAACTCTCTTAAGTTGGGTTTTTATAATTTCTTTAAGTCATCTCAAGAAACACTTCTTCATGCTTTATGAAGGACATTCAAAGATCTTCTTTGGATGTTGGCTGTCTTTTGCTCAATTATCTGTCAGAATGATCCCACACTGCTTTAACAGTGTTGAGGTCTAGGCTCTTAAGAGGCCTGATGGTGTTCCACTGTATGTTTTTCTATCCACGTATGCTTTTACTGCATTGACAGTGCATTTGGAACATTATCATGAAGCTATTGCCAATTAGATTTCATGCATTCATAATCTGATTTGATCACTAACACCTCTGGCTTAATTTCAGTCCCAAACCACCACAGAGCCTCCACTGTCTTTTACAGATGGTGTACGTCTTTCCTGACAATACTGATTTCAAAAATGTCAAAAATTGAACTTAAATTCAAACTTGAACTCATACCTTCATAAGACCTGTTGCTACTTATTGTCAATCCAGTTGTTTTATAATTGGGCACAGGGTGGCTTCTTCACCTCCACCCTCCCACTGAGCCCATTTCTGATGAGGCTTTAGCGAAGGATCAGATGTCTCTCACAGGCTTTGTGTCTGAGCTTTGTTGGATATTTTTTTTTCCTATTTTGTGTTCACTCCTGTTTTTTATCAACAAACCTTCAGATACTGTTCATATGTTGTAGTCTTTCAAGCCCAGCACTCCTTTTGTCCTGCCCTTGTCCAGGACACACTGCACACCATGCAGAGACATGTCACCTTTTTGGCCAGTCGCTCTCTGGGCATCACATTGTTGGTGCAGAAATAATAGTTTGTCTTTCAAACTGTACTAGCTTTGTCATGTGTTTTTGCTCATATGCTTTTTTGGTTAATCCTGTTTAAATGTTCGATTGAGTCAAGTCTTTTGCTCAGAACTGTCGCTATTTTTAAAACCCTTTTAAATAAATGTCATGCATTTTCAGATCTTTCTATAAATGCAAATTCACATTGGGACTACAGCAAATATTCAGTCCAGGTATTGCTTGTTTTGTGATTGTAGGGGTGGCTGTATTTTAAACACTACAGTTAACTGTACAGGGCAGGAAGGTTATTCATCACAATCATGACATGACTAGAAGCTTTTGTGTTTGCTCTTCATGACAGAATGTTTTACCTGTGTCCATCAGTGTCGGAGTACATTAGGAAGGCAAATAAACATCCCCTACTCTGTGGTTAGCGGACAGGCTCTTGCAGTGCTCTAGTCCCTTGATTGAATGAATTTTATAGCAACATTTACATAAAGAAGTAAAAGCTTTCTTGTACTAATGCTTTCTTGTGAATTTCTTTGTGTATGTCAGAAGAAACTCAAATGTTTTTGCTTTTTGCGGAAGCAGAAAGATACACAGCTCTTGCCAAGTATTGATTAGCTGAGTGAGAGAGCACATGGATGTCTTAAACGATGCCATGATAAATCGCAGCATCCCTCGCATGCCTATCTTTGGGGTCAGTGACATGTGACTGCCCTGCTCTTTACTTGTCTGTTACTTAAGACTCATCTAAGAGTGCAAATAAAGTTCAGTCCCTCCCTAGCCTGGTTTCTTTGATTCCCTTTTTTAGGGCTGCATATTATGTCCAGCAAACCAAGCATTTGCTTTCTCACACATCATCTTGAAATACTGACTGTGTTTAATGCGTGCGTGTGTGCAATGTCTAAATTTATGTCTTAATTTCCTTTAAGGATAAACATTTATCCCTAGAAAGTGACACCTCTTGGAAAACGAGGTTTTATTTTACTTATCTTTTAACTGAGCCAACTTGAGGTGTTTCATATAATAGTCATGCTGTTTAATTCTAAGGTGATATTTGCTTTTGTTGATACAGCTATGGTGTACTTTCTGTCTGTATAGTCTCACTGTGATGCGCTTGAAGTCAAGGCATATCAAAACTATGACTCACCTTTTTTTTTTTGCAAAAGGAAATTCTTTTATTTTTATCTTGGTTTAAAAAATAATATGGGGAAGTGTTGAATTCAACTATGTCCTATGACAGCTGGGGGACTGGAGCTTATCCCAGCTGTCATAGGACAAAAGGCGGGGTACACCCTGCACAGACTGCCAGTCTATCACAGAGCTAAAACTAAGACAATGACAGCCACACAGTCTCACTGAAACTAGTATGCATGTTGGAAGAGGCTGAAACACACACACTAGGAAAACGTTTAAACTCCACCCAGTCACTGTGAGATGACTGTGCTGACCACTGCACCACTGTGATGCCCTGCAATAAAAAAGATAGCAACTCTGTTGGATGAATAAAAAGGACAGCTTAAAAAAAGCGATTACATTTTATAACGCCATGTTTTATAAGTTCTGTGCTAAATCTGATGCTTACTCACTCAACACATTCTGCTGATCCTAAAGCATGTGTGTATTGAACGCTGAGTGGTGTGAACGCAGGTGCGCCTTTTGTATATATGAAATTGTATGTAATTTGCCTCTCTGGAACAATAAGCAAACTCCTCCACCAGTACTTCATAAAATATAATATTTCAATCGAACAGATACCTTAAAATCTGCAAAATCCTGGTGCCAAGAGAGAAAGAAACCTCCTCTGCAGTTGTACATTAGGCTAGAAAGGTGCTTGCAGACCCCTGTGTCTTACAGCACCTGTTATGACCTCAGCTTGTGTGAGTGCATAACTGCAGGGCAGCCTTGGCCTTTCATTTAGAACTGTGAATGAAATCCTGTCAGTTCAGTCAGCACAGTACTGTGATACATGTAGAGAAAGAATATCTGAACCGTAAATAATAAGTTGGCAGACTTTGCACACCTGGGAGGCACATCTAGGAACAGGTGTAAATGAGGAGAACAAAACTGCTCAAAAAAATCAGCATTCAATTAAAATCAGAGGTAATCAATCCCCCAAATGAACTGGTTATTAGAATAAAAAGAACCCCAAATAACTTGATAGCAAATGTACATTTGTAATTTAGAAAGAATATGAATTTTTTTTTTTAAACAGGCAGGTGACCTTTACTGTAGGTTGAAAGTTTTTCCTTATTACGTTATCATGCTGTGAAGCAGATGTGCTGTTGCAAGGGTGTAACACCTGTCAGCTGAAGACTAAAGTATGATGTTAGAGAGTAAATGACCACTCAAAATGGACAACTAACTTTGAAGTAAATGTCTTTTTTGACATTTAAAGATTTTAGTTGTAGTTGGTGAACTCATTTCCTTAGTCTAAAAACTTGGTATGCAATATTGTGCAAAGGTTTTGAGCCATTCCTCCTTTCTTATTTGCTTCCAATGTGCCAGGCTTTGTTTTGTTTTTTTGTTTTTTAAAAAGTGGTCTTCAGCAATAATTCTCCAGGCTTTCTGAAGGTCTTTCAAAGTTTTTCCTTGGACACCGGCTGCATGTTCACTCATTTTCAGTCCAGTCACTTAACACTGACCTTTCATTCAAGCATAAAAAACACACTTAACTTGCAGGACCAATCACGTAACAGACAACTTAGCAAGGAACCATTTTTAAAGTGTATTTGTATTCACTTTGTTACAGTCTGTTGCAAAAACAAAGAATTTGCTTTCCTGTCCCCAGTCGATCCTTGACTTTAAAATTTTTTTGAAGAAAAGCATATAATTACAGCTTATTCAATATTCAACCACATGTTGTACACTTGACCAGGTGACTACTAAGCAACAAAATCAGTAAGAGGATGACCTCATTTAAGTTTACAAGGTTATACATATTTGCTGGAAGTACCCTGTTGAAGACATTTGGATAGGGGTGTCTGTTAAGGACAAACCAGAGGCCACAACAGATAACAACCCTCTTCGAGGGACAAACTATTCCTTCTGGTGTGCCAGAAGATAAATTTTGTTGTGTATCTGTGTTTGAACCTTGTGTTACTTGTCCAGACTAGTCCAGGAAAATTCAAGATACATGGCGCACCAAAAAACCCCAACATAAATAAACAATGGGATGGTGTGCGGTGCTCTAAAATCTTTCAAGTACATTAAAATATCAAATAGACATAAATTTGACAAACACAAGCAACTGTGGTAGTCAACATGCAGAGGAACCCTAACTGAACATAACAGATGCTGTGACGAAGCCTAATCGGAAGACAGGACTATTTATACACCAATGGCTGATTCAGGAGTGGCAAACAGGAAGGGAAAGAGGCACGTGTCAAAGCATTCACTCACAGGTGAGAACAATCAGGACAATCACACAGCAGGAAGTAAAACTAAAATGAGTCACCACAGAAAATTTGCCCTTACAGTAAAACAAAAAGTGTTAAAAAAAAGTCTCACTGTGCACTGTCGATCTTAAATAATAATGTTTAATATTTCGTATTTACTGTTATATTCCCATATATCATCATGATGTTGTTTATTCTGTTGCTCTCATTTTCTTCTGCTTGTTTTCTTTTTTCATTCTCAACAGGTGATCCAGGTGATTGATGTATGTATAAAAAAAAGTCACATAAGAAAACAGAGAGCTCAGATTGGAAGCTGAAGCTAAATAAAAAACCAAGGACTCAAAACTCAGACAAGAATACAAACTAAAACCATCTCAAACTCCGTAAATACCAAACAGTAGATAAGCCCATTAAAACAGAAGCTAAGAATGATCCAATGATGAGATGGGTCACTTACCCTAAACTCATCACATATGCACACCTGTAAAGGACAAACTGCTGTCTTTGTTAAATGCACTGTCATTTCTATGACGTTTTCATCCAAACCACAGTGTGTTTCTAAACCTAACAAAGCACTCTGTATTGTATGGACATACGCAGTTGTGGGGAAAAAAAAAAGAAAACATAGTGTCCTACAGAAGAAGATCCAAACACAGTCCAAAACTATTACTCCATTCATATTACTCAATGAGGGACTTAAAGGCTATATCAAACACTTTATTCTTACAAAAGATTAAGTATATTAACCTATCATATAATAAAAACAACATTATAGGTGTTCTAAACAATACGGTAAAATAAGGATCATATGTTGTATTCAAACACATCCAATCATTTCATATCAAATAATGGTTCTGGTTCTGCTCCTTTTGTTGTAGCAGTGCCTCAACCCTCTTCATGCTGTTAAGTATTAAAAAAATAAAATAAAAATAGGTATGACGCAAATATAAGTGTGGGTGAACTAGGTATTTATAAGAGACCATTTAGGGCTTTTCAAACACTCAGAGCAATGAAGCTCTTCTTAACTAATTCAGCTGTGGATTTCTGATAAACATTTCTGGGTTTGTTCGCTTCCCAAACAAAAAGCTGTTAATATTTAAATCTGTTTGTGGTGCTTATTACTTGGGGCAAGTATTGTGGAAATTTACTTCAAAAAGATGACAGTTTTATATTCTACTTTCTGCATGTTGGAAGAATGAAGAATGTTATTAAAGAATTGTTACATGTGTACAGTATACCTACAAATTAATTCTTTGTTGGGCTCATGAGACCTTTTTTCCAATATGGTCCCATTAAGGCTGACTTACAATAAAACCCTTTCCAAGATCTTCTCTTTTTCAAGCCTCCCAAAATCTAAATGTGCATTAATGACAAGTGACACTTACATTAATTAATATAATTATTAAGATTTTAATCAGTAAATTCAAAGAACCTGAAAATCTTTTAATAATCCGATTTAACCGAACATAAAATACTGTTTTCTGTGGAATCTGTCTTTTTTAATGGCATTTTCAGTTGTTTCACTAGCTGCATGAACATTAATATTACATGAAAATGTGTCTTTGCCAGCAACCCCAAATTACAATCTTCCCATGGATAGAAGCAGATTCATAATGTTAAGTTGCCAAACACAATAACTGCAAATATGTTCATATTTAATAATAGATTCATACTGAGAATGTGACTGAAATCAAATACATGTAAAATCTGTTAAAAATTTTCTGCGACTGGCATCATGTTGTTGTCTGTTTTCAGTTTTCAGTTCTGGCTTAGATGTCAGGTGTCCAATTGAAAGCACTGGTTCCTGTTACCATTTAATGAGCAAGTTGCTACTTTGGAAAATCCTCATTTGTCTGACTTGAAAAGCTTCAGCTTCATATAAGCTTAAAATTTTACATGCAACTTTGTCCCCTGGTACAAAAAACAACCTTTATTCGATCTTTTTGTGTCAACCTATTTTAAAAAGGTGTCCCAGAGGACAACGCTCCTCATCCACTCCCAGTCGTCATCTCCTCCTCACAGCCTATATCACCAGATCAGACCAAAAAGGATAACTTGTAACAAAGACTATTTGGGGAACAAACAAAGAGCATACAAATAAACATCTCTATCTCTGTGTGTCTCTCCCACACATCTCCCTCTATGTGAAAGGTAGACATGGAGCTCAAACAAACTTCACCCAACCTCATCTTCAAGTTGAATCAGAAAAGCCAGTCAAGTTGTTTTTATTAGAATATTTTTTCTTTATGATTACAGACATCCTATGTTTGCGTCCAACCAAGATTTATATATATATATATCCCCTTTACAAATCCTATCATACAAATCCTACCATGTGGATTCATGGATTTTTTTTCACATTCTGTCTCTCACAGTTGAAGTGTACCTCTGGTGCAAATTACTGACCTCTGTCATCATTTTAAGTGGGGGAACTTGCACAATCGGTGGCTGACTAAATACTTTTTTGCCCCACTGTATGCTCAAGTGTTTAGTGTTTACTTTAGCTTTCCCCAGTTAAGTTTATCATTAGCTTCGTCTTAGTTCCCTTTTGCCCCTTGTTTTGCGTGTTTTTCCATCAGCCTCGAATAAACCACCTCACTTTTGGTTAAGAATTAGTTTTGCCTCCCCGCTCCTGCTTTTGGGACCTCACCACTCTGCGCTCGACATGATCAGATCGAAACAGAAATATCCTCTAACTCCAGGGTGTGTTATTTAGCATAAGTCAGTCTGTCTAATTTCACACTTCATTTTTTGGCCATGTGCACTGGCTGCCTTGAGGACTGCCCTCAAAGGCTGCATATGCCAAAGACAGCAGTAGATAATGGCATCATCTGTATAGACAGTAAAAGCCTGCAATTGTGCACTGAAAGCAAAATGCAAAACCTGCATGCTGAAGAGATGACAGAGACAGAAAAATACACAGATGTCCAAGTTGACCTTGAAGTTGTAGTGTTAAGGGCGGTTTGAGCAGCGTCTTAGGAATTTTCTTGGATCCTTTGTAAAAGTACTATAATTACATCCAGCCTGAAAACGAACACACAGAATCTGAATGCTAGAGGGATTACATCTCGCAACTGGCTTGGAAATCTGTAGGTATCGCAAAAATAAGCTGGAGGACAAAGCTAAAGACCTTGTAGGTAGTATTCCCCGTCTGACTATTCTGCTTTCGTCACAACGTAGTAGTGGAAAATGCACAAATAGATACAATTTAGTAAATAAAAAACTCACAGTGTTATTCAGTCGTGCCTGCTAGACCCAGGCTGACACTGAGCAACTATGAAACAGCTCAAAACTATCGAATTCTACATAAATGTGAATGCATGTAAAGCAAATGAAGTTCTAAGCTGTTTGAGGTAGCAATAAGTGCTCTTCTGGTGAAAGCGTTTGCTCATAAGGGGTCATATGATTGTTGGGTTTTCTTTGTTTTCTTTGTATTATTGTAGGGTCTTTACCTTACAATATAAAGCCCCTTGAGGCAACTGTTGTTGTGATTTGATACTGTATAAATAAAACTGAATTGAAGTTTCACGTTCTACTGGTGTCACTGTTGCATTTTTAAGCTGGCTCAACAGAAAGTGGACAACAAGTTGTTGACGGATCTGTTGTGTTAAATATTTCAATTACAATATATGACCATACGTTGTCATATTGAGATGGTCATTCACTTGAATATAAAGCCTCTTCATCTGAGTTTGCAAATACCACAACACCAATGCTTCGTAACTTATGTGTGTAAAATGCATCACAGGGTAAAATCATTATCAATATCAACTACAAACCTGTTTGAAGGTTTGAATTTAAAGTTGATGCAATGAACCAAGGGACCACTCTTCAGCATAAACGGAGTAAAGGAATTAATTGAAGGAACCGAAAAATCAAATGCAAAGCATATCCTCTGAATCACTCATGACTAAACAGAAATAAGTAACCGGGCCAGTATCAACTCTCTCTTCACAGAGACTCTCGTATTGTGGATGGACTCAAGCTGAATATAGTGGCTTAAGAAACATTTCCACACCCGCTTGAGGTTGAAGTGGCCCTGCATCTCGCAATGGATGACCATGGCAGAACAAGGACTACTGCCACCGGCTGCAGTCCAAGAAAGCAGAGGTGGAGTCTAACCACAAAATGAGTGAGCCTCAGCAACAACCTGATAAGGCTAATATAGGGAAACACTAAAAGCAAAGGGCTATGGCTCATTGGCTTATTGGTTGATTGAGATTAGATAGCAAACTGACCATTTTATTCTCCCAGGTGGATAAAAAAGTAAAACCAAATTGAACAATATGCTCGGGCTGACGATAATATAACTGCTTAAGTAAAGTTGGCAATTGTGTTCAGGAATATTAAATATTAGCATAGTTTTATTAAGGCTAAAGAACAGCCAAACCACCTGTCTGAGCTTTGAGAGTCTTAAAAAAATGTGTTAAAAAAAGAAAGAAAAGAAACAGTCCACAGTAGAACAACTCGACAAATCTGTTGATGCGAACAGGGGACATTGTTCTGTGTGCATTTCTATGCTTGTGTGCAAATATAAGCATGTGGTTTCTTTCCGTCAGTTCAAATTCATCTTTTCCTCTTGTGCTCAACAGTGTCAGTGACGAAGGAGCAGCCATTATTCCCCTTGGGCTGTAAGGCAGAAGTGGCCCGGCTGACGTGGCAGGTAGTAGACAGAGCCATAGCTCAGTTCTGACTGGCTAGCCAGTTAACTGATTAAAAAATGTGCTGAGTTTATGGTTTGAAGCTAAGAGTTCCACTGTAGTTGAGAGGCAGTGTGGTCTTGTGCCAATGAAAACCAAAGTTATTACATGTATTCAGCCTTGTTTTACTAGCTTTGTGATATATTTTTTTTTCTGATGCCCTTGTTTTTCACCCCATGTAACTGTAAGCTGTACTGTCCAATTACAAACAAAATGCAGAGAGAATGCAACCATATACCACAACGCACAGAATGTTTTTCTCCTAATGTTTGCTTTCTCTGTACTCCATTAAATATTAACATGACAAGGGAAAAGTAATTTCTTCTCCTCTAGTTCAGCCCCGCCTGGGTCACTGAAAAAGTACTACACACAGACATTTTGATGAAAAAAACAAATAGAAAAGTGAAAACAGAGGAGAGACTCTTGTATAATTTGTAGTTATAGTTTATAGTTTAAAAACATTGCTTTTCCACTAATAACCTAGAAAAAGTGGCCTAACTGTGCTATGCTGCCCTTAGGCAACAAACCAAAACATCTGAGTAAATCAAGGATATTCAAAATCTGTGTTTGAAAGACCAAAAAGACTTCTTCGGGTATTGATGTACATGCATTTACATGTACATATTTTTAATATACTTGTTCAATTTAAACATGTATAATAATTTTTAAGGGACAGTATAATCACTAAAAATGTGGTTTGTTGCTCGAACGTATTTCATGTCACATTTTTAGTATTTCACCCTTAAAAAACCTAAAACGCTGTTCATTCAACTTTGTTTCATTAGATATTGTTAACCTGGTTGTCCATTCCCACTTACTCAGTTTGAGAAATACTGGACTAACTTAACACTCTTCTTTAATATTATACTACTAATACAATGACACAATAAACATGAAAATAAGTTTTGGCTGTTTTTTTTTAAAGTTTTTATAAAGATTAAATGTTCAGAAGCTTGTAGCTTAAAGACTACCAATTAATTAATAATGTGCAGGGAATGGGCTTCTTCAGCTTTTGCTATAGAAGGAACAGTTGCATGATGTTATTATTTCATTTAACTTTATTTTAATTAGGTTTATGCACAAATTTTTGATGCTTAAACTTAACTTTAATTAAGCTTTGACTTTAACATTTTTTTCAGATGTCATAATTAGTTGGTTTTTTCAGCACACCATCTCAGTTGTTTTAAAGACACACACTGATTTAACATCATATGGGTTCCCAACAGATTATTTATTATTAGATGCTGGTAAAAATATAATATGTTTGGTTTTCCATCTGTCTTTACCCTATACTGTGAACCACTTTAAGGTGACTGTTGCACAAATTAAATCGAACTGAAATAGCTGAGAAAAGAACGGTCTGTCTTCCATTTTCTGTCTAGCTCCTAATGGGAAAACAGTTTGAGAGCAGAAAAAAACCACCCCAGCACAAAAAGCACATGACTGTCAATACACTATAGAAACACATGACAAGCAACAGGGATGGGTAAAAGGTGAGAAACAGCCCGTTTAGACAGCGCATCTGGGCCTGCAGCATATGCGCTGGTCCGCTTTGATCCACCGTCTGCATCGGGAGCGAATAAGCGTTGAAGGCGTTTGGGAGGGGAGGGAGGATGAGTGTATATCTGCATGTGTTATTTATATATATATATATATATATATATATGTATATATATATATGTATATGTGTGTGTGTGTGTGTGTGTGTGTGTGTGTGTGTGTGTGTGTGTGTGTGTGTGTGTGTGTGTGTGTCCAGAGTTCAGCTAAGACAGTGTCCTTCGCCCTGCCCCTATATACTCTTCATTAAAGAAAAAAAAAAGTATATATTAATTTGTTATTTCTTTCCGTTGGCTTCAGTTGTGTTCTTTTGTGTATTTGTTTCACTATGTAAAGATAATACAATTATTCATTGTTGATAAAAGTTTCTTTTGGAACATACTAAACATACTAACAACAGCTATAACTTGAGGAAAGAAAGTTCAGTTGTTTTATACATTTATTTTGAGGTGGGGGGTTCTGTCAGCAGCAAGAAAAGCAAACATATCCATCTTAGCAAAGCACCAAATTGGATAGGACCATGCCAAGTCTGTCCAGGGCAGCGTGCCAGCAGAGAGCAGAGGCAGTGCTTTGGGGCTGTAGCAATAAAAATAAAAATGACAACAATGAACGGAATGCAGAGGGGGAAAAGATTGGTAGATTATAGGAGCGCTGAGAAATTAACATTAACATAAATATTTATGTTTTCATTGTGTTGCGTGTCTTGCAGCACTCGTAAACCATGTCTGAAAGCCCTCAATAAGGAACATCTTCACATCAAGCTTTTTTTTCTTTTTACATTTTTCTGTATACGTCGCAGTGTAGTCTCAGTGTTCCCACTTCTGTCACATTCTCTCTTATTTCACTGACTTTCCAACACTAGCGCGCACACATACGCACACAAAGTATTTTGGGAAGATGTCCAGCTGCCGTGGTGAGTGACTAATGACCTCTTTCACAGCACAAACACCACATAATCAGAGATGCTGAGGATCTGTGTCTGCCCGCTGTCCTGTCTGAGTAATTACGCCAGAGACTCAATTAATCTACTACCCAACAATCAACCAGGCTGTACATACTTGTTGCCTACTGCAATGTCCCTGAGTCCTGGTTCAGAGTGCATCACTTCTGTGTCCACGCTATTTTATTTACAAAAATGACAAAAAATTAATAAAACAAACAAACAAAAAACATCACCTTCATAACCAGCATTTGTTCTGTGTCAGATCTAGTTAAACACCCAATAAAACTCACATATTCTGAAATACCAGATTTCAGTAATTACAGAAGAGATATTTTATTTCAAGCTAACATGAAAACAGTCACAGGAAAGTGTTTAAAACGATACTCTAAGAAGCCAGTAAAGAAGTCCACTTAAAGAAGTCCAGACGCTTTTCTTTCCAAGCTCCTTAGACTACGATGATCTGGATGACTGAGAACCTTCACAGACATATTTAAACAGATACTACTATGAAGACATTTACATTTAAATGCATATTAGCCGCCTACCTTATTTCATTCTGACAGTTAAGGAACCTGGAATATAATTAAAACGTTTTCTGATCACTGTCGACTTCGTGGCTTTAAATATATTATCTCCCCCTGTTGGTAATGCAGTTTCTGTATGCATGTTTATTACATTTTTTGGAGGCAAAGTTTGAAATTGACACGGTGGACCGGTGTGTCTATTACACGTTTTGTTGTGATACTGGGTTGAGTAGACTTATATTGAATATCTAAATGAACTATTATGTTTTAAATTAAGTTAAAAAAAAGGTTTATTAAAGCAGCACACTTTAAGTTGTTAGCTGTTTTGATGTAGGTGATGAGTGTAAATGCAGTGGCTACATTTCATTCTGGCTCAGTCATGCTAGAGTAATTGATGGTTGCACATGACTGTACTGAAATTTTTGGCATTCAGTAACCAAGTAAAATTAACTAATCAACCAACCAACCAACAAGTCACCCAGAAGTTGAATGTGCAACTCAGGGTGATCACTTGTGATCGCAAGGCTGTTGCACAGGTTCCACTTTAGAAGATTTGCAAATAATTCCTGTAAATGCACAATTTATAAATGTAGACAGCTTGCCAAAACACTGTAATAAATCGGAGTCAGTCTGTGCCAGTGAGTGCAACTCATCTGCAACATATCTCTTTGCAAAAGGAGACTTGACTCAACTGATTGCCAACTGGTTGTATTCCTATATAAAAGCAAGGTTGCTGAGCACCTATGTCTTTTTGCAGTTAAGTTGTTTGTTCTGTAGCAACTGCATTATGATTTGTGGAGGAATTTCTGTTTTAGATCCATGAGGTTCTTGCTGGACTGGCACTTAATGTGAATTATCATTTAATGTGAACTTCTATGTGCATAGATGGCAACAGCTTTGTAATAGTTGTCTGTTGGTTACAGTTATTCACCATATTATCACAAACAAATTGTAATGTGGATGTAATTATCAACTTGACCCTTTTCATTTGCAAACTAATAGCAGACAGACTCCATCATACTGTCAATAAATTACATCAAGACACCAAAGTTACTTTTAAGACGGCAACTGACTGCAAATGGTTACAGACCTCGCACTCATTTTGAAGCAACCATTACAAGATTACAAGTTCATTGCACACGATTGCAATAACTTTGTTTCTTCCTCTATTTGTAGTGACTGAGGGACCCTTATGGCAGTAACACAAGGGTCATTGGTTTTCATACACAGGTTGTCACGGTTGCGATGGCGGACGTGTGGAGGTGAAGTAAGGAGCCAAGTGCAGGCAGAGGTTGATATGAGAAGTAAGTTTTTTTTTTAAGTGGAGATGGCGAGGATAGGAACTAATAAATAAAACTGGGAAAACCTAAACACATGGAACTGAATCAAAACTCTCAGGGTGATATGCAGAGGAACACAGGAAGAACACAGGAAGAACACAGGAAGAACACAGGAAGAACACAGGAAGAACACGGAGGAACCACAGGGCGACTCAGGGAAACAACACAGACAGACCAGCAACTAACAGAGGCAAACACAAGGCTTAAATACACAGAGGGATAACGAGGGAATGAGACACAGAACGAGAGCATAGCTGGGAGTAATCAGACATGACGAGACACATTCACATAAGACATGGACTTTCAAAGTAAAACAGGAAATACACAGACACAGAGATCCAGACTAGCCACTGAACTTAACAGACAAATTCACGAACAGACACTATGACATCATGGACAGACAGAGGGAACACAGAAAAGTGGGACCAGGGCAGGCACAGAACAGAAACCTAACAAATGGCAAATCTTAATGAAAGACATAACCAGAATAAACACGAACAGAGAATATTATAAGGAAACACAAAACACTGAGTCATCAGACTCAGGACCATGACACAGGTGTCTTTTTCACACCTTAGCTCCTCGCAGTGAGAACAGAAGAGACCTCTCCATATTATCACTAACAACTCAAGATACAAGTAAATACTCAGAAAAACAATTTGTGTATTTGTGTATAAAATAAATTCTCTAAATTTACCTAAATTAAGGTGTCCAATTTGCAAAGAAGATAGGAGCTGCTTATTTTTCCTTATTAGAATTAATCTTATTCTTATCAATTAAAATACTGATGAATAAAATCTTTATCAACTGTGTTAATCCTGAGTCTTCATGAGAGGCAGCAAGTCGTCACGGTTACTGAGTTCTTCCGTGACGTTGAAGCAAAGTGGTTTCATAGGGAAGCTCTTCTTATAGTAAATTATCTTTTTTTGACAAATCAGAATTATGGCTTATATTTCTTTTATTTCTAAAACTATGTTTTCAACACATTAAAAAAAATAAAAAATTCGAGACCACTTGCAAATAAAAGGTAAATGCAATTATTTTAAAATGACTAAAATACCAATCAAATCAAATCTGCACCAAGTCTGTACCAAATATTGAAAGTCAGTAATTGTATTGTATTGTATGTATGCATTGTATTTTTGAACTGATGACAGAAACACATATCACCAGCCACTCCATTTAAATTCATATGTATTCCTTATTTTTTAATTTCAATTCCAAACCTAGTAATGAAGTAATATTTCTGACCGTGTTGTCCACATTTATATAGCCTGTATGATACAACCAGGACACAATTTAGGGTGAAAGATCTAAGCTGCAGTGTTGGCAATCTTATGTGAATATCCTCCTACTTATAAAGCCTACTGAAAGTGTAGCTAGGAAACAACCTCTTCTCATCTTTTCTTCACCTCGTGTTGTTTTCCAGTTCAAGGAGAGTGTTTAGGAGAAGACACTGGACCTAATATTTTTGAGTATTCAACTGCAGCCTTCTTCTTCAGTAATGCATTTAACACAACAGGATATCCATCATGCTGGATTTTCAGGTCACTGAGGGAGAGGATTGGAAGAAGCATAAATTAGCAGAATAATCTTATCTCAGCAACACTTTTCTTCCAATCACTTTATTTTCACTTTACCTTTATGGTAATTGGTTTCTTATTATTTACCACTGAATCAGTGCAATTTATCACTTGTATTAACTATTTTTCATACTCTAACTTTATCCCCTTCTCTGGGCCTCAATGAGGAATTCAAATAGACAATACAGCTCTGTTTTAGTGCCCCCACAAATCTGCAGTTGTGTTTGGCAGGATTTAAATGAAGGTTATTTGAATATATATTAAGCCAGTGACTCATCTGGGGTAGGATGGTGAATTTTTTTTTTATCCCTAAAATAAACAAATAAATGTGCCAGCTCACATTTAGGACCTTAGAATGTGTCCCAGGATTTCCAGTTGTTGATGTTTCCTGTTTATTGCTTAATGTGAGTGTTGGTTCTTATTTTCATCATGGCAGTTTCTTCGCATCTTCAGTTTCAGTTTCTTGGTATAGCCTAGGGCTGGGTATCGTCACTGATTTCTAAAATCGATTCGATTCCGATTCACAAGGTCCGGAATCGATTCGATTCTATTCGATTTGAATCTGGGAAATTTTGCCTCAGACAGTCAGAAATATTATAATTCAGATCAGTATATTTACATATTTTTGTATCTATAAAAAGGAAGCTGACACTCGCAAGACTTTATCGAAGGTGTAAGCATCACAGCAGATGCCTTTGTGTCAAAGTAGCTGAAGATAAAACACAGAAAAACATGAAGGTGATTTTTCCTGGCCTGGGATTTTATAAAAATATTCTGCAGTACATCAAAAGCAAAAGAAAACCATTAATCAACACATGAACATTACCTCTGAAGTTACAGCGGCTTTATTACAGACACAGCTAAGCGTTTTGCATTTTGCATAATTTTAAAAAGTTTAACTTTATTCAGAAGCCTATTGAACAGCAGAAATTAGGTTTTCTTTTCAGAAGTAAGTAAAAGAAAAAAAAACAGCGGCTGACAGCGCTGTAAACAATGGTAGACTTGTGCATAACAAGCAAGCGAATAATGCAGAAAACAGATTTTTACATGGGAAACTGTTCTTGAAGTATACAGAGAGAGAGAGAGCTGTGCATGAAGTGTGGTGGAAGCAAAACAGCAAAAGTCAGAATGAATTCACGATGATGTTTATGTGAAGCATAGTTTGGATCTTCTTTTGCTGCTGGTTCGGTCAATATTGTTTGGAGATAGATAAAACTAACAGCTTTAGAATCAGCGTAAAAAGATCGTAAACACAAAGCGCGGACCCGCCGAAACATCAGAATCAGTGAGCTGTCGGCTTTCAGCCCCGACCGTGTCGTCAGGTGAGAAAGACGACATCTCACTGATTCTGATCCGTCGGCGGGTCCGTGCTTTGTGTTTACGTCTTTGTGCAGAATCCGTGTTCCTGCTCTCATTTACTGTTTTAGCTGTTTGGTGGTTGTTGAAATTTTGTGAGGTTTAACCTGAGATTCTGGCGTTTTGGGCAAAATAAAGTAATATTAAAAAATCGATCCAGGATTTTAATGAATCGATATCACGTTATGCAAGCAAGAAGCGATTTTAATCGATGAATCGATCAAAATCCACCCCTAGTATAGCCTTGTTGTTTTCCGTTGCATCCAACTGTGCACAGTTGTATATTAATCGTTTCACTATGTCCTGTCTTCTCTCACCCCAACCAGTTGCATCAGATGGTCCCCTCTCCCTGAGCCTGGTTCTGCCTGAGGTTTCTTCCTGTTAAAAGGGATTTTTAGAGGGTCATATGAGTGCTGGGTTTTTCACTTTATGTATTATTGTAGGGTCTAGCTTACAATATAAAGCATCTTGAGGCAACTGTTGATGTGATTTGGCGCTATATAAATGAAATTGAATTGTGTGGTTACTTCCTGTTTTATTTTGGTAATTTTGGTCAGTCTTGTGTTTAGCTTAACTCTCCACCAAGCCATATGTTAGTTTGTGTTTTCACCTGTTTCCTTTTCCCTCGTTATCACTTGGGTATTTACTGTCTAAGGGCATTTTCACACCTATAGTTTACCTATAGCAGGGGTGGCCAACTCCAGGCCTCGAGAGCCAGTGTCCTGCAGGTTTTAGATGTATCCTTGATCCATCACAGCTGATTTAAATGGCTAAATTACCTCCTCAACATTTCTTGAAGTTCTCCAGAGGCCTGGTAATGAAATAATATCTAAAACCTGCAGGACACCGGCTCTTGAAGCCTGGAGTTGGCCACCCCTGACCTATAGTTTCCTCTGGTTGTTACTCTGAGCGTCCTGGTCAGCTGCATCACTGTCTGGTATGGTAACTGCACCGTATTGGATCGCGATAACCTACAACAGATAGTGATAACAGCTGAGCCTCTCTTTCCTCCATCACAGACACTTATCGTACCCGCTGCATCCATAAAGCCACCAGCGTTGTGAAGGACTCCACACACCCCTCACACACACTCTTCACTTCTTTCGCTGCCTTCTTTCAAGAGGTATCGGGGCATTCGGGCCCTCACTGCCAAAACAGTTTCTTACCCCAAGCCGTCAGACCAAGCCGTCAGACTCCTGAACACTCAGTGACTGGACTGACTCTCTCTCTCACACACACACACATACACCACGTTACTTTTTGCACAATGCTCAGTCGTTTGCACGTTTCTATTGCACTGTTGTGTCTGCACTGTCTTGTGTCTGTATCGTGCCATTCTGTCTGGTGTTGCACTGTTTTTGTTTTGTTTTTTTGCGCATTGCACTTTATGTAGTCCTGTGTTGATTGTCTGTTATATGTCGTATGTAGCAGCACGGTCTTGCAGGAACGTTGTCTTATTTCAGAATAGGATCAATCAGCACCAGACTTTCTTTTCTTCTAAAATAAATGTAAAAACATTTTTTTCAATTCTGTGACTTTCTGTTCTTTATGTAAAATAAAGTTTCCAGTTGAACTTGTGCTGTTAAAGGCCATCAATACAACAATAAGCATAAACCAAACTAACACACACTGCACTATTTCAAAACAGCTATGCCCTGTTCATTCTGTTGTCATGTTCTTGTGCAAGACGATTGGGTTGTCCTCATTATCTGCCAAGAGATATACAGATGTACCATGTCCTGCATGATGTGACACAACCTGAGTGATACTGGACAAAGGCCTAGGGGTTCTATCATCTGTTGTACAAAGTTCTCCAAAAAGCTCTGCCGTGGCCACTTTTTTCCATGGATGAGATGACATTTTTGATGCCCGTGGCTCTGCTGCTAAGGGTGAACTGGTCACCTGGGCTTCTCCGGGTTTACCTTATAGTTTAAAAAAACAAATAGCAAATAGCATAATAGTTTTGAAATATTAATAACAGCAAAAAGAAAAAAAAAATAGTGGCATGCCTTCCTGTCCAACAGAATAGACAGTAGGAAAAAGGAAAATGATTGCAAAGCCATAACTATGGTGTATTTCGTTTAAAAAATACAGCAGTAGTATTGATGATAAATGACAATACATTTAATTAAATATAAAAATAAATCCATAATACCTGCTCTCCAATGTCTGTAATCCCTAAATCCTAAATCACTGTAGATTGTCTGAAGAGAGTATTCCGCCAGCTGGGATTAGGTTCTTGGGTCTAGGGTTTGGCTCCATGCAGAGAGTCCTTAAGATCAGAGTCTTTGTATCTGCCCTCCAGGTCTTAAGTGATAGCTGCTTTAACATCTTTGATATTGGACCTGTCCTCTTCACTTGAGTCATGGATTTCAGTATCATCTTCTGCAGAGGAATTATCATTGCCATATATCTGTGTTCACGTGGGCTGTCACATTCTTCAGAGGTTTGTGAATCTTGATTAGGTCTTCTGTTAGTTTTGCCTCACTCTCAGTGAAGACAGCAATATCCTTGACATCCTTTTCTATCAGGGCTGAAGACACGGCAGCCGGCAGTTTCACATAAAGCTTTAGCAGGTCATATGATGTGTTATTATTGTATTAATTGCATATTAGTTTGTGAAAAAGCAATACCTGTATCTCCTGCTAGGCAGCTCTTGTGTTTTGACAGAACAAAGTGGTCGCTTTCCTAACTTTCTCCAGGAGTCGGGATACCTGATTTAATGAAACTGCATTCTTGTCTCCAAGATTAACTGTAAGCGCAAAGCACCCAATCTGTGGCCCCAGTCCACCTGTTACATTGACTGCATTCACCATGGTTTTTTTGTTTTTGTAACAGGAAATGTGCTGGTGCTCCTCTCCAGTTTCCATTCTGTCACTGTTTCTGTCAGTGATTCAGAAAGAGCCTTACTTGACATGTAAAGTGGTATGGCTTATAAAGAGGGCGGGTCTGCAAAACAACACATTTCATCTCACTCTCTGAAGTAATGTAATGATTAGTCACAGTTTAGTGGAACTGTAGAGCCACTGATAGTAGTAAGAGCTGTGTATGTGTTTTGGATAACTCTTTGATAATTCCTAATCATGTCTCTTCATAAAGTCTGGGAATTACGATGTTACTGAAGTGTCAGCGGAAGGGGATATTATACCGTGGCATGAGTGCTAACTCATATGCTGAAAATTGGCAACCTCCACTACAGCATAAAGCTGCATACCTTTAGCTATGAAACTTAATTGCTTTTTCTCTTTCTGACTTTTTACTGAGAGGCTGTTTAAAGGAGAGAGCAGAAGTTGTTCTCCCAACAAACATAGATGTTTACATACTTGTGTAAGTAGTACAAAATCCAAAATGGTGAAACATAGCAGGCCAAAATGATGCTACTCCTAGCACATCACTATGTTATAGGCACAAAGCTTAAATTCAAAGATCCACTTCTTGGCTTTGTGAACTTTCAACCATCAGTTGTTGGAAAATGGTGAATGTTATCAGGAGGAGATTTAGCTTCATTCCACCAACACATTTAAAACCTCACGTCTGTTCAGTTTACAATCATAAAATACATAGAAAATATGAAATCTTCATATTCTAGGCAAACAGGAAAACAGCAAATGTTTGTGTTTTTGTGGGAGAAAATGCCTTTAAGTGTTGACTAAGCATGAAAATGGTTTATCATTACTTTATTATCTAAGTGACTCAGCTCAGCTCTACTTTCCAGTTCATCTCAAGTGCATCTCTCTCATAGCTGGCTTATATTTACCGGCTTGACGCCCATGAACATGTTGACATTTTGAACCCTTCTTTGCTACAAACTGCAGCAGCATGGTTGTTAATGTCACCTTGTGAGATATATATGGAATATATAACTATACTGATATTCATACTGACCTCAAAGATCACTCATAGCAAGTTTACAGAGTTTATAACATTGAACTATGGCTCAGAGACTAATTACATTAAAAAAAGAAACAAAGTAATAGTTTTTGTTATTTTATAAATATGTATTTATAGCTATTACAGCTTTGTAAATACTAATGGTACATTTACATACATTTTAATAATCGGAGCTCATTACATGGTTTGTTACTTGATTCTGATTCACTTTTTACATTGTTTTTGTAAGGAAAGACTCTGATGAAGTGCTGTCATGGTTATGCTTTGTAATCTTAGAAATGTAGAATACCATCACACCAAACCGCGATTACTGCAATTATTGCCTTTCTGCCAAGCATTCTTTTTAGACAGGGGTATCATCCATTTTTAAATAAATCATTAAAAAATGTCTTTGTCTCAAAGGGTGCAAAGACAGTGCTCTTTCTCTAGCACTATGAATGAATTTGAAGAGTAACTCAGTGTCAGCTCCATTTACCATTGATCTCTCAGGTGGCAGGTTTTGTACTAAGATGTGATTGATCTTCATTACTAAATTTATCATGAAGACCTTTCTGTGGCAGCCAAATATGCTTTCTCAAAGCTTTCCAGTATGCAGATTGCCTTGGCCTGGACAACACTGGCACTCCACAAGTCTCATCCAAAACAGGAAATTATGCTACAATGCTCTGCCGAGGAGAGTGATTAAGAGTACATGAGATCGGAATACAAAGTACTCTTCATTTATTTCAATTATGCTAAAATACTATTCCTTTTAACAATATGAAGGGATTTACTTTTTAAAAATGAAAGAAGAAAACTGGATCTAAATCTCAAATACTTTAATTAAAACTAAGTATAAAGTTGCCGTATATACATATCAATAAATCTTTTAAAGTGGAACAAACCATAGAGCTCTATAACAGATAATGACTGTAAAAAAGAATTAGGCTGAAATTAATTAAAATAATACATAAAATGTAATAATTTAAATATTTAATATTTAAAATGCTTGAGTATACATTTAGCTATTACAGTATAGATTCATTTTTACTTTACTTTAAAAATGATAACTAGTACTGGACGTCCAAAAAGTACGTGCCAAGACATGCACCTTTTCACCGTCGACCATATTTTGGTTTTGAAACCATCCATTTATTTTCTTTAAGTCATTTAAAGTTATCTTAAAGAAAGATCCATTGCAGACAAGCACAGATTAATAAAAGCATGATGAAAAATCATTGTTTATGACAGAAGATGTCACAGAGAAGAAACAACTGATATTGATTAATTAATATTGATTTTGATTAATGATTAATCCGACTAAGCCTAGAATTAGACATTTTGCTTAAAAATGAATAATAAGTTGTTGTGCAAAATTTCTAGTAGAGACATCCAGTTAAAAATTAACAATTTTTTTTTTTCATTGAATCAGTCTTTGGCAGCTTCAGCTAATCTTCCTGCTGTAACTTCAATCATCATTTCTCACTTGGGATGGTGAATCAAAGTTTTTCAGTTTTTCACATCTGAGCATTTTAATGTCCAACACAAGTCCAATCAAGTGCTTCTATTACATAAATATAAAGTTGATTAATGAGACGATCCATAAAATACTAAGCTTAAGCAGAGAGGCAAAGTGTCACTTCTTAAAATAGGAAAAATTAAGCTTATTTTAATCATACAATCCATTTTTGTCAGACTACACCCTGCAGAGAGTATACACACCCAACACTGACACATTTCGGCCCGCCATTGCTTACTATTATTCATACTTACATAACCCTGCATGCCTTCTACCTTTATCACCTGCCAGCAAGAAACATATCAAGATATATCAATCCTTTTGTTTTCTTTCTCACTTTATAACAATCTATGGCTAGACTTTGTTTTTATACCAACACCTGCTCTGGCCACCTTTTATACCCAGAGTTTTTTTTTTAAACAGTCATGGTTACCAGAGTCACATTTGAACTTTAACACAATGTAATGTGACAGAAATATCAAAATGGCCTTGAAGCCCTCTGTAATATTAAACCCTGGGCACAGGATTCATTGTTTGAGCTTTTGTTTTGGAGAGCAGATTGTACATTGTTGAGAGTCACAGATTGGATGGTGGCTGGAGAGGAGGTTAACAGTGAAAGATTGACTTTCAGAGCACTTGGTGCTGGACTGGCTTTTCACCAACAGGTGAATAGAAAAAGTCTCCCAAATCCTACTGTGCTTTATTGTTTTTGCACACTTCGGTAATGACCTTTGAATTACCACCTTCCTCTTGTGATCCTGGCTGAGCTTGGTGTTTTCTCTTGCATTTTGTTTTGTGAAATTATTGCAGCACATTTATATCAAAAGCAACAAGCAAAACAAAGCACAATCACAAGCAAATAAAATCATTTCACAAGCGCTGTTATTCAGTGCCACACTAAATTCCTTGCACATAAATTTAGCCTACACTCATAGAACTGAAAAGCCAAGCAAAAAAAGCAGGCATCATCCGCGTGAAAGTGTCTGCTTGGTGAGTGCTGCAAGGGAGTCATGCTCTCGCATGAGACTCTGCTCTAGAAGTTGAATTCTGCTTGCCTGAAGTAATCGGATATATAGTGCTATTCAAAAGTCATTAGCCACCCCTCATTTCTTTTGCTTCCAAGGAACCAGACTTTCTTATATTTTTTAAACTGACCTTGAGCAATAGTTCTCTAGACTTTCTGAATTCGTTAAAGTTCTTCTTTGGACATTGGCTGCTTTTTCTTATTTTCAGTCCATTTAAGTCCTTCCATCTGAGTATCTGGCAGAGGAAAGTTTTGTGTGTGTGTGTGTGTGTGTGTGTGTGTGTGTGTGTGTGTGTGTGTGTGTGTGTGTGTGTGTGTGTGTGTGTGTGTGTGTGTGTGTGTGTGTGTGTGTTTTTAAGGCACCTAACAATGACCTATGAATCATTCAATGATAAAAAGGCACCTAACTTAAGGGATGAACCAGTGCATATGGCTTGTGTCTACATATATCAAACAATTTAGCAAATAAGTGATTTTAAATTGTATCTTTAGGCACTTTGTTATCTTTGGCATTTTTTGTAGATTCAGTGAAAGAAATGGGAACAAATGATGTTTTTTGTGACATGCTGCTAGTAAAAGAGTTTGACAGGCATACAATGGTATTTTGTACCAACTAGGTGAGCATGGTGTTTTGTTTAAAATGATAAATTGGGACAAAAGAAGGACACAAGAAGAAATGAGGGACTTGATATTATATTACTATGTTGTACTGTATGTTGTCTGATGTTTTAATGGTAGTTAAATGTGAGATACACTGTGTAATTTGTGTATATCATGCCAAGCAGTTGCCCATTGCTTACAGTCTAAATGTCTCATGTGTCCTAGTACAAATCTTTTTTCCAAGCCTAAAAGGCTAAGAGCCAATGCTACATTTTCAGCCTCTAACCAAAGCAAGTTTATTTTCATATAACTGACACAAATACAAAGCACTGGAATATGTATAGCATTAGTGTCATTATGTGAGGTGAGTGCCACCTCGCTTAATGAGGTGTTTCTGGAGTTTGCATTATTGAACAGTCAAGAATGCAAACTCCAGAAACAGAGCGAAAGAAAAATCCAAATAATGACGTACAGAGGGGAAAGCACTGTGGAGTTAAACAGGCAAGAACACAGTAAGACACACAAAATGAGGGACTATTTGTTCATTTTGTTTTAATAGTTTCCTAAATGCCGTTCCATATAAGTTATTGTATTCCTGTATTTGAGGGTGGACGAGTGAAAGGTTTGCACTAAGCACTAAACACTAAGTTGTACTTCTGTTATTAGGCTGTTAGTACAGTTGATAGACTTTTTAAAAATATCCACTCATTACACTGAATTTCTGTATTCACTAAATGCACAAAATCATGAGTCAGATGTGAAGTAATCTAATCAGTTGAGTGAAAGGGGAGGGGTTTTTGAAGAAAGAAAAAAAGAATCAATGTTATTCAAGAAAATGAGATTCTTCTGAAAGCTTGGGAGAGTTGGGCTTAGCCCAAATCATGAATCACTGCTTAATTAAGCTCTCATTGAATGAATTTATTTGCGCAAAAATAAATCATTTCCTCTATTGAGAAGAAGATGGCCAGATGAAAAAGCAATCTCTTGTATTTCAAAGCAGTTTAAATTTGCATCTCAGGCCCTGAATTGGTATTCATATCAGATCTATGTAAGAAACCAAAACAGACTGCAGCTCTGCACTTTTATGACTGTCTAATTAGTGAGTAATTTTCCATTCATAAGAAACACTCACCTTAAATGACATCAGAAAAGCCATGTGGTGGTTTTCATTTGCAAATATGACCTATGTATTATGAAAATTCAAATTCATTATTTTTTTTAATGTGAAGTTAGCTAACAAAAAGCTCATAGCATGAGCTTATAAAAACACTATCAATGTCTGTACATATAATGAAACACTGTATTTGAATTCTCAGTATTTATATGTTCAGTTACAGGCTCTGCTGTTTAAAAGCGCCTAAGACGTCTGTCGGCTCTTAATCTTAAAACTGCTTATATTTTGCTATGTTTTTTGTTACATACAGCCAATGAAAAGTTGTGTATTGAGGCATATTAGTAGCTAGCTTAGGGAAGATATAATTTCAGTTATTTTTTTTCTGATTGTTCACAAAACCTTGGCCTCACAATTGATCCTCAAAAGACCATATATTAGGAGAGCCCAAAAGGAAGTGTCACATTAAGTGAACCACTCGAGGAACTACCTGATAATGAGCTGTCTGATCAAAACTTCACATACATCTGATTCATCATTGGCTTATCTTAAATTGAACTTGGTTGCAAAGTGATCATTCAAAGATGACAACATGCCTGTGATCAGATAAATGGGCCCCTGGATTGTATTTGAAAAAAAGAAAAACATGACAGATAAGGAAAAATATCATTTAGACATATTTAAGCAGTGACTGACTTCCAGCCCTGTTTTTGTACTGTTTAAAGCAAAAGGGACACAAAGCTCACACTTTTACTCTACTAGTTACTAACATACAAATTTAAGCTTCTTTCTATAATTTTAGACAATGCAAAGTTATTCAGGTACAATGGCAAAGACATAGATGTGAAATCTTGCTTCATACAAAAGTCATTTGGTCATATTAGTTTTTTCTCTTTGTTTCATTTAACATCAAAAATCACTACAGAAAGCACTTTTTGTAAAATAATTCTTCTAACTTGAAAAATGACCTAGTGACTTAATTTTTTTTTCATTAGTAATTTTTTTTTTTTTACCACAAAATAGATAAAAAAGCCATTAATGGATACAATAGATAATCAATACAATAAATACACTGCATCTTTCTTCATCTGTCTCGGTGTGCTAGCTAGGCCATGCCAGCTTTCCATTAACCCTCTTAGCGTTCTCCTTTCTTTTCTGTGGTGGTGCTACCCCGCTATATTATTTGAGCCAGAAAAAAATAATAGATTAAACTTGAAAGCAAATCTTAACTTTTAAAATTCAAAATATATGTTATTATTGATTTTTTAATAACCTTTGACTGCCAAGCAAATCGATTTTTATAGAGCAAACACCAGATTATATGATAAGAATTTAAAGAGTCAACCCTGACACCAAAACTCAACAATTTCATCACTTAAATACAATTTAGAAGTACATTAAACAAACATTAATACAAATCTTAGCTTGTCTATAAAACACCACAGGGTGCCCCTACTGTAGACTATTAAAAGGCAATACAACATTTATCGCTCTGCTGGGAGCACTGATCGCTTTCTGTTATACATATACTGTGCCATATTGAAGCACTACATGTGTCATTGTACAAATAAGTGTAAATTACCAGTGAAGTCATGCAGAAATGTTGTGTTGCAGAGTGTGTGACAGAAATGATTTAAGCCCCACTGTGGAAAAAAATACTTTGCAACAAACTTTAGTAGTTATTAAAAACCCTGTAGTAACACAAAATGAACATCCCTAAGTTTTTACAGCAACGAACTTGTAAGACTACTTAGAGTTTCTTTTTTTGAGAGTGCAACAATATCCTTCTACTCATCAGGTGGTAAGATACATGAAACTGCCTTTTCTAATCAGTCCCAGCCCACAGAGGCTTCTCCAAAGACACTGAAGGCAATTAGTTTAAAAAGCATTACTTGACATTTAACTCTGCACTCGCCCAACCCTCTCCGCGAGCCCATGAATTGCTGACATTTGAAGTCGACTCATGCAGCTGAAGACTGTAATTTTACTAAGACTGGACTTGCATCAGGGGTCCAAACCCAGGTGCCAAATCATGTTATATTTTCTATAGTGCATATGATGCCAGGAGTCAGGGGTCAGATTGGCTTCGCATAGAGAGTGAATACAATTACTGTGCTTAACTGAGGGATTAAAAGTCCAACCATCAAAATAAATGAGACAAGGCTCTTACACTAGAAGGGTGCACAACCTACATGGCTCTTTTTTCCTAGGCTGACGTTGGGTAGAAGTGCATTTCACAATAATTTATGCTGTAACAATGTGACAATAGCAATCTGCAGTTCCCTTCTTTTTTGGCTATTGAAGAAATTTCGACTCGGTTAGAGCATAGACTATTTCTTATCATAGCTCTTACTGCATATTTCGTTGCATGTTGTACACTGAAAACAGAACTAAACAGGATAGTACTGGAATTTCATTCAGAGGTGTCTGAATGAATCCAGATGAATGTTGCTGTGTAATAAATGGTAAATGTCCTGTATTTGTATAGCGCTTTACTTAGTCCCTAAGGACCCCAAAGCACTTTACACTACATTCAGTCATTCACCCATTCACACACACATTCACACACTGGTGATGGCAAGCTACAATGTAGCCACAGTTGCCCTGGGGCGCACTGACAGAGGCGAGGCTGCCGGACACTGGCGCCACCGGGCCCTCTGACCACCACCAGTAAGCAAAGGGTGAAGTGTCTTGCCTAAGGACAAAATGACAAGACTGTGGGAGCCGGGGCTCAAACCGGCAACCTTCTGATTACAAGACAAACTGCCAACTCTTGAGCCACGATCGCCCACAATAGATGGATGTATTAAATCAATAAACATTCACTTAACAGCTTGCTCTCCAACCTCAAATGACCAACAATTTAGATTATTACATTATTTTACATTATTAGATTTTTTTTTTTTAATGCATTAAATGAAAAAAACAACAGTGTATACAATCTTAGATAAAACATATTGATGTGTTTATGAAGTTTATCAGGGACAAATTTTGAGATCTGAATGCTAATCATATGTTATGACTCTATAGTGTAGTGGTTTACAGACTTGCCAAACAAGTGAAAGCACCTCATTCGACCCAGAGAGAAGACATAAATCCTTTAGGGTTTGCTTTGCCAAATCCAATATGCAGAGCTTCCATCTGTGGCAACCCCTTGTGAAGAGAGGAGCAGCCAAAATTGGCTTTATGAAAACTATTCATATATGTACCCTGTGATGGATGACCTGCCTCTCCACGGTGTATTATGTTTTTCTGCGTATTTCTGAAACTTCTAATAGTGGGATTTTCCCATTAAATCTCTAATCTCTAAATCCCATCTCTAAAGTTGACAGAGAATGCTCTAAAAAAGCAGCAGAATTCAACCAATTCAAGCTAATAGGAAGCTGTGACATTCAGATGGCATGATCAGAATTTGGCATAAGCAACAAGCAAGCATGGATCACTCATGTCTGGTATGAATGGTTCAGGCTGCTGTTGGTCATGTAACACTACAGCCCAGCAAATTGTGACCATGTCCATCCCTTTATCATCACACTGTACCCATCTCGTGATGGCTGCTCAGGATAACACACCATATTATTAAGCTTAAATCAGCTCAGACTGGGTTCTTGAACATACAGATCCTTCACTGTACTCAAATAGACTCAATCCAGAAGCAATTGGGGATTTATGTCAAGAATGTTTCCAGTGCCTTGTTGAAGCTATGCCATGAAGAATTAAGGTAGTTCTGAAGGCAAGATGTATAACCAATACTTGGAAGTATACTTAATGAAGTGATAAAATATATATATGAATGCAAATTTCAGGAGACAGGGTTGCTAGCTTTCCATTCCATCGTATCTTCTTGCATATTTTCAATCATCTAGCCTTTCATGTCATTGGAGAGTGAAGGCTAATTACAGCCTCTCCTCCATGATGTGTTTTGCTTTGATTTTACAGAGAACATCTGATTGTCTGACCTGAGAAGTATGCACTGAGCCAGGAGATAGCAGTGCATTGTGTCCTATAATTAGTGGTTCTTTTGCATGTTAAAGTGAATAGAGATCCCAGTTCACCAGGAGACAGCCAATTAACTTTCTCCTCTTCTGTCTGTTATGGTGTACTCAGCTTCAGAGGGAATAATTTATCCCCCTCCCCTCTCTCCTGATCGAAAGACAGTCAAGTGTGTCTAACACTCATCATCATTTACCCTGTTATGTTTCATTCATGTTTGTGCAGTGTCGTGTCATTGTAGGCAAAAAACAAGCTTTGCGTTCTGTTTTAGGAACTGACAATGAAAGTTTCTATGAAGCTTAACGATTTTGTTGAAAACAATTTTATCTTGGGCTTTCGTGACTTTAAATGCTGCGTAATGAGGACAAACAGATTAACCATCTTCCTACCTATATTTTATATCATGTATCTATATTTAAGATACATGACTACAAATTGGGGTCCCTGGGGGACACCACAAATTATTTAGTGTAAGGACCAATCATAATAGTAAAACCTCTTCTCAGTGCATTATAGCATCTAAGGAAATATAAACCATTATTGTTAGTATTTTTCAGGATCCCGGAGACTATCCCAGCTACCATGGGGTGAGTGTCGCCAGCATGTTGCAGGGCAAATGCAGAGAGACAGTCAACCATTCATATTCACACCTATGAGCAATTTATAATCACTATCATGTCTTTAGATTGTTGGAGGAAGCAGAAACACCCAGAGAGTCATGTGTGTTTTTATTCATTTATATGATATATATATATATATATATATATATATATATATATACATACATAGCTTGTGGGGATAGGTTAATTGGATAATCCAAATTGTCACTAGGTGTGAATGTGCGAATGAATGTGAGTGCGAATGGTTGTCTGTCCCTGTGTGTTGGCCCTGCGACAGACTGGCGACCTGTCCAGGGTGTACCCCGCCTCTCGTCCTATGACAGCTGGGATAGGCTCCAGCGCCCCCCGCGACCCTGAAAAGGATAAGCGGAAGCGACTGGATGGATGGATGGATATATATATATATATATATATAAAAACACCCAGCACGCCCTGCAGGTGGTTTATGCTTCAAGCTCGGGTCCTCTACCAGAGGCCTGGGAGCTTGGGAGCTTGGATACCCAACATCCACAATGACAGCGAAACAACTAGTAGCTCAGTGTTCCAACATTCGAAAGAAGGGACTGCTCTCACAGCTAGAGATTGACGAGGTACAACACAAATGCTACGGCAAGGAGGAGTCAGGACGCCAGGTCAGGGGGGCGATATCATCACCCCCACCCGAGATTGGGTACGTAGCCAAGTGCGATAGGAGAAGGATCGTTGAGTGCGAGAGGAACTGACCTGAAAAATAGGATCATGGCCAAGCTTGAAACCTCGATCCCCCGTAGCCGGTTACCAAGATTACGTGAAGTACCCTCAGAAGGTCTGCTAGATGATGTTAATGCAGCACTACGGGCAATACCTACAACCACGATTACCGACACTAACAAGCTGATCTACAATACGGCAGCAGTGATCAGTGAGATGCTTGGCTACAAGTTGAACAGCGACAAGGGGCAGTACCCTCCATGGAGAAGGAGGCTAGAGGGCAAGATCAAAGTAGCACGGAGGGAGGTTAGCCAACTAACGGAGTTGCAGAACTGTGCGACAAATAAGGTGCCTAAGAAATACAGCAAGCTGTCCATACCTGAGGCCTTGGAAACTGCCAAGCAAAGACTCACAGCCTTGGCCAGCCGCTTGAGGAGGTACACCAGAGAGATAGAAGGCAGGAGAACAAACCAGCTGTTCTCCACGGAACCAGCAAAGGTGTACTCTCAGTGGCAAGGGAACAATAAGAGAACAGCACCACCAAGGCTGGAGACGGAGCAATACTGGAAGAGCATATGGGAGAAGGATGCAACCCATAACGGCAATGCTCAGTGGCTAGAGGATCTGAGGGCTGACCACAGCGACCTCCCTGAACAGGGTCCAGTAACCATCACAGTGGCAGATATCCAAGAAAGGGTCTCCAGTATGAAGAGTTGGACAGCACCAGGGCCCGACATGGTTCACGCCTACTGGCTGAAGAAGCTGACTGCACTCCACGAGCGTCTGGCAGCACAAATGAACCAGCTGCTAGTTAACGAGAGACACCCGGAATGGCTAACTGAAGGCCGGACGGTCCTGATCCCCAAGGACCCCAAGAAGGGACCGATCCCCTCCAACTACCGACCAATAACCTGCCTCAGTACTACATGGAAGCTCCTGTCAGGCATCATATCGGCTAAGATGAACAGGCACATGGGTCAATACATGAGCGGGACACAGAAAGGAATTGGCAAGAATACCAGAGGCGCAAAACACCAGCTACTGGTAGACAGAACAATCAGCCGAGACTGCAAGACCAGACTGACCAACCTGTGCACTGCCTGGATTGATTACAAGAAGGCCTATGACTCAATGCCCCACAGCTGGATACTGGAATGCCTAGAATTGTACAAGATCAATGGGACCCTAAGAGCCTTCATCAGGAACTCAATGGGGATGTGGCGTACAACACTAGAGGCCAACTCCAAGCCCATAGCACAAGTCACCATCAAGTGCGGGATCTACCAAGGAGATGCTCTGTCCCCACTGCTGTTCTGCATAGGCCTGAACCCCCTCAGTGAGATCATTAACAAGACTGGCTATGGATACCGACTACGGAACGGAGCAGTTGTCAGCCACCTCCTGTACATGGATGACATCAAGCTGTATGCCAAGAGTGAACGAGACATCGATTCACTGATCCACACTACCAGGCTATACAGCAATGACATTGGAATGTCGTTCGGACTGGAGAAGTGTAGTCGGATGGTAACAAAGAGAGGGAAGGTAGTCAGAACTGAGGGGATTGAACTACCAGAAGGCAACATTGCAGACAAAGAGGACAGTTACAAGTACTTGGGGATCCCACAGGCGAATGGGAACCATGAAGAGGCCGCTAGAAAAGCTGCAACCACCAAGTACCTGCAGAGGGTCAGGCAAGTCCTGAGGAGTCAGCTGAATGGTAAGAACAAGATCCGGGCCATCAACACGTACGCCATGCCCGTGATCAGGTACCCTGCTGGGGTAATAGGCTGGCCAAAGGAGGAGATAGAAGCCACTGACATAAAGACAAGAAAGCTCCTTACCATGCATGGAGGGTTTCACCCCAAATCCAGCACCCTGAGGCTGTACGCTAAGCGGAAGGAAGGGGGCCAGGGACTGGTGAGTGTCAGCACCACAGTCCAGGATGAGACAACGAACATCCAAGAATACATTGGGAAGATGGCCCCAACTGACCGAGTGCTCAGTGAATACCTCAGGCAGCAGAAACCCAAGAAAGAGGATGGAGACGAGGAACCATCATGGAAGGACAGGCCCCTGCACGGTATGTACCACCGGCAGATAGAGGAGGTGGCTGATATCCAGAAATCCTACCAGTGGCTGGACAAAGCTGGACTGAAAGACAGCACAGAGGCACTAATCATGGCAGCACAAGAACAAGCTCTGAGCACAAGATCCATAGAGGCTGGGGTCTATCACACCAGGCAAGACCCCAGGTGCAGGCTGTGTAAAGATGCCCCAGAGACAATCCAGCACATAACAGCAGGGTGCAAGATGCTAGCAGGCAAGGCATACATGGATACATACATACGCCATAACCAAGTGGCCGGCATAGTGTACAGGAACATCTGTGCGGAGTATAACCTGGAAGTCCCGAGGTCAAAATGGGAGATGCCCCCCAAGGGTGGTGGAGAATGACCGAGCTAAGATCCTGTGGGACTTCCAGATACAGACGGACAAAATGGTGGTGGCTAACCAACCATAGTGGTGGTAGACAAACAGAAGAAGACGGCCGTAGTGATCGATGTAGCGGTTCCGAATGAGAGCAATATCAGGAAGAAGGAACACGAGAAGCTGGAGAAATACCAAGGGCTCAGAGAAGAGCTCGAGAGGATGTGGAGGGTGAAGGTAATGGTGGTCCCCGTGGTAATCGGAGCACTAGGTGCGGTGACTCCCAAGCTAGGCGAGTGGCTCCAGCAGATCCCGGGAACAACATCGGAGATCTCTGTCCAGAAGAGCGCAGTCCTGGGAACAGCTAAGATACTGCGCAGGACCCTCAAGCTCCCAGGCCTCTGGTAGAGGACCCGAGCTTGAAGGATAAACCGCCCGCAGGGGCGTGCTGGGTGTAGTAGTAGTAGTATATATATATATATATATATATATATATATATATATATATATATATATATATATGCACACATACATATATTTATGTGGTCAAGATACATTTTAATATTGTATTATCCTAGTACCATTGCACTGTATATGTAAAATGTCACAGTAATCTCCTGTTACATAAATTTTTTTGGGATTATTGTAACTATTGTATTTGACAACCCAACAGTCCAAACTGTAAATCTGCAAATTTTCAGACAGCAGTCAATGCCTCATATCTTTGTTTTGGTATCAAACAGACCCAGGGTGAGCGATAGGTTGCCTCTTCCACAACAGGCGGGCATGTTGTTGATTTGTGTACAGCACAGAGCAAACTAGCAAAGTTACCATTTTAATTTTTCAAGGGGGACACCGAGCATGTGGTAGATGCTGACAAGCACATATGACCTGTACTCTAAAACATCCATATTAGTCAAGCTTTGTATTTCAACAGATTGAAGAAAGGGAGCACGGACAGAGAAAGAGACAGTAATGCAGATAATTGAATTAAAGAAACAAAAGAAGATTGAGACTCAAAAACATAAATCCTATTTTGAAAAGTATACAATAAGGCATTGTATGCATTTCATTAATCCAGTAAATTTTAAGGATTATTCTATTCCATATCTACTATTTGATTCATTTTTGGTGTTCCTCCTCTGTTTGAATCTTTTTAAAACATGTATTTCTATATTCATTGATTTTCTTATGCTTTTGTTGTCCTTATTAAATAGCTCTATGGCATATCTGGAAAATAATGCAAAACATGGCAAATTTATGGACTCCCACGTATCACTTTACTGGATATGACTTTTTGAGAGCAGTTCTGTCAGCTCTGAGCACCAGCAGTGTTCACAATGACTGTCAGAAAAATAATTTACTTGCTAAAATTTCCATCTGCCCTGCTTTAACATACATAAAATATCCCCTTTGACCCTCAGAATACTTTTTTCTTTTTGCAGTGTTTATGACTTTCTTGGCAACAAGTGGAAGGACTCATGTGAAACATCAGATGTATTTTGACGAGACTTTACATGGAGACTTAAAAAATAACAATACTTTAAAAATACAGTTGACTTCCTGAGGGGAATTTTCTGCATTGGAGTAGAATTTGTTTTGGGTTTTTTTTAAACATTAGAGGAAAAATAGTAAAACTGAAACAATGGGACATTTGGCATGGTGGATGCAGATATATTTCAGGCATTAAAATTAGGCTTAATCGATTTCCAAGTTTAATTCTCACAATTTCTATATAGCATTGTTCCTTTATCGTACACCATATTGAAATTTAGACACTCAGCAGTTTTTCACTACAGGGAATTCAATTACAGATGTGTCAAGACTGAAAGTAGTCCTTGAGCAATATTAATATTTTCAGTCATTGTATTTTGGCAAACTCCCCAAAGAGATTTAACTGGCTCAACATCATCTTTGTTTCATATAAAGACCTTTTCATGGTAAATGCTCTGAGATTCTAAGCTTTTGGCTGCATTGTGACCAAGGCACAAGAAGTTCTTAAAACTTAAATGTACATTAAGCAGTATGCCTCAAACTGTACATGCTTCATAATTTCAAGCCTGGAGATATCTACATAATCAATGTCAGTAATATTTCAATCTAGTGGCAAAAGAAAATTAGGATGATGCCACAGACATTGTTCATCCATTGTAGGTTCTACATGTGATATAATATAATACTTGAATGTTCTCTAATGTTACACAATGGACACAGAAAGTCATGTCTAATATGTTAGACATGACTTAAAATTTTCACATGACTGGCCAAAATGCTTGGTCTAAAGAACTCAGCAACAAATCTCCACATGCAAAAAGGTGAGACATGATTATCACTGCTTGCGACTTTAATTTTTTATTGTAGTTATAGTGACCTGCCTCTTAGCCAATAATGTAGTACAGTCTCACTAATGATCCCCACTAGACCACATCCTGTCCCACTGTTTGTCCTACTGTCTGCCATCTCAAGGTAACAAATTCATGTGTTCAGCATTAGTCTTTGGTGACTAATAACTTGGAGTTACTGCAGCGACCTGCCTACACCCATCTGTGTATTTCTGAAAATGTTTCATTCTCCTACAAAAACACCATGATTGTTGCAACTCCCCTGTTAATGCTTTTGAGAGTCATCAGCTTTTACCACATTAAACTCTATCTGTATACTGTATTTTTGTCTGTTAAGCTGTTAGGAGCACCTTGTTAAACTTTTACATATTAAGATTAGAAGCTCAAAATACAGAACACAATCCATAAAATTACCCATAAAAATCACTGATAGGAGAAATAAATAAAAATTGATCATTTTGATATCATTTTACCACCTGATGTGAGGCCTTGGCAACGAAATGCACACTACATGAACTCCCGCCAAGGCAACAGCACTTGCCGATGACAGTGGCTTTGTCCAGCATGACAATACACATCACGCCAACACAAAAAGTAGAAACAGCAGAAGAATCACAGCCAACTTATATATTTATATATATAAATGTCAGTATTGGATTCTGTCACCCCATTGTGGATTAGAATTTAAAGGGAAAAACAGGACTTAGGTTGATTACAGACAGCCCCTTCCTCAATTCACAGGACTCAGAGAAAACTGAGAAACACGGCAGGAAATCCACAAAATTCCTGTGTCCGTGTCATGAAGGTTTGTAGCTGGTTCGCTGGCATAGCATTAAACCATATGGTCTAAATTGTGTTGGTAGTTTATGTATATTACTAAATAGACTAGTAAAAAGCCTTTTGAGTGTTCAGAGTAGAAAGGCACTATAAAAGTACCAAAGCCCTCATTCATTCCGTCACAAACACGGTCATATAGCACTTCATTTTAAGAACCTTGTGTAACATTCACACACACCCAGTTACTGATGAATGTATCAGGGGCAGTTTGAGGTTCAGTATCTTATGCGAGGATATTTCAACACGTAGAGAGATTAGCTCTTCCACTCTCCCGAATAGACACTCGTCGCTCTATGTCCTGAGCCACAGTGGCTCCATGTGTCTATAGTGGTCACCTGAATTGAGTGATACAAGGTTTAGATACTGATATATATATTTTTTTTTTTAATAGAAAAAAAAACATATTGTCACCGGGAAAGGCTCCAGTCATCCTGAAACTGAGTTTTATAAACAGAAGAAAATGAGTGGATAGAACGCAGTGAAAGCTACTACACCAAGTGAAAGCTCTCAGATCAGATTTACACTGCTAACACTGAGAATAATTTAGGACCACAGTTGATCTGTGGCTACCACTGTTGCCTCAAGTTGATCCTGTCTGTGTGGAATTTTAATGTTCTTACTGTGCTTGTATGGGTTCACTTCCAGGGACTATGGAAGGTTCTTCCTTCCATAGAAAATATCCCAGGTTTATGCTCCCACAGTTTAGTTTCCTGGTTAAATAAATGTTAAAACAAGGCCAGTATCCGATCGTGTACTATGCTGAATGAACGCATGCTAGTTTTGCAGAAGTTCTGAGCAACAAAATGATCTAAATGTAGAACACAGTGTGGAAATTACTGCGGAATATTATTAATACAAAAATGTTTCCCTGCCATAAAAAGCATCACTGAACATGATTGTGAGGATGTAAAGACCATAAAAGCTCATTTAGAAAATCAGGTTTATTATCATTTTGAAAAAAATAATATAATGCATTAAGTATAATATTAATATATTATTATTAACCTCATACAGTGGCTCACCACAACGAGTGTGAATAGCTCATTTTTTCCTCACTTCACTGATTTTCACTATCGAGTTTTACACGCTGATGGTCTTTAGTTCATGAAATCACCTGCTTATATCTGTTTATATCGTTTTTTGCCCCAATCTTCATGGTGGCTCATGCTTTGCGCAGCATGTAGCGTACCTCCATCTAGAATGAAATGTGTTATACAAATAAAATTGTTCTTGCCAGCTTGACGGAGTGAATATGAACCTGCAGTCTATAGCTGTAATTGTGTGCACACATAGGGGTTGCTCAAAATCCTCACATCAGCATTCACCTACAAAGCGCTTATGTGGCAGAAACAGTGCTGTGAGTGAGCCTCCAGAGTGACAAGAGGTGAATTAGAGAGTGATTAGAGGTGAATTCTAATTCACACTCCCATGTGTCTGCCTGTCATTTGTAGGACAGAGCATCTGCAAACTAACAAGAGGAGTGTTAGACAGTTTGCAACGTAGACACACAGGCAGCATGACAATAACCTCCACTACATGGACAAACAAACACATGGGTGCAGCATGCCCATAAAACAGTATCATCTCAGACATAATAGTAAATGGTAAATGGCCTATTTGTATAGCGCTTTACTAGTCCCTGAGGACCCCAAAGCGCTTTACACATCCAGTATCTACCCATTCACACACACATAAATCACATGTAGTGTAGAAGTTGCTTGTAAGGAGCAGTCATTTTTTCAGTAAGACATTTATTTGTGAGTTTATTCTGAAGAGCTGACTGTCAATTGAGACTTACAGATTCACTCACCTCCAAAAGTACTGAAATGCATTCCTATTTATTTTGTAGCTATTTATTCATTTTCATTCATTCATTAATAAATAAAGTTGGAATCTAGAGAATGTTCTAAATACTAAGTGCCGCCATCACACAGCATACCATTCTCAAACTGTGACAGTGTAGTGCAGTGCTTATGAAATTCACAGAAAAGTGAGTATTAAATTAAGCTCCTTACAAGGTTGTCAACGACACTATCTCTCTCCTGTCACCTTCAGTCTCCAGAGACTGATGTGTGGTGAGAGACAGTGAGGACGATCGGACTGAGATGTCTTTCATTAAAAAAAACGTAAAATATGAGAGCATTAAAACACTGCACTTAATCTGTCCATTCAAATTAGCCCCATTAATCCTAATTAATTTGCTACATTATATTTCCCTACTTAATTACATGTGCTACAAAGGAATAATTGCCTAGAGGGATGCATATCGTGATCCATCATCCTACCATAGTGATGTAGAATTTTCTCTGGTAATTAACAAAGGTGTGCTCCTCTGTGAGGTATTGACAAGCACAGACGTGACAATGAAATTAAAAGAACATTTAAAAGGTCCTTTAGAGAAAGGAAGAAAAATGTAATGATTATGATAATAGAAATATTTTTTACCCAGGTACACAAATAGGAAGTGCGGTGATACTTTTTCATATCCTTATGTATTTGCAAAAACATGGATAGCTGCTTGAATGTAAATTGTATATGTAGTAATATCGAACTGTGACACTAAAGAGGAGGATTAATTGTTGGGAAATTAATTATTCTGCAGCACTTTTGAGAACGTAACTTATGATTCAACAAATTTCAGCAAACACGTGGACAGACCTGATGATATTGAGTTAAGGGAAAGCTTATAAGGATCAAAGCTTAAAATAAATTAGTTATTTTGAAGCATAAGGAGATCTGAGTAGACATTTTTGGTTGTTTTTTGTTGTGTTGTGTGATATCTGAAAACAAAAGAAAACAAAAGAAAACACGTGCTTGTGAAATTCTTCCTATGCCTACAGGGATGCTTTGTGTGTGTTTCCCTGGCTCTCCTCCCCTTCCCCTTGTGTATGCACGTTTGTGTGGGGGCAAAGCTTCTAGGTACAGCTTTGCTCCGGTTTCCAACAGTTCATCAGCTGACACCTGGTCCTCGACAACAAATCACCAAGCTGGAGTATCTCTATCCCCTGTGCTTCCATCCACTCCTCGCTAAATTGCTCCCGTCAACAGTTTTGATAGACTGATGTTCACTCTTAAGATCCATAAGTGCATATTTATTCCTGCAGTAACAAAGCCTCCATTTTTTTCCTCTGTGACTTCCTTTTGTAACAACCAGCTACCATATGTCATCATTCCTCAATCATTGTTTCATCTTAGGGTCCTGAATTCCACGCTCATCTCCATCCACCCAAAAATTGTTTTTTCATCTGCTTTGCTCTGTATTTGAGTTTCTTACAGTTTGAATGCATCAGAAGTAATCAGTTTTACCAAATTAACCGAGACATAACCAGGCATTCCACCTTCACTGCATGGAAATTTGTACTGAATGACAAGTAAAGTTGGATTTGCTGTTGCGTTAATGTCACTGCAAGAAAATAAATTGACCAAAATACTAGCTATATCAGTACTCCTCTGTGCCATCAATGATTACTGTATGTGTTCAGGTTACTGAAAAGTTCTTTTCATTTAAAAATATGTCTGTGAAGGTTCTCAGTCATCCAGGTCATTGTAGTGTAGAAAGAAAGGCATCTGGACTTTCAGTTTCTTGAAGACGTTTCAGCTCTTATCCAAAAAGTTTCTTCAGCTGTAACTGTAATCCATTTCAAATACACATTTATAGCCACATCACGTAGCGTGATATGGCTATAAATGTGTATTTGAAATGGTATTAGAAGGCTATTAGAACTGTAATTGACACCACACACGTACACCATATATAAATAAAAAATAAACTTGTGTTCAAAGCAAAATATTTTCATGGTAAAATAATTTTTTGAACTTTTTCAGTGTCTGCCAAATTGCTGTAAGTTACAGGAACTGCTCTGCTACTGGAAAGAGGTATAAACTGAAATAGCAACACCAGTGATAATAACAATAATTATAATAATACTAAAACTGAAAATGAGTGGTTATACAACCACCTTTAACTGACATGTTTGAAATTATCAAACAAGAGCAGTTGCAGCAGATTTACTTAACCCTGTTTGTTGAACCTTTAGACATAAAAAAAACCATGTCAAATTTTAATCTTCATATATGAGTTTTAATTTGTATCACATTTGCTACATTAGCCATATTTTTGCAATTTTGTCATTAAAATGTGCTGTGCAATTTAAATAATTTGAGGGTAAACAAAAGCTGCACTGATGATGTGGACGTCTCAAAAACTCTCAAAAACACATGTATCAAATACGATAAACTGGGCTCTCACAGAGAGATGCTGTGAATTTGTCTGGATATTTGCCTGGACTACTTCCTGTGTGTTACACATACATGAAATACACCAGCTTGTAATCATATATGTGAAGCTTACCTGCCAGTCATCAGTCTTGCCCTAACACTGGCTGGTTGATGGTAATATTTAGTGGTGAGTATATTTAGTTTACATGTCTAGTACATTTGTATTAACTGAAATTGTTCGTCACTATGACTATTCATAATAATATATTTCACACACTTTGATTTCAAACACAACAATTCAGGTATTTTAAGGTAAATTTTATGAAATGTTAAGAAGAACAAAAACATTGTAATAAGGCTTATCAGATATTTTAGGTAATAAAGTCTAGAATGGATGTGTCTTTGTGTGCATGTGTGTGATTTAAAGCACAGTTAACATAAATATAAGCATAATTAGGTATTGCAGAATAAATAATTATATACAGAGAAAAGTTTTATCAGTGCCATACACGGTCACAGTCAACTATGTTGATGTAAACCATCAATCTTGTCCAACCCTAATCACTGATCAATTTAGCTGCAGCACCTATTTTGAGAGGAAAGAAAGGATGTCAGTCTCATACGCACGTCTCCTGCCAACTAAAAATGGTAAAACAATTAAATTGTCAACATTTATTAAACTTCTGATGTTTGATTAATAATCTCATCAATAACAGTATAATATGTCCTTGTGGTGTTCTGCACAGCCAATAGAACCTTTGTATCAAATGCTCCCAAAGCCATATAAATGCATTGAGGAAAGGCTTATTGGAAGGAGTGATCAAAGGTTTGTCCATCAGCCTATTATCAAAGACACAAAGCCTTCATTTTCTTTTTTTCCCTCCTTCTCTTTTCTTTAAAGTCTTTGTTTGCAGCTCTCTTGCCTGGAAAGGTGGCTATCATTAATGGACTCTTGTCACTTTTCACCAGTGAGCAACAAGTTGACCTTAACAGTTGAAAGCTAATCAGGACCATCACAAATAGCATTTTCCTGGCAACCAGACTAACATGGTGTATGATCCATTAATTAGATTTTTATGTATATTTACATTTTTATATCCACCAATGATTTTCCTACATTAAACAAGCAAGGATGATGGCCTACAGTCTGTGTGCAATAAATGATTCAGAATGATAATTACAAGCAGCGTTTTCTCAGTTTCACAAAGGCATTTTAATTTTACATTGTAATTATCGATTATATCCCCTTTATTTGGAGGGGTATAAGATCTGAATATCTAAAGAAATAAAACAACATAATAAATAATTTAAAATAAATAATAATAATAATAATAATAATAATAATAATAATAATTATTATTATTATTATTATTATTATTATTATTATTATTACTACAACTGCTACTACTAATAATAATAATACTAATTCAAAACTGATAGTTAATTAGACATTTAAGTTATGGTTTTAGTTAGTTAACAAATTAAAAACAACGACAAGGTTAAAGCTGAATGTAATAACACATATGTTTTAAATTTTGCCATACATTACAATCTAAAATACCATATGGTTAAACATTTAGCTAGCAGAGGATAAAATATATAAAATTGGAACCAATTTCCCTCAACAGACAAGACTGATCTGTATATATATATATATATATATATATATTTTTTTTTTTTTAATGATCATTTGACAACACATGGCATGTTGTGTATGATCTCAATCACTAGTTTCAAATGATAGTGATACAGAATGATGCTCACTTTGTTGCAAAGATGATAAAGTTGTTTACTTCTAGTACTAGAAGCAGAATGATTTACACCAAAACAATCAAACTGGCTGCTTAACATTCGGTAGGCTGTCTTTGTGCTCCAAAATAAGTCATGGGGAAAAGACCAGTGGGATCAGTCAGTAATATTTATTGATGATATGACTGCTGATAGTGTCGCAGCGAGTAGAGTGAGCCGTGTGGAAATATTAAAGGAGGATCCAGTCGCAGGCACTCGTGAAGGTGAGGTGGTTTATTGAACACAAAATGCAAATGGAGAAACAGACTCGACACTGAGAGACAGACAGAATATAGCACGTGGAACCTGAACTATACTAAACGTGAGACACAACCGAAGAACAAATCCTTAAACATGAATAAACAGAAACATAGAATTCTAATAATAATCAACAAATCACAAAGGTAACAAAACAATCACTCAAGAATAAACCAAAACATAATAAGCTCAACATGCTGGGTCGAACCGACCCAGAACCGTGACAGATAGAAGTAGTAGGATGAATTCTGAAATGTACTGCACAGGGTTATACTCTCTGCTTGGATTCAGCCAAATGTTGCAAAACTGATCGAACAGCAGTTCACAGTGCACATGGATAATGACTAAAAGCTTACTGCAACAGCAACTCAAGAATTTCTCAAGGCAAAGAAACAAGATTTTGTTCATTGACTAAGTCATCTAATCTCATAAAAATGGAGTATGGTTTTCAGTTACTGAAGACAAAACTGAAGGCAGAGAGGCCACACAACAAGCAACAGTTAAAAGCAGCCCTAGTAAAAGGCCTAGCAGAGCGTCTCAAGGGAGGAAGCACAGCATTTGCTGATGTCCATGGGTTCTAGACTTCAGACAGAGGGTTTCCATACAAGTATTTAAAACGGTCTGTCTAGCTATAAAAATGGCTTTTAATACCTATATAGTAAATTCAAACTATCCTCTGTAGTGGGGAACATAGTAGAAAAACATTGTGTCATTGTCCAAATACTTGTGGCCCTATCTGGGCTGATACGTGCTGAACAGCTAAAAATAGAATGACATTGTCATGACATTGTCTGGCTCATTAATAACTTATCCCGTATACTATGTACTTTTCAGAAAAGTACATAGTATAATAAATTAAATATATCCCATGATTTTTGTAGAAATGCTTTAAGTAACAATAACTTTAAGTAAAGATCTTAACTAACATCATTGTTTTTTGTCCGTTATCAGTCTCTCACGTCTTAGTGGAGGTGTTTTGGCCCTCCCTTCTTTACAACATTGCTTCAGTTCATTGAGATTTGTGTGAATTTGTTTAGGCACAGCTCGCTTAAGGTCCTGCCGCAGCAATTTAAATGGTTTGTGGTCTGGAGGCTGGCCATTGGAACATATTGATTATTTGGGGTTTTTTCTGTTGTAGATTTGTTGCTGTGCTTGGGTTTATTTTGTTGTGTTATGACCTAATTTGGGACAAACTTTAGCTGTTGGACAGGTGGCCTCACATTTGTATAGTTTGGTTTACAAAAGAGTTCATGTTCCATGACTGCAAGATGTCCTGGTCTTGTGTCTGTGAAATCAAAGACAAATCATTCGATCTCTAAAATACTGCCTAGCAGCTGCTGGTGGGCATCAAATAGGCTTTATTAGCAAAACATTTCCACTTTGGTCCTGTGTGTCCATCATCACAGTCACTTATGTTGATGTAAACCAGATTTCTGACATGTTTTTCTTACCGCTTTAGTAAATCAGACTCGTTCTAAATTAGCGGGCTCCCTGGCTGCAGTTGGCATGCTATTTACATACAGCCACACCCCCATTCTCAGATACTGAATGACTTGTTTTTCAGCTTGTCAAACACATCTTGTTGTGCTGACCCTTTGTTAACTTATATATTACGACACTAAAATTGAAACTCCCACAGTTTGTTTAGATCCAGCTTTGTAGCCATCCTGCCATGCTATTTTAGAAAGAAGATCCAGAGTGCTACAACGAGCTGCCAGCACATTGGCTTTTATAGAGGTGTTCAAACTAGCTGATGATCAGCTAATCAAGTGTTTTTGAAAAGCTGCACCAGGTTGCTACTTACCCTTATAATTCCCATGGTAGCAGTAAGAGCATACTTACGTTTTCATGTACAGCTTTTGGCTGGGTTTTGGGTAGAAAATAATGATCCAGTGTAATATGTGATATTTTATAGTTCATGTGAAGATGTATGTAACTAATTTTAAGATGTGCTAAACATCAGATGTTTTTTTGTAATATCCTGATACCAATGGTGACTTTTTCAGAAGGGCAAGCAGAGATGATGAACACCCCTTTAAGAAGAAGAGTAAAATTTAACTTTTGTAGTGATCATCAGTAAACGTTAATAAAATATCTATGCTAAAATATTTTAGAACAACTACCTGTGTGTGCACGTGTTGATGTGGATGTATGCAGGTCTCCATGCATTGCATGTACAGCCTCTGCTGTTTCTGTTTACTGCTTATCAAAAGTAACAAAGGTTTTGGTCTGTCATGAATTTACTCGCAGAGTTACTTTTCATCTGCATCACTACTTAATAACTGAAATCTCATTTAACACTCTACAGAAGAACAGGAAATATTACTGAAACGAAGCAAAGAAATCAGATATGGGCCCTACCAGACTGTATTTGGAAAGTCAAAGCTCTACACTATAGAAAATTGGCTACAAGTAAATAGGCCTGCTCATAAGTAGCTAATCAGGAATGCATGTGGCTACTTGATTTAAAGGTGGGTTGGGATGGGAAAAATGTAGGTTTGGATATCATGCATCAAAAAAATGCATTTTATGTTTATTCAGTTTATCTTAATTTATATATGTTTAATATTTTGATTGAAGGGGGCAAATACTTTTTCACAGCACTGTACATGCCCATTTTCATCCAGTACAAAACCAAGTTATGGGCAATGTACTCTATAGGAACATGAACACAGACATCACAGGTGATAGTTTAGAGAGAAGACAACTCACCAAAAAAACAGATTGACCTTATTCCTCCTGTTAGAATTCCTTATATGCTGAAAAAACATTTGAAACAGCTGCAAGTTGTGTGTGCAGTCCTAGCAGAGGACAAGAAAAAAATGGCACCAAAAGACACAGACATTACTATTTTACAAATGCTAAAAAGAAGCTCTTGGACCACTGAGTCCTTTTACTGATGCACTCAGTGGTGAAAGGCTCACAACAAATGTGGATGATACTCACATGTCTCAGTGATGAAGAGGATCAATCTGTAGGCTTGTTGGAGAGATGAAGGGTTCAATCAAAGAATCAAAGTAGCCCTATGACGGCAGGGAGTTGCAGCTCTTGTTGGATACTGCCACCCACCAAGATCCAAAGTTTAAGGACAGTTTTATTGTACTAGAGGATGATGTAAAAGAAAGTCTCCTGCAGAAAGCAGGGAATGTTGGTGCCATGTGTCAAGAGTTTACCGTAAAAAAAAAAAAAAATCCTAAAAAACAGCAATATTCCAGCAGCTGGGGCGCCAAAATGATACCATAAAATAACAGAAAATAACTTTCCTATGAAAATACAGTTTGTTGCACTAATTTTACATGGGATTTAGCCTTTTTCAAGTGCTTTTAAACATTAAATTAGGAACAATTTAATGTGATTAAACAATGAAATTACCTATAAACAAGGTCAATGAATGTGGCAATATGAATAATAATACTTAAATGTACAGAAATATACAGTTAACAGTTGGTTTAAATAATAATGGACTGCATTCATATAGCGCTTTATGAGACCCTCAAAGTGCTTTACAATTCTACTTTATAATTCCCCTCTGGCCATCACCAGTAGGTGGTAGGTGAAGTGTCTTGCTCCTTTCAAACACACAAAGAGAGAAGAAAAAGCAATGATAGCCCATCAGCTAAAGCTGAGCTCTCCACAAGTGATAAATTAACGAATGAGCTACTGGTGTAGAGCAAAATGCCAGAACTCAGTGTTGAGGAGGATCCACTGACTTTGTGGGAAACCAGTGAGACCACCACAGCTCCCTGTTTTCGCCAGAAGGTATAGCTGTACTGCTACAACAAGCTATGCTTCTTAAGAGTGTTCAGTGCTTCAGGGATTATTGTCAGTCCAAGACTGACCAAGAACTTTGATATGTTGGTGTTCATTTCTAAAAAACCTTGAACTGAAAGCTTTGGAAAAACAATCCCCAAATCCTTCCAGCATATATAACAAATGGTTACCCTACTGGCACATAACCTAAATCCTACTGTGTTATGTTCTGCACAGTTATTGTCTTTATGTAAAACATGACAACAGTAATATATCTGTAAGGCTTTCCAAAAACCTTCAAGTGGTAAATAAAAAAGTTCAAAATGTCATAAAAAATAATACTATTCATAGGAATTATTGCATCTTTCCATAATTGGTGCAGCACTAATGTTGTTATTTACAGAAATTGTATTTTTTTAATACTCAGTGTATTTTTAATCCAGTAGTCTATGCTTACTGTGGGCAGTACATTAAGTACCTGCTCTACACATTTGTTAATGTCCTGTGGTGTGAAAAGTTAATAACATGCGGTGATTGTGCATCTCTTCAAGTAAAGACAGGTTACGCTAAAATTTTGTGTGATCAGCATACTGTGCATGGCTAGACATGCCTGTCTATGTTGTAAGTGCCAACTTATATGTGGAGTTGTAACATGAAAATATAGTAGAGCAGATTCAATTTAAGCATATTCAACTTATGAATCACATAATAAGAATATTAACGCATTAACACATCAGCTTGACTGGAGGGTCATCACCAATCATATTGGCCATCGTGGAACCTTGACATTGAATTCAACCTTCATAGACACCACTAGTCGTAGTGTAACCATGCAGGTGGCAAAATGATTGAAAATCAATGGAAAATAGTGGAAGCATTATTGTGGTTTTCAAAGTATTATGTCTGAGAAACACAAGAAAGTCTTTCCAGATGTCCCATTATTTGCAATAATTCCCCAATCCTAACAGTTACCCCCCAAAGTACTGCATCTTAAATATGACCACAAGCTGTTTGTTTAGAAGGTGGTTTCATGTTACTTCTTTTCATCCTGTAAAAAAAACAGTTGACTATTTGGGTGCATAAACCACTTTATAACTTATTCACCATAATAATGGGAAGTCCTCAGTTCAAACAAGGTCTTTGCATTTATGTATGCACTAGATGTTATTAAGTGCAGTCAAAGTATATTTGTGCCTTTTTATGCAGAGATTTATGCAAACATGGTATTAGATCAAGCACGTACCATAAAATGTTAGAAAATGTACAGCCTTTTGCTTTATAGCTAAATCATGCCCTCATGGGATATTTGTATATTGATTTTTTTTTTCTTCACAGAACTGTGAAATTTACACAAAAAAGCAATTTTTCATTGGAACTTACAAATTGTAATACAGTACTGACAGCTTTTTAGCAGGGATGCCAAACTGAATAATATGTGAGGGTTGCATGGAGTTTTTCGAGTTAATTGTTAACATTTGTCAGTCTTATAAAGGGAACCCTGCCAGGATATTCTAACTGGTGTTAAGCACCAGTGATGTCCTTCTGCAGTCTTCATGCTCACTTGAAAAATGGAAAAAGATTCTCTCAGTCCAGTTTTTGCTCTGTGTGACTAATAACTTTAATCAAGCCAATAACTTAATGCTTTGATGAGCCTTGGAACACACAGCAATTACTATCTGCTGAGGTGGCTTGTTTTACAACTGAGGTGAGAACAGCAATTTCAGTCACCCAGCTAACTGCTATCAATCACCAGAGGTGAAATGTTTGAACTTCCCCTATGAAACTACATGATGACAGTTAAATGAAGGCTAGGATGATGGTGGATATGTGTAATTGAATTTCTCCTCCAGACTGGGCCAGCACTGAATCATGGGCCCTAAGAAGTGCTTGTGTCAAATTTTAACTGATTGAAACTGAGAACATGTCCTAACTTTCAGAAGGCACTCACAGGCTTGTAATTCATCTGTTGTATTTACATTATTTTATTTCTCATTATATACAACATGCTTGTTAGTGTTAGTGTTTTTGATAATGTGAGGCTCAATTAAATGGTCTAGAGATGGCACGATACCACTTTTTTATGTCCGATACCGATATCATAAATTTGGATATCTGCCGATACCGATATGAATCCGATATAGTGTTTTTTAATCAACAAAACTGTTTTTTAAAATATCTTGCTGCATTTTGCAAGTCTGCAAGTTCATACTCAAGTTTAAAACAACAACTACACTAAAGCTATTCTGTTATACCTGTATACAAAATTTTTTTTCATAGTTCAGCAATACTGATCAATCTAATAAACTTAGACCTACACCATCCTCCCTATTCTGGTATTTTAAAGAGTACTTAGCGTAAATATTAAGCAACCTAACTACCGTATTTCCCGGACTACAAAGCGCACCTAAATATTAGCCGCACAAGCTAAAATCAGGGGAAAATCCTGTTTTGTACATACATTAGCCGCACCTGACCAAAAGCCGCAGGTGTTTCAATGTTGACTTATCATATGTAAGAGAATATGCACAAAGGGAATTGTCAGGAAAGAGATGGCTGTTTGGAGACATCACTTTTATTAATATTTTGAAAAACAAGTTATGGGTACATATTTGCACATGTAGTACATAACAGTAGCCTACAGCACACCAGAAAAATAGATTCGGACTACCTTTTAGGCTCAGGTGCAGTGACACGGCTTTAACAAGAAGAAAAGTCAGTCATTCACCACCATCTTTCTCTTCTTCCTGCGCACTAAAACCACCAAAGTCCTCTTCTCCAGTGTCGGATACAAACAGGCTCAGGATGGCTTCGTCATCCACTCTTCTTCTCTCCTTCGTTGTCACTTTCAAAACCAAAGAAATCCTCATTGTCAGTGTCAGAGTCGAACACCCTCAGAAGGGCCGTGGCGGTGTCCTCCTCTCCATCATGCAGCAGTCCAGCCCTTCGAAATCCGTTGGTGATCGTGGATGTTTTCACACTTTTCCACGCTGTCAGAATCCACCGGTGGAGTTGGGCATAACTTGCTTTTTGGGCATAACTTGCAAGTTTATCGCCGCTGATCATCCACGCCTCCCGCTGAATGCGTAGCGCTACTTTGAAGTTTGTTTTTCGCGCTACTTCGTACGGCACTACGTTGCCTGGCGGACGGACATGTGACTAACATACCACTCTTGAACCCCGATCCTTCCGCCAGGCAACGTAGTGCCGTACAACAGCGGAACACACAAAACAAATCGTCTTACGATATGACAAAAATCACGGACAATCCATAGAAAAGCCGCACCTGACTAAAAGCCGCAGGGTTCAAAGCTTGTGCAAAAAGTAGCGGCTTATAGCCCGACATTTACGGTAATAGGGTTCCAACTCCCAGCAACAACAAAAAGAAATAAATAAAAAATAAGGAACCACCCCTCACGCGCCACCTCATGATGCTTAATCGACGTAATCAACCTTAATTTGATGCAGTGTGAAAAAAAATGCACAGAAATCAATTATTTTTCAAGAAATATTAAATAGATTCAACATCTTTCTTCAACAAAATTGCAGACTGCACAGATGGTACCTTCCCAAAGTAAAAAGTACTATAGCTTACTAGGGTATATATTAGACTTAATAGTCACTATATACAGTAATTGACTTCTATTCATTTTACATCAAATTAAAACTTTGGGTGTCAGATAATTATTTATTAAAAGCTCGACATTTTAAATGAGAATAAGAAAGAAAAGTGTGAACCATAATTTCATCAGATTGCCTTATGATGGAATTGTTCATCTAAACTTAAAAGATGACATGTCACAAAGTCTTAGGACTATTTACTAGGCACTTATTGCACTTGCCTTTTTTCGTGGGTTTACCACAGTGGATGGTTCTGCATGTTAGATTTGACAGGTCATACACCTGATGTTCTTCTCTCTGTCCCCTTTATTCCACCATGGGAACAACATTAGGACTACACTAGCTTTTAAAACCTTAGGCTGGAGTTATTTCTCACCTACATGTACCCATTACACTATGGGAAAATTAGCCTGATACCATATTCTAAAAATGCACCAGAGTGGAAAATTCTGTAGGTGATCTACTAACAATGTGCTAATTACACAAAACAAAGGCACAGACGATTCTTTTTAATAATGAGCAGCATTCCACCAAAAGCATGGTGATACACAGGTCCCAGCACACGATTATCCAGAGGAGAGCTGCGTTATTTTGTACTATACTTCTGCTTAACCTAAAACTTTTATGTGACAGCTGACTTATAATACATGTAAAATGGTTTAGATTCTAATTCAATTAGATCCTGGCCTATTTGTTAAGGAATTGTTAAAATTTATTCTACAAATCAACATATTTGGAAATAACACAAGATACTTGATTTTCAACAGATTTTTAAATATGTTATGTACTAACATAAAAGCTCTGCGTTTGTGTACTGCTGAGAAAAGACAAAGATATTGTCACTGTGTAGAAATGTGACTAAAATCCTTAAATATGGCAACATGCTCAACTTGCTGTAAAAAGTAACTGGGCAGCGTGTGAAACAACACTCAGCCATGTGCATGTTGGGGATTCTCCTCCTCCCTCGAACTATTAATATATAGCTCAGTTCAGCTGTGTTTCATCAGAATAGCAGGAGTATGTGGGTTTTTGCTCTAAACACTTGGGGTGAGGAGGCACAGCGTTTTTAGTGCCATGCTCACAAGTTTGCCAAAGCTTTGACATTGCAGCAGTGGCGTGCACAGACATTTTGGGGGGCAAGTGCTCCAGGGGGAAAAAAGGGCACTTTTTGCATATGTGGAAAACCTTTTCTTTGTATAATAAAAAAATCGCACAGGTTAAATGCAATTTGACTTTTATTTTCTCCTTTCTCAGCCTCTCTTTCCTAGGCATTATGCTTGCTGAAATTAGTAAATAAATAGACCAAAATGTATGAGAACGAATAAGACTGACTGTGGTCATTACAAGAACAGGGCAGAATGGTCGTTTTCACAGGCAATTGGGAACTGCCTATTTTTCCTTTAGCAAATTAATGTGTTAATGTTGCCAATATGTTACACCAAAAAAAATTAACATGTCTAACCAGTGCTTCTCAAAACTTTTAACACCCCCAACACCGTACCCTTCAAACTACCAATAACAACGTCACTGTTCTGTCACAATCAGGTCACAACACAGTGCGTAAATGTCTGCGAGCATCGCTGAGTCAGTAACAACCAGTTAGGCTAAAGACTGCATCTTTAGACAGTTGGACGGTGTTCTAACTTTCTCACAGGAGACACCTACTAAAGACAGTCAAAGACATTAATTTCAATCTTACCAAAGTAGGACAGTAGTTGACGTTAGTTATGGAAAGGCTAATCCACAAAAACGGAGAAACGTCCATAATTCTATTATTCATAATCATGTCAAGGTTTTAGGTTTTTCTGCAGTTCCATCTCTAAAAAGTGTGATGTCTTCCCGTCACTGACTTCAGTTTGAAAACTTTGTATTTATTCACAGATTTCCGTGAGATCATCCTAAAATTTGTAACGAAAAATGGGCTCAAAAGAGCCCTCTGCCTAACGGCATGTAGCCTTAGCCTATAGCATAACGTGATATTTTCAATAGTGTATGCAAAAAGGTTGGAATTGATGGAGAGTGGGGTTGCCTAAATGGTTTAGGTTACATTTTAAATGTGTCGTTTTTTTGTTTATCCATATGGATGGATGGAGGGGTAAGCTGGCAAAGTTTGTCATGTGCAGTTTCTGACAGGCTACTTCACAACAAAACAATTGCAGGTTGGTCTTAGAGGGCAAACAGAATAATTTCACTCGATTCATGGGTTACCTGACTGGTTGGGAAGGGAAAGAGCTGCCGTGTTGTCCGCCGTGGCTCCCAGTCGCTATAGTTAGCCTACTATGCCTACTCCAAGTAGTCCTGTGTCATGCCGCTGCTACACGCCTCACAACAAATGAACTGCAAGCGTGTTCACGTGACACGGTGACAGTGAAAAAGCGACAGGGTTCGGGTGTCTTTGAAGAAGGGGCACAAATCAAGCCATTATTTTCACACCTTTTTAAATCGCGCAGCTTTAAAAAAAAAAAAAATCACGTCTTTCAAAAGGGCACTTTTTTGGACTGAGGGCAAAAGGGCAAGTGCTTCAGCACCACCTCGTCTCTATCTGTGCACGCCAGTGCATTGCAGCAATTATGAATTTGTTCCTAACTCTTTCTCTCTAATTCCAAAGAAGAGAACATTTCTAAACAAAAACCTTACTAAATCATGTTTCTGTAATCCCATTGAATAAGCTTTGAAAGGAAACCACAAACACATAAACAATAAGGCCAGCTGCAGAAAACACCTGTGTCTATCTGTGTCTATGCTTATGTGAATTGAAACTGACACTGAACCTCTTCAGTAAATCTCAAAATGTCAAAAGAAGGGCTTTGAGCATGTAGTTAAATCTGGCCTTTGGGTCCCTGAAAATTCAAGCAAGTTCAGAAAACGGTATGCAGCTAAGTAATGCACCTTTGGCATCTCAGTAGTCTGTTACTTACCAATAAGGTTCTTAGTTTGATACACCTAGATTGCTCGGGCCTGTCTGTGTTAAGTTTTTCTCCTATTACTGTACCTGTGTTGATTTTCAGAAGGCATATGTGTGAATAATTGGAGATTTTAAATTGTTATTAGGCATTTTTGAGAGTGTGTGGTTGTCTGACTCTGTTGAAAGACAGGGTTTATCCTGTCTCAATGTGTAGCAGTTATAGATTGGTATGATCAGAGCTTCTATATTAGAGCTCGCCAGCTGCTAATCACCCTCTACTGCTATCTTATTGTATTCTCCTAATGATAAAATGAGTTCTAGTTATGTATAAGAAGACCTATATGAGTAGGAACACAATGTGTACTACATAAACTGTTTGATCTCATGTTTATTTTTATCCAGTACGATCCCTACAGTGCCTACGGAAATGGTTGCATTGCCGCCAGAAAGAAATTCTAGACTCTTTCTCATTTACAATGATCAATGTTTGACCTCCCTGCACCATGCTGAGACGGTACCACCTCATCTCTTTCATCCCTTTTCCCTCAGCTCACAGCAAAGTAATAATTTTTCCCCTCCAATTAATTCATCCACTGACCCCCTCCTCCACCCATCCCTCATCCTTGGCCTGTCTCCTTGAGCTCCAGGGCCTGATGAAATGAAAACTGTTTCCAACAATTATTTTTTTCCCTTTTCTTCGGTTATAATCTCACCTCCATTTCCCTCCCCTTTCCTTCCACATGCCTCGACAATTAATAAAGCTTCTCAAGCTTGTGGAAAGCTTCTCACCTTGACAAATTATGACACTCTTGGGGGTAAGCACATTATCAAACCCAGTGTTTGTTTACATAAAAAATACAGTGTGCATAATTTTAAAAGGGTGAAGGTTTCTCCAAGTTTGCAGAATACATATTTAATTTAAATTTTGCGAACTCATCTCTCTTTAATGTTGCGATAAAACATGACATGTTGTCCCTACAGAGCTGTTTAATGTGAGCATGTCAGAACTCTGAAACAGCAGTGCAGAAATTAAATTCAGGTGTGCAGTTTTGGCAGTACTGTTTTTTTAATGCTTTAAAAATTTGTCAATTTAAAAGTAGGTTTTCTGAACGGAATCAATTCTAACATATAATTAATAATATAATTAAATGTGAATATACATTAATCTCAGACACTAATTTCACCTATTGAACATCAACTGGTGAAATCATTTTTTCAAACTCATTATTTTCTCTTAAGACTTTCCCCCCAGGTCTTTTGTGACTGTTCTTAAGTCTGAGAGATGTGAGACCAAAACAAGTTAAAGCAAAGGTAGAGCTTTGCCATATTTAAACACAGCAATATATTAAAGGTACAGTGTGTGAAATCCCACTGCTTCATGTCAGCGGAGTGTAGTCAACCAAATTCTTCTTAGTGATGCCACCCAAAAGTACATAACCCTAGATACAGGGGCCGCTGTAAGAAGGCTGAACTTGTTTGCATGCCATTGCATCTGGCAGAAAATTTCATTAAAAAGAAAAAATCCAACAGTCAAACAATAGTGGTGGTAGTTTCATGCATGGGGCTGCTTGGCTGCTTGGAGACCTGGTCAACTTGCTGTAATTTGATAGAATCAGAATATCCAACCATCAGATAATGCCCTGAAATTTGAGCACACATGAGTTATGCAGCAAGAATCTAAATGGCTAAGAAAACAAAACAAAAACAAGAATGAAGGTTTTGGAGTGGCCTGTTCAAAGTCCAGAACAGGCCATAAATAGGCTGTTAATCTCTGAAAAGGATTTTTCACACAGCAAATGTCTAGTTGTTACTACTATTGACATTTTGTGGTTTCATTTTTATGCACCACACTAGGTCATTATTAAACTAGCAGCAGCATTTGTGTCAAATGTCGTGAGTTATTTGCAGATTTAGTCATTAAATCTTCTCCTGAAATTATTTTGCAGACTTAGAGTTTTTGATTTGCCAAATGATTTGATCATTTGATTTGATTATCTGGTATTCCTATATTCAGCCTCTTTTTGAGAGTATACTCAAGTAATAATACCTTTTTGTTATTAGTCTGACATATGTTTGCCTTTTTTGTAAATCTTGTCAGGTTTTTAACTTGCTAGGTTACCTTTTCCTGTTCATGTTGTCTACCTCAGTCCAAACTGCAGCTCAACTCAGTGCTGAGCAAGGTTATTATCATCAACGAAAACTAACGAAATAACGAAAACTAGAAGTGAAAAAACATTTTCGTTAACGGAAATAAACATAAAAACGAGACTTTACGAAAAAAGGAAAACTAACTAAAACTGTAATGAGTGTTCACAAAACTAACTAAAATTACCTGAATTTATAGCAAAATTGTGTTTAGTTTTCGTTGATGTGTGTGTGTCATACAATAGTCAAGGGTGAAAATGAAGTTTAGTTTCCAGGTTTTTTTCTTGCTGTCTAATTATGCCAGCAGGTGGCAGTACGTTAGTCGAGTCGTCTGTGTCGCTGCTCCGTCCACTCGCAGAATCGTGTCAGGAAAAGTCGGGAGAAAGCGCCAGAGTCCAATTTGGGATTACTTTGAATATGACTGTGTTTTGGATAAAGCAAGTGTCTTGTAGTGGAACGAGACAAATTATGAGGGACATTTCTAAAGGGAAAAAATCCCACAAACCTTAAAGTGCACTTGAAAAGCTCACACAAGAAGGCTAACCTAGCTTACCTTGAGAAGGTAAGGGAGCACACGCAACCCTCATCCCCAGAAAACAGAAGCTAACCCCAGGCAAGGCAGCATGATGCATCCCAAGACAACAGGACTGGGATATCTACATAACTGTGTGAGTCAATTGCCTTCAAAAAGTTTATCAATTCACTTGAACCAAAATTACAAACACCCGGTGCTGCAAGAGTTAATAGTCTCATTGGGGCCAAGATATACATTTTATAGTTGCCTGGTATCAATGGTTGTTCATCTGCCCTATTTTATTTATTTATTTATTTAAAGAACCCATAGGTGGGAATGTGAGTTGTCTGTCTTTGTGTGTTAACCCTGCGACAGACATCGACCTGTCCAGGGTGCAGGGTATGGTAGCTGGAATAGCAACATACCCAAGGATAAGCAGAAGAGCATGACTGATATGATGAAACTGGGATTTTGTTACACTTAATTATTGCAAACACAACTAAAACTATAACTGAAACTAATCAAAACTAAACTGAAACTAAGGATTTTCAAAAAATAAAAACTAAACTAAACTAGCAAACAATTGGTAAAAACTAATTAAAACTCATATAAAATTGAAAATCTGAAGTCAAAACTAAATAAAAATATAAACTAATGAAAATTGCAAAACTATTAAAACCCTGGTGCTGAGTCACCCAAGTGCCCTTCAGTGCTTGAAATAATATAGAGATAAAAGAAAGAAACATCTTAAAGTGAAGCACCCAATTATTCTTAGATTTGCGTTTTGAAAACCATCTAGACAGCAAGTATATCTGTAGACTTTCATGAAGAAGCTTAATGTCACACGAAATACGTAAAAACTTGTGAACTATGACAACGTTGCATTTCTTTTAAACTATCAAACTGACTGATAGTCAGAGCAAAGTCCCAAGCATCCTTTTCCTTGAAAAAAGAAGGCATCATTATGATAACTATAGAATGCTAAAGAAATACAATATGCACTTGAAAGTCTTGTGGTAATTAAAAATATAATAAAAAATGCACCCAGCCTTATGTAGTGGTTTTGTCCCCTGATTACCAATGAAATGAGAGCAAAGGATGTTACCCTCTATGGCATGTTGTTGCCCTCAGGCAACAAACCACAGTTTTGGTTATTGCACTACCCCTTAAATGTTTAATTTATTTTATTATTTAATGACATAAGACACTTCACTGTTCAGTAAGGATTTCTCCAACCCAAGTGGAGAAATCTTTTTAGAATACAAATCCACATAGGATGCAGTGTCAGCCATTGTTAAGGCTAATATCAGTCATGAATGAATACTAAAGGAAGTGTATTTGGTTATTTAAATACACAACATTTTTATTTAATTTAGCTACTAATGTAACATTTTGGGGTTTATTGCCTCAGGCCAACTTTATGCAGTTAGACCACTTTTCTTAGAGCAACACTGATAAAGCATTACTTCCAAACTCTAGTCTAGTGCTTCAGTATGTGTATTATATTGTGATGGGGCACCAATATCTTCTTATACGAGGTAGATGGTTACAATGATAGAGTAAGGGAAATAATTATTTGATCTCCTGCTGAATTTTTTTTATGGTAGTTCAATTTTAACAGAGAGACAAATTATAAAAAAAAAATACATAAACATATTAATTGATTTCCATTTCATGTTCCCCTTTAATCCAGCCTGAAATCTGGCTCCCGCAGATTTAATCAATTGATCAATTGCAGATACCCCTTATTGCAAATTATAATGTGTACAAAGCAGACCTCCCTATAGATTCTCTTCTATTTGAAAATTATCCACCTTCATGGATCATTTAAGACAGACTTGAGAGCTGTCAAAGGACAAGATTGTAGAGCTTTAAAAGGCTGGAATGTGCTACAAGACTATCAGGATGATCCTTGGTGAGAAGGTGACAACTGTTGGTGTGATTATTCAGAAATGGAAGAAAAATATATTGACCATCTTTTGGAAGATGGTCTCTATTAATAAATCCAATCATTTTACAAACAGTTGTATTTCATTATCTTCTATTACAGTGCCTGTGCCTTGGAATATACTTGAGGTGCAGATTTTCACAGGATATGCATTACACTTACCTGTGTGTAAGAACACGGGTAGTTTGTCACGAATTATGTGTAGATTACAGAGTTTCCATGCCTGTAGAGGAGACGTGAAGTGATTGAGAAGGCTACCTGCCTTTGCAAACGATTCCTCCTAATTAAATGCATGGATGGCTGGAGAAATGGATAGAGTTTGTGGCATACTAAGTATCCCTAAGCTCATGAAATTACAAATGTATCCTGTGGAATCCCAAGCAAATTATTTTCAAAGTGTGATTAATGGTGTCTGTCAAACACACACACTCCCACAAAAGAAAAATCAATTTCTAGCCACAGGCCAAATGCTCTACACAATTGGGGGTGGAAGGTTAATGTATAGAAATTACACTCCAGAGTTAACATTAGCACACTACCTTTGATATGTGTCCTAAGCAACCATGACAAGAACCAACAAAACTGTATTAATATATTTTGTTTGCATTTTAAAGGAGATCTAAATTAAAAGAGGCACAGTTTTAAAATATATACTGTATATAAAAAAAAGATTAACAAATGATTAACAATCTAGAACAACCTACAAAGTTAAAGTTTACACTAAAATCTGATCTGATATTTTTTATCATTTATCTTTACTCGAGTAAAAGTAAAAAAGTGCACGCTCTGAAATGCACTCCAGGTAAGCAAGTAAAACGTTGCTCCTTGAAGGATGACTCTAACATCTATTTTAATGCAAAGGGAATGAAAACTCAAAATAAATTATGTTGCTAGCATCAGTATAGAATAGAAGGTTGATCAGCTGAATTGCTGGTCCTTGTGGACTTACACAACTGAATTAAAGCTATCTTGACTGATTTCCATTCCCTATGCTACAGCAGTATAATCTATATCCAGCAAAGTGCTTAACTGTAACTTCACCATAGTACTGCAAACTAACCTGTTTATCCTGCGCAAAACTACAAAAGTATTTTCATGCCACACTTCAATAACACAAAGTTCTTATAGCTTAGTTTGCAGGATGTTTAAAACATAAAAACACCTATCAAAACACACTATATACAGATCCAATAAGTGATTAAAAATGATAATACATGTTGTCTTTAAAGTTGGAGTTTATAGAGGGTTACTGAGCAGTCCTTACCTTTAAATATAACCCCTCTTCTTCCTCTCCTGTCCTCTCTATTCTTCTTACAGTGGGGCAAAAAAGTATTTAGTCAGCCACCGATTGTGCAAGTTCCCCCACTTAAAATGATGACAGAGGTCAGTAATTTGCACCAGAGGTACACTTCAACTGTGAGAGACAGAATGTGAAAAAAAAAGCCATGAATTCACATGGTAGGATTTGTAAAGAATTTATTCGTAAGTTAGGGTGGAAAATAAGTATTTTGTCACCTCAAACAAGGAAAATCTCTGGCTGTGCCACACGTGTTCCGCTGCTGAAGCCAGTGCATGTCCAGGCCCGTCTGAAGTTTGCCAGAGAGCACATGGATGATACAGCAGAGGATTGGGAGAATGTCATGTGGTCAGATGAAACCAAAGTAGAACTTTTTGGTATAAACTCAACTCGTCGTGTTTGGAGGAAGAAGAATACTGAGTTGCATCCCAAGAACACCATACCTACTGTGAAGCATGGGGGTGGAAACATCATGCTATGGGGCTGTTTTTCTGCCAAGGGGACAGGACGACTGATCCGTGTTAAGGACAGAATGAATGGGGCCATGTATCGTGAGATTTTGAGCCAAAACCTCCTTCCATCAGTGAGAACTTTGAAGATGAAACGAGGCTGGGTCTTCCAACATGACAATGATCCAAAACACACCACCCGGGCAACAAAGGAGTGGCTCCGTAAGAAGCATTTGAAAGTCCTGGAGTGGCCTAGCCAGTCTCCAGACCTCAACCCCATAGAAAATCTGTGGCGGGAGTTGAAAGTCCGTGTTGCTCGGCGACAGCCCCAAAACATCACTGCTCTCGAGAAGATCTGCATGGAGGAATGGGCCAAAATACCAGCTACTGTGTGTGCAAACCTGGTAAAGACCTATAGTAAACGTTTGACCTCTGTTATTGCCAACAAAGGTTATGTTACAAAGTATTGAGTTGTATTTTTGTTATTGACCAAATACTTATTTTCCACCCTGATTTACGAATAAATTCTTTACAAATCCTACCATGTGGATTCATGGATTTTTTTTTTTCACATTCTGTCTCTCACAGTTGAAGTGTACCTCTGGTGCAAATTACTGACCTCTGTCATCATTTTAAGTGGGGGAACTTTCACAATCGGTGGCTGACTAAATACTTTTTTGCCCCACTGTATATATTTCTCCGCCTCTCAGTGACGTTAGCTCTCATTCGGACCTCTCCCTGGGAAATATAGCAGCTGCACACACAGCACACACAGTTTGTGTGTTTACTAGTAGAAATTTTGCATTTGAAATGAATAGTTTAAAAAAAATACATTACCGTTCAGCTCGCCCCTCCTTAGTAGGGCTAGCTAGATACTGAAGTACCGTGACAACAACTAACAAGCACGTGCACTCCTTCCACTTTAACTCCCAGTATAAACGTAATAAATAATACAGCTGAACCTAAAGTAATGAGCCTGTTTGGAAAATGCAAGTAAAAAGTACAGTTATTTTTGTAAAAGTAAAACTTCTATTTTGTCACGGTCTGGAGGGCAGACCGTGGGGGATGTAGGAGAAAGGACCCAAAACGCAGACTTGATGGAATGAACAGTGGGTTTATTTACAGTGAGGTAAATATACACCACACATTAAATCTCCAAAAGTGCTCCCTCGACTCCCGTGACGTGTCTTCTCCCAAGTGCTGGTATCCCGTGCTCTCTGCCCCTGTGCCTTCACACACCCCGTGTGTCTTGCAGTCCTGTGTTCCACTGTCCTCCTGGGGAAAAACACAGACACAGCCGTTATGGCACCAACTCCGGCAGGCATACACTTTAACAACACTAGAAACACTGACATGGAGTCTAACTCAACGATCCTGCGCCGGAGGAAGCTCCATCGCTCTGTTAAGTAGCTCCCCCGACGATTCTGATCAGAAGCAGGTGTGTGGTAAGGTAGGCGTGACCAGCAGCTGGCAGGGCCACACCCATCAGGCCTGCAGGTGGCTGTCCTTCATCCTCCAGCCTCACACACACACACACACCAGCATGGAACACAAGAGCACAGTGCAGCAAACATACATCCAATACACTAATAACAATAAAGGTCCACACTGTTCACGAACCCCGAGTCCCCGGCACCGGGTCCGTGACATATTTATCTATTTTGGTTCCACTTCAGTTAGTAAGGATTATCAACAAATATTTCAGTACATGCATTTCAAGTTTGAGAAAGATTTTTTTTTAACATTTTGAACAAGTTGATCTCTACAGATCTGATTAAGCTGATTACAGAAAGACACCTTGTCCTCAACCTCAGCGTTCCCTCGACTCCATTGTCCAATTAATGACTATTTGATGTATTATCTTCTTTTTGCTTGTAACTGATGACCTGTCACTTTTAACCAAGGGCTGTCTGGGCTGTCAGACCTGGGATTTATTTATTTGCTTGCTCTAGACATGAAGTCCTTGGACTCCAGAGCACTCAGATTTTGCGCAAATGCCTTTGTTTTATTTTGTGCTATAAAAAAGTCCTGTATGTCAGTGTTATTGTGAGGTTTTTTTCATATTCCCTGGAAATTCATGCGGCTACTGCATTGAATCAGGGTAGACACACTTTGTGTTTTACACAAAACTGATAACTAGAACAGTTAGGTGCAGAAAGATGGGAAATAATAATGGATTGGATTTATATAGCCCTTTTCAAGGCACCCAAAGCGCTTTACAATACCACTATTCATTCACTCTCACATTCATACACTGGTGGAGGCAGCTACAGTTGTAGCCACAGCTGCCCTGGGGCAGACTGACAGAAGTGAGGCTGCCATATCGCGCCATCGGTCCCTCTGGCCAACACCAGTAGGCGGTAGGGTAAAGTGTCTTGCCCAAGGACACAACGACCAGGACAGAGAGCCCAGGGATCGAACAGGCGACCTTCCGGTTACAGATGCAATTCCCAACCCCCTGAGCCACGGTCGCCCTTTAGATACTGCATTTGAAATGTGAAATTGGCTGTTATTGATTTGTAAAACAAAATTTCACCAACATTTCATTGAAACTGTTATTCTAGACAGCTGTTGTGCTTTTCATTCCTAACAAAATAACTCACCCAAATGTAGAAATTTACAGCACAGCAAGTGTAACTGGTGCTTCTTTATGATGAATTCAATTATTGTTCAGTCAGGGGGTTCAGTGTCTTGCTCAAGGACAATTTGACAGCACAAGCGACTGCAGTTTTGACCTTTTCCCTGTCCATTATGGGATTGTCACTTTAAATACTCGGCCCTGCTGCTGTCGATTAACTGATGCTCTTCACAGCTTTATTCAGAGCTGTGTAGTTCTTTGATGCAGTGAAATGATAGTGAATTGTTATCTTGTTATCCTATATAACCAGAGGCAGGACCTTAATTTATCATGTACTCTGCTCCATCACACTCTTCTTTATCTCACTTAACTGTTATGAAGACATAATTCTACTGGAAAATGCATAACCTGGAAGGTATTCTGTAGTAGTCCTTTTTATGTGTTTGCGTTCAGGGTGTAATTGCTCATTTGATACTTGAATATGACTATAAATATAATGAGATCCTGGACCTGACTGAGACTTGAGTCCAAATGATCTATATAAGCAGAAAGTGCTGACTTAGATTCCTTTTTATTTAGTTTCTTTTTTTAAACACTTTTCTGTCATAAAAAGGTTGGCAAATGCTTCCACTTTAACTATTAGCCAAGCTCTATTAACTCCCCATGCCACCAAAGCCACAACCAGAATATTTTCACTGTGACTTCTGCTTACCCAAAATTGACACATTACTTTTTTTGGCAGAGACCTGAGGTACCTCCTATTTAATTACCACTTACAGACTGTAGGTTTGTTTAGGCAGTTTAGTCATTAAAGCTACTTTGTAATATATTCCATATAATAAAGCCAATTTTATTTAAAACAATAAAAAACTCAGTGTGTATGCACTTTATATAATGCTGCAAAGAAAAACATGAACCTCAAATGACTAAATGAAAAAAACTGCAGTGAATTTCTATGCTTTGCCTAAATCCATTGGTGTACTTTTCTTATTTTTTATTTTTATTTTTATTTTGGGGGGGGGGGTGTAATAAATTGGAAACAAATCTATTTCAGCCAGGGCGGCAGAGTGGTGAAGTGGTGTAAATTCTCAACTGACAGCAATAAAGTTCTGGGTTCAAACTTGCTGACTGGATAAGGACTTCATATATATATATTCTTGTTATGTCTCCACATATTTTGGTTTCCTTTTACAGTCCAAAGACAACTTGAATTTTAGTTTAACTTGTTCATTTAAATTTTCTTTAGATGTGGATTTGAAAGTATATGATTGTCTGTCCCTCTGTGTTAAGCAGAGGGTGATAGGCAGGCAACTTGTCCAGGATGTACCCTGACCCCCTATGATGAATGAAATTCACCATTACCTGACGCCTCACTCTTCACTGGATAAGCATTTAAGAAAACTGATGAACAGACGTAACTATAATATTTTTGTTGTTATTATTATTTGTTTTTACTCTAACAAAGTCTTGTCTTTCTTTCTTTTTAGTGTACACACCTAGCTAAATAGTAAGTGAAAACAGAAGCTAATGGCTAAGGAAGTGTGTTTAAAAAATTAGGACATGACACTGAAAGTAGTCGTGAAAGTAGTAGTAGTAGTGAAAGACAAATTAGATGTGTTGTTACTGCCTCTTAATTTGGTATTTGGTGATTGGTCAGAATTTCTTGACTGTGACAAAGAAATAAAGATAAAGGATTGTTTATCTTGGAATAAGAAGACACGTCTAATGTTGGAAATAGTCCATGTTCACAGATGGCTGATTGTGATGTTGGAGAAATATTTAGGGAATTGAAAATTGGTGTCTGAAAACATTGAAAGGTTTCCAGTCAGACAAAAGCCTGTCAAATTCATCCTACTTTCATGAGATAACCGGCTTAACCTACATTTATATTCAGACTGCTACTGAACATTCAGACTGCAAGCTGTCTAAAAAGGTTACATATCTTTATACAGTATCTACAGGACTGTACTGTTTATTAAGATAAAATGGGCTTTCTACAGCTGATATAGTTTTTTTAAGCCACTATTGATCAAAAAAAAGGACTCTGCAACCTAATTTATAGCAACCCATTAATGCCATCTTTTCCATCTGCCAATCCTAATAAATTAACTGCACGGTAAGCCAAAAGCCTGTATCTTCATTCTCCATTTATCTGCTTCTAATCCTTGATTGTTTCTTAGTGTCTGAGTAAGCATATGTATCCATGGCCACCAGATTTGTCTCCCATTTACTTCAGTATCTTATTTTGACATGTGGGGGTCTACTGATCCTAGGACTGAATGTTTGACTGAAGTATGCAATTTACTTTTTATTTGTCATTTGCTTTGTTGTGACATATATCCAGTGGAGAACTAGTTTTTAGAATAAGTTATGTATGATAAATTGTTGACTGATATGAGTTAATATGTAAATGGCCTGTATTTGTATAGCGCTTTACTTGGTCCCTATGGACCTCAAAGTTCTTTACACTACATTCAGTCATTCACACACTGGTGATGGCAAGCTACATTGTAGCCACAGCTGCCCTGGGGCTCATTGACAGAGGCGAGGCTGCCGGACACTGGGCCATCTGACCACCAGCAGTAGGCAACAGGTGAATATGTAAGTAGGCAGTCTATATGATATGCAACAGCATTATCACTAAGTCTCATCTCCACTGTCTCCTGACAAAAATTTACAGCTCTTAAGGTGTTTTTAATTTTCACCAGCTGGTATCTTTCTGTCTGCTGCTGCTTGTTTTACATCCAAAAACACTATAAAAGTGTTAAGAGTGAACTGATAAAGACAGCCAGAGAATGAGCTATGCGAGTTGCATTATCACACTGCTTTTACTCTGTCACTTAGATGTATTTTTACAGTTTTAAATCAATTTTAGATACTTTCTTTATTACCTTTGTCCTTGCATTCAGCAAATATTGAAGTGTAACTATCATCCTGTTATTAACAATATATTCTCAAGTCATGAAAATCCTTGAAATAATCTCCTGTTGTTTCATGCCGTGGCTTGTTCCCAGAAAAAAGAAAACATAAATAATCTAAATAGTCAGCTCCTCAAAGAGACAGACCACAAGCCAGAATAGCGAAATATTGTTTAAGTACTGACTGTGTGCTCTTTCATAAAGATCTAAAGCCTCTGCTTAAATGTTTTTAGTATCTGACAGCAGTGTTTTGTGTGTCCAGATTCACCAGCATCAAACTGAAAAACATCAGTAAATCATTTAGCATTAGCTCATATTCTATTTGCTATGTGACACATTTTGAAATATGTGCACTGATACTGTACGTTACCATGTCCAGACTCAGTAGACCCTCAGCATAAATTTGATCCTGGGATATTGTACTAGTGATTATGCAAAAAGCATGTTAAGATCCTATTATGTTAGCATGACCTCTACTCTGGCATAGGTCTGTGCAAAGGTTATAGCTGGCATTTCCACTGCCTTGTTGATGACGCCGCTGTGAATAACCTCTACCATACTGTGCATCACAAAAATTCTAAGTGAGCCAGTGTCAGAAGCTTAACTGTCACTGGCATACATATTGCACACAACAGCAATCATTCTGAGTGTCTGTCTCTGTGGCTATTGTGTAGTGTCATTTGCTTCATTTCAGAGAAAATGACCAGTTGTAATTTGTTTTGTGCAGGGTTTCATCATATCATTCTGGGTTAATGGCATATGGCAAGTGGTATGAGATGAGATTGATACTTCTGCAGAAAGAGGTCATACTGATTCAAAAAGGTCAACCTTAGTTTTGGCTTGGCTGTTTCATTCTGAGATTTGTAATATGATAGTAACAGCTAACAGTAACAGTAGTCATTCTGTTATTTAATTCACTTTGTAGCGTCTGTGTGCTCCATAAACGCACTAGTGTGGAAACTTTCAAATAGCATTGCCATGTAACAAAATCTATTGTGTGTGAGTGAAAATTTTTAAGCCTTTAAAAATAAGTGCTTTCTTAAATATTGTTTAAGTTACTACGAAAGATTGAGCCACTGAATTCATTTTATGCAAACATTGTGTTAAGATTGTTTGATATAAGCTTTAACAGCTATTAAACTGACGCATTTAGTTTGAACATTTACAGCCTGTTGCTACTGTTTTGTCAAACAGTGCTACAGTCACACTAGGAACACCGCAGTTGAGGGCTCTGGCACAAGGAAACTGCAGGAAGCAAATTATTTTGCAGCTTGCTGAATTTCAAATGATTGTCTCGAAGAGGGGGGGATCTGGTGTGGGACCATATTCAGGCGCTGTCTTTAAACTGACTTTGGTGCGTTGGAGATGAATTCAGTCTGTTATCAGTTTGCAGTTAAATCTTTCAAGTTGGCAATTATGTGCAATCAGTTTGTGATAATATGGCAAATAACTCCATAAAGTATGGATTTGTAAAACGAACTTGCAAATCTGATGCTGCTGTCTATATACACAAAAATTCACATTAACCCTTGTATGGCCTTCACAACTTATACAACAATGTTCTGCTTCAAATTGATCTAGGACATATTTGGGGTTTAAATAATAAGTCTGAAATTACTTCATAAACTATTAAAATATATTGTCTTTAGCTTTAGCTTCAAACAGTGGGGAAAACATATGTTTAATGACTGAAACTGATCTATACCAGAACACAATTAACAATAGAAGTGTGATTCATTTTTTGTCATTTGGTTATGACTGATGCTGAAAATCCACAAAAATGAATTGAGGCAATGTCTTTATTAACATTAATACGTGTTCCAACCATTGTCATCCTTGTTTTCAGAAGCTACTGCCCCAAAGTGTATGACGTGAAAAAAACTGAAGGAATTGCCTCTGAGGGGGCAGCGGGCTCTAAACCCCACAAGCCATTCGTCCACAGTTACACTGGGCCCAGTGTCACAAAGACAGGGAAGCTGTTCCACCAACTTGTGTCAAACAGTGCAGACTGCCCCTGCCTTCTAACAGGTCTTGATTCCCGATCATCAAATCTGACCCTGGAGACTACATGAAAGCTTTTCAGAGACTTTCTCTCATAGATGCCACAGACTTTCTGCCAACACCCCTCTTGACCTGTAGACACCAATAAGGATGAGGATGGCAAAGTAGGTGTGCAGACACATGATGTCCACATCATTCTACTCGTCACTGAAAATACTTCTACCCTTAAGATTGGTCATATCCAGAATAATTTTCTGATTTGAGTCAGGAATCAGCAGGAAAAATGATGACTTGATATCTTTAACACGACTCACTGCAATTTGTGTGGATGTTGGTGCCATTCAAATTATGTAAACAGTTAACCCTCTCTTACTTGGGTATTCCAATTTAAGGGGCCATCTTGAGATGCATTTCCAGAATCAGAGTAATTCTGGGCATTGGCTTTCTAACTGATTGATTTCTTTTTCTTTCTTTCTTTTTTTTTTTTTTTTGGTTTGATCCCGTTTGGATCTTTAGCCATCAGAACGGCCAGCACCTCCTCCCAGCCCCCCAGCCCTGACGGCTAACAGAACCGGGGTGAGTGAAGACCCCAAACCTCCCTATGCCCGCTCATATGTAGTGTTGCTGTGTGCTGTTCTAAAGTGCATTTAAAACACAGGAGAGCATGGTTCCTGCTTCCTCTCAGAGAGCAGCATGGCTCTTCCCGAAAACCCTTAGTGTCTATATGCATTTAAAATTGCATATAGACACTAACTGATTGCATAACTGATTGATTTCTAAATGATCTAATTGTCTAAATGTCTAATTCTGAGACATTTTCCTCTTTCAAATATGAGCTCTAAAGCCCTCTGACAGCCAAATTGTTTCATCATATTCAGAGAGGAAGACTGTAATGTGATGTAGAAGTATTAATTCTTGTGTCCTGCCCCTTTGATGTTCAGGTGTGAGGCATATAGGGCAAGAAAATATGGGAAAATAAACAAGTGGTTTGCAGGTGGGCACATGATAGAGGGTAAAGATTGCAGTAAAGTGAGAGTAAACACCTTCTTTGTACTTAGATTATAATAATGTAACGTTCCCATTACAGAGAAGTTATAAATTAGACAGCAGTTATTTGCAAACCTTTGCCAATATGTCTGAGAGTACATGCAGTCAGGTCAGGTTAGACCACAACTGTTTGGAAGGTGACCTGTGCAATTGTCTTGTAATCAAAGGTAGTCATCCAGCTCATGCACAGTCTCAAGTACCGTATTTCCCGGACTACAAAGCGCACCTGTATATTAGCCGCACAAGCTAAAATCAGGGAAAAATCCTGTTTTGTACATACATTAGCCGCACCTGACTAAAAGCCGCAGGTGTTTCAATGTTGACTTATCATATGTAAGAGAATATGCACAAAGGGAATTGTCAGGAAAGAGATGGCTGTTTGGAGACACACCCCTTTTATTAATATTTTGAAAAACAAGTTATGGATACATATTTGCATAACTTTTTAGGTATATGTACAATAGCGGTAATTACAAGTAGGAAACATGTACTGTGCTTCATAAATGAGTAACAAATGTAGTACATAACAATAACCTACAGCACACCAGAAAAATAGATTCGGCCTACCTTTTAGGCTCAGGTGCAGTGACACAGCTTTAACAAGAAGAAAAGTCAGTCATTCACCACCATCTTTCTCTTCTTCCTGCGCACTGAAACCACCAAAGTCCTCTCCTCCAGTGTCGGATATGAACAGGTTCAGGATGGCTTCGTCATCCACTCTCCGCTTCTTTCCTTCGTTGTCACTTACAAAACCAACCAAAGAAATCCTCGTTGTCAGTGTCAGAGTCGAACACCCTCTGAAGGGCCGTGGCGGTGTCCTCCTCTCCATCATGACACAATCCAGCCCTTTGAAATCCGTTGGTGATCGTGGATGTTTTCACACTTTTCCACGCTGTCAGAATCCACCGGTGGAATTGAGCACAACTTGCTTTTCGCAAGTTTATCGCCGCTCATCATCCACGCCTCCAACTGAACGCGTAGTGCTACTTTGAAGTTTGTTTTTCGCGCTACTTGTACAGCACTATGTTGCCTGGCGGATGGACATGTGACCAACATACCACTCTTGAACCCCGATACTGTGTGTCTGATCACATGCCCTTCTGCCAGGCAACGTAGTGCCGTACAACAGCGGAACAAACAAAACAAATCGTCTTACGATATGACAAAAATCATGGACAATCCATAGAAAAGCCGCACCTGACTAAAAGCCGCAGGGTTCAAAGCTTGTGCAAAAAGTAGCGGCTTATAGCCCGACAATTACGGTAACCCTTTTCTGACAGCTCATCTTTTTTGTCTGAAACTCAGTGAGGATTCACTTATGAACTCTTAACAAAAGTATAGAACAAACGGAGCAATAACAAAAAATTCCTAACATATAAAATACAGATGGCCAATTAGACATTGCTTCGGCATAACCACTGAGTTGTGAAATAATCAGTGTGTGCTGCACCCAGTTGAAAAATACAATATGTCGATAGGTGTACATCCCAGTTAAACCTTCACAGAATCTGTTCCACTTATTTCAAGGGGTTTATCAGATTCAAGGGCATATCCCATTCGCTTCTTATCCACATTTGTACCAGGAAGTAATCTTTGTAGACATGTGTCCTGTGCTGTTAAAATGTACAATAAATGCAGAGTTTATGAAAGAAAATTACTTGCTTCAATATTACCTGGTCTTGTGGCACAATCTAGTGGCATTCTGTACCCATATCTGAGCACTGCCAATGATATCTACATCACTACAAAAAATAAACAATACTTTTATTGTTATGCATTCTTCATGAAATCTATACCAAAAAAGCACCAAAAATTATAATGATTTTGATTTTTGCTTTTGGGCCACACCTTTCTACATAAGTGAGTTTAATTCAATAAATTGCAGTGACCTTAAAGTGGTCTCATTCAACAGCTTTAACACATTTACTCTAAAAATTGCACAAATCAATCAAAAACACCTTCAGAGCAAAATCATACCAAATAAGTCTATCAAGAACTGTGCACAAACCCAAAAATTTACATATAATTTTAGAGAAAAGTTTGTAGTTGTGCTTCCCCAACACCATTCTAACATTTTCTTACAATCTCTCATATTCTCGCATGCAACCTTTTTAATTTTTTACTTGAAGCTGAAACTGTAAATGGATCCCATCACTTTAATCATGCACCATGTATGTGCATCCTCCCCTGTGCATAGCATGACTAAATCACTGTTTATTCAGCATGTCAGGTTGGTGGGGGAGACTAACTCACCCTATAAAACCTTGGAACCTCTAGAAAGTGTCATGCTATCTGTGTGTAATAATGAATTCCCACCCTCACTTGCCCTAATACAAGAATGACAGAAACTAAATATTCAAGGCTGTTTACTGTTCCCAGACAATTATTTAAAGATAATATTGATTTTGCCATTTCAGCACACTTGACTAGCCTCTCTTAGCACCAGTAACAGACTCTTATCTGTAATGCAGTGTAGTGTGAGAAAGAGAATGATGCAACATGGACCTGCTTTTTGGCATCTTAACAAGGCTTAACAGAGTGTAGTCCTTTTTCCTGATCTGGTAGATCAGGTTAAATGATGACACAAAACAGCTCTGCTGCAATACATCATGCCGTGGTGAGGCTGTAATAAGCCAAATAAATGTCCAACATAGTGTGTCATGCTGCTTTGAACAGCTCAATTTTTCTTTTCATTTTACGATATAGGAAATTGAAATGTGCTCAGTAGTTCTAGAGGTACCAGGTAAAAAAAAAAGAATCAGTGAATATGTTAAATATATCTTCTAGCTGTCATATCTACTTTATATATTTTTCAAATATCTTTTCCTATGAAAATTATTTTGTGAAATATCTCAAAACTGTTGTTTTGCTGTTTCAAGCTACACTATTTAGTGTATTGAATAAGCTGTTCAGTAACCTAAGTGAGACAGGTCATAGTTGACAAGTATTTATGTCTTCTGAATCTCTTAAATTTATGTGTAATTTGTCCTTATTTTCATTCTTATATATTACTTTCTCCTAGAGCATCAGTAAAATCAAGATTCGACTGAATAAACCCATTTGTTGAATATTCAATATGAATGATTCCAGCTTTTGACAGTGACACATCAGGATAAGATGATAATTTGACTCTTTGCTTTCAGGTTTCGGGTGTTATAATCTTTGACCTCTTGCAGACACCGAGACTGTGCAAGCAACAAATGTTTCAGGGTTTTGTTTTGTTTTTTTCACTTTTGTTGCCCCATTACTCTCACAGTGTGAAGGGCTGACATGGCAGCAGTTACAGAGGATGTATTTAATAACCAGCTAGGGCTTAGGTGTTCTGCAGCATCTGGGATAAATCAGATTTCACTGAAATATGAATTTGTCTGAGATGAGCTTATGTGAGTCTGAAAACAAGGTGATGTGTACCTCCACTAGACAGATAATCTCAGTAATATCCTGGAGTCTGTGATGTACTGTTGTTTTCTAATCTTGCAGTGTGAGTGAAATTTGTAATTCATCAGTAGATAATCTATCACATTCATCTTAGTACGGGATGCCAGTTTTTTTATTATTGTGTATATTGTTGAATTCAAATAATCAGAGCAAGGTTTGTGTGAACCACAAGTACTACTTTGATCAAAATACCAGTTTGGCTGATTGAGGTAATTGTGGAGGTGCATAACATTGAGCTGAATAAAGGAGTTGTACTTTGACGGGCAGTTAAAACCATACATGCAATCAACTTGGTCTTTGTAAACAGAGGGCATTCTGAGACTTACATGTAATGCAACACACCTTCTCAAACTTTGTTCTAAGATTTTGTCAGGGTTATAATGGTTGTGTTGTGTCCAGTATAACTTTACTGTATACATCATTTTCCTAGAATTATTTCTTTTTACTGTTTCTATTGTTTTTACTTTGTAAAGAAAAAATATGTATAATTTTTATATCTACAAATAAGTCCATAACTTTTTGGACAGAGAAACACAAATTGTGGTTTGTAGCTCTACCTTGATACACCACTATGTTGGAACTTTATTAAATCAATGAATAATTAAACTTTTAAAATTTTGCATTAGCACTTTAGGAGTTGCAGCCATTTTTATACACGGTCCCTCATTTTTAGAGCTACAAATTAAGTGGACAGATTAACACATTTTTAAATTTAGGCATGAGATTGTTTTTTAATATTTTGATGAAAACCCTTTGAAGTCCCAAACACATGGGCATCACCAAATACTGTGTTTCCTCTCTTTCAAGGCTTTGCTAAGCCATTACTGCAGCTGCATGTTTGTGGGTCATTCTGCATTCAGTCTGGTGACTGGCTCGGCCATTGAAGAACATCCCATTTCTTTGCCTTAAGAAACTCTTGAGTTGCTTTTGCGCTATGCTTTTGGTCATTATCCATTTGCACTGGGAAGCAGAGTCCAATCCATGTTGCACTATTTGGCTGTATCTGAGCAGAGAGTATAGCCCTGAATTCATCCTGTGCTTCTATCAGCAGTCACATCATCAATGAACATTAGTAACTCGGTTCCACTGGCAGCCAAACATGCCCATCCATAACATTGATTCCATCATTTTTGACAGATAATGTGGTATGCTCTGGATCATGAGCTGTTTCTCTCTTTCACCATATTTTTTGTCTTCCCGTCTTTCTGCTACAAGTCTTGGGTTTATCTGTTGTTGTTGTTTTTTTTAACCCCTCAGCAATAACAGGTCACATATACCTAAGATTGTTAATGCGATAACTCGAGAACTAGATGATGTAGGATTTTCAAAATGATGTCACAGGTGCATCTACTAAAAGTCTCGGAAAAAATCTGAATCTCATTGACCTCAACAAGAAAATGCGATAGTTGTTACCGGCCAAGTTTAATCTGCCCCTCTTGTTCATACGTGTAACCCGTGTTTTACACCTTGTTGTAAACTCACTTTATTTCCATTCGTGAAGACATCTCTTGATTATAGGGCTTGATAATTATATGTCTACCTTCTTGAGAGTGTTCTAACTTTTGGTGTTGCTGACCAGTGCATTCATTCTTTTTAAGAATATACCAAACTACTGATTTGGCCACACCTCAATTTTTCGCTCTCTCATTGGTTTGATTTTTCAGTCTAATGATGGCTTTTCTCCTTTGCACTGATGTCTCTTTGGTCCTCATATTTAAAATCACATTGCAAAGCTATAAAATATAAATTCAATGCTTTGAATCAACTTCAGATATTATATCTGCTTCATTTTTGATGAAATCACAAGGGAACAGACCTTAACTAGCCAAACTGCTTGTCAGTCAACTGTCCAATTAAATCGATCCTCTGAAAATGGGGAACTGTGAGTAAAAAGGGCTGTAATTCCTAAAATGTTCATGCAATACTTGTTAAACCCTTTGAATTAAAAGCTGGTAGTCTGCTCTTCAATCACATCATATCCACAGTGCAGAGCTAAAACTACAAAATAATGTCTATTTTTTTTCCCGATGAATTGACCTGATTGTATAAGTGTGATAATTTTTGTTACTTCTGTTTATATTATTTTAAAAATGTATTATTTAAGAAAAGAACATATGAGTTTCAAAAGACATCTCAAATGATTTGAAGTCAGCTAGGCCAACTATTGTATAGCTAACATAATTACATAATTATCTTTGCACAGTACTGCCATTTATGATAACAAGATTGTATAAAGTAATGTAAATTACAATGACACATAAGTAGAACCCAATTAAGGTGCCCAGTGTAACTGTGCAGAAGCAACAAGTGCTTTTGACAAAGACAACGTTCCTGCCTTTGTTTACTTGTTTTAATGGGACCAGCTAATGTTACATGATCATCACAACGTTTTGATTAAAACCCAAACTAGTGTCACTATGGTGATGGCAGAATATTGCTCTTATCATTGCAGAGGATTTGCCACCTCTGTGTTGGCACAGAGAACAAAGGCATTGTGTTATGATTGTATTAATATTTCATCAAAGCGCTTCACACAATCTGTTATAAGCACTGCAATCATGTGTCAGGCTTACCAGCAAGTATTTTAATCACTGTATGAGGAATGGCGTCTTAGTTTTATTGATTTGTATCATATTTCTTTCTCAGTTAAATTATGACAAGGTGAAATCCTCATGGTATACAGCCACCTCTGTAGGAAAAGATGCTCAATACACAAAAACCAGGAAGGGATTTAATGCACTATTAAGTAAAATTCAAAGGGGATCTATTCTGTTCATTTCCAACTCTGTTGTTGTTGTTTTTTTCTTGAAAACGTTTACATCTTATGCTGGACCTCAGTTCTTCAGTATTCTGAAAAAAAGTGTTATATCCTTGTCTCTTTAAGTCCCCAAACTCCAATTACTTCTGACTAGCTTCATTTCACCTTGCTTCCTGAAAAGTCTTTTGTCGGAAAATCGTGAAGAAAACATACGAAATAAGATGTTATTTTTACTGTTACAGAGAAACTATGGGCTCTGTCTGAACCACTTATACAAATGTAATGCACACAAGTTTTATTATAGTTTTATTATAACTGTTTTCACCTGAATTCACCTAAAGTGCATTTGCTGTTTTGAAACCATGGCACAGCCATTGCCTTAGAAATGGTTGCTTGACCAGATCTGCAACAACTCACGGTGTAACTCAAGTTGGGAATTAAAGGCAATTTGTTTGTGAAACTAAAGTCAGAAACTATCATAAATTGTCAAAAAGCCTAAATCTTTTGTAATATCTATTGTATATTCTACCAACACAGAAATTCACATTAATAATGACTTTATTCTAGTATATATCCAGAATAAAAGCAGTGGAACTCAGCTAAGTATAGTTCTCTGTTAGACAGACAATCAAAGGTGAGTTGTGCTCATTGGTCCTCATTGGTGCTATTGGCACTGTGTTAATACAAACCTGTCCCAAAAAACACATCATTTATTCTTTTTTTTTTTTGCTCAATCTATGAAAAATGCTAAATATAACAAAGTAGAGAGACACAAAATACTATTTTTGCACAAACAATGTGCTTCCCAAAGCGTTACTAGATAAAAGCCTAGCATATCTCAACATATGGTGTGCAGTGTGTCCTTAAAGAAAACTGTGGAAACTCAATAAATTGAGAAAAAAAGGGGAAATGGCCTAATAAATATGGACAGTAGGTAAATGGCATCTAAAAGGCATGTCCCTAAGAAAAAAAATAAAATAAATAACATTAATAAAGACCTAATACAGGACCTGAGATTTGGTATTTGGCTCTTTAGTTGAGCCTTCTACTGATCACTGAAGCTTCATCACCTGGACTGGATTAGGAACAGTTTCAGTTTTCAGCATGGCAGTGATTGTAGACTGATAAGAAATAAAGGCAACATTTCAGACAAGCACAGTGGCAAAGGGCAGGACTTTCGGGTGAGGGACGGTATTATTTCTTTGTAGGAGGTGACCAACTTGGAGTAATCGGGTTAGTTTTCTTTACAGAAATAAAAACAAACAAACAGCCTTTTTTCAAGGTTCCTTTTGAGCTAAAAAGAACAAATCATAACACAGAAAATTAACCACTCTGGCTTGTTCTTTAGAACTGCCAAACAAGTGAACTGTCTCCTTCACAACTGCTAACCAATCTTTTGGGAATCACAGCAACAAAAACAAAAGTCAGATGGAGAAGGTAGGTAGTTTTTTGGTTTTTCTTTTAGCTGCAGCTCTACGTAAAATAATAATGGAAGTAAATTCATTCATCACTCATGACCAGACCCAACAGCAAAAAAATAATATGGAACCCCAGCTATAGTCATCTTTAAAAATGTGATCAGGGTCTGTGGATGAGCTATTATAGTATACATATGTAGATTATATACAGGACTTAAAACTCATTAGAGCACTACTCAATTTAAGAAGTAAGGTTTATGCCACAGATGTCTTCAATTAACGGTATTATTAATGATCAAAATTGTTTTTGATGTTTCTGTAAAAATAAAATCCACCAGTGTGTGCACAAGCTCTTTATTCAAAAAGATATTTAAATGCTAAAATATAATTATTGTTGTAGCCACGAATTTTCACATTTACTGTTTCACAAAAGAGCAGAAATAAATACTAAGGTGCATTATTAGGGTTTTTTTTTATTTTTTTTTATTAAGATGCCACATTACAATTATTTACTTGCATTCCTGAACAGAATAATTAGTTTTAGTGGTTGAGTGTAATGCTTGATTTATTGCTGACTTCTGAGAACTATTGTTCCACCTAGAATCTGGGTAAAACCATGTGAATTTAATTTACTTTTTACCTGATAAATAACAATATAATTTTTGTTTAAAACAAGTTTTTGACAATTTCTAAATTATGTGTTTTTTGACAGGTGGTCTAATATTATAATAATAATAATATAACATTTCTTATATTAAAATATTGTTTATAATGGATGATCATTTGTTTTCTACGTCTGTGAATCTGATCTGAAACTCCAAAACACCGTGTTTGTGTAAATATAGGAAGAGGAAAAAACACAGCACTTTTGGAGTACCATATCTTCACAGCAAATATCTATTGCATGGTGCAGCCTACTAAAGGGTTGCAATGCTGTGTATGTGCATGGAAGTGGTGAAGCAGTATGAGCTCTCTACACAAAACACATCAAAGTGAAGCAGAGGCAATGGTAAGTTCTCTGCATCATGCCTGATAAGAGGAAGTTTCTATTAAGTTGCTTTGCCTCACAGGGATTAAAGAAAAATCTCTCTTCCTCTTCCTAAAGTGGTTTCTGGACGCTTACCTTTTCATCATTCTTCTGCTTTTGTGCTGGTGCAGCGCATTTAACATCTTTTATTGGTGTGGTAACCTCTTGTCATCTGTAACTCTGTCTTTTAACTCAACTTCTTTATTTACTTTTGGCAACAATTTGTGGCATGAAGCAGATGGCTGAATGCCACATGTCACATATATGTATGGGTTTGAGATGTTAATTAATATTTAACAGATCTACTCAGGATCCTAAAGATCAACTAAACAAACACTACTTGAGAGAATTTTAAAGGATAAATGTGTTTAAGCCATTATACCATTAAGCATATTTGTATCTGCATTATGTGAATGTCCTTTGTATCTTGCTGAGGAGCTCTGCTTGACTAAATTACCCTTTACCCTGTTCCCCACATGCAGTCAACACACTGATGCTGTAATTATTCATTAGAATTGTAGGCACTCATAAGGTGATCTTGGTATATTTCAGATTTTACCTATGCAGATTTTCTCACAGTGCCACTGATTATGGCCCCATATGACCAACCCTTTGATCTCCAGCATCTATCTGACATGATCCCATCACTTTGACAGTGCAGGCCTTCTGCCATCTGCACACCTATTGTTAAGTTGCATTGTCAGGGAAAAGAGAAGGTAATAGTGAAGCTGGAACATAAAATACCCTGGATCTTTAATTTTACCTTTAGTTGTCCGCCACAATCATACTGCTCAATGCACATAACAAATAAATAAACAATAACCTATATATATTAATTCTTCTGTCAGGTTTACATTTCCCAAACCAGCAGGATCTGGATCTGAAATGTCAGTATTGGCTGATTTGCCATCTGATACCTTGGAACACCTTAAAACAGTTGTTGCTTTACTTTTTTGACTGTTAAAAAAAGAACCTCCTCGTGGTGTAAAAATGCAGTAAGTACTGCCATCAGCTAGTGCTTAATTTCCAAGTGAGCAGCTGCCTTGCAGTCCATCAGTTTAATACATGCAGTTCTGCTGTTTCTGCTAACTCTAAAATGTCTCAGTCAAGCCAAATGTTCTGTTTTTTGGCTGTAAGAGCAAGTGTTTTCAACTGTAGACCCAGTGGATTATGTTTTATTTGCTGGAAACACTACTCTTGTTGGTTCTTTTGTTAATTTTGTAAATCTGTCCCTGCTCTAAGCACTCTAAAAATGAAACTGAATTTTACAACAGATTAAAAAATTTTACTATTTGAGATGATGCTCTAACACCAAGGGGTGTCAAAAATATGTCTTGTGGACTAAAACTGGCACGCCAACAGATCAAATCCAGCTTAATGGGCTGTGCAACATTGGAAAAGCTGTCTTTATGTATGTATTTTTTGTGTGACTAGTGAATCACTCACTTCAGAGTGTGTGTTTACTCACACACAGTGAAGTGAGACGGTTAAGGTATGTAGCCATGCTAAAGTATTTTTTGTGGAGTCAGCAGACTGAATGAAGGTAAAGAAACCAAGAAATACTGTTGATGGTGCATTGATTTTCTCAAGAATTCAAAATCATAATTTATTTGTATTTCTTTACATCTATATTTGCTGGGGGGATTTCCTCTCCAAAGGTTATTGTGCAGTGATTTTACTGGTCTGGTCCCTGTGTGCCTAAACTGAGATGTGTGATCCACAAAATCAAGCCGCTTTGACAGCCATGTTGTAAATGTTTCTAAGGTCGTGCAAAGCTTTTAGGCAGGTGTGAAAAAATACTGTAAACAAAGAATGCTTTCAGAAATATAAATAATGATTGTTTATTTTTATCAATTTACAAAATGCAAAGTGAGCGAACAAATCTACAAATCTAAATCAAATGAATATTTGGTGTTACTAAGTTTTGCCTTCAAACCAGCATCAATTCTTATAGGTAGACTTGCACAAAGTTAGCGATTTTGTAGGATGTCAGGTGTATGATCAATCATTTATAACAAACAGGTGCTAATGATCATCAATGTCACACGTAGGTTGAAACACAATCATGAACTGAAATACAAACATCTGTGTAGGAGGCTTAAAACTGGGTGAGGAACAGCCAAACTCTGCTACCATTTTCCCGATGATGTTGTGAAAGACAGTTTTATGTCATGGCAAGATTGAGCACAGCAACAAGACACAAGGTAGTTATACAGCATCAGCAAGGTCTCTCCCAGACAAAGATTTCAAAACAGACTGGGGTTTCAAGATGTGCTGTTCGAGGTCTTTTGAAGAAGCACAAAGAAATGGGCAATGCTGAGGATCTGAGTCACAGTGGTTGGCCAGGGAAACTTAGTGCAGCAGATGAAAGACACATCAAGCTTATTACCCTTCGAAATCGGAAGATGTCCAGTAGCTCCATCAGCTCAGAACTGGCAGAAACCAGTGGGACCCAGGTACACCCAACTACTGTCTGGAGAAGTCTGACAAGAAGTGGTCTTCATTGGAAGAGTTGCAGCCAAAAAGCCATACCTCCGACGTGGAAACAAGGCCAAGCAACTCAAGTATGCATGAAAACATAGAACTGCGGTGCAGAAAAATGGCAGCAGGTGCTCTGGACTAAGGAGTTAAAATTTGAAATATGTGGCTGTAGCAGAAGGCAGTTTGTTCATCGAAGTGCTGGAGAGCGGTACAATAACGAGTATCTGCAGGCAACAGTGAAGAATGGTGGAGGTTCCTTGAATGTTTGGGGCTGCATTTCTGCAAATCCTAACCAGAGTTGGAGATCTGGTTAGGATTAATGGTGTTCTCAATGCTGAGAAATACAGGTAGATGCTTATCCATCATGCAATACCATCAGGTAGGCGTATGATTGGCCCCAAATGTATTCTGCAGCAGGACAACGACCCCAAACACACAGCCAAAGTCATTAAGAGTTATCTTCAGTGTAAAGAAGAACAAGAAGTACTGGAAGTGATGGTATGGGCCAATAGAGCCCTGATCTCAACATTATCGAGGTTGTCTGAGATTACATGAAGAGACAGAAGTATGTGAGGAAGCCGACATCCACAGAAGATCTGTGGTTAGTTCTCCATTATGTTCAGAACAGCCTACCAGCCAAGTTCCTTCAAAAACTAAGTGCAAGTGTACCTAGAAGGATTGATGCTGTTTTGAAGGCAAAGGGTGGTCACAGCAAATATTGATTTTATTTAGATTTCTCTTTCGTTCATACACTGCATTTTGTTGATTGATGACAATAAATGATTAACATTTCTATTTCTGAAAGCATTCTTTGTTTACAACATTTTTTCACACTTGCCTAAAACTTTTGCACAGTCATTAATCATATATTTAACTCCACTTAGGCCTGCACCGTGTATGACATCCTTGAGAGAATAAGAGATTAACTACAACCTAGGCAGTCAACAGATTGCCCTTGGGGTGTTGTGTGTTGAGCGGCGTTAGCATCAACTTTAGCGAAGCCAAATACACTTCTGTACTTGTCACTAACACAGTCTCTCTGTGACGGGGTGCAACATATAAGAGAGACGCTTACCCCTGCCAATCACAAACAGGCTTAAAGAGGTCTCTCTATGAAAATAGTTTTAGTGAACATAATTCATAAATTCTAAATACATTATTACTAAGAGCAGAGCCAGTAATGTAGATTATCAATATTACGCCCTTTGATAGTTTAGCTCCGGTGCTTGCTTACTGGGTCAGTCCCTGTAGAATGTACCGCTGCCTTAGTAGGGATAGTTTTGTGGATATGTAAAAAGAGTGTGTTGTAATAAAAATATGCAGTCACTTTTAAAATACTGACTTCTGAAATTTTAAATTATGCAGATAACACTTTCACACTGAAAGTGTTAAATATTTTTGAATTTAGAGGTCTGGACTGATTTTGTTTATTCTTTAGAGCAAGCATGAACATTGCATGCATCCTTTTTTTTTTTTTTTTTTTTTACAAGACATTGGCTTAGTAGATAAGCAGGCCTCATGTCTTGCAATTGTTCTGTTTCCAGGTGGTTTTCATATTTCCCCACATGGCAATGTTAAAAGATAAAAATTTTAAAAGCAAAGAAACAAATGAAACCAAAAGCAGATGAGCTAGTCCCGCACACTTCAGGTTTGACACTGGTTTTATGCCTCTCTGTGCGTGTATTTCGGGTTATCGCGCCTCTTCATCAAACACTAATGTCAGCTGTCTAAACACTGAGAGTATTTACAAGCAGTAAGTTCACCAACTTGGTCAGGGTTAGGGTGACTGTATTCCAGAGGTGTGGACTCGAGTCACATGACTTGGACTCGAGTCAGACTCGAGTCATTAATTTTATGACTTTAGACTTGACTTGAAAAAATGTTCTAAGACTTGTGACTTGACTTGGACTTTTACACCAATGACTTGGGACTTGAATTGGACTTGAACCGGTTTACTTGAAAAGACTTGATATTTTACCCCAAATATAAAATTTAACACGCATATTATATAGAGATTGAAAATGTGACGTCATTCACGGGTAGAACCGCAAAGGATTCTGGGAACTCGTGGCAAGAGGTACTAGCGCACGCAGGCTTTCAATTAAAATCAGTCACACAGCGATAAAAAGAAACACAAAAATGTCAAGAAGCTGTTGTATTATTAACTGCAATAGCCGGTCGCATGACAGCCACGGGAAGCCGACGGGTAAAGAGATCGGTTGTTATCGGATTACGTCGTTGAAGAGAAATTGTTCAAGCCATGTTTCCGAAGTAACAAAGACGCGACGGATGGTCTGGATTGCAGCCATTCAAAGATCAAATATAACGTCCCAGAACCCTCCAGCTCACAGGTTAGTCTGCTCCAAGCATTTACACGAAGGTCAGTCTGCTGTTGTAGTTAATGCGTCATTTTCATAACATAATTGGTGATATAGGTTACAAGCAAGTCTGGCGCTGAACAGAAATTGTCGCGCTATGCTCCTTTATTTATTGTGCATAAATAGTGAATTGTCCTGACACAATATTGCGTTTCGCTTCTGTTATTATGGTACATTGACAAAAACATATACTTTTATTCACAGGATAAAACAGGTTTTTTGTATCACTAATTGCCCAGTACGATTACAGCATACAATATTATTGTCACTGCTACATTTCTGTGATGCTACCAGAAATTATTTCCACTGCTAATTAATTACCGTTGAGGTCAAAGGTCCTATTAATAAACGGTTAACGAATGTGTATTTATGACAACAATTTGTGAGACTGGTAAACTTATGATACATACGATGGTCTTTACTTTCTACACGGTGCATTTCAAGGTCCTGCACCCATCCGTCGGTAAACTGTACCTGGGCTTGTTGCAGTGACCTGAAGTTACTAAACTTCACGAGTGTATGCACTCACTCCAAGAACTGTATGATTATAAATATGCATATAAATATGCTACGATGAGATAGCTGACTTCATCTAACTAGCAAATGTTTTCCAGGCTACGTTGGTGATGCAGTTTTTTTTGTGTATGATATTTTTGTCATGCGATTTTAAAGCCGGTCCTACAACCGCATCCAAGAATAACATGCAGCTTATCTCAGAACTGTCGGTGAAAATTATTCTTGGAGCTAAGTTTAATTGAGCTGCATTTTAAAGAGGTGCAATTTCACAATTTGTGTATATTTTCTAAGTTCACTATTTTGTCATGTGTTGAGAAAAACACAGATTTTAAAATTACATGGTCTAATATTTACATTTAGCATAACTGCAACATTATTTTTTCGTGTTTTTTTTTTTTTTTAAAGACTCGAAAGGACTTGAAATTCAAAGTTTCAGACTTGTGACTTGACTCGGACTTTTACACCAGTGACTTGAGACTCGACTCTGACTTGCCTGACATTACTTGAGACTTGACTTGAGACTTGAGGATAAAGACTTGAGACTTACTTGAGACTTGCAAAACAATGACTTGGTCCCACCTCTGCTGTATTCTCTAGGCAGAGGTTAATGAACAAAGTCTGTAGGTATTACTTGGCATGAAATGATATGCAAGAAAAAAAAATAGCACTTTGAAAACACAAAAATGACTAAGGGAACCTGGCTGGCTATGCAGCAGTTGTAATATCAGTTCAACAGACTCTGTAGTATTACTCTATATTTTGTTGCATTTCTCTGTAAAACTCTGAAGAAAATGAAGAAAGTTTAAATCCCTAACTCTTTTAATAATGCAGTCTCCTTTTGACAGCCCATGATGAATGCTGCCAATCATTGCCTCTGCAGATTTCCTTTTTCTTTTTGTGAATTTGAAAAGAAAATGCCATCCACTTGCAGCTTTATTTCTGAGGCTGTAGGTAGGTCCCCAATCCATGCTGTTTTTATTTTTCAAACAAATAACCAAAAAGTAAGTATCTAAAAGTAGATGTGGGATGGTCAAAAACATAAAATAAACAAAAAGAGAAAAAACATTATGGAAAAGAAAATAAATGTTATTGTAAATATGCTTTTAAGCACATGGACGCTGAAAAAAATGCTCATATTTGGAGCAGCACTGACATCTTATGTATAAGACATAAAAAAATGAAAAAAAAAATGAAATGTTTTTGAAACATTACGTACGTCATTAGTTACTTGTTAATTTTAGAATTAAAATTTGGCTGCCGCACAGTGATAAAAGATCAAAGTGGAAAAAATCTGGCAAAATCTTTGACAAAGGCTTCATGGGAGAATGATGAATGAATAGATATGAATAAAAAATGTAAAACTTTCATCAACTCGGATGCTTTCCTTCTCTGTTTTAGAAGATTAAAACATCCTGCATGCACTTCTATCGATCTTCCCTGTATTTTTACATTTCCAGCACAGTGAGCCACTCCTCTTTTTTTTTTAAATAGATGCAGCTATTTTTTGAAACTTGTGCAAATATACATGTATATACAGTGTATAAAACAAAACAAAACAAACACAAGTTTGTACAGTTCTAATGAGGTTTCATGACCACCTTTATTTTTCGACATAGCCTGAGCCTTCTTAGGCAAGCTTTCTCATAATTTCTTTGAGCACTCATCACGAGTACTCCAGTCTTCTTGAAGGACATATCAGAGTTCTTCTTTGGATGTTGGCTGCCTTTTGTTCCATTAATAATGTTGCTGTTCTGTCTTGAATATGTTTATATGCTAGTGAGACAAATAAGTAGCCATGGAAATTGTATTTCGATTGTTATACATCAGAAAATTGTGAAGCCTTTTCTTTGACATTTGGATAGACAGGAAACAGGAAGTGCAGAGAACAGTGGAAAAAGCATGGCTACACCTTTGAAATCATTTGTGTTGAATCCAAAATAATCCTTCAGAGAAGTCCTTCAGAAAGCAATGGTTGTAAGTTCTGTCAGTTCTTTGTATATTAGGCAATTAATAATACAGTGTTTTGTGACATTATTTTGTACCTTTTATGAAGTGTAGTAGTTATAGGTCGTGGCCTCTGAGCTAATGATACAAGTGTACGCTTACCCACTACCTGATTATTTTTCGTTGTATTAATAGCAGATTGTAAATCTACAGGATACTTATTTTGTAGTCTCCAATGATAGTGCCTAACTATACTTACCTGCTGATTATATGACAATCCATTAAGAGTTTTTTTTACGTGTTTTTCTAGTTTCACTCCAGTTCATTGATGTCAGTTCAATGTGATTGCTGCGTACAAAGCCAGGGAGCAAGTACACTCACCTTCCTGGCTCTTGAAAAGGAGTTTGGTTGGCTGTTTATCTATGTTCCTGCTCAGGGAGTTCAACACATAGAAAGAACAGTACAGACACCTTCAATAATGTTGATATCTGAGGTCTGGGAAGGCCAGTCCACAACTGATAGTGTTCCACTGTGTCTTTTTCTATGCATGTATGCTTTTACTGGACTGACAGTGTGTTTGGGATCATTGTCATTCTGAAATATCAAGCTACTGCAAATCAGGTACATTCTAGATGGCATGATGGATCAAAATCTGATACATTTCTCCATTCATGATTCCATCAATTCTGACTTGATCTCTTACAACATTGGCTGAAATGCAGTCCCAAACTATGGCAGAGTCTCCAGCATTTTTTAGAGAAGAATGTAACCACTTCCCTTTTGTACCTCTCTCGTGACCTCCTTCATGCATATTTTTGTTTAATCTAGTTCTTGTGTAATTTGGCATACCTCAGCCTTATCGCCCTCTCTCCCTTAAGAACATACCTGCCAACCCTCCCGAATTTCTCCCGATTTTCCACCCGGACAACAAAATTGAAAAACCATATCCCAGAATTCATAGCGTGGCCCAGGCAATTCCAGTTTCCAACAATGGCGGCAGCTACTTAGTTTTAATATTACTTATTTAATATTACTTTAATTATTACTCTTTCTGGGTCGCAAAATAAACTTTTAACAAATTTTTTTAGGCGAGAATGTAGCTGTATAAACTTCAAATATCTGAGCCGGCAAGAACAGCAAACTCCCAGCACATCGTTTTCAAACCACCGCAGTCTTTCACTACTCAAGTTAAACATGATATATAAGTCACTTAGATAACTTAAAAATGTTATTGTTTGGCTTTTTTCAGTGTTTTATTTGTTGGTGAGTAAATCGGTTTGGCTGAGATTAAAGTTATTAGATTAGATTAAACAAAACTTTATTAATCCCTCAGGAGGGTTCCCCTGGGGTTTTCACACAGCTGAATAAACGTCAAACAGAAAACTGATTAAATGGAAGATGGTCGAGAATTTACGCCAGCGTCCGGTTATATTTTAGATAGCAAGGAGCAGATGGCAGAGTTTCACTCCACCGAGAGAGCTTGTGATGTTATTCTGAAGGCTAGACTGTCCAATTTTACAGTCGCTCACTTCCGGCCTACCCGGCTTTCGGAGGACCCGGCCCACTTAGACCGCAAGGGCCGGGTCCTCAGGAGGATGCAGCCTCTGAATTTGGACAACCCCACTGTTTCCAGCCGTACAATAATAACATTGACATTTAATTTATTTTATCCGATAAATTCTGTGGTACTTTCAAAGGATTTTCCACCCACACGTTTCACCAAAGGTTATCATATGGGGATTTTGGCTCATTTGAATGTCTTTGCAAAGTTGAGAGATATCTCAGAAATGTTTGTTAATTAAATTACTCTTAAGGTCCATGTCAAAGTTTCTCAGTTTCACTCAGCAGCTTTATTTTAACATTTACACTAATGAAAAAACAAAACAAGCTGCAAAGGAATTCTGCCCTAGATTTGTATATTTCTTTCACTGTGTAAGATATGAGTGTTATCTTAACAACTTCTGTGTATTTTTTTTCTAATTTGTAATTTTGTCTTGTAAATGGAGACACATAATTTCTATATTTTGATGGACATCATCCTCACTTTCTGCAGGTGGTGGTTGGGTGTGGAGTGGGGATAATCTTTTTATTATTGTCACCAAAAATATCAGCATGTCTTTTTGAGATGCTAACTGACCTTCAAAAACAGTTACCTCCTGACTTCCAAAAGCACAAGCCACAGCTGCACAGAAGCAATTTAACTAGATTATCTGCATTCACTGTTATAAATACTCAGACTCTGGAGGATGTTGTGAAGTACCCTGTTCATCCACTTGTTTTTTTCAACACCAAACTGCCGACCAATGTTTTACCAAACTCTTTTCAATAGCCTGGAACTGACTATGCACAGTTTTGTCTGCAGTTTTCTCCTCTTATTTAGTTTTCAAAAAAAAATCTTTTAAAGAACCATTTACATCATTCAATGTGAAATATCTACAGTATTGACCAGCTTCATATCTTATCTTAACTGGAGAAACTGAGAACACAAATTCAGACATCACAGCACTAACAGGGCAACAATAAAGCCATTTGTTGGCATTTGTCTGAATCCTGAGTAGTAAACTTGGTGTCACTTCTTTTCAGCCTTTTATAATATACTAGACAGCAGAGTGAAGAGAAGGCAGAAAAATGAAGTACGGATGGATGACACGCAAAACGCAACCAAGAACAGACTTGAATTCAAGACCCTCCTGCAAGGACTCTAGCCCATGGTGGATGGCACACCAGCTCAACTATGTGAGCTATAGTGGCATCCCTTAGTGCAGCTGTTGATACTATGGGCCATAAAATACTTTATGAGATGGTGGAAAGTGGGTGGTACACATGTCTGTCCTCTAACCTCAATCTTCAGGGGGTAGGTTGTGTTTTTTTTGGTGGCCATGCATCTGAGTAGTTTAGCCTGGCAGGTGGAGTCCCCCAAGTTTTGACTCTAGAGTGTAGGCCTAGTTTATTTGATTTATACATGCATCCTCTAGGCATTACTTTTCTCAATTATGCTGAAGACATTCACATTTTATTCAGCACTTATCCAACTATATTTCCATATACTAACTCAGCCAATGCTTGGAGCAAATAAAAAGCTGCAAGCAATTAAATTTGTTTCAAATTAAAATGTCTTACAATAATGAGCAAAACTCATATACAAATACCAACGAGAAGAGAGAATGAACATCGCTGTAACATAAGTGACTGAAATCAGTTTCATCAGATTTTGTAGCCAATGAGGATTACTCATGTTTTAAAATCTTTACACTGGCTTCCAGTTACTTGCTGAAACAAAGTTTGAAGTGCTTCTGATGGCTTTGAAATTAGTCAGTGATCTTCAACAAATCTTCCAAATTCCAGGGAGTAGTCAGCTGGTAGTGCCTTGAATTATATCAAGTGGGATTGCCACTAAGCTGCACAGGCATCGAGCCAGATTACCAGTTCCCTTCTCTTCTAATTTACAACACTTCATCTGTATCACTAGGAAAAAAGTCTGGAAGGGCAAAGTTAATGATTCTTACTGCAGACATGCTTCTCCAATCAAAATAGAAATAATGTTTAAAACATCGGGATAATTTGACACAATCATTTCTCTCAATGTAACAGTAATTTTTGAGATGTGATCAGTAGCGTATTTTAGTGTTTTAACTGATATAACAAGTTGTCAGCAAATTTGCATTTGAGCCAGACTGAAATGTTTGACATGTGTTCTTGAGTACTGATTCCTGTACATAAGAAAGACATCAAGAGTCACCAGGTAGCTTCTATTTGATATATACAGTGTAAAGAAATCTCCAGAAAGCGGTTTGTGCTAATATTTATTTTAAAGTGCTTTATATTATTGTAAAAGTAGTTTCTGGAGAATTAGCAACATGTAAAGAAATATCAGCCACTGCCTATTACCCAGTTGTAAGAATCAGGTTTCAAGTTCCTACATTAGCTTTGACCTTTTAATCTTCAGAGACCATTAAATTCTTACTTTATAAAGGCCCTCATTATGTTATGTTTATTTTATGTATTTTATTCTTCACCATATCACAACAACTTTCCAACAAAACTGTAGAGATATACGTTCAGGATTCCTTTATCTAATATGATAACAGTGAACACTTAACTATGACATAATGAGTGCTTGGTTCTAGGGCTGCACGATTTTGCATAAAATGAGAATCACGATTTTTTTGCTTAGAATTGAGATCACGATTCTCTCACAACTTTCTTTTCCAGTATAAATATTTATTGCACTTATTAACTACACATCAACTTCGTAACAGTTGAGACTGAATATAAAAACAATAAATAAACATAAAAACAACAAATGTCTCACATTTTGTCGTCGCCGCAAAATGTTGTACTGCTTGAAATTCCGTCTCCACCGTTGCTCAACACTGCGCGTATAGAGCAGGTAGTGCAACAATAGAAAAATAGTTGCGGGACGGCACTGTGTAGCGTTTGTCTAGGGTGTTGATCATTTTCCTAAATCCCTCGTTTTGCACAGTGTTGATGGGAGCCATATCTTTGGTCAGGTGATAAGTGATAGCCTCCGTAATTTCTTTGTGCCTGCGGGAGTTCGACGGGTATAGGGAAGCGCTGTATAAGGTTCCCGTTATTGATGTTTGGGTGGTTGACCGGGACGGATTTTCTCCAGTCACTTTCTCGTCATCCCTGACGTGCTCTCTGTTGTTTTTTCCCTGCCAATTTTAGCAGCCAGCTTCTGTATCACGTGGTATAAGGCTCCGCCCTTGTCATTTGTTGAGCAGGAAGAGTGAGCGCTTGTTTTCATGCAGATTACGTCCCGGATCAAAATGCGGTATAATCGTTGTCGTCTTTTTTTTTTTTTTTAAATCGTTGTCATTTGGAAATGAGATCGCACATAAGTATGAATCGAGATCGCGATTTTCTAACGATTAATCGTGCAGCCCTACTTGGTTCCATGACTCTTCCATGTCCCTATGAGTTTATTTTCTTCTCAATACTCTTATGTAGTACTCAATACGTAGTGCAGGTTTTACACATATACATATATCTATCTATCTATCTATCTATCTATCTATCTATCTATCTGTCTGTCTGTCTGTCTGTCTGTCTGTCTGTCTGTCTGTCTGTCTGTATCTATTTTGTGTCTTTACATTTTATTGGACACCTCTCTCCTGCACTCCTGTTCACAGTCTCGTTGTTACCATAGCAACCAATGAATCCTGTGCCCTTCAAAACAATTAGCATTCAACACTGTTGCTCCTGCCAACAGTAACCACATCCACCCATCACAGGAGCTCATGGGTCTTGAAATAAAATGCAGTGTAAAGAAAATATACCAAGGTCCCCTGTGTTTGTGACATCTACGGGCCCATAGGCCATTGTTGGCTGTTCTGTATCCCAACAATATATCTGCCAGCCATAGGCAAGGACCCATAAAAAGCCCTTGGCCTTCTGCCCAACATAATCTACCATAATGAATGCATTTCTGCACTTTTGGTCTGATCCTGGGTGAATCACTGCCCTGAGTTCTTTCACTATGCCTCTGAATACAGATAGTACAATGTCCAGAATGATGGTTTCTAATTGCTTTCATACAACCCTTTCTTTGTTGATATGACAAGCAAAGCTTATTCACCTCTATTAACAGATTCTTCTCTTAATTGAGATGCATGGGATGGATTGAAGCCGGGGACCTGAAGGTTTAATTGTCAATCCAGTCCTTTTTTTGGCCCCAAAAGTAAACACTCTCAGACTGTATCAGCAGAGGTTTATCAGTGTTCTAGGCATTGGTATTTAGCCTAATAGTCAAACATTAATTTGAGAGATACTGTAACTCAATTAATTAAACCATTTTGCCAAACAACTGAATTAAACTTTTAATCCCTTCATTGACTTTGCTCAAAGACAGGAACCCACTCTCCTTCTTTCTGAATCATACTGTACACAAAAGCAGTGTCAGGTTGTCACTCATAGCAGAACAGTATTTTAAAGTGTAACTTTAAGCAGAGCGCAACTCTGTTTCACAGTTTTTGTAAATCTTTTATTGATAATAAATCTTTATAAGATATTACAGTCACAGAGAACATACATCAGACAGGTAATGAGAAACCTGAACCCTTGAATTCTACATGGCCTTTGTCTCCTTACAGCAATGTTTTACTTTGTGCAGCTAAGTGGGGCTCTACATGTCCTCTGATTTCTTGTAACTTTGCTGACTTCTTTCTACAGACACCACAGCACAAAGGCACCAACTGAGGCACCAAGCAACCTAGGAAATAGTGAGAACAACTTCTCATCTATATTGCCCACAAATTTCTGGTAAATACAACCCCAACCATAGAGAGAAGAGCCACTTCTAATCTGTAAAAAGTTTATCTGAGTAATCTAGTTCAACCAGTGATGTAGCACTTTCCTAATTGAAGTGAATCTCTGTTTTAATTCACAAATGCATTGTTAGGAATAAAATGGTTAAATTTTTTTTGTGATTTTTGTATATACATTGCAATTGTGCTCAATAAAGAGTTGGCACTCCGTGTAATGAGGATTCAAAAGCATCAATTCAGCGCTGTGACTTGAACTTTCCTTTATAAAGTTTGTAATCTGTCAAGATACGCAACTAGGAAAGGTATTGCATCATATAAGATTAAAATAGTTTAAAGTGAGTCTCAAACAGAGACTGGTACAAGGTTAGAAGAGCTACATGTGGGAGAAAATCTCTCAATTTGAAAAATAAGCATAGCATATTTAGATAATTCCTTTGCTGATTTGCCAATATGCCTCTTTAGAACTAAAAAATCAATCAGTGTGAACCCTCTCAATAACCCTATCATTTATCTGGATACATGCAGTGCAATGAAAAGAATTTGTCCCTTCCTGATTTCTTAGTTGTTGTTGGTGGGGTTTTTTTTTTTTTTAGGAAAAAAAGCTATCTAAACCTATGTGTCAACAATAAAAATGATAAAAAATGATATCTATGGGAGAGTTTCAAGGCAAAAGCCACAGCTGACCAAAAAGTACACAAAAGCTCGACTAACATTTGCCAAAAATCATCCTGATGATCCCCATGACTTTTGGGGAAATATTCTGTGGACTGACGAGACAGAAGTTGAATTTTTTGGATAGTTTGTGTCCTGTTAAGAACATCAGCCACAGCCAAACAAGATGGAGGTAGTGTGATGGTCTGGGGCTGCATTAAGGTTTTGAACTGCCGTAGTCAAAGTCTGGACTTAATTCTAATTTAAGTTAAACAGGTCATTCATGCTCAAGAATCTGCAAACATTGTGTAAAAGCAAAGCACATCAGTTGTTACAGTACATAGTTTTTGGCAGTATATAATTTAATGAAACTTTTTTTAAAGCAACAAAAAGTACTCTGTGAATTTAAGAAATGTTTTTCTCCACCCATCCATCCCACTATCTTCCATCATCTATCCATCCATTCATCCATCCATTCTCTTCCACTTATCCAATTCAGGATTCCAAGAGCCTATCCTAGCTACCATGGGGCTAGACGGTGTTTATTAATGCAGATTAGACATGTGGACAGCATGGTGTATTTTTTTAATTAAATGTACTTCATTGATCAGAGAAGTGTGAGTATATTACATGCAGAAATGTTTACTTTACCTTTATCCTCCATTAGATTTCCAGCACAGCTAAGCAGGTCATATTCTGTGGCTCAGTCTTTCACCAAAGAAGTGATTCTCTTGCCAGACCATCTAACTACACATGTGCCAAGGCGTAACAAAAAAGCTTGGCTTTTTGAAAATGGACATATAAAATCTGCACTGGAGTTTAGCTGTGACTGGGACTCAGACAAAGTAATGCAGGCGATAAGGACTGCCTTCTAGCCAGTTGTTGAAGGATGCAGGTAAGCATTAGATCCTTTTTTATAAAAAATAATTTTTTTTGTTACGTAGATTATTATACTATTAAAGGTCAACTTTGGGTATTTCCAAAAAGGATCTGGGAGCACCGATCAGATGACTGGATTGATATCTTTTAGAGTTAACAAAAATTAAGCCTTTTAATGTATTGTATTGTATTGTAGTCTGTTAGCCTTAACAAAAATTTCATATACACTATGTTTTCTTCCTCCCCTAGGCTACAGATTTTGCTGGCATGCCACACCAAACTAGTTAAGCCATCACTCTCTTCCAAACAGACTTTGAATGGAGACCTTGTGAAAAAACTGTTTCGTCAGAAGTCAATTTATGTCAAACCTGACAAAGTCATCTTATGTGAGGACAATGAATCAGTAAGTAATCCTGATCATTTCAGCAAATGTATGTATGTTCATAAAATGAGAGTGAAAAAGGCAAAGATGGATTTTAAACTCCCTTAAACATTGTCACTTGTATTATGTTTTAATACATAAAACATAAACATATTACTAATATTTATTATGACATTTTGTTGTCAGTATAATGAAATGTATTATCTGTTTTAATTTACAGACATATTCTGATGGAGAGAGTAGCCATAACCACACAGAAACGTTGAATTCTGACAAATGCGTATCTAAAAGTCGCTCCAAATAAACTGGAAATTAAGTTGGTTCAGTGTCTGTTACTTAGTCATCTTAGGCATTGTGTCTTTAGTTAAGTGTTGTTAAAATCATATTTAAATTTAGTTTAATATTTTGAGCAGGAAGAAATGTACCCCTAAATACATGAAAAGCAAAAGCTATATATGTGATTAGATGTTATTCAAAAGTTAAACTCCTGTTCTTTGTGTTCTCACAGTTGAAATTTCTAAAGAAGTTCCCTCAGCCATTCGCATTGTTAACACACAGTCCATGTCTGTTGATGATGAGGTCATCTGGTGTGTCGCTACCCAAGATGTTTGTACTGTTGAGTCTTCCATCTCTGCTGACACCCTCACAATGTCCACCAATCCTGCTGTCGTTGCTACTGATGAGGATGAGCCTTACTCCAGTGGAACATCTGCCTCACACACCTGCCTCGTGGGTTCTTCTGCCAGTGTTACTGGTGACACACGTGTCTTCTCTAGTAACACCTCCAGTGTGTCCAATGGACCTACCCAGCCAAGTTTATCCAGCACATCCTACAGGTATGTGTTTTGTACATGTTTGTATCTTTTAAAAGGAACCTCCTGAGACCCAGTACTTCATTTATGTGCACTGTAGTACACATTTAGTTTTTGCTTGTAGCTCTCATACTCTACTTGCCACTCATCTAAGTCCTGATGTTTCTTAGAGAGGACAACAGTACCTTTAAAATGATATCACATGTGTGGGGGTGTGGCCTTGCCAATTGTTTTTTTCCCGCCTTTTCAAAATGGCTGGCATGCCCACAAGCACATTTTATGGAAGAAAGAAAGGTAAGCTTGATATTTACATTTAAAATGTTTTTTAAAATCAGATTTTGATTAATTTTCAAAAATAAACATCTAGTAAATAATTTGAGGGGATTTTAAGAATTAAGCTTATTTAGTTTCACAGAGGAAATGACTAATTTATTAATGTGTACTCTAGTGCACGTCGGGACTTTGTACTTATATTTATTTCACTTTTTCCTAGTAGACAACTCTTTGACAAAGGCAGAGAGAATTCTTAAGAGAATAATTGAGGGAGATCCAAACATAGATTTTTCAGAAGATGAGAGTCATGTGAGCCAGATAGGAGAGGGTGAGAACCCAGGAGGAGCCACACGAAGATTATCAAGATGCAGTGGCGGATGTAATAGAGAAAAACACAAGGCCACCTGAAATCTGTCGTCCTATCTGGTCCAAAACCAACATGTAGGAGAATCTGGAATTTTTGATTTTGAGTTAAAAATAAAATATGGGTAAAATGCAGAAATGTTTTCCAGTAAAGTAAAAAAACAAGAGTCGCAATTATAGCTGAATCCATGACACCTGATTGTTTCTACAAGATCACGTCTTTGCTGAAAGTTATCAATGATCTCAATGTGCGAAAAGAACTCACAGTATCTGGAGTTCAAGCTCCTCCTGGCTGAGAAACCATTACTGAAATCATTACTGAATAATACCAGTAATGAAGAGTTCTCTCCAAAAATCAAGAAAAGGAAGCCCCAATCAGATGAGAGTGTAACAAAATATGGTTCACTCCATTTGCCTGAAATGGTTAACAGTCCAAGGCATTTCAGTTGTAGAATGGTTGGGTGAAACAGTAAAACATATGTGCGATGTGGGAAGTGCCAAATGTTCCTTTGTGTCTCCAAATAAAAAAAAAAATCACAGTACTTCCTCAGATATCATACATGAATTGACTTTTGTGAAATAGAAAGCCCAGTGCGATCACTTGTTCCTGAACCAGTGGTTTACAGCTAGTGAAGTGTCAGTGACTTCTAAGTTGACCCATGATCCACATTTTTATGATATTGTTATATAAATAAGTTTTAATATCCTGCTTACAAAAATTTCAGTGGAGCATTTAATTTTCTTAAATAGCTCTTGAATTTTGTTAGTTTCACTTTCGTGATCAAGGAACTCCCCTTGTGCACTGAAGTGCACATGTTGTAAAATTTATATAAAATTAGTTAAAAACAATTTTGCTTTTGTAATGTGTTTTTTACCATCCCAACACTTGATTTATCTGAAAAAAATCAAAATCAAAATACTTTTTTTCCCCTGGGTCTCAGGAGGATATTGTGCAAAAGTCATGAGCCACCCCTGCTTTCTTTGTATTTTGCTGGAAAAATAGGAAAGAAGCGCAGTGATTTACTGAAGTCTACAAAATTCTGTCTACAAACAGACATGGAAGCGCAGTATATTAGAGTAGAACAAAACTTGTAGAATTTTAATGAGCTTAAAATTCAAAATGTGATATGAGCTACTTTACTCTTCAACATAGCTTGAACTCTCTTAAAACTGCTGGCTAAGGGTAAACGTAAATACAGTAAAATCATAATTCACGTCGGCAGTAATGACACCCGGTTACGCCAATCGGCGGTCACTAAAATCAATATTGAATCGGTGTGCAACTTTGCCAAAACAATGTCGGACTCTGTAGTTTTCTCTGGTCCCCTCCCCAATCAGACCAGGGGTGACATGTTTAGCCGCATGTTCTCCTTAAATTGCTGGCTGTCTGAGTCGTGTCCCAGAAATGATGTAGGCTTCATGGATAATTGGCAAACCTTCTGGAGGAAACCTGGTCTTGTTAGGAGAGACGGCATCCATCCCACTTTGGATGGAGCAGCTCTCATTTCTAGAAATATGGACAAATTTATTAAACCCCCCAAAATATGACTATCCAGAGTTGGGACCAGGAAGCAGAGTTGCAGTCTTACACGCCTCTCTGCAGCTTCTCTCCTCCTGCTGCCCCCCCAAAAACCCATCTCCACAGAGACTGTGTCAGCTTCCAAAAAGATAAAAAACAAGCTAAAAACCAGCAACAAACAACTTAAACATAAACAATTACAAAGAAAGAACAATAAAGTATCCATATCTGAACCAAAGAGTAAAACAGTGAAATGTGGATTATTAAATATTAGGTCTCTCTCCTCCAAGTCTCTGTTAGTACATGACTTAATAATTGATCAACAAATTGATTTACTCTGCCTTACAGAAACCTGGTTGCAGCAGGATGATTATGTTAGTTTAAATGAATCAACACCCCCGAGTCATTCTAACTACCAGAAATCTCGAAGCACAGGCCGAGGGGGCGGTGTGGCAGCAATTTTTCACACCAGCCTATTAATTAACGAAAGACCAAGACAGACTTTTAATTCATTTGAAAGCCTGATGCTTAACATTGTCCACCCCAGCTGTGAAACTCAGAAACCAGTCTTACTTATTATCATCTATCGTCCACCTGGGCCTTACACAGAGTTTCTTGTCTGATTTCTCAGACTTTATATCTAATTTAGTTCTGAGCTCAGATAAAATAATTATTGTGGGTGATTTTAACATCCATGTAGATGCTAAAAATGACAGCCTCAACATGGCATTTAATCTGTTATTAGACTCAATTGGTTTCTCTCAAAATGTAAAAGAACCCACCCACCACTTTAATCACACTCTAGATCTTGTTTTAACATATGGCATAGAAACTGAACATTTAACAGTGTTTCCTGAAAACCCTCTCCTGTCTGATCATTTCCTGATAACATTTACAATAATTGATTACACAGCAGTGGAGAGTAGACTTTATCACAGTAGATGTCTTTCTGAAAGCGCTGTAACTAAGTTTAAGAATATAATCCACCCACTGTTATCATCTTCAATGCCCTGTACCAACACAGAGCAGAGCAGCTATCTGAACGCTACTCCAACAGAGGTCGATTATCTTGTCAATAATTTCACCTCCTCACTACGTACGACTCTGGATACTGTAGCTCCTGTGAAAACTAAGGTCTCTAATCAGAAGTACCTGACTCCGTGGTATAATTCTCAAACACGTAGCCTAAAGCAGATGACTCGTAATCTGGAGAGGAAATGGCGTGTCACAAATTTAGAGGATCATCATTTAGCCTGGAGAAATAGTTTGCTGCTTTATAAGAAAGCCCTCTGCAAAGCCAGAACATCTTACTATTCATCACTGACAGATGCAATATTATCTACAGCTACTCTTAGTACCATTGATGTTAAGTTAGACTCTTTTTCACCAATTGATCTTTCTGAGTTAACTTCAATAATTACTTCCTCCAAACCATCAACGTGTCTTTTAGACCCCATTCCTACAAAACTGCTCAAAGAAGTCCTGCCATTAATTAATTCTTCGATCTTAAATATGATCAACCTATCTCTAATAATCGGCTATGTACCACAGGCCTTCAAGCTAGCTGTAGTTAAACCTTTACTCAAAAAGCCATCTCTAGACCCAGCAGTCTTAGCTAATTATAGGCCAATCTCCAACCTTCCTTTCATATCAAAAATCCTTGAAAGAGTAGTTGTCAAACAGCTAACAGATCATCTGCAGAGGAATGGTTTATTTGAAGAGTTTCAGTCAGGTTTCAGAGCTTATCACAGCACAGAAACCGCTTTAGTGAAGGTTACAAATGATCTTCTTATGGCCTCTGACAGTGGACTCATCTCTGTGCTTGTCCTGCTCGACCTTAGTGCAGCATTCGATACTGTTGACCATAATATCCTATTAGAGCATAGGTGTCAAACTCTGGCCCGCGGGCCAAATTTGGCCCGCAGCCTAATTACATTTGGCCCGCGAGGCCATACCAAATTACTATTAGAGCTGGCCCGCCGGTCTTATACAGCGCATGTACTGCTAATACTACAACTCCCAGAATGCTCTGTTGGCGTTTTGGTGCGTCAGTCAGGACAGGACCCATGTTCTCTCCTCTGTTGACTGTAGTCATAGCAACCGCGCGAATACTGCCGCGCTACCTCTCCCAAAATGGCGAAAAGAAAGAACGAAAACAGGAGCTTTCTGGACAGGTGGGAGACAGAATATCTGTTTACCTATGTAAAAGAGAGACCTGTTTGTCTTGCATGTGGAGCTCATGTGGCTTTAACCAAGGAGTACAACATTAGACGACACTATGAAACGAAACACCAAGAGAAGTACAAGGACATGATTCAAAGGTGTCGGAAAGCAGAAGAGATGAAAAGAAGTTTTGTTTCACAACAGACTATGTTCAAAAAAGCCATATCACAAAGTGAGGCTGCTGTAAAGGCTAGTTTTGTTGTGGCAGCAGAGATCGCAAAATCAGCCCGGCCCTTCAGTGAGGGAGAGTTTGTGAAAAGTTGTATGATGAAAGTTTGCGACGTTGTGTGCCCAGAGAAAAAGCAAGCATTTTCAAATGTTAGCCTGAGCAGAAACACAGTAGCTGATCGCACACGTGAACTTGCCAACAATCTAAATAACCAGCTGATGGAGAAGGGAAACAGTTTCGTTGCATTCTCCCTCGCTGTGGATGAGAGCAGCGACGCCTCTGATACTGCCCAGCTTTCAGTCTTCATCTGTGGTGTGGACTCAACTCTCTGTGTTACGGAAGAACTTTTAGGATTAAAATCAATGCATGGAACAACCACATGGAAGGAAATATTTGAAGAGGTTTCCAAATGTCTAACTGAAATGAAGTTGCCATGGGAAAAACTTGTGGGGTTAACGACAGATGATGTGTAACCGACCCAGAGTATGGGCCGGTAAAACAGATTAAATGTTCCTGCAAAACAGGGAAATGATGAGACAGAGACGACTGGTGAAGTTTCTCTTTGCCTCGCTTCTGCCATATTTATTTATACAATCACATGTATTTTTAACTTGCAGCATCACCATTCTCTATATACAACAGAAATAACAATAAAACCGTCTGTATGTTCAAGCTGCAATACCACGATCTTTTCATGGGAAACAAGAGTACTTCACGTGTAGTGACCTTCAAATCATTTACTCGGCTATTCTCTCTGAATGACAATTCAAAACAATATGAAATGCATGTTCAAATACATTTTTACCTCTATTTAACTCTTAACCCAAATACCTATGTATTCTGATTGTTTTAACCACCATACCAGTGCTTGGTCTTAAACCAATTTAGCTTAGTAGCTCACAAATACATGAAAGAGTCATGTGTATGCTGGCAGGCTTAGCTTTAGCTTTAACATTCTCAAAATCACTTTTCAGAACCAGTAAACAGTCGTTCTTCACTGCCAACAGCAGATTAACATTCATATTCACAAAATCAGGACACGACAAGGAGCTTATTCAGCTAAAACGACCTGAAATAAGTGGAGAAAGGAAACCAAAATGGCGCCCGCGGCTGGCTAGGCTTTGGCATTTTTTTTCAGTCCTTCTACTTCATAAAACGTAACAAATAACAGGGTTTACCTGCTGATTTATACCCCCACATTTAGCTGTGTTTCTTATCAATATTTTACAACCGTTTTAATATAGTTTTACCGGTTACAAACCTGCAAAACAGGGAAATGATGAGACAGAGACGACTGGTGAAGTTTCTCTTTGCCTCGCTTCTGCCATATTGGAGAGGAGGACCTATGACCTCGCTATTCTGTCTCACTGAACAATGCGCCACCCGGAGGCTGGGGGGTGCAACTACCTCATTAAACATAGTTCACTTCGGTGACAAATCTCTCTTTCTTTTAAGTACTACTTCTGATGGGATCACACATTAGTGTGTCACAGATGCACCAGTGATGTGCGGTCAAAGGAGCGGACTGGTGGGCAGGGTACGGGAGAAGATGCGAGCGGAGAACTGTGCAGGTGAGCTGACTGTTTATCACTGCATCATACATCAAGAATCACTTTGTGGCAAAGCCCTAAAGATGGAACATGTTATGACCGCAGTAACACGAGTAGTTAACTTTATAAGAGCCAAAGGTCTGAATCACCGCCAATTCAAATCTTTTCTTGAGGAGTTTGGTTCGGAATACGGAGACGTGCCGTATCACACGGAGGTGAGGTGGTTAAGCCGAGGGAAAGTACTGAACAGATGTTTCGAGCTACGCGAGGAAATATTTCAGTTTCTGGAAAGCAAAGGGCAAGACACCGCTGAGCTCAGGGAGCAAGAGTTTCTGTGTGAGCTGGCCTTTTTGTGTGATATCACGAGCCATCTCGATGCGCTGAACCTGCAGCTTCAGGGACGCACACACAGATATCCCCCTAAAATAGCTAAAACTAACAACAAACTAAAAACTACTTCCAAAAACATGGAAGGTGGCTATATATCTCTGAGTATTGCACACCTTGTGCTTTTGGGCACTCCAGTGATGTTGCAGCTCTGAAATATGGCCAAACTGGTGGCAAGTGGCATCTTGGCAGCTGCACGCTTGACTTTTCTCAGTTCATGGGCAGTTATTTTGCGCCTTGGTTTTTCCACACGCTTCTTGCGACCCTGTTGACTATTTTGAATGAAACGCTTGATTGTTCGATGATCACGCTTCAGAAGCTTTGCAATTTTGAGACTGCTGCATCCCTCTGCAAGATATCTCACTATTTTTGACTTTTCTGAGCCTGTCAAGTCCTTCTTTTGACCCATTTTGCCAAAGGAAAGGAAGTTGCCTAATAATTATGCACACCTGATATAGGGTGTTGATGTCATTAGACCACACCCCTTCTCATTACAGAGATGCACATCACCTAATATGCTTAATTGGTAGTAGGCTTTCGAGCCTATACAGCTTGGAGTAAGACAACATGCATGAAGAGGATGATGTGGACAAAATACTCATTTGCCTAATAATTCTGCACTCCCTGTAATAGACTCCAATTTGTGCATATAAATGGAGAGTCCTCTTCACACACTGAGGTTAATTATGGAGTTCCACAGGGTTCAGTGCTAGGTCCAATTCTGTTTACATTATACATGCTTTCCTTAGGCAGCATCATTAGAAGACATAGCATACATTTTCACTGCTATGCAGATGACACCCAGCTCTATCTGTCCATGAAGCCAGATAACACACACCAATTAGTTAAACTGCAGGAATGTCTTAAAGACATAAAGACCTGGATGGCCGCTAACTTTCCGCTTCTTAATTCAGACAAAACTGAGGTTATTGTACTCGGCCCTGAAAAGCTTAGAAACATGGTATCTAACCAGATTCTTACTCTGGATGGCATTACCTTGGCCTCCAGTAACGCGGTGAGGAACCTTGGAGTCATTTTTGACCAGGATATGTCCTTCAACGCACATATTAAACAAATGTGTAAGACTGCGTTCTTCCATTTGCACAACATCTCTAAAATTAGAAATATCCTGTCTCAGAGTGACGCTGAAAAACTAGTTCATGCATTTATTACTTCCAGGCTGGACTACTGTAATTCATTATTATCAAGATGTCCAAAAAACTCACTGAAAAGCCTTCAGCTAATCCAAAATGCTGCAGCAAGAGTCCTGACAGGGACTAGAAAGAGAGAGCATATTTCTCCTGTTTTGGCTTCCCTTCATTGGCTTCCTGTTAAAACTAGAACTGAAATCAAAATCCTGCTCCTCACATACAAGGTCTTAAATAATCAGGCCCCATCTTATCTTAATGACCTTGTAGTACCATATCACCCTATTAGAGCACTTCGCTCTCGCTCTGCAGACCTACTTATTGTTCCTAGAGTATTTGAAAGTAGAATGGGAGGCAGAGCCTTCAGTTTTCAGGCCCCTCTTCTGTGGAACCAGCTTCCAGTTTGGATTCGGGAGACAGACACTATCTCTACTTTCAAGATTAGGCTTACAACTTTCCTTTTTGCTAAAGCATATAGTTAGGGCTGGACCAGGTGACCCTGAATCCTCCCTTAGTTATGCTGCAATAGACGTAGGCTGCCGGGGGATTCCCATGATGCATTGAGTTTTTCCTTTCAAGTCACCTTTCTCACTCACTATGTATTAATAGACCTCTCTGCATTGAATCATATCTGTTATTAACCTCTCACATTCGTGATTTTTAGTTCACAAACACTTCTTGTAATGACTAACTACTCCTGACATTTTGGAGATATACATACTATACTATACTTTATACAGTAAAGTTACAGTGGGATACAAATAATATCAGGCTGATCCTGCCACGATTTGTTCCCTCGGTTCAAATCACGGACAAACAGTATCCCACAGCTGGTTATGTTTTTTAAACCTATTTTGCACAGAGAGGCATTTTTTGAAAAATGTATTGATAGCAATGTTGAATATTATTACCAGAGGTGGGACCAAGTCATTGTTTTGCAAGTCTCAAGTAATGTCAGGCAAGTCAGAGTCGAGTCTCAAGTCACTGGTGTAAAAGTCCGAGTAAAGTCACAAGTCTGAAATTTTGAATTTCAAGTCCTTTCGAGTCTTAAAAAAAAAATGAAAAAATAATGTTGCAGTTATGCTAAATGTAAATATTAGACCATGTAATTTTTAAATCTGTGTTTTTCTCAACACATGACGAAATAGTGAACGTAGAAAATATACACAAATTGTGAAATTGCACCTCTTTAAAATGCAGCTCAATTAAACCTAGCTCCAAGAATAATTTTCACCGACAGTTCTGAGATAAGCTGCATGTTATTCTTGGATGCGGTTGTAGGACCGGCTTTAAAATCGCATGACAAAAATATCATATACATTAAAAAAACTGCATCACCAACGTAGCCTGGACAACATTTGCTAGTTAGATGAAGTCAGCTATCTCATCGTAGCATGTTTATATGCATATTTATAATCATACAGTTCTTGGAGTGAGTGCATACACTCATGAAGTTTAGTAACTTCAGGTCACTGCAACAAGCCCAGGTACAGTTTACCGACGGATGGGTACAGACCCTTGAAATGCACCGTGTAGAACGAAAGACCATCGTACATATCATAAGTTTACCAGTCTCACAAATCGTCGTCATAAATACACATTCGTTAACCGTTTATTAATAGGACCTTTGAGCTCAATGGTAATTAATTAGTAGTGGAAATATTTTCTGGTTCGCATTACAGAAATGTAGCAGTGACAATAATACTGTATGCTGTAATCGCACTGGGCAATTGGTGATACAAAAACCTGTTTTACCCTGTGAATAAAAGTATATGTTTTTGTCGCTTCTGGTAATAACAGAAGCGAAACACAATATTGTGTCAGGACAATTCACTATTTATGCACAATAAATAAAGGAGCATAGCGCGACAATTTCTGTTCAGCGCCAGAGTTACTTGTAACCTATATCACCAATTATGTTAAGAAAAATGATGTATTAACTACTACAAAACTCTGACCTTTGTGGAAATGCTTGGAGCAGACTAACCTGTGAGCTGGAGTGTTCTGAGACGTTATATTTGATCTTTGAATGGCTGCAATCCAGGCCATCCGTCGCGTCTTTGTTACTTCGTCCGATAACAACCGATCTCTTTACCCGTCGGCTTCCCGTGGCTGTCATGCGACCGGCTATTGCAGTTAATAATACAACAGCTTCTTGACATTTTTTGTGTTTCTTTTTATCGCTGTGTGACTGATTTCAATTGAAAGCCTGCGTGCGCTAGTACCTCTTGCCACGAGTTCCCAGAATCCTTTGCGATTTTACCCCTGAATGACGTCACATTTTCAATCTCTATATAATATGCATGTTAAATTTTATATTTGGGGTGAAATATCAAGTCTTTTCAGGTAAACCGGTTCAAGTCCAATTCAAGTCCCAGGTCATTGGTGTAAAAGTACAAGTCAAGTCACAAGTCTTAGAACATTTTTTCAAGTCAAGTCTAAAGTCATAAAATTAATGACTCGAGTCTGACTCGAGTCCAAGTCATATGACTCGAGTCCACACCTCTGATTATTACACAGGAAAAAAAACAACTACACGTAAAATAATCACATCGTGATGCCTCTGCCTTTGTAAATGGAGGGACAATAACTGTGTGTATGTAAGCGTGTAAAACCTGAAGATAGTTAGAGTAACAGTATTTAGTCTCTATCTGCCATTCTGCAATTCATCTCATGTAAACAATAACGTGGCGCACAGCGTGACGTGAAAAAAGGCACATACCTTTGACGTTGCGTGACGAACTCTGTATTCCTCGTCCACACGTAAACGCAAAAAAAAAAATCTGTTTTCGGTGTTTCGAAACGTCGTTTACGTGTGGACAAAACAGCTGTGTTTTCAAAAATACCCGTGTAGGTGTGACCGTAGCGTAAAAGAGTTAGTAGTTTATTTTATCACTACCTGTACTTTATTGCAGTTTACTTGTATTTGCTTAATTGTTTACTAAATGTTTGAGGTGTGAAATAAACTGCAATGGAGCAAAATATGGGTGTGTGGTTGGAGGATGTGTGTGTGTGTGTGTGTGTGTGTGTGCGTGCGTGGGGGGGGGGGGGGGGCGAACATTTTTTCTTGTAAAACAAAGGGGGGCCCAGCAAAAAAGGTTTGGGAACCACAGCCTTAGGCCCTACACAGGGATAAGGCACAGCTTTTACTTTGAAGGTAAATATTTTCTGTTTCTGGTTTGACTCCCATTCTTCACAGTTTTGCGACCAGTCAGTGGTTAGTTAGCACGTGTTTGCAGACAAGATGGCATCTAGCATGCAAACTACAGGCTAGTGACTGAAGTAATTGTTGTAACAGTCTTCACAGCATGCTCTTTGTGATTGATTTCACCTTCAACTGGTCAGAGAATATACATTTTTCCTTGATGACTGAAGGTTGAATGGGTGGCTGGATAATTTTAAGTCAACGGTTAAGGCTACAGATATATTTATACATATGTGTACAATTCAATCTTGTCCTTCCCCCTTTTTTGATTATTCCCTTGTCACTGAAAAATCACCTTTACATTTCTAATCATGCTTTAAGGCTCTCAGTGGCTCTGCCCATTTCCCAGTTTGTGAAACAGATTTCACAGAACATAGCACATGACCTTTTTAAATTACAAGCGAAAAAATCACAAAGTCTGGAAGCAATCTATGTAAAGGCAACTTTAAGATCCCTATCTAATACAATAATGGCAATACCTGCATACTTTTTCAAACAGAGGTTATCTAGTTGACTATTTTATGGGTTTTTATTTTATGGCTTACTTTGATTACCTTATGTTACCTTATGTTACCTTAGCTTATGTTTTTGGTAGCATGTGTGCATCCATGTGTGCATATCAATATTCTGTCTGTAAACACGATAGGTCGAAAAGTTTTGAATGAATTCTGATAAAACTTTGTAGGAGTGTAGAGTGGGGTCATGTAAACAATCCATTAAAATTTGTCTTACGTCCACCAGGTTCTTCAAGGTCAGCTTAATGATTTATTGGTTCATAACTGACAAAAACTCGTACAACTTAAAAACAATGAATTTTACAAATGTGGTGTGTATTGTATTCATATAGAAAGTACTGTATAAAGATTTAAAATACTATGTCACATTTGACCTCTGACCTCATCTTCATTGTCAGTAGACTGATATGAAGGTCAAAGCCATGATAATGCTATTTAAAACAACGTTTCTTAATGCTGTTGTTTGTACTGACAACATGTAGGCATATAGAGAATAATTTATGGGGATTCTAAATATCACGTTACTTTGGATCCCTGACTTCTTCTTCAAGGTCAAATAAGGTCAAACTTTTCCTAAGCTTTAAAACTTTGTTTAAAATTTTGCCAACTTTGTGTTTGCAGCCTTAAGTAAATAATTTTGACATGTGGGTATTCTAAATATCACATTATAGTTTGCATCCAAATATCATTTTACATTTGACCTCTGATCCCACTGTTAAGAAAGTATCGTCAAGTCAACGAGAGTGAGTCAACTGGTTGGTGAGAATATATGTTATAGTATAATCAGGGATGGGAATTGATAAGAATTTAGCAATTCCGATTCAATTGTGGATATCATTTATCGATTTGATTCCCTATCAATTCCCTTACTGATTCTCATTGACTCCACTTTGAGAGTCACCACCATCTCTGAGCAGCATATCAAAGGCATTATATTCATGCAAATTAATTACATGCTGCATGGTCAAATGGTTGTGCATGTTGGAGCTATTTCCCCTTGTTGTGATCAGTGTTATTCAAAAAAGTAATTATTGCGCATATTACACAGAACACTTTTCTGAGAAGTAATGCAGTACATTACTTAACCCTTTAAGACCTACCATAGAACCAAGTCCGCCAGAGCTTATATTATACTTTTACATGCTGTAGTGCCATTTTTGGGAGCATTTCAAGTTGCTATACATCAATACAACCATTATAGCCCAAATTTTAATAACTACATAAATTGCAAAAAAGTGCAATAAAATCCCAAAAAATTGGAAATCGTTTTTGTTTTTTTAACATATATTTCTAGTTAGAGACATTTAAGAGGCTTATCCCTCAAAACTGTAAATACAAAAAAGTTGCACAAAATAGTTTCCCACCACAGGAAATTTATTTTGAGTGTCTTCATAGTTTTATTTTTGAAATACACCAATTTTTATATACTGCAGGAAAAACGAAAATAAATATTATAATGCAAATTTGCAAAAAACAGCATATGCATCAAAATAAACTGCATCCAGCAGTGCAATTTGATTTCTAAGCATCCCAGAAATGACACAGAAAGTCATAAAGTCAAACATAACTTTTAAAAACACCAGTACAGGCAGGCCCTGATGGTAAAAAACTACATTTCCGCAAAAATGAGGTCACTTCCGGTTTCGGGCAGGTAATGGCGGACATGCGATAGTTCGCGCTGACAGCGTAGGAAGTGTTACGAACAGCTGATCGGATCGGCAAAGCGTGTTTCTGGAATATTATGTTTTTGTTGTGCTTTTTATGCAATTTTTGCAAAGCTATATGTGGAAGGAAACCGTGACCTAGGGCAAGCTGATGGCATAAGACAACTTCTCCGGTTTCATATGTAAAAAACATTATTGCGCTAGCTTACGTGGTTGCAAAACGGAGCGTGCCTGCTCCGACCGGCTTTAAAGGGTTAATTACACCCAGGATAAAGACATCTGTTATACCGGTGTTTCCCAACCAGTGTGCTGCGGCACGTAGGTGTGCTCTGAGAAATGATCAGGTGTGCCGTGAAAGATTATCTGGTTCCACCTGATTAGTACTCTAAACAACTGGTCTGAGTGACAGGCAGAACAATTGCATAATCTTCCACTAGAGGGCAGTACAACTACCTGCTCTAATTAAATGAGTTGCCAACTGCCAGTAAAACAGAAGAAGAAATTACATAGTAGTCATGGGCTGTGTCCCAATCCAGCGACCGCACGCTCCGGAGTACACGCAGTCCCCGTACTACGTACAGCAAGTACTACGAAGTATGAGAAGTGCGGAAGTGAGAGGCTTGTGAAATGGGACAATCTACCCTTCACATTTGTGTCACCAGCTGTGCCTTCCCATACCACCCCTCCCGATCGGCAACATGGATACAGACCTTGCGTGTGTAATTTCTCTGCTAATGGAAGAGCCCCAACAACCCACCTGTCACAGACGAATGATCCTGTTGCGACTACGAGACAACCATGTGCAGGTACAGTGATAAATACATGTCGACATTACTCCCCCCTGAGATATTTGACGTGTGTACCTGTGTACTAGTGTAACACCCTGATATATACCACTGTAGATGTGAATCCCGAATAGGAGTGTCTGTGCCCGTAGCCTGCAAACTGCAGCAGTATATCCTAGGACATTCCACACAAGTGCAATTAACAAAAAACCCAAATAATGTTCCCACAAGTACAGTGTCCACTGTCTGCTAAAAGAAGAACAGCAACAGTCAGAATAATGACAAGAATAAAACAATGTCTGTCATTTCCTGTATTTGCCTTCACCAGACCCCTGTACTGCAGGATTAACCTTAGTGTCCCAGTCCTGGAAACATTCTTCAATAATGAGGACACCAGGCCTGATTTCCGCCTCAGCAGGGAGTCCGTGACAGCGCTGATGAATCTACTTAACCAGGATCGGAGACATGGTTGGGGTGCCCCGATCGAGGCCCTTATGTTCCTTTTCTGGCTGGCAAGTGGAGCAGCCTACAGGGTTGTGTTCAGGGTGTTTGCAATACCCCGTTCCATTGTTCACCGCATCGTGCACAGGGTCACAGAGGAGGTGGTGGCCACTCGCCATCAGGTCATCCACCTCCCTCAGACCCCAGGAGACCTAGATTCCATGTCCAGTGGGTTTGCACAGCTGGCAGGACACAGGGCTTTTGTGAAAGCTGCTGGTGCAATTGACTGCTGCCATGTCCACATCAAGCCCCCCAGCAGCCCTGATGGTCAGTGCTACAGGAACAGGGAGTTGTTCCCGTCTATAGTCTTGCAGGCGGTATGTGATCATCAGGGCTGCTTTGTTCATACACATGTGGGCTGGCCAGGGTTAGTGCATGACTCCAGGGTTCTCTGCCACAGCCCACTGTACCGACAGGCCCGTTACCCTCCCCCAGGGCATTTCATCCTTGCAGATGGAGGGTACCCATGTCTCCAACATCCACTCCTCCTCATCACCCCTTACAAGAGGCCAGTCCATGGTGTGGGAGCCCAGCGCTTCAACGCACATCATTCTAGGGCATGCTCTGTCATAGAGCGTGCTTTTGGAATGATGAAGACGAGGTTCCGTGTCATCTTTCTGCAAGCGCTGGAGGTGCACCACACCTTCGTGCCACATGTACGTCACTCTAATAAAATCATCATTGTTGTTTGTCAAATCATAATGGCAACTGTAGTGTATAATCTGGCATGTACACTGTACTTACAAGACAAAACATCTGTTGCAGGTCATAACAGCATGTGCCGTTCTGCATAACATCTGCATCGGTGCTGGTGACATTGTGGCCCCAGATGAGGAACCCGAGGATGATGCCCAAGATGAGTGGGAGACTGGTGTGGAAGCACTCAGTGGTGCACACTGGCGGGACTAGCTATCTGCTGAGATGTCTACCCTGGAGGAGGTACCCCCAGACCACGATCTTGTCATCAGGCAGGTATCCCTTAGTGGTGCACCTTCAAAGTGCTGGAATTTCACGTGACATCTGTATTAACATGATTGTTGGCACCATGTCGTTTTTGCATCGTTATGATTACATTCTAGTGACATGGCAGCCGTCAGTTTCACCAGCCCTGCAGACCCAGGTGGAAGATGAGGCAGTGGATAGTTGGAATGAGCATGCCAGGGCAACATCTGGGGACGCCCATGTGGGATGCTCCACTCGGTACCTGGCTACGCAGACCAGGGGTCTCACCTGTGGCACCTCCTTCATCTCTCTGGTCCTGGTCCAGCGGATCCAGCAGCACTGCCCAAGACTCCCTTCTCAGCCAAATGTCAGGCCTGGTTAACAATGCCTGTGCATACTGGGACATTCAGGTTGCAAATACAGTTGGGATGTTCTGAATGTTTTATTTACATAACTGAAATCATCTTGTTTGTACAAAACAAAGGTTGGGATGCCAGCATAAGTGCAACTATGTACATTAGCTGTCTGTGAACACGACTCAATCCTTTTTCTGCTCCACTAACTTCTCAAGGACACCTATCAGCCTGTCCATCCTCTCGACTCTCTGTTCCTCCATTTGATGTTGCTGTGCCATGTCCTCTTTTATTAGAGCAAAGAGTTCATCTTTCCCGTCCCTCCTCCTTTTCGCCACTCGTGCCTCCAGCAGCTCCTCATCCTCCTGCTCCTTCTGGTGAGGAAGTGGGTTGCCCACTACTGCACTGGGCCCTGGTGTGTCCTCCTGGATGGAGGAAATTAGGACAGGAGGCCTGGTAGAGGGCCTCTGTCCTAGCACCTCATCCATGGCATCAAACCAGGGCCATGTTGCGGCAGTGGGCTTCCCACTTGCACCCTCGCCTGTCGCTGGATACTTGCACTCCTGAGGGCAGAGTACATCACAAGTGGCAGTTGGCAAAAACAGCAACAGTGCAGGTTTACATAGATGATTTCGCAGTATTCCGTGTGGAGATACATCTGTCACCACCACTGTACATACTTTGTATTTCCTCTTTAGGTTCTCCCATTTGCGTTTGGCCTGCACAGGGGAGATTTTCCCCACCAGGTCCATCTTCTCCACGATTGCTCTGACAGACGAAATATGATAGCACATGTAAATCAGGTTATTCCCTGAATGGCATCCACAGCAGAATGTACTAGATTGGGACCACAGGGCAGACAGTTCACTGTCCCTTGTGCCTCAATGATTGTAAACCTCATGCTGTTGCTGTACCCCCAACCCACTGTGGCTGATTGTTTTGCACCCGTGAACACCCGTCTGCTCCTTGGTCCCTGAAATGCAGCAGGACATTGGATTACATTCCCCACCATCTTGCACTTCTGTTTTATCAGTTCCCTGTTTGCCATATGTTCAGCATATTCAGCTGTGTGGGACATACAAACTGCAATGTCAGGCAAAACGATTTCTTGTGGGACAGGGGCAGCACTGACTGAGGCAAAACATTCACTTTTTCAGGCCCTAGGTTGGGGTCAGGTGGTTCTCTGTCATATTTGACACGGCAGGTGTGATAACCTTTGCAAATATGTGATGTGCTGCGGACGCAGATATTTGGTGTGTACACAGCTACATTCCTGCCTGGTATATGTTGACATTTCGGTTTGTGGCCCAGGAAGGGTAATATTGGTACAATTGATTACACTTGTAGCGGTGATACTTCTATTTATACTGCCTTCTGTCTGGTAAATGATTCACAGATTTGCAGGACTGTGCATTTACGGTCACGTGGGTCCAACAGGTGTCACAAGATTAGGGATGGGTATTGTTTAGGTTTTATCCGATACCAGTACCAAACCGGTACTTTTGAAACGGTGCCGGTGCTTAAACAGTGCTCGAACCGGTGCTTAAAGAATGGAGAACACACACTTTGTCCAAAAACCTCTCATGTTTAGCTGTTTTTTTGTAAAAAGATAACAATGTCAGCCTTTTCTGCAGCTATAGAGCATATATGGCATCACTCTTGGCTGGAAGCAGTGCTTAATCAATGGAAAAAACACCAATTTTGTCCAAAAACCTCTCATGTTTAGCTGTTTTTTTGTAAAAAGATAACAATGTCAGCCTTTTCTGCAGCTATAGAGCATATATGGTATCACTCTTGGCTGGAAGCAGTGCTTAATCAATGGAAAAAACACCAATTTTGTCCAAAAACCTCTCATGTTTAGCTGTTTTTTTGTAAAAAGATAACAATGTCAGCCTTTTCTGCAGCTATAGAGCATATATGGTATCACTCTTGGCTGGAAGCAGTGCTTAATCAATGGAAAAAACACACCAATTTTGTCTAAAAACCTCTCATGATTAGCTGTTTCCCACTTTTTCTTTGGTCATTTTAGCCTTTTTGGCCAGGTGAAGGGAGTACCTGCCATCAAACAAGAGGACAGCCGCATGTAACTACGACGGTGTTTGCTAGTTCACCTTACGTGCATTAATGTAATAATGTGGTTAGCGTACTCAACGTAAATTACACACGAACAACTTTAAGCTACTCGCCCAGAGAAGAACGGCTGCTGCTGCCATCATCATCCGTCATCATTTCTGCTACACTGGCAGGGCTAGGAGCCAGGACTCTCCTCTTCGGGTTCTTGGGGGATGTTGCTAACTCCGGGTCCGATAACAGGCACCACTCCCGCAGTAGATGTGCATGGTGTGAGGTCTCGCAGCAAGCTATGAAATACTGTGCATTTCTCAGCTTCTAAAAAAATGCTATGTGTCACCAGGTGTTTCATCAGATTCGAGGTGTTACCTCCTTTGCATAGTATCACCTTAAAGCACTTTTTATTCTGTAGCTCTGCTCTAAAAGAACGTACGTACCTGGGCCCGCCTACCATCCTCGGAAAGGTAAAATGATTGGCTAGAATCCAAAGTGTATGACGTCTCAGGGAAAAAAGCACCGAAATGGGCGCTGCTTTTCGGTCTGGTTACTACCGTTTATGTCAGAATGGCACCGGATACCGGTACCCATCCCTACACAAGATTCACCTTGACATTTACTATTCAACTTCCATTGACTTTTACATCTTGGCATTTGTTTCGCTCCTTCACACATATCTTACATTTTAAGGTGTAGCTGTCCTCCGCCGCCGTTTCAACCTCCTCCGCAGCTGATGTCTTCATTACGCATTGACCTGGCTCCATCGCGCTATGCATTGTGGGATATATGGGACCACGAAGCGTACATTTGGAGTACACTTCGGATTGGGACAGCCGTCGTTGTGTCACTCTGACATAATAGGTCTCAAAATGCGTACTCCGAAGCGTGCGGTCACTGGATTGGGACACAGCTATGCTGTGAGATGACAGCGCTGATAGCAATAGATAAATATTTGAAAAGAAAAAGTAGTCAATCTGACCTGGGTCCTGGAGAAAATTCCGACCCAGATGAAGGCCCTAGCATGAGAAGTGGTCAGAAGAACCCAAAAATGGTATAAGGGGCACAAACTGAGCCAATTCCACTATCCCTGGTGCATGGGGAAATGAAGGCTGCAGCCTGACTGCTCAACAGGTTGTTACCAGTTGAAGTTAAGCAGCGACTGCCTTCTCCACAAATGACAGTTCACTTTATCACGGTGCTGGGCTGGGATCAGCATTTACTTAGCTTTAACATAACTCTGGGTTCTTGGCTAGCTCATGCGTTAGCATGCTGTCTGTGCAGGCGCTTGCGAAGAGCCGAAGTTGTGTTAACAGTATAATGCAGTTGTTTCTGTTCTGGAGCAGTCTCTACTTTACCATCGCACTCTCATCGTTTTATTTTATTAAAAGTAATGGCCATATCCATGCTGTAGACTGTGCCACTATGTTCCTCCTCCGACACACGAACTGAAATCAGCTGACCATAGTGAGAAGTGCAAGAACCGATAAGCGGGATTGATAGGCAGGCAGACTAATGATTCCAAGGAGTTGGACTGCTACTACTACTCTCGATTCCAATCCCTAAGTATAATATATAATAACCTCAAGTTATTCATGTCCAGTTATATACAAACAGTTCCTTTTATCCATTACTTACACCTTATTTGCACAATTAAAGTAAAAATCTGTCATGCTACCCATATGTGATTTTTCAGATAAACGCCAACTTCTTAAAGTACGTTTAAAAAAACCAAGAAAACAAAATGAATATATAGAAAATAAAGTACTATTCCCTTGAAAGTAAATACTGACCAGAGAGTGAGCTGCCTTGGTGGAGGTTTATGCTCTTGGAGTGCTTCTTGTTCCAAAAGCGCTCTTAAAAACTCAAAAGAATGGGATTAGTATTGCTAATGTTATATCTGCATTTGTCACTGCAGCACATGAAGACACGAGACAAAAGCTAATTGAATATGTTTTTGGTACTGAAATGAATTGTGCAAAGAAGTGACAAGACCTATTGTTAAAATAAAAGATGAATATCTGTGCACCACACATATACAAGCAATGTATAGCAGCATAAGTTACATTACATTTAAGTGAAAACATGATCAGAGTTTCTCAAATTTATAATATCGGTTAATTCTTGAGATATAGGAACAATAATGTTACAATTCCTATAACTTTTTCAGTAGAAAATTATATTATAATTTTTTTTTTCTTTGATTCATGTTTTTTCTTAGGCCATATCATGTTGAAATGAGCTTGAACTAGAAGAACCTAACTGGCAACACCAACAAAGGTCATCTCAGCCTTTTAGCCGGTGGGAGGGAAGCACATCATCAGCAGACATCCATTTGAAAGACTAAATGTAGTGATGGTATATTTTCTCACATGAAATAAGGGTATGCCACAAGCCCTCTGTTTGATTTCAAGATGTGTTCAGCTGCACTGCACACATTGTTTTCAATCGAGTTAGCACTTCAAAATAGATTCGATCAATTAATGTGACATTGTTGCAGACTGGCAGTCAAATGGAAACATTAAATCATCTTTCCAAGTATTCTGGCGGTAATATACACCCCCGCAGCGAGCGACCATTTGCTTGCAGAGACTGATGCAGATTGATGCCACAAAACATTCTAATTGCCTAATGAACCTTTTTCAAACAGCAGAAATGTTTTGAGCTGTGGAACCCCTAAAGATGTGCTCAAAGTCAAATTTAAAGAAGCCATGGAAAAAATTAGTCATTTGTATCCTAAGTGCTAGCTGACACATTTTTCATAGACATTCTTCATTAAAATAAACATGCTGTAATTGATAGCAGAAATGGGCAAAATTATTGCATTGTGCACGACAACTTATTGTACCATGAATGTCAAATGAGCCCAAAGATAACTATTTAAGAAAACATGATTTACCTTGCAGCTTTATTGAAATGCAGCTTGCAGCTATCAAAATACTGTTTTTGTCAATCAGCACATGATGTAAAGTAGCAGATTTAAGAGTTGAGTCCTAACTCTATCTGAAAAAAACTGTTTTCTTAATGTCACATATTATAAATTGGATAGGGCTGTCTTTAATTATTTAATAATTAATTTAATTAAATTATGAATGAAAATGAATTAATTATTTAAATAATTACTTACACACAGCTACACACAGGAAACATACACTGCCAAGCCAAGCACTTCTAGCTCCACTAGAAAACAAGCAGTGATTGTCAAACCTCCTCCAGACTTTCTTAGAAAAAGCAGAGTTTGACAGAAGGTTCTCATAGCTGTTGGCATCCATGCTACGCAGGGTGATAGTGTCTTCCAAGCTTCACGTCATACACAGGATACACCAGTAGAGAGGCTTCTAGCAGAATTTAAGGGTGCGGTTATCCCTTAAGTTGTTATCCACAGGTCTCATCAGATTCTGTCTGTCTGATGTCAGCTGAGAGGTTATTTCCCAGGAAAGACATATGACAATGCCCTGCAGCCTACTGACTAGTATTTTAACAGACTAGACTGGCAGAAGCTTTCTTATAAAATAGAAAGGTGTGTCACTTGAGTTTAAGTTTCAAGACAGCTGTAAACAGGCATATCTACGATGTTGTATGTCATCAGGAACACCTTGAAGTCGTGTTTGACCTATGGACACAGCAGAAATTAGTTAAATATGACATTTTCTTTACAGTGAAATATAATTATTGGATTCATTTTTGCAAATACTTTTGTATTGTTGTTTCATTATTGTTAATGGTTTTATTGTCAAATCTGTGTCTGAGGTGATTTCATCCTTAAGTTTAAACAACAGGTATCACAATCCTTCTCTCCTATCAAGCTCTCTAATTTTAACAGGAATCCCATGTCATGGGTATAGAAATCAGGTATTTTTAAAACAGATTATAGATTTCAGATGACACAATTTTATTTTAGCCACACAACTTCATTGATTACAGGGATTTTTTTTAACGAAAACTTGTGTTGGCATGTCCAAAACTAAGGAAGATTTAAAAGAAATAAATAATGTGCCCAGAAAGCAGACCATGACAGCAGAATAGCTGACCACATGAGGAGAGTGATGCCAGGCAGAAAAGCCCCATTTTTCACAGAGAGGTTATAAGGAGTTTTTTTGGAATATACCTGTCACAACAAGAGCCCCTCATATTTTGTGACTAGAGATTACCTGCAGAATGTCCAATTCATCGCAAGATACTATGTATGTATTTATAGCATCATAAAGTATTGATCTCAGTATCTTAAATATTTATGAATCATGGAGAATTTTAACGCCAAGGTGCACAAAAATATTATTTATGGAGAAATAATATTTGTATAAATCTATAATAATATATAATATAATATATATTATATAAAACATTACAACTGCAATTACATAATGACTATTACATAATGACTATTACATAATGACTATTCAACTCCCAAATCCAGTTACCTGGATTCAAATTATGTTACAATTACTTGTAGATGAATGAGTATGTTAATCAAGAAAATTCTTTATGGGGAAACCAGATCAGTAAATTTAGGAAAATACATATAAATATAGTATTTGCAGTGACAGCGGAAAGTCATGAAAATCATAAGTAGAAATAGATATTAAATAGACAATACCAATATACCATACATGTTTTGCAATATTGACTGCATGGACAGAGAGTTAATTAACTGAGACAAACCATTTATTTGTGCTTCATTTGAGTGAGCTGTCCGTGTCAAACATGCAGCTGTTTTACAGTTATCAAAATCTGATGCAAAACATAGGGGAGTCAATTCTTTTGCTTTGCCACTATAATTTTACTCTGAGAAGGGTCCTACTGGAGGTCAAACAAAGTTGTTTAGTCAGCATGCTTTATAAGCTTCAAACATCTAATGAGAAACACTGAACAATTAGAATCAACTAAAATGTGTCAATTGTTTGTTGTGCTTCATAAGCTCTCACTTTACACGTTTCATGTTTCTCACGTTAGTTAATATCCAGTGTAAGGTCTAGTGGAAGTAGTGCTTTTTCTTTGGTGTTATATACTCGCTCAGAGATGTGTCATGTTAGAGATCATTCAAGGACATTTGGGCAACATGCTATCTGGCCTCACATCTTTAATGAGGGTTAGTCAATGTCTCTTCACATTACTGCTTATAAAGTACCTAGCATTAGATACTGTATCTCTGGCTCTTTTCCACAGCATGTCTTTGTCCTGTCTTTCTCTCCTTGCCCCTGCCCCTCTCTGAGTCTGGTTCTACCACAGATGTCTTTGTGTTAAATTAGGCCTGGAAGCTTGATAATGCAAGATGCTAGCAGTATCTTTGCTGTTCCTGGCACCGCTCTCTTCTGGACAGAGATCTTAGATGTTGTTGTTCCTGGGATCTACTGAAGTCTAGCTTGGGGGTCACTGCAACGAGAAAGTGCAGAGGTCTGTCCTTCCACGATGATGGAACAACCATCATTTTTTAGGAAATACTTTTAAATGATCAATTTCTATGTCATATGTTAGAACATGATCTAGAGTGTGATTAAAGTGGTGTGTGGGTTCTTTTACATTTTGAATGAAGCCAGTTGAGTTTAATAACAGATTAAATGCTGTGTTGAGGCCGACATTTTTTATTGTCTACGTCGATGTTAAAATCATCCACAATCATTATTTTATCTTAAATGAGCACTAAATGAAAAAAAAGTAAGAATTCAGACAGAAACTCTAAGTAAGGCCGAAGTGGATGATAGATAACAACAAATAAAACTGTTTTTGAGTTTTCCAACTAGGGTGGACAAGGTCTGTTTCAAGTTTTGAAGTGTATTGAAACTCTGTTTTGGTTGGTTGATCAACAAGCTGAGTATAATTTAGGGTTGTTGATTCATTTAAACTAACATAATCATCATGCTGTAACCAGGTAGAGTAAATCAATTTGTTGATCAATTATTAATTCATTTACTAACAGGGACTTAGAAGAGAGACACTGAATGTTTAATAATCCACATTTTACTGTTTACATTTGTGGATACAATGTAATACAATATTGTATATGTATATAATACAATATAATAACTATAAGAAAGCCTGTGACTCAGTGACTCACACATGGATCCCACAATGCCGAGAAATATACAAGATCAACAGGACACTAAGAGCCTTCACCAGGAATTCGATGGGGATGTGGTGAACAACCCTAGAAGCCAACTTTTAGCCAATTTCATAGGTCACCATCAAGTCCAGGATCCGCGAAGAAGATGCCCTGTCCCCCCTGGTGTTCTGCAGAGGCCTGAGCCCCCTCAGTGAGATCACTGACAAAACTGGCTACAGATGCCGACTACAGAATTGAGCAATAATCAGCCACCTCCTACATGGATGACATCAAGCTGTATCCCAGAAGTGAATGAGTCATCGAGTCATTGATCCACACCACTTGGATTAGATCGTAAAGAAAGATAAGGAAAATAGTCAAAACTGAGGGGATTGTGCTACAAGGAGGCAACATTGCAGACATCAAGGACAGCTACAAGCAGTGTTGCCAACTTAGCGACTTTGTCGCTATATTTAGCGAGTTTTCAGACCCCTTAGCGACTTTTTTTCTAAAAAATAGTCGCTAAAAAAAGACGTGAAAGCGCTACTCTCAACAAGCAGCGGGTGCTGTAACGCAGTCAGTTCTTCTTTTACTCGTATGCTGTTTTGTGGATCACAAGGTTTAAAACTACTTATAAACACACACAAAGTAACTCCACCAGAGCGCCTATTTCGGGTCACTTTTGCCGGTCCAAGCCCAGGTAAAGGAGCAGGGTTGGAATTGTGACATTAAAAAAAAAACAATAATTGCTAAAAGAAATTTAATTTGTAGTTCTAAATAAACTCTTAATGCATTTAGGACGTTTTTTACTCACTTTATGTCTCTTCCACGATGTTATTTCTTTCTCCAACAACATAGGTTACAATTACATTAGCATGACCAATTATGCAAATTAGGCGATGACGTCATTTAGCGACTTCTAGCGACTTTTAGGACAACCAATAGCGATTTTCCTTACTGAGGAGTTGGCAACACTGGCTACAAGTACCTGTAAATCCCACAGGTAAATGGGAACCATGAAGAGGTTGCTAGGAAAGCTCTGACTATCAAACACGTGCAGAGTGTAAGTCAAGACCTGAGGAATCAGCTGCATGGGACTACTGTGTTGGTCTCATTAATCACACGATTAATAAGGCCAAATTAGTTTCCCAACTAGAGGCAGGGATCATTTTTCAATTTACCAATTAGTCTATGTCTTCTAAAATGTCATGTATATGAGAGCACAGTGCCATCTTATGACTTTATTAACGGATCTATGTCAGATGCATAGGAGGTACGGTTGTCAAACAGAAAAAAGAGCGGTTGTTAAATCTTTGTTAAAACGATGAGGCCTTGCAATTTTCTAAGTATAGTACTGTCAGTACATTATTAGATGCACTTCATATATGTTTAGTGTCAGATTTCAGTTTTTTCCGAGAGTTTTAAGACAAGCCTTCATTTGAATGAGTACAATGAGAAAGAACTTGAAGAAAGCAGCACAGCCTCTAGGCAAGGCAGGCGTGTATCCGAATGAAAACATCTGCTGTACGGTTCTCTGTGTGTTGAAACAGTCAACTTTTGCCTCTGAGTATTATTTTTGTCTGTTTCTGCTAATGTCACTATTGGATTTAGAGTTGTGATGTTCTGCCATTGCTTTGCTGCTGTTGTACCAGGAAAAATGCTGCTTTTTGATCATCTTTCTGCAGCTAGTATCTTGATTCGTAATTGCACCTACAAATTATAGCCACTTATGTCCATTGTTGGTTCTATTTAGCATCTTTCTGGGTCAGGATCTGTATATGGGTATGAGCTCAGAGATTTGTTAGCTGGCACGAATTGAGTCTGACAATCTGCCAAGAGTGAAGCTACACTACTTAGCTTAGCCCCGTAAATGGAGGGCAATACATGTATTATCTCAAACATATTACACTGAAGTCCATGTTTATTTGAATAGGGTGAGGTAAATGTCATTCAGATTGTGGCAACAGTGGCATAATCATCAAACACATTAGTTAAATTGTGAAATTTAATTAGAATTACAAAGCCAAATATTGTCACCCTTAACAAGAACCCAAAATGTGTCAAGGAGTATTTTGGTGTGGGAAACATTTATGTGCAGAAAGTTAGTCTGAAATCATTATATATCCAACTTAACAATCTAAGTGTTCACACTTGTGTAGTACCCTTTTCTATCAAAAACTGTTAAAGTTAATTATTATTTCACTTACTCTTCTGTCTGATAATGCTGTCTGGGCTTTAGTGGGGATCCATCCTTAAATCAATACATCTCTATTTGAACCACACACTTCCTGAGAGAAATGTGTTGACTTTTATAGAGTCTAATAAAGTTATTTATTTACTTATGCAACTTGTGTATTTTTACTTGAAGAAGTACCATCCATGATTGTATGTATACAAAGGTTTTTAAAGATAAGTCAAACTCAGCCACCACCCAGACAACAGATTCTATTTTACCTTTGCTGACCTGCAGTTAAGCAAAGAGACATAAAAGAGACAACAATCAGAAAATCCTGAACAGTTTTCTATATTCTAGAACAGTGGTTCTCAAACTTTTCACAGTGAGTACCACCTTCTAAAATATATGGCTCTTAATGCACCACCCTAATATATTTATTAGTTTCAGATGTAGCCATTCTTGTATTTTGCTTGTTAACGTTATTGTATTTTGCACAACTCTGTTGCTTGTGAAGCTCGCACACAAGAATTTCACTCACATGCACTGTACCAATGTACCTGCACATGTGATGTGACAATAAAAGTGATTTGATTTGATTACAATTCATCTAGCTCTGTGTGTGTGTGTGTGTGTGTGTGTGTGTGTGTGTGTGTGTGTGTGTGTGTGTGTGAGAGAGAGAGCGAGAGAGAGACAGAGTGCAGAAATATAGTTTTTAAAAATATTCCAATAAAAAAAAAGGCAAATTATGGAATTTTCACTAGCTGAATATTTCATTTGCGTATTTTTCGGACCATAAGGCGCATGTCAATGAACGTGGCTGTTTTCATAATTAGGCGCACCGGATTATAAGGAGCATTAAGCAAAACAAAACGGTCAGATAAGTCAAAATTCACTCATCTCATTCTTCTTGCTTCCTCCACTTCCGTACCATTGATTCATTAATGTTTAATTCTCTCGCAGCTGCTCTATTCCCATGTTGTTGCAGTATATTAATGACTAACCTCATATTGTGGTTGGATTATCTCAGTTGTTCTCCTGACTGAAGTTTGGTCTGTTTACAGCATCCTGCCATGCAACTGCATTTGTCCCTAGCCATCGGGAACCCTCACATTAACTTTTATTGAGTGGAAAAAAGTTAGCGTTCATCCTCCAGCTTCACTGTGTTTATGTTATGCTAACAGAGCCGTGTTGCTCCCGATCACATAGCACAGCATTATATACCAGCTAGTCCAACTTCAGTAACCCTACAAAAGTCACTGTTGTTTAGTTTTCTGTCTTCATTTATGTTGGAAGTGATAGCAGAGCTGTACATTTTAATTTTTTCACAAATCTCTCAGTCAGAACTATATCATGGTTAGGTGGAAACTAGTGAGCTAACTTCCTGATAACTTCTAGCTAGTTAAATATAATAAATTCTGTTTTCATGGATGCCTGGATGTTAAACTTAATTGTTACACTGGTAAAGCAGCTGCGGTGCTCGTTTGACTTTTGGACCTGAAGGAGACGGAGTTTAGGATACAGATTACTCCACAAGGCTCCTGACTACGGTAGCCGTAATGCTCCGACAAACCATCAAGCAGTGCGCCTTCGTAGCTTACCAAAGTCGTTCTAACTCTTTTGACAGATTTTTGAGCATTGTGTACCACATCAAATTGGTTCGAGGTCTGTAAGCACAACCAGAATTCATACATAAGGTGCACCGGAATATAAGGCGCACTGTCGATTTGTCAGAGATTTACAGTTAACAAACAGTCAGGTGAATGGTCAACACTGAGACACTCGAGATAATTAACGTGCTGCACGGGTGAAATACTCAGAGAGCAATCACCACAAACTGCAGTATTCGTTTATTTTTATAGGTTACATCGTCAATATGCAAATATAATCACATTTCCTGTTACGCAGGTCCTGATGCTGTCTGTGTGTAAGCTGTGTGTGTGTGTGTGTGTGTCACAAAGTATGTGTGTTGCAAGTCAATTTCTAAGAATAATATAATGCAAGTCAACTTCTGCGGATATGTATTTCTGTACTGGTCTCTTGCGGTAAATGTCAGTGTCACAGGGTCAGCTTCCTGTTTCTACAGAAAACTGTGTCTGGTGAAATATGTATAACATAACATTTGAAGCATAATCAAATAAAACAATAAAAACTCCCTAACACGATTTTTGAGAAAATTTTTACGTGATTTTAAGTGCGTCAAAATTACCTAAAATACGGTAATTTTGGTTGGCCCTACTTGAGGTTGGCCTCATTGCCTCAGTGGACATTGTAACCTACATAATAATGAAGCTGAACAAAAAAATGTTGTTGTGCAACAGCTTCATCAACTGAACTGTTTGCGTCAAGTTTTTAATCACCATCAGAATCACAATGATGACAGATGTATGGAGTGCAGGCCTCATGAGACCACAGAGTACAGGTTAGGTACATAACCCAAGCTTCTTTTGGCTTTGAGTTAATTAAGTTTTCCATTGCAAAACCCCAAAAACAAACAAAAAATACACGCATATATATATATATATATATATATATATATATATATATATATATATATATATAAACACCCAGCACGCCCCTGTGGGCGGTTTATCCTTCAAGCTCGGGTCCTCTACCAGAGGCCTGGGAGCTTGAGGGTCCTGCGCAGTATCTTAGCTGTTCCCAGGACTGCGCTCTTCTGGACAGAGATCTCCGATGTTATTCCCGGGATCTGCTGGAGCCACTCGCCTAGCTTGGGAGTCACCGCACCTAGTGCTCCGATTACCACGGGGACCACCGTTACCTTCACCCTCCACATCCTCTCGAGCTCTTCTCTGAGCCCTTGGTATTTCTCCAGCTTCTCGTGTTCCTTCTTCCTGATATTGCTGTCATTCGGAACCGCTACATCGATCACTACGGCTGTCTTCTTCTGTTTGTCTACCACCACTATGTCCGGTTGGTTAGCCACCACCATTTTGTCCGTCTGTATCTGGAAGTCCCACAGGATCTTAGCTCGGTCATTCTCCACCACCCTTGGGGGCATCTCCCATTTTGACCTCGAGACTTCCAGGTTATACTCGGCACAGATGTTCCTGTACACTATGCCGGCCACTTGGTTATGGCGTTCCATGTATGCCTTGCCTGCTAGCATCTTGCACCCTGCTGTTATGTGCTGGATTGTCTCTGGGGCATCTTTACACAGCCTGCACCTGGGGTCTTGCCTGGTGTGATAGACCCCAGCCTCTATGGATCTTGTGCTCAGAGCTTGTTCTTGTGCTGCCATGATTAGTGCCTCTGTGCTGTCTTTCAGTCCAGCTTTGTCCAGCCACTGGTAGGATTTCTGGATATCAGCCACCTCCTCTATCTGCCGGTGGTACATACCGTGCAGGGGCCTGTCCTTCCATGATGGTTCCTCGTCTCCCTCCTCTTTCTTGGGTTTCTGCTGCCTGAGGTATTCACTGAGCACTCGGTCAGTTGGGGCCATCTTCCCAATGTATTCTTGGATGTTCGTTGTCTCATCCTGGACTGTGGTGCTGACACTCACCAGTCCCCGGCCCCCTTCCTTCCGCTTAGCGTACAGCCTCAGGGTGCTGGACTTGGGGTGGAGCTTTCTTGTCTTTATGTCAGTGGCTTCTATCTCCTCCTTTGGCCAGCCTATTACCCCAGCAGGGTACCTGATCACGGGCAGGGCGTACGTGTTGATGGCCCGGATCTTGTTCTTACCATTCAGCTGACTCCTCAGGACTTGCCTGACCCTCTGCAGGTACTTGGTGGTTGCAGCCTTTCTAGCGGCCTCTTCATGGTTCCCATTTGCCTGCGGGATCCCCAGGTACTTGTAACTGTCCTCTATGTCTGCAATGTTGCCTTCTGGTAGTTCAATCCCCTCAGTTCTGACTACCTTCCCTCTCTTTGTTACCATCCGACTACACTTCTCCAGTCCGAACGACATTCCAATGTCATTGCTGTATAGCCTGGTAGTGTGGATCAGTGACTCGATGTCTCGTTCACTCTTGGCATACAGCTTGATGTCATCCATGTACAGGAGGTGGCTGACAACTGCTCCGTTCCGTAGTCGGTATCCGTAGCCAGTCTTGTTAATGATCTCACTGAGGGGGTTCAGGCCTATGCAGAACACCAGTGGGGACAGAGCATCTCCTTGGTAGATCCCGCACTTGATGGTGACTTGTGCTATGGGCTTGGAGTTGGCCTCTAGTGTTGTACGCCACATCCCCATTGAGTTCCTGATGAAGGCTCTTAGGGTCCCATTGATCTTGTACAATTCTAGGCATTCCAGTATCCAGCTGTGGGGCATTGAGTCATAGGTCTTCTTGTAATCAATCCAGGCAGTGCACAGGTTGGTCAGTCTGGTCTTGCAGTCTCGGCTGACTGTTCTGTCTACCAGTAGCTGGTGTTTTGCGCCTCTGGTATTCTTGCCAATTCCTTTCTGTGTCCCTCTCATGTATTGACCCATGTGCCTGTTCATCTTAGCCGATATGATGCCTGACAGGAGCTTCCATGTAGTACTGAGGCAGGTTATTGGTCGGTAGTTGGAGGGGACCGGTCCCTTCTTGGGGTCCTTGGGGATCAGGACCGTCCGACCTTCGGTTAGCCATTCCGGGTGTCTCTCGTTAACTAGCAGCTGGTTCATTTGTGCTGCCAGACGCTCGTGGAGTGCAGTCAGCTTCTTTAGCCAGTAGGCGTGAACCATGTCGGGCCCTGGTGCTGTCCAACTCTTCATACTGGAGACCCTTTCTTGGATATCTGCCACTGTGATGGTTACTGGACCCTGTTCAGGGAGGTCGCTGTGGTCTGCCCTCAGATCCACTAGCCACTGAGCATTGCCGTTATGGGTTGCGTCCTTCTCCCATATGCTCTTCCAGTATTGCTCTGTCTCCAGCCTTGGTGGTGCTGTTATATATATATATATATATATATATATATATATACACTCAACAAAAATATAAACGCAACACCTTTGTTACTGCTCCCATTCCCCATGGGATGGACGTAGAGACCTAAAATTCATTCCAGATACACAATATAACCATCCCTCCCAAACAGTGGTCACAAATCAGTCCAAATTTGTGGTAGTAGGCACATCTGCTATATTGAGATAATCCATCCCACCTCACAGGTGTGCCACATCAGGATGCTGATCTGACATCATGAGTAGTGCACAGGTGTACCTCAGACTGCCCACAACAAAAGGCCACCCTGGAATGTGCAGTTTTTTGCACTACTGGGGGTCTGGGGACCCAGAACCGGTCAGTATCTGGTGTGACCACCATTTGCCTCACGCAGTGCAACACATCGTCGCATGGAGTCTATCAGATTGTCAATTGTGGCCTGTGGAATGTTGGTCCACTCCACTTCAATGGCTGTGCGAGGTTGTTGGATATTTGTGGGAACTGGTACACGCTGTCGTATACGCCGGTCAAGCACATCCCGAACATGCTCAATGGGTGACATGTCCGGTGAGTATGCTGGCCATGCAAGAACTGGGACATTTTCAGCTGCCATCTGCCCTGAACAATGTGAACCATGATTCATCCGTGAAGCGCACACCTCTCCAACGTGCCAGACGCCATCGAATGTGAGCATTTGCCCACACAAGTCTGTTACGGCGACGAGCTGGAGTCAGGTCAAGACCCCGATGAGGACGACGGGCATGCAGCTGAGCGTCCCTGAGACGGTTTCTGACAGTTTGTGCAGAAATTGTTTGGTTGTGCAAACCAATTGTTCCAGCAGCTGTCTGGGTGGCTGGTCTCAGACGATCTTGGAGGTGAACCTGCTGGATGTGGAGGTCCTGGGCTGGTGTGGTTACACGAGGTCTGCGGTTGTGAGGCCGGTTGGATGTGCTGCCATATTCTCTGAAACGCCTGTGGAGACGGCTTATGGTTGAGAAATGAACATTCAATGCACGGACGACAGATCTGGTTGACATTCCTGCTGTCAGCATGCCAATTGCACGCTCCCTCATTGCTTCTGGCATCTGTGGCATTTTGCTGTGAGACAAAACTGCACATTCCAGGATGGCCTTTTGTTGTGGGCAGTCTGAGGTACACCTGTGCACTACTCATGATGTCAGATCAGCATCCTGATGTGGCACACCTGTGAGGTGGGATGGATTATCTCAATATAGCAGATGTGCCCACTACCACACATTTGGACTGATTTGTGACCACTGTTTGGGAGGGATGGTTATATTGTGTATCTGGAATGAATTTTAGGTCTCTACGTCCATCCCATGGGGAATGGGAGCAGTAACAAAGCTGTTTTGTTTATATTTTTGTTGAGTGTATATATATATATATATATATATATATATATATATATATATATATATATATATATATATATATATATATATATATATAAAAATAACTTGGCTACAAGTTGAACAGCCACAAGGGGCAGTACCCTCCATGGAGAAGGAGGCTAGAGGCTAAGATCAAGGTAGCACGGAGGGAGGTTAGCCAACTGTAGAAGTTGCAGAAAGGCGCGATGAGAAAGGTGCCTAAGAAGTACAGGAAGCTGTCCATACCTGAGGCCTTGGAAACTGCCAAGCAACGAGTCACAGCCTTGGCCAGCCGCTTGAAGAGATACACCAGAGAGATAGAAGGAAAGAGAATAAACCAGCTGTTCTCCACGGAACCAGCAAAGGTGTACTCTCAGTGGCAGAGGAACAATATGAGAACAACACCACCAAGGCTGGAGGCAGAACAATACTGGAAGAGCATATGGGAGAAGGACGCAACCCATAACGGCAATGCTCAGTGGCTAGTGGATCTGAGGGCAGACCACAGCGACCTCCCCGAAAAGGGTCCAGTAACCATCACAGTGGCAGATATCCAAGAAAGGGTCTCCAGTATGAAGAGTTGGACAGCACCAGGCCCTGACATGGTTCACGCCTACTGGCTGAAGAAGCTGACTGCACTCAATGAACGCCTGGCAGCACAAATGAAAACAGATACCGACTACGGAATGGAGCAGTTGTCAGCCACCTCCTGTACATGGATGACATCAAGCTGTATGCCAAGAGTGAACGAAACAGCGATTCACTGATCCACACTACCAGGATATACAGCAATGACATCGGGATGTCATTCGGGCTGGAGAAGTGTAGTCGGATGGTAACAAAGAGAGGGAAGGTAGTCAGAACGGAGGGGATCAAACTACCAGAAGGCAACATTGCAGACATAGAGGACAGTTACAAGTATATATATATATATATTAGGGGTGCAACGATACACAAAATCCACGGTTCGGTTCGGTTCGATACTTTGGTGTCACGGTTCGATATTTTTTCGATACAAAAAAATGTTCATGCCTTTTTAATTTGTCATTTATTAAAATTATAAATATATATTTTAACTCAAAAGTACAGTTTTTAAATTTAACCCTAACCCTTGTGCGTGTTTTTTTATTTTGACAGCGAATGCGCACCTGCGGACCACTTATGTGCAGCCCTGGTTATTTAGCTCGTCATATTGCACCACCATTTAAAAATAAATAAATAAATACATGACTTACTTTCTTCAGTCCCATCCTTTTAGAAAACTTTGTTCAAACAGCCCTCTATTTTGTATTTAGCCCCCTGGCTTTCTCCTTTGAACCCTGCATAACATTGTTTTTCACTGTCTTTCTAGCCTAAACATCAGACAGGAATTTAGTTGCTCAAAGGATAAGTGTAGGTCCTTGGTTAACGTCCAAAAAATGACTCACTTTTCTCTGAATGATTTTTTGTTTGTCAATCTTGAAATTCCTCCATTTGTACACAGCATATATGACAGTGGATAACTGGAGTTTAAACTCTGGGAAAGCTTTGTAGCATTTTCTGTCTTTTTAAGCATCAACAACTCTTTGCAAATTCAGTGGCTTGCAAAAGTATTCGGCCCCCTTGAACTTTTCCACATTTTGTCACATTACAGCCACAAACATGAATCAATTTTATTGGAATTCTACGTGAAAGACCAACACAAAGTGGTGTACAGGTGAGAAGTGGAATGAAAATCATACAAGATTCCAAACATTTTTTACAAATAAATAACTGCAAAGTGGGGTGTGCGTAATTATTCAGCCCCCTTTGGTCTGAGTGCAGTCAGTTGCCCATAGACATTGCCTGATGAGTGCTAATGACTAAATAGAGTGCACCTGTGTGTAATCTAATGTCAGTACAAATACAGCTGCTCTGTGACGACCTCAGAGGTTGTCTAAGAGAATATTGGGAGCAACAACACCATAAAGTCCAAAGAACACACCAGACAGGTCAGGGATAAAGTTATTGAGAAATTTAAAGCAGGCTTAGGCTACAAAAAGATTTCCCAAGCCTTGAACATCCCACTATTAGCCATGCACTGCACAAAGTTGGCCTTTATGGAAGAGTGCCAAGAAGAAAGTCATTGTTAACAGAAAACCATAAGAAGTCCTGTTTGCAGTTTGCACCAAGCCATGTGGGGGACACAGCAAACATGTGGAAGAAGGTGCTCTGGTCAGATGAGACCAAAATGGAACTTTTTGGCCAAAATGCAAAACGCTATGTGTGGAAAACTAACACTGCACATCACTCTGAACACACCATCCCCACTGTCAAATATGGTGGTGGCAGCATCATGCTCTGGGGGTGCTTCTCTTCAGCAGGGTCAGAGTTGATGGGAAGATGGATGGAGCCAAATACAGAGCAATCTTGGAAGAACACCTCTTGGAGTCTGCAAAAGACTTGAGACTGGGGCGGAGGTTCACCTTCCAGCAGGACAACAACCCTAAACATAAAGCCAGGGCAACGAGGGAATGGTTTAAAACAAAACATATCCATGTGTTAGAATGGCCCAGTCAAAGTCCAGATCTAAATCCAATCGAGAATCTGTGGCAAGATCTGAAAACTGCTGTTCACAAACGCTGTCCATCTAATCTGACTGAGCTGGAGCTGTTTTGCAAAGAAGAATGGGCAAGAATTTCAGTCTCTAGATGTGCAAAGCTGGTAGAAACATACCCTAAAAGACTGGCAGCTGTAATTGCAGCAAAAGTTGTTTCTACAAAGTATTTACTCAGGGGGCTGAATAATTACGCACACCCCACTTTACAGTTATGTATTTGTAAAAAATGTTTGGAATCATGTATGATTTTCGTTCCACTTCTCACGTGTACACTTCTCACTTTGTATTGATTTTTCACGTGGAATTCCAAAAAAATTGATTCATGTTTGTGGCTGTAATGTGACAAAATGTGAAAAAGTTCAACTTTTCCAAGCCACTGTACCTCCCTGTATGTGTATATATATTAGAATTCAATATAGCTCAGTTCCATTAAAGAAATATATGCAGCCCACTCTCCCGTGTTTGATATCTGTGTGTGGCAAGTATAATATTTATTATACTTATTTGTCATATTTCGCTGTATTAACACGGCAATATAGATGCATGATAAGCATCATGTCACCTATTTTTCCTCCACAGTTTTTAGCAAAAATAGAGATCTGGATTTTCATGATGACACCAGGCCATCAACACTAGATAGCTGACCCTAATTGCAATTTTTCTAGACAGTGTAATGAGAATCAGACTGGGACATAACCTGAAGCTGCAGTTTTTCACATATCAGAGCAAGCAGCAGGTAGGACGCAGGATGACCACTGATTAGCTGAGAATTCATCAGATGATTTCCCAGCTATTCTTAAATGGAAAGTCTGTTGTTCTAAAATAATAATAAAAAAAAATACCGTAAACTATATATGTAAATTGCATGTTATTAAAGTAAGAAAACTAAATCTTTTAGTTTACAGTGTATAGTCAGTAGCGCAATATACTGTAACAGGGCTCTAGACTAACTTTTTGCTATGGGCGTACCGGTACGCCTAACTTTAAAAAGTTAGGCGTACCGGCACAAAAGTTAGGCGCACACAAATTTTATAATAATTGATATAATATAATGTGTTTTTCTGGATACACTGTGCTTTTTCAGCATTCAAAGATAGATGACACCGTGTCAGAGCACTGGCTATGAATTTCAGACGGATCAGGCCTTAACTTAACAGAAAAGTTAGCAATAGTTCTTTTCCTATTGCAGCTACATCCACTTCTGTCATGCCTAGGCTGCTCACTAGGGCTGGGTATCATCACTGATTTCTATAATCCATTCGATTCCGGTTTTCAAAGTCCCGATTCAATTCAACTTAGCCTCAGACAGTCAGAAATATTATAATTCTGATCATTTATCAGTACTGACTTCTTCAGAATTGTGAACATCACAGCAGATGCCTTTGTGTGAAAGTAACTGAGAATAAAACACAGAAAAACATGAAGGAGATTTTCCTGGTCTGGCTTTTTATAGCACATAACCTTAAAAATATTCTACAATGTTCTGCATATAAAGTTTAAATTTCTTCAGTATTGAACAACAGAAAAAACAGGCTCTCTTGTCCGAGGTCATTTAAGTGAAAAAAAGAAAAGAAAAAGACAGCAGCCACAGCGCTGTAAACAATGGTAGACTGGTGGGCAATAAGCGAATGAATAATACAGAAAACAGAGATTGGAGACAGGAAACTGTTCTTGAAGTACAGAGAGAGAGAGAGAGCTAGCTGTGCATGGAGTGTGATTTTAATAGTCGTGGAAGCAAAACAGCAAAATTCATGACGACATTGATCAAATGTGAAGCGCAGTTTGCTGCTTCTTTTGCTGCTGGTTTGGTGAATTTTGGTTGGAGAGAGACAAAACCTGCAGCTCAGAATCAGCGCAAAAAGACGTTATCACAGCGCGGACCGGACGCATCAGAATCGCTAAGCTCCGACAGCGTGTCCGTCTACGGGCCGTCGGGTGAGAAAGCCGAGAAAGACAGAGTTGATTCTGATGCGTCGGGTCGTTCTGTGTTTACGTCTTTGTGTGGAATCCGTGTACCTGCTCTCATTTGCTGTTTGGTTGTTGTTGAAATGGTTTTGTGAGCTTTCATCTGAGAATCTGGCGTTTCTGGCAAAACAGAGTTATATTTAAAAGTCGATTCAGGATTTAATGAATTAATATCGCTTTATTCAAGCTACTCACCGCCCACTTCCACCTGCACTTTCAACTGGACCACGGCCAATCAGAGAGGTCCCGCCCCTTACTATCTCTGATTGGTTTAGTCCACGATAGGGGCAAAATGTGTGTCTGTTGTTGACCACAGGGAACGTTGCAAATTTTTTTTTTTTTTTTTTTTTTTTGCTGTTTTGCTACCTGAACAGTTGGTCGCACAGGTGCAACCAAATTTTTTTTTTTTTAGTTGCACCACTGAAAATTTGGTCGCGATTGCGACCAAATTGTGTAATGATATTAGGTTAACAGGTAAGCAGTTTTAGAAGACAACAAAGGTTTTACTGACTCTTACAGAGACATTAAGAGTTGCAGAAGCCCAAACATGATATAGTAATGCACTTTCATTAAGTTAGGTTAGTTAGAAAGTTAGAGCCTCTTTGTGAAATGTGATGATGTGACTCTGTGGATGACCTCTCGACCTTTGCCCTGGCATCTTCAATCATGTGGAGACTTAAAGGCCAGCTCAGTAGCTTATTATCTAATTGAAGAGATATTGCTGTGTTTCCTTATCTGGAAGAAAGAGTAAACATTTAACTCAGTATAAAAACTCTCTGTGGGAGAATAAACTTCAGAGCTGGAAGACTATATTTGCGGTCAATAGGTATATTCATCTTTTTTGATGTCTTTGATGGCAATTGCAGAAAAAGAACTGCAGCTTGGTACAAATCCTGCGAATGAATTGTCTACAAAAGAAAGCAGAAGGGATGGGTCTCACAGCATTTACATCACCAGAGTTATAATTTAATTAAATACAAACCAAAGATGTCCAAGATATTGTATTATCTGAGATTTCTGAAAGTTACCTTCGGTCACAATATACACCTGTGTTCCTAACATATCAAATTGCTGGCCAGGTGTTTGAATGTTTAATACTAGAGCCTGAAGATATTATATTTTATTAATTCTCCGCCTCTCTTTTACTACTAAAGTACCAGCAGTGATTCTCCCTGAAGTTCATCCTGCAGAGTGTAAATCTATGACTGAGACAGTCTCTTCAACATGTTTATTGTAGTTTTGAAGCCATCTTTTTGAATCTCGCAAAGCTGGGATCTGAACTATGTTTGTACCCAATAAATTGAACTGGGAAAGAGTTGAAAGAAAGTGGCAGGTTATATGATAGCCTTTATGTCCCCAGGGAAATCAGACCAGCCTGGCATATCGGCCATTGTAAGAGCAGCATGCCCTAGTCCACTACAAACACAGGAAAACTGAGCTTTTACTTTGTGCAAGCTTTTTCATGTGCCTCCAGCTGAACTAAAGATACAGAAAAATGAATTCTGTGGGAGGAATTCACCATGTATTATGTATGACACTTGTTTTCTGAACTACTTTATTTAAAGGATTAAGACAAACTTCAAAGATAACATTTTTCTCCCCTGTCTAACCAGCAGGAATAAAATGTCTGCTGCTTGTATAAATGCTCAAGTGTTTTTACATGACAGATTTTTGTTCGTATGCTCAGAAAAAAAAAACTGAGGCTCTGAATCAGTTACCACTAAAACACCAAGCAGTTTCACATTTATTTTATTTATTTATTTTTTTGGACATGTACTGTGTGGGTCTGATTTACACCAAGGAGAATACTTTATTGTGACTGGTTGCTACATATCTCTTCCAGCTCATGTAAAGAATTACAGCCAAGAGGACGATGGTAATTAATCATCTGATGTTATCAGCCACTTCCTAATAAAAACAAGCTACATCTTCTCCTGATCATTCTGCTCATTTCAGCTCGCCTCCTTCTCTCTTTGAGTATTGATATTTTTCTGTCAATTGTAGCAGTAAAATAAGGTCCCTGTCTGATTCAGCAATTTTTCACTATAAATTTTGGTGATCAATGACCACCAGAGCATCAGGGTGGTTGATGTTGGACATTAACGCTGTCATGGAGAAATATCAGCACTCACCAAATGATTACTGAGGAATCCTGAAGTGGACAACATGGATTGCATTTATGTTTGCAACATTTCACTGGACAATTTCTTGCATTAATGTATTGGAACTTCTTATAGATACCCTACACTTGTGTAATTTATGCATTTTAAAGATTTGTGTTTCTCCCTTGCATCATAATTGATGGTCCCTACAAATAAGAGATTAAAAACTTAATGGATTTGTTTCAGGGAACAGATTGCAGGGTGTGCTGGAATATGGCTTGGCTCCCTTCCAGTTAGTTGTTTTTGTCATTCAGTCTGTCCATAAACACTGATTTGTTTCCAACCAAATATGGAAAAAATGCATCCTAGCACAGCACTGTGTTCCACTATTTTTAAAATTATGCTAAATGCACCTTGTTTGTTGATTGTTATATAACACATTAAGTACTTGCCCACACCCAAACCCTAAGAGCATTTTAACAGTCCAATCATAGTCATCTAAATACATTTATAGGTTTCACAGTATCCTTGGTACAGCATGAATAGAGTGGCAGTATAATTGAATGTAGTATTTCGCAAACTTCAAATCTTTAAGTAAATAAATGTAGTCAGTTGTTCTGTTGACAGCATCAGCGCTACAACTCAAAGATATTTCCAAGTATTCAGTACCACTACTTATATAAAAGTAAATAAATAAACAGGAGGAGGTCTGAAAAAGTCAGGCTCAGTATAGGTCCGTAAGTGGAGTGCATTGATCTTACTGGGCATCTGACCCCGAGAGGTCTCAGAGTCCTTTTGTGAAGCACTGTGGGAGGCCGACTTACTGTGTTCTTTTATGTAGGAGAAAGACCTGGAAGATGGCTTTGAAAGGATTAACCTCACTCGCTACAATAGATATTAAAGTTTTATTCTTTTTTCCACACTTTTGTGAGGATTCTGTGGTTTTGGCTAATGAATATCCAATGACTTTCTATGTGGAATCTGGTTTCTTTTAGTGAACTGGTCAGGCTAAGTTACCTTTTGCTGTGTGTTTGCTTTGTGTTGAACAGGCAAGATTTTACCCTCTGACCATTCTAGCTCCCTGCAGTTCTAATGGATAAATGGTTAATAAGATGAGTGGATGCATTTTATGTATCAAGAACACTTGATAGCACTGATTACTAGAATGTTTTTTGTTTTAGATTTCACAACTGATTTCAAATAAACAGACAATTCTTTCGTGTTTTGAAATTGAATTTTAAAATCACACTTATATTAAGACGCTTTATGCAGTGAATTTAAAAGTAATAGTGCATCACATGGCAACTGACAGAAAATTATTTCCTTGACAGCAATACATTCAAACATGGTCTTATTCTTGGGATCTATGGGATATACATGGTCACTTGGTTTGACTTTTATTTCTGTGTGGTGAGGATCCCTCTTGGAAAAATGTATTAGTTTCAAAAGATATGGTTCCTGGTGAATGTCCCAGTCATAGCTCATATAAAATAATAAATGCAATTTGTTGCAATTGATCGATCTGTCTACAAAGATAGATAGATCGACTAGTCCAGCATGGCATACGTTTAAATAAAAGCTTTCATCATTCTTTTATTATTATATATTCTATTCTGGCCCAAAGAGTCCTAAAGTCAGGTTGCAGCTTTTATCTTCTTTTCTATCTTCTTTTCTTTCTATTTATTTATTTTGGCAGGAAGCTCACAAGAGATATATTATTGGCAAGACCACAAGTGCCAAAAAAAAAAAAAAAACTTTTGCAGGATAAATATGAAAAGATTTCAAAAATATTCATCTTGTGTATATTGGAATCTGTGCCAAGTTATTATTGATGTGCAGCCCTGATGTTACTGTGAATTTAATCCCTGCCAAATATGTAGTCAATAATAATCTTTCAAGGACAGAATGTCCTCAGTGTTATTTCAGACGCCTATAATAAAATGGCACAGGTTATAGATTTTGCTTTAAGAATTTGTGTGCAACAATGTTTCATTGAAATTGAGATAGATTTTAAGCACAATTTTTGTTGCAAAATCAATTGAAACTCTGTCTGCTGACCATTTGTTTTTTACGTCATTCTTCTTGAGCCACCTTTTCGCTTTGATGAATTGCTCTGTATGGTTTGAGCACGTCCTTTGCAAGCTCACATTCTGTGCTTGTGCCCTGAATTAGTCTGACATTTCATGCTTGAATGACTTCATGACATTTAGTTTAAGGAAATATCATGGTCTGCTGAACTGTCCAGGACTAACCACAAACACAGATGAATATAGAATACATTGGAGTCCTGCACTGGAACATGTTGGTTTTAAATAGCGCATTACTATTCACATTGAAGAGATGACAAGACTGGTGAAACTCAATTTTTTAAAAACTTTTTTAAATGATATCAGTTTGATTAGTCTTTTGATTAGGTATTTGAAAAAGATAGATATATAAGTGTGCCGTTGGATTTCATTGCATTTCTATATGATTACTTTCCAGGTTTATTAATTTTCTGGTTTAGAGATAAATTGAGTATGATGAAATGATGAACACGTCTTTTGATTGTTTTGAGATTGAAGAGGTAATTGTCTTTTAAAACTGAGGGCTTTTTCGTATTGAATCAATCTACATTACTGATGATAAATAATGAAAAATCCCACATAATAATATGAGACTTCTGCCCTGTCACTTTGACAAGATCACATTAAAACAAGATGAATCATCTCTGGAGCGAATTAAGGAACCTTTCAGTGAGCCTCGCATTATTTTAATATGTGTATTAAAAGTGATTATTTGCACTTAATTATGAACAGGGGAAATGGAAAACATCTCCTTCAAAGCTTCAAAGGTGGACTTCTGTAGTCGTGGAAGAATATATCTGTGTTGTTTCCTTAAAGAAACTTTTACTAAAGTAAAACTTAAGAAACAATATTCTGGTATTCTGAGCTTCTTTCCACTGCCTGCATTACCAACAATGTGTCTTGATTACTGACAGATTTGGGTGATTTATGCTAGCAGCAGCTCTTTTCCTTTGAACCACTAACCTTATGCAGCGATAAGAAGTAGGTTGCAACAATCTAGTAAACTTACTTCTTGCTAAAATTTGGGGCTCTAATTACTGCTGGAGTGCTTAGTAAAAAAATGGGAAAAAGCCACAGATATTCACTCTAGCCATGATTAATATCACTGCAGTGCAGATAAAATTGAAGTCATCTCACCCCATCCAGATAAATCATCATTAGCATCTCTTGAAAAGAGTTTTTAAAAACACTAAACACCTTAACCACATGGTAGGATTTATTGAACAACTTTTTTTCAGAATACACCCATTGTAGCAAGGTGTATATAATAAGCTGGTAAATCAATGTACCTAAAAATGGGGAAGACTGTATTGTGTGTATTGCAAAAACTTTTTGTTTATCTTTCATCTTCTGCATCATTCTTATCCTGTGTGGTTCCCTACCTGTAATTAATGGAGCAAAGAGGCTTTTATTGTGCCTTCTGACTGAGTTTATGTTATGTAATACACTTTCCGCAACCAGTGATGCCTGTGGTTACAGTTCACCCAGATGACAGAAGATGGCAATTAAAAGCCACATTTACCAGTGCCAAGCAAGAGGGGTCATAATAGCAGTGTGGGCTTGTCATGTGTACCGGAGCCTTGGGGGAGTTTTAGTGGTTTATTGGCAAAGCACTATAAGGGAACACAGTGTCAGAGGCTAAGGAGGATAAGTGAGGTTGATGCAGTGCACAGCTTGGATTTTCTTCTCCTCCCTTTTGCATTTGATGCTTTTGTGGTGACTAAATGGCTCAGACATCAGAGGTTAAGGTGGCAATTAAAAAGTGTCAAGGAAGTTCCTTGCGTGTTAATACATGCCTCCCTCTCACCTCCCTCTGTCACTTGATATTGAGTGCCTTTTGTGACCTGGCCCTTTTGTATAACTCACTTCATTAATGTTAATTTGCCTATATGGTTCCTGTCTTTTTCTTCCTGTGTTGCTCTGCGTCTCTCAAAAATGAGAATTTTTTTTTTCCAAAACAACAGATTTGTATAGGAACAGTCACTATTATGTGCATGTGTGGGGGTTGCAGTTTAATAGCTGATTAAATAATGAAGTCATTAGGCTAGGGGACAGTTGGAAACAAAAATAAATGAAATTATTACATGAAGCAAAAAGCAAACCATGTATTGAAATTATTACTATACTTCCTTGTTATCCGTGACGATCTCTTTCTCGGATTGATAAATTTGGTCTCCAAGCATTTTTGCCTATTTTTATTTAAACATATAGAGTCTATAAAACTGCAAGCCTGTCCTCTTACAAGTTTAGTATTCTGGAAGCAGTCCCAGCAACTGTATTATTCATGAAAGTGTTTGTCATTGTTTATAACAGTGTATGTCCCATTGGGTGAATACATCCCTTTGAATGCAAATTTTTAAAGCTACTGGGACAACAGAAAGTTTACTGTGTTTGGAGAAAAGTTAAGACGGTATAATCAACACAGTAACTTTGCTCCTCATAATCAAAAACAACTGTTTGTAAATTTGTTGAACAATTGAGAATTGTAGTCAACTCAACAGCTTCAAAACACAAAAAATCCAAGTACATGTTGGTTGTTTTTTTTTTTTTTACATGTTTGGTAATTTGGTCATGCGAGACTGTCCATGTCCCCAAGTTAGAAGTTGTATTGTCTATTTTCCTCTCGGGTGCTGGGCTTCACCTGTTTTTCATAACTGTGTCGAGGCCAGTAAGGACAATTTCTGGACCTAAAAGCAGGACACAAGTTTAACAGGACTTTCTGTCCTAAATATATGTGGTACATAGACAGGGTGAAGATAAAATGGATCTTTGGAAAATGAGTGTGAAGGACGGAGTGCAGAGATAGGATGCAGCGTAACTAATGGCTGATGATGGTGGCAGAGTAACCAAGGTATGGCAGAGTTGGAAGTAAACGAATGGCTTGTGAGCATAGAAGACCACAGAATGAAAAGTAAAACAAAGGAACAACCTTATTTAACTGTAGGAGCACAAAGACCTGGCAGACAGTGACTGGAAGTGTGGGGTAGATATACTGTGAGTGGTGAGTTGAGCCTCTGTGGAGAAAGATTTCCAGCTGAAGCCTGAGGACCACGGGAAAGGTGTACATGCTAGTTGGAAAGGAGCCAGGGGCAGGTAAACGGTGCCGCTCCACTAACTCTCTCTCACACACATCACGATAGACATGGAAGCAGGAAATAGACGTAGAAATGGGGAGGTGCAACCAGGTTAATGCAAACTGATCCATGTGGAGCCTTTTTGTTGCCAACCTGATCTGTGGTATGGAGACAATACAACCGTGAGTGTGAATCCTGCTTCTTCACTAGTGTCAGGATTTGTTTCAGCTTCCAGAGACCCTCAAGGCTAAATAGGTATAACTAATGGTTGGATGGAGTTTTCAATACATGGCAGCTTTGAGTATATGAGCCTGTGTGAAAGTGAACAAAAAACGAAAAGCACTAAATTGGACAAACACGTCCAATACGTTTTGGGTGGTCATAGTCATAGTGTCCCAAAACAGATATATCCTGGGCTTCACATGATTTGGCAGACTGCATTTAACACTTTATTTAAACACCTGAAATTCATTTATTTCCAGAGTTCTAGAGAATCAATTTCTATTCAATTCAATAATAAGTTGTTTTGTTTTTTTTACACGAATAATAATATCCTTTATTCATTCAGGTTAGACTGTAATTGAGACTAAATACCTGTATCAAAATTTCAGGAGTGACCTGGCCAAGAGGGCAGCACTTATTATAACAGTTTCAATTATAAAAGAATTAAGGTCATTGTAACAGCTCAGTTTTACTGGTTTAATAACAAAAGGCCAGTGATGCTAAGTGCAACTATTGCCTGTATTGTGACTCTGTTCACAATGTCCACTCAGTGCCTCAGAGCCAGTGTCCCTACAGTCTCTGGTTGAATCACCTCCACGCCATCTTCTCAGTTGACCGCCCCCTTTCCTGTTTAACTCCTCTTTGATTCGGAGTCATTCAATACTCCTGTAATTGTCCGCAATCAAAGTCAAACGATGCCTCATCTGGTTCCTGTTGTCTGTGTAGACTTTTGTATTTTCATTTCCTTATGTAACTCTGTACTCCGCTAAGACTAGGGATGGGTATCGTTTAGGTTTTATCCGATACCGGTGCCAAATCGGTTCTTTTGAAACGGTGCCGGTGCTCAAACGGTGCTCAAACCGGTGCTTAAAGAATCGAGAACACAAAATTGGTCCAAAAACCTCTCATGTTCAGCTGTTTTTTGTAAAAATATAACAATGTTAGCCTTTTCTGCAGCTATGGGGCATATATGGTATCACTCTTGGCTGGAAGCAGTGCTTAAACAATGGAAAAAACACAAACTTTGTCCTAAACCTCTCATGTTTAACTGTTTTCCACTTTTTCTTTGGTCATTTTAGCCTTTTTGGCCAGGGTGAAGCGAGTATCTGCCATCAAACAAGAAGACAGCCGCATGTAGCTATGATGATGTTTGCTAGTTCACCTTACATGCATTAATGTAATAACGTGGTTAGCCTACTCAACGTAAATTAGCTACTCACGCAGAGAAGAACGGCTGCTGCTGCATCATCATCCATCATCATTTCTGCTACACTGGCAGGGCTAGGGGCCAGGACTCTCCTCTTCGTGTTTTTGGGGGATGTTGCATAACAGGCAACCCACCCGCAGTAGATGTGCTCGGTGTGAGGTCTCGCAGCAAGCTATCAAATACGGCGCATTTCTGGGCTTTTAAAAAAACGCTATGCGTCGCCAGGTGTTTCATCGGATTCGAGGTGTTACCTCCTTTGACAGTATCACAGTATCAGCTTAAAGCACTTGTTGCAGGCTGCTGAGTTTGCATATTTTGCTATGAAGTACAGCCAGACTTTTGACCACTTCGCCTTGGACATTTTTAATCTGTAGCTCTGCTCTAAAAGAACGTACGTACCTGGCCCCGCCTACTATCCTCGAAAACGTAAAATGATTGGCTAGAAGTGTATCACAGCTCAGGAAAAAAAAGCACCAAAATAAAGCACCGAAATGTGCGCTGCTTTTCGGTCTGGTGACTACCGTTTATGTCAGAACCGGTGCCATCATGGCACCGGACACCGGTACCCATCCCTAGCTAAGACTGTTCCTTTGTAACCAACAAAATACTCACTGCAGAATGTGAGTCAGCTGTTCCAGAGACTGTTCCTAAGTCACGGTCAAAGTCTGTCAACACAAAGACTAATTAGACAGGCCAGCACCTTTCCTGATCCCAAATCAATCAAAACCCTGGGTGCTCTATAGTCAGCTTTTTCCAGGTCCAACATTCTCCTTCTTTCTGGCTCTGCAACAACTGATATTTCCCATGTCACCGAGTCAGTTGTTGTCTGCCATGTTAATCAGCCTCAATAGTAAAGAACATTGCACTGCTCTGTCAGCTGGATATATTGACTTGACATTGGTTATGCAACCTTTTGTTCTACATCCTGCCCAGAACTCCAGTTCATCGAATTCATATCTTAAGAATTTTACCGGATGTTGGATAGCGCAATAGACATCTTAAATATTAAATATGATGTAATTAATAATCAATGAGAATCCATTATAGTTTTTTAGCTTCATCAATTACTACCCAGTTTTTGTAAAGCTAGATTATGTTCTTTAGCCAAGAGAAAGCAGTTTAAACATTAAATACTCTCTATGACAACAGCCATATTTCCTTGAAGAATCTTTAAAAGAAGTAAAGTTTTTGAATATGCTCTGATGATCTCAGGTTTTCTTAGCTATAGGTAGAGGCCAACTTCATTGTTAGTAGTTTTCATTTTTATTTCATTACCACTGGCCCGATGAGCAGGTATCTTTTATGCAGTTGCAGCACTGGTATTAAAATGTCCAAGGGCATTATTTAATTGGAATTCACCAATTCTTTGGTCTTGGAAGAAATATGCTCTGAGTTTCCTCAATGCATATTTATTTAAAGAATGCTTTTAATATGGTCATCTGGAAATGGAAAACTGAGCTCCTCTCTATTCTGTTCTATAAAACTCAGTTGCAAAGTTCTAATATTAAACTGGCTTAAAGTTGTTTTGCTTTGTTGTTCCAAAAATGGATTTTTTTTGCTTTCAACAAATACCCTGTGACAGAGAGGAAGCGATAATGTCACTAATGCATAATTTGAAGGACATATAGACATTATGGATATTACTGAGCAATTCATAGATAAGACCAAGATGTTTACATGACATGAAATGTCAAGCTGACTCACCTTCTTAAGGATTTTTCTTTCTTTGTGCATTGAACTGAAAGGAAATTATCTTAAACACCAAAATGTCACAACTTTTTCCCTGTTATACATCATGGTATTTTACAAAAATTAATTACCCTGAAATGGATGTGATGATTAACAAAACAGCTGTAGGCAGTGTGACCTTTGGCTGTTGATGTCAAGTCATGTCAAGTCAAGTCAGCTTTATTTGTATAGCAGGTCTAAAAGACATCAAGTGTCAGCCACAGTGCTGAACAAAGGAACAATGTAATCAAATAAAGGAAAGAATTAAAATAAATGAGGGAAAAGGGATTACAAAACATATATACAAATGTGTATGCAAGTATATGCGTACACATACATATGCACATATATATGTGTGCTTATACACACACGTACAAAGGTGGACATGAATATATGTATACATATACACATGCATATGTCATCCAATGAGATAAAAGACCAGAATAACTAAGACAGAATAAACGATTCGAAAGAGATTTGAAAGCCTTTGACAGTAGGTTGGTCTTCAAGTTTGATTTGAAGATTTCCAGAGAAAAGGAGAATTTTATAAATACCACATGGTAATAAAACTCAGCTGTGGTTTAGTTGCAGCTAAAGGTAGCACTGATTTAAAACTAACAGCTTTGCACTACATCCATCTGAAAGCATCAAAGACAATATATTATTCCTTTTAAGGATTATTATTATAGTTTTACTATGAGCAAGAAGCCAATGGGCCTCATTTAGTAGTATGTAAAAAAGCAAAGTAGCACTTTCAAAATGTGTTAAAGAATTTTCTGTATTAACTTTTCAAAATCATTTTTTTCTTTTTAATTCTATTTTAGCAAAAAAAAAAAAAATTTCACAGACATCTGTTTCATTTTCCTTTTTTTCTGTACAGAATTCAATTAATTCTGTAAAAAAATTGATTTTCAATTAATTGAAATAACTTTTTAAAAATTAATTCAATTAATTGCATTCAGTTGAATTAATTCAACTGAATTCAACTTTATCTATATAGCACCTAGTCACAACAGCAGCTGCCTTAAGTGTATGCATGTGCCTTTTTCAAAAACATAATTACACAAAAGAATTTACTTTTGAGATCGTAAAACATGCACACTGACTATTTTTATTCTTACTCCTACGTCCAACTTACTGAAACAGAATTACAAGGTAATAGCTAGCTGCTCGCAGGCTGCCAGGTGCACACTGTGCACACAGATTTGCCTAAACAAGGGTAACAGATCAAACAAACAACCAAACAAAAACACATAAAGGCTGAATAATTAACATGGTTAGTGTTGTGTCCAGTGGCTGGTTCCTGAGGGTTTGGTGCTAATCCATGCTCTTCATCACTTCCACTTTCCCACGCTGTTAAACTCATTGCTGACATCACTGCACTTGTTCATTCAGCTCACTGTGTATCTGTCATTCTACCTTAGAGATGCCTTTGTCATCCCCACCTCTCCCATGTTACCCAAGTTTCTTCCAAGCCTCCATCTTTATCTCCACCACCAGGTTCTAGACTGGGTACTGCCCTAATTCCTATCACCACTGGGAGTCTGTCCAATGGGCCATCGGAGTGTAATCACCAAAACCTTAATTAAATTCTGTATATAAATAAGGCATGTTCAATTCCTTCTAATGATCTCTCCTTACTGAAGTAGTTTTAGTGCCTAAACCTAACAAACTTTGACTGAAAACAAATACAAAACAAATACTAAGTGAAAACAGGATATAAACTGAAGTCTCCTGAATGAGAAGCAGAAACGTGTGCACCATCTGAGAAACAGTATTTAATTTCCTGGATGGCTTCATAGAATGCAACATTGTGATGAGACAAGTAATACATTGCGAGTGCAAGCAAGCACAGTTTACACCGAGCTTGAGTTTTATTCAAAGTGTCCATCTATTATTCATAAACATTAGTTCTTTTTCACTGGAGGTCACAGGGGCACTAGGGCCACTACACCTCTTTCAGCAAGTGCCTATGGAGGACACATGGAGACTGAACATTTTGTTTTTGTTCACTGGTTGGCCAAAGACACAAAGCCGTAATGTTACTTGCCTGGTTAATCTATCATTAAATAAGCTGGCACATTAACTAAATTACCTTTTGTAAGGTAGTTGTCATTTTGTCATGTTGTCATTTTGTTAACAGCTTTTCAACTCGGCCCAGTGGCACATAGGAATAATGAAATAAAAAAAAAAAAACATACATGCATATTAGCCCTGAATATATAAAGATTTTTTTCACTGTAGTTAAGATTAATTCTTATTTCTTGGGGACAAATGAAATAATTTATGGTTATAGAAAATTATTATATATATTCTCTGTACAGCAAGAGTCTGTCGTTTTGCTATACACATGTATTGTTTAGAGGAATTATTTTTTTCTGCTTCCAGTGTACAGTACACTACAGTGTAAGTGTTTTTTCATTTTTATTATCTGAAAACCTACGGTATATGCATATTTTTGTTTGCAACTATAATACAATATAATTAAATTAACTGACAAATAATTTGAATACCTTTTTTCTATTTTCCTAGAGCTTGAGTGTCATTATGGTACAAGATCCCAGTTAATTTTACCACTGGTAATAGCAGTTTCAGTATAATGAACAGATGTTCATGCAGAGCACTGATGTTTTGCCATTCCACAGCAGTATGTCAGCCTCTGGAGTCCATGGATGTGCTTAAGCACAGTGTGAGTCTGTTGATATTGGTAATATCGTTTCTTCCTAACAGAGATGTATGGCTAAATCTCTGCTTCCCCTGATGACTTCAGCTGTTGCTTACATAAGCTGCTTCATCCTACCCAATCTCCAAAACAACATCCTCTCACAATGTGTAGCAGATCAATGAAAATTGCCATAAGCTTTTTAAAGATTAAAGAAATCTGTTAAAATGGATTACTGTACACGTGTTCAAGGACACGTGTACAGTAATCCTAAAGAGTATTAACACAATTCAGGAAACTTCTTTTTTTCTTTTTTCTTTTTCTAGACAAATATTAAAGTAATGCATCAAATTTCTTATCTCCTCTCAGTTAAACTACCGGAGCAAATGATATTTACTATAATTACTCTACTGTATAAAACTGACCCCTTGTGAGTAATGGAGAAGCCAAAAGTTGTTGTATTTTTTTTTGGTTTTTGCTGCTAATTGGTGCTCTTGCCTTATATTATAATAAACTGTAGATGATTATTTGCACTGTTGGGCAGAAAAACAATCCAGTTCTTTCTACAATTTTGATTAATCTGGAAATGAAATAATCCATCATTCTAGAAACTGAAACAATCGAGACTGTGAGCTACAGCTCTGTATTTACTTATTCAGCTAAAGCAGTGCACATACCAGGTAGAGATGCAGAGATATCCTGATCTATTAGTAACAATGAATTCATTTAGTACATATTAAATGTTATTTTTTTCCTTAAATGCAGTCCAAAATGGTCACCATCAGAAAAAAACATACACAATTAGAAAATTATGAAAAATTTAGATTTTTTATTTAGCACTCTTTATTAGTTTATGTCCTACGGATTGGGTTTATATGTCCGTGTATGTGCACGCAGCACGTGTTGTCTCATGATTAACTGTGGATTTGATATTAATATGCATGACTAAGAGTTTGAATACCTGACCCCAGGTTCCAGTGGGAAAGAGACCTACCTTTTGACCTAAGTGCGCTTCCCTCAACTCATCTTATAATGTAGTCATCTGCCCTGCTGTTTGATAGGCAGTTACCTTGTGGGCTGTGAATCCTTATAGGAAGCTAATTAACTGGAATGACAACATAATTATGTACTGCTGAATGGACCCATATCACACTTTTTAATTGATTTAGCAATGCAGAGAAAGAGAGATAGGAACACACACACACACACAATTTTCAATCAAGCAGTGTCACTCTGAATCCACTCAGACAGAAGCAATCCAAAACTGAATTGGATTTGGATTATGCTGTTCTTTTTGTTATGCTTCTTTCATTTAGCTTACTAAACACAGTAGTTTTAAGACAGTTCTTATATTAAGCAATTCATATGCTGTTTGTGTCCAATGTCATTTTAGATTTAGGATTATATAATGATGACGTAAAACAAGGACTTATCAAGAAAAAAATGTAAAAATGACTAATCTAATACAATTACTTTAATAGCGTACGGCAACCAGAGAAAGCAATAATATTGATAATACAGTGCAGAGCAAATTAAATACAATATCTGATAAGTGAAACACAATAGAAAATGTGTGTGTGTGTATATATATATATATATATATATATATATATATATATATATATATATATATATATATATATATATATATATATATATATATATATATATATATGTTTAAAAGTAACCTAGTCAGTTTTGAAGATTAACAATGGCTAACACTGAGCAGTGCTGATTTTCTAACACTGGAAAATAACTCAAAATGTTAGAAATATTCCAGTGTTAGAAAATCAGCACTGCTCAGTGTTAGCCATTGTTAATCTTCAAAACTGACTAGGTTACTTTTAAACATATAACACTGTCAAAAGTGTTAATTTAACACTCAGAGGTGTGGACCCATATAGACACTCTCCAGTGTTAATTTAACACTGGAGATTTTGCTGTGTGGCTACAAAAGACAGCTCTACACATATATAAATACCATGTAGGCCCACAGTTTATTCAACTAACTCATGTGCAATGCAGTTTGATTAAGTAATCTACTGAGTGTCAAGAAGTAAATTAAAATTTAAAGGACCTTGACATTTGTTCAACAAACATATTAACCATCCCATTTTCTCTGGTGATAGGAAGCAGAATATTTTAATAATAATAACAATGGATTGCATTTATATAGCGCTTTTCGAGACCCTCAAAGCGCTTTACAATTCCACTATTCATTCACACACTGGTGGAGGCAGCTACAGTTGTGGCCACAGCTGCCCTGGGGCAGACTGACAGAAGCAAGGCTGCCATATCAAGCCATCAGCCACTCTGGCCATCACCAGTAGGCGATAGGTGAAGTGTCTTGCCCAAGGACACAACTACCTTGGGCGAGACTGTGCAAGCCTGGGCTCGAACCAGCAACCTTCCAATTACAAGACAAACTGCCAACTCTTGAGCCACGATCGCACTGCCATTTTGACACTCTGGACACTTTATTGGATAAAACAATAAAATTCTGATAGATAGTTTTAGACTTTTAACTAAATTTACACAAAAAGATTAATAAAAAGATCAATATGTAATTTGTTATGATTAAAAAAACTATTGGTTAAGAGTATATACACATAAAACAGTGTTTGTAGTAGTAACATTCATAGGATCTTTGTGAGTTTAAATTCCTTATCAGTGTTATTCTTCACCCTTCAAGAGATGACAATGTTTTTTTGTTTTTTTTTTGTGTACATGTCTGAGTCAGCCTTAAATTACCAGAACACATTTCATTAAGCGAGAAGTGAAGCATGAAATGCAAGGGGCATTTCCATCTCACACCTCTTCATCTGACATCAAGGATAATGGCCTCAGTCAGCCTGTTAAAGGTTGGTCCAGTAACCTCTCTGTCACATCCTATATCAGCCTGTATTTCCATAACCTTGCCATTTTTATTGCTGCATAAATCGGTGTAAGGTCAACAGTGTCCTGGCAGTGTGGAGAGTAACAGGGCATAAGGTTAATTAAAAGACTGTGCATATGAACCCCAACCAAAAAGCACCATCACCACAGATACACATACAAGACAAGCAACAACCCCACCCCGCGCATCACTAAAGAATAAATACCACGTGAAACCACTGATGCACACCAATGCCCTGTATTGAACACTTAAACCCAGTGCAGCATGTAGTAGAGCCATGAGCAATGTGTGCTCCCTCCTTCTAAGCAGTTTTGTCTGCCACTACGAGTTATGCTCACCTCCCAGTAATGGTTCCTCCAGGCTTGAAATTAGCACAATTTACCCCACTCTGTGGCACGTCGTGGTGCTGAAAACCAACCGGTTGCGCCACTGCTCGCTCCAGATAAGCCCACGCGACAGAGCAAGCCAAGGACATAAGGGAATATAAAAGTTGTCAGCTTACATGACCAAGTAGTGTTGTGTGAAATGACTTTAGCCCGACATTGTTAACGCCGAGCGGGCTGCCTCCGCCATGCTCGATAAAGGCAAATAAAAGGCCAGATAAAGCCCTGATGAAATGCAGTGTGTGTGTGTGTGTGTGTGTGTGTGTGTGTGTGTGTGTGTGTGTGGGTGGGTGCAGAGGTATAAAGTTTGCCATCTAATCCTTGGCCTCTATTATACCCAGTGTTTAGCAACACAGACACCCTCTGCTCCATTCACTGTTCAAGACTTCTCCATATCTCAAACTCTCATTCTATCATTGTATTAACTACCACACAGACCCACATGAATAAGGGGTAAATACTGATTCTGGAAATAATTATCTGTTTGTTGCTGATATCAATACAGTGACGGATTATATTACTCTTACAAATGCTTACAATATGTATATATATATATATATATATATATATATATATATATATATATATATATATATATATATATATATATATATATATATATGAGAGAGAAAGACACACACAAACACACACACTAGTTACAGAAATTGCGCATTTGCTTGCCTTCGAGCGCAAAGGGAGGCTGCTGTTACCTGCTGTCACATACCATTGGCCTTTGCTAATATAAAGTTGCCCTATGCTAGAAAAGCCGGTCCTTCAGTGGGACATGTTGGGGAAATGTGAGCCACAAGGCTTTAACTGAGGCTCAGCCAGCCAGCCAGAAAGAGAAGAGAGTAACCATAGACATGACAAAACCGCAAGTCTGTTTGATTAGGACATTCTCACTGCTACTGCTGGCCATGTGTATGCTAATTAGCATGAGTACAATTCATTACCCAGGGAGACATGGGATTATGTCTCTGGATCACTCAGCAGCTAAAAGTTTTGACACTCTCTAATTTAACAGATGGAGAGCTCACTTAACTTTGCCGTCTCCCCATAGGCAAGTGGTGTTAATAGGCAAGAGGGAAGTCATGCAGTTGTGTGAATGTGTGCACAGAAAAGAAAAAAAAAGTGTTTATACAGAAGATGCTAACTGCGTTTGATTGGTTCAGCAAAAAAAGCAGCTGTTTCACAGCAGTAGGAACTAAAGAAGATATGGTTGCAGAAAGCGTCACGAATCATCCAACACGAACATGCAAGGACAGCTTTATGTGATGAGCTAACATACTGGAATATGACTAATTTCTCATTATTTTTGTTAGACTGAATTTTGTAGTAGCAATATAGTTGGTATTGGTTTTAAGTGAAATCTAGGCTTCTGTGAAGTTTGTGCAAATAGCACATACACCCTAACAAGCCTTGGGAGTCCTATTCAGAACACACGCACACAGGCATTTCAAGTGATCACAGTTAATTATATCATTTATGTATGGTATGCTTAGAGTAGAACAGTCAAACACACACATGCTTCAATGCCTATTCTTAAATTGGCCATACAATGTTTTTGTGCATCATTTATATGCTGGTGCAATGACAGAGTCTTTTACTCTGACATAGGCTTTTACTTTAGCCATTTACCAAAACATATACTAGTTACAGTTAAAACATAAAAGCTGACATATTTTGCAGACTCTCAGCTTAATTCTGGGGACTTTAAAATTGGAGGAAGAGTTCCATAATTATTGCAGGACCTTGCTTTTAAGGGAGCAAATGTAGCTAGACATTTGAGTCAAAATCTGTTTATATGGACAGGCTTGGGCTTTTTCTTTGTTAATTTCCATCATCTGAGCAGGTAAGGTTCTGGATTCCTTAAACCAGTGTTTTCCAACCATTGTGCCACAGTACATACGTGTGCCATGAGAAATCATCAGGTGTGCCGTGGAAGATTGCCCAGTTTCACCTGATTGATACTCTAAGCGAGCATTATGTAGTGACAGACAGAACAATTAGATTCTCTTCCACTAGAAGGCAGTACAAGTTCTTGCTCCAATTAGTTGCCAACCGCCTGCAAAATAGAAGAAGATGAAGAAGAAATATGAAAGTACATCAGGTTGTTAAGTGATGACATATGAATGCCTGGTCTCAGATGTGCCTGGATAAAGGACTTTCTCACTACCCAGCCCCAGACTGTAAGACTCATCCCTCATCTCTCCTCCATTCGCATGCTGTGCACTGGCTCCGTATAGGGCTGTGTGCTGAGCCTGCTCCTGTATTGCCTAATTTCCCATACACCCACGACTGCAGTTTGACCCACAACAACAACCTCATCATCAAGTTTGCTGATGACACCACGGTAGCTGGACTCATCTCAAAGGGAGACAAGGCAGCCTAAAGAGAGAAGGTCCTGAAGTTGGTAGCATGGTGTTCAGTGCCAGGTTGTTCACAATTAAAAAAACAAATAGGTCATAGTCAACTTTAGGAGGGACAGCACTGACGTAGCCCTCCTATAGATCAACGGTGAGTGTGTGGAGAGTAGGGCTGCCACAAACGATTATTTTGATAGTCGACTAGTCACCGATTATTTTTGCGATTAGTCGACTAATCAGATCATCATCCATTGGACGTACAGCTTATTGCACCAGCAGCATCTGGTCTTATATAACTATCATTAGCTTACAGCTTGAAGTGTTTGTGCTAACTAAAAATAAAGACAAGATGGTAGTTTATTAATTTTTAATGAAATTTGCAGATTGTTTCGGTAAAGTTTAATAAACTCCTTGCTTTCTAAAATATAACAGGACACCGGAGTATATTCTCCAGCGTCTCACACTTCTGATAATCAGCTGTCTGCTTGACAGTTTTAGCTGTGCAAAAACTATACCTTTAATCTCAGCCAAACCGATTTACTCAGGAACAAATAAAATACTGAAAAAAGCCAAACAATAACATTTAACCTTCCTCTCGTGTTAGCTTTCTGTTATCATCTCTTATGTTAGCGGGTCGGTTTTGACCCGTGAATTAAATCAGCTATAAAATATACTAAAAACAATAAGTTATCATCCAATTTGTTTCTCATCTCTTGGTTACCTTGTTAGGCTTCCTTATCCATGAAAATGTTGGTTTTAATACTTTTGGCGTGGGCCTCTGGGTCTTTTTTTGTCACTATACCCCTCGATTTCAATTAAAAAAAATTGTAAAATTAACCTCAAGAGAATCATATTAATAAATAAAAGGTTTCTGTGTTACCTGAGTATTACTGAGGGGTATAGGACACATCTCTTAAATAAATCTGTTTTATTGATTTTTTTCATTTTAAGATTAATAACTAAAATGACATCTATGGTGTTACGGGTCAATTCCGACCCATAGACATTTACATCAAGAAAAGACAAAAAAAGTGTTTTTTTCAGCAGTAGACCTTTGATATAAACTGAAAAAAAGAAAAAGTCCACTCCTCCTTTGTTTTGGTTATAGCCGTGGGTAATTGTGGGCTTTTTATCACTTCCCAATGATACAGCTTCACCTCAGTTTCCTTTGTGAAGTTCTTGTCCGAGGTCATATCTGGTAAAAAATAAAATAAAATATCACAGCTGATATTGTGATCCTGCAGTCCAGTGGTCATATGGAGGACCACACATTTCCATTGTTTCTTCTCAGGGATGCCACTCACAGCTTTGACTGTGAAAATCTGTACATTCCAGGCATAGTTGGTTTTTGCATCACAGGCTTCCCAGATTTTTCTGCCGTTTTTCCCTTGCTTACTGGGTATATATTGCCGGTAGGGGCATTTTCCTCAAAAAGTGGACAAGACGTTCATCCACTGTCACCTCTGGCCCTGGGATGAACATCAGTGGAAGAAGCTGCACCCATCTCTCCCAGACATCCCTGATGGGAGCAAGCTTGTCAGACCTTGGTCTGGTCTCTCTGTTGTCAAATCTGAGGACTCTTGAATCAAAATGATATCAAATGTGTGAAGTGACATCGTTGCCCAGAAAATGTTTCTGCCTGTCGATGCATCCCATAGACGATCAGTGGCCTCATTGCAGCATCTGTACACTCCAGCAAGAACAATGAAAGCATCCAGGTATTCCTCATCATGTCGCCATGGACTTTTTTTTCCTTCAAGGTTTATCATAGTAATGATGATTCTTTCTAGTGACAATGGCATAAATATCTCAAAACATCTCTTGATGTCACTGACTTTGGTCAGAGCAAACCTTGTGATTCCAGGGGTCATTTTGATGACATTTGCAGCAGCTGCCCTGCCATGTACATCATGAGGTACTGAGCTCCAAAAGATCTTACCATTTTTGGACTTGAATCTTTCAGCAGGAGTAGCTTCAGCACCAGCGACCTCCACCTCTGATCAGATGTGTCTGTGTCTTCTGGATGATAGTCCACATTGTCTTCCTCCTTAGAAACCTGCCCATCTGAATCGCTATGCTGCTCTGTGTCCTCTCCTTCATTTTCACCAAAAATATGATCCTGAACTTAGCTCACTGTGAATCTTCTTCTCATTTTTTGTATGCTGCAAATTGTAAATGTGCACTCTGGAAGTCAAATGGCCACTCAAATAGTGAATTCACCTCACATGCCCGTGTTTATTTTGTTCTGTTTTTGTGCAGGTATAATGCAAAAAACATGCAAAATAAGAATCCCCTAAAGCTCATATGATTAGGAGAGGCGCTTGCTGTAAGTGTTTTAGCTGACAGTGCACTTATGATTTCAGTTTTGGCTTTAATTATTGCTTTATACTCATAATATTATACCTGGGTCGAAGCCGACCCTAACAACACAAAGGTCATAATTTCAACTAGGGCATTTTATAATTTTGTGAAAATATTTTTTTTGGTTTTATTTTGTAGAAATAGAGGTTCCTGACAAAGTCAAAAAGCCTTGAAACAATAAACAAATGTATGTGATTTTTTTATGCATTTGAAATTTAAAATGGGTCGGTGCCGACCCTAACACGAGAGGAGGGTTAAGTTATCCAAGTGACTTATATATATGTTTAACCTGACTAGCGAAAGACGGCGGTGGGTTTGAAAACGATTTGCCGGGAGTCCGGTGTTCTCACGGCTCTAGTTAGCCTTGCCCCCGCCTAGCTAACGAGCTAGTGGGTAACAGACGTCTCCGAAAACGTCGGAGCGCTTTTGAAAATATGTGGTGTCTTGATAAACTGAGCAGATATTTGAGGTTTACATAGCTACATTCTCGCCTGAAAATATGTTAAACGTTTATTTTGTGACCCAGAAAGAATAATAAGAGTAAAGTTAAAACTAACTAGCTGCCGCCATTGTTGACAACTGCGCTGGGCTGCGCTATGAATTCTGGGACACAGCTTCTTCTTCTTCGGGGTTTAACGGCAGCTGGCATCCTTGGACATGCAGTGCTGCCATCTTCTGTTTCAGTCCGTTATTACACTCTTAAATCCTACTACTCATTCCTGCGTCCTTTGTGATCTTACAAAGCTTCAAACGATGCGTCGACTATTAAATTAGTCGTTGACGATTTTAATAGTCGACATAATCGTGACTAGTCGACTAATCGTGGCAGCCCTAGTGGAGAGTGTCCACACCTTCCAGTTTCTCAGCATCCTCATCTCCACTGAGATCTCCTGGACAGACAACGTCACAGCGGTTGTCAAGAAGGCCCAGCAGCTGCCACAAACTGGACCCCAACCTGCTGCTGACTTTCTACCGCTCATCCATTGAGAGCCTGCTGACATACTGCATCACGGCAGCCACACTCAAAACCGCCTTCTGTGCTGCCTTGAGTGTAGTCAAGGCAGCACAGAAGATCATTGGCTGCCCTCTCCACTCCCTGATGGACATTTATTCCTCTCGCTGCCTCAGCAGAGCAACAGACATCATCAAGGACAGCACCCACCAGGGTTTTGACTTGTTCATCAGCACAAAGACTGACAGACTCAAAAATAGTTTTTTCCCAAAAGCCATAACCACCCTGGACTCACACATGCACTGAAAACACAGTCCCGCGCTCCAATCCAATGACTTCCCTCTATACTCCCTCTATACTCTATTTTCCAGATTCGTATATTTGTACATTATATATATTTTTTCATACTGTTCATATGTACATAGTGCTGAAGAACTGTGCACCTCACCCCCTTTCTTTTCCCACATCTGCACTGAGTAGGAGATGCCCTGTATCTCATTGTCCATGTGTATAGTGGCAGTAAAAAGGCATTCTATTCTATTGATAATTTAAAAGGATCATACAGTTATGATGGACAGTTTATAAGAGATGCCTAAAAACGGTTCAGTAACAAGTAAAAATCTCACCTTGTTACAAAAGGAGTTAAAAACTAACAAGTTTTTCTTGCTTATATTAGAGATAGACCGATCCGATATTACGCATTGGTATCGGTCCGATACTGACCCAAATTACTGGATCGGATATCAGAGAGAAATAAAAAATTTAATCCGATCCGTTATATCAAAAAAGCACCTCACAAAACTTGTGACACGCCGTAACTCAGCTCATAACCTTAGCACGTCGGAGCAGTATGCGTCACGTGATAGAGCGGCTGTGGAGACCTGTCGGTGGTCTGGTTGAGCATTTGGAGCCTCGCTACCAAACTGGCATTTCATCTCCGACAAAGTTATCCCAGAGAGAAGTAAAGCAAGTGTGTAAGTTCATCTCTGAATGTTTGTAAAGCATTCCCGCGTTAAGTTTAACAGCCGATATATGGAGCGACTGCCTCTCTCTCCTGCTGCTATTTCAGCACGTTTAAAGCTTGATAAGCTGTTGTTAGAATTTATTTAATATTACTTTCTACACCAGGCTCCTTTTCTAGCTGACGGCTGGTAACTGTGCAGGGGCGGATCTAGCAAAGTTTAGCCAGGGGGGCCGATAGGGCATGAACAGGGAAAAGGGGGGCACAAAGACATACTTTTCTTTCTTATTCTCATTTAAAATGTGTCGCTTTTAATAAATAATTATCCGAATCTTACACCCAAAGTTTTAATCTGATGAAAAATGTATAGAAGTCCATTACTGTATATAGTAACTATTAAGTTTAAAATACCCTAGGTAAGCTATACTACTTTTTCCTTTGGGAAGGTACCATCTGTGCAGTCTGCAATTCTGTTGAAGAAAGATGTTGAATCTATTTAATTATTCTTGAAAAATAATTCAGTTCTGTGCATTTTCTTTTCACACTGCATCAAATTAAAGTTGATTACGTCAATTAAGCATCATGAGGTGGAAGGTTGTTCCCTATTTTTCTTTTGCTGGGAGTTTGCAACCCTATTAGTTAGGTTGCTTAATATTTCTGCTAAGTACTCTTTAAAATACCAGAATAGGGAGGATGGAGTAGGTTTAAGTTTATTAGATTGATCAGTATTGCTGAACTACGAAATATTTTGGGTGCAGTATATTTTTTGCATACACACAGCAAATCCAGCATGTCCAAATTAACACCGTCAGATTTGATTTCAACACTATTAAAGTGTCTATATGGGTCCACACCAGAAAGTGTTAATTTAACTCTTTTTGGAGAGTTGGTACATTAACTCTGATATAGTGTTAAACACCAAATCTGTCTGGAGTTGATAATTTAACACTTACTAATGCTAACTAGGTGTTAAGAGTTTATATAGTAACTCTCAAAGAGTATTTCAGTTTAACTACGTAAGAGTTATCTTCTAATTCATTCTAAAAAGCGGGAATTTTACTGTTCTGAACTTCTAGATATTTCTTTTGGAAATAAACATTTACTAAAAAGACGCAATGGTTTTTGAAAAAAATTTATTCTGAACTGTGCACCACAATTTCAAAACATTTTCTGAAAGATGTAACAGTATACATGTTCTCACTTTCATTAGAGTTTTGTTTATCAAAAGGTCTGACATAGGTGAGCTGGTAAATGCAAATAACAGCATTCGCATCACTTATTTCTTCAATACAATATGCATGTCCTTCATTCATCACTTTGTGGAACTTCAATGCACTTCTGCTCTCCCCCATATTCCATCTTCACAAGCATATCCTATGTGGAGATTGAATAAAAATTAGCTGACACTAATTAATGGCACAAATCAATTGCAGCACAGTAAAAAAAAAAGGAATCCTCTTTGAGCCAGTACTTGTGTAGAGTATTTTCCCAAAAGACAAGGACACAGGCAACAGGTAATACTGAACTAAATGTAAAACCTCAACCTTTTAAAAAATTTTTAAACCGTGTGCACAAAACTCTGGAGGGATCTAAATGCTAACGTAGAACCCAGTCAGGACATCTGCTACTGCTGTTTGCTCGTTTTTTTTTTATGGGAGATCGTTTTCAGGCTTCAAGTAGCACCATTAAACCAACATTCCACATTCTAGACATTGTTTTAGGTGTATTTGACCAAAGGTTTGACTGAAAATTCACATGCAAGCTTTTTTTCAAGGCTGTGGTATTTGCCCGCAAACAATACCTTTCAGCTAGCTAAAACAGAATATTATGCTATCAGCGAGCAACATGGCTAATGCCTTTCACACAGCTTTGTCTCAACTCCAAAGAGCCACAGAGGTAAAAGCTAATAATAATAATTGAAACAATCTTTGAAAAAATGACTTACCAAGCATGGCAAACAACTCAAATATGTAGAGCAAAATGTTCTGAAACGGCTTCACTTCAGCTTCGATTGGAGCCTATGGTGCTGGGGGCGGAGTCTGTGAATTTACTCTATTAGTGTCATAGCCCCTGTAGGAGTTCAGAGTTAAGAGGTCAAGAGTTAATGTTTCCATTGTAACACCTCCAGATTTGAAATGGAAACAAACATTAACTCTACTTTTGCAAGAAGACTACTAACACCAAAACATTTAACACTTTTGAATTTGCTGTGTAGGTATAACAGGATAGCTTTAGTGTTTTCTTTTGGGTTTTTTTGTAACTTGAGTATGAACTATGGCAAGCAGCAAGATATCAAAAAAACATTTTTATTGATTAAAAAACACACTATATCGGATTCATATCGGTATCGGCAGATATGCAAATTTATGATATCGGTATCGGACATAAAAAAGTGGTATCGTGCCATCTCTAGTTTATATCATTCTTTATTGTTAAGAATGAACTTATCATAATATAAATATTGAAAAAGAATATTACAATGATAAATTCAGTTATATTAATATTATAATTAATCTGCAAAGTGGCTGGAATCAGGTAGGCTGAAATTCATTGCTTTTATCTCCACCTGCTTACCAAGTGGACTGCTCCTTATTCAAATAGTTCTAAGTGACACCATTTTTATTCCTCCACTTTCTTCAGGTGCATAACACATTTCAGTTGTAAAAGACTAACTTTCTTGAAGACATTTGTAGTAAAGGCCTGGTAAACCACAAAAAATGAGGAAACACGTGTAATCAGCAAAGATCCACAAAAAAGAAGGTCAGACACCAACTAGGGAGAATCAGAAGGACAAATGGAACAATATTGTTATCGCTTATGTAGCAGGTTTATCAGAAAAACTCAGGAGAGTCTTGTTCAAGCACGACATCCCATTGTACTTCAGATCCAACCACACACTCAGACAAAAACTGGTTCATCCCAAAGACAAATCTCCCAAACACAAACTTAGTGCAGTGCAGCGAGGAATGCTCAGACCTCTACATTGGTGAGACCAAACAGCTACATAAACAAATGGCACAAATAGAAGAGCCACCTCGACAGGACAAGACTCAGCTGTACACCTGCAAGGACAAAGGTCACTCTTTCGAGGATGCAAATGTTGACATTTTGGACAGGGAGAAAACAGATGGTTTTAAAGAGGAGTGAAAGAAGCCATTTGTGTCCACTGTAAACGACCATCTTTGAGCAGAGGGCAGGGCTTAGGACACCAATGATCTGCCAACTATAATCCCGTTTTGAGATCCCTTCCCAGATGCCTTAACTCTCACTCACATCTTGGGCCATTTGACCTTAGTAAATCACATGATAGGGTGAGGCTAGGTCTCACAATGAGTTCACCCGAAAGCTTGGCTGATTGTGACCGTGTGATTAGGCACAGGATCAATAGGGGGTCCACCACCCTCTTAGGGACACTTCCAATAGGGCTTCAAAATCTGGGACTCTCCACCAGTAGCTCTTAGAACTGAAGAAGCTTTTTGGATGAGAGGTGAAACATCTTCAAGGAAACTTGAAACTAGAAAAGTCCAGATGCTTTTCTTTCCAAGCTCCTTAGACTATGATGACCTGGATGACTGAGAACCTTTACAGACAAACCCATGTAATCAACATTGGTCATGGAGTCCAGATTTCAGGTAGTTGATGTTAACAAAAGATTCTTAACACATTTTTAGAAATGAGCATTATGTTCATTTGTCTTAGCTCATTTGAGACTCTAAGGCTCAGTGTTTTTTGATAAAATGCTGGAATTAAATGTAAAAGTCTGCACTTCTGTTGCATCACACTTTTTTCAGTTCAGACATTTTGTGCTGATGTACCAAGGGAAAGTTATTCATATTGCATCTGTGACTAAATGGAACAAAGTCTAAAAATCATCTACAATGTTATCTTTACTTCACTATCAAAAATATATTCAAATTAACTTTGTATACTGACAACAGTTACACATGTGACAGCCTTTGTTGGTGGTGTAGCTGTGCTGATAACATGTCTGCTAATTTTGGGGTGACACTCAGTCCTCAAGATATATGTAATCATTTGAAAGACTGACATTTTGAGCTAAGAATATGTGACAGAAACTTTGTACTTCTTCTTTTTAAAAAAAAAAAAAAATTATATGTAAATCATGCAGAGGCATAAGGTTGCTTGGAAAAATAAAGACAGAGACTGAAAAAAAAGTTAATTTCAAATGTCTGAAATCTCTAAACCATGAACAACAACACATAGAATGTTAGATAGCAAAAATATCAAGCAACCTGAAATACAAAGTTCAAACTATGACGCACATATTAAGGCCCCTAGACCTGATTCCTGTTTTTGTGATTGCTTGTATCTAGGGAGTGGCTTGTTAGGAGCAATGAGTGGGATCTGCGGTGATTTCTTACCTTTAACTTTGGTGTTTTCTGGTTTGCCTAATCAGCACACAACCACTCACAAGACGCATTGCTGATGAGCTGGCTACATATTTACTTTTATTACTTCTATCTTTTTCCTGAAAAATGACTGTAGCTGTGACAAAGAAAAAAACAAGATATGAAAAAAAGAAGAAATTAGATCCACAAAGGAAGACAAATAAAACAACAAAACTGTTGCTAGCATTGTACTTGCTTGCACCTTTAATAGATCCAAAAATACAGCAAATGTGGCATAACAACCCATCAAGTCTCTCTGTTGGAGATCTACAGAAAAGATAAAATGATACTTTCTTTCCCTTATAAAGAAACTTTGGCAGAGTACAAAAATGCAGAAAGTACACACACTCAACAATAGGCCCTTTTTTTGGCCTGTCTTCAAGTTAATCATGGAAAGAAGTCAGCTTAAAACAGTTAATATGAGCTGCCACTGGCAACATTTTTTCAGTTTAAGCAGTAAAAGTGACAATCAGCGAAGGCTAAAATGAGAACCCAATGCCTGAATGGATGAACAAGAGATAATGGATTGTATTACTGCCTGAGTTCAGTGAATTTTGCCTGTCAAAACAGTGTCAGAACAGAACTGCTCTGACCGAAAGACCAAAATATGCACAGGCTGTATTTTCCATTCTTATATGCAGTGATATGCTCAAGAGCAACAGTGCAACACTAGCAGGTGGCTGTGGACAACAACTAATTTTAATCACCTTCATTTACTCACTGCAGTACAACAAAATGTGCGGCTTGGTCAATACACTAATCCTTAGGATCAGCTTGGGACTTCTCTAATTGAGAGGCAGTGACACAGAGTCAGTAAAATTTAATGTTACATCAACATAATGGTGCACTTTATTGCTACAAGTGTTTATTGAACCTTCTAACAAAAAAATATCTTAATTTGCATATATTTGTTTTCATTTGTATCATATTTGTTACATCTGGCTTTTTGTTTCAATTTATTGTGAAAATTCCCAGTTCCACTGATTGAATGATGGTAATGAACATAGGTTCTCAATATCATGTTGTAATTATTGGATCTGACGTGGCAGTCACAGTGTGTATGTTATGTTTTTTATATAGTAGCAGGACAGTGTTTAGTCATGCTTGCAGCTAAAATGGCTCGGAAATGTATGTATTTCTTTAAAAAAGAAGAAGACGATAACACAGCATCAATGATAATGACAGTCTTCGCTAGCTGATTTTGCTGCAGCCTCTCTTGCAGTACACACAAATTCTCTCTCTCTCCCTCTCACACACACACACAACTACCTACACACACACACCCACACACACACACCAGACACAGACAGATCAATGATGGAGACAATGAAGCCACTGAAGAGAAAGATAATGTACTTGAGTTGACAACAATTACTACAGTTAGGTGCGATCAAAACCTCTTGTGAGTAAAAAAACCCAACGAGAAGATTGAACATGTGGAAAAGTCATATTTTCAAAATATTTTCTTTTTGCATTTCATGTAAAGTGTTGAAAATAAGCTAACACAAAACCGTAAAATGTGCAATCATAATAGGAGGCAGACTCCCCCTGTCTCCACCAGTGTTACTGGTAGGCAATGAAATCACGTCAGCAGCAGAGGGAGGAGGACAAGATGACTGATGATGACTCGTGGTTTTTTCTTTTAATTAATTTTTTTCTAAACTTCACTCACGGCTTTTATGACAAGAATATAATTTAGTTTATTGGTATTTTTAATTTGTTGTAGTGCAATATTACTGAGGCCATAGTGAGTTTGCAGTGTCATCCTAGTAGTGTCATCCTAAATACTGAGAAAGAATAGTTTTTTTTCTTGTGGTTTTTACTGTTTATATAGTTTAGAGCAGTTAACACTAAAATGTTAAATTAATACTTTGAAGGAAAAATAAATTAACCTAGTGCACTTTCTGTATTTAAATAAATGAAATGATTGTGCATGCATATGTGAGACCCACTTATTAAGAAAAAGCTAACTTCTGATACATTTTTAATTGGACTCCCAAAGTTCTTTGTGTTCCTTCCAGGAAAAGTCACTGTCAAGTCCCGAATGGTAATTTGTCTGCTTCTGTAGTGTACCTCCCCCCCCTTCTCAGTATTAACTGAACTTTCCAAATCCATTAGTGAAATCAGCAGAAACACCTTTTGGTCAGATAAAAAAAATAATAAAAATAATTTTCGCTATTCAGCTTCAGGCTAATTCTACCTTGAGAGTCCATTTACAAAAACGTATTCTTGGGTACAGGGTAGCTTTTGCCCTACTACACTGAAAAAATTTAATGTTTAAAAATGAGACTCTAAAGAAAGAACTTGTGTTTCTATTAATCTGTTATGTTTTTACATTCAGTTACCGTAAAAGCTCATTTTCCCCCCAACACCATGTGATCACTTCACACCTATCACACTGAGCACTGCGTCCCTCAGGTTGTGTGTACATGCCTGTCTGCTTTGCCAAACATCATCTTCGGTCATGCATGACCACCAATTTTAATTGGACCTCACTCAAAGAACAGTAAAGAGCAGTCCCTTTTATCAGACATTTCTACGATATGAAGTTTTGTATTGAGATTTCCTCTCAAATTTAATTAGTGTCTACCCTTGCTCATTAGAGGTTCTGGATTTTTCTTCACATTTCTCTCTTTTGCCCTGTCACATGCATTAGTGCTTTCGCCTTCCCACTTCAGCCTTTTCCCCTTTAGACCCTTGTCACTCTAGCAGACACCTCCTAAGATAGTTGCGCTTGTGTTCAAAGATTACATCAGTGCAACTGTCACTGATTATGAAAAATTAGCTCCTCTTCTGGCCTTCCCCGGTGAGCTCCAAACCTTGCTTTTTGTCTGCTACAGTTGCTTTGTTTTGAAAATGTGTCTTTGCCCTGTGCCTGGAATACCAATTGCAGAGTTAGCAAGGTACAAGACCATCCCGATCAACTGATGCGTTAGCTAGATGTTTATCTTTAAAGTTGGACAGAATAATGTAATTGTAATTGCTGACATATGCATGAGGCAGAGAACGCAACACACTTTCTTCATTTTTTTCTAATATCCAACATGTTGACATGTGTACATGCTGATTTGAAATTAGATTGGTAAGATGTGGATATGAGTAAATTGAAAAAAAAAAACAAAAAACCTATTTTTGTAAATAGCCATACATTTTCCATGCAAAATGGACTCACTGAACCATGATCTGTCAACCATGAAAAAGAGAAACCTGAAGAAGTCTCTAATATGCATTTGAATACTAAATGATATCATAATTAAGTGCTGGATAATGAGTCATGAAAAGACTGAGGCTAAAGTTAACCTGTTCCAGGCATTAACCTATGTGTTAATGATTCTTAAATGGTTGACGAAACAGGAATACAAGAAATAAAATTGTTCTCGACTGCAGGGTGCCACATGAGACATTCTAACAGAATTAGTGTACTTGTGAAAAACATATACAGGCATTACTTGGACGAACATAAAAGGGTTTGAATTATGTTTTAATTTGAAATTAAAACGGTTTTCAGAATAAATAATGAATGTGTTTTGAAAGTTCACTAAGAGATTTTAGTACGTGACAGCAATATTACAGGGAATTTAGCTTATAAGAGGGGTTTTGCAGTATAATTTACAGCCTTGTGATGTTTTAAAAGGTCTGTTGAAAAGTGAATTATAGTCCTTTAATATCTGGTGATTTTTGACAAAAACAGCAATTACAGCACTTTCTCTTTTCTTTTGTGGTTCTGAAACTACATAGATTCCCAATAAGTCATGTCTTATAGCTTCTGTATTTCTTGACACAAATATTTACGACCACGTCATTGTTGAACCAACACACCCCCTTTATAATGAAACCTCATTCAAGATTATTCTAAGGTACGTATTAGATTTGAAATATAAACCAGTGCCCCACATTAAGTAAATAAAGAATATACACACCCTTATGTTAAAACAGAAGTAAATGCTATGGTTAATCACCTGGAGATTTAAGGGTAGAATACCTTAAGAGAATCTTCTTGATGTCAGCAAAAACAGATGGTAGAGGGATTGTGTTACATTAATGAAAGGTCCCTGCTTCACTTAAGGTATCTGCCTTCCTGACAGTTCGCTGTCCCTGTTGAAGACTTATCAAAGTTTCTCCATCATTTTTAAAGAAGTTTCATGTCACCTACCCAACAGTCCTCATTTTTAACAGCCTCAAGGCCACTCGAACAAGCACAGGGTGATTATGACAACCGTCAAGGGAGACAGCAATGTCATATGATGGCAGCTACATTAAACACATACAATATAAACTTTTTTACCCACAAAGAGCAAAATGGCTAAATCGACTTTCTCTTTGCTCATTACACTACTCTCAGCTGCAATTACAAAATGAATATTCAAATTTAAAACTGTTTTTAAATTTTAAATACTGTAACGGTGGATTTTCATTTCCCATCCTATTTTATTCTCTTCTATGGTAACATAAATCTTTTTTTTTATGAAGTTTAAACATAAATTATGGAAAAATTATAATGATTATTCAGTACTATTTGTCAATAAGAAATCAAATTAAATTTTAAGATAGTGACAAGGATGAATTCAGAAGTCAAGCTGTTATTCCTCTTCTTTCACACTTGACGAGAACAGACGGTATGTTAATTTCGTGTTTGCCCCCCCCCTCCCCCCCTTTGAGACAATGGGCCCCATCTATAATAATCTGTGCACAAATCAGTGACTCATCTGTATTTTAGTACTTGAAATTGTTTGTGCTCTATGAAGAAGTTTACATGTTTCTCTGATTACATGAACACATAATTAATGCAGAAATTCTAAGCATATATCATTAAACTGACCACTACTATTGTTACTACTGACACTCATTTCGGTCATTGTTTGCAGCTTTCCAGACACTATATGCCACCAGAATTACAACTGAATAACTAATGGTGAAACATTAAATTGCACATAAAAAAATCTTAAAACTTAAAAGACAAATTTTAGGCTTTTTCATTGTAACATACTCTAGTATTCCTTTTCTCATCTTATTTTATCTTTAAATAATAATGACTACTACCATTGCTGGTTGTCGCTCTCTCATTGTTGGTGCATCTGGATGTTTTTTTGGCAGCAAATCTGTAAAAGCTAGTAGTTTTTCACTTTTCACAAAATTCAACACATATGGTAATATCCCATAATGACAAAGTGAACAAAGTTTTCTTGAAATTCTTGCAAATTTAGCAAGAATTTCAAGAAAACTACATATATATTAGGGGTGCAACGATACTTGTATCGATATTGAACCGTTCGATACAATGCTTTCGGTTCGGTACGCATATGTATCGAACAATACAAAATGTTTTATTTACTTTATCAACTTTTCTTCTGACGATGCTGTCTGTGTTGAGAGCTCAGTGGATCTGCGTTCGACTTGGGGTGGATTGTAATAATCGATTTATCGATTAAAATCGATTCTGGCTTGGATAACGTGATATCGATTCATTAAAATCCTGAATCGATTTTTTAATATAAATGTATTTTGCCCAGAATCTCAGGTGAAACCTCACAAAATTTTGACAACCACCAAACAGCTAAAACAGTAAATGAGAGCAGGTACACGGCTTCTGCACAAAGACGTAAACACAAAGCTTGGACCCGCGGATCAGAATCAGTGAGATGTGGCTTTCTCACCCGACGACACGGACACGCTCGGGGCTGAAAGCCGACAGCTCGCTGGTTCTGATGTTTCGACGGGTCCGCGCTTTGTGTTCACGCCCTTTTTGCGCTGATTCTAAAGCTGTTAGTTTGATCTCTCTCCAAACAATATTGACTGAACCAGCAGCAAAAGAAGATCCAAACTACGCTTCACATAAACAGCGTCATGAATTCCCTCTTACTTTTGCTGTTTTGCTTCCACCACGATAAAATCACACTTCATGCACAGTTCTCTCTCTCTCAGTGTTTCCCGTCTATCCCCGAAATCTGTTTTCTGCATTATTCGCTTGCTTGTTATGCACAAGACTACCATTATTTACAGCGCTGTCGGCCAGTGTTTTTTTCCCTTTTACTTACTTCCGAAAAGAAAGCCTAATTTCTGCTGTTCAATGGGCTACTGAACAAATTTAAACTTTTTAAAATTATGCAAAATGCAAAACGCTTAGCCGTGTCTCTAATAAAACCGCTGTAACTTCAGAGGTAATGTTCATATGCTGATTAATGGTTTTCTTTCATTTTTGATGTACTGTGGAATATTTTTATAAAATCCCAGGCCAGGAAAATCACCTTCATGTTTTTCTGTGTTTTATCTTCAGCTACTTTGACACAAAGGCATCTGCTGTGATGCTCACACCTTTGATAAAGTCTCAGCTTCCTTTTTATAGAAACAAAAATATGTAAATGTACTGATCTGAATTATAATATTTCTGACTGAGGCAAAATTTCCCAGATTCAAATCCAATTGAATCGAATTGAATCGAATCGTGGATCGAATCGATTCAGAACCTTGTGAATCTAATCGATTCTAGAAATCAGTGACGATACCCAGCCTGCACTGTCGAGAGCAGATCCACTGAGTGCAGCGCAAGCTAGCAAGACAGAAGCTAAGCTTGTTGCAACATGGAAAATTGAACCTCCCCCACCCTCATTCAGATCTGGCCTTTGGAACTATTTTGGTTTTCATGTGACGTATGACCCTGAAGGTAAGCGCGTCATGGACAAAAGTAAAACAGTATGTTGGATGTGCCACGCAATGCTCAATTACATGGGTGGGAACTAGTGCGTTAGCACAGTTTGCTCGTTAACGTGTTGACGCCGTCCAGCCCCACGCACGGGGCGATCCGCGGTAGCTCGTTAACGGAGATTTGCCGTGTTGTGGCGTTAACGTCATTTCAGATTAACGCTGACAGCTGTTGTTAATGACAAGTAGTTAAACATATGCCATTTTATGACCAGTAGTCAAGGTAGTAAATTAGCTTAACAGCTGCAGGCCATATATTATCCTTTAGTTCTAATGGTGTGCTATGTATGTAGTTTAGTCTCTATTATACTCTTGAATAAAAGAAACATAATCATTTGTAGTTCATTAGACAAAATGTGCATTACTCTGTATCCTTGATCAGCTGTGAATGTCTGACACTGTCTTCTTGAGAATGTTTTACTGCTGAATCATGTGAAGAAGGCCATAAGAGGGAGACTAGGTGTCTGGGCAGAAGAGATAAAACCACATTCTTTACCCCCCTTCCAGTTTCACACAGAAAGACAGGGAGGCAAGGTCAGGAGCCAGGCTCACTAAGAATTAGAAAAACATGTGAAGATGCAGCTTTTATGACAAAGAGGGGGGCCAGGATTAGCTATAAAAGTCTGTGAAAGTTGCCACCATTTTGAGACATGCTGTCGAACCTCTGCAGGCATCTCTCCCGTCCGGACGTTGTAATGCTCTTATTGTGATTTGTACCGAAATAAATGATTGTTGATTGAGCATATATACACCGAGTAGTGTCCTTCCTTCAGCCCAAAGATTCAAAGAACTGCGTGTTTTCAACACAGCACTAGTGGGAACAAAATGAATATGACTGCACATTTACGCCGACATCATCCTAGTGCAAAGATAAGTGGAAGCAGACAAAAACAACAAGCACTCATGCCACAAACTTTACCCGAGTCATTTAGACAGCCGTTAGCACATGATTCTCCTTATGGGAACCTGTTATGTTTAATATGTTGCTGAGAGTATACCCCAGAAGAAGCGTATAGTATAGCTTTTATTTTGGAAAGAGCCATTTCTCTGTAATAAACTCTCTTTTCCAAAGATGAGTGATTTCTCGATCAGATAGATTTATTATTTTATCCCTTTGTTGTTTCAGCAACATTAAATTTCAGGAACGCGTTAATCGTTACTGGGATTTAGATAGGGTCGTTATTCGTTACTTCTCGCGGTGGCTATCGTGGAGCTTCCACAGATTGAGTAACATTAGCAAGTGGTGGATGAGGGAAAGGGCAGGCAGGAGGAGGAGAGACCCGAGGCCGCCGCCGGTCCGAGTGTCAGGTGAACTGAACTTCAGGTAAGAAGACTATCTGGATCAGATATAAACGTCAACGACGGTCCAGGCGTGGGATTTCTCTCGTGGAAATATGCACATTATTTTTTTCTTTCTATTGGTAGGTGGCACAGTGCACTTGTGGCAAGTAAGCAAGCTAGAAGACTGGCACTCTTGCTGGGTATCCAGTTACGGAAGCAACACATTAACAAGAGAATTCTGAGTAAAACCAAAGTTACTTTCCCTAGTATCTAGTTACTTTGAAAGTAACGAGTAACTTGAAGTAACTGAGTTACTTTTGATAGAAGTTACTAGTAATGTAACTAAGTTACTAATTTAAAGTAACTTACCCAACACTGCTGACAGCCCATCTGGAGTTTGCCAAAAGGCACATGAAAGTCTCTCAGACCATTGGAAACAAAATTCTCTGGTCTGATGAAACATATTGAACTCTTTGGCCTGAATGCTACGCGTCATGTCTGAAAGAAACCAGGCACCGCTCGTCACCTGGCCACTACCATCCCTACAGTGAGGCATGGTAGTGACAGCATCACTGTGGGGATTTTTTATGGCAGCAGGAACTGGAAGGCTAGTAAAGATCAAGGGAAAGATGAATCTATATATACCCCAATATCCTTGATGATAACCTGCTCCAGACTCCTCGGACTGGGGTCAAAGATTCTAACAGACCAACAACCATAAGAACACAGCCAAGATAACAAAGGAGTGGCTTTGGGACCACTTTGTGAGTGTCCTTGAGTGGCCCAGTCAGAACTCCAACTAAAACCCACTTAAACATCTGTGAAGAAATCTGAAAATGCCTGTGCACTGCCCCATCCAACCTGATGGAGGTTGAGGGGTTATACAAACGAGAGAAAATGCCTCAAAATAAGTGTTCCAAGCTTGTGACATTATACTCAAAAAGATTTGAGGTTGTAATTGCTGTGAAAAGTGCTTCAACAAAGTATGGAGCAAATGCTGTGAATGCTGAGGTACATGTTATATATTTAAAAAAAACACCCAGCACGCCCCTGCAGGCTGTTTATCCTTCAAGCTCGGGTCCTCTACCAGAGGCCTGGGAGCTTGAGGGTCCTGCGCAGTATCTTAGCTGTTCCCAGGACTGTGCTCTTCTGGACAGAGATCTCCGATGTTGTTCCCGGGATCTGCTGGAGCCACTCGCCTAGCTTGGGAGTCACCGCACCTAGTGCTCCGATTACCACGGGGACCACCGTTACCTTCACCCTCCACATCTTCTCGAGCTCTTCTCTGAGCCCTTGGTATTTCTCCAGCTTCTCGTGTTCCTTCTTCCTGATATTGCTGTCATTCGGAACCGCTACATCGATCACTACGGCCGTCTTCTTCTGTTTGTCTACCACCACTATGTCCGGTTGGTTAGCCACCACCATTTTGTCCGTCTGTATCTGGAAGTCCCACAAGATCTTAGCTCGGTCATTCTCCATCACGCGTGGGGGCATCTCCCATTTTGACCTCGGGACTTCCAGGTTATATTCGGCACAGATGTTTCTGTATACTATGCTGGCCACTTGGTTATGGCGTTCCATGTATGCCTTGCCTGCTAGCATCTTGCACCCTGCTGTTATGTGCTGGATTGTCTCTGGAGAATCTTTACACAGCCTGCACCTGGGGTCTTGCCTGGTGTGATAGACCCCAGCCTCTATGGATCTTGTACTCAGAGCTTGTTCTTGTGCTGCCATGATTAGTGCCTCTGTGCTGTCTTTCAGTCCAGTTTTGTCCAGCCACTGGTAGGATTTCTGGATATCAGCCACCTCCTCTTTCTGCCGGTGGTACATACCGTGCAGGGGCCTGTCCTTCCATGATGGTTCCTTGTCTCCCTCCTCTTTCTTGGGTTTCTGCTGCCTGAGGTATTCACTGAGCACTCGGTCAGTTGGGGCCATCTTCCCAATGTATTCTTGAATGTTTGTTGTCTCATCCTGGACTGTGGTGCTGACACTCACCAGTCCCCAGCCCCCTTCCTTCCGCTTAGCGTACAGCCTCAGGGTGCTGGACTTGGGGTGAAACCCTCCATGCATGGTAAGGAGCTTTCTTGTCTTTATGTCAGTGGCTTCTATCTCCTCCTTTGGCCAGCCTATTACCCCAGCAGGGTACCTGATCACGGGCAGGGCGTACGTGTTGATGGCCCGGATCTTGTTCTTACCATTCAGCTGACTCCTCAGGACTTGCCTGACCCTCTGCAGGTACTTGGTGGTTGCAGCTTTTCTAGCGGCCTCTTCATGGTTCCCATTCGCCTGCGGGATCCCCAGGTAATTGCAGGGGCGTGCTGGGTGTTTTTATATATACATATATGTGTGTGTGTGTGTGTGTGTGTGTGTATACACATAACATATAAATGTAAATGGTAAATGGCCTGTATTTATATAGCGCTTTACTAGTCCCTAAGGACCCCAAAGCGCTTTACATATCCAGTCATCCACCCATTCACACACTGGTGATGGCAAGCTACATTGTAGCCACAGCCACCCTGGGGCGCACTGACAGAGGCGAGGCCGCCGAACACTGGCGCCACCGGGCCCTCTGACCACCACCAGTAGGCAATGGGTGAAGTGTCTTGCCCAAGGACACAACGACCGAGACTGTCCGAGCCGGGGCTCGAACCAGCAACCTTCCGATTACAAGGCGAACTCCCAACTCTTGAGCCACGATCGCCCATGTTTTCAATGTTTTCAAGTAAACTTTTTTACTTAGTCATTATGGGATATAGTATGTAGAATTCTGAGGTGAAAAATTATGATTGTGTAATAAGGCTGTAACATGACACAGTGTGGAACATGTGAAGTTCTGTGAATATTTTCTGGGTGCACTATACTTATTTCTAGTGTAAAACAGGAAAAAAATCCACTTACATTCTCACCGCCATGCAGGGCAAGTGCAAGGCTGAAAAATATTTAACACAGAAAACAATTCACAGTTCGCATGCTGCAGAACACCCGTTTCTTTATTTATTGCTGCTGGTAGTGTATGATGTTTTGAGCACACCTGCTGTTTATCACCACCACTTCTGGTGTGAACACCAAAAAAGTATTTTGGCAGAATTCTTATTTCTACATTTTTTTTAATTACATCTCCACCTCTTTATATGGAATTAATATTGTTGATCTCCACAGTTTAGCTGTTTGACATGGCTATACATGCTTGTGATTTCCTTTGTAGTTGGACAGCACACTGTGCTGTCAGTTCTGGTTGAACATAACTTGAACGTTAATTTAACCAAAAGAGCTTACCACTGATCACAGAAGCTGTTTTTTGTTTTGTAAATGTTAAGTGTTATAATAGTTTCTATAGTTTCTTTAGTGTATTTATGTGCTCTTTGCAGTATATTGCATTGCTGTCTAGTTTATAGTCACATCTAAGTAAACCAAAGTTATTTGTTAAATTTACTGTTCAATACTTAATGGGGTTTGTCCTCGACATGAGTTAAAATTCCTTATTTATTATCTTCATTATATTATAGTTTGACGTTGTTTCATAATTTAGCTATTCATTCATTTCATTTTTGTATGGCAGTTTGATAAATAGTGTTTAGTGGAAAGAACAGACACCATTAAGTGAGGGATTTGAAATGTGTGCGAGGAAAAAGAGCACTCTAAAGAAACTGCTCACTGTAGCAGAATGTCCTTCTCACCCCAGTGAATCATTTGCTTCTGATACAAGGGAGGCTAACCCTGCCCTTTCCCCATTCCATCGGCCAGCACTAACACGCACCACTGACACATGTCATACCATGGTCACCAGGGAGAACAGAGCCAGAGAGAACACAGAGAAACATGGTCTGGATGATAAACTGAGGCAGCTTTACATGGGAATCCTTGCTTTACTGGATGGACATCACACAGTGAACTCTAGAGTAAGACATCACTGAGAGTATGCTGACAGGCTGCAGAGGGGAGCAGCCCTAAAGCCACTCTAAGAATTTGTGATGCTGAAATGGTGTTACTCTTCTGAAGGGGAATTAGTAGTAGTCTATTTTTCTGGTCAGTGAGAAAGCAAGTCTCCCTAATAATGTTAATTGATTGTGCTTTCTTGGGCTTTCAAGATCTGACTCCTCAAACCAATTCACTTTGAAGTGATTATTAATACTGCAGTGACAAATTCTGAACAGTACAACACAAGAAAAGACTCATAAAGAAGGTAGAGAATAGGAACACAAACCCAACACAAGGGTATAAAAGAGAGGTGCAAATACCCATATTTATTTACATATAGTTCTTTGCATAGTGAATTATTTGTGAAATACAAAAAAAAAGAAAGTCAACCTTGTAATTAGAATTAGAATTAGAATTAGAATTCAACTTTATTGTCATTGCACATGCACAGGTACAGGGCAACGAAATGCAGTTTGCATCCATCCAGAAGTGCTTTAGTGATATAGATATATTACAATATATATTAGCAATAATATAGATATGTGAGTATATTACAGAAATGGGTCTATTATGGTATGTTATAATGTACACGGTATGAAGTATGTTGTGAATATTCTATAACTATAAGTATGTACAGGCTGTAGTGAGTACAAGCTATGTACAGGATATGAACAGGATATAAATATGAAAAACTATACAGAATATGAAATAAATAACTTTACAGAATCTGGGATATACAGCTATACAGAAATGGGAACTATGCAAGTTGTAAACAGTTGTAGGATTAAAGATTATCGAATGTACAGAATGATTATTTACACAGAGCTATACAGTAGTGCAGTTAAGATAAGTGAGGGTGTAGATAGTTTCTACAGAGGCTATATAAAGTGCTAGTGGTTGTGAATGGTGGTTCAGTCCATGTTATTATTGTGTGTTTGAGGGTACAGTTGTCCATTGTGGGTGTGTGTATGTTCAGTCCATGAGTTTAACGTGGGTCAGATGTCAGGAGGCAGAGTTCAGGAGTCTGACAGCTGTGGGGAAGAAGCTGTTCCGGTACCTGGTGGTCTTAGTCATTATGAAAGCAACAGGCCTTTGCATGCACCCAGGAAGCAAAAGATAATGTTCCATTTGTGCCAAATTACAGGATGTTCACAGTGTGTTGACAAAATATTTGTCCATAACTTTTAAAGTTTGAACTGCACCTCACTTGTAAAAATACTAGTTTGAACAATAGATTGCTATTTTCAGTCGTCTCAAGCATGAATTCAATCTAGCACACTGAGCTAGATGCAATGGCATTGCAAAGTTTGCAAATAGCAATGATTTCTTTTTCAGTTTTTCATATAAATACACCGCTGTTGTTGAAAAGTCACACATACAGAGTTCTGGAATTGGACAACTTGTTTGAATCATACAGAACAAACATTTATTTATACTACAAAATAATTGATTGAATATTTTTTTTTTTTTTTTGCCTTTGTACATGTAGATCCACTGTCAGTTGTAATGCATATGTAATAATATATTGTTGAAATTGCGCTTATCTTTCTCCGGGCATCTCAGACCACCATCTATTTTGCATGTAGATGATTCAAAAATGTGAATGTTTTCAGAATGTTCTTTTAGTACTTGTGGTGAGATATAGAGATTGAAAATGTGATGTCATTCAGGGGTAGAACCACAAAGGATTCTGGGAACTCGTGGCAAGAGGTACTAGCGCACGCAGGCTTTCAATTGAAATCAGTCACACAGCAATAAAAAGAAACACAAAAATGTCAAGAAGCTGTTGTATTATTAACTGCAATAGCCGGTCGCATGACAGCCACGGGAAACCGACGGGTAAAGAGATCGGTTGTTATCGGATTGTTCAAGCCATGTTTCCGAAGTAACAAAGACGCGACGGATGGCCTGGATTGCAGCCATTCAAAGATCAAATATAACGTCCCAGAACACTCCAGCTCACATGTTAGTCTGCTCCAAGCATTTACACGAAGGTCAGTGTTTTTTAGCAGTTAGTACGTCATTTTCATAACATAATTGGTGATATAAGTTACAAGCAAGTCTGGCGCTGAATAGAAATTGTTTATTTATTCACTATTTATTGTGCATAAATAGTGAATTGTCCTGACAGAATATTGCGTTTCGCTTCTGTTATTATGGTACATTGACAAAAACATATACTTTTATTCACAGGATAAAACAGGTTTTTTGTATCACTAATTGCCCAGTACGATTACAGCATACAATATTATTGTCACTGCTACATTTCTGTAATGCGTACCAGAAATTATTTCCACTACTAATTAATTACCCTTGAGCTCAAAGGTCCTATTAATAAACGGTTAAGGAATGTGTATTTATGAAGACGATTTGTGAGACTGGTAAACTTATGATACGTACGATGGTCTTTCGTTCTACACGGTGCATTTCAAGGTCCTGTACCCATCCGTCGGTAAACTGTACCTGGGCTTGTTGCAGTGACCTGAAGTTACTAAACTTCATGAGTGTATGCACTCATTCCAAGAACCATATAATTATAAATATGCATATAAATGTGCTACAATGAGATAGCTGACTTCATCTAACTAGCAAATGTTGTCCAGGCTACGTTGGTGATGCAGTTTTTTTAATGTATATGATATTTTTGTCATGCGATTTTAAAGCCGGTCCTACAACCGCATCCAAAATAACATGCGGCTTATCTCAGAACTGTCGGTGAAAATTATTCTTGGAGCTAGGTTTAATTGAGCTGCATTTTAAAGAGGTGCAATTTCACAATTTGTGTATATTTTCTAAGTTCACTATTTTGTCATGTGTTGAGAAAAACACAGATTTAAAAATTACATGGTCTAATATTTACATTTAGCATAACTGCAACATTATTTTTTTTTTTTTTTTTTTTTTTAAGACTCAAAAGGACTTGAAATTCAAAATTTCAGACTTGTGACTTTACTCGGACTTTAACACCAGTGACTTGAGACTCGACTCTGACTTGCCTGACATTACTTGAGACTTGACTTGAGACTTGAGGATAAAGACTTGAGACTTACTTGAGACTTGCAAAACAATGACTTGGTCCCACCTCTGATTAATATATCCAGAACTTAAAATCAAATACACCCTCTGTGGTTAAGCCTACTGCAGAAATACACTGATGATCTGCAGCTAGAAAAAAGGCCTCATTGCAGTAGTGTAGCAGTGGAAATTTACAAATCAATGATTTTCAAGTAAAGTGGCCAATAGGAGGTTTCTGCATCTACAACCTATACACACCAGTGTACTGCCAAGTAAACTAACTGAACATACGCTACAAAATAAAAATATACCAGCAATTGATGGAGGGAAGGCTTCAAGGGAGGCAATCCACAAATGATCTCTACAAAAAGTAGCCAATTCAAACTGAGGCAACTTGACATTTACATGACTCCTACCTGCAACAGCTAGGGAAGTCAGGTTACTGGTGATTGACAAACCAGTATTAAAATATAATATTAATTCTGCTACATAAGCAACATAAAAGAACTACATACAATATTTGAAATCCTTTAAATGCTTCTTAGTTATGAACAGTGAGGTAAAGTGTAACCACACCATGTTTAATAAAATTGTGATTGCAAACTTGGCCTGAAGTGCTAATGGTAGGCGTATTTAATGTTCATGCAGAAGATAGAACAGTTCCCCATACTGCTTGTTTGTGGATCATTTCGAATGCAAGATGTGGTACTCGTTGTTGATTCTGCTGACTATCTGCTCTCTGCATCTGCGCTTCAGGGGATTTTCCTCTATACCACCCTAACAGTAGGACATTAGAAGATTTATCTGTGTGTGTGTGTGTGTGTGTGTGTGTGTGTGTGTGTGTGTGTGTGTGTGTGTGTGTGTGTGTGTGTGTGTGACTTTAAAATAATCAATAATAATAATCCACCTAATTGAGGTCAGTTTTCTCACCCTTGCCTGCTTGTGTCCCTGCAGCTCTCCAACTCTCGTTTGGAAAAAACAAAAGAAAGAAAAATTACAATAGAATCTCAACTATGAATTTAAATACTGCATGATGTCCTAATTAAGAGTGGTGTAATGATGCGCAAAAAGACTGAGGCTAAAGCTAACTTGTTTCAGGCCTTAACCTACCAGTTAATGATCCATAGAGAGGATACAGGAATACAAGAGAAGCACCAATTTCCTGTACTACAGGGTTGTGCTTGTTAGTGTTATAATTAGAAAAAAAAAAGCAGTATCTCTACGATCTTACTGTAGCATATACTGAAAGAGAGCTCCCAACACGGTCACCTTGGTTATAGTGAAATTGTCCTATTTCTGAATAGGTTTTTCTACAATATTTACAGCCTCATATTGATCAGTGCCAATTGATCAATTTCACATATATTTTGCAAAAACAGAAGTTAAAGCACTCATCACTGGCTTCTGTAAATATAAAAACTACATAGATTCCCAGTAACATATTTCATAGAACAAACATCCATATTTTTAACAGATTAACAGTCCATTGTGTCAAGATATACTCAAAGGTAAATACTGTATATATTAACATAATACATAGCAGGTATTAAAATATAGTAACTCAAGTTTTTCTTGTGGCACATTGTTTTGCAACCAACCATGTAACATTGCAAAATATCATTGACGTTTATTCTGAGATACACAAGCATGCCTGCTTATGCTATATTGGTGAAAGTACATGTAAAGTCTGTATCTATACTCTTCACTTAAGCAGAAGTATAAATACCTGTTAGAAACTGTGTCGCAAAAGATGATATCCCGATTCAGTTTCTTCATTCAAGTAAAAGTGAAAAAGTACAGGCAATTAAATATACCGAAAGTAAAAAGTAGTTCTTCTAGAAGGCTATTTTTGTGCAATGCTAACTGGACAAAAGGAAACTATAAAAAAAAAAAAAGTTCTATTTGCTGATGCCTACATTGTAGATGCAACTTTGCCTCCACACCTAAACAGGAAATTAAATATATTCAGTGAGATATGGCAAGCGGGGAAAACCTAAGATCAAATGCCTTCCAGACTGGTCGGGCAACTCCCATATACACAGGAATATCACTGAGAAGATAAAGCGCTGTTCTCTCTGGTATCCTATGGAAGGTGTTTTGGGACTATGGTGCGTCTGCTCTGTTGCTACAAGCCATTTGGTTCCGGTACCAAGTCTTGTAAAGCGTCCAGTAAAGCACTATATAAACACAGGCCATTTACCATTTGTTCCCAGTGAGTGATTCTGATCATAAATTTTATTATCTCGACAGACCCAAGTGGCAGAAGTCTTCCACTTTGGTGGCCTCAGTATCTCTGCTTTTTGTAAATGATGCAGTTCTGTTGGGTTCATCACATGGTCACCTCAACCTTACACTGGAGTGGTGCACAGCTGAGTGTGAAGTGGCGGAAATGAAAATTAGCAACTCCCAACCTGAAGGTATATTTCTTAGGGGGAAAAGGGTGGACTGCCCACTCTAGGATAATGATGAGGAGTCCCTTAACTTAATCTCGGGATCTTGTTCATGAGTGAGGGGAGCAGGAGATTATTTCATTGATTGGTACCAATCAGCTGTGACACACCTGAACAAAAAAGTGACATTGTCAATTTACCAGTTGAGCTATGTCCTTACACTTACCTATAGTCATGAGCTGTGGATAGTGACAGAAAGAATAAGATTTTAGATACAAGAGTCTGAAATGAGCTTTCTTAGGGGGTGAAGGTCAGTCATTCAAGAGAGGCTCAGAGCAATGCCACTATTTCACCACATGGAGAGGAGCTATTTGAGCGTGAATTTGTCAATTCCGACATCTAACTAGGCTTCTCTGCTTAGGCTGCTGCCCCTGCAACCCGACTCCATATAAGGGAGAAAAAAGGGATGGACGGACGGATGGATAGAAACCTAAGGCTGTAGCGCTGCAGCATGGGGAAAAGAATCACTTAAAAAAATGTTATGCTGCTGTTGCTCTGTGATTCACCGCTCTTCTGTGATTTTATAGTTGATGTCACATGAGTTATCATGGCTGTTTCCCTCCCACACAAGCTAAAATAAAGGTAGAACTCAGTGAGTTAATCCAACCATCATTAGCTTAAATTTTCCTAGATGTATGCTACCCTTGATGTAACCTAACACTGACCATGAATATCACAGCTGCTGTGCAGCAATCCATCATAGTGAACTGTTAGCAAAGGTAACTTTAAATTTCCACTGTAAAAACAGAGTAAGTTTCCTTTAAAAATAATCTCTCTTCTTTCTGTCCTGTCCTGTTCTGTCTGCCTTACATCTTTTTCCCTATCTTATGTGACGCTATCTCGCATTTCTTTCTCTCCCTGGGAAATGAGCTGTTCCTTTAGCTAGCAGACACACAGTTTGTGTATTGGCTGATATTTTTTCAATATTTCACTTGAAATTGCCCTCCACACATGGCTTTCTTTATGCTTGCTTCTCTCGTCCTCTACCACTACAGATAAAAATGCCGTATTGGACTGGTACAGCCCACTTTAACCCCTGCTACAAAATGATGCATAAATTATATATTTGTGTTTCTTTCATCTGCTAATGTGAAATTAGCACCAGTTAGTCCCAAAAGTTTGAGTCTGTTCATCTGGATGTAGCGTTTTCAGTGGGATAAAACGTTTCATCACTCATCCACGTGACTTCTTCAATCTCAGCTGACTGCAGGTTTCCCCAACCTTGTAATCAGTACATTTTCACAGTGACTGAAACTATTGGAGCCAACCTCAATTCTCTGTGAATAGTACTTATGGCCATTGATTAGTGGTCTTTGATCATTGGTTGTTGATCTATATTCATGACAATTTGCATATCAGCACCACTGATTTCCTTCAGTGGTGCTGATTTTAGTCATTATGCAAATGTCCTGTTCTTAAGGTTGGGGAAACCTGCAGTGAGCTGAGACTGAAGAAGTCACTTGGATGAGTAACAAAACGTTTCTCCCACTGAAAACGCTACGTCCAGATGAACAGAATCAACTTTTGGGTTTTTCTTACCTGGAGCATGCATCAAAACATGGCACCAGTGAGGAGGGCACAAATAGGATAGTCTTTTTTATGTGGCATCCATTTAAGTTCAAATCACTTTGATAATTAAGTACAGCAACAAATATTTGTATTTTGTTCCTTCCCATGTCTGGAGTCACTAAATAGTTAACCTTTCCTTCATGTAATTCAGTGGAAAAGTTTAGAAAAAATCAAATCAAGGCAAGAGACAACTATTTAAGTAAAATGAGAAATATCAAATAGATAAATAGTAAGCAGAAAGAAAAAAAACGAATATTTCCAAAACTAAAATTTAAAAAGCAATGAAGAGAACAGACTGGCATTTGAAAATACAGTAAACAAAAATAATAGGAAATATTTAACCAGAAAGTCAAACTCAAATATAAAGAATTCAAAACTCCAGAATATAAGACCCACAGACCATAACACAGACACAGAAACACCATTTTAGGATTATCTGACATCTCATTCGAAAGGCATGAATGTTTCCTTGTATACTGGAGTTTTACATTCATTACATTTACACCTCCATTCAAATGTCTGGATAGAGAAAAGCTGTTACACAGAGAGCGAAACTGAGATGACAACCCAATGAAATGTTCTTTTTCCTGGCTGTGATAGAGTCTTGGCTGCATGTTTTTGTAAATATGCCTTGACAAATTTCTTTTATAGACACTTGTATATGCTTGTATAGGTTGCTGCTGTGTCAAAAAAATTCAAACAAAAAAGATTCAACTTGTTTTACTTGAGTGACAAAAGCAGTTACTGGAGTTTAATTTAGAGGTTGTGGCTAGTTTTAGCCGCTTTATTGTGGTTAAATGAATGGAAGTCAGCATTTCACAAGTGTGCAGTACAAATGGGGCCACTACATATAGGCAGAAGGAAAAGGTGACTAATGACTTCATTGTGTATGATTCAGGGTAATTAAGAAAATTAGACAAACAAATGTCTGTATAAGTGATAAAATTTATATTTACATTTCTGCGTTGTCAGTGATCAGCTCCTAATGTAAGATGTATAACACAATATACTGTATTTATTCATGATCATTTTAGTGTTGTCAGGGTAGTTGTCATGAGATATAGTCAGACTAAAGCTCTATGCACTTCAGGAAATGTCCTTCAAAATAAATTTGAAATTGCATATTTATTAAAAACAAGAGCAAATCTTAAGACCTTTACAAGAAATGTACATAAAGATCTAAACTCCTCCCAGCAGAGAACTTGTAAGCACTACATCCAGTCAGAGCCAACTCAGGGTGTTTAGTATACACAAAAATTGAAATGTTGGTAAGAGATGAGTCACAGAAAGTATTTTTGTTAAAATGTAATACTATATGGTAGATAACAGCTACTGTGTTTTGTTTTCATTTTCGTTGTAGTGAGACTTGTTTCCCTCTTTACGTAAATCATACAGTAGGTGATTCACATAAGCAAAGTGCTAGGTTTTTCAGATGATTTCCTATAAATTATCATGAGACCTGCTTGCAATGGGTGATATACAGGGAGTGCAGAATTATTAGGCAAATGAGTATTTTGTCCACATCATCCTCTTCATGCATGTTGTCTTACTCCAAGCTGTATAGGCTCGAAAGCCTACTACCAATTAAGCATATTAGGTGATGTGCATCTCTGTAATGAGAAGGGGTGTGGTCTAATGACATCAACACCCTATATCAGGTGTGCATAATTTTTAGGCAACGTCCTTTCCTTTGGAAAAATGGGTCAAAAGAAGGACTTGACAGGCTCAGAAAAGTCAAAAATAGTGAGATATCTTGCAGAGGGATGCAGCAGTCTCAAAATTGCAAAGCTTCTGAAGCGTGATCATCGAACAATCAAGCGTTTCATTCAAAATAGTCAACAGGGTCGCAAGAAGCGTGTGGAAAAACCAAGGCGCAAAATAACTGTCCATGAACTGAGAAAAGTCAAGCGTGCAGCTGCCAAGATGCCACTTGCCACCAGTTTGGCCATATTTCAGAGCTGCAACATCACTGGAGTGCCCAAAAGCACAAGGTGTGCAATACTCAGAGACATGACCAAGGTATGAAAGGCTGAAAGACGACCACCACTGAACAAGACACACAAGCTGAAACGTCAAGACTGGGACAAGAAATATCTCAAGACTGATTTTTCTAAGGTTTTATGGACTGATGAAATGAGAGTGAGTCTTGATGGGCCAGATGGATGGGCCCGTGGCTGGATTGGTAAAGGGCAGAGAGCTCCAGTCCGACTCAGACGCCAGCAAGGTGGAGGTGGAGTACTGGTTTGGGCTGGTATCATCAAAGATGAGCTTGTGGGGCCTTTTCGGGTTGAGGATGAAGTCAAGCTCAACTCCCAGTCCTACTGCCAGTTTCTGGAAGACACCTTCTTCAAGAAAAACATGATTTTCATGCAGGACAATGCTCCATCACACGCGTCCAAGTACTCCACAGCGTGGCTGGCAAGAAAGGGTATAAAAGAAGTTAAACTAATGACATGGCCACCTTGTTCACCTGATCTGAACCCCATTGAGAACCTGTGGTCCATCATCAAATGTGAGATTTACAAGGAGGGAAAACAGTACACCTCTCTGAACAGTGTCTGGGAGGCGGTGGTTGCTGCTGCACGCAATGTTGATGGTGAACAGATCAAAACACTGACAGAATCCATGGATGGCAGGCTTTTGAGTGTCCTTGCAAAGAAAGGTGGCTATATTGGTCGCTGATTTGTTTTTGTTTTGTTTTTGAATGTCAGAAATGTATATTTGTGAATGTGGAGATGTTATATTGGTGTCACTGGTAAAAATAAATAATTGAAATGGGTATATATTTGTTTTTTGTTAAGTTGCCTAATAATTATGCACAGTAATAGTCACCTGCACACACAGATATCCCCCTAAAATAGCTCAAACTAAAAACTACTTCCAAAAACATTCAGCTTTGATATTAATGAGTTTTTTGGGTTCATTGAGAACATGGTTGTTGTTCAATAATAAAATTATTTCTCAAAAATACAACTTGCCTAATAATTCTGCACTCCCTGTATGACTGTAAATGCCACAGTTTACATGAATTATACAACCACACATAATCACACGTCTAATTTCCAAGACTGTTCCCACATCTAAAGACATCTAGCAAAGCATGAAGGATCAATTCAGTAATATATGCATTTGGATGCCTATGTTGAAGAAACTGAAAATTACCAAAAATAAATGGGAAGGTTAAAAGATGTTGCATATCTGTTTTGTGTCCTACTACCTTGTGGGGAGATCTTTCACAGAATTAAACATGTAAAAAATTATATATTTCTGTTCATGAAACCAGGGAACGGGGCTTTTAATCAGGTGTTTCTTTATCAGATACAAGGACTGCAGGGCAGTGTACAAGAATGTGGAAGTGTGATACTGACAGCGGTCAAGGTAGACCGGCCTTTCTGTTCATGGGAATGAATGTTTAAAATAGAGTGTTGGGATATTCTGATGTCTTTGTGGGATAGCGTTTTAGGAACTTTTTATTTTCCCCGTAACTTTTGGAATAAAAGTCATGTGCCTACGTTAGTTTTTGAATAGCATTTATGAATTGAGATCACAATGATCTTTGTTATTAATCATTACAAATTATGCATTGATTGCAAGATCCATGTGGCTGTTGGTGAATATTTATTTTAGCACAGTAAAATTAACTTTCATGACTTTACAGTAACCTAGATAAATGTATTTTCTCAGACATTTGTGTCTAATCTTGCCATGAATCTTGCAGTCATTGACAAATCGACATGAATCTCTTACAATGGGTGACTTAGCCTGCAATAAAATACATGGACGTATGCTCCAGAGTGATCAGTAGCAAGCTTGATTAACGAACATGTGTGGGATAGAGAGGGGGGGGAGGGAGAGAGAGTTGGTGCAGTAGCCCCACTGGTTTTGGCACTGGGATCTACCATGTGATTCTTGATGACTCTGTGCCGTTGATCTGTGAAGGAAAAGAGAAAATGGGCCATTTAGGGAGAGAAACAGTCAACTTGCTATGTCTTGTCCACTATCTGGGATTTACGTGAAGAAATCGATTTGTCATGACACTTTACCAATAAAGTTAATTCTCTCATTCTTTCCCTGTACTCATCTTATATGCGCACTAGCTGTGTTTGTTAAATTATTGTCGATACACACTCAGACAATATAACAATATATAAATATATATGCATATATATTTAAATATGACTGCAAAGAGATAGAATAACACAACCATAAGAGAAATTGACTTATATACAAGAGGAAGCATAATCTGAAGATGTAGATTAACCATAATAATAACCCAGGGGTCTTAAAAATGCAGCATGTGACACTTGCACCCCTCCCATAGTACTAGGAAGAAGGAATTTATTATCAGGAATAAGATCCAGTCATGATAGCCAGCCTGACAAAGTTTTCCCTTGGTTCAATCAATCACATGTGTCCTCTGTGAAGATGCTCCACCACATGGGGCCCTCGGAGGCTTTGCCAGCAGATTAGTCACAGCCAAGTCTTATTTTTGCAGCTGCATCAGTACAAAGATGGAATGATGAAGTTGCGTGGGGGTGTGACATGTAGGCAAAAACGAATCAGAGAAAAAACTGGGAAAGGCTAACAAGAGAGAACGAAAACTGCTGAGAATGAGAAGGAGGGTAATTATATAAAATAACTGAGTGGGTGTAAAGAGAAGCAAATAACTGGTAATACAAATAGGGAAGAATAAACAGAAACATATATCATGAAACTTACACAAAGGAAATGAAATGGATGGGGGAAATTTCAATGGCACTCTTTGTATTTTAAACTGCATTCAAAAGCTTTCCCATGATCCAAGAGCTTTCGGCTTGGATGTAACCATACTTACTTTAAGCTTCATGAAAAAATAAAGTGATTTAACAAGAGATGTAAGATTTTAAGGATGGTCATTTACATCCCAATTGAAAGAATGTACTGGTGTTACTCAACAAGACAGTATACTGCATCACAGGTAGACACTGAATAACTGAAGTCAGTGTAATTATCAAAGGAACAACATCAAACTCACATTTATTAGTAAAATTTAGTGAATGTTTGGGTCGTTAATCAAGAAAACTAATGTAATGCACATTACTTTTTACTTTTGTTAAAAGTAATACAACACATTACTTGCCAGAGAATTTTTTTTATTTTTATTTTTTTACAATATTTGCTACATTACTTTCTTGTTACTCCATAAAATGACCTGAAACAGATTATCACAGAAACTTGGGCAACACAAATATGAGCTACCTTTTAGTTTTTTGAAAAAGAAATGTTAAAAAGACTCCAAAACTAAAGACACTTAAAAGCAATCAAAACGGCCTGACTTTTTGTTAGTTTTTTATTTATTGAAGATCAGGCTCTGGCTGCTGGGCCTGGGTCAGCATGCACTTAGCTTTAAAAACACTCCCAGTTCTTGGCTAGCTTTGGGTTAGCATGCTGTTAATGCAAATGCTTGTAAAGAGCTGAAGTTGCGTAATTTTTCTTTCTGTCCTGAATGCAGTTTCCACTTTACCATTGCACTCATGTCTTTTTGTGCAATAAAAAGTTGTGCAGATTACTGAATAATCTTAGTAACCAAAATAATGACATAATTATAACAATGTAAATACTGAATTTAGTACTGTAACTGTTGCATTACTGCATTACTGAAAAGTTTAATGTAATTACAGAAGTGTAATATGTTATAACACATTACACCCAACACTGCATTTAGTCATACAGTGCCCACACATGAAAAAACTGCATAAAATGTAAATAAATTACTGAGGTTTGAAGAAGAATGAGCTGAGTGACTTTATATTTTTTTATATATAAAGTCTGTGTAAGTAATCCAAAAATGTTCTAATGAAAAGTTTGACAAACCGTGCCGACGTGCTCTTGTACTGATATAGTGGCACTGTCCCACTTTTATCACTGTGATGATAACGGCTCTATCTGTTCATTACCTAAGCCTTGGGAGAGATTGCTGACCTAGCCCAATGTGCCACAGGCCTATGCCACCATAGCTCACCATTATAAATCGCTCCATACTCGTGCCAAGACTGATGAGCACTTGTTTCCACAAGAGCTTACTACAGCATGTATGAACACAAACAGAAGCAGCTATGAGACAATAAGAGCACTACGTAAAACAAGAGGAACTACAATGTTCTATTACTCATTTGTAAGAACCAAGCATGTGTACTCATAGAGACTTTGTTATCCCTGTTAACCTCTCCATCGAGTATGGAGGGAGTTCATATTTTTGAAGTAAGTATTCTCTAAAAATTAAAAGGTGCTCAAGTTAATAATTTCCATGTCATAGATACATCTACTGATTGTCTTGTTTTGAGTTTTACTTACTTGTTGTGATTGCCTTGAGCATTTTAAGCTGTGCCTTATTCAGCACTTCCCTGTTATAAATACTTCTTTCTTCCTTGTTGTCTTTGTTGAACTATCTGTTATTGTGCCCCCTGTGTTCCCCAAGTAAGGTTTCATGTTATTGTGTACTATTCTTATCCTTGTTTTATTATTTCTAGTCTGTATTGGTATTGGGTCTGTAGTGAAACATACTGAAGATTTAAAAATGGAAAAACAGTGATGTTCAAAAGCAGATGGAAAACTTAAAAAAGAAACATAATCTCAGATCTTAAGTAACTATTGTTACATTACCGTCCACCATGTGCATGCAGCAATATATTGCCTGTTTTGTTTTTGTGAAGGTTTACATATTTAGTACAAAATCTTAAAAATAAGCGCAACTTTATTAAGGAAATAGCCAGACTGATAACTGCTGTACTTAGTCATTACCTAATTGATGATATGTCCAGTGTGTATGCATCCCTCCCAACCTGAAATCATGGCAAAGCATCTAATAGACATGCCTGTCCACCTTGTCCATTTCATGCTTTGCTTTAGTGTTTTTCCACGTGTTGGATTTCTGCATGGTTGTACATTCCACATTTTGGAAACGTGGAATGTACACGCATGCAGAAGTTGCAATAATCTGCAGTAACAGCCGAGGGAGATATTTTATTTCAAGCCAACATGAAAATAAACACAGACATTATAAACACAGACATTATAAACACAGACATTATAAACACAGACATTATAAACAGACATTATAAACACAGACATTATAAACACAGACATTATAAACACAGACATTATAAACACAGACATTATAAACAGACATTATAAACACAGACATTATAAACACAGACATTATAAACAGACATTATAAACACAGACATTATAAACACAGACATTATAAACACAGACATTATAAACACAGACATTATAAACAGACATTATAAACAGACATTATAAACAGACATTATAAACACATTTGGATGTATAAACATTTTAGTTGCCTATCTTAAACGTTTCTGATGATTAACACCTTGACATGTACTTAATACATTTTTTGCTCACTATCAGACTCATAGCTTTAAATCAATGACTGTAGAAAACAGTCATTGATTTTAATATATTATCTCCCCCTACTGGTAGTGCAATTTTTGCATGCATGTCCATTTCACATTTTGAAGAGGCAAGGCATGAAATGGACATGGTGGAGTGGCGTGTCTATTAGCATTTTGCCATGATACTGGGTTGTCCCTCCCCTTAATGTTCTTTCTAGTAAATAAGTCTTATTGCACTCATCCCTAAAACATGGTGTCTAGCCAGGTACTTACTCTGGATGGCATTACCTTGGCCTCCAAGTAACACTGTGAGGAAAACAAATATGTACGACTACTTTCTTGCATTTACGCAATATCTCTAAAGTTTGAAACACTCCATCTCAGAAGGATCCTGAAAAAACTACCTCAGCATTTATTACTTCTAGGCTTGACTATTATAATTCATTATTACCGGACTGTCTTAAAAACTCATTGAAAAGCCTGCAGTTGATCCAAAATGCTGCAGCAAGAATTTGACAGGGACTAGAAGTCAAAAACATATTTCAGGTTCTCTGTTGAATCCAGAATTCAATTTCAACTCATTCTCCTCACATACAAGTTCTTAAATAATAAGGCAGCATCTTATCTTAAACACCTCATAGTCCTATATCACCCCAATAGAGCACATTGCTCTCAGACTGCTGGCTTACTTTTGGTTCCTAGGATACAAGAGGCAGAGCCTTCATCTTTCAGGCCCCTCTTCAGCCAGCTCCCAGTTTGGATTCGAGAGACTGACACACTCTACTTTTAAGATTAGGCTTAAAACTTTACTTTTTTAGTAAAGCATATAGCTAGGGATCAGATGGCCCTGAGTTCTTTCTTAGTTACGCTGCAATAGACCTAGGCTCTTGTGGGCCTCCCATGATGCACTGTTTCTTCTTCATTCACCTTTTTTGTCTCTGTAAGTCCTTATACACCACTCTGCATTTAATCACTAGTTATTGTTAATCTCTGTCTCTCTTCCACAGAGTGTTTTTTATCCTGTCTTTGTCCCATCACCCCCAGCCAGTCGTGGCAGATGGCTGCCACTCCCTGCAGGTTCTGCCAGAGTTTTCTTGTGTTAAAATGTTTTTCCTTCCCACTGCCACCAAGTACTTGCTCAAAGGGGACATTACTATAGGATCTTTACCTTACAAGAAAAAGCACCTTGAGTCAACTGTTGTTGTGATTTAGTAATATAATAAATAACAATTGAATTGAATTGAATACCTGAAATATCAGTTCTTGAAATAAGCATGAAAATTTCAAATATTCAATATTACAACATTAGTTGTTGTGTAGCAGCTGGCATGATAAAGGCTGCTCATAATTTTCTCATTAATGTAATTACAAGGACAGAACACATTCTGGTACATTTCTAGCACTAATAGAGAGATATTATATTTTTAAGGCATTACATCATGTAGTACATATTATAACAACTATTATCTACCTTTTAAATGTAAGAGAAGCTAGCTAGAATGCATTTACATTGTAGACAGTTTCCTTATTCAAATAAAAACACAAAAGAAAAAGTTCTTTTTACAGGTGTAACAGAAGTGAACATACGTCAGGACAACTAGTAAGCTAAAGGAAGGCAGAGACTAGACTAGACAGCATCTGTTTTATAGAACTGAAATTGGGGAAATCCATCAGCTAGTTTGGTAAGTCAACAGATTTATCCTTTGGGATAAGTTACCAAAAGCTTTGGAGGCTTTTGATGTATTCAAATAGAGATTGCTGTTGCTGTCCTCCAGTAGCTAAAGCCAGCCTGTCATGTCATATGTTTGTTTTCCACATTGGCTGCTTAACTACATGCATGCTTGCTCAAACTACAAACAGCAGCCAAAAATCTTCCAGTGCAAGAATCTTACCTCATCAACAGAATCTGTTTTTACCCTGGTTTCTATAGCAAACTTTTATTGGTTTTAGTGACAATAAAAGCAAACTTTTTGTTTTATTCACCTGAATGACATGCTCAACATCTACCTGCTGCTTTTGACAGTTAAATTGCTGGTTTTCAGTTCTTTTTCCCATTCAAGCTTTGTGGGAATCAAGCTCAATTTAATGCACAGAAACCCACTTGTGTCCAGTGAAACTGCTATTGCAACTGCTTTTAAAAAGTTGCATAATGCAACCTTAAAAAACCCTCTCACTGTTTTGGAGGCAGTTTGACCTACACTGCATAAAAAGTGACGCACACAGGAGAGTTCTTGGTTGATGCAGTTCATCTGGGCCTTCCTGGGTCTAAAACTGGCTCAGATGATCTGCTCAGGGCTCTCTCGTCTATTTCACCTTAAATCAACCCCTTTGAAAGTTTGTGGGGTTTTTTTTTTTATTTATTCTGAAAAAATCCCCTTTTTTAGAAAGTGAAGTTCTTGTGTTGAATCTTTCCATGTCATATGTACATCAAGTAAGTATGTGACAGCCAACCTAGTCAAAAACAAATTGAAAATGATCAAAGGTGCCAAAGAAAGACTACAGAGAAATCAAATCTCAAAGTACTTCGTTTGCCAAAAATCTGTATTTGGATACATAATGATAAAGCAGAATAGTAAAACAAACAAAAAATAGTAGATGCACAAGAAGATAATTACATTTATAAAACACTTTTCTGGTGTTACAGATCACTCAAGGCACTTTATAACCTGATGGTTAACAAGATACAAACTCCATGAAAGCTTTAAAAAAAACCTTATAGTTGGAAATCACACGATTTAAAGCTCTCTAAATTTGCACTTAGTGCCAAAACTTGTTAAAAAGAAATTGTAGAATAACAATAGAACAACAATTATTCAGCTTCAGACATGTTTGATTATTTTGAAATCCTAAACCTGGGAACTGTGTTTTATAATTGCTATACATATATCATAGGCATGATTATCAATCATTATCAACTGATAATTAGGCTCAGCAGACATAATTTTATTAAAGATTTTTCATAACCTTGGAGATTTGAAAAACAAACAAACAAGATTTAGAGATTACTACATAGACTAAACAAGAGTGACATGTTAATTTTAACCCAAACGATTTCGATTTTGAGACTAATAGTGTTCTTTACAGACACACTACAAAATGGACAATAAAAAAATCTAGTAGAAAAGTTGCACCTTCTTTCTCTATCTCTCTCCCTTCCTGTCATGCACACCCACACACCACACTCTGCAAGTTAAAGACAGCAAGGAAGCTGTTTTAAATAGTTTACACAATAAACAAATGCTAAGTACTTACTCGTTTCCTAAATGTGCCAGTCACAGCAACGCAAGGACGTTTGAGAGTCTTTCCACTCTAAAAGCAAAATGTATTGTTCCTAGTATACTGAAAACAGGTGAGACTGGGAGGAAATAATCTACCATGGGTAGCATTTCAACTCTAAACTTAAGGTCTAGTACAGCTAATATATTCAAAATAGCAAACAAAGGTTTATATTTTTCAGCCTATATATTTTATATTTTTCAATTGTCTTTTCATGAGCCTTATCTTTACCTGCACAGCCAAATAACATGCAAACTCCACACAGAAAGATCCTGGCCTGATGGTGGAACTGAACTCAGGACCTTCTTGCTGCCAGTAAGCAGTAAACAACTTATGCCATTTTTGCCAGAGATCCATGGGATCAGACTTTGAGGCGCTGATTCTTATACCGACCGCAGCGAAACCATCTGAAAATTCATGCATGCATCCTAATGGGCATGTGGCAATTACTGTGAGTTAACAGAACAACAATTCTGAGATACCCACAAAGAAAATTGTGATGTCCCCAAATGTCCATTGATAACATGCCAAGAACATAGACACAGCTCTGTCTTATGACTTGATGTCTCATAATATCCTTCCCAGTAACCCATACTCTGTACCTCTCTAAGCTTCTTCATCCATCAATGCCTTCCCGGTCCCTCAGGTCGGCAGACCAGCTCCTCCCGAGCGTGCCCAGGACAAATCGTAAGCTCAGACGTGATTGGGTGTTTGCTGTGATGAGTTGCCTTTAAATGTTTGACAGGCACCTTCTTTATCTGTTTTTAAATCACGTCTTAAAACATATCTATTTACCTTGGCTTTCAGCACAGCAGGACTTGTTGATGTCTCTTAATATGTTTCTTATTAATTATATTATTTTTAATTTTACGATATTCTATATGTAATTTAAACAGTTTTCTCTTTGTTTTATGTTTGTAGCACTTTGGCCAACATTGTTGGATGTAAAGTGCGTTATAAATAAAGATGCTATACTTCATAGCACAGCCCTAGGATTTAACATTCCAGTAGGAATCCCATCCATATCTGGCACACTGACTTTTGACACGAGGCCAAGAACATTTATGAGCTTGAAGGTGGTTTTCTAACCAATCCAAACAATAACATAACAGTATTCTGTAGTGGTTTATTATTGTCTGTCATTCTTCATTGACAGCCATGTGAGCACAGAAGTCTCCCAGGAAAGGTATGGACTATCAAGCCAAGGCCACATCACTCACTGCTTTGTGAGTCCTGTTTTTGAGTCCTTGAGTTTAGTTATGTCACCACATTGTTTTTTGAAGCCAGAATTGACCATGTTTAGCCTTTGGAGCATATTGGCAGGGCTGCATTGTATTCAGTCATTGGTCTGTAGTGGATCAATAAACTACCCAAACACACAGAGTTTGTTTCCCCTCAAACCTCTGAGTAAGTAGAAAAAGTTTTTAATTGCAAATAGCAAGTTATAAAATACATCTTAACCAATGTAAATATGTATAATCACTTTTAATGAGTAATGTAAAGTGCTTTTTAGTGAATGTAAACTTTCAATCTGACCTGTTTACTTTACTGTTTACATTAATATAAATTCAAAGTTCAGCCCACTTTCATTTCAAGAAATGAAAAAGAATTAATTAGTTATTAATTAATTATTTAACTAATTAATTAGAATCTGCAAATATTTTCAGCCACTGCAAAATTAATATGTATTAAAGATGCTATTATTAATTTAAACTGCTCAAATCAGTTTTGATATGCAGTTATCCATTAACTCTCTGATGTCATGTGTATAACAGGATGCTGATAAAATATAGAAGACTCTGCCCTATATAACGCAAGCACAGTGGAGGTTAAAACAAATAAAGAGCACTTTTGTGTTTACTTTGCTCCCTTGCTGTGCTATTCCCCAGACTTACAATGTCTTTTAACATCTATAAACAGCTAGAAATATCTGCACATGTAAGAATAATCTTCAGTGATGATAGAAATGAGACCTTTGTCGCTTGATTTTTACCCCACAAATGGCTATATAAAAGTCAATCACATAAACTTAAATTATTGTAATCTTCTTGGGTGGTGACACTAAATGGTAATTAAAGAAGAACTCCTCATGGCTTCACAAAAGTAAGCGGTTTTTATGCCAATATATGCACTGAATTGTCCCAACATTTCTCATAATTTCTGAAATTAAAAAAACTGTTCTCTGGGTGAGCTATAATCAAGTCTGGGATAGTAGTAATACATTTTTCTTTCTTATTTTTTAGACAGCCTTAGCCTGTTCTTAAAAAATGTGAATACGTATTTGTATAACATTCAGCATGAAAAGGCTTCTTTCTGCCAAGAAAAATCCCTTAAGGGTAGAAGTATTTAATAAATATTGTTACTGTAAAACAACCCTACTGGAGTTTACAGGAGCATATATTGAAAGAAAAGTAAATAATGACTTTTTCCTGTATTACCCTTGCCTTTTTTCCTATATTTGCCCCATTTTTCAATCCATTATTTGATTTCTGAGCTTGCTTTTTGTAAGGTTTAAATCAATGTCTTTGCAGAGTAGTCGTTATGGATGTGTCATGCTGTATACAGTAAATGTGGAGAAGGAGAGACTATTTCTTTTAGAAAAGCTTTGCAAATTGCTAACTAATACACAGGGTAAAATACATTTATTTATAATACATTTATATTTCCCAAACTGCAAGACAGCAACAGTACAAAAGAATGCCACGCTGGTGTATTTTGGTCTTTGTGAGGTCTTCATCGTCCACAAGTGTGTTTTGTCTCGAACACACCAATTATGCACACTGTTAAATCTATTAATGTGTCAGCTTATTCTGCTTTACAAAAAGTCACATTTTCTTTTTTCTTGAAAACTCTAGAATGTAATCTGTTAATCTCATTCAAATGAGGATTTAATGAGGCTCAGCAACTACTGAGAAGCTAAAGAAAAGTAATGCCACACTCAGTGTCTGTCAATATAATGACACTGTGGGAATGTAGGCTCTCTGTCACCATCTTATCTTCATTGTCTGTGCAAGTAAGGTACTTTATTATGAAGGCCTTTTCCCTTTAGGATTTTTTAATTCTTTTTTGTAAAACATGTAATGTTTTGTGATGATTGTGTTTCTTGATAAATGTCATTAAAAGTCTAAATATGTAATTTTGTTTAACGCAGGTGCATTTTCAGGGGTATCATTAATTTCAGGAAAAGGGCATCTGTAGAGGCTCCTGTAAAAAAATTCTGTTAAACCACAAATGAGATCTGTACATTTCATTGCTAATCCACTCATAGGAAGTAAGTGGCCTAACACAGGCAAATTACTTGTCTGAAGATGATCTTTTTAAAAAATATTATCATCTATCTCAAAAAAATTAAATAAATTAATTACTTAATGTAAGGAACACAAATGATTAGCACATAATTTTTGCATTTTTATCCAAAGAACAAGTGCTATATGATTAGATTATGAACTTTTTTGCCAAAAGCTAAGAAGCAATATATTGTGCTCGCAGCCTTTTACTTTAATATGTTTTGATATTTGTTTACTCTTTGAGGAATAGTGTAACCCAACAGTTTCCTCACAAATCATGAATGATGTCTATAGAAGTGTGCTTCAGACATACATATAACCAGAACACAGCATGACAATGAAAATGTTCATCCTTCCACGTACCTGTGTGTAATTATATTGCTTTATTGTCTTGAAAACACAACTGTTTTGGTTCCTTGATGCTTTTTATTAAACTACCTATTAAAAGCTGACATTTTTTTCTTTTAACTTAGTATTTTAATATTTAAATACATGTTTTTACAATATCTCAAGATAAGAAATTGAAATAGGAAAGGAATGCTCCATGCTTTATGTCAAAGTCATTGTATGATAGATACAGCTGAAGTTTGAACAGTTTTTTCCCCTTATTCACTGAAATTGAAATTAATTAACAAAGTGGTATATCTCTGTCTGTGCTAAATTATTTGTATCCCCAGTTGGAGACATTGCCAAGCTCCAAACTTTGTTGGCTTTGCAACCTCACTCCTACTTTTAAAAGAATGACCCCAACCTTACCATCATTGAGTGCAGCAGTCATAAGTTAGAACCTGCAGTCCATGAAGCTTTTAAGCATATTATAGAGTCGAGTCATTTTCAGATATTTATTGACTCTCAGACTCAGTAAATGCAACAAGAATTGCCTCTCTCCCTATTTAGAGATTTTCAGATGCGGTTAAAAGAGGACCGACACACCTTCATGTGAAGAGCGTCCACATTAAAGGAGAAAAAGTCATCAAGACAGACTGTTGTCTCAGAAAACTACTGTAAAATAGTATTTACTTGCTGCTGAAAGTTGAGATTATGTCATTATGAAGGGGAATTTCAATCTGACGTGTTAAAATGACCTTTGATCAGATCACTTGTGTCTGGAAGAGGCACACGTGACTCTGACAATATTGTATTCATGATTACATGTTGTAGTTCTGAACTTGTGTACTTGTTAACTTTTTAATTGATTTACAGAAATAATAATGGCAGCAGTTATAAATACTACATGATAGGTTTCAGAGAGTAGGACCACTCTGGTTCCTCAATAATTATCATGGAGAAGAAAAAATGTAAGGGAAACACTGGTTAGTACAACTTCCTTATTTGTTGCCTTAATATTACTATTATACTTCTTTGAATTTACAACCTCGCTCAGTTTGAAAAACTCTTTGTGTCCAGGGAAATACATTGATTTGAGCTCAGCCTTAACCATAACATCAGAAATCACTTATTTACAGACCAAAATCTGCATCAAAAGTCATGATCTTCATAATCCATCAAACTGTCTTACATGAATGTATTCATCAGGGTACCACAATTTCACCTCAACTTCAACATTTGTAATATGTTCTCTATGGAGGAGAGCAGAGGTGTGGACTCGAGTCACATGACTTGGACTCGAGTCAGACTCGAGTCATTAATTTTATGACTTTAGACTTGACTTGAAAAAATGTTCTAAGACTTGTGACTTGACTTGGACTTTTACACCAATGACTTGGGACTTGAATTGGACTTGAACCGGTTTACTTGAAAAGACTTGATATTTTACCCCAAATATAAAATTTAACATGCATATTATATAGAGATTGAAAATGTGACGTCATTCACAAGGATTCTGGGAACTCGTGGCAAGCGGTAGTAGCGCACGCAGGCTTTCAATTGAAATCAGTTATACAGCGATAAAAAGAAACACAAAAATGTCAAGAAGCTGTTGTATTATTAACTGCAATAGCCGGTCGCATGACAGCCACGGGAAGCCGACGGGTAAAGAGATCGGTTGTTATCGGATTACGTCGTTGAAGAGAAATTGTTCAAGCCATGTTTCCGAAGTAACAAAGACGCGACGGATGGCCTGGATTGCAGCCATTCAAAGATCAAATATAACGTCCCAGAACACTCCAGCTCACAGGTTAGTCTGCTCCAAGCATTTACACGAAGGTCAGTGTTTTGTAGTAGTTAATACGTCATTTTCATAACATAATTAGTGATATAGGTTACAAGCAAGTCTGGCGCTGAACAGAAATTGTCGCGCTATGCTCCTTTGTTTATTGTGCATAAATAGTGAATTGTCCTGACACAATATTGTGTTTCGCTTCTGTTATTATGGTACATTAACAAAAACATATACTTTTATTCACAGGATAAAACAGTTGTTTTGTATCACTAATTGCCCAGTACGATTACAGCATACAATATTGTTGTCACTGCTACATTTCTGTGATGCTACCAGAAATGATTTCCACTACTAATTAATTACCCTTGAGCTCAAAGGTCCTATTAATAAACGGTTAACGAATGTGTATTTATGACGACGATTTGTGAGACTGGTAAACTTATGATACGTACGATGGTCTTTCGTTCTACACGGTGCATTTCAAGGTCCTGCACCCATCCGTCGGTAAACTGTACCTGGGCTTGTTGCAGTGACCTGAAGTTACTAAACTTCATGAGTGTATGCACTCACTCCAAGAACCGTATGATTATAAATATGCATATAAATATGCTACGATGAGATAGCTGACTTCATCTAACTAGCAAATGTTGTCCAGGCTATGTTGGTGATACAGTTTTTTTTAATGTGTATGATATTTTTGTCATGCGATTTTAAAGCTGGTCCTACAACCGCATCCAAGAATAACATGCAGCTTATCTCAGAACTGTCGGTGAAAATTATTCTAGGAGCTAGGTTTAATTGAGCTGCATTTTAAAGAGGTGCAATTTCACAATTTGTGTATATTTTCCAAGTTCACTATTTTGTCATGTGTTGAGAAAAACACAGATTTTAAAATTACATGGTCTAATATTTACATTTAGCATAACTGCAACATTATTTTTTCGTTTTTTTTTTAAAGACTCGAAAGGACTTGAAATTCAAAGTTTCAGACTTGTGACTTGACTCGGACTTTTACACCAGTGACTTGAGACTCGACTCTGACTTGCCTGACATTACTTGAGACTTGACTTGAGACTTGAGGATAAAGACTTGAGACTTACTTGAGACTTGCAAAACAATGACTTGGTCCCACCTCTGGAGGAGAGTGTAATTACCAATCATTTACTTTTCAGAATCTTATTGAAAGATTTAAAACATTCAACGAATTAAAACATTCATTTTGAACCATCTAACCTGCGTGATTTTGGCCAAAACAAATGAAAATAAATTGCGTAAAAATCCATACTAAGTTGTAATTTCATTTTTTAAAAAGGCTGTGGCAGATTTACTAGGCTCTCCACTCATCCACCTCCACCTTCTTTTACAGACAGTCCCTTGGACAATCACATATATTAATGTTTCCTGCATAGACATCATAAACATCCACAGCCACAAATACCTACAATACAGCCCCATAAACAAAACTGCATTCTATGTTCAGAGCTGCAGTATTGTGATGAAAACCAGAGCATCAGAAAACGTTATACTAAACGATAAAGCTACAACAACCTGTACAAAAAAATAAATAAATGAAAAAACGATATGTTGATGTCTTCACAAAGTTGCATGTTGTCAATTTATTGTAACAAAGGACAATCTGGTATTACCAGGGATACTGCAACAATGGTCTGGATAAAGAAGTTATAGTTCCCAAAGGTTTTGAAGCAGAAAAGGTTCATGCACATATTCTGCATGTTACATGCTTTCAGTAACTTTCAGTAAGTACACTGAAAAAATGGCCATGTTGGATTTACTTAATTTAATAGTGGACATTGGTTGCACACAACCGTTTTGCTTTGGCAGAAACTTAAACAACTGAGTTAAATCACAACTTATTCATATTCAGTAAACCTGTGCATTGTGTGTCGATAAAACGCAATTGAAACATGTTTAGATGAAGTAAGGTGAGCTCTTGGAATATTTTAATCCTTCGCAATTTGTCATTTTATTTCAACACTATTCAATAACTTTTACCCCAATACTACTTGGTCACTTAGATACTAATTGTCTTCATATTACATAATGTTCAACAAAGTCTAGAATCTGGTTAACATAAGAATTGACTGGATCTACAACAACTACTATCCTTTATCCGGGTATCAGGGGTGCTGGGGCATAACCCTGAAGTGATAGGTTAGCCTGGACAGCTCACCAGTCTATCACATAGAGACGAACAACCATTTAATTCAATTCAATTCAATTCAATTTTATTTATATAGCGCCAAATCACAACATAAGTCGCCCCAAGGCGCTTCATAGATACAGAGAAAAACCCAACAATCATATGACCCCCTATGAGCAAGCACTTTGGCAACAGTGGGAAGGAAAAACTCCCTTTTAACAGGAAGAAACCTCCGGCAGAACCGGGCTCAGGGAGGGGCGGCCATCTGCTACGACCGGTTGGGGTGAGAGAAGGAAGACAGGATAAAAGACATGCTATGGAAGAGAGACAGAGGTTAATAACAGATATGATTACACTCACATGTAATTTAAAATCACCAATTAACCTAACCCTAACAACTGCATGACTTTTAACTGTGCGAGGAAACCAGAATACCCAGAGAGAAACCACTGTAAACTAACCAGATAGTGGATTTTAACCCAGGACCTTTTTGCTGTGAGGCAGCAGCACTAACCACCATGCCACCAATCCACGCTTAACAAACGTAGGAAAGCTATGATTTCAAGGCTTGATGCAGAATTTTCAGTATGCCGAAAAAAGTAGAGGCAGCTGCTCGACTTGACTGAGATGGATGCCTTCCTCAAACCACGATCCAAAGCACGCAAGACTGAAATCCCATGCGCTGTCGTCAGATTTAACATTGCTATATCATTGACTTACTTCACTTGAACATGATATGAACAATTTAATCTACCTTCTCTGAATATCATGTAGTTTCTACAGTATATAGTTACACTTAACTTTATTTATTTATTTATTTTTTCCGCCTGTCCCGTTTGGTTCTTTTGCCATTAGAATTATTGTCTAAAGGCAAAGAAAGATGCCCAACAGATTTACTTTACCAAATGGACCATCCCAGCCTTGCCGTAATGGTCTATTTCATTGACCTTTGTTTTTATTGTTTATTTTATTTTATTTTCACTTGCTACACACAGAACAGACATGACTGGGGAAAAGAAAAGGGAGAAAGAAAGAGAGGTAGGGAAAGAAAAACAGCGGGGAAGAGAAACGGTGATAAAGGGCAAAAAACAAAAACAAGCAAAACAAACAGACAAAAATACATATATCAATCACCTGGATCACCTGTTGAGAAAGAAAAAAGAGAAAAAAGGCAAAAAAAGAGAGCAATATAATAAACAACATCATCTCGATAATCTTTGTGAATATACCAGTAAATACTAAATATTAAACATTATTGCGCAACATGTAGGATCGACAGCGCACAGTGTGCTTTGAGGTAGGAGCCAAAAAGGGTGTAGTTTGTGTGTGTGAGCACCCGTGTGTACACCTGTGAGCATGAGCCCGCTTGTATTCAAAAGGTTCCTTCACGTAATGATCTTCTAGAGGGTGTGGAGAGCCACATCCCCGTCCACCAGGGAATGAAGCAGGTATGGAGGAGATCCAGGCTCCAGACATCCAGAAACCCTCAGAGCACAAGAGACCAAGGAAGACCAACAGAGGGGCAACTGTGCCGGAAAGAGCTTTAGGAAAGCCCCAGATGAGGGGTCACTCAGCAGCCGCGAAGCAGAAGCCAGGGGGGGTTGCAGTGACGTGCCCGTGAGCTCCGCCGGCAGCCAGCTGTGCCAGAGTGACCGAGCCCCAGGCCCAGAGGCTGAGGGCACCCCATCCCCCGAAGGGGCCCGAGCGAGCCCCAGGCTCCAGGCCCCAACAAGCAGCCACCAGGAGTGAGCTGGTGTATACCTGGACGCCCATCCCCGGACACCAAGAACCACCAATACACCGATGTCTGAAGGCGTCTGCCACTGGCAGGGGGAGTGGTGGGGGGAGATAGGCCTCCATACCTTGGAGGGCCTGAGATGTTCCCAGAGAGGTGGCGTCTGATACCCAACCTGACATGTAGACACAGACAAACAGGCACACACAGATACAAACATCCATTCCCACCCGCATGCTCTCATATGCAAATACTCAGCACTCACCCAACGTGGAGACAGACATAAATAGACACTGTACACACAATCACACTCCCCAAGCATACTCTATACCCCAGGTCGAGGTACCCTCTTCCCTGGGAGAAGCAGACCGCCCAACTCCGCAGCAGGGATGCTCCACATTCCAGACCCCAATTACACTTAACTTTAAAGCATGAGGCAATTGTGTTGAATACACGCAAGATGCTTACATAAATCCAAGAGATGGTCAATTCCTTTTTTTCCAGTGTACTTCTAGAAAATGTACCCATCAGGAATGCATGTATTTTTGTGTGGAAGATGTTGTTAGTGGTTAAATTCTTACATCTGGCGCAGTAACAGGAAAACACAGGGTTTTATGGCTGCTCGAGTATGGCAAAAATGATAATCACGATTATTTTCACTGAAATTGAGATCTCGATTATTTGACGATATTTATTTAACAATAACAATGTATTGAATAATGACTTTAAAGATTGTCAAAAAATAATATAAAATAGTGTGCAAATACTGATGACAGTGCAAATATTTGCAATATAAAAAATAAATGAAAAATGTAAACAGCTATGTTTAGTGAACGTTGCAGTGTTGCTCTGTGGTGTAGCTACGACACTGTAGCAAAGTTTACACACTATCTACTTGATCCACGTCTGACTCCGCGAACCCATAATGTTTCCACACCACTGAAGTTTTTTTTTACCTCTCTTTTCAACCAGCGGCAGTCACTCTCCTCTCCAAATAACTTTTGCTTAGCTACCCGAGCTTCCCTCGGGTCCTCTTAATCAGCGGTCCCCAACCCCCGGGCCTCGGACCGGTACCGGTCCGTGAGTCGTTTGGTACCGGGCCGCGAGAGTTGAGGCTCGGGTGTGAAATGTATAGTTTTCAGGGTTTTTATCAGTTTTCAACGTTATTTTGTTATCGTTTTTGTCGTTTACTCGGTTTTCCTTGGTCTTTTCACATGTGTTATGAATAAATTTTCTTTTTTTCGGTACCGGTACTAGTTTTTTTTTGTTGTATTTATCCGCGACACCTTAAAGGCCGGTCCGTGAAAATATTGTCGGGCATAAACTGGTCCGTGGCGCAAAAAAGGTTGGGGACCGCTGCTCTTAATTGTTGTGACACGTGTTCGAAATGCAGAGAGGTGTGCTCGATTTGCCACACGGAGCAGCGCGAGAGTAAAGCACGAGGGAGGGGCTAATAATCGGCTCAGTCATTTTTAATGATCGTTGAAAGCCCAGATCGTAATCGTGATTAAAATTCGATTAATTGAGCAGCCCTACAGGGTTTTATAGCAAAATGTTAATTTTGCACATCAACAGTGCTTTGAAGCTTACCTCTATGTAAACATACTGCTATGTAAATGGTATTTGAATTTGATTGTTTTGTTTATTAAAGACAAAGTATTATGTCTTTAGTAAATATAATACTGTTTACCACTCATTGACATTCAAAATGTACATTTTAACTCAAAACTGCATTATGTATTAACATTATGCAAATAAAAAAGCAGTGGCATAATTTTTTATATTGTATATTTATGTACACAGTAAGGTTATTATTAAATTAAACAGACACAGGAAAGAAGACATTTCATGGTAGAATGGAAACATGTTATTATGAGACTAAGTAAAAAAAAAAAAAGCGAAATTCTATATCAAAGGAAGTCTTTTCCAATAGTATTTGTTTGTCTTGCAGGTAGAAGAGTAAGGACGTAGACTAACTGGCTAATTTGGCAAATTTTGTTTTCCAGCATAAAACATAAAAAGTCAAGCTGATTATATTTCTTTTTCATTTTGCTGTTGTTTTCCACTCAGTCTAAAACCTGTTTAATTTGTTCTGGATTAAGCATGAAAAGTGCTACTCTTATGTGTGCCACTCTTCCTTGGTGAAATACTAAAAGATTGAATAATTAGAAATTGTTAACATTTATTTTCACTGAGCCAAACGTATATCATAACTGCTTTTTGTTGAGTATCAAGATTTCCTAAATGTTGAACCAAATTTGGCTTTTAAAAACACCTTTGGCCTTTGGTAGGACATCTGCCTTCACAAAGGTTGCACACTTCATGTTACTTCTAGGTTTGATATATATTTGTTTGGACTTGGATGTGTAAATTTTTACAAACACAATTTTCAAAAAAGGTAGGAAAGTAGGTGCTGTGTAAAAGACAAATAAAAACAAAAATCAATGATTTGCACATTTCATAAATACACATTTTAATTACAATAGAACAAAGAAAACGTGAAAAATTTAAACTGATGCATTTTGCTTGTTCAAGAAAAATATCAGTTCATTTTAAATTCAATGGCAGCAACACATCTTAAACAAACTGAGACAGGCAATGAAAATCTGGAAAAATATGTGGTACTAAAACAACAGCTAGAGGAACATTTGCAACTAATTAGGTTAGCTGGTAAAAAGTCAGTAACAATCAGTGACAATGAAACTGACAGTTTGCAAATTTGGTAAGGCACTATAAGTAATGAAGGTATTGACCAGTTTTAGAGGAACATATGCTCCCATCCAGACAAACTTTCCTGTTATTATAACAAGATGACTTCATAGTAGAAAAGTTCAGATGCTGAACTGGCCTGCCTGCAGTCCAGACCTTTGACCGGTGATGGATGGAATTTGAAATTAAAAATACAACAATCAGTCAACAATCTTTTCTTTTTCATGAAAGAGTAAGTTGCAGTTTAAAAAAATGTATGTCTTTTCTATGTTCTTATGTGAATAAACAGATTTTTGAATCATTGCATTTTGTTCTTATTTATATTTTAGACAGCACCCCACCTTTTTGGAATTAGTCGTGTAATTTTAACAAAAACAGAAGAAAAAAATTTTTTTTTGAAGTAGAACATGTATAAATTTACTGCTTTAGCATAAATGTTACAACTTATATCTATCTGTCTATTGTTATGGACCATCTAGGGGTGACCAGACCACAAAATAAAATTGATCCATCCTCGTTAGACCCTAAGCAGCCACATCACACAATTGATAAACAGTGACAGTGGTTTATTTACAATATGTTAATTGGTTAGCGTATTTGACAGTAAAAAAGGAGCTGGTTATAGCTCCAGAGTGGACCTAACATCAAAACAACAAACAAAAGGAGCCTATCGATAGGATTTACCAAACATACCTAATCAAAAGAACAGCATTGGGCATGTTGCAAAAAGTCTTCTGGTTGAGATGAGCCAAAGATGAATGAATAACTTTCCATGGTGGTGTCATCATTATAAGACATCTCCAGCTAGGTAGCCAATTGTTACGGTCCAGCCTCTGGATACCCCAATCACAGAGAGGCACCTGGACACTGAGTTATGCATATTAGACAACATTACAACAGCAGTTGTATAGATAAATATGTATAAGGATTTGGCATATAATTTTACAAATTTATTAATAATGAATAAATAACTGAATTATTGAATAGTTAATTATTACTACACTAGCAGTGAAGAAAAAGAGAAAATGTGTTCTCATGTAAATAATTGAACTGAAAATACTTTTGGATAGTTCCTTTTTTTTCTTTTTTTTCTTTTTTGCTGTGAGGAAGCCATCTTTCTAGGACGAACAGGGAAAAGCTTCAGGAAATATAAAGCCATCACATGTTCTGTTTCTCTCTAAACCTGTTGACTTTCACCAGTGAGCTTGAAACTGGAGCCCATTCCTGGCACTGAGGTCCATATCTGAGAGGTACTGGCATATGCAATTGGCCCCAAGGGACTCCTTTGAATCTTGGCCATCTTAGTACTTGCAGAACTGACTTGGCATTTCATATTCTGCACATACTGTTTGCAAAAACAACCACAACCCACTTCAGAGTTAGTGATTAGAACAGAGATGTTAAGTAGTAGGCCATTAAGTACTTAAATGTAGTTATAGCAGAGCACTGGATTAGCAAGTGTCTTTGTAAATATTGGGTACTGGCACAGTACACTGTAGTAAACGGAGCCAAACAGTTGACAAAATCCTGCAGAATTGTTTAATAAATTCCGGAAGACCACATTTTTATTCATCCTGTAAAAATGAAGTTTAATTCATTTTTCAGCTTTGTTGTTAGGTTGGTGTCAAAGATAGAGGGAAAAAAAGACCTAAGGCCTTAAGGTCTAAAATGTATTTAAAAATTTATGCCAAGCTTCTATGTCCATCACTTCAACAAGTAATAGCCTTTTGAAATAAGAGTATTCCTTTTAATACATGGAACTGATGGAAATATAAAGCTTACATGTAACATTTTAATGTTGAGGTGAAGTTTACTGATTTTATCAAATTTTATTCAAGGGTTGCATGAAATGTCAAGACATTTTGGTACAGTAAAGTGCAGGATATAGGGATGAAGTTTCAGAGCAGTACTATGTTGGACTGGTGTAGAACAGGCTGTGGTGTTCATGGTCAATGTTAGGTTACATTAAGGAAGCAGACATCAATTTAAAGTTAAGGTGATAACACAAATAGATTTGCTCACCAAATTATTCCTCCTACACTAGCTTTATATTGTGGTGGGAATTGAAAGTTAATTAACATCTCCAACATATGTTGGTCAGGTCAGTTGGCTAAATTCACTAAGACCAGCTAATACTGAAGTAACAGCACATGAAAAATCTGCTACAGCTCACAAAACAAATTATTATGTGACTTATTTCTAAAGAATTCCTTACCCCATGCTGCAGTTCCACATCTAATTTTAGGGCTTCTCCACCAACACAAAAAGAAAAGAAAAGAAACTTTATATTAATGGTGAAAATTCATGTAATAAATAAATGTTTGCTAAAATATGAATGTGGAATTCTAACTTCTCCATCATAGTATAGAGTCATGCAATATTGGTACCATGCAGATCTGGCATTCATTTTCAGCTTGCAATTAATATCCCACAATAATTGTGATAACTCTTTCATACATCGTCCTTACAATGAGATGGGTTTGACAGTCACCAGAAAAACATAAAACCATGTAACATTTAAAATTTCGCAGTGAGTAATATTATAATTGGTGAAACATTAATTAGTGATGTATTTTTTATGGGCTGTAATAAGCAGCGTGTGCTGTAATTACCTTAAACTCAGCTATTTCTGTCTGTCTATTATCTATATTACCCTATCACTCCCTGTTTCACAATAACAGGATACTTATTTTAAACTAAACTGGGTCATTAGCGCACAATGCAATTAGTCTGTCCTCACCCAGTTAGCTGCCGGAGCTCAATTTGATGTGTGTGAAACTTTAGTTTTAACAATAATAAGACCAATTTACTCCAGAGGAAATAGTGTGGCTGGATCATGTAAAGTATGTTAGAATAATCCAACAGAACAAGGGGAAGGTGTTCCTGATCATACAGTCATCAATAACAAGCACGTAAGTAATCATTCTGATAGTCATTTGTTCACTGTGATAAAAAGCAATGACCGTGGTAAACAGAGCCACAGGTGTTTGCTGTTTACTCCACTGTGAATTAATCCAGTGATATTTGAAACTAAACTCATCATAGGTATGCTTTATCTTTAACCATGCACGTATAATTTTAGGATAAAATATGAATATTGTTAATAATACCACAGCAAAATCAATAGAAACTAGTACCTTCAGATTCAGTTATATCAGTCATGCTAAAACTACTGATATAACCTTTTTAACACTCAAAACTGCTCCTCAACTTTTTTGTGTTGTCATTCAGATTTGATATTCTGGTGACCACTTTTGAATTGCTGATTATCTTAGTCCAAAGTCCTTACATGAGGGAAAGGAAATACATTTCAAGTGAGACGCAGTAAAATGGCAGTGACCCTTTAAACAAGAGCTATTCGCCCAGAAGCAAAATAAATGAATAGCACTATGCTTCCACTGTGACGTTGTACCATAAATAATTAAACACTCATTGTTTGTACTGAAGCTCTCACTCAGCCAGCAGCTATATTCATCTCAACTTCTATAATGCTCTTAATAAGCATCACATAATATTTATCTCAAAATAATCAATGTGAATAATCAATGACAATGCTTTAAGGGAAATTGTACTGCCATTGAATTATTATTAATCTGTGTTCACTGTGTGTTTCAGGCTCTATTTTGTGTTAAGATGTTGCAGTTTTACCTACATGAATTCTCTCTACTACATTTCTACACTTCTATACTCCTTGATTGTAGACCTCACCATAAAGGTCTTTTGACAGCCCTACTTCTGCAGGAAAGGTAAAAGGAAATTTCACAACTAAAGTGCATTGTGGATCATGCTGATTTTATTCGTCGAACAACATTACTAACCATTCATAGCAAATATATGAGTCAAAAACTGACTTTCTCACCAGTGTCTGACTTATTTGAGTTCAGTCCTTCCCTAGAGGGCTGATTAAATTATAGCTGCCTTAGAAAAAAACATTAACACCCCAATGAAGTGATGCTGCAGTTTTCCATTTTCCCTTATTATTTTGTCCCACCACAAACTTGTTTTCTGTTCTTTTCAGGAAATTTCGCTTAAAATAAGATTATCAAATAAGTACTTTTCTCCCCTTTGATCCTTAGCAGGACAACCTCTTTTCAACCTCCCTTTAAATATCACATCTCAGCTTAGGTACAAGATTACTGGTGTTGAATTAAGAGATGATTAGATATAGGCTGGAAGGGACAATATATTTCTACATGTTGACTAAGCACTAGAATTTTGAATTTAGGTTTGTCTGTGCTTGAATCAGCAAGGACTCGGGTGAACCATTAAACTCTTGAACGCCTTTTCTCACACGTGTTAAATGCGGTCATACTGGGACACAAGATTTGGGTCATGCAGTTTGTTTTTGATCCCAGCAGCTAGATCTGCACACATTTTAGAAGTTATTTGGGCTCTGATACATCTTGTGATAATCACTGCTGTGATTGGCTATAAAAAACAATTTAATGGGGTAGTTGAACATTTTGGGTTTATAAACTTTCTTGCTGAAAGTTAGATGAGTCTATTAGTTCCAATATCATGTCTGTGTACTAAGTAATGAGCCAATGAACCAAAGAAAAACTGTTAGCTGGGCTCCATCTGTGTTCAAACATACGCCTACAAGCATTAATCACATGTTGTATCTTGTTTGGTAATTCTGTTTACAGAAATGTTGAAAAATGACAATTTCTGGTTTTAGAGGGAATTAGAAGCTAAAACTGCATATCCACCAGCAACAGTTTATCCTTCCACACCCGTGTGAACTGCTGTCATGTCAATCTCTGTGATAACAAGGGACACCATTCCTGTGTATTGTTCTGCAAGAATAACAAATAACACCCAAAATCCCATCAAGCAAATAACTGCAGTTTCTAAATCCTGTAAGATTTGAAAAGGCCAAGGTCAGCCGTTCTTATGTCTGACCATTTGCCTACCCAAGATCTGCATGTAACACAAGGACTGAATACCAGGAAAATAAATAAAATATCTGTTTAAATAAATCATTTTTAAAGACCCATTTCAGCATAAATTTATAAAACAAGATGGGTTATACAGGATAAAACAGATAAACATTGGCCAAGGCCGTCATGTCATATTTGTAGATGTGCTAATAACAAAGCTGTTTAGCCAGTACATCCCTGGATAAGAATATTCCTTAAAATGTTGAACCAGAGAAATAACTATTTTATCCTCCTCAAATACAGTAATGTGCAAAAGTCTTGAGCTTTTCCTCATTTCTTTATAGTTTGCCTGCAAAGAGCCAGATTTTGTAGTCATTTTATAAGTACCCTTAAGAAATAGTTCTCTGGGCTTGGATATTGACAGGCATAAAACTGTATTTTTGGACCAGCGAGGTGAATCTCTAAGAGCCACTAACCAAACATTTGGTATTGTATCCAGCGTTTCCTTAAATAATTTTGAGGAAACTGGAAAAATGGAAGACAAAAAAAGAAGAGGTCTAAAAACACTATGTACAGTAGGAACACTATCTGAAAGTCTCAGCAAAGACTGGACCAAGGACCTAAGAGATGCGTTGGGCCCTTTATTTCATTCATCTACTGTTCACTGAACGGTCATCACCACTCGACGAGGGTGGCTGTCAAGAAGCCATTCCTAAGGAAAGGAAACAGGGACAAAAGTCCCTTTGGAATCCCAAATTACATAAAAAATGCACTTAAAATTAGTGGCAACAGGCTTTATGGAGTCATGAATCCAAATTCTTGGCTGTAGACACACTGTATTGCGTGTCTACAGCCATCTATGTCATTGTTAGGGGCTGCATTTCAGTGGTGTTTGGGACCTCATGAAAATGGATGGAAATATGCAGACAGGAAAGTACCATCAGACTGTGATCCACTATGCAACACCATCTGGAACTACCATCATGTTGAAACATGACGAACAAAAGGCAGCCCGTTCAATGAAGAGCTTCTTTAAGAACACTGGAGACGTATTCCTGAGTCAAAGAAAAAAAGCAAAAGCTTACAAAAATGCTTGCCTCAGAAAATTCAAGCTGTGTTGAAGAAAAAATATGGCTTTTGCATTATATACTTTTTTATTTTTGTCACGGTACTGGGCCATGAGGCCCAGGGTTTAAATTCTAATGCTTGTTTTTGTATCCACATGTGTAGTTTAACGCATCCAGTTGTTTTCTAGTTTGCAGTTTAGTCCTTGGTTTCTTAGTCCCTTTTGTCATCTCTCCCTGGCCCGTGTGTCTACCTGTCATGTTTCGTGTCTCTGGTTAGGTTAAGTTCATGTTCTATCTCCATGTCTATGTCTCTGTGTTTCTTGGTATCCTGTTCCTTAGTCTGCGTCTCTCTGCTCCTCTCTCCGTTTCGTTATGATTCAGGTTTGCTCTTTAGTTTTTCCCAGTTTAGGTTTCCATTAGTAATTTCTCATGCTTCGTTGCCTGTTTCTGCCACTGCCACTTTGTAAACAAATGTCACTCTCATCACCAGTCGCTTGCCTGCATTTTGGGTCCTCATTCATTCCACAACACGACTGCTGCCCCAGCCGTGACAATTTTCATGTATATTTGCATTTTTGAATAAATTGCTGCAACTATTTCCCATTTTCTTCCTGCAACATATAAGATGAGGGGGCGGCTCAAGACTTTTGCACAGTATTGTGAATTAGGTAATAAACCAAATATTATTATAATAAACCAACTTTGTGTATGTATATATATATATATATATATATATATATATATATATATATATATATAATCTATTTACATGCTTCCATCTCCCGTTTCTGGTCGGTGACATCTTTTCGACTCTTTTTCTCCCTCCTTGTGCTCACAGGCACATAACAGGTATGGCAGTCCATTCTCCCTGCAGCACAGACTACACTGCCCATGAGGCTACATTCTTTAGGGCTATGCTTGTAACACTCTGCCTATTGCCTTCATATTAAATCATTTTTGTGAATATTTTTTGAAATATTTCTTTACGTCATTATGCGGGCCGCAAGTAGAGGTGACATGGGCTGCGAGATTGAGACACATACATGAGAGCCTCTTAATGCGTGTTTTGTTTGGGTTTCCACCGGCGTGGACACCAAAAATATAGAGTTCATAGCCTTATGAAACAGGATAATACCGCCATGTAATCCATTCATTTCAACAAAGTAACTGTATTCTGAATACCATCTTTTAAAACAGTAACTGTAATGGAATACAGTTACTCATATTTTGTATTTTAAATATGTAACGACGGTACATGTAATGTATTCCGTTACTCTCCAACACTGCATATGTACCTTGTACAGTATAAGATATTTAGATGATTGCAAATGTGACCATGTCTGCATCTTGGTTAACAAGGGTGTGGAGAAGGCCTCTTGTATAGTAGCATGTCCTTTTTCAGTTATAGTACCCTTTGATGTCTCGCACCCTTGGAAGGCCATGCGAGGGATCAAAGCTGGAACAGAATAATTTGTCCAGCATGCCTGTCAGTTTTAAGAAGATCTAAGCCATTTCATCTACAAACAAAGCACAACAAAGGTAACACAGAGTGAAAACTGCAATCATGAAAAAGTGGCATGCTTCTCACTGTAGTCTTTTATCAGATACTTCCATTGCCACAAGACATTAACATCATGGTTCTGCAATGGTGCATGGAGAGTCGTAGACAGGGTAATTACTCGAGAGCTATTTCAAGCTCCCTTTTTCCCTTGTCATATACAGTTAGGTGACTCTCGTTTTATTTCTTTATATGTTCCACCATCAACATATGGTTGTCACTTTGCACAAAGTTATATAAAGCTTTGTCAAAGGGCACTGGTACTTTATTAGCCCATTTAAAATTGACGATTATTAATTCTTTGTGGATGCAAAAGGTAAAGGGTGAATTTCAGGAAGTAAGCATCTTATATTGGTTGTCACATTTGAGTGCATGCAGACTTCATGTCTGTTGTGCTTCAGTGATTACTGATTAGCACCCATTTATCATTTATTGTCAGGCTCACTTATTAACTCCTAGATTACAAAAATTACTCTGAGTAGGCTACAAGCTAATGATAATGGTCATGCTGTTTTCATTTTCAGATTTCAGGATGCAACGTTTCTTATCACTTTGAAAAACGCCTCGCGGATTAAGTTAAATGATAGTGTTACTGTTAATGTGTGAAGTAAAAGCAGACACCACAAGCACTTTAGGTCTTATATCACATTAACATAACAACTGGGGGGGGGGGTGTATTGTTTACTTGTCCACTCATTACTGATTTCACAGTTAATGGAATGCTCCAACATAATAAGTTGTGGTATTTCCCACCAGCGAAAAGATGAAGTGAATATTTAGGTAGCTACAACTATAGTGTGTCTCTTCTATAAAGTCATGTCAGACTCAGATGAGTTGATAAACAAGAGTGACACATTCCACCCACATTTTTGCTTTGTAATTGTTCCCTTTGTATCTTTTTGTTTAGCGATGGTTAAATACTAACTCCACATTCTGTCTCTGCCTCCCTACACTTGAATTTTCAATGTAATTTGCCAAAAAAGGTGACAAATCAAAGTGTCGCTGTAGATGTATTTTTTTAAATACCCTAAAGTTCTTCTATTGGATTCAAGTGAGGCGGCATACCAGGCCAGATAGTTTTTACTTTTTTCAGTGTTTTTGTCAGTGTGAGTTGGATTGTGGAGTACTGCTTTTCTGCCAAGCTTCTGACAACAGAGAGTCATCTTCTCAGCCACTATTCTGGTATATCCACAGGCATTTCATAGTGGCATCGATAAATGTCATTTCCCCAAAACCCTTTGCACACATACCCCACATCATATGTACCTTACTATCAGTTAGATAGTAAGGTTGTATTAGTCCTGGCCAGGTTGAAGGCAAACGTGCTGGACTCCAGCTGCGATGAGCAAACATATCATAAATGTATGGTGTTATTCGACCAAAGAATGAGCTCCCAGTTTGGCCTGCAGTTATCTACCAAAAAGCAAGCAAGTGCTTATTACTTTGCTGCTTATAATGTCTTTTGCACTGCGAGCTTTTACAGGAACTCTGATTTCACTGTTGTCCCGAACGTGAACCACTTACCTGTTTTCAGACATTGCATTTCTTTTTATTATGGATCACTCAATAACAACATTAAAGCATCGCCTCATTGCTCTCCAGGCTTCTCACATCAAGAAATATGCACACAGGAAGTGTGTGCATATTTTTTTTATCTTTTATCTTACCAATGTTTATACAATTATAAATCATGTTACCCCATTCGAATATTTAGTATGTTCTCCAGCATATATCGGCAAAACAAAATAACTGCTTACACTTTGCTTGCAGCTGCATTTAAGAAAGCTATTTTAAATCTGAATCTCTACAGGTGACCTGTAACCTGCATCTCAGTAAACTTTTTTTCTAATTTTATATGAGGTGTTCAGGGAAAAACATAAAAGCTCATTATATAAGGGAAGAACATTAAAAGTTTATTTATGAGTGACAAGAGGCCATTTATTAGATAATTAGCATTTTTATGTAAGTTCCTGGTGTAATTATCTACAATTTTTAGCTGCACTGAGATTAAAATTCCCTCCAACAGACCAACCACATACTGTCTTGTCTGTGGAGGTTCTCAGTCATCCAGGTCATCGTAGTCAAAGGAGCTTGCAAAGAAAAGAGTCTGGACTTCTTTAAGTTGCTTGAAGATGTTTCACCTCTCATCTGAGAAGCTTCTTCAGTTCTAAGGTCAAATGGTGGAGAGTCCCAGATTTAAACCTAGTGGGAGTTTCCCCACACAGAGGGAAAAAAGGACCCCCTGATGATCCTCTAATCGCCTGAGCCAAGGTGTGAAAATGGGTGTGGGTCCCAATCAGCCAGAGTTTCGGGTGTGTTCATTGTGCCCCACCTTATCATGCGAATTCCTGAGGTCAGATGGCCCAGGATGTGAGTGGGTGTTTTGATGTTTTGCTAGACGCCAGAATTCATGGTTCCATTTATCACAGCAAGTCTTCCAGGTCTAGCAAAACAGCCCCACACTACCAACACCATATTTTACTAATGATTTTTCTTTTGTGAAATCCTGTTACTTTTAGGCCAGATGTAATGGGACACACACCTCCCAAAAAGTTCAACTTTTGTCTCATCAGTCCACAGAATATTTTCCCAGAAATCTGGAGGATCATTAAGATGTTTCCTGGCAAAACTGAGACGAGCCTTTATGTTCCTTTTGCTCAGAAATGGTTTTCGTCTTGGAAATCTGCCATGCAGGTCATTTTTTGCCCAGTCTCTTTCTTATGGTGGAGTCATGAACACTGACCTTAACTGAGGCAAATGAGGCCTGCAGTTCTCTAATTGTTGTTCTAGGGTCTTTTGTGACCTCTTGGCTCACTTGTTGGTGTTCTGTTGTGGTAATTTTGATCAGCCGGCCACTCCTGGGGAAGGTTCACGATTGTTCCATGTTTCCACCATTTGTGGATAAGACCTCTCACAAATAGCTTTTTAACCTTTTCCAGACTGAGAGATCCCAATTACTTTGTTTCTTATTTATTCCTTAATAATAAACACCTTAATTTAGAAACTGCATTTTGTGTTTACTTGTGTTATCTTTGTCTAATATTTAAATTTGTTTGATGATCTGAAAGCATAATTTTCACACCATCGTATATACATATACACACACACACACACACACACACACACACACACACACACACACACACACACACTAGTATTACAGCCTTTCTGAATTTCCCTCCTGCTGTCGTTAAAGGAAAGACTTAAGAATATTTTGTGTAAGCCTTACATTTTGTATAGTTTTATTCATTCTGTATTTAGATCTTCATCAGTAAGTGGAAGAAACATTACCAAAACACTTAAAAACATATTTCACACCTCTGTGACCAAGATCAATAGAATGTAGCTGTCAAACGACCCAACTAAACAGTAACAAAACACAAAATTAAACTGAATCACTAATAGGAAGGAAAACAGACAGAACCACTACCTACATTGAGGGAGAACGTGACAAAGAACAAAGGGATACGCAGACAATATATACACTAGGAGGATAACGAGGGGACAAGGTGGCACTAATCTGATTGACAAGACAGGGGAAGCTAAAGTGAAACAGAAGACTATCAAAATAAAACAGGAATATGACTGCACAATACAGAAAAGAACACTGTAAGACCGAATAGTAATAGTTTGATAAATGAAATGAGTTCCAACTACTTAAAAACCTGTTATAAGTTCATACACCTTTATTTTTTTGAGTAGTTTGAACAATTTTGTTTTTTCAAGTTATCAGTACTTGAATATTGATTAGTTTCTAGCATTGCGCTCAAATAATTTGAGTTTTAACACTGACGTCACTTACGTGCCTACGTACGTACCTACGTGCGCCACCTGTTTCTTTATGAAGTGCTGGCAACCATCTTGGATTCCTCGCTTCGAGTGCGAATGCCCGCTCATTACCCCGAAAGAAACTTGTGGAACGTTAATATCCGAACAGAAATAAAAACATTTGTCAACGGGTTTTTTGCGGCATTGCCTTTGACGCTGGATAAAGGAGGGCATGCTATGGTATGTTACGGACTTTTGAACTGGAACAGCTAACCCTCTGCACTTGGCTAGCTGCATTTACCGCCTTCGCGGCATCTTCAGGAGCGCTTTGTGGTAAGTTTTATTTTTTCTGAAACTATAGTTCTCCGTTGTAATATGGGTTTTTATCGTCATAAATGTACAACTCTAGCAGGCATTTAAGAATTACATGCATGCGTCGTTTTATCCATGTCGGCTTGGCCCCAAAGTGTTTGCATGAATTATGCTAATACGCTCATATTTAGTATAACACATTATTAGTCCCTGGGACTAATAATGTGTTAATAACTTTTCTAATCTCTTACTATATTAAAAGAAGTCTTTAGAAGGCATTTCTGGATTTGCAGATTATAAACTGCCTTGTGGTTAAATTGTTGAATCAATATGCACTGCTGCGCTGCTTCACACTTAGCGCATACGTGGATATTGATATTGGCTAGCCCATTTGCTAACTAGTGGAACTTAAAACTTACGTTTAGTTCTCTGGAGTTGTACATATTAAAACTGGGGCAGCAAAATTGTAGGCACAGGACATACTTACAAAAGCAGTGAATAATCATTACATAATTACGCGGTAGAACTTGGTTTACATTGCAAATAGTTATGTATACCAAGTTGAAATGTAGAATCTTCTGAACTGTAAAATTGTTGTGCCTGGTCTATTTTAGGTTAGCTTAAGGGTGAATCCATCAATAATATATTTACCAAACAGTTATTTTTTCGTTTTATTTTATTCTGATGCCCAGTGTTCATTAGTGAAAGACTTAGTTTTTTATCTGTCAGGGGCTGGGTCTGTGAACCAGCATTTTGAGTTTATTTTGTAGTTTTGCTTTCTTATGTTATATTGAAATGAGGTGAAGTTCTTGTATTGTTGTTATTATTAGTTAAGGTTTAGTTGAGTTCTGGGCTGGTTATGTTTCATCTGTGTCTCCTTGGTTGTGTGTCTTTTCTGTTCTCTGTGTAGTCTGTCTTGTCTTCTGTGTTTTACTGTTATGTCCATGCCAGGGCAGAAGTAAATTTTCAGGGGTGAAGATGCTGTTTACCTTGACCAGCTAAGACTACAGATTGTAGATGAAGTCGAGAAAAGTGAAAAGAATCCTGATTACAAAGCTGATGCTCACAACTTTGGCCTTGCAATGCAAAGAGATCATCAATGATGACCTACCAGTAGGTCACATCCTGGATTGCTGGCCTACTCTGAAATCCCAGTCCCAGGTAAGAATGTATATAGATGTATCTAACAAGATGTATTTTATATCAACCCCTGTTATCTGGCCTGTCTGAACAAATTATGCCTTTGGAGTGTAAGGATTTTGATGTATTTTGCAAAGATTTATAGACTAATTGAAACTTGTAAACACAAATGTATCCTGTGTGTTCAGATCTGTGCAGAATTCCACAGGATTACAAACCTCCACCTGAAGAACCACTTTTATGCTGTGCTGGACCAACATGCTCCCCGGCTCCAGAGCTTATTCAGAAAGAAAGCTGTTTGCACAGGGAACATGTCTGATGTCCTGTCTCAGCTCTTCAGAAGCTATAATCTCCAGGTTAGTGAGTTTTTGTCTTGTTTTTTGAGCTTCATTTGATTTGATCAATTTTTCAATTTTAATTACCATTCTTGCCAAGGTTAGCCAATAATTTAAAATAAAAATTTTCTTGTGATGTAGGAACAAGCTGATATCCATGCCCAAAGTGCTGGTGTGCTTCATGCCCTCTCTGCCTATTTGTACGAAGACACCTCTACCTTCATCAAAACATGGGATGTAAGTTTTGGACAAAGTTGTGAACAATATCTTAGTAGCATCCTTGTTTAGATTTCTCAAAACATTATGACACTTTGAGAGTTTGAGAAGCATCTCCATGCTTGGATCTGTCTACAACAGTGTCCATGTCACATAATGGAAACACTACATGTTTTTAATGTGCGTAGACCTTCCATAATGTTCCTAGCCCAACCATACATCACTGTACAAATGAAAAAAATATATAACTCCTATTGACTTTCTGTTGTTATTGCTACGAAGAGGTATGACTTTGCTTTACTAAAAGTACTATTTTTGTCAGTTTGTTTTCTCAAATCTTGGTGTGTTGTGGCTTTTTTGTTGTTCAAACAATTGATTTCTGAGCTAGTAATAATCCAGAAATGTGACTTGTATAGATGAAACTAAGAGAAATAGGAATGCACTAACATGTAGTAATTTTGTTTTCTGTAGATGATGCATTCTGATAGACCAGATATTAGTGAAGTGCCACTTGGACTCCTCCTGATCAGAGCCAATTCCAGCGATGCAACATTCTTCTGCCCTGAGAAGACTGCAGTTTTGGTCGAGGGTAACATGATCATTGTTTTCACCACCCTGGCTGATGCATTTCTAGTAATATTTGGACTGACTGACGTCCTGCACCTAAGCTACCCAAAATGTTTGGCCAACATTTTTGACTTTATTCAGAAATTTTTGATGGGTCTGAAGGGTGGGAAGTTGAAGCCCAAAGTGCTGAGTCTTAAAAATGATCTTTTGGCAGCAGAATAATGTCCAGGATTCCTACACAGCCCTCAAGTGCCTGTTAAAGCAAGTAATTCAGTTTATCATGTTTCCAAGTCTGGATAAGTTTTTTATAAAAAGAGAGAATAGAATAAAGAAATCTTTGCAGACTCTGTTTCATACTTCATTATCTAAAAGCCACATCCAAAGTAAAAGGGGTGATTTTATTATTTTTATTTATTTTTTTCCCCCCATCATCACTTGTGTTTTAGTTGATTTTGATTGTGTTTTTAGTCAGATAACTGTAAATCTATAGAGAAAATGAAGGACAATCTCATTTCTGGCTTCTAGGTGGGATCTTGAATGTCACTTAAGGAACGTTCCTCCTGAACTACTCATAACTGACATAAGGCGCTAAGGAGGTTTATAACACTTTGTTTATGTCTCTAAAGAAGTATTTTTCTATTTAAAATTTTATTGCTTTGTTGTTGAGACTGTGATTGCACTCTACAAATGTGCATTTTGCATAACCACAGTACTGGCATATTAAAAAGGTTACCAATTATATTTCAGTGTATTAGCTGCACTATACTATTACTTTCATTCGGTTTTCCCACCTAATAATGCAGGATTTTCTTTTCCTTTTGTTTGTTTTTTTAATAAAAAGGCCATACTCATGTGTTAATCAAATTTGAATACTCTTAAAACATGTTGTGAAATTCTTTATTTCTAATATTGTAACCTTGTGCCAAAATTTCTGACATTATTCCCTATAAAATGTGGTGGATTTATGTCTTTGGGCTTTTTGTGTCAAAGTAACTCAATAAATCTGTAACTTGAATTTATATTTTCTGTCTTATGTTTTTACAAGTGTAATTATTTTGGGCACTTTTTTTTTTTTAAATCAAATTCAAAACACAGTAGATTTGGATATTACAAGCATTTGTATTTAAAATTTTTGAGTTGTATTAGCTTAAAATGGTTAACATTTTGAAACTAAAAATTAATTCCTTAAAGTTACTTGAGCTAGATTTGTACTTGAAACTCAAAATATCAAGTAGAGAGTACTAAACCAAAAATGTGGATATAACATAAAAACATTTATCAATGGTACTTAAAAATATTTATCTAAAGCTAATAAATAAAGTGTGTTTATTTAACTTTTATTTTTAAGTTTTAGTTACTTAAAATATTTTATGTAATCAGTTTCACCAAAAGTTTTGAGTAAAATTAACTTATTGGGTTTTACAGTGAAGTGAAGCAGATGTTGTCTACCTGACACAAGAGAATAAGTGGATAGAACTAACAAGAGTCATGATGTTTGCATCAAAATATCATTTTTGAGTCATCAGATTAATTTGAACATGAATGTATTTTCTACAATAGTCACTCTCTTAATCTTAGGAGTGTGCTGAAGCTCTGGAGAGTTAAACCTATGACTCATCTGACTCCTGAATCACAAGGCATCATGACCCAAAAATACAGGCTATGACACCATCTGTTTATTTCATCATTAGTAGCAATAGTGACATCAGAAGGTCAATGGCTGCCTGAATAAAGGACTACGTCTTATAAACGCTAAGTGTCCATATAGAGTATATTACTCTATAATCCTTAGAGAGAAACACCACATCTCCAGCAAACATTGCTTTAATGTCTAATCATGTTATCATACTTGCTCTTTCCTCCTGTGTGCCTCATTCAATTAATAATTCTGCACTATTGTCTCTTCCATTACTGAAGATTTACCCAGATGGCCAATACTGCACACGGGTGACACTTGCCTCAAGAGATATACAATTATATTACAGTTATCCAGTTAATATAAAATATGTTCAGGAAGAACAATGATTTTAACTTGATATGATCATGAAAATGTCTGAAGAAAGATTTTTTTATGAAGTTTGTATAATTATTATGCTATATGGTGTTTGTGTAGTGACATACAGTAAATTCATGTTTTTAAGAGACTTAGACAGCTACTTTGATAGGTAACACCTCTAAAAATTGTGGTTTTGCAAGCATGCACTGACTTTAACTACTTACTGCTCCACTGGTTTACAGCTGGTACAGACTTGCAAAATACTAAAACTTTACCCAAAGGTTTTGTTATTAAGCCCTTTTTAGAAATGCCTATAGTGTAAGTATAGTATAGGTCTAAAACTTAGCAGGTGATGAATTGATCATAGCATAATTATTGATGCAAGACTATTTGTTTTGAGTATTTCAGATGAAATAGTTGCTCTTATTTCTGTTGGTCACAAGTCACAACACATAGTCTGGAAGCAGCTAGCAAGCAAGGTATCCGGTTGTTCAGTGATGACGCGACGAATCCTACTTCCGGGTCTAAAGTAGTCTGCGTTTAATATGGCTTTTGTGTTGTTAACATGTTTAATGTTATGTATTTTCTTCTATTTGATCTCAAAAAGCTCCTAAAACAGTCAGTGATCCCTGTTGACCTCCCTCGGCTTTTATTACCACTAATCATTTATTTAAGCTCAGTTTTTAAAACCTTAGGATGTAACTACAGCCCAGCCTATGCAGCAGTATATGAATGACTAACCTCGTATTGTGGATGGATTATCTCAGTTGTTCTCCTGGCTGAAGTTTGGTCCTTTTACAGCATCCTGCCATGCGATTACATTTGTTCCTGACCACCGAGAACACTCACGGTAACTTTTATCGAGTGGAAAAAAAGTTAGCTTGTTTATATTATGCTAACATAGCTGTGTCGCTAGCGGTCACCTAGCACATCATTATATACCAGCTAGCCCAACTTCAGTAACCCTACAAACGTCACTGCTGTTTAGTTTTCTGTCTTCATTTATGCTGGAAGTGATAGCAGAGCTGTACGTTTTAATTTGTTTCCAAAACCCCGCAGTCAGGACATGCTATATTGTATTTAGATAGAAGCTAGCGAGCTAACTCCCTGCTAACTTCTAACTCCGTTAAATGTCATAAATTCCGTTTTCATGGATGCCTGGATGTTAAACTCAATTCTTACACCTGGTAGAGCAGAACGCTGATCATTTTATTAAAGATGAAAGACTTTAGACAGTTTTTCAACTCTCAGTAATGCCATAGTGATCGTTTGATATGTGGACCTGCAGCGGAGTTTAGACCCAGACACGGCTAGTGACGTCAGACTTAACAACCGGATAGACAGGCCAAGAGATGGATTGGCTAGAACTTAAGCTACTGTTAAATGTTAAGGGCAGACTCAGTGAGGAAAAGCTTGCCTGAATGCTACAGTTCAGATTGGTGTGATACTACACTCCACCGCAACCCTTTATGACCCTAACAAATAATCCAAAAATATGAGTATAGCATCTGACTGACATGCAGGGACATCATAGAGTCAGTTTGACTCTCCAATGGAATGATGCATACCCTCAACCCTCAACTTATTCTCTCTCATTAAACAATTAATTGATAAACAACCTGCTTTTGTAATGCGTATAGAGCTGTATTTTTACACATTGTTCTTCTATGTTACCAGTCTTTATCACTGATAACTGGGGTGCAGAAAAACAATTGAGAATTCACATTTAACCTTGAAGCAAATGTGCTACAGCAGCAGATGGCCACATTGGGTTACTCTCCTATCAGCCAAGAACAAAAATCAGAGGCTGCAGAGGGCACAGGCTCACCCAAACTGGAAATTTGGAACATACTCTCACTCGGCACTGGGTGACCACAAAACGTGTACAGAGCCAAACCAAGTGCAGACCTACTGTAACTATAGTCATTGCACTTGTATTTAAGTTGTGTAGAATATGATATTAACTTATGTTGTACATTAGTTTGTGCAGTATCATTTTACAACTGTGCATAATTGACTTTATTATATAATTAGTTACTTCATTATCATTTACAGCACTTTATATTTTTATGTGTAGCATTTAAGCTATCTATTATGGCACTATATGCAATTGCCCCACATTTTAAGAAATATTTCAGTGCATGTCACCAAGAATTGAGGCTTTTATAATCAGAGAGTTGCTATCCAATAGTGAGTGGGCATTTATAAAAATAAATAATTAGTGAATTTAATGATGAGTTTTTTAAGTTATAAAACATTTGACTGAAAAAGCTAACAGAGACAAGATGTTGTTTTATGCATGTAACCCTGTAATAATTAAATAATTAAAAAATAACCACTGTTTTTAAATAAGATATAATATAAAAATCGGGCCTTATTTGATGTTCAACTCAACTATGTTTGCTAGTTACTAGTATAGTAGATGTATTTCTGTGTTAGAAAGTATATTATTAACATGAATATGTAATAGTTCCTCTGTCAAAGATGGAGAAAGATGAAGAAGGCCAGAGGAGAAGAAAAAGATTAGGTGAAGTACTGTTCAGCAAATTACGTTTCATGAACTGGAAAAACCTCAGAGCTTGAATAAGCAATGCAGTTCATTTAAGGTTTTTTCTTTTTTTCTTTTATCAGATAGTAGATATATATGTGCTTAAGTGGGCAATTCATCTTGTGAAATGTCTCTGACAATAAATTATTTTTTGCCATTTAGAAGCTGTATGAGAATACTGTGCAGTTTAAACAACAAACCATGAAACTTGGTAGCTTTCAGTATTTTTTGTAAGGAATTTACAATTAATTGTAAAGGGCAGGGTGTAGCATCCATTGTCACTTGTTAGTCAGGTGGAGCAGCCATAATTTAATGCTGAAATTTATTTTCTATAGCTCTTTGCGACCTGTTCTCTACTGTGTGTCTTCCTCTGGTTTTGTATATTTTCCTCTTGTTTGTGATTTATTTTGTGTGTGGTCTTAGTATTTATATTTTATTCCTGCACAGTTAGTTTGATTTTAGCAATAAATTGACAAAGAGCAGTAATCCCCATAGCCACACCAGCATGAAGTCACTTGATGGTTCTTAGGATTTGTAACGATTTTTTAACTTCTACCCCGAGGTCTGGGAAAGTGCTTCTGGGTTAGCAGGCTGGGGTGATGGTTCCCTCTTTTGAGAAGGGTGTGCCCACATCAGGGGGATCTCATCCCCCAATCTCCTTGCCACAGATTTAGGAGGAACACTGTGATTTTCATCCTGGCTATGGATCAGTGGTCCAGCTCTTTATCATCACAAGAGTATCAAAAGTGTTTGGCATTTTGTCCAACAAGCCTGCATATGTTTTGTGGACTTGGAGAAAGCATTCTTGTTCTTCTTCTGTGCCCAGTGCTTTGGGAGAATGCAGTATTAGACCCATTATCTCAAACTATTCTGCAGCTGTAGTGACAGCATTGTCAGAAGTGACTCACACTACTTCCTGGTGGGTGTTGCATTCTTCCCGGGTTGCCCTTTGCCATGAACAGAGTTTCCAGTCACTGCCAAGGGGTAGAGGGTGTCAGGTTTGGTGTTGTCAGGATTTGTTCTCTGCCCTTTGCAGATGATGTGCTTCTATTGACTTCACCAAGCCGTAACTTCCTGCCTCACTGAGTGTGAAGTTGCATGATGAGAATTTGCATCTCCAAGTCTGAGGCTAGGGTTGTCAACCTGAAAAGGGCAAAGTAGGATAGGTTTGTGTGTTAGGAATGAGTTGGTGCCCTAAGTGGATATATTCAAATATCTCAGAGTCTTCTTCACAAGTGAGGGAAGACTGACACGGGGTTTGATGCAGTGTCCGCAGTCATGCTGATGCTGCACCCATCTGTAGTAAAGAACGTTAAGCATGAAAGCCAATTTGTTGATTCACCAGTCTTTCTGCATTCCCAACCTCATCTATGGTCACAAACTAAAAGCCTGAAAGAATGAGGGTACAGATTGGCTGAATTTTGCTTCCTCTGCAGGGCGTCTTGGCACTCTGAGTCTATCTTAGCAATAGCTTGGGGAGCTCAGTCATTCAGCAGGGACTCATAATGGAGCCAATACTCCTCCACATCCAAAGGAGGCAGTTGACCTGACATTTGACCAGGATGCATTCTGGGCTCCTCATAGGTGAAGTTATAGGATTGTCCTACCAGCAGAAGGCCCCAGTGCAGACTCAGGAAATACTGGAGTGATCCCTGCTGGGATAGGAACACCTTGTGGTGTATTGAGAGGGGGATCTGGATGTGTCTGCTTAGACTGCTGAAAAGAAAAGAAATTATTACTTTAATTGGGATTAATATGTGTGCTTTAGGAAATTGCCTTCATTATGTTGAACTGCTGAAATGCAGTGCTAATAAGAATATTGATATTTGCATTGTCACAAAACATTAAGGCCATTAAAGTTTATATGGTACGATGGTATTATTAGGAGCTATTTGTGTTTATTTATGCTCTAGTCATTATTCAGTTTTTAATGCTATATGACACTGTTTAGGTTTTTATGGTGCATTATCACTATGTAAATATATATATTTTTGCTGACCACAAAAGGAAAAGCTGCTGCATTGTTGCAGCTTGTGGGGATGCAAAAAAAAAAAAAAGCCCCAAAGCAAACAGGTTTTCTTTTAACTTTTCTTAAACTATTACTCCCTGGAATTATACAAACCCAGGATAGGATACTTTGTAACTATAAAAAACTGAAACTTATGGGCTGAAAAAACTACTCACAAAGTCTGAGGCTCAGCTTCACTATGCTATGGCAGTTTCAAAAACCACTATGGACTCATACTGTCAGAAACTATGATCCTGTTTGTTGATGCTTGCTTGAAAACAGGACATCAGAGCACTCTGCTGTGACATAGCAGGCGAGCCAGTTTATATCCTTAACACCAAAACTATTTCGGTGCTACTAATGCTTCTGTCAGTTCAAATATAGAGCAATGCTGTTAAAGGTATTCAGTTATAGTAAATTAAGTATGGTCATCCATCCACGTATATCTTAAGTAATAAGAAAGGGAAAACGAAAAATAGGTCCAATATTAAGAGGTAATGGAACTGAAGCTTTCTGTGGACTATTAATTTTATTATTTACTGTATTTTTATTTTAATTTAATGTAATTAAAATCATACATTAAAAGTACATTGATGTATGGGTGGAGAAACATAGAAACAGTATTTACAGTTGCAATAAAAAGTATTCCTTGCTGTGTTTGTAGAAGACTAGATCCGAAATGTTGTGCTGATTAGTAATGTTTGAAGGGTAGTGCCTCACAGCAACAAGGTTTTAATTTCAAATCTGCCAGCCGAGACCTTTTTATTTGTATGCTTTCCTTCTGCCTGCATATATTTTCTAAACAAACTACCAAGTTGTTGAGAATGTGACAGATGGAAAGATGGTCAAGCCAAATGGCAAGCATTGTAAAAATATAAAACCTGTCCCAAATGTGTTGCATTTTGTCACTAATACGAAGGGATTAGGGGAAAAAAGTAAGTCAGTGCTATACCCAGGCAGGAAACTACAGACGAACTATCCAATTTATCCAGTGTCCAAGTATAGTGACAATAATATTGAGCTACTTGTAGGATAATGGTGACATCCAGACATTGATCAGGATGTGCATTATTTTAAAAACTGAATGAACTTGTTGCCTTTGAAATGGTTGCTTCAAAAATGCGGACTAGGTCTGCAACCTCAGCTGCTATTGTTAAAGTAGCTTTGGTGCATCAAGACTATGAAAAAGTGGTATTTAGACAGAGTCAGTCTACTGTCACTTTGATATTGAATAGGGTCAAATTAGTGAATACATCTGGCTGTTAATAATGTGGCTAATCCTGTGTTGTCTCCAGCTCCCTGTCTCTGTGCCCAGCTTTCTGGGGTGGGTGCCACTCGTTCATGGGATTGGTAGAGATACTGGGGACGTGGGGCTCAGTTGGGAGCCTGTGGAACTGATTGTTGTGGGGGGGGGGGACAGCTTGCCTCCCACCAGATGACCTGTACAGTCACCTTTTGATTGAAATTGGTTGTCCAGAGGGTTTTTTTTTTCTTACTTTGCACAAAGTACTTTGAGGAAAAGTAACTTTGTTCATTTATTAAAAGGATAAAGGAAGAGTAAAGTCCAATTTAATATGCTTTAGTTTCCAAAATAAAACGTGCTGAAATATCAGTATCTATTCTTGCATCATCATGGATGTACGGGCCACGCTGAGTCTGTATCCATTCCCTTTCCTGCCTGTGCAGATAACTAGTTTGTAATTAAGAATATTTTTCCTTACTATAGTATAAAAAGCATGTATACAATCAAATTATGGCATGTCATACACATATCCAGAAAGAAAGTAAGGCTTGAGCAAAAATGTATTGTTCTAGAGCATACCTCTCAAGCTGTTCCTTACTTCTTTTTCTCCGCACGCACACAGTGGCTTATTCAGAGCCAGCATGACAGCTTGGTCCTGTGATGCAGAAAGTGATAAGCTCATCTCCAAGTCTCTGTGGTACTGGGAGAAGAGAGAAAATAAGAGAGAACGGGAGAGAGAATGAAAGAAAAAAAATTAGACCAGGGGAAATGAGGGAGAGGGAGTAAGTCAGAGGAAAGAGAGATAAAATGAGAAAATGGCAAAGAGAGCCCATCACATTTGGGCTTGCAGACCTGTGCCCAGAAGAGAGGACAATGTAGATGAGTAAATGATCCTCATTTGGACTCCAGCATGTAATCACAGAGTAGCCATTTACTGAGAAATACAATTCCAAGTCTGCCATTTGAAATAAGAAAACAGAAACATTTGGCGAATAATGAAAGACCAGTAATCCAGGATATAACTGCTGATGTGTCAGCAGAAATATACGTGTGATCGTAAATAATCTTTAGCTAATGCCTCACCAAACAGTTTCAGCCCCCCTCACTCCATACCCCATAGCTGTGCACCACCGACCAATTTCCTCCACCATCGATTGGTGGTCCGTTCGAGCCGAGGAGAGAGAGGCAACTCTTCTTCCCTATGGATTTTTACGTCACAGCGATGACTGACTGCAAATAACCACTCGCCAATCATGTCCCACTTTCCGAGTGACCTTCCTCAAACACTCACACTTAGTGCTCAGATGCAATAGTGTAGTTTTATGGAAAATACACAGATAAGCTTTATTTGTCTAAAAATGTTTTTTGGGGGGTGTTAAATGTTTAAATTGAGATTGTGTGCACTATCACTGTATCTAACCTTTGGTCATCACTGTAGCAAATCAAAATGTAATTATGCATGTGTTGGAGATGGGGATGGGGAGGTGAGGGGTCGATTAATAGCTTCAGACACTATACCTCAGAACAGATGTGTAAACAAAGCGTAGAGACCAAAAACAAATGGAGTCCTGTTTAATTTTTAAAAATAAATAGCACTGTTTTTTTCTAAATTATATACAGTTTTTTAGTGCAAAGAAATATCGTTAATAAAAATGAGAAATGTGTTTTCCTTTACGCATTATATGACCAAAAAAAAAAAACCAGTCATGAAAAATGAGCCTTTACTACTGTAGGCCTTTGATGCAGTTATAATAAGGTTATGTGAAAACTGTAATAACTTTCATGTCTTTATCAGATCATGTTCCATTTAAAATGAATTCCACAATTAGTTTGATCATCAGAATTTATCCAGAATACGGAGCTTTATAGTCTGCATAATGAAATGTAAAAAGCCATCTGCTCTTTAACCTGTGCAGATGATTTAGAAGGCCTGGTCACACTCTGATTTCATTAAATACATTTCACCTATTCCCTGGCTTCATTAATGGGAAAGGGAGGTTAAAGATAGCACTATGCTAATAGGGCTGAGGTACGCAGAGAGAGAGGGAAGGAGAAAGACAAGGAGGAGATACGGGAAAAGTTGGTAGTTTGAGGTCAATTAAAATTATCTTTCTTCTTGCCACTATAATACCCAGGTCAACAATGCAGTGTTGTGGGCATGAGCGCTAAATAATTTGCAATTTTCTTTCCAATATTGCAGTTTGTTTTGTGAAATGTGATGTGTGTGTTTTTAATCTTTAAATATGTAATACAGCAAAGCCAGATGAGAAACTGTCAAAGGCAATGGTATAGGAAACACTGTTGGATGAATCTCTCCAAGGAGAGCTGCAAACAGTTCGTGGAGGGGTTTTTTTTGTCAGTGTTTTATATCTTGTGAGATTTGTACTACCTCCTGCTGTTGCAGCATGGGTTGTAACCACTCAACAGAAATGGGAAATGGGCCCAGTTGAGGTTTATTGTTATATTAAAGTTGATTTATCGTTTTGGAGAGTTCTGTGTGTGACGTTCTGCTGACTGTGGGTCAAACTGTGAGCAATGTGATCTTGGATTTTTACTTATGAAATTACCACAATAACAGTAAAACACATCTTTACCGCCTGGACTCAGTTGTATGAATTCAGGCCAAGAACTCAGTTGTGGTTTCAGGACACCAGGATATATCCAAAAGGATAAGCTTAACACAGAATACTGAGGGGAGAACAAGGCCACTTGCTTGTTTCTGTACAATTACAAGAAAAAAATCTTTAGTTAATAAACATTCTGAACGCAAATAAATTAAGATTTAATGTTCTGAACAAAAACAATGCAGTACCAATTATAAATGGAAGTCATAAATTACATCTGTCTAGATCACTAAGACTATTACCACTTAGTGATCGATATCTAGGTGTTCTAAAACATTTTTCCAGGAAGATAATTTAATGTCATTATGCAAAGGTTTAAGCACCCCAAGAGATTTGAACACTCAGATAACTTTTCCCAAGGTCTGGGCCTTTTAATGAGCTTGTTAGGACTAAGTCATCAGCAGAAAAGGCCAAGTGATGCACATCTCAACGCTTTATAAATACTCACTCACTTGAACCTTGACCCAACAATCATCAGCCTCTTTAAATCATCTGACTAACTATCTGAAGGTTTAAACAATCCACGCCTATAAAGCAGGAAGAGGATATAAGAAGAATGCAAAGCAATGCAAAGATGTTTCCTCAGTTTGTAATGTAACTAAGAAACTCCAGTAAACTAACAATGGGAGTGTGTAAGACCATAAAAAATAAATAATATTAACTTGAAGAACTGATAAAGATATGTTCAAATCTCTCATTGCCACAAAAGACCGTCAAGGATATTCAGTATAGTGGAGCGTTGTTCTTCGGAGCAGCAATACATGCCCAAATATGACCCTTATGGAGGACTTGCCAGAAGAAAGCCTGTTCCTTGATATTCACAACAAATCAGCATCAGATGTTTGCAAGTTAATATCTAAACAAGTATGCTGCAGCTTGCTGCAAACAAGTCCTGCGGACTAACGATGTTAAAATGAAACTTGTTGCCTCGAATTTGCACAGATATGTTGAAAAGGTTTTAAAAAGGGTGGAAAAGTTAATGAAAAGAACACTTTTCCAGTTGTTATACATTTGGTTGTATCGGTTATGCTTTGGTCAGCAACGTGTGGCAGCTAGTAGACCAGAGAAATATTTGCTGGTAAAAGCGAGCATTAAATTCAATTAAACACCAGCAAATTCTGGAGGCATAAATCAAAGTCTCAAAAAGTGGTTGATACTGAAAAGGGCAATATTTCTAATTGCACCTTAGAAATCTACACTGAGCCACCTCAACAGGCCCCGTCCGAAAGTGTCAGTGTGGTTGGGACAAGAGCAGCACATAAATAAAAGGGACCAAAGTCCGAAAACCAGAATCCTCTTGCGGAAATAATGGGTGACTAACTTTATCTTTAGGCTATTTAAACTGTTTCTTATTTCAGAATGAAAAAGATGCAAATAAAATAGTGATCATACTCAAAATATTTAAGATATGTTCACTTATCTTGTCAAAAAAGCTAAACATAGTTTCAAAAACGTTTACCATGGTATGTGCACATCTTTGCACAGTTGTAAACATTCATTATTATTATTATTATTATTATTATTATTATTATTATTATTATTATTATTATTATTCCAGTGCAGTGCTCCCTTTCAATAAAACAGAAGCTTTAGCCACATGGTGTATTCAAATGTAATAATACTACATTATATTCACACGTTAACAAGACTGCACACTGTTGTGTAGTCATAAAAAATATTCCTACTTCTTTCGGCTTGCAAAAGTCATACAATGGCCAAGCATTAAAAATGCATCAGATGGACTTAAAAGCAGAGGACTTTTACACTGCATTCATTACTGTATCAATTTACTGTGCACTGAAGTTATTATGAAAAATGCTTCTGATATTCATATCTGCTTTTGGAGTTTAAAAATGGGCTGACTTCAGTGATCAGTTATTTTGTTATACAGAGTGATTTCCACTATTGCACTCTTTTAGTAAAGTTAGTTACAACGAAGACATACTGTATGTACAGCTGCTGACAAGAACAAGTCGTAAAATAAATGCAAAGCGGTGTCAGTTATCCATCCAGAAAAACAAACAGGTAAATGTTTCTTTAAAACGTTCATGTATGTCAATGTTTACAACTGAGAAAAGGCACAAAGTAACCTATGAAATTTAATCTTAATGTTTGCATTTTGTTCATTTGTGTTTGTTGATATATGCTTAACCACTTACCAAGGAATGTGTATTATATGTGCCATGCTGTGACATCATATCACATACTGGTAGTTAAAAAAAACGTAATCACTGTAAATTTTGATGTTTGATGAAATAGATAAGGTATTCTTAATCTCATAAATTATTGGGGTTTATGTTATAAGAACAGAGAATTTGGGAATGTCTGCCCACATACAGTGTTGTTATCTTGAGGTGCATATATGTAAACACACAAGTATGTCTTGTTACCAAAAATATTTTTAAATAGCTTTTACAATAGTTGTGCACTTAATTTTCTTCTTGTCATTGTTTTTCCTAGATTTTTCTTTCAAAGCTTAAATATAATAATAAGCAAACCCAGAGGCAATTTTTCATCCATCGAGTTTCCTGTTGTTTATCCAGGTCCAGGTTGCAAGAACAGCAGTCTAAGCTGAGATGCCCAGCACTCCCTCTTCCCCTTCACCCCTTACAGCTCTTCTGGAGAGACACCAAGGTGTTCCCAAATCAAGCCAAAGATATAATCTCTCCATCATGTTGTGGGTCTGTCAAGGTTTCTCCTCCTGGGAGGACAAAAAACCTCCCCTTGGAGCCACCTATGAGGCATTCCAGACAGATGCGTTATGCACAACTGGGTCCTTTCATTGTGGAGGAGTAGCAGCTCTAATGGAATGGACTGGCCAAGTTTCTTGGACAAACTCTCATGTATAAATCCTTCAGAGAGAGAGGGGGAGAGGGAGAGAGAGAATAAAGAGCTGGTCCAGTGTTCCACAACAAGGGCAAAAACAGCATTGTGCCTTCTTAATATACAGTTCAACTCAAGTTCCTGACATACAAGACTAAAGCTACGAGACTGAAGTAAGAGAACATCCTGTGGTTCTCCTTGTTGAAAACCACCACAATGTTCTGTCAGTGTTACACAAATGTGACAGCCAGGACAGCCTGTAAATATCTAGAGCCTTGACAAACTCAGGGAGAATCTCATCTAGCTCATGACAAAAGCTAAGCAGTTGGTTAATTATCTCAAGTCCAAGTGCAAGTTTTGTCCATAGTTTACTAAACTGTTCCCTTTTACATGGTTTAACTCGGGTGTGGCACAGCTGTAGGGGCTTTGGCAGTAGCCGAGCATTGCAAAATTCAAAATAGCAGTCTTTCCCAACCACTGTGGCCGCAGCATCTTGGGGGTCCATGAGAAAATTCAGACCCAGATGAATGTGTGATTTTTCTAATGTGAAATATGTGCCATGGCTCCCAAAAGTTGGGAAACACTGCAAGGGCGACCGTGGCTCAGGGGGTTGGGAATCGCATCTGTAACCGGAAGGTCGCCGGTTCGATCCCTGGGCCCTCTGTCCTGGTCGTTGTGTCCCTGGGCAAGACACTTTACCCTACTTACCTACTGGTGTTGGCCAGAGGGGCCGATAGCGTGATATGGCAGCCTCGCTTCTGTCAGTCTGCCCCAGGGCAGCTGTGGCTACAACTGTAGCTGCCTCCACCAGTGTGTGAATGTGAGAGTGAATGAATAGTGGTATTGAAAAGCGCTTTGGGTGCCTTGAAAAGCGCTATATAAATCCAATCCATTAATATAGTACTCTTATAAAGAGTAGGTACATATATAGACTCTTAGAATTATAACCTGGCCCTTTAGTTTTGTGATAGCCCATCCTCCAAGTTTCTCACTCCTCTCTATTTACTTTAGTAGCAGAAGCAGCTGCACCTGATAGGATGATTGGTGTGGACTCACTTGGCAACAGGGCAAATGTAATGCTGAAGGGATGAAATTGAGTTTGACATTCCGTAATACACGTAATATGTACCCTAATACTTTGAAAAATATATATATACTCAGTATTCTCAAACATATTTGTATTGGCTTAAGTAAACTCCATCTGAGCATTGAAGAAAAAAATCAAATATGTGCGCCACTGCACATATTTGCAAGTAGATCACTGCTTTTGTGCTTTGATCTACTTGCACTTATATTTTCCACTTGAATAGAGTGTTTTTTTTTTTTATCTTAGACGATATCTTTGGATGGACGACCATTCAGCAGACTGTCATTAAATCTGATTATCCCCTGACTTCTTTAGCACCACCAGACAGTCAGATTTTTACTTGGTTTGTTAACCAAATTCTTAATAACGTGTTATTGATGTCCTTGTGAGCACAGTCACAAGATAATAGTATCACATGGCTCAAAACATAGTTTTCCCCAAACCCCACAGATTACATTCACCGTTGTCCTGGCACTGATTTATTAGGCATGTAAATCAAATCCAGAGTATGGTTAATACCTTTTTCACTTGGGTTAGCTGAGCCTTAAATTTTCTCTTCAGGTAAAGCTTACACTCGTATGGGCTTACAGATGTTTGTCAAATAAAATACAGAATTTCCCCGTATATCAGTGGCAGTCGGCCAAAGTCTTAGAAGAAATATTGAAAGATAAATGATGCTGTGAAGGTGTCATCACGAACTGCCTGGAGAGAACACTCGGCTTGACATTGATGTAGTGACATGAAACAGTTTTATAACTGTTCAGACAAACAAAAACACAATTTACAATGTCATCTGATGAGTTTTGACATGTTCTTTTATTATTGAACCAATTACCTCATGCGTACCACTGACAGATGTCTTCATGAATTTCGGATGGTCTCTTGGCCTTCCTCTGCTACCACCTACTATGCCTTAATCACTTAAGGAGGTGAGGAGAGTGCTTGAACATGGCAGATCACTGAAGTATTTAAAGTCAAAACCACTAAAAGGAACTCTCACAAGTAAACCTGCTCAGTAACATTTCATCGATGAGAACAAACATTCTTGGGTTTAAGCACAGAATGGATGTGTTTCTTAAGTATTCTTTATTTTGCTTTATCAGTTTTTAAATATTTACTCCACAAACAAGCAAACCTAACTTAATATGACTTCCTATTTAGTCACAAAAATGTAGCAGAACACACGAGGTAGAAACTCACTTCCACGCAGAGACGTTTTTACTAGCTGTCCTTATTTGTAAGGATACAATCCTTTCCAGGTGATATTAACAATAAATGTCTGTTGAGCTTTCACTGCCTCCATATGCTTTATGGTTTAAGCTGAAATACAGTAAGCAGTGCTACAATGGGTGCCATGGGTGTGCTGCAACCATGACATTTAACGGGCTCACAGAAATCTATCCAAACAGGTTACAAGCTTTTCTGGTTAAGTTATGATCGTTTCAGACAGCTTTTTATTAACAACAAAGTCCTACAGTAAAATAAAGTGTTTCCCATTTCTGCTGCGGTCTCCCTGAAGACTGTAAAGGAAACATGACTGACCATATTAATCAGTGTTCGATGTTGTGTAGTTTCTCAAAAACAGCAGCCCTCAAAAATAAAGTCTCTGATATGCAATATGCCCAAGTAGGCTTATTTTATATTATTGATTCAGCTCAAAGGCTTAGGGTTAGGGATCTTAGAGAAAACAAAAACAGAGTTTAATGTTGGGGAAGGGGTTAAAATGATCTTGTTTGGAACAGCTTGCAAAATATTCGATTAATTGGCATATGATCCATCCATACATTTTCTTCCACTTACCCAAATAAGGGTCACGGTTGGGCTGAAGTCTGTCACAGGTATCAATCTATTGTAGGGTGAACACGGAGAGCCATACCTACAGTCAGCAATTAGCCTATAATATATGTGTTTGGACTGTGGGAGGAAGAGAACCTACACAGACACATGGAGAACATGCAAACTCACACAGAACAGCAACATTAGCGGAAAGAGTGAATAATTTGAGTAATATGGGGGTAAAACATCCAAGAAAAGGATGCAAGGATAAATGAGGAGATTTCATTATTTCTGGTCATTTCAAAGGTATAATGGGAATCTGGAGAAATTGAAGTAAGCCAAGGACAAGGCCAAACATTGTAGTTGTTTTGAATGATTAAACAGTATCATTGATTCTTGAAGAACTATGTCTTAAACTATCAAAACGTTTACCCAGTATGACAAACTGAATGAGCAATCAATGAGTAGTCCATTTGTCAATTTTCTAAAGACTATTTTATTGAATAAGTTTACTTAATAATCAGACCTTGAGCACTATAAAAAGGCCACAGGTAAATATCTGGTTCTGATTAAAAAACAAGGCCAGTAATAGGCAGAGAGTAAGCAACGTGAGAATCTGTAGGACGAGGAAAATGAAGACGTTCAGGCCAGACGGGGAGAGCAGGGAAAGAGTATGGGGAGTTAGAAGCACAATACCTGGTGATCAGTGTGACTGTGGTTGACCTTGAAGTCAAGCATGGGATGAGGGAGGCTGGAAAAATCATTCAGCCATATCTAAGCCACTATACTCTTAGAGGTATCATCCAGTAACTGTAAGTGCTGCAGTGTAATACAGTTCACCCACTTTTCATTGGACTGCCAACTGTCCATACTCTCCTTTCCTCAGTTGTTTTGAGAATTATTTGCTGCGTGTTGGAAGGCGTATGATCACCATCCCTGTTTAACCCTGCTACAGACAGTGGAAGCTGCTTGTGGCAACATGAATCAGGGGTCTCTCATGACAGGCAATGCTTTTCATGCAGCCTCTGCTCAAGCCAACACTGCATTCGATGTGAATGAAATCGTATGACAGACCCATGAAAAAAGTGAAATTAAAGGTAAGTTTTTAATGTGCTTTCATCGAGCACAAATATTTTCGTGTTCTTACACTGCAGTTTTGGAGGTGGGACATTTTAATTTGCGTGTAATGTCAAAAAAAAAATCACATTTTATGTGTTTGAAGTTTCACAAAAAGAAAAACAAACTGCACATTTTGTTTTATTAAATATGAAACATTATATTGGTTTTATGTTAGGTTTTGTGGTCTGTTTGTAGGGTTTTGTGAAATAGCCTAAGGTTTCTAACACAAAATCAGATAATATTGAATGGCTGTGATCTTTAGGCCCTCGGGCAGAGAGGCGTAACACTATTCTGCAGTTGGAACAGAAGAATGTGATCAGGAAGGCTTCAAAAATATCATTGAACACAGTGGTCAGCGCATTAAAAAATGTAAGTTAAAACTCTACTATGCAAATATTATTATTAGTAGTAGTAGTGGTAGTAGTAGAGGAACTTCTTCCTTCAATACAACATAAAATTGGATTGCAATAATTTGCAGATCATAGTTGTTTTTTTGGAGGCAATTTATACATGATTTTCATAAATTTATTTTTGTTTTGTTTTTCACCAGTTTGAGTTTCAGCATGAAAAACATGACAAGGTCAAATACTTGACCATTTACTAATTGCCAGTAGAAGGAGTATAGGTCTGCCTTTGTTAAGCCAGTATCAGGAGTTTAAGAAATACTGAAGAGGTATTTCCTATGTTTCCTATGTTACTTAAAACATTACTCGAAAGCTTAAGCCCTGACAGCTTTCCCTTATTACTTTGTTGTTCTCTGTCTGAAACAGATGTTGGCTAATAGGTCTCCTAATCATTTGTTCTACAGACTATAAACCATAATATAACTCTACAAACTGCTCAATGTGTTAACCTCGCTAAAACAAGCAATCTACAGATATTCAAAATTGCAGACTTTCTAGTGATTCATTAATTGACAGTCTTTTGTCTTCTCTTTCTCTGCTTCCTTCTCAACCCCCACCGGTCACAGCAGATAGCTGGTTTCAACAGGAAAAGGTTTCTTCCTGTTGAAAGGGAGTTTTTCAGTTCCACTGTCACCAAGTGCTTCTTCAAAAACAGTTACATGCAACACCAACATCAAAATGAGCAGTTGAAGTGGTTCAGGTATCTTTTTTTTTTTTTTTTTTCTGCCTGTCCCATTTGGTTCTTTAGCCATCAGAATTGTTGTCTGAAGACCAACAAGGATACCCAATGGATTTACTTTGCCAAATGGATCATCGTGGCATTGCCGTATTGGTCCATTTGGTCGATCTTTGTTTTTTTTATTTATTATATTTTATTTTCAGATGTTACAGACGGGACAGACATGAGTGAGGGATAGGAAAGGGAGAAAGAAAGAGGAAGGAAAGGAAAAACAGAAGGGGAGAGGGACAGTGAGAAAGGGGGGGAGAAAAAAAAATAAAAATCTCCTGGATCACCTGTTGAGAGAAGAATAGAAAACAAGCAAAAAAAACAAAAAAAACAAACAAAGCAACATACTAAACACAACACCATCGCATTAATCTAGCTAAGTGTAAACAGCAGTAAATACTAAATATTCAATGTTGTTGTGCAGCACGCAGGACAGATGTGGTTCGAAGTAGCAGCCAAGAAAGGTGTAATTTGGGTCTACGAGCAGTGAACACCCGTGTGCATACCTGTGTGGATCAGCGCGCTTGTATTCCAAAGGTTTCTCCATGTAACGATCTGCTAGGGAGTGTGGGGGGGCCACAGCCCCGTCCTCCAGGGTGTGAGGCGGGTATGGAGGAGATCAAAACTCCAGACATCCAGAGGCCCCCAGAACACAAGAAACCATGGAAGACCAACAGAGGGGCAGCCGCGCCACTGTTCCAGTAAGAGCTGAGGAGAGTCCCAGATGAGGGCTCACTCAGCAGCCGCGGAGCAGAAGCCAGGGGGAGTTGCAGTGACGCGCCCGTGAGCTCCGCCTGCAGCCAGCTGTGCCTGAGTGACCGAGCCCCAGGCCGAGAGGCCGGGGGCACCCCACCTCCGAAGGGGCCCGAGCGAGCCCCAGGCTCCAGGCCCCGATAAGCGGCCGCCAAGGAGTGAGCCGGTGTGTACCCGGACGCCCACCCCCAGACACAAACATCCATTCCCCCCCTCATGCTCTCATATGCACTTACTCCACACTCAACCAACGTGGAGACAGACATAAAGAGACGCTGTACACACGATCACACTCCCCAAGCGTACTCTACAAACCGGGTCTAGGTACCCTTGCCCCTGGAGGGGGGAACTGCACCCAGACCCAGGTGGTGTTACCCTTTTCCCTGCGGTGGGGAGAGGCAGACCACCCCGACTCCGTAGCAGCAGGGAGGCCCCACACTCCAGACCGCAGTCGGACGGCCTACTCCTCCTAGCCCTCCCGCTCCAGCAGGCCGCAGAGAATGGGGGTGGGAGAAGACTCCAAACCTCCCTCCACCCGCTCATTGTAGTGTTGATGCATGTGTGTTCTAAGGTGCAATTAAACCCAGGAGGGCATGGAGCTAGTGGTTCAGGTATCTGACTAAGATGCCTCCTGGACAACTCCTAGGTGAGGTATTCTGGCCATGTCCTACCAGAAGGAGCCTGCGGGGCAGACCCAGGACTCGTTGGAGAGATGATATCTCCCGCGACCCAAACACTGATAAGCAGCAGAAAATGGATGGATGGTTTTTCTTGAATATTGGAGAGTCTTCACAATATAAAGCACCTTGAGGCAATTAATGTTGTGAATTGGGGCTGTACAGTATAAATAAATAAATTTGAGCTTAACTCATTTATTAAAACACACTGACAGAAATGTAATTCTAACCGTTGATTATATTCTTGAGTGTGAAATGTGAATGAAAATGAATTAGGAATTAGTAAGCACTAATAACTTTACTGATAACCCAAAACAGCTTAATAGGCTTATGAAGTTTTAAGTTTAAGTTTTCAAGACATAAAAGGGATGTTTGTTTACATGTGCGGCTCCTCCCAGTAGCTTGTGTGTGTGTGTATGTGTGTGTGCTGCTCTCTCTCTTTCCTCCCTCCAACGTGTCTGCATGCTTGCTGCTGAAACATGTAAAGATTGCTGATTGGCCAGTTTAAACAAGATGCTGTATGTGGATTGGATCAGTAAATGGACAACAGCCTCTTAACCTCCAGCTGCCCCTCTCCTCCACTCTTCTGCCAACAACAAGGAGCCACCTGTTAAAATGAGACTAAGTGAGAAGCCTTGAGTAGAAGTTAATAATTAAATTGTGAGAATTGACTTCTTTGTGGTTAGCTGAAGGCTTTTTGCAAATAGTCCTTGTAAATAGTAAATACTTATACATTGTACATATTGGGCAGTTTGAAGCAGTTCAGCAGGACTGAGAGGCTCTTTTTGTTAAAATGCTTTACATGATCATCAGTGTCGGTTAGAGAACTTTCTTTTGTTTGCGTTTTACTTTTGTTAGAGAAGAATAGCGATCATTAGAAGTTGTTCTTGTTTTGGCATTGCTCACCACCAACGTGAATGAACTGGTGCTCAGCATCTTGGGTTGTTTCGCACTGCTGGTCTTTTCTTGGGAATGATAGGAGTGAGGAGTTGTACTTCATGGTATGTCTAGGGTACCCCTAGGCCGGGGATGTAATCTTTAAACTGACCTTATATTTTGCCTCGCCATTTTTCCACTCACCACTTTGTTGCTGAAGCGTTTTTTTCTGAACTAGGGCTGGAGCTTAGCTAACATTTTAAGGGTTACAGCCTAGACAAATTACAAGGGTGATCAAGAGAAAGACACTCAGAATTATTCATGCTCATATCCACACCTGCAGTCAATTAAGAATATTAGGTTAATTCGATTTAGCATAATATGGCCTTAAACTGCCCTGGCTTTTAACACACTATGACCCAAGCATTTTGGTCTTATTTGAATTAGTTTCGTTATTGTTTTAATTCTTCTACTGTCCTTTTACTGTTTTTTACTGTTATTATTGTATTACATTGTTGCTTTTTAATACCATTTTTATATTGTTAAGCACTTTGTGCAGCATCGGCTGTTTGAAATGTGCTATATAAATAAATTTGACCCTTGACCTTGACCTTAAACTGTGGTAGAAAACCAGAGCATTTAGAGATGTGTGTGTGTGGGGGGGGGGGGGCCTGAAAATTAACAGTGCATCACAAAATGATTTACCCAAATAAGATTTCCAAATGGTAGATGTCTAGTGATTGCTTTTCATGGGTATGCGGCTGCAAGAAGTTTTGCTATTATGATTATTATTAGTCCAAATTATATATCATATAGCATACTATAAAGGGTGGGAAAACCAGGACCTCTCTATTTCTCTCTCTCGCTTTCTCACTCTCTCTCTCTCTCCCTCTCTCTCTCTCTCACACACACACACACACACACACACACACACACACACACACACACACACACACACACACACACACACACACACACACAGAGAGAGAGAGAGAGACACTGAGGAAAAAACAGACCAAGTAGAGACAGTGAAAGGGTTTGTTACATCTTTGCAAAAAATTATCAGTGAAATCTTTTAAGCTGCCACACAAATTAATAAATCAGTGTGTACACTACAGAGCAGAGCTATCTGATGAAAAAGTTTTCACAATATGCTGTGAAAGAAGAAATAAAGCTTTTCAAAAATCCTCAAACAAGCACAACTTTGTGTATAGTAAAAAAAATAAATAAAATACAGTATCGCTCCCTCATTTGACAATATTCAGTTTATGCCTTTAACCGACATTTTAGAACATGCTAGCACAAATTCTTGGCTTCCCTTTATCTCTCCACAAACTCATGCTTACATCTGTAAAAACCACACAAACACACACTCATACACAAACATCCAGGCCTGCAGCTCGGTAGACTGCTAACAGGCTTTGCTGTCAGCTTTCCACCAGACGAAAGGATGTTTTTCAACACATAGCTACAACCTCACTGCATTTTGCATCCAGACCCCTAAGTGACCCTTCAGACTATAGCAGTGAGTCACAGTAGGGGAAAGCAGGGCCTACGCACTGACAATGTCCTCCCTTTGCATACAGATAGAGGCTCTGTGCTCCTCTCCAATTTAACCTCTCTGCATCTTCATGCGTATTATTTGTCTAAAACACTGTTTGTTCCGCAGGCGTAGGAAATTGAGAACAGGAAATAGAAGCCTACACGTAACGAGAGACTCATGTTGATCACTATAAAGAGGACAACCTTCTGTGTCCCATCTCCATACTTCATAACAGTGTTTTTGCAGATTATGCAGTTATTATGCATGGAGTTAGGAATACTATTTTTACAGAGAGGGTGAAGGGGAAAGCAGGGAGAACATAGAGATGACTGCAAAACACAAAACTGCCTGTTGTTAAATCCCCTAAGCAGATGGCTGCCCCTCCCTGAGCCTGGTTCTGTTGGAGGTCTCTTACTGTTAAAAGGGAGTTCTTCCTTTCCACTGTCACTAGGTACTTGAACATAGGTTGTCTGTGGTCGATGGGGTTTTCTCTCCAGTTTCATGCAAACGTTCCTCCCAATGTAAAGTGCCTTGACACAGCTGTTGCGCACAGAATAAAACTAAATCAGAAATTAAATTAAAAGTGAAACAACCCATTTAAATATTCAGTCATTACTAAGTGAATTTTTATGAGATCTTTCTGAAGCTGTATTACACACTGTGATCAACTCTCCCCTTTTCTTTGTTGTCTGCTTTGTAGGCATGAGCATCACACACTCAGCACATTCAGATTTACTTTGCATCAAGTGCCTCTGCTTTGTACTGAACTAGCAGGTATTGTATGCTTTTAAGTGTTGAGCTTTGAGGATTACACAGTTTCTAATAAAGGGTGTTAATTTGAATTAATCATCACTGGTGACTTGGATAGTGATGGTTTTTTTTATGTATCTCCATCTTTTTTGCTCTTGAAATTTAAACCACATTGCTAGTAGGAAAAGCGTTACTCCTCAGCCTTCTGGTAGACACACTTATGATATCAATTTCAAAATCCTGCACTGTCTTGTTTTTGAGTCATTACATTCACAAGATTTTCAGAAACACTGACCTCTAACTTTGACCTCAAGGTTGAGGTCACTGAGATTCATGGTTCTCCAAGATTTTTAGTAGATTTTAGTAGATGCAGCTGTGGTATCAATTTAAAGGTCCTACGTTGCTTCATTCATCTATGCCGCCCACCCACCCGTCTGTCCATCCGGTTGGTGGTGTGACAACATTAACCCATCACCTGTGATAAAAAAGGCCAGGAATAAGAGTCAAAGCTTCCACATAAATCTGCTGGGGTTATCGATCTTCTAGTCAGCAGGGTTTTCACCTCCTACATATCTTAACATTGCATTTGATGTTTTATTTATCAAATAGTTCTGTGCTTTGGTTCATGTTTGGTTTTGTGATCACTGAGAAATTGCTTAGAGTTTTTAAACAAAATCACCTGTTTTGATGGTACCTGACAACTGAATGGCTGTTGACAGCTGTTATCAGGGCTTCTTCTGCCTACAGAGAGGCTGTCACCTCATATCAGCTCATTCAGTGAGGTCAGTTTGCCTTGCTGAATGGATGCAATAACGAGCGTTCTACTGTATTTCCAATTTAACATAGAAGCAGAAATCCACGTTCAAACGCTCAGGTTCAAAATCTGTATTTTAACTGGCATTACTGTGCAGCATTGCTTTCATTTTCACAAGATATTTGATTTGGTTTAGGCACCAAACCTACTTAGTTAGGAAAAATTTGATTTAGTCCCTCAAAGTACATAATTAGTGTTATAAAAAGAAATCACTGTTTGGGTAAAGGTCATGTTATAAACCTATATGTGGCAGGCATGGTTTGCAGCGCGGCAGCAGGGGAGGCCGACACACCAGAGCGCCATCAGCAATCACGCCTCACCTGCATAAAAAGAATGAACTGGGTCCTGAGGTTGTTGTTGTGTGGTGGCAGCTTTTCACTGTCACCAGCCGAGTGCTGCAAATGGCAACAACCAAATAAAGGTGCTGAAATGTATGAACTGTGTGGCTGGGTCCGTCATGCGTGCTACACTATATTTGCTAGCTTATGACAATATGCGACAATTCAACACTCGAGAGTTTATGTGCTCTGCTTCATATGACCACTAGATGTCTACATGATCTTCGTTGCTCTCTTTGTACAGTGGATAATGGCATCCCATATAGCCTGCTAGAAGCTAAAAGAGTAAGCCTTTTGGTGAAAAAAATACAAACTGTAGAACTTCTGGCAATCATTGCATTCTTTCTCAAACAGAATTACAACCACACACAGTGATGCAGTATGTGCATGGAACACACACAGAAAGAAAAATGCACAATGGAAGAGACAGGCCACATTTGTCTATGATTTCCTCTGTCTCCTTGTCTTCGGGGCATTTGTGGTGTCATGTGGAGGGCTTTAATGCCAGTTCTTCAGTCTAGTCTATTGTGAGTGTTGTCTACTTCATCTCTGTCTGGTATGTCAGGACAGCTTTAGCATGTGTATTTCTTACACTCACAGGCTATTACTCTCTGCCTCTTTTTTTCCCTTTCTCTCTCTCTCTCACTGTGTGTGTGTGTGTGTGTGTGTGTGTGTGTGTGTGTGTGTGTGTGTGTGTGTGTTTTATTATACCACAAAGACTTGGGCACTCAGAGTTCTAGATAGTTGTAGATATGAAGATAGTTGTTTGGGCCAATTTTTTGTCCCAGTCCAGCCCTGAATTGCATGTATACAATCGTCAGTCACATGTGATAAAAATGAGCCTAAATTCATTTACTTTGCCCCCAAATAAAATTTACATTATACTTGTACCTCTTACTTCTACGCTAAACACAACAGTACAGTACGGTACACACATGTCATTGTACCAAAGAGAACGCTGAACAAACAATACTGTAGCCTGTTGCTGCTGACAAGCTAAAAAAGTGTTGGGTGGATCAGTCGAGCCACTTTTTTCTAACCCATTTACAGAGACAGGGCAGTGCTTGCACACAGAATAAACAGCGAGCAGACTGTGAGAAGGTATTTGCTGAGTCTGATGAAATGTGTTGCTTATGATTTACTGTACTTCTTTTAATGGTAGCAGCAACTTTAGCTGCACAGTCTTATTATATCTCTGAACTTTTTAAACATTTTAAATTCTACTTAAAATTCAGACAAATCAATGCCAGCGTCTTTAATGAGAGTCTCTTCAATCTCGTCTCTTGTGGGTTTCGCCTACTTCATCTTCGTCTTGTGTGCCAGGACAGCTTGTGTATTTCCTATGCTCACAGGCTGACTATTATTCTCTGCCTCTTTTTTTCATTTCCACTGTTCTTGTCTCTCTCTCCGTCTTGCTCTTACTTTTTGTTTTGTTGTGGGTTGACATTTTTATTGATATTGTTTCATATCTTTCTGAGCCCTGCCTAAAACCTGACTGCTCAACACTCCTTTACTTACCTGTTAAAAATCATGTCCTGGCTGCCTGAGTGGGGTCGGCATTCACACAGTGGGAGTATTTTTTTTGTGCTATCTGCTTTGTGATAGCATCACAGATGTTTGTAAATAATAAAGGTCATATTATCAGCTGTGTTGGTGCAATATGTACTTTACTCTCACATTCTTGTCCTTCTGTACAATAAATAAATCATTTTCACTCAGAGTTGTAGTGCAAATGTGCAATAAAAGGAACTGTTTTATGATTTTTCTATCCATGCAATATGGAAATAATATTTAAAAGTTAGCTAGGAATTTAGCACAGTAATGAGTAACATTACTGCTACACAATAAATGTCATAGTGATGTGATGTGATAACATCAATGTTTTGAACCCAGTAGAGACAGTATAATATTGCACTTGAACAGCTGTTGACCAGGGTTGATTCCTGGACTTAAATAGCTTTTGTGCTTCTTAGAACAAGGTATAAATGATAAGGCATAAGTTTAAACATTACCATCAACTCCAAAGTATAATGTTTTAAATAACAATGCACTTAATTTAAAATGTTCCTATACTAATGAATCTGTCTTTAAACGGAAAAGAGTTCATTGTGATTGTATTTCAAAGAGCAACAAGCGTTACAGGCCTAATTCTTAACCCTTTAAAGTGTGTACCATTAAAAAATTGCCAGAAAATTCTAGCTTTTTGAAAATCGAGAGTTTATTGAACCATCAATTTGTTTAAACATTTTCTTTTATTCCGATATATGACTTTCAATTTACATTATATTTGCGACATCTGTTTCTTGTGATTGCTTAAAAATGTATTGTGCAATGCACATCACTCATGATGATGCAGAAGTCTCAAAAACTCACAACAACTCTGTATGTATCAAATATTATACAGTAGGCATTAAGGGGTTCGATCCTTAAAGATAATAAAAGGACTTTAAGCAGATCTACTTTACAACATGCCAGCATTTTTCATCTGAAGTGCCTCAAACAAAAATGTTCCTTATGGGAAATTCTAATGTGTAAGGAGAATTTGTGACCAGGTAGAGTTTGAGGCTCAATCTCACCACAGTGTCATGTTTTCAAGATTTAGGGTATAATGTGCACTAGAGCCAAACACTTTGCAGACACACAAACTTACAACAAAGATAGATGTTTCTTGTTATAACATACAGTACAGAGACAGAGAAAATTAAACAATCAATGAATAGCTATTATTAAGAGTGATGATGTACTGAGAGACATCTTCTCTGAACCACCATTAGTCTGTTTCACTACACAAAGGCAAAACACACCGAGACATTTGTTGATTTCTCTTTTCAAAAGGTGCTATTCATCTTTGACTATAAAGCCTAATTTGTTATCTATAGGCTAATTTTTCTCTTACTTTGGAAGCACCTAAAGATATTTGCAGGATAGTATACCAGAACACAAGTATGCTGCACATGCAGGCAATGTTAATTATCCCATGGCTAGACAGTACCTGGTCTTCCATATTAATAACCCATCCACATTTAGAAGTCTTTAGAATTCACCACATCCTTCTATCCATATGAAGAGGTGACAGACAAAGTGGATTTGACCAAATGGAAGCCTTTTTGAATCAAGCATGGGTGTGTGTTGTGGCTATATTACATTAAACCACTGGGAAATAGGACTTATTCAATTATTCATATGTAGCTATAAGGGCTGAGTGTTCTAAAAGAATAGCAAAAAGATTTATTGATGAACAAATACAAAACAATGAACACGCTCAGATCACAGTGTAAGCACACGATAGGAAACAGAAATACAAATGGCATACTCGTACCTTTGATGAATAACACAATTCCTCTGAAAATGAACAGGTTGCATTAATTATATAACCTGGCTTTCAAAATTCACATTCGTATATACGCAGCTAATCAACGTCGCTGACAGGCTATGACAGCGTCCTTATGTGCCGACACCGGTGTTTTAGCTAGTGTAGCTGTTGCTGTTCTGTGAGTCTATGGTGCAAGTGGTGTGATATGCCCATGTAGAAAGGACGGCACTGCGATGCTGGACTTGCCCTTACTCTGGGCTCCCTCTTTATTCTGGCAACTGGTACAAAGAAAACAGCACACAGTCGTCATCAACAGTGTGAAAAGCAACTGCAACACTCAGTTCACCAGCTTGGGAGTATTTTCCTTTTTTTTTTTTCAAACATAACACTTAACAAATCACTAAGATATATTTATACAGCACAACATCAACAAAGTCTTTCTTTAAAGGTTCTAGCTGAAACCAAACCTGTGATCATATAGTGGCAGTATTATTTATTTATTTTTCTCCTTGTGGTAACTGAGAGATGAGAGACATTATGTCTCCTTTTTCCTAACTAACAACAACAATAATATATAAAAACAGCTTTTCTATAATAAAACAATCATCATTGTTCATCTTTTTTTTCCCCCTATACAACAGCATCAACTAAAACTTATACTTAACAGCGCCTACCTGGTACAATGAAAACAGCACACAGTCGTCATCAACAGTGTGAAAAGCAACTGCAACATTCAGTTCTGTTAACAATAATTAGAACAATTACAATCTCATAGAGAAACATTAGAGCTGAGTACAAGTCAAAAAGCACCCAACTAGCTAACGAGTATTAGCTTAGCATGCTAACTAAAAAAAAGCTACTGGTGAATAAAGTTACTACCCATGCATCAAAATGCCTGTAACTTTCAGGATATACGCTAGTACTGCTTACAATCAAAATACATGTTGGCAATTACCACTGTAAGAATGTTTTCATTAATACACATACAAAATTGACAACAGCATCACTCACAAGCACCTACCACCAGCTTGGGAGTATTTTCCTTTGCTGAGGCATGGGCTGTGCAGCAATTTGGAACCTTAACAGTTGCAGTTGCGGTATTTGTCCACCAGGTGGCTCCGACTATTCACAAAGCGCATCAATTTGAGGAAATTCATTAAGCTATCTTCTAACTCTGTTACACTAGCAAAGCGGCGTGGCTGATATGGAGTGAAGCCACGTTAAATGACAACGTGTACAACCATTGGAGATGTGAGCAAGACAGATGGAACAATTGACAGAAAAAGTGTGGACCTTATACCAGTTTTTAAATTGTGTTGATAGGCCACGTAAAACCAGAGTTATGATAAAAATATATGCAATGTTTGTTTTTTTCCTGAATACTATCGTTGTTTATATTTACTGCAGGAAGAAACGGTAAAAACGGCGTTTTAGAAGTAAAGCGCTCAAAAGCACTCTCCGCCTGTGAGCAAAACCAAAACCCCACCCTTTCCTATTGGTGGAAAAATGTACCATGTCGACCAATCAAAAATTATATGGCAACATGGCATTTAGTTATTTAAGAAGGGGGGGAGTTTTAAGAGTGACAGCAGTGGTTTGAGATGTGAGAGATTTGCGTCGTTTAGCGTGTTTGGAGTCTAAAGTTAGTGTGTTGTGTTGTGTAGTTAATGTGTAGTGTAGTCAATACTTTTGTTATGTGTGTCAGAACAATGAGGCGACTGCTGAATGTTACAGGTGTTACAGGAGTGATACATCTTCTGTTGTCAGGCCTGCAGGTATCAGGCTCCTTTATCTCATAGTGGACAGAAATTATTTTTTGGAGTGACACAAATAATTTGTGTAGCATCAGATTTGTATTCTGGAAATACTTTGAAATGTTTATTTTTTATTTTTATTTTTTTAAACGCCTTGGTTGCATTAAATAGCCGCAAAAAACTTTGTTGTTTGCAAAACTCAGTTACTTTTTTTTAGAAGTAACTATATAATTAATTGCCCAACATTGGTCATTATATACTGTATTTTGCAGACAGAGAGTTACAGGACTCTCTCCCAGACCACAGACTCAGACTCATAATACAAGTCAGAGCTTTATTAAAAAAAAAAAAAAAAAAAGAAGAAGAAAGAAAGAAATTTTTGTTTTCAAAATTGGAGTTCAAGTTATTTTCCCTTCTGAAGAGAAAATCTCCGTCCCGGTTTCCCTCCAAGGCGTGAGCACCGATAAGCAGAGTTTTGTCCTTTCCTTATAAGATTCCTAATTATTCAAAGTAACGCTCAAGTATGCCGTTCAGCTGGGTTAGTTACAGCGCCGGGAGTAGCTTGGGAGAACAAGGAAACACAGACTGCTTCAGGTTGCCTTCCCAAACCAACTCAAAGGTTTATTTAGTACAAAACAGCTTATATAGAGGAAAAAAAGGTTCGTGTGTCAGCAGGTTCTCAGTTCAAACCGGTACAGACCAAATAAGGAAACGTCTTCCTGCCTTCTGAGCAAAGAAGTATCCTTCGTGTAGTTTATCAGTTCAGCTACAATTTATGATCATCCCAGCAAAATACACTCCTAGACATAGAATACAGAGTTCTTTCATTAGTGAATTCTGAAACAAACCACCTGGCTTTTTAACAAGCTCTTTTCTAAAAGATAAGGAAGGGAGGATGGGAGTAAGGAAGTGGTCTCGTCTCTGTGGTATTTTCGACCTTGGGGTACCAGCCTGTGATTCTTACACATTAATTCTTGGGTCAGAGAGAAAGAGAAAAACAACTAGTAAATGGGCCTTATTGAGTAACTCTTTTCTGTATAATATCACTACAAAACAATATCCTGTAAATGCTACCATGGTATCAAAATATCACAACACCTTCCAATAGTGTTAACATACTACACAGGTCATAAACAAGATTTTTTTTTACATTTTCATGGTAAGTGGGCTAAAGCAGTTATTTAAAAGTAGTCCAACATAAATGTAAATGCTGTAATTTGATTATTTTAATAAACCATGTTCAATGCTGGCGTGACCACAGTGCACACGTCTAATGTTGCTGACAGTGGTCCAAGGGACCGCTCAGGGAGTTTGTGTGTTTGCTCAGACACATGAAAAATTAGAGGGAACATTGCCCTGAACCCCCAGTGATGGTAATGATCCACGCTTTTTTCACACTTTAGCTCAAGTAATGGTAGGTCAGCAACTACCTCCAAAGAGGACAACACCAACTAAGAGTTTGCTATCTGGGACTCTCCAAATTTTGTGTTTTTAGAACTAACAAAGCTTCATGGGTGAGAAGTGAAACATCTTCTCAAACTTAAAGAAGTCTTTTTTTCAAAGTCTTACAACTAAAATGACCCATATGATTGAGAACCTACACAGACACATTGTCCTAGAACCAAGCATCATACTGGACTACTGGCCAAAATGGTTACCTGCACACTGACTGATAGTATTTTCAGGAAAACAACCAAAGTTCTTTTTTTGTCAATCTTTTAAGAACTTTGGTTCTTAAAAGATTGACAAAAGATAGATAGCATTTCACTTCTCCCTTCCACTGGAAAACCTATAAGATCTTCATTTATCTTTTTCTCTAGCTTAAATATTTTTCTGTGTATATCTAACTTCTGTGTATTATTTTCTGCATGCCATACAACATAATACAAAGTATCTCTTGATTTACCATATCAACTATCAATTATCACTTATGATTTGACTCAATAGCATTTTCTGAGACTCACCAAGTATTGAAGACCCACACCCCCTTCTGACCTGGCAAATGCTGAGTGGCTAGGGTCCTCTGATGATCTGCCAGGCCGCTAAGTGAGTTAAACGAAATCTAAAAATTTGCATTTGTTTAAAAAGAAGAAAGTCACTAAAATTCACAAATCACTAAATTGGCTGCATATAATCAAAACCACGCAAAAACAAACTAACTAACTAACTAACAACAACAAAAACAATTGACACACTTAATTCAACCACATACACATGGTGACGATGACAGATTACAAAAGTCATGTAAAAGATGAATAGTCAGTGGGACATTGGACACTTTATTACAACAGTTCAGCAGTTTGCTGCTGCAGAACGTATGCATCTATCATGGATGAACTGGTTTTCCTTCTTTTTAATTATCAAAATGTGCAGCTGTGTGGAAAATAATCCAAGGTGCATGGTGCCATATTTTAAATCCCACAGCAGAAACATTTTGGGGGGTAAAAATATGTATCACTGCCATTAACCTTCAGGGCAAGATTAGCACTGTTCACAACATTCAGGTCACAGCTCTTTCGTATGAATATTGTACGCAAATGTTGTATAACTGTAACTTTTAGGACACATACAGGTATAGTATAAGCATACCCCAATGAGTTCCTTTTAACTTTAAAAGGCATCAAAAAAATCATATGTAAACGCTAAGACTATATGTCTTTTTATATCTTGTTTCAGTAAAACCTCCTTTTAGAAGATTTGGTTTTCCAGGACCTTAAACATTAAGTGTTTTATTTTGGAAACTAAAAATTCAGCGTCCTCAAGTAGCCTGTTCTAAGCATTAGACATGAGGCAAACAACCTCCCAATCTTCATTTATTCTTTAAATGAAAGTATAAAAAGCAGGGAAAACTTAAGAATAACACAGTGAAACATGTCATACATGGACTAACTGTAACTGCAAAATCCCATTCAAAATCAAAGTGAATCACAGATGTGTCATATTAAATATGCTAGCTTCCCAGCACAAACTGTGAACACCCCAACTCTATCATGCCATTTTCCTCTTCTTATCTTTTTGTAAATTATTTAGTGAAGTGAAAGCTAAGATGTGCATGTGGTACATGCCTCGCTCATGTCCCTTTGGCTCTCCTTTACTGAAAGCATCATTCCTGTGAGCAAAGAAGTAATTACAAATAGTACAGTGGCTCAGCTGGCTAGGCAAACAGTTTGAAAGCAGGAACAGAACTACAAAAAAAAAAACCCACCAGATTCGTCATGCCCAATTTATCTTTTTTTTCCTAAATAGTAAACTAACTGCCCTACTTGAGATGTTCAGTTTTATTATATTTCTACTATTTGAAAGTTGCCCACTTTCTAAAGAAAATGTCAAACTGTACATAAATGTCAAACTGTCCAAACTAATGTCAAGTAAGTGAGTTAGATCAACTAAAGGTCGATCTTTAAAAGAAAATACAAAAGACACCTTTACTCCACGGGGTCAGGTCTGCACACTTCTCTGGAACAACTATTAAGTTTTCTCTATTAAAGCAGCTGTCAAGGCCCAAAGCCTTGACAGCTCAAATAAACCGAGCCATCTTGTAACAAAAGGGGAGCGTTAACGTTAATATGTATGCAAAATATAAGCAACTATATGTGTATGTTTGTCATTTTTAAAATGATGGTCTATAAAACAGCAATATTGTGCATAGATTTCACAATTTATCAAATTACGAATTGATCACATTAATCTTGTTTTACTCTCTATTAACTAAGTATTTAACAAATTTGATCATATTATTGGGAAATTACAATAATAAATAAGTAATACATATGTCATAAAAACACCTAGGGTCGAGATAAAAAAAAGAAACAGGTATAATAGTAACAGCAATACGATACAATTAAGAATAATAAAAATATTTAACCAAGAAATACAAAGTGATTTATGAAAACTGATGAGAAAGTCAAAATAAAAAGATATGATCAGCAGTAATAATAGGAGCATCATCAAACCATGACTACATATAAATAAGAAAAACAAATCTAATGGTATAAACAAATGTATGGTCATTTGGATCCTGTTGTCACTGGAAAAATAGCTGTACTAATATTTATTTCCACCCTGCTGTTTCCATAGAAACACAGTCATCAAGTGACTTTAATATGAGGAGCAACATATTGGAGTGGCAGTAGTCCATGTACCCAAAATGCAACTGCGATCATTCATTTTCGACAGTTTCCTGTCAAAATTTTGTGTCTTGTAAGAGAATTCAATAAAAGGCTCATTTGGAAGCATATGAATGAAATGTACATCATGCTGGAAGATATATTATCAGAGGTTTGACCCAAACCTTTCAATTTAGTGCAGAGCAAGTGGGTTTTTTTCAAGCGCAAAACACCAGTGTCAAAACCACAGCCTCCTAGTTCATAAACCTATAACTAAGGCCAATGTCACCCCTTTAAGCTACAAGTATAGTTTTTGCAAGTTTCACAAACAGATATTAACTCCTGATGGTCAGATAGTGCAGCAGTCACCAAAGTCCCCATGGACACTAGGACACTATGTACGTAATGGTGCATACAGCGATTGACAATACTGCATTATTTAGCACCCTGAAAAAAGAGCACGCAGGTTAGACCACAAGAAGGCTTTAACCTATATGCTTTAAAGGCTATTTTGTACACTTTTGTTATGCGCAAAAGTTACTATGTATGTTCAATGCCTTATTGCACAGCATTGTTTTGAATAGCCATTTTGCTGAATTCTATCAACTGTATTTATGAAAATCTCTCATCCCCTTATTTTGCAATGCTTTAATGCTCAAAGAAATAAATTAATAAAATAGCTCAAACCAAAAACCAAACTTAAAAAAAAGTTTATTTTTGTGAATTCATGAATCTGCTGAGATTGAGGTGTGCTCCTTGTTCTACTTTTATTATTATAATTCTACAAACAGGAACATGTGTCATCACAATTGGTCAAATTAAGTCTAAAATTACTCTTGTTGGTTTTTCTGTAATCTTCCTCTTACCCCACGCCCACCACCACTTATAATCTTCCCCTGCTTTTGCAGTTTTGAAAAGATACCAAACTTAACTCCCCCATGCTTCCTGTGCTTTTTGTACTCACATATAATGGTTTCATCAGATTACTGTGAAAATTTAGCATTGCTGTGTGCAATCAATTTTCTGTTTTCTGTAATTGCACTGAACTTCTGCCACTTGTGCCTTTGGTAATGCATCACATAATGCATGACAATTAAAAATAAAACAACTTCTTTTTTCAAGAACAGTAAATTACATTGGAAAATTGTGTGTAAGTTGAGGAAATTTTGACTTAAAAAAAGTTTTTAAAAAAAGTCAAAAACATTCTATAGCAATAAAACCTAACATGGTGAAGTGGCAAAGGAAAAAATAATAATGAATAATATTACTCATTTTACTTGAGCAGTTGTTGTTTTTTCATACTACTTCTTACTTTTACTCCCTACATTTTTAAACTAATATCTGTACTTTCTACTCCTTACATTTTCAAAACAGGCTTGCTAATTTTGATTTAACGCATTTGGTGAGTTGTTATTTTGTCACTGCGAGCCTCCAAACATCAAAGCATAATCAGTAACAGATGAAAGGCAATCCTGTTCGTGTACTAATCACCAGAGGATGGTATAAAAAGAGATGACATGTGCCTAAGTCAGGGGTTAAAAGGGAGACAATGTTTTTGTTGCATTTTTGGCACAACATTGAAATGACTTGCAGTGTCCGTAAGTTGCGGTCGAGGTGCTTTAGCAACTAGCTAGCTCTACTGAAGAGGAGCAAGCATGAAGACTGTAACGTTTTTAGTGTCTACTAATTCGAAATGCAGTGTTTCTATCCGCTCAACAAACATCAGCAAGCACACAAACTGTTTGTGTTCAGTTTGTCTCACAGTGTGCTCCTAGCTAAATGTCCAGCTGCTGTATTTCACAGAGAGGTGGAGAAAGATAAGAAAGATTGGACAGGAGAGGAAGAAGTGGGATTTCATAAACTGGAAATTTAAAGCTGAAATGTAAATCCTAGTTTTTAAATCAGATATTGGGTCTGTACACACAATATTATGTTTTTCACATTGTGAAACAATATGCAAATCAAACTGAGGTAGACTAATTGCTACTTAAAGGTTGCATGAAAATCTTCTACATAGCGCAGGATAAACAGGTTAGTTTATTGTACTGTGATGGGTTTAAAGTAAAGAACAGTCTGTGATTGGTACAATGTGGATGTGGTTTCATGGTCAGTTTGGCTATGGCAGAGATTCATATGAATTTTAGCTGATGATGCTTAGATTCACTGACTGAATTCCACCTTCATACCAACTTTATACCATCTAGAAAAAAGACAGCATAAATATTATACTGTCAGTGTAGAGGATGGAAATCAGCCAGGATAAACATCTGCTGACATCTGGTTGAATTAAGTTATATACATCCACAAAGAACTACATTCACTATGAAACTCTAGCTTCTTTGCTGATTTGGACTGAGGTTTTGCTCTAGTTGTATCATGTTTAATTCATGAAAAATTGTATCTTGATGCATTTATTACAAACTGCACCAAAATGAAGGTACAATTCTTGTTTTTTAACCAGCTTATTACAATTTTCTTGTTATAATGGTTTATTATGTAGAATTGCAAAACTATCCAATAGTCTCTAAGCGGTAAAAACTATCATTTTAATTTCCCAATTAAATTTTTTTTTAAAAGTACAGATCAGTAAAGGTCGGTAACAATTTATTTTAAAACATTTTTTGTTTCTTGTGAAGGGCACTAGAAAAATGGTTTCTGGTGGGATACAGCAGATGATCACAGCTGAATAGAAAACAGCTATTGTAAACGTAGCCTTGGCCGACAAGAGAATTTGCCCGAGACAAATGCATGAGTGCATCATGGACAACAACACTACATATCACAACTAGTGCTGTCAATAGATTAAAAAAAATTAACTAACTAATCTCACAATTTTCTGTTATTAATTGCGATTAATCTCAATTACTTTATTAATAGCCTGGCTCCAATTACATTTTTTTTATTCTTTATATTTTAAGATTGTAACAGACATTTATGCAACACAATGAAGTAAATGCAGAATAAACACAAAGAATGTATGCTGAAATTCAAAGAGAATTTTAATAGTTTTCATCAATCTTTAACACAGTGAAAACTTACAAAAAACCTTTAAGGCCATCAACAGTGACTGAACCCAGGCCTACAGGTTAAAGTGAATATCATAACAATAAAGGGTGCACAAAACTCAGTATTTAAAACACAAAAAGACAAAGCTGAAAACCCAGAATGTTGAACATTTTTCACTTCAAAGGAGCAATCTGGATTAGTCCTTCTTTGCACTCAGCCAGTTACTGAGGCAGACTATTCTGTTTACATTGTCTGATGACAAAGAAGCACGCTTCTTTTGAATGATGTGACCTGAGAGTGAGAATAATCTCTCACAAGGCACTGTGGTTGCAGGGGTTGACAGGTACTTGCGTGCAATAGGTGCCAGCCTGGCATGTGCTCCTTCTCTCTTTAACCACCACTGTAGTGGACACTCTCCTATGTCAATTTTGGGCTCTGCTTTGTACAGATTCAGACAGCAGTCTATAGCATCTTCCTCTTCCTCTGTATCTGAATCAGGAGAACCCAGCAAGCAGATGGACATCTTGCTCTTCTTTGGTGAGGGTTCCTCTGTTGTCTGAGCAGATGGTTGGTGTGCATCCGTCTCTGACATCAGAAGGTCATGTACTGATGCCCACACCTCTCTTCTTTCATCTTTGGAAAGGCATTTAAGATCTTTAAACCTGGGATCAAGGGCAGTAGCGATCTTCAGCCATGTGAGATTGCTGCTGTCCCTCCGCTGAGCTAGGTCTGTGGTAAAAATCTTCTTAAACCTCAAAACGTAGACTGGGTCATCATCTGAGGGCTCCATAATCCTGAACAAATGACACAAGGCTGGCAACACCATGGAACAAGAGACATACCGCTCTCCTCCCAGCAGTTCGGTAACATATCTGCAATAGAAAGATCAAGTCTGTATTTTTCTATTAATCACACAGAGACAAACATAAAAACTACATATGAAAATACACAGAGAGGTGGAGGTGGAGAACATACTTGAAAACAAAGCTAGAATGCAAAGATAGACACACAATCATGAGAAACAAAATGTATTTACCTGCAAGGTTCCAGTAGTTCCTCCAGCTTTTGCAGTCTGTCAAGCTCCTGGTCAGTCAACATAGTCACCTTGCTGTTTTGTTGAGTCAGGATGGTGGTCAGCCCAAATTTGTTTCTCTGGATCCGCTTGATCATCTCTAGGGTGGAGTTCCATCTTGTTGGAACGTCCTGAACAAGCGGTTCTGTTTGATGTCCATGTGCAGCTTGCTGTGCCTTTAATTCCTGAGCGTTTGCTGGACTATGCTTAAAATGTCCAACAATCTTGCGACATTTGGCCAGAGCCCTTTCAAATGCGCTGTCATTAAGAGAAACTGTGACTGTTCTTTGCAGAATGTGGGCCATGCAGGGCATGTGTTCAAATGGAAGTAGTCTGGCGGCTGCAACCATGTTACGAGCACTGTCGGTGCCAAGCGTGGTTACCTTGTCCTTGATTTTCCATTCGTTTGCAACATTCAGAAAATGGTCAGCACACGCCTCAGCATAGTGTCTCTCTTCAGTTTTACTCACTGTTAGTGCAAATGATTGCATAGTCCAGTCGTTATCAATAAAATGCGCCATGACCCCCAAGTAATTATCGTTGTTCACCGAAGTCCAGTGGTCTCCGGTGAGAGCGACATTCCTTACTTGCACAAGCTTGCTGGACTGCTGAGCCCTCTGGTCCCCATACAAAGTGTGCAGTCTCGACACAATGGTTCCTCTCGAGGGCAGATTGTAACACTCATCTCCTGATGCAGCACGAATGACTTCTCTCAGTCCATCATCTTCTACTATGCTAACTGGTCGGCAGTTTTTAGCTATCCAAACAACCAAGGAATTGGTTACCTTTTCTCTCACATTTTTTGTTATTCGTCCACAAGCACCATACTCCTGAAGCGTAGACTGGCGAGGTCCCGTAGAGGTGGATTCAGTTGGGTGTTTTGCTCTCAGGTGATACGCCAGTGATGAACTGCTTCTGTGGTACTTGAATTCAGCGTTGCAAATTGTGCATCTTACTCTCGTTTTGTCCAACAAGCCATCAGGCAACTTCTTAAAGAGAAACTTTCCACCCAAAAGTCCGCCCTCGTCCATGCTTGCGTGTGTTAGCTAGTGTTAGCTAGATAGTAGCATGGTGTCACTTCTTCTTCTAATCATTTCTGTCAGGCCAAACGCCAGCATAGCACACTGTTGCCCCCTCCTCCAGAGGTGCTCATGAATTTAAAGGTCTTAGATTACAGGAAATTAATAAAAAAACAAAATCAGTGTTAAATTTTTTTAATGCATTAAACATTTCGCGTTGATCTTAACAATTAACGCGATAATTTTGACAGCACTAATCACAACATAAAGAGGGTTGGCCTGTCAACACTAGCTTGTGTGCTACAACAGCATGGAGTACATATGTAACAGATATACATGGTTGCCTTTGAGTGAAGAGAGATTCAAGGACCTATTCGATAGATATTCATCTTGCAATACTTTGTACAGACGTAAACTATGACAACTACATGTAGCTCATCAATGATTCTTGGTTATTCTGATTCTTTTTTTTAGAATAATGGGCTAGAATGCTGCACCCACACAAATTACACATTTACTGATGAAGCTGGACAAGGGGGCATTTAATGAATATCACTAGCCAAGGTACAAATGCCAGTGTCAGTGTGGGGAAAATGTTGTCATATTTGCTACAGCTGGGCAGAATGGTGTCCTTCATCTTGTATAAATGACACAATATAACAGAAAATATCAATAATGTTCTACAGGGATAATGTTGGCAGTCATCCAGAATGGTAATGGAAGTGAACATGGTGATGTTGCATATATTGATGGTCTTTGGCTATCACTATATGTGCATAGGATTCAAGGGTCCATACAGAGGACTGAAGAGTTAATATTGTGGACTCTTACACAATAGTGTAAGCAATGATATTATAAAGATGGCTTCCCACCATTAAAAACTCTGGTGGGAAGAGTTTTTAATGGAGACAACCACAGTTGGATATAAAATTTCCCTGTTGTTCGGCAAGATACAGTCGGGCAAAAAAGTATTTAGTCAGCCACCGATTGTGCAAGTTCCCCCACCTAAAATGATGACAGAGGTCAGTAATTTGCACCAGAGGTACACTTCAACTGTGAGAGGCAGAATGTGAAAAAAAAATCCATGAATCCACATGGTAGGATTTGTAAAGAATTTATTCGTAAATTAGGGTGGAAAATAAGTATTTGGTCACCTCAAACAAGGAAAATCTCTGGCTCTCACAGACCTGTAACGTCTTCTGTAAGAAGCTTTTCTGTCCCCCACTCGTTACCTGTATGAATGGCACCTGTTTGAACTCATCATCTGTATAAAAGACACCTGTCCACAGCCTCAAACAGTCAGACTCCAAACTCCGCCATGGCCAAGACCAAAGAGCTTTCGAAGGACACCAGGAAAAGTATTGTAGACCTGCACCAGACTGGGAAGAGTGAATCTACAATAGGCAAGCAGCTTGGTGTGAAAAAATCAACTGTGGGAGCAATCATCAGAAAATGGAAGACATACAAGACCACTGATAATCTCCCTCGATCTGGGGCTCCACGCAAGATCTCATCCCGTGGGGTCAAAATGATCATGAGAACGGTGAGCAAAGATCCCAGAACCACACGGGGGGACCTGGTGAATGACCTGCAGAGAGCTGGGACCAAAGTAACAAAGGTCACCATCAGTAACACACTACAACGGCAGGGAATCAAATCCCGCAGTGCCAGACGTGTTCCGCTGCTGAAGCCAGTGCATGTCCAGGCCCGTCTGAAGTTTGCCAGAGAGCACATGGATGATACAGCAGAGGATTGGGAGAATGTCATGTGGTCAGATGAAACCAAAGTAGAACTTTTTGGTATAAACTCAACTCGTCGTGTTTGGAGGAAGAAGAATACTGAGTTGCATCCCAAGAACACCATACCTACTGTGAAGCATGGGGGTGGAAACATCATGCTATGGGGCTGTTTTTCTGCCAAGTGGACAGGACGACTGATCCGTGTTAAGGACAGAATGAATGGGGCCATGTATCGTGAGATTTTGAGCCAAAACCTCCTTCCATCAGTGAGGACTTTGAAGATGAAACGAGGCTGGGTCTTCCAACATGACAATGATCCAAAACACACCGCCCGGGCAACAAAGAAGTGGCTCCGTAAGAAGCATTTGAAAGTCCTGGAGTGGCCTCGCCAGTCTCCAGACCTCAACCCCATAGAAAATCTGTGGCGGGAGTTGAAAGTCCGTGTTGCTCGGCGACAGCCCCAAAACATCACTGCTCTCGAGAAGATCTGCATGGAGGAATGGGCCAAAATACCAGCTACTGTGTGTGCAAACCTGGTAAAGACCTATAGTAAACGTTTGACCTCTGTTATTGCCAACAAAGGTTATGTTACAAAGTATTGAGTTGTACTTTTGTTATTGACCAAATACTTATTTTCCACCCTGATTTACGAATAAATTCTTTACAAATCCTACCATGTGGATTCATGGATTTTTTTCTTTTTCACATTCTGTCTCTCACAGTTGAAGTGTACCTCTGGTGCAAATTACTGACCTCTGTCATCATTTTAGGTGTGGGAACTTGCACAATCGGTGGCTGACTAAATACTTTTTTGCCCCACTGTATATATATTAGTGCACAGTGTAGCTAAGATACTATGGAATAATCTCAGTGAGAAGATAAGATAAGATACCTTTATTAGTCCCACAAGTGGGAAATTTCATGTAAAACAAAAACAAGCAATGGTTTGAATTAAAGTAATGAATAAAAAATAAAGAAATAAAATAAATAAATTTAAATAAACAGAATTTAAGTTTCAACAGCAAATAGCCAAAAATTCCTGTAAATTTTTCATTGTGCAGTAACACAAAGATTAAAAAAAAAAAAAAAAAATCTGGTTGATTTTCAGTTTGTGATATTGCACGATTTATCATTCTATAAATAGTGACTATTAGCAAACTGTGACGATAAAGGGATTATCTGCATAATGTGTATTCCAATAAAACCAGCTTATCTGCTTATTTTCCCAGGAAAACATTGCCCACATCATTACACTACCAACATATTATCATCCTAGCTCGTGATAAATCCCATTTTGTCAGATGCCAACATAACCAACAAGTATTGCCATAACCATCCTGATTTAGGGAACTACAAATACCACATTAGGAAGCTGTGGTCTCACGTTTACCAAGAAAGGTTAACCAGAAAACTATGGTTTACACCCAGTTTGGACCTTTGTGGTTAAGTGTCCAGTTTTCAATGAACATTTTCCTATTTCCTTAAAGGTTTGTTTTTTTTTTACTTTAGTATTGTGGAGCCAATTGTGGTTGTAGGTCACCTGCCTCGTGTTATAAGTACAATATGTGTGTATCCTGAGATGTTTTCTGCTTACGGAAATTGTAAGTAATGGTTGTCAACTCCAACTAGTCTGGCCTCATCAATAAGGCATTTCTGTCCACAGAACTGACACTCACGTTGTTGTGTGTGAAAATCTCAGGAGATCAGCAGTTTGTGAAATAATTAAACCACCCCTTCTGGCACTGTCAGTCACGCCATAGTGAAAGTCACTGAGATCATATCAATTTTTCTCACCCCTCTGGAACATGAACTGAAGTTCAGACTGACATTATCATGCAACCAATTAATTACTGAACTTGTATCATTTGTATATGGAAACCATATCTTTTTTTTAAAATTTATTTAAAACATTTCTGGTTTAGATGGATTGTAGATTAAGTCTTTTTCCTTTTTCAGAATTTGCTTTTATTTCATCTCAATTATACCCACAGTATTCAAACAATTGCTGTAATTTATTAACTTTACTAATTGTTGTAACCCGAGGTCGGGTTTGGTCAGTAAGGCAACCCTTAGATTAGATTCTAGTAGTCCAGAGTGGGGGGAAATTACTTAGAAACAGGGGCGATTTTAGCCAGTTTTTGAATCATAGCACCCCCAAAGACTTCTTACTTTTTTTTGACAATATTTACTGTTTGCGACACACTACTAAAATATAAAAAGCATTCAGTACTTGTTTGAGACGTAACATTTTAACAACGAAAGTATAGATAACTCCCCCCCCCCCAAAAAATGGTTTGTTCCAGCTCGCCTCTCCCCTACCGTTGCTGCAAGAGCGATGGTGGCTGAGACGCAGCGGATCGGAGGTGTGAGTGCTTGGCTTAAAACAGGACATATTAGCTGCATTTAACCTTCAGTTACTCTTTATATAGTTAGGTAGGAGTCAGACCATGTTTCTTTTGAGCTGAAAAACATTACACCAGGTAACCTGCAGTGTTGGAAACGTGTTTTCCGACGATGTTTGCTACCCTACAATCCGTCCTACTCTGTAGTAAAATCAGCGACATTTGACCGCCCTGTTGCTCCCATTAAAATTTATATAACCTATTTAAAATCTAAAACTTAAAATTGTCTGTAGCCTGCTGTTGTTACCACTGTCCTATTTGAAATGGAATGAGGGAAGTTTGTTATTTTGTCATATGTGCATGTGCCAAGATTAAACCCAGGAGCAACATTCAGGTAAAAGTGTAAAATCAAATGATCCGTCAATCAAGGATAATGTTGGATCAGTGTTTCAATATTTATTTCTTTTATTAGATGTTCATGTGGTTTGGTTATTTGCCTTTTGGTTGAAAGTACACTGAGAGAGGACTTTTTTTATTAGTGATCTTAATAGTATTTGTTGTCTCATATTAATGTAATTTTTTTCATCTAATTGAATACAATCTATTTGTCAGTCCGAAGAGGGAGAGAGGAAAGAGGGGAACGTGAGGAGAAAGGTCAGGAAGAACCAGGTAAGAACACAGACAGGGAAAAGTGACAGGCAAAACAGAAACTGTTAAACTGCTTGAGAGACTTGACCACCAAACAGTGATAGACAGATTTGCCAGCCTCAGGTGAGGCGACATAGGTTAAAAGAAAAGAAAAAATCTGCAGAGCCATAGTAGTATCTGCAGTAAAGATCTTTTCATACATTGTGTACATTGTACCACAGGCAAAGTTGCCTCCATTTTTATAATTTTATTTTGTACATTTGTACATTTCAAGGACTCTATTTTTGGAGTGTATTTTTATATATCTGTATTGTATTATACATACACATTAAAAGTGAATCTCTGTCCAAAAAATGCACTCAATTTACTTCTTACTCACTATGAGCATCATTCATTATTCTCCCCCAGTAATTAAGGTTAGGATATGTATTTTTTTCTATTCCAATCCATTCTTCGTTTGCAGCATTTAAATAACCTTGATCAGATTTGATGGTTTTGTTACAGACTTAAAAAAAAGTTTTTTGCTTTTCTTTCTCAAATATGGGGATTAAGTTGTGTTAAAATGTACAAAACAGTGATGTCATGTTTTGTGACGAGGACCAAGGCACAGAGAGACTTGATGAATTTAAGAATCTTATGATTTAATAAAGAAATTTGCAGACTTACTCAGAGATGGTAAAATTATGATGACTGATAATGGAAACGAAGACAACAGACGATGAGGACAGGGAGGAACAGGGGTTTAAATGCACCAAGGAGACAGTCACAGGGAACTCGGGACAACTGGAGACATTTAAGGGTGCAGGGACTGACAGACACGGGGAAGACGTCTCATCGTGACGAGTAAAGTTTATCTTGCCTGGCTGGGCACAGCACCCCCAAAGCTCTGATCCTAGAATCGCCCCTGCTTAGAAATCAGTTGTATAATAATATCTATAAAGCAGATTTTTCTTTGTCTACAGGCTGTAATAATTTCAAAATCAACAAACTATAAACAGTTTTATTAGCCATGTGTTTTATTTCCAGCCTCAAGATACCATGGAGCTTTTATAAAAGGTAGGTAGGTAAATGCATCTAACTAGCAACATCGCCATCCTTAAATATAAATTGATGTCTGCTACCCATAATGTAACTACATTATGGGTAGCAGAATTTACAGTACAGTATCTTCATGCAGCCTTTGAATAACACAAAATGACTATACTTCAGTTTGTTTTGCAAGACACTTCACATAAACATAAATCAGCAGCACATGTACAGACCATATCTAATTTACAAATGCTATGAATTGGGGAATAAGAGTTTTACAAGAGTAAGATTCGAATTTCTAGTTTATAAAATTTCAAGTGCTTTCCTATTCCACTCTGGTCCTCCTCCTTGCATCTTTTCTTCCGTCTCTGTGTGTCAAACATGAACATGTTTTCCTTTTTTTGCCTCTCCCTGGGAAATGCAAACAATTTGTGACAAACTGCAGAAACGGTTTTGTTTACTGATATATACCGAGCTGTTTGAAAAGTTGCATTTGAAATCACCTGTCACTTCAAGTTATTCAGTTTATGCTAGCCCCACTTCTATAGTGCTAACTTAGTGATGACGTACTGCGACCACAACTTTATTTATATGTGTACCATTAACACATCACTCTCATGCACATCACAGGTATGAGAGATGTGTTGTGTGTTGAAGTGGGTGTGGAATAATACTATTTTCCTATTACAGAGCAAGTACCTCAAGAACCAAGGAATTCCAGACTACAGTAAGTATTTACATGGGAGTTTTTTAATATTTACTTTATTGTTTCACTTGAACGCTTATGGTATAATTTCAGTTATAGATCATGATGCAGCTGCTCATCTCATCATCTGTAAAGGGGAGATTCCACATATATTTCTAAAGCAGTTCTACAAGAGAGTTGTGTTTGGGTGCAACAAACTTCACTGTCTAAGCCTTCCATGTTCCCAGACCCTTGAATATTCCATAAAACGTTGGTGTCTGAAAACAGTTGCTACGACTGTCAACTGAAATTGTTCTTCAACCAACACCTTGTCTTTATGGCCACATTGCTAAAAGCAACCTGTCAGCAGCACATCAGGAGCAGCTGCAGTGTCTACATTGGTTCCAATCACTTATGTGATTGTTGTGCACTCAAAAGCATAAAAGTGTTTGTTACACTGCACAAACCTAACACACGAAATCGATCTGGGAGGATTTAGGAGCCTTTTCTGGCACAGTCCGTAGAGACCCAAGTCTGTCTTGTTATAAGACTGAGTATACAGTTAAACCTGTCTCATATTTGTTATTATTATATTAAACTTAATTCCTTCACTTGTTTAAGTTACCTCCCCTACATCATTCACTCCTTAGTTTCCTTGTAGGTATATGTGCAAGTTAAGGAAAAGCATACCAAAAGAAGATGACTTTGTGACACTTAAGCTGTGTCCACACAGGAAATGATTTACAGTGGTGCAGCAAACAAATATTACCAATAAAAATGCAGTAGAATGGTGATTAATATATAACAGGGTAGTAAATACGTTAGAGAATTGCCTAGGCAACCAGAGGCTGGAATTGTTACAGACCAATTGTCAGCTTCAAATGTGATGCCCGACAAGCAAATCACTTCCTGTGTGGAAGCACCTTGATGCATGGTAAGTACTGAGTACTGCTGTGCAAAGATTTCAGATATGCAACCCCCCACAGATCTTTGTTCTTGTCTAATTTCAATCTTTTTAATATGGTAATAGTTCACAGAAAAAGGAAAATTATTTTAAAAAAGAAAGCCGGACATTTGGTGGGGTGTAAGCATTTTTGATGGCATGGTCGCTCAAGTCTATGTGTTTGTGCGTGCGCTTGTAACAGAAATTTTAGATTGAATTCATATTTTGGCAGTGTGCCATTTGTAGCCTTGCATCTGTGATCATGCTAGCAAAATTAGAATACAAAGCTAGGTACACACTGTGCAGATTTTATTAATCTTGTGTCCATTAACTAACATTACATTCCTGCATAGCCAGAAATGGTCCCTTCACACAATATGGATGGTCATGTGCAATTCATGGTAGTGTTTTACTCCCTGCAGTTCCAAAGCTGAAATTGTGCTGCTGTTTTTAAAGGTTAATTTAAATTGTGATTATCTGTGGGGCATTACTGACATTTGTACCATATCTTTTTTTTCTTTTAATTGATTTTGTTGACAGTATGCCTCCAATTACATGTCTCAGGTCTTACAGTGATAATTTTTGTCGGTATTAAAAGAATATGTATATATTAAAAAAAATTATTTATTAAGAGATCTATTTTGTTCTCCGTGACATAGCATAAATGTACCAAGCTGTGACGCCAAAACCAAGATGCATTCTATACCATTTGTTGAATCAATAAATGAAACAGAAAATGACAAAATCCTCACTTAAGAAACTGAAATTTCCAGTGGTTTGCACCTTTGCTTGTTAAGTGCCATTGTGGAAAAAAACGTCCAAATTAATGACAAGCTTTATTTTAACAGACTGATAAATTTAGTGCAAAAGCTCAAACGTTAAAATAGAGTATTAAAAAATGGTTTTCTGATTACAAAGGTAAAAAAAAAAAAAGCCACAAGTGGAAAGTATGAAGTAAAAACTAAGAACACTGAGCTGTTTGCTAAAAAGTGAGATTAATGCATTAGCTGAGTCATAAAAGTGGCCCTCTTATCCTGGATAAATTGATCATTTACACCGAACACATAACCTGGTCAGGAGCTGGTTATGTTCACAATTTCAATTAAAAATTCACAGATAATAGCACATTTTCACCGATTTTGTTATTTGAAACATGTTTTAAGAGCAAAATAGATTCTCAGCTGGGAAGCAGAGGTGTGGACTCGAGTCAGACTCGAGTCATTAATTTTATGACTTTAGACTTGACTTGAAAAAATGTTCTAAGACTTGTGACTTGACTTGGACTTTTACACCAATGACCTGGGACTTGAATTGGACTTGAACTGGTTTACTTGAAAAGACTTGATATTTCACCCCAAATATAAAATTTAACACGCATATTATATAGAAAGTGTGCACCATTAATTCAATTCATTCATTCATTTATTCAAACCACACTCCGTACGTATGTGTGCGTGAGCTGTAGCACAGACAATCAAATTAACCAGATTTTAAAAAAAAAAAAAAGGCTGCAAGGAGATATGTTTTTTCAGGTACATAAACTATGAAGTAGTCAACAAAAACTGAAATGCAATATGCAAAACATGCAAGAAGAGAATCACAGACAGAGATGGAACAACTTCCAACTTTCTCCGACGGTTGAAGTTGCATAAAGAATGGTAGGTGGTGCTTCTCTTTTGCTACGATGAGATAGCTGACTTCATCTAACTAGCAAATGTTGTCCATGCTCCGTTGGTGATACAGTGTTGTTTTTTTTAATGTGTATGATATTTTTGTCATGCGATTTTAAAGCTGGTCCTACAAGCGCATCCAAGAACAACATCAACATTTTGCACTCCATACTGTACAGTAATGCCACTGTTTTGCACATGTCTCAACTCTGTATATTTTTATATATTTTATTTATTGTTTACTCTATTTAATCTGTAAAATATGTGTATATATATACACACACACGTAGAAAAACATTTAGTATACACATCCAGAAATTTTTTTTGCATATACTATTATATATTGTACATATATTTATTAGTTTCAGATTTAGCCATTCGTATATTTTGCCTGTTTATGTTATTGTATTTTGCACAACTCTGTTGCTTGTGAAGCTCGCACACAAGAATTTCACTCACATGTACTGTACCAATGTACCTGCACATGTGATGTGACAATAAAAGTGATTTGATTTGATTTGATTTGAAGAATAACAACATGCAGCTTATCTCAGAACTGTCGGTGAAAATTATTCTCGGAACTAAGTTTAATTGAGCTGCATTTTAAAGAGGTGCAATTTCACAATTTGTGTATATTTTCTAAGTTCACTATTTTGTCATGTGTTGAGAAACACACAGATTTAAAAATTACATGGTCTAATATTTACATTTAGCATAACTGCAACATGCTTTTTTTCTTTCTTTTTTTTTTAAAGACTGAAAAGGACTTGGAATTCAAAGTTTCAGACTTGTGACTTTACTCGACTTTTACACCAGTGACTTGAGACTCCACTCTGACTTGCCTGACATTACTTGAGACTTGGCTTGTGACTTGAGGATAAAGACTTGAGACTTACAGTACTTGAGACTTGCATGTTTTATAGGTGTATGTTGTTAAGGTGTAACTCATCAGCATCCAAATGAAACCAAGATAGAACATTATAGCTGCACAAACTGTTACATTGTTTCTGGAATGAGCATATATTTGTTTGGTGGTGCAGAAAATGTATAATTTTATTATATTTCTTTACTCCTAGCTTAGTCTCTTTTCCACTGCTGGAGTTGCAGCTACTAGACCACAGAAAACCCACTAATATACATTTAATCAATATCTTATTTTTTTATCTAAATGCAAACTGAAGCAATTTTACGTCTCCATTATTAGGCTGTGGAACAGTTACCTTTAATGTTTAAATGCATTTAAACTTTCAGGCCTCTAATGTGCAGCTATCATATTAGAAACAAACAGCACCACCAAAAGCAAACTCAGCCTCTAACTCTCGCCCTACCAGCATATTTAACATGTATGGACTACTGACAGGGATCTCTGGGGACATCAAGAATAATTTACTGTGAGAATCAATGATAGGAGCAAAATAGTAATACCAAAAAATATTACTTCTCATGTTAGTATTAGTGACACATACTCCTCAAGAATTGCACTTTATAATCAGAGTATAGCATCAAGTCAATAAAACTTCTGGGATATTGATCTAGTCACTTAAATAGAGAGTGTTGTTAATCAATTTCAGCTTCTTTGGTGCTAATTACATTAACAACAGGTGCACTACAATAAGACAACCCCCCAAAACAGGAATGGGGAGGTAGGTGGAGGCCACTGACATTTTTCCCTCCTTATATTTTCTGACTATTTTATCACTAGTTTTTTCATTGGTTAGGATCTGTGTCCCTGCTGGTAGCATGAGGTGATACCTGCACCCTACAAAGGTCACACAGGTATACAACTCCTCCAGGATGGCACATGGATGGGGTACGATCTGAGATCCTCGTGTCGGTGTTGTTCCCACATCATCATAATAAATGTTGTTCCAGGTTCAACCTTGCAAGTGACCAATCACATTGTTGTGACGTCATACTTTTGCGACTTCGGAAAAAAAATGCCTTAAAAAAATCTACTTAACTTGCAAGAAACCGCATCTGTCCGCCAATCCAGCAATTTGAATTCTTTGCATTTCAGGATACTGTTCTTTAATAAACGGTAAGCAATATACATATTGTCCTTGCAACATTGGAATTTCATAAATGAATGAATCGCTTGGCTTGCAAAAGTATGACGTCACAACAATGTGATTGGTCACTTGCAAGGTTGAACCTGGAACAACATTTATTATGATGATGTGGGAACAACACCGACACAAGGATATCAGATCATCCCATGGGTGGGTGCCATTATCAAAAGGTTTGCGGTTTTCCAGCACACTCTAAAGAGCAGCGAGTAGATTCCAGGACTCAGGCAATTACTTTAGTAGAGCTAGACGAGGCTTATAGAAGGTCCTTAACCAATAAGCAGGACTGTTATCTGCTGTTTTGTGATGACCCCTGCCAAAGCTACAAAATGGACTCCAGCAGGCCACTGCCGTGAATGTCTCATCCCAAACAATCAATTTGGTCAGTTTCCTGTAGTGGGCCCAGTGCTTACTGCCTGGCACTGCAGAGCCTGGATAGCAGAATTGGCAGGTCCATCACTGATGCCCTATGCTTTTCACAGATGAGAGCAGGTTAAGCCTGAGCATATGTTGTGTGGACTTTACCTCACAGCATAAAATACCTGGCGGTGACTGTTTTTATTTGATGCTATATAAATAAAGCTGAATATGTAACAGGTGTTAAAGTGCCTGGAGAAGCTGTGGAGAACATTATGCTGCCTTTAACATCGTTCAGCATCACTGGTTTGGTGGTTGGTCATTGATGGTGTGGGGAGGTATATCCATGAAGGTATGCACAAACATCTACAGGCTAGATAGGGGCACCCTAAGTGCCATTAAGTATCGGGATGAAATCCTTGGACCTCAAGACACCATCTGTAGTGTCATTAGGAGCACATAAGGGGCCATACAAACTACTGAGTACCACATTAAGTTGCTGCAGTGAGATTTTGGTCAAATAGACTGCGGTGTAATGTTTTCATTTTGATTTTCAGGATGTCGTTGAATTCAGTCCTTTGTAGGTTGCTTATTTTAATTTCCATCCAACGATGTGGCATCATTTCATTCCTAATATAATTAACCAGTCCAAATATTAAACATAGCCAGCATGATTTTTTTCTAGTGAGATGCGATGTATTTTTATTTTGTTTGAGCCGTATTTTTAATGAATCTGAAAAAAATATTAATATAACATGTCATATTATAGCATTTTATATAATAATAATAATAATAATAGTAATAATAGTAACTCAATATTATTATTGCATGAAGTTACAATTATAGTTTAGTTTTCAGTAATTGTGTTCAGTGTTTGTATTTACAGTGGCTTGCAAAAGTATTCGGCCCCCTAGAACTTTTCCACATTTTGTCACATTAAAGCCACAAACATGAATCAATTTTATTGGAATTCCACATGAAAGACCAATACAAAGTGATGTACACGTGAGAAGTGGAACGAAAATCATACATGATTCCAAACATTTTTTACAAATAAATAACTAGAATAGAATAGAATAGAATTCAACTTGTCACAGGTACAGGGCAACGAAATGCAACTAAAAAGTGGGGTGTGCGTAATTATTCAGCCCCCTGAGTAAATACTTTGTAGAAACAACTTTTGCTGCAATTACAGCTGCCAGTCTTTTAGGGTATGTCTCTACCAGCTTTGCACATCTAGCGACTGAAATCTTTGCCCATTCTTCTTTGCAAAACAGCTCCAGCTCAGTCAGATTAGATGGACAGCGTTTGTGAACAGCAGTTTTCAGATCTTGCCACAGATTCTCGATTGGATTTAGATCTGGACTTTGACTGGGCCATTCTAACACATGGACATGTTTTGTTTTAAACCATTCCATTGTTGCCCTGGCTTTATGTTTAGGGTCGTTGTCCTGCTGGAAGGTGAACCTCCGCCCCAGTCTCAAGTCTTTTGCAGACTCCAAGAGGTTTTCTTCCAAGGTTGCCCTGTATTTGGCTCCATCCATCTTCCCATCAACTCTGACCAGCTTCCCTGTCCCTGCTGAAGAGAAGCACCCCCAGAGCATGATGCTGCCACCACCATATTTGACAGTGGGGATGGTGTGTTCAGAGTGATGTGCAGTGTTAGTTTTCTGCCACACATAGCGTTTTGCATTTTGGCCAAAAAGTTCCATTTTGGTCTCATCTGACCAGAGCACCTTCCACATGTTTGCTGTGTCCCCCACATGGCTTGTGGCAAACTGCAAACAGGACTTCTTATGGTTTTCTGTTAACAATGGCTTTCTTCTTGCCACTCTTCCATAAAGGCCAACTTTGTGCAGTGCACGACTAATAGTTGTCCTGTGGACAGATTCCCCAACCTGAGCTGTAGATCTCTGCAGCTCGTCCAGAGTCACCATGAGCCTCTTGGCTGCATTTCTGATCAGCGCTCTCCTTGTTCGGCCTGTGAGTTTAGGTGGACGGCCTTGTCTTGGTAGGTTTACAGTTGTGCCATACTCCTTCCATTTCTGAATGATCGCTTGAACAGTGCTCCGTGGGATGTTCAAGGCTTGGGAAATCTTTTTGTAGCCTAAGCCTGCTTTAAATTTCTCAATAACTTTATCCCTGACCTGTCTGGTGTGTTCTTTGGACTTCATGGTGTTGTTGCTCCCAATATTCTCTTAGACAACCTCTGAGGCCGTCACAGAGCAGCTGTATTTGTACTGACATTAAATTACACACAGGTGCACTCTATTTAGTCATTAGCACTCATCAGGCAATGTGTATGGGCAACTGACTGCACTCAGACCAAAGGGGGCTGAATAATTACGCACACCCCACTTTGCAGTTATTTATTTATAAAAAATGTTTGGAATCATGTATGATTTTTGTTCCACTTCTCACGTGTACACCACTTTGTGTTGGTCTTTCACGTGGAATTCCAATAAAATTGATTCATGTTTGTGGCTGTAATGTGACAAAATGTGGGAAAGTTCAAGGGGGCCGAATACTTTTGCAAGCCACTGTATATGATGAAACCATTTGGGGTAATTTAGCCCCAAAACAAAATAACTGCCCTGGGTCTGCCCCGGGGCCTCCGTCACATTTCCAAAACACCTGACCTTGGAGGTACCCAGGAGGTCATAGGCTGGCACCACCCCAGCCAGCTCATATCGAGTGAAGGCATAGGGACTTTAGTCCCAAATGTCTAAACTCCTCATCCTATTTCTAAGGCCAAGACCAGGCACCCTTCAGAGAGAGCTCATTTCTGCTGTTTGCATTGGCAATATTGTTCCTTTGGTCCCTTGCCACAGCTTGTGACCATAAATGGGAGACAGCATCTGTAGATTCAGCGTCCACACCAGCCTGTTCATCGATCATCTGCTGCACTTCCCCTTCACTTTTGAACAAAACTCCAAGAGCAGCAACTCATTGCTGATCTGGAGTGGGCACGCTACCTTTGTTAAACTGAGAACCATGGCCTCAGACTTGGAGCTGCTAAATTGCATCCCAGCTACTTCACCCTCAACTTCAAATCACCCAAGTGCGACTCAGAGGTCATGGCTCGATGAAATCAACAGAACCACATCATCTGCAAAAAGAAAACTGTGATAAAAATTGGTCTGCTCTGTCTGCCCAGTCTGATTTACCGCAACATGAACCAAGCTCTTCCTGTGGTTGTACAGAGACCAGAAACAACCAAAAACAGCTAAAGCTAATCAGACACAAGAGGCAGTTTGTAGCACACAATTTACCTCATGCTGTGCTAGCATGTGACAGCAGGAGGAAACTGTTGATACTTTCCTGTTGTGATTCAGCAGCAACGGTAACACCTTTTCCCAGCAGATCTTCCAGCAGAGAGTTGAACAGTCACATCAGCAGGTGATGTTTTCCTCACTCCTGGGAGGGTCATCACTGCTCAGGTTGTGGCTTGTAATGTAGCAGCATCAGCTGTCCTTTTCATATGAGGCATGCCCAGGGCACATCCCAGTGCTCTTAGGTACTGTAGGTCTGGATGTGTTGCCCACATTCTGCCAACTTCCAATCTGGGAAGTTCTGCATCCGGATGATTAAGACAGCCTTGATGTCCAAGTCTTTCTTATTTAAAATCTTAAATTTAGGATTCAGGGCAAGCATTAAGCAAATCAATATTATAATTTATTAAAACTGTTTAGGAAGAAATGGTGCATTTAACTAAACACTAATCAAACCAGAAAAGAAAGTAATAATATAAACTTATTAAGAACAAATTGATTGAAGTCATAAAGAATTGAATGTTTAAAAATGACCTGTAGGATATATCAAAAATATGTCTGCACGGACCCCACTCGGTGGGATGAGTGTTAAACAATTAATTGGAACTAAAATGTTTATTTTATGCATAATCCCAAGATTAAAGATTTTCTGCAGCATTTATCTCATCCTATTTTTGGCAGTGTTGCATTTTATTTTTTGAGTCCTTTATATTTAATCACCATTTTATCATCATCACCTGATAATGTCTCTGATTGTTGACGTTATCAGATGATGACAAAGTGGCACTCACAGGTGGTGAGGAAGAGTCACCTAACCCAGAGCCAGGTAGCAGCCAGAGCAAGTTAATAACCACTGTCATCATATACGTCATTTCCAAATGAGGTTTTAGGTTTGGTCAAAACAGACAATGCAAAGAGAAGCTAGCTTTGTTGAAGTTCCTTCATAGTATTTCCCTCTGTATTACAAAGTAGGCTTTGAACTTATTCAGGTAACTTCAGCGTTAAGTCTCGATTTTCTGTACTATGAAGGTGGTTTCCATTCTTACTGAGGAATACATCATGGTAACTTGGGTTCACTTGCTGTGAGCCGACAGTTACCTTCAGATGAAATCATCTGCCACCGATTTGTCAATTCGTCACCATTCCTCGAAGACTCCTGAACTTCCATGGGCAAGTCAGTAGGAGGCCTTTGTTTGTTAATAGAGTCTAAGGTCTTTTTTTGTTGTTGTTCTATAAAGATTAATATATGATCGATCCCAATGCAGGAAACCTATTTGTACTTGCTGATCTCATATCGCCATGCCCGTAGACTAAGCCTACATCTGGTTTTATTCTGGTTCTTTATTGTTTCAGACTGATGAAAACCAACAGGCCTGAAAGAATACACATAAATAAATAACACTGTCTTTTAAACATATTTTTAGTTAAATACTGCATTATAATCCATCATGAGACTACACTGAAAAAAAGGAATTGGCCATCTATTGGATTTATGTAAGCATCTTGTGTGTATTTAACACAGTTGCCTCATGCTTTAAAATTAAGTGTAACTATATAGTGTAGAAACTACATGATATGCAGAGAGGGCATATTAAATTTTTCCTATCATGTTCGAGTGAAGTAAGTCAATAATATAGCAATGTTAAATCTCACGACACCGCATCAAGATTTCATTTCGCGCGCTTTGGATCATAGTTTGAGGAAGGCATCCATCTCAGTCACGTCAAGCAGCCACCTCTACTTTTTGCAGTATATACTGAAAAAGTAAACTCTGTGGTTGTTACATTTACAAAAGTCTAACTTGTAATTTGAAACAAATAATTTTATGTTTCTATGGTGAACGTAATTAAATCATGTAGGATCTGTATGAAATTCAACAACTTAATTTGTTCTTGTTGAGAGGACATGATAGTAAGAGTGGTTAGTTGCTGAAATGCACAAGATCACATGAGATCTCAAACTCCAGGAAAATTACTGGAGTTATAAGAGGCAGACAACTAACACACACCACGTGTATGCTATCGCTATTTATTGAGGTTTAATCTGTCCAAGCCGGGTTTGATGGTGTGGTGGTTTGTGCGCTTACCTCCCAACAAGAAGGTTGCTGGTTCAAATCGACAATCCGGCTAGTTTGCAGTGGATTCTCTTTGGGAACTCTGGTTTCCTCCTGCAGTTATTAGAGTTATGTTAATTGGTGATTACCCATGAATATGAGTGCAAATGGTTGTTTGTCTCTATGTGATAAGCTTGTAAGCTATCCAGGGTGTACCCTGCCTCTTAACCTATCAGTTTGGGGTTATCCCCCAGCCCCCCTGCAACCCAAATAAAGCTAGGAGGATGGAAGTCGTTCTAAATTCATTGGATTTTTTATGTTAACCAGACTCTAGACTTTGTTAAACATTATGTAATATGAAGACAACATGTAGTATTTAAGTAACCAAGTAGTATTGGGGTAAAAGTTATTGAATAGTGCTGGAATAAAATGACGAAATTGTGAGGGATTAAAATATTCTATGAGCTCAACTTACTTCATCTAAACATGTTTCAATCATGTTTTATCAACACAAAATGCACAGGTTTATTGAATATGAATAAGTTGTGGTGATTTAATTCAGTTGTTTAAGTTTCTGCCAAAGCAAAACAGTTGTGTGCAACCAATGTCAACTGAATTAAGTAAATCCATTAAGTAAATGTTCTTTTTTCAGTGTATGAAGTAAGCAATGTCTTTTTATGCAAATTTTTGTTGATGCAAATGTTCAACATGTTTTTAATTGTGTCTCTTTTATTTATTGAAATTTGTTTCAGCATTGCAAAAATATTCAAATGATCAGCATGCTTAGGAAAAAATATTGGCGAGAAATGGTTGCTTCATTTTTAATATTTATCTATTTTCTTGAACTTTGTTCTTGTGGATATCACGGGCCTCCTTTTCCAGGGTTGGTTTTTTTTTTTTCACATGGGCAGTTTGTGGAGTTGATAAAGACTTACTGCCCTGTCTAGTGGGACACTAGAGTGCAGAATAGGGCAGAGGTTCTTCCCTGCTTGCCCCGCATCTCTCTTTCCTCCCCCTACTTAGATCAATAACAACCTCCTTAGCCATAGGTGCTCTCCAGGGAGACAGACCTGGAGACTTCCCTTGTCAGCTCGTTGTCTGCTGACTCTGCCAGAGCCAAGCATTCGAGCTTGACCAATGCGCACAGCCTAAAGCCCTGTTAGGAAATGGAACTTACAGAATGCAGGTATTTTGTCTAAATGTTGACGTGTTAGCACATTTTATGTCTAAATCTCCATTACACAGAAACAAAAGAGAAGCTTGAAAACAACATACAGTATCCCTAACACTGCAAAAGCTGGGCTCTATATGTATAAATATATATAAGCTTTTCCTTTACGACCGACACTGCAAATCATCCAGTGCTTACTTTACATCTTGGAAATAATTCACTGTCCTTGTCTTATCTGATTCAAGGTTTAAAAATAAATCTGTTAATTTAAATTAATTTCTCAATTATGCATTTCATTTATGTTTTTTTCTGCATAAATTGCCACAGTGTCCTTTTTAATTAATGCTGTGATATTTAGCTGTGTGACAACAAACATGACCTTAATCTAACATCGTGTCTACTAATCTGACTTGACCTGTCTCTGCAGGCTGGCACTAAAGATGTCGTGCACGCTGTGAATTCTTTTTACTGTTGCTGTTATTATTTCTGACATGTCAGCATACCTCATATAGCCTTCCATAGATGTGATTCATGTCTCACATGCTTTAATCTTGACAGTTGCATGTAAACGCCTAGCCACGTTCATCAATTAATAAGTAACATTATGGTTTCTTGACAGTTATAGGTCTACGCATAACAAATAGGCAAATACATACACAGATGATGCATCCGACATGGGATTGGGATATGATACCCTTAGCAATTAGCAATTAGTTCTGGGAACTACATAATAAACCCAGGAATCTGAAGAATTAAAATCCATATGAGTATAAGGTACAAAATGTCATGGAAATCCATCTAGATTACTATAGTCAAAATTACTCGTGATTCTCGTGTTAGCAAAGGGTTATAGTGGGAGGAATGGTTTCCCTCACTGATGACTGTTGCATGCAAATCTGGAAGACTTGTGCTTTTCAGGCACCCAGACTAGTTTTCTTTGGTTTGATTGTGTCGCAGTTATTCTTTGTTTAAGCCACAAATTCATCTGTTCCATTTGGGTTCACTTAGTTTTAATAAGTGAATGTAGCAGTTTAACATTATTGCTCCCCTGAATGAGCCACGCATAACAGGTAATAGGTAACTGAGAAACTTTATTTGAGCATTAAAAAATGGTTCTGTCAGGAGAATTAAGGGTAAATCTTAAATTCGGTTTCCCTAGAAGTTTATACTTTCATTCACTTAGTGTTGAATTGATCTGGAGTGATTGGTTGAGTTTTCTGGAACAATTTCAACAAGGAATTTAATAATACAGTAAGAAGCTGGTAGATTCAGCAACCTCTGGCTCTACAACATAATAAATAAAACTCAAAGCACTACAACAGTTACTACAGATGTGATGGAAGTAGCCTCTGCGCACATGTCAATAAGGGTTATATTGAACATGAACAGCTTCAAATCACACCTCACGACCTGCAGAAATACCAAGAGGAGAGAAAAAGAAAGGAGTGTGATTAAAAGAGAATGGAGTAAATGAAGAGGGCAAGCAGATATTTGAATTTCACTACCTGCAATAAACTGTTTTTATGTATTTCATCATTTTAGAAATTGCATTAGCATACTATCTAGAGGTGTATGAATAAAACAGGGAGCATATGCATCTAACAGTTGCATGCAGTACATCAAACACGAAAGAAATGATGCTCCTAATGCACTTTTAAAGTAAAGAAACTAGTCTTACAACCCACACACTTCCCCTCTTACTCAAAAAGATGATGATGTATACATCTGTTGTCCTGCTGATTCAATACACAGAAAAAACATTACCCACAACAAGTGCTGTGTTATTTGCATAATTGATGTATATTCTAACGTTGTTCTCTCATAACCATAGCATATGCTCAAAAAAGTGCACAAATAAAACATGAAGTTGTTGCAGGTGTTTTCTATTTGCTTTTAAGATGTCCAAACTTGTACTGCTCAAGGACCGATGTTCAAGATGAAATGCCATGTCAAAGAATATCGGGCGCAAATATGATTTTAAAGCTTCTGGAAGATGGTTTATGAGTCATTTTAGTAGTTAGAATATATTATAGGATATTAGTAGGGCAACACAAGGTCATACAGTAGTGTGTTTCCATGTATTCTCAGTAGATCTCATAAAAGGCACACAGTGCAAGCAGGCCACGGAGGTTGCCAGCGAGATAGCAGCGGGTCAGCTTTCAAAGCACCTCACACACAATCACTGTACATGCTTGCGCTGCACTCTGGAGAGGATAATCCTGGGGGTAATGAAGAGGAGCATATGTCTCCCTCTTTCTGACATGAATTCTCAAACATTTAAAGGTCAGTAAGAGGTCGGACCTCTATACGTTTGATTTAGAACTGTATGGTTTTTTTTATTCTACCAAAAGAAGCTGTGCAGTTACAAACTGCATGCTGCTTTGCATTTCCAGGGGCATTTAATTACTAGAATAGGAAATGCTTGATTTTCTTTTATTGAAACCTTATCTGTGTTGAACTTGTTACATTGCAAGCTTCAATGATGCACTGCTTTGTGAGTTTCAGAGTTCTCTGGATCTCTTCTCCTGTTTATTTGCTCTTTTTGGCTACAACTCTTTAACTTAAAATCATGTGTCCAAGAATGGTTTCTACAAGTTCAATCTCTGATGTGAAATCATCACTAGTTGTGCCCATGTATTCATGGTGATTGTTCAGACATAAGCAAATACTGTCATGGTCCGGAGTCTGTGACTCCGTGTTTATGTTTAGTTTATTATTATTCTGTGGTTTTGCTTACCTTGAGTGTTTGTACTCTTCTGTTTCATGGTTCATGTTCCTATGTTCTGTCTCCCCCAGTCTGTGTTAAGTTGGTGTGTTATGTCATTACATGTATGTGTTTCCTGTTTTACTTTGAAGGTCCGTGTCTGTTCTCAGTGTGTTCAATTTACTTTTCCCCTGTCTCGTCAGGTCGGATTACTCCCAGCTGTGCCCTCCTTTTGTGTCTCATCCCCTCGTTATCCTTCTGTGTATTTTAACCTCGTGTCTGCCTCTGTTAGTTGCTGGTTCGTCTGCGTTATTCCCCTCCGTCATTCTGTGTTTATTCCTCCGGCTTCCTGGTCATTCTCCCTGCAAGGCACCCTCGTTCGTGTTCTGGCTTTGTGTTTAGTTTTAGTTTTCCCAGTTTAGAGTTTTTACCGTTCTGTTTCTCGCCACCCTTTTTTGTTGTACTTCACCTGTTGTTAATAAAGCTCACCCTCCACTTAAGCAGTCTGCATCTTGGGTCCGTTATTAATCCACACGGCCTGCCTCGGCACCCCGTGACAAATACAAGTTTGTTTGAATTACTGAACTTTTTTTAGGGGCTGAATTTTTCACCTTATCCTAAAAAAATAAGAAATAAATAACTGGCAAAAAAAATACTGAAACTTTTTCATTTGTTTGCTTTTCATAGAATTATCTACTTTTCAAAGCTGCACATCTACAAATTATTATGTAATTTTCGACCTCCCTCCAAGAATTTCTTTTTTATTCCAATAAGCTTCCTGGGTAACTCAAAAAGTCTGAGAAACAGTATATTAGCACCATTTAACTGCCTGCAATTTAACAAAAAAAAAATAGATTACAATTTTGTAGCACTTCACACTTTAGTTGTAAGAGTTTAATCACTACCTCACACATCTAATTTGTAGGTTGATGCTGTGAATTGAGGATGATCCAACTAGTGATAGGAGCGATACCAATGTATTGGCATCAAATCAATAATGATAAAATTAGTGCTTTAGTTTGTTTCTCTCCATTAAGTTCATTACATTGCTCACCTTTCATCACACAACTCGTCCCCCCATGCTCTGTTGTGTCATGTCAGCAGAAAGAAAAGAAGAGCATTGGGTGGAAAAAGTTTATAGCTGTAAATTAAAAAACTGAACTGGAACTTCTACATATGGCACAACAGCACCAATTTATATAAACTTGTGAAAACATGTTTTTTTTCCTGGAACAAGGAAGAAAAGAAACAGAGAAGAAACAAAATCTCAGGCAGACCACCAGCAGAAGCTTTCAGAAAGACAACAAATATCCAGATATTACAACTACTAAAAGTGATGTTTCATTCACAGCTCCTGTTGAATTTTCTATCTGACTGAGAGAGTGAAGTAGTGAAAAGTTTTATATCCAAAAGTGATAGAAAAAAAAGTAATCTAAAAAAAAAAAAAAAGAATAGAACTATGCAGAGTAGAATTCGTGCTAATGGTAGTGCAATTATCATTAACAGACTGTAAATCTGCTGGTCATCATAGTTGTTACCTCAACAGGCTCATTAGTTGGGGACTATGTTCAGACATTCAAACAATATACTCATCCCACTGAATTATGTTAAGTGAATTATTTTAGTTTCAATGAAAAAGTACAACTCAGACATGAAGTATGAAAATGCCTGGATATAATAATCCTTTTGTGTTAACTGTCAAGCCGAGTTATTTTTTATTTATATAGCACATTTAAAACAACAGAAGCTGATCCAAAGTGCTCTTCAGGTAAGTGCATTTCAATTCCAGGTTTTCAAAAAACACTGTTGCAAAATACTTGAAAACCTGTCAAAGATGTTTTGTTGGTTTAACTAATTAACGATGAAAAGCAAAAATCAAAGTAATTTAGTTTTCTCGTTTCTAATGTAGCATTTGTATGATTTCTATGATCACACTGCTGTTCAAACTGCTAACAGTTAACAGCATGCTGCCGTTTCAACTCTGCTCTCTGGCCAGTTATGTCCTAAAGAATGTCTTTATGTCTTAAGTTATATCTTTTTGCAGAGTGAATGACTAAAAGAAGACTCCCTCTGAGCACTCTGAACTATATGTTTCAGTCATGCTAAGCACTGTAGCAGGGCACCTTGTCCAGTCTTACTTGCCAGAAGGCTCTGCAGCTGTAGATAATTCATCAGAAAGTCCAAACCCCCTCGACAGCCAGCAGAGCTCTGCTTATTCTCATGTTGTGGCTCAATGCCAGAGATGAAACACTTAAAGCTACCATGCTGTGTCTTTTTAGAAAAAAAGTAAAGCTAATTACAGTGAATTACTTCTAAGTGACAAGTTTATTAGCATGACAGTTTGTCAGAGGAGCGCCCTGACTTAATTCAGCAGTAAGTGAAGGACAGTAGAGCAACTCCAATTGGATTTAGCAAAATCTAGACCAATGCTGTCAGCATATTATGCAGATAATGATGAGGATGTGTCCGTGCTTATAGCATCGCTGCTACATGAATCCACATGGCAAATATTATTCATCCCTTCTGGTTAGCTTCAGAGGAGAGACCATGCCATGATACGAGAGCCACTCGAGTCTCATCTCTTTGTGTGCCGTGACCAGTAAAACACCATGAGCAGACAATTTCTTGGCACTGAGTTTGTTTCACAATGCATCTGTAATGCAGTGAATTAGCACACAGTTTTAAGAGATATCTGCACTTTTAGTTGGTAGAGAGGCATATCATAGTAGTTTTTAGTAAATAAACTCAGCCTTCTATCACAATTAATATTTTAAAAACTAATGTCTGCATTTTTTATGATTTTGTTGGGACTGTCAATGATAAAAGGGTTCGGTCTAGTATTTCCATTCACATATGGTTTTGCCAGGTTAGCCATCATATACTGTTTTTGTTGTAAAAAGTAAGAGCACACCTGCTACTTGATACAGTTTTTATAATTAGGTAAATACAACTTCAGCTCAACTATGAAAATTGCATGTTAGATGTGTCATAATAAGCACATCCTTGCTGCATCCATAGGAATTAAGAGGGTAAGTAGCAGGCAGGTACTGCTAATCAGATGTATTACATTCACTGATCATCAGCAACTGTGAGCAGTTTCATTGCATTTTGGCAGATTGCTGTGCTGGAGCATTCAGGTTTGCATTAACACGGTGCCAAAGAGGAAAGTTATCAGCATCGACCTCAGAAGCAGTTGTTGCTGCCCATCAGTCTTGGATAAAGCCATTTCTAAACCATTTACAGTTGCCACTGGACATTCCTGCAAATTGACCCCAAGGTTGGACCACACAATGCTCAGAAACAGCAAAAACCCAACAGCATCATCAGAATCTAAAGGCCACAGTTAGCAGATGAAATGTTAAATTTAATTACATGTGAGGTTTAGGCTGAAGAGCGAGGTTTTATTTGGAGAAAGACTTTTTTTTATTGGAAAAACACACAATAAACCATGGCAGCTTAGGGTTGCAAAATTGCATCTGAACAAACCTCAAGACTTTAGGAACAATGCCCTTTGAACAGACAAGACAAAGTAGAGAGTGTTTGACCTTAATGCACAGCACCACATTTGGAGAAAACCAAACACAGCATTTTGGCACAAAATCCTCATACCTCATACTGTCAAGTACAGTGGTGGAGGGGCAATGATTTGGGTTTGTTTTACAACCCGCGGGACCTGGGCATCTTGCAGTCACTAAGTCAGCCAGGATATGTTCTGTACACCAAAAATCTCTGAAGCAAAATGCAAGTTTGTCTGATGACTAGAGCCCAAGCACAGCAGCAAATCTCCAGCAGAATGAATTAAAAAGAAAAGAATAAAGTCTTCCAGACCTCAGCTACCTGAAATATGTGGTTTGACCTTTAGACAGCTGTGTATAAATGAATGCCCACAAATCTCAACAACCCAAAGCAACATTTTAAAGAAGAGTGGGCAAAGATTCCTCCACAACAATGTGACAGACTGATGAACTCATGATGACAATGAAGGTGATGGTTCTACAAGCTACTGAATCATGAGGTGCACTTTACCCCAACCGGTCGTGGCAGATGGCCGCCCCTCCCTGAGCCTGGTTCTGCTGGAGGTTTCTTCCTGTTTTTCCTTCCCACTGTCGCCAAAGTCCTTGCTCATAGGGGACCATATGATTGCTGGGTTTGTCTCTGTATATTTTATTGTAGGGTCTACCTTACAAAAAAAGTGCCTTATGGCAACTGTTGTTGTGATTTGGCTCTGTATAAGTAAAATTGAATTGAATTGAATTACTTCTGAATTTTGTTAATTTTTGTTAAATAGTTAAAGAAGCGGTGTAATACACTGTGCATTGTTTTTCATCTGAGGAGTCATCTATATAAATTTAAGACCTGGTTTATTATGTCCTGATATGTAAAACTTTCAAGTTGACAGAGGGGGTACTTTCTTCACAACTTCAAATGTGACCACATTTGAAATGTTAAAAATCTGTTTCCATACTCAAGGTCAGCATATTACAACTGAAACATCCCCATTTTAAGATTTTAAGACTGGTCCAATTCACCCACTTATCTTCACTTCCCATCCTTACTAATGACAACTTTCCATCTTCTACGGTCATATTCACTCTTATTATATTCTGTATTGGGATTTACTGCCTTTTCCTTAAATACATTGACTGGATCAGCTGTTGAAGGTAAGAGTCTTCATTTCTCCAGATTTATCGAGTAATTTAATTAATGAAAGAGAGGAGAAGAGGTTTAGATGGATTTTTAGACTTTGACTCTGGTGTAGCATGAGCTATGGAAAACAGGTTTAGAATAAATATATATATAAATATAAAGGTGGCATACTGGTGTAATTAATTTTTAATGATTGTAGATTAATCAGTTGCGTGCAGAGTTCACCATGTTAACAAGGAACATTTTCCAAATGAACCCTCCACTTTCTGTGGTTCTGTTACGACCATTAAACTGCTCTTAAGGAAAGATGCAGAAAAAAACACTGTAGTGTTGTCTGGTCTATCTCTATACACGCAGACTCTTTCACTGAAAATACATAGGAAAATAAAGTGTTTTACCGTCTCAGAGAAACCTAACCTATTCCTGAGCCCTAGATGCTGCAGTAAAGAAGGACCTGGTATGGTCTCTTCCAGCACTTTCACAGCTCAGCATGAATCCACTCTGCTAAAAGGCTCATAATAAACGTCCAACACTTTCAAAAGCTTCTCCAAGCGGGGTGAAAGGAATAGCCACCTAGTGAAAACTGGCCACTGTGCAAAACCAGAAAAGTACATTGTAGGTCTATTCATTGAAAGCAGCCAGTCTTTCAGCCACTATAATGGGATTTACTGCAAGAATTAAATTCATAGAATAGTAAATCTAAGACCCAGAAACTAAAGTATGAATACACCTTCGAGGAGGTGAAGACAGTTTTTCATTGTTTACCTGTCCGCATTTGCTCCCTTCTTGGCACCTTTTTTAAAAAAAGATTAAAAAAAAAAAAACTTATTTATTCATGTTCGTGTGTTATGTGTAATTGAACTGAATGTTGGTAAATTTATGTTGGATGATAATTTTAGTGACTCAAGCTTCCTGAATGTAATCTGATCTCATACATTCAGGAAGCTTCAGCACTCCCAGTAGAAATAATGCAGATTTTTTTAGGTGACCTTGGTAAGAGGTTAACATATCACATGTAATACATGTACACCAACTCTTGCTCCCACCTGAAGTTTTTACATGATATACAAGTCGGTACTAATCTGAACTGTATATCGTTGCTGTAAAAACTAAAGGGGGAAATACACACACGTGAGTGAATTTAGCATAGGGAAACTTGAGGGAAACTAAACTCTAAAATACAGAAGTGACAGCTTCTCTATTTCTGATAAATGCTGTTTTTGTACTTTGTGTACATGTGCTCTATGACAAAGCATATGGTTAAGGCTGGATAAGGTGACCCTGTATCCTTGCTTAGTTTTGCTGTTGGGTTCTTCCCATGATGCACAAAGTTTTTCTTCTTCACCCATGTTTTTCACCCACTGTGTGAATCATTCATTATTAATTTCTGTCTCTCTTCCACAGTGCCCCTTGGCCCTGTCTCTCTCTGGTCACGACAGATGGCTGTTTCCTGTTAAAAGAGAGTTTTTCCTTCCCACTCTCTGTTTGCTCATAGAGGGTCATCTGATTGTTGTATTCTTTCTATTATTGTAGCGTCTTAACTTTACAATGTAACGTGCCTTAAGACACATTACATTTTTGTGATTCGGTGCTAGATAAATAAAACTGAATTGAGCTGAAGTGAATAACTAAATTCCACTAAGGAAGTACAAGAAGAAGAAAGTGTAGACGACAAGGAAACAAAGAATAAAACTGAAAATATCGATAATTAACAGAACTCGAAAGTCTACAGACTCGAAGCACTAAATCATGTTTCATGTACTGACACCAAATGCAGTGTATAGACCTTTGTGAGCTGGAACGTCTGACAACTTCTTACTGACTTGTGAATAACAAAGTAAGTCTGCCCTAAAGCATGCTGCCGTCCTTTTAGACCACATTAGGGGCCAGTAAAAAAAATTTTAAATTACCTTTATGTTGTATTTGATAAAAATAGTGACTGAGACCATAAACCCTTCAGATCATGTTAGCTGTAGGCCTGTCCACTTATTTTATTGAAATTTAGCTATTGAAATGTTTCTGGTGATTAGAAAGAATTCATTTTCAGGTCACATACACACTGGTGTCACTTTGCAGACCAAAGCAACATTCATCTTTTATGTACATATCCAGCCTAACAGCCAAAAATGTCTTTCTTTTTGTTTTGGTTTTTTTTAACACGTCGAGTTGATGTTATCGGTTTTTGTCCGGCCCCTAAATATCCTTCTCTTGATCTCTCTTGGACCTTTGGTGACAGTAGGACAAACTACTAATTAATTTTTCAAAAGGAAAGATAATTCGGCCCCTCCTTTGCCACTGCAGTGCCAGATTTCTAATGAGGGCAGTGCTGCTGAGCAAGTGGTCTCATACTTAAAAATTGCAAAGACCTGCTGTGGTGCATTTTAAGTAGCCAAAAAAAAGTAACCACTTGTTTTGTATGTAGCCATCACTTTACGGAAGGAAAAGGCGTGACCAAGTGAGCCATCTTTGTCTAAAGGTAAAATACATCCCTTGGTTGTCCTTGCTGACCTCCATGAATTTCAGTTGGCCAGTCATCCAACTGAAATGTTAAATGTCACACTTCATGTGGGGCTTTCTTTTGTTTGTTTGCTGTTCTTACCTGTAAGTTGGATTTACCACCACCGTTGATAAATCACGTTCTCTTGATGTTCTCCAGTAATTACAGCTTTCTACGATGTTCTTGATGATACCTTTCATTGTAAAATGAGAGTAAATTAAGTATTCAGTTCAGTTCTCATGATATGTTGCATGATTGTTTTTTATTACTATTATTATTTTAAGATCTACATCAGCCATTACTGCTCACAAAGTTGCTTGTAAGCATTGCGTGCATCTTTTGCCCTGTCATTTCAGCTTGTGCATATATCTGTCAACATTCACATCAAAGCAACGCTGATGGGCTTCATAAACTATCCTCATAACAACAGGAGATGTTGGCTTATTAAAAAATAATATAACCTGTTTTATGAGGCAGAAAATGTCTGGAGAAACATCTGTGAAACAAGTTGTTTATTAAATATGTAGGAGCTACATTCAAAATTCCTTTTTGCATGGGATGGCAGAGCTATAAAGAGAATCCAGAGTGCGGGCCCCCAGGCTCATTCAAGTCCTGCCATTCTCCCTATCTGACAGTCAAAGCAGAATGATCTTGCTCTCTATGCCTCCCTCTCACTATTTCCCCAACTCTGTGGGGATGAAACAGCCAAACTGTTCCTATCACTGCCAGAAATTAGTGGCTCACGAATATCTCTGATCGTTTGAGAAAATCAAGAGAAAAAATAAAGAAATAGAAGTATTTTTTTTCTTTTCCTGAAAGCAATTGTGCAGTCTAAAGAGTTCATTAATGCCGTTTTTGTACTGAAGTGGAGGTCTCTGGAGACATCCAGGTTCCCAAGGCTAGAGAAATGAAGGAAGGATGGGGGTGTGCTGCAGTACAACAGGAAAAGGAGCACAATGCTAGTAGAGAGATTAAAGAAGCTGTATTTCAAAGGCTCCTCTATAGCCTTTTAGTATACTGTTGCTTTATCCTTGAGAATTACACTGAGCAGATTTTTCAATTTATCTTCACATGGCTGATTTTCCAACCTAATGGGATTGCAGAATCCGTGCTCGTGCTTTAATCACGATCATTATTTGCACCGCAGATCTGTAGTAGAGTTTTTAATCTGTGGTTTTTGTTGTAATTTGATGAGAGCTAATAACTATCAGGGAAGAATTGTCTTCCTCTGCAATAACCGCAGCAGCACTGCATACCTGTTAAACTGATTACTTTATTATATTAAGAAAGTACATGGCGACTTCACTTGACGTATGCGATCAGATATTGTCGTGTTTGGAACCCATTTCTGTGTTTCTGATAACTCGGGGAAAACATTGGCTCATTTCATGCAAAAATCATTCAGCACAAACAAAGCTGATGCTTGCAGTGTTCGTTTAAAGGGAGAACATTCTGCCAAATGTACACCATGCAAATGTAGACATCAAGTATTGTTCCCTGTTGAGTAGAAAATACAACACACAAATGAAAAATGTAATCAAGCAAGTTGTGCAACAATGGCAATTTCAATGTTTTCCAAATTGACTCCAAATTGGAAATCAAAGAGGCCCCACTGCCAACATTTAGCTTGTTGTTCTCAGAGGAAGCCCAGTATTGAATTGCACAGGGGATGGTAGCGTTTTATTTTATCAAAATTAGGAGTTGCTGCTGCGTTGTATGTGCGCGCGTGCGCTCGCTTTGTGTTGGCGTGCGTGTGATAATTAAGGCATACGCATGTGTGCAAAGAGACATATGGTGTCTTGGGCTCATATTTTATTGCCTCCTTCCCCTGAAACAGTTATGATCAACAGTCTGCCGAAGTGAGGACGTATCGAAGGAGGCACTTAAAGCAAACTTTTGCTGTTATGCTTGCAGAATAAATCACCTTCCATACTGCAAACTGGACTTTTGTAGACTATTTTACAGTTTGCAACTGAGCTTGGACAATACACGCTCCATTTTTTTTAAAGTGACAAAGACCTACTTTGCAACTTTTTCTTTTAAACTTTCTCTTTAAAAAAAGACCTCCAAGTATTTCTGTGGTAACTTATTTAAGATTCTAGTTCTGACCTTTTCAGAAGCAAAAACTATGCTGACCTTGTAATTTATGAGTTATGTCGCATTGTGTATATTGACATGTGCTATTTTTGTTGTTTGTGTTGCCTATGCATTTTAGCAAATCTATGACCTCGACTGTTGCTCGCTCTGGACGGTGGTCATCGCTAGAGACACGATCAGATGCAGGATTTGTTAGATATTAGATAATACAGCGATTCATTAATCTTTGCGGTATATGACAACAGATGTGTATTCTTTAAGACTGTTAATCAGAGAGGGTAACTGCAAAAGGGCCATCAGATTTTAAATACCTCGGGCCTTTTTTCTGCTACATCAGAGCGTCTGCTGCGTTTGATGCTTGAATGATATGTCTCCGTGACTGCTGGTGAGATGAAAGATTGCATTTTGAAGTCGTTAGTGCTGGTGTGCTCAGCCGGCTGCCCTGTATTCCTCCTCCTGTCAGAAACACTGGGCAGCACCTCGCCTGCCATCCAGAACCTTTTATCACATGAATAGGCCATTGTCTGATGATAGGACATTTCTGAGCATGTTATTGTCCATAATATGTTGCAGTTTACTTCGAAGCCAGAGGGACTGGAGGTAAGCACAGAGATGATGAAATAAAGGGGCTCTGAATAGCAATGAAATGCTGTTTGAAATGGACACATCGGCTTAGCCCAAGCTGACACCGCTACAGCTGTGAAGTTAATATAGATTGGGGTGTGGGGGGGTGCAATTTCATATGCATAGCCAAGTAAAGTGATGCACCTGGGGCTGGCTTGATGAAGAAAATGCTTCAGTTTAGATGTAATGGTTTTTTTTTAATTTTAGTATTCTTTTAGCTTTCCATTAAGTCATTTTTTAAAGTTAAAAGCCTCATTTCTACCAAGTGCCTGTCAAAGAGATGAAGAGGTATTACTTCACATCTGGCGCCAGGAACAATGGTGATGGGGGGGGGGGGGGGGGGGGGGGGGGGGGGCTGTATGCAGAAAAAAGAATTTAGTTAGCTCTCTGCAGAAGGCTTTTATAACCACAGTCAGAGATCAAATGGAAAATGTGGCAACCTATTTGAGGGGGAAAGTCATTCTAGTACAATTAATGGTTCTGATACGCTTTCTTTTTTTCTTTTTTTCTTTGATGCCATGCAAGAAAAACCCAAATATTTTTACCTAACGAACCTACTTTATAAAAAAAATCATCATTATGCTTTTTTTTAAGCAAAAACAAAAGCCCTTAAAAGCCTGGCTTCTTTTACAGTACATGCTGTTCTTGAGCAACAATTTTTCATTACCAAAACACCCTATTATAATTCATAGCAATATTCATATCTCTCATACCAAGTCAGACCTTAAGACTACATATGCATTTGACAGACTGAAATAACAGCAGGTGTTTTCTCAGCGTGGTTATGTGGGATGTTATCAAGACGTGTTCGGTGCATGACTACATTTGACTAATCAACTATCAATAACAGAAGACATGACAAGAAATACCATACTGCTGAGGAAAGTCTACATTAAACAGCCAAACTTACAGTGCCTACTAAAATCACCATGTTGCAGGACAAGCTGAGCAGTTTATAAAACCGTTGTTGGCTTCTTTTAACTTCTGTGGAGTATTGTGCATGTTGTTTCACTGACATATTATTATGGGCTTATGGTTAACTGATCCCTCGACATATGCATTGCCCACTGTATAACTTAAACATAGATTTTATATATAAATCAGGTTAACTGGGATAGCTGCTTTTCCTGTGCTGTGAGGGGGGAAAAGCCTGTTCTCCTATAATCATGCTGGTTAAACACCCCGCCTGAAACTGGTGACTGTGGTGAGGATTAGAAGCACAGCTGCTGCTGATGAGCACAGGAGGATAGACTGTGACCACCTTGACCGTCAATGAGTTGTCTCTAGTAAAGTTGGATACAAAATAAATGTGTTTTTTGTTGTAAAAACACACTGTGATAGTGTAACTAAAAAATAGCTTTTCTATGTCAAAGGTAAAATGACAGAGCTCTCAAATTTGCAACAAAATGAAATAATAGCAAAAAGAAAGAGATTCTTGTAAATCCCTATCATCGAACTGATGTATTGAAAATGTCTTTCCCCTCATTAATAGTATTAAATGTCCATTCCTGGAACCATATTCTGAAACTGCTTAGCAAACTATTTAGCTGGAGCCCATCCCAGCTGACACTGAGCCGGGTACACCCAGCCCATCGCAGGGTAACACAGCACAACACTAGCACGTTTGGACCCGGGGACCAAAACCTACCAGGCATAACGGACTCCGCACAGAAAGGCCCCAGGAAGGCTTGAACCCAGAACCTTCTTCATAATGCTATCCCATTATTGCATTTGTTTTGTATTTTATATTGTGATTATTACCAATATCAAAGAATATGAAACAATAATGCTGTATTGTGGCCATATATTTGGCTTTATTAATCAGCTCTAGTCATTTTTGTCTCTGGGGGAATCATTTTGATGATTTATTGCATCCTTAATACTTCAACATTGATGTTAATCAATAATTTTATAATCCAGCTTCATCCACCACATGAAGAATTACCCTACACAGCTTCACCAGAGCTCTATTTGCTTGCTTACGACCGGGGCTTTCAGCTGGGGGTTGGTCTCGTGCTCAGTACCAGCCCCTATTTTTCCTCCATCTTTCCTTTTTTCCTTTCTTAAACATGGCTTTAAGTAGACAATATTTTCTGTGTTCAGCCTAAGCTGAGTGTTGATGGTCTCTCCAGTGCCATGTGAATGAAAATTCACCCGTCATAATATTGATGGATGGAGCTACTTGCAAAAAGGTACAGATGCATTTAATGGGCGGTGGAACATTTTAATGGCTAGAGGAGCACCTTGGTGCCCTTCTCTAAGCGCTTGTTGTTATTAAGTGCAACAAGAATGGAATTATAAAGTAATGAACAAGGTTTAAAGGAAATTAGTCGTCTGAATCCTTACCCCGGAGAATATCAGTGGACAAACAGTGGCATGGTGCGACTGTCCTCTTGTCCTCCTGCGTTTATTCTTGAAGTACACCACCAGTTCTCATGTGTGTCAGTCGATGAAATTTAATTTATATCCAACGTCCCTAATTTACCTCAGAGGACTTTACAATCTGGACAGCATATGTTTTTCATTATTCCTCAGCAAACATACACCAGCAGGGCCAAATCTGACATATGGAGCATCAAGCCTTTGGATATATGGTTCATTTTTTCAGTCCATTCATCCATTTTCTTCTGCTTCTTATTTAACTCCTTTAAGAGATATAGACAAACTGCAATTTATTCAACATTTCCTTCATATAAAATATTGGTCAGTTGTTTCTAATGTCTGAACCACAAACCAGTTCTTCCATTTTTACCAGCCTGTTTTAACAATTCACTTTTTCTTCAGTTTTCAGTCACAGCAGAATAGATTCATGCACCCAAAATACTTCTAAGGTTACCTTTTTACCATATTTTGCACATTTGAAGGCTCTTTCTTTTAGGGGATCAGGTTATCTAAATGTAACAACACACATTTACACAACAAATGAGTTCTTGCTTTTCTGCGAATGCGATTTGACCTGAACGCTACAAGCTAAATCCTTGATCAGGTTTCTAATCTTAAATAATGATGACTAAGCTATGAATGGAGCACCGGTTTAATTCAAGAGTCATAAAAAATGCATGTACTCAGCTAAATCTTACAAAATAATTTTCGTGAACACTTCTGTGGGTTTGCATAGGCTTTGTCATAAAAATATGCGATTTTGATTAATCTGGCTCCCTGAATGGTTAGATCAATGGGATCAACAAAGGAAGGAAGACGTTCCACTTCATGGTTATGCCCAAAGATGAATTCAGTGTACCAAGACAATGATGGCAGAAACAAGAGCTGATGCAGAAACCACACACACACATAAAAAAGTCTGAATCAACTCAGATCCATCTTGCTGTGATGATACAACGCCAACCATGGAGTCGTGAAAACCCCCTTGCAGAATCTGGCTTGTACTGACACTTGCTTGGTATCTGACTGCGTGTGCATTCCTGCACGCATGTGTCTTTGTATGTGTGTGTTTGATACCTGTGGTTAGATTTATTGGATTCGGAGGTGTCTCCTGCTATGTGCTCTGTGGTACAAGTGGGTTTGACTCAGTTTCTCTGTGTGAAGCTGGCAATGCTATGGACTGACCTTGCAGTGGAGGTGTCACTCTGCAGAGTTGTTGTCATTACTCAATTAGATAGAATTAGGCACTGGCTAACGTGACAGTAGCGTGCTGTGAAAACAGGCTCCACATTAGATTCTAGACTTGGCAAGGTTAATTTTAACGGAACACCAATGGAATCCATCACAACAGGACGGTGTTTATGTGATGATATATAAAGCCACATCTGCATTTCTCTGTAGGAAAAAAGGGCATGCCTGCTGCTCTAATAAGCAGCGAGGTTAATGCAGTGTTAGGTCAGGACAAATGTCGTTATACTTTCAAAACACAGCGCACAACTTAAACATATGTTGGTTGTCATTTGCAGTAGGTCAACATGCATCATCCAACCTGGCCTCAGTGTGGGTTATTAAGTGCTTGGCTTTGGTAAAAATGACATTTGAATAATTATTCTCAGCACTACACTTAACTACAAAGTGGAAAAAAACAAGGTCAAGAAACAAGAATTTATTTTGCAGAATGTAGTTATGACAATATGAATATACACAAACTGATCACTTCATTAGGAACGGTAGTTAATTTGTAATTAATGCAAATATCTAATCAGCTAATCACATATCAGCAACTCATGGTCAAAATGATCTACTGAAGTTCAAAGTAAGCATGAGAATAAGGAAGAAAGGTGATTTAAATGACCTTTCATAGTTTCATTGAGGATTTCAGAAACTGCTGATCTACTGAGATTTTCCCACACAGCCATCTCCAGGGTTTACAGAGAAGGGTCAGAAGAACAGAAACTCTCCAGTGTGCGGCAGCTCTCTGTGCAAAGTTCTCGGTCAATACAGACAGCAAAAAATGCAAACAACCACTTCTTACAATCGGGGTACGCAGAAGAGCATTTCTGGATGAAGGTTTGACATGTTATGGGTTTAGATGGGCTACAGCAGCAGATGACGCCACAAAGTGCCACTCTGATTAGCTAAGAACAGGAAACTGAGGTTTCAATTCACATGGGCTCACTAATACATGAACTATACTTATGCGTCTTAACTTAACTGGAACCCCATTTTAATGCAACGCCACAAGCTTCTGCACCTTTTACATTTATGAGAAATGTAATTACATGTCAAGTCGCAACAACTTGAATTACCTGCAAGTTTGTGGTGTAGGAGTTTCCAGTTACAACATCAGTTAAGACGTAGATTTCCAGTTGTCCAAATCAAGTTTAAGATGAAAGAACAGAAGACTGGAAAATGTTGCCTGGTCTGAGGAGTCTCCCTTTCTGTTGCAACTTCTGGATGGTGGGGTCACAATTTGGTGTAAACAACATTGAAGTACAGAATCAAGGCTCATGGTGTAATGGCGTGGAAACATTTTTTACATACTTTCGGACATCTCAAAGGTGCTCTGGTGAGTCCATGTGAAATGCAACCTCAACACCTTGTAGTAGCTGACAGGAATGGCATCTTGTGTGGTCTTCTGCTGTTGGAACCCCTCTGCATCAAGATCCAGTGTTGTGCATTGATAGATATTCTGGTGCATGCCTTGTTTGTAATGAGTGGTTGATTGAGTCACCATAGCCCTTCTATCATTTCAAAGTAGTCTGGCCATTCTCCAGTTCATAGACGAAAGGGTGTCCAAGCTGGTACTAGCAACATGACACCTGTGACACAAGAGTATGTATTTCTATTAGCTGAACCCCAAATTCTTCTGCGCACACATGTTTATATTTGCTTTGAATTAAGGGGGATTTCGCTACCACTCATGGTGTGTTACTGGCACAAAAAGTTTGAAGTAATTTGATTGAAAACAATGATGCAATGCTTGAGTATTCGGGAAAGTGAGAGATCTAGAGTTCTGACTGACAAAAGTGCAATGGGTTGTGAGATTCAGTAGTACTAATGTGCTACATCAGTCTAATACCAGTGGGGAAATGCATTAACAGCAGTGATGTGAAAGTTGCACTAAAATGACCGAGAAAAGTTGCGAAATGAAAATTATTATTATATGATTATGATTATTATATTGGTATCATTTAAGTATAGGAAAAAGAATAAGAATTTGAAACCTTGGATAACTAAGGGTCTTGCAAATGCGTGTAAAAAGAAGAATAATTTATATAGGGACTATATAGCACAGAGAACTAAGAATGCGGAAATGAAATATAAAGTTTATAAAAATAAGTTGGTATTAATATTGAGGAAAGCCAAGAAAGACTATTATAATAAACTTTTTCAGGAAAACAAGAATAATATTAAGGGCATTTGGAATATTTTTAAAGAAGTATTGGGTAACAAGAACACACCCTCAGATCGGCCTATTTATTTTATTAGGAATAATCAAGTTGTCGATAATAAGACTGAAGTAGCAAACGAATTTAATTCCTTTTTTGTAAATGTTGGACCTACTTTAGCAAATTTAATTAAAAAAAATGATGACCCAGAATATGAAGTTTGGATAGGAGAAAGTAGAGTGGTTAATTCTATATTCTTAGCTGATATTACCATAAAAGAAATAGTAGCAAATGTAGAAAATTTTAGAAATACAAAATCTACTGACTGTGATGGTATATAATTAAAAAGACTTTAGACTGTATAAGTATTCCTCTTTGCTATATTTTTAATCTCTCGTTACAATCAGGAGTATTTCCTGATCGAATGAAAGTGGCAAAAGTGATACCCTTATATAAATCAGGAGATAAGCATAGTTTTAACAACTATAGGCCAGTGTCTCTTTTGTCACAGTTTTCAAAAGTGCTTGAAAAACTTTTTGCGCAAAGACTTGATAGTTTTATTGAAAAAAATCAACTAATAAATGAAAATCAATTTGGATTTTGTAAAAATAGATCAACGGCATTAGCATTGTTGACTTTCATTGATGATATTTCATCTGCCACGCATAATAATAAATACACCGTTGGGTATTCATTGATTTAAAAAAAGCTTTTAACTCTAAATTGTATAATTATGGTGTGAGAGGAGTGGCATTGAATTGGTTAAGGAGTTATTTAGAAAATAGGTCGCAATATGTACATTATCTCAGCAATACCTCTGAAAGATTGAAGATTGGAGTGGCCACAGTGGTATCGATCGCTTAGAACTTTTTGGCAAAAAAGCAAAAAAAGGTTGTTTTCCCAAGATGTCAAGCTGTTCTTATAATGAGAGATTTTGTGAGAAACTCTGCTGCTTCAAAATGCAGGATATAGCCAAAGGTTGTTTTGGTGACGCCATGTAGTGTAGAAAATCTTCTAAAGTGAAAACTTTCCACATCCAGTTCCATTACAAGCACGTAAAACAACAGTAACTGATGCTGATCTGATGGCTTTTCAAACTACAGCAACTAAAGGGCTTTTTTGTTTTAATTTTCACTGAGGAGATGATGGAGCGGGTCAATGCTGGGCTCAGATCTACCCCCCGTCCCAATCCCTTTTTGTCCCCCATAAACCCCCCACCAGAACGGCCAAAGGTTCGCCATCGAGCCCCACCCTCAACAGAGCAATCGAAGTCACATTGCCCAGCCTCGCCCCCCTTAGTTCCTCTTCATGCCCTGTCTCCGCAGTCTGATGCGTGATGTGTGAAGGGTCCGGGCTGTGAGGATTATGGCAGTGATGACTTTTCCCAGGAGAAGCTGGGACCCTGTTTACTAGAAGGTTTTAAAATTTCTGTACTTTTAGGTGACAGGAGACATGTGGCCTGGTCAAAACACAGAGAGCTGCACTCTAAAAGATCTTTAAACATAGTAAACATACCTTGTGTGCCACAGACTGCTCCCAAACACGAGGGGACAAGTAATACCTCTAAAACACTTAAGTTGGCTTTATTAAACATTAGATCTCTAGCTGGGAAAACATTTTTAATTAATGATTTAATCACTGAGCACAGCCTTGATTTTATGTTTTTAACTGAAACTTGGTTGGACCAAAGTAACAGTGGAGCTGTTCTCATCGAGACGACCCCTCCTAACTACAGTTTTATCAGTGAGGTCAGGGCGAGCAGGAGAGGAGGAGGGGTTGCTGTCTTATTTAATGAATCATTTCAATGTAAGCAGCTATCTCCTGGAAGTTTTCAGTCTTTTGAATATGTGGCTTTACAGCTGAAGGTCCCATCCAAAGTTGTGTTTCTTAATGTTTACAGGCCTCCCAAATACTGCACAGACTTTTTAATGACCTCAGTGAACTGCTGTCTGTGATCTGTGTTGATTTTGACTGTGTAATTATTGTTGGGGATTTTAACATTCATGTGGACAACCCTCAGGACAAAGGGACTAAAGACCTGAGTAACACTCTGGGCAACTTTGGGCTGACTCAGCATGTAACAGAGGCCACACATAATAGAGGACACACTCTTGACCTACTGATCTCCAAAGGCCTGAGCATTTCAAAGGTTACTGTGTCTGATGTGGGCCTGTCTGATCATTACTGTGTTTTCTTTGAAAGTAAAATCTCAGCCCACACAAATATATCAACAACAGTGATCACAAAACGGTGTATAACTGAACACAGTAGTGCAATTTTTAACCAGGTCTTCCCATTAACACCTGACCTGCCCAGAGGGTCAGTCAATGAGCTCGTCAATAGCTTCAATGCTAACATGTTAAATGTAATGGACACTATTGCTCCCATTAAGGTGAAGGTTATCTCTGGAAGGAAAAAGTCTCCATGGAGAAACTCCACACTGGTGAAAAATGAAAAAAGAGAGTGTAGGAAAGCTGAGCGCAGATGGAGAAAAACAAACCTCCAGGTTCATTATGACATTTATAAAGAGAAACTTCACAATTATAATTTACAACTGAGGAATGCAAGGAGGTCCTACTTCTCTGACATCATCACTAAAAACAGCCATAATGCTCGGGTCTTATTTTCTACAGTTGACAGGCTAACAAACCCCCCTGTGTCAGTGGCAGCTGAACTTCATTCGACCATGGCCTGCAATGACTTTGCCAAATTCTTCACTGAAAAAATCCAAAAAATTAGACAAGCAATTGGTACATCAACAGCAGATCCAGGATATGTACTGTGTCCACCAAAAAACTGTTTAAACACCATGAAACAGTTTCAACCTATTAACAGCAAAGACCTGGGGGACATCTTAGGTCAACTGAACTCCTCCTCCTGCTGTTTAGATGTCCTGCCAACAAGTTTTTTCAAAAAGGTCTCAAAGACTTTAGAGTCAGACCTGTTACAGATCGTCAACTTTTCTTTATTATCAGGTGTGTTTCCAGAATCACTAAAAACTGCTGTAATCAAACCTATACTGAAAAAGGACAATCTTGACAAGACACAAATGAACAACTACAGGCCGATCTCAAATCTCCCGTTTTTAAGTAAGATCATTGAAAAAGCAGTTTCTCAACAGCTCAGTTACTTCTTAAAACAGAATAATTGCTACGATGCCTTCCAGTCAGGTTTTAGACAGAACCACAGCACTGAAACCGCTCTGACCAAAGTGTTTAATGACATATGTCTGAATACAGACAGTGGAAAAATGTCAGTCCTAGTTTTACTGGATCTCAGTGCAGCATTTGATACAGTTGACCACAACATATTACTCAAACGACTGGAGAACTGGACAGGTCTTTCAGGAACTGTACTAAACTGGTTCAAAACATACGTAGAAAACAGGAAATACTTTGTATCAATAGGTAACTTCACATCTGAGCAGACAAGTATCACATGTGGAGTTCCCCAAGGTTCCATCTTGGGACCCCTTCTGTTTAACATCTACATGCTCCCACTGGCACAGATTATAAACAACAACAAAATAAACTATCACAGCTATGCAGATGACACACAAATATATATCACAATGTCACCAGGAGACCGAGGCCCTGTACAGGCTCTTGGTAAATGCATTGAGGAAATCAATGACTGGTTGTGCCACAATTTTCTCCAGCTAAACAAAAACAAAACTGAGGTAATAGTCTTTGGCGCCAAAGAAAAACGATTACAGGTCACCAGAGAACTTCAATCTATACATCTAAAAACCACAAACCAGGCGAGAAATTTGGGTGTAGTGATGGATGCAGACCTAAACTTAGAAAAACACATTAAGACAATAACAAAGTCAGCTTACTATCACCTCAAGAATATATCAAGGATAAAAGATCTGATGTCTCAACAGGACCTGGAAAAACTAGTCCATGCATTCATTTTTAGTAGGCTTGATTACTGTAACAGCATCTTTACAGGTCTACCTAAAAAATCAGTCAGACAACTACAGCTCATTCAGAACTCTGCTGCTCGAGTCCTCACTAAGACCAAAAAAGTGGACCACATCAGTCCAGCTCTGAGGTCCTTACACTGGCTGCCTGTCCGTCAGAGGATAGACTTTAAAGTTCTGATGCTGGCCTATAAAGCTCTGAATGGTTTAGGACCAAAATACATCAATGACCTCCTGACCCAGTATGAACCATCCAGATCCCTCAGGTCATCTGGATCCGGTCTTTTATCAGTTCCCAGAGTCAGAACCAGACACGGAGAAGCTGCATTCAGCTTTTATGCTCCTTATATCTGGAACAAACTCCCAGAAAGCCTCAGATCAGCTGAAACACTCAGTTTATTTAAATCCAGGTTGAAGACTCACCTGTTCTCAGCTGCATTTGAATAAAGCACCAAATCCACACTTTAAGCTTAAATTTCAAAACTTACATTTAACTACTGATTTTATCTACTGTTCTGATTTTATCTGTTTTGATTTTATATACTGTTGTTTGTTTGTTTGTTAATTAGTTAGTTAGTTTATTTGCTTGTTTTATTCAATTTTAAATCATGCTTTTTATTTGTTCTTGTTTCTAATGTCTCTGTAAAGCACTTTGAATCACCTTGTTGTTGAATTGTGCTATACAAATAAACTTGCCTTGCCTTGCCTTGCCTTAATTAAAGAACTCTAGATAGAGAAATCTGTAAATCCATAATCAAACTCCTCTGAATTGCCAAAACTGACTTTCATATTTGGCATAACTATGATTGTATGTATCACAGTACGTGGATAAAGCACAAAGATGAAAGGATGGACCACTGGTCCTACCTTTAGTATTAGCTTATGGCCGTTTGCTATTTGAAATAACAGAGAGATGCAATTAGGCTAAAAATGAGCTCATTGGCTGTGAGCCATCAATGACAAACAGCCTAAATGAAGAACATAACAAATCGGTGAAAACTAGAGGAAGCGGGCTTTCAAGTGATTAAAATGTGGATGAAAAAACAGAATTACTAAATGCATTTTATAAATACTAAATGTGTTTGATTATTGGATAAAAATTGAGTGCTGTCTCTCCAAGCAGCAAATCCACATTGAAAGATTGAAGATTGTATGTGACGTTCCTCAAGGTTCTATTTTGGGACCTAAACTTTTTAATTTATATATTAATGATATCTGTGACGAATCAAAAAGGTTAAATTTTATTTTATTTGCAGATGACACAAATTTTTATTGCTCTGGAGAGAATTTGAAAGATTTGGTTGAAATTATGATTTCTGAGATGTTAAGATTTAAAAAATGGTTTGATGTAAATAAATTATCTTTGAATCTGACAAAAACAAAATTCATGATATTTGGCAATTGTGCAAAGGAGGAAGAAGTCATTGTGTCCATTAATGGAGAATTAATTGAAAGAGTTACTAAATTTCGCTTTTTGGGTGAATTAGTAGATGAAAAATTTGACGTGGAAATCACATACTGAGTATATTAGAAAGAAGATGGTTAAAAACATTTATATTTTGGGAAATGTAAGAGATTTATTAGACCACAAAACAATGCGCATTTTATTTTTTTCATTGTTTTTTCCATACTTTAGTTACGAAGTTTGGGGGAATACATATGAGAATACTCTAAAACCTCTAAACTTATTACATTGCTTCTGTTTTTTGACTTTTGGAAATTGGGTAATGAATTTTCATGTGATATCACACCTTATCAGTTGGCAAGAGGCCCTGCTGGGGGGGTTGGTGGTGTGCATGTAGAAGCAAGTTTTATGAAGCTAACCTGGAAAGTCCTGAAGCCAGGTACAGTCACTGTGTGATCTGGCACGTGGGAGTGCAGCAGAATCTTACATAAAGCACATGTATATGTCACATTCCCTGTGATGATCACTGGAAGAGCAACAGCACTAGTATGTTTCCTCGGTAGCTTCCCTAGGAGAAGACCTCGCTCCAGCTAGTGCTATTAGCTGGTGAAGATTCTCTGTTGCATATAAGGCAATGCAAAGTAAAACGTCACTTGTGGACTTGTACAACTTGGAAAATAAAAAAAATAGATGTTGAAATCCGAAATAACAAGAGTAATACCTCCTTTAAGGAAAAACTTGAAATACAATATAATGAACTAAAGATACTGTATGCAACATAGATGCTTAGAAAAAGAATGGGTAATTAGCAGGAATGGGTTACAGAAAGACTATGAAACACTTCATTCACAGACATTTGAAATGTTATTTCCTGTTTCTAGATAAATGAGACACGTAAGCTCAACACACTGAGTCATGTGCCGTCACAGAACCATAAACTCAGAGGGACGAATATCATGAGAAATAATGGGCTTTTTAAAATTGTACACGGTGGGGGCATTTCAGGAGCATTAAACGGAGGTTTCCGAGGCCACTTACCAGAGCACAGGGCCTATGTTAGTCCTGTTACAGTGTGCTTATGTGCCTATTTTTCACTGTAGTGTTGAATTATTTTTCGAGGAGCATCCATCCACTCCAGCCCCATGTGGCACTAATAGCTTTCAGCATATGAATCCTAGCCTGGGCATAAAAGACCATAATTTGATGAAACATTAAAACAAATGGTTTTATACCATAGTTTGATTTATATCAGTAGTTATCTGTGTTTTACTGTTTGAGCCGAATAACCCATAAAAAGCTGCTGACCAAGCAGAGAAGTGTTTAAAGTTTTATCAGTCAAACACTTTTCAGCCTCTATGAGAAAGCACATCCCCTCTGATGGGTAAATATGGACTCCAGCCGAAGAGCTGCTCTTATGTCTGCTCTCTTTTAAAGCTAATAGTATATATTTAATAGTTGAAGGGATGATAATAGTTGGTGATAGAAAGAGGGAAAAAAAGGCGATCCACATCATTCGTGTGTGATAGCTTTCCATTTGATTGGTCAAGAAGAGGTCACTCTCTTTCCTCATATAATTTCCAAAAACATTAATCACACGGTTTCTACAGCTATTTTGAGCGTCTGCTGACCACTTTACTATGACCTTGTTCAAATTCGCAAAGGTCGTTTTACTGCTTACCACTCTATCCCTCCCTCTCTGTAATTTAAACATTGACAGCTCCGGCTCATTAAGGTACCATCTGGTGAAATGCACTGTAAAAGAAGAAAACAGTGGAGTGCAGACCTCCAGTGGGCTCTAATAATCCCCTCTCTAAGCTGTTAACATTATTTTCAACAATGTTCCAGATAGATTAAAAGTTGTTATGAGGGCGAAGGCAAAGTTTGTCCTGATTATTGTGTGATGGGCCATGGGGCAGCTCAGCTGTAAAGCGCCTCACGTGTTAGCGCGCGTGAAGAGGGAAATGTATGCGGTGTTCTCAGTTAGGTTTGCAGAAAATAATGTTGTGATCTGCACAAAGAGAGTATACAGAAGTAAGTATGTATAAAGGATATACACTATACTGCCAAACGTGTTCATTCACCCATCCAAATGATTGAATTCAGGTGTTGCAGTTACTTTCATGGCCACAGGTGTATAAAATTAAACACCTAGGCATGCAGACTGCTTCTACAAACATCATAGTGCCACCAGTGCAACAAGTCCAGGCATGACACCTCCTCACTCCTAAATATTCCAGTCAGCTGTTAGTGGAAGCGATTGGGAACGAAAGGCCATGAAATCATAAATAGCGTAAAATCACGGAACTCTTAATGCTTCACTATACCAAGAAATTTTGGATAATTTCATGCATCCAACTTTGTGGGAACAGTTTGGGGATGAAAATTTCCTGTTCTAATATGACTGCACACCAGTGAGGTGGTCCAGTGAGGACCAGCAAGGTCCATAAAGACATGGATGAGCGAGTTTGATGTGGAAGAACTTGACTGGCCTGCAGAGTCTTGACCTCAACCTGAGAGACCACCTTTGGCATGAATTAGAGCGAGGACTGTGAGCCAGGTTCTCTCCAACAGTGTCTGACCTTGCACCTCTGAAGAAGGCTTCCAATGGTTCACATAAACACACTCCTACATCCTGTGGAGTTAAACCTGTTATACCTGCAAAGGGTGGGCTGATATCATATTAAACCCTATGGATTACAAATAACACTCATGTTTATATTCCTGTGAAGGCAGATGAGTGACTATAGTACTATAGAAGTAGACATAAAATGTACAGTATCAGCGATGAACTGCATGAAAATCATAAAAAAAACACAAATGCAAAAACACTACTTAAAAATTGATTAAATGACTAAAAATTAAATCCAGCTCTCAGCATATTTACATCTCACTATTTCATGTCATGTTATTCTTTTTTTCTTTGCTGCAGTAACTTTATATCTAATGGACAGAGTGGCCACAGTGGTATTGATCGCTTAGAACTTTTTGGCAAAAAAGCAAAAAAAGGTTGTTTTCCCAAGATGTCAAGCTGTTCTTATAATGAGAGATTTTGTGAGAAACTCTGCTGCTTCAAAATGCAGGATATAGCCAAAGGTTGTTTTGGTGACGCCATGTAGTGTAGAAAATCTTCTAAAGTGAAAACTTTCCACATCCAGTTCCATTACAAGCACGTAAAACAACAGTAACTGATGCTGATCTGATGGCTTTTCAAACTACAGCAACTAAAGGGCTTTTTTGTTTTAATTAAAGAACTCTAGATAGAGAAATCTGTAAATCCATAATCAAACTCCTCTGAATTGCCAAAACTGACTTTCATATTTGGCATAACTATGATTGTATGTATCACAGTACGTGGATAAAGCACAAAGATGAAAGGATGGACCACTGGTCCTACCTTTAGTATTAGCTTATGGCCGTTTGCTATTTGAAATAACAGAGAGATGCAATTAGGCTAAAAATGAGCTCATTGGCTGTGAGCCATCAATGACAAACAGCCTAAATGAAGAACATAACAAATCGGTGAAAACTAGAGGAAGCGGGCTTTCAAGTGATTAAAATGTGGATGAAAAAACAGAATTACTAAATGCATTTTATAAATACTAAATGTGTTTGATTATTGGATAAAAATTGAGTGCTGTCTCTCCAAGCAGCAAATCCACATGTGTGTGAGTGCGTGCGTGAGAGAGGAAGACACACCTGGAGACAACGCTCCAGGTCCTGCCCCCTCCCACCAGCTGTCCATCACTGCCATCCAGGTGAGAAGGTAATTGAGGAGATTCTGTCGGAGCAGAGCAGTGGCCTCTGACAGCATTTAGAGTGCACAGAAGATGTACCAGACAGCCAGAGGTGGTTTGACGGCATCTGTTCAACATACCTTCTGACATCATGAATGCCGGTGCCTCCAGAAAAGACAACGCAAAGCAACACATAAAGCAAAAAAAAGTTTTTCTTTTTTCGATTCAACTCGTTAAAACTACTTCTTAGTTGTGTTGCACAACCAGGGAAATGTTTTCATCCCTTTCTTACACATAAAAGCTCAGAGCCACAGTAACTTCTAAGAATGAAATCTCCTGCATTACTGAGCCAGTTGAGACGTACAGCAGGAAAATGAGAATGTGTGGCAGTCCTTATAAGGTGGGTCACACAACAGTGCTCCACACTGTTGGTAAGATGAATGACCTTAAGATTTATTTCCGAAGGAATAATCCTTTAACTATATATCCAGTCCAGAAAGCCTGTGTATTACACTCATATTTGGATGTTTGTTCTTTGCATGATTTATGTCCAGCGCAAATACTCAAAGCAAATGCTGGAAATAGTGTGCCCTTTATGGAGCACAGGAAGCAGTAGGGGGGGGGGGGGGTGTAGCATATGCAGTTTGATGCAGGAGACTGCAGCTTGCATCCTGTCTCAATGCAACAGTTACAGAAAAAATTGTTTTAAATAAATAAATAAATCTTAACCCATTTTTTTAGTAGTCTTATCTTAACCAGGGCATAAAAATCTACAAGAATTTTCAAAATGTGCATTCCTTTGTAGACGAGTCAGTACTGAAACCTGCACTTCCTCAGCTGGCAATCGCCTTAAACAAAGAGCTATTTAAGGGAACTTTAAAGGAAGAATATTGAATATTTATAGAGATAATGATTTTCTTTAATATTTATGATATTAAATCATAAATTTAATGATTTAAATTTATGATTTAAATCATAAATTTATGATTTAAAAATTTATGATTTAGTCCCGGTATTTTGGGACTAAATAGCAATACAGTCCTGTGGTATCAGTTTTATTGTGTTTTGGGTAAATTTCAAATGTGATTAAAACTGAAATATCAATATGCAAAAGTGCAAAAATGCACCTTCTGGGAAGCCACACCTGCTTGACCTCCAGGCGTGTTCGAGAAGCTGAGCTGAACCTGAAAGAGGTATGAACCAGTGGCAGAGGACTTGAAGTGTTTGTGTTACTCAGGCTCTTTTAAAAGCATAGGCCAGCATTCTGAAGAAATTATGAATTGTCTAGACTCTCTATACCTCGTGGCTTTCTTGAGAAAATTAGAATTAGAAATAGGTTTAACCCTTTTGTGGAAGTACATCCAAAGAGCTAAAGGTATAAATAAATAAAGAAGACAAAGCCTGAGGTTTCATTTCATATCTCCCCAAAAACCGCCCGCAATTAATTTGCAGCAGTAATGTGTCGGTGGGTTCAGACCGGAATTATTCATCAGGTGGTAAATATTTGTGCGCTGCATTAGTGATGTTTTTGTCCAGAAGAAGAAAACAACCACCTCCTGCCTACCTAATGTGGAGCTAAGGACGTTTCAGAAAATGCATTTCGCTGATAACCTTTCTTGTCTTAGCGAATGGATGAAAAAAAATGAGAGAGAGACTCAACAGTGTCATCAGGTCACACTAAGACGGTTTCCCAGATTTAATCTCGACGTTACAACAACGGCCATAAAGAGGTCCCTTTACAGCGCTGATGTCCGCGCGTGTGCAGATGGCAAAGTGCTTGGTGTCAGAAGGATTGTGACACCATAGACCAGAAGCCAAAAAAGCATATTGCGGCAGCTGCTTGTGTGCTGTTCATCACCATTCTCCCTCTGGGACTTTGACAGTCATTTTCCTCTCCGTCTATTTTTATAGTTGGTTTGAGGGAGGTTTGCTTAACTAGATTAGAACTCTGTTTTAATCCTTTTAATGCAGCGAATCCCATCTCAAATCAAAGTGCTAAAACCCTACACTGCACTGGCATTTCCGCCACCGTCGTTATTTCTTTTTAATTATTTTTAATTTTCGAAGAGAACAAGCTGTCAGCCATCGCGGCCCGCTTTATTTGGATAGGAGGGATGGATACACACAGGGATAATTTTAGTTAAGACAGCACAACAGCCAGGAATTAATCCCTCCATTAACTGGATTGTGTTACTACTTCTCCCCTGTGGCCCTGTTTCCTAAACAGAGGGTGGCCTGGTGATGCACGGATGCCTGATGCATGTTGTGTTTAATGGTCATTAGCAGCACAATGTGGATACATAAAGAACCTTATTCATTATCAGGGACCGAACTGCAGAATTATTCAAACTAATGTTGCATGAGCCATTATTGGGACAATTATGCATGTCGATGCTTTTGATTTGATTCGTAAGAGATCGAGGTCGTGTTAAGCAGTTGGTTGATTTGCTCTCCGGTGTTGTAATGCCACAGTGTGCAAATGCCTCTGGGGACTTTTTAAAATATATATATATAAATAATGAATGTATTGCGCTGTCTCTAAAACTGAGCTAATTTCTTGGAATTAAACAAAACAGGAGGTCGTAATCAGGTCTTGCTCCTGTATAAAGTTTATAGTGGTAGTATTCACGCTGATCTTTGATCTCTTTCTTTAAGAGAGCTCGACTTCCTCATTCAGAGAACTGTGGGGCTTCTCGTCTTGCCTCCCCAACAGCTGCGCCTCTTTCATAACCAATCCTTTCCTTCCTTCTCTGACAGCTCAGCAGATTTAAGAGAGATTGATAAGGACTTCAGTAATCAATACCGACTTATACACCTGACATGGAGTCAGCAGTTAACTTTGAGACAATGAGGAATTGATACAGCTTTGGCAGCACATCACACCCATCACATGAATGTCAATTTAATAGGCAAAGTGTATTCTAAGAGAATACAATACCACTAAGATTTGAGCGAAGTGGGAACAGCGCTCGCTTACGTGGTGATGGTGAGCTGGTGTTTATGTTTGCCATGTTTTGGCTTCACCACGAGTGACGGCGGAATTTGTCCATTTATTTAAGTGTTCGTTTTTGGGTCGATAATGGTGCTCTGGGAAACGTTTAGGAACCATCAAAGCCTGAAGGCGGGACTCGAATGTCGGCGCTACGCTCAATATCAATCCATACAATCGTGGTCAAGACATTTCGGTTAAGCATCAGTCTCGCGGAGGCATTAGCAGAAAGGTCAGGGCACTTCCCCCACACTCTCCAAGGAGGTAGGATATGATGATGATGTCTGAGGACAAACATACAACTTTAGTGGCAGACGCTGCGCTGTTACAAAGGATACATGACACCTGCTGAACATGAATGTCAGTAAAAATCATGGGGATCCATTTCAGATGTGTTGAGATCTTCAAGGCTAAAGCGATCACATACGTTAGGACTGCTTGTGTGGAGAATGTGTGGAAATATCACAACGACAGCACTAACCGTGCTGAGCCAAGACCAATTATCTCCAGTCACAGCGCAGAGTTGACCTGTGACCCCAAATCAATACACCTATTCTTGTAAGCTTGCGGCACTAATGGATATTTTCTCCTCCTTCATCTTGCACGTGAATCTCGAGCAGTTGTCAGATCCTTCTGACTAATGACGGGCTGTAACACTCTGATTGATATTGTAGCTGCTGCTTATATGAAAGTAATAAAGACACAGGAAACTTGAGGTGTCAAGTTGGGGGATTTATTAGAGAAGGGTGGATATAAAGGTATCGTATGCAGGGGTTCTATTCTCTGAGCAAACCACAACTAGTCAAACCTCTCTGTCTATATTATACGCTACACGACTTCCAAACAAGGTCATCATAGTTAGTGACGTTACCATTCAAGAAAAGGGGTTTAAAAAGGCAATACAATAGACCATAAGTGTGCTTTGGTAAAAAAAAAAACAACACCATATGGATTATTATTAATATTATTATTATTATAATCATCGGGAATGGGGGAACTACTCGGATGCTGACACTTCCAGGTATTTTAAACATAGGTTATTCCTAGCACTACAGGTTAACATTCAAGTTGAAAAAAAAAAAAACAAAGTCATCAAGGATCATACCACCACTGATATCCTCCGCTTAGAGCAACTCCTTTACTGAACCATGTAAGATTTCCATTGAGACTGTTTAAGTGTGTATACAAGCAGCCAGTCAGTAGCACATTAATGATACAGCTAGAAAATCAACTGCCACAATTAATTTTATTATTTTTTTAAATGCCTCACTTCCTCCTCTGATATGTTTCTTTCCCCTTTTTTTTGTTTTTTAACTTCCATATTTTCAAAATGTCGTTCTGTCTTTGTCACATTTTGGCTCTCACATATTAAGCTACAATAAGATCGATAAATACTGTTGGATTGTGTGCTGGCTGTCTGTGAGCCATGAGGACCACAGTGTTAACAGGAGCCACAGTGTGGCAGTTTTAATATATACTGTAGTCCTCCTGAGGTGTCACCAAGCACACACAGGGCAAACAGAGCTGGGTTAACACAATGTAAAAAGGGAACTTTTTCATCAACTTCTCGCCGTCATGTTGAGTTGTTTTTCTTAAGCATGACTTCTTTTTTCGTTTTTCTCTTTCTTCTTAGAAGGAGTCCATGGCCTTGAATTCGCTGAGGGCCTGGACGGGGGAGATGTGTTTCTTCTGGGAGCCTCGTCGTACACGAGTCTGGCATTCCTCGGGCTTCTCCCTTTTTACCAGAGGCTTCTTCTCGGGGGCCTTCATGCGCCAAGACACAACGGGCGAGTTAACAGCCGCTGTTCCGTACACCTTCTGGTACTTGGTGGAAGCTACATAAGATGCCTTTACAGTCAGCACCACTGCATTCATTAGGTTCTTGGCCGCTTGGATCAGGGAGGTGGCGCTATCCAGCTGAAGAGGGTACGATGAGTTGGAGGGGAAAGAGAAAAATATTACATCAAAAGTCAGTTTGTCTTAGAATGAAAAGGACACAAATTTTCTTGCCTTAAACAACATTGAAACATATCAGTTACAGTATTGTGCAAAAGTGTTGAGCCACCCTCATTTCTTTCCTCATTCTCATTTCTATCTACAGCAGAGTGTGTACAGTTCTGTTGAGCTAGAAAAAGTAACACTGGTATGATCACTTGCAGTGTTGGGACTAACGCATTATTAAGTAACGCGTTACAGTAACTACGTTATTATTGTGGTAACGAGCACGGTAACTAGTTATTATGCCAAAATCAGGAACGCGTTACTCGTTACTGGGATTTAGATAGGCTCGTTATTCGTTACTTCGTGTGGTGGCTATCGCGGAGCTTCCACAGATTCAATAACATTAGCAAGTGGTGGAGGCCAGCAGGTGGATGAAGGAAAAGGGGGGCAAGGGGAGAGACCTGAAGCGGCCGCTGGTCCGAGAGTGTCAGGTGAACTGAACTTCAGGTAAGAAGTGACCTGCAGTCTATCTGGGTCAGATATAAACCAAGTTTAGGTGGAGTTTATTTTCGTTGTGCTGACTTTTTCGTACTGCGTGCTAGCTAGCATGACGGAGTTTCTATACAGCTGTGTGGGTGCTATGTTACTGATGTTGAACTTTATTTTGTTCATAAGTTTAATTATTAGAGTTGCCAACCGTCCCGTAAAAAACTGAATCGTCTGGTATTCAGAGAAAATATTACGCGTTTCGTATTGAGGTGAAAAGGAACAGTTTGTCCCGGACTTCAGCTACAATGAAAAAGGCACAAAGCTGGAGTTATTCTGTGTTTACGCTGCACAGCTGCCTCTTCTTCTCTCATCCTCTCACCCTCCCTCTCCTGTTTCTACTTCAATCATGAAACTGTTCAATGATCAGCTGATCGGCTCTCTTGTTTATTTATCGTCCGCTTTGCGCCAGAAAGAGGAAACCAGTGGATGTCACGGTAAACAACAGCAGCACTTTTAAGCTTGATCAGCTGTTGTTAGAATTTATTTAATATTAATTTCTAGTATCAGCTGATGTTTGCTGGAGCCACAGCCGTAAAAGCTGCTGGTCATGATATGGTTTGGTTATGTGGTGAGAGGGAAACATGAAGATGAAACCAGGAGATGTCCTTACTGGATCATCAGAGCTGAACAGGTGATGGAGAAACAGGTTTACCTTTTAGGTGACATGAATGAGTTGAAGGGAAGTTATGAACTGTTTCTGAGAGACAAATAACACCAGGATCCTTTTTTAGGTAGCTGACAGCTGGTAACTGTGCAGGGGCGGGTCTAGCAAAGTGTTGCCAGGGGTCCATGTAGGGCATTAAAAGGGAAAGGGGGGCACAAGGAAATACTTTCTTATTCTCATTTAAAATGTCTCACTTTTAAAAAAATAATTATCTGAGTCTTACAACAAACGATTGATAGATTGATACATATATACCATCAGAACAGTGTACATCACTGTCACAACAGTGTTTGTTTTCATTCAAAGGCTTTGTCATTTTTCCTATAATGGTGGTTATAGTCAAAATGCCCGGGCCGATTTTTTTGTCCCAGTCCAGCTCTGTATGCAGCTCATCTGCAGTCTGGTGTTGCCTACATCTTCCTATACAGAAGGCAGAATTTCCGAGTTCTGAGTACAATCGAAAGCACCATGACTGCAGTTTTTGTGTTGGATGTAAAAAGCAGGCTAGGATAGAATCAGGCGTGGGATTTCTCTCGTGGAAATGTGCACATTATTTTTTCCTTTCTATTGGTAGGTGGCACAGTGCACTTGTGGCAAGTAAGCAAGCTAGAAGACTGGCAATCTTGCTGGATAGCCAGTTACGGAAGCAACACATTAACAAGAGAATTCTGAGAAAAACCAAAGTTACTTTCCCTAGTAACTAGTTACTCTGAAAGAACGAGTAACTTGAAGTAACTGAGTTACTTTTGATAGAAGTAACTAGTAATGTAACTAAGTTACTAATTTAAAGTAACTTACCCAACACTGATCACTTGTCTTTAAACACTGCCTGAACTCTCCTGGGCAGGCTTTTGGTTAATTTGTCTTCTTCAGGAATAGTTCTCCAGGTTTCTTGAAGGACATTCAAAGCTCTTCTTGCTGTGGCTACATCCAGGCTCTGGGCATATTTTTTTTTTTGGTACCCAATTTTTTTCTAATCTATTTATTTTTCTATTTTATTTTTATAATATATCTGTAATTCATAAGGTCTATCTCTCTATTTCTATGATAATGTTGCATTGTGTGTTTTTCCACACAGCTATGATTTTAATGCATTAGCAGTGTGTTTGGGATCATTCTGAAAAATGAAGCTGTTGCTAATCAGAAGCTTTCCAGATGATTTTGCACGGTGGATCAAATTGTGATGGTACCTTTTTGTGTTCATAAGTCAATCATTTTCGATCCTGAACACTGCTGGCTGAAGTGCGGCTCCAATTTGAACCACAAATTTCAAATGATTCAAATGATGATGAATGGATTCATCACTACAATATAACCTGTTACCACAAAATTTCAGTCTAGTTCTTACATAATTTGGCGTGTCTCAGACTTTTCTCCTGTTTCCATTTCTTCCTTCCTATTTCTTAAGGACATGACTTTTAGATACTGTTCATCTGCTCTAGATTTCAGGGTCTTTTAGAAACTGTCCACTTGTCCAGTTTCCTCAGATTTTTTAAGGCCACACTGCACACCATAATGGAATTTGTTTTTGGCTAACAGCTCTCTAAGAATTACGTTGTTGTTGCAATACTTGTATCGTGTGCTTGTCAAACTCTGTTATTTTTGGCATTTTTCATGGATTCAACTAAAGAGCAGGGAACAAATGATGTGTTTTTGCAAGTAAGTGACTAAAGATAGCAAAGAATGAATTTTAAATTGTAAGTTGTCTGTTACGTTCAGACACAACACTGCTTCATCCCTTGAATTAAGTGCCTTTTTTATACTTCCACTTATACTTCAGTGTTAAGTGGTTCAACAAAAATGCTTCTTTAAAAATGATAAGGTACAAGGACTGGACTAGAAGTTAGTAAAAAACAGCGAAAAACTTTCAAAGCCTGGACAACTATTGTTTAAAACCAAAAATCACAATAACATTTGGCTCCTTGGAATCAAAATATGAAGAAATGAAGGGTGACTCAAGACTTTTGCACAGCAGTGTAGATACAACACCTAGAAGGTCTGTGCCGCAACCAGCAATTAGAGAGGATAAAAACACGGCTCTCACTATATGACATCTTATTTTAGCAGTTCTTAATTAGCAGAGGCAGGGGTCAGGTGCACCTCTGTCTCCGTCTGTTTTGTTTGGCTGACATTTAAGGGTCGTGGCCAGTGGGCCTCCTCCTACATCACACTGAGACGAGTCAACAGTTTAGATTTAATGAGTGTGGACTCCAGCTGGCCACCATGAAAAGGTTAAAATCTCAGCGGGGCTTGCATATCTCATGTGAGACAAACATTAGAGTCCTGAGAAATTAAGAAGTGTATCAACACAGGATGCGGGGAAATCCAAAGCAAAGATAAAAGTCAAATTTGTTTTTAGTTGGCTCCATTGAAACAGATCTTTTATTTTTTTTCCCCCTGATAATATCTAAATTCACAAAAACTGGTCAGTAAGGAGAACTGCAGGGCTCAACTTTAATAGTTTAAAATGTGTTTAAAGTCCACACATGCTGCACTAATGATGATAGAAGAGACTCGTATACCAGCTATTTTATAAGTTATACAAATGATACTGTTTAGAAAGGTTCATAAAATTGTGCATTGTTGTAGTTTTTGTATTAACTTCTATATTTCCATACACTGAAAAACATGGTGGATAAGAAGTTTAAGAACCTCATGAATATTAAATCCAAGCAACATGGAATAATTGTCTGATTTTGGTTGGAGCACTATTAGGAGTTCATGAGGCATGAACACTACAACTGGAAAAAAGCCCGTGGTGCATATTTCAGGTATTATTAGATGGCAATCGTTTTGAAATAATTGCATCAGCCATAATCTACATGACCCTTTATCTCATCTTCCAAGCTTCATTATGACCTTGAAAAAAAAGATTTGCCCATCCGCAGCACGGAGCATAAAAAAGGTCTTAAATGGATCAAGTCTAGTGAATCTACGCTTAAAGCGTGTCTACAACATCAGTGATAGTGAAGCACTTACCCCAGACACGATGAGCTCTCCACCCAGATTCTGGACCTCAGCTTTCACCTTGCTGCAGATGTTGAGCTGATGACAGTACAGGGCAATTCTCTGAAGGTAAGCCAGCAGATCCTGCTTGCATGCTGAATCAGGGCACTGAATGGAAAAGAGGTGCAAAGACACATGTAGTCTATATATGATCATGGCAATTAGACTTTAAATTAACAGCAACAAAACCCAACAGTTTTTACTTTTTCATCTTTAGCCTCCTCACACTGACAGCTGTGCATCATGATTCAGAAATTCTGCAATACAAATAAAGGGATGTGCCCTGAAATGTACACTGTTTTGATGAAATAGTTTCCAATGCAAAGGATATAAGCACAGAGAATTACATACATCTTCCTGCATCATCACAATGATGTGTAGTGACATGCAAATGTGATTATTGCATCTACAGTGGGGGAAATAATTATTTTATCCCCTGCTGAATCTGTGAGTTTGCTCACTTATAAAGAAATGAACAATGTCTAATTTTATAGTTTATTCAATGAGAGGAAAATCAATTTATAACTTTTGTTTTTTTGTTTCTTTCTGGAATTTTGTTTGATATTCTTTCTCCATTAAAATCAAACTATCACCTGTTAATTTCTTTGTAATGAGCAAACTTACAAATTCAGCAGGCGATCAAATAACTATTTCTCCCACTGTATGAAGTGAAATTTGTATACATGGCAGAAAATGTTTTTACATTTTGATCCAGTCAAAGCCATGGAAAATGGTCTTAGGACTTGTTTCAGACATTATTGCCAAAATCTAAGTCTATGCCTATCGCAGAACTACCATCTGGATTTAAAGGCGGTACGTTTTCCCCAAAAAATAATTCAGATCCAAGTCCTCCATCAAATTGGATTGTTATAATAGTCATGGTGTCTGAAGTTGAGCCGGTTTTAAAATATAACACCAAGAGAAACAATCCTAAACAAACCAAACAAAAAAATAGGAACAGCGGGGTTCCGGCGTTTTTGGTTGCTAATTACACATCTTTGCACGAAGCACGAAGGCTGTTGCTCAATATTTTTTCCCCCATTGTTAGTTGTTGCAGGCATGGGTTTCAAAGGCGAGTTGAGCTGCACTGCAGGGTGTCAAACACATTCATTTCACATGAAACAAGTTTGTCACAGCATGTTGCAGAAGAAGAAAGCAGATCAATCCACAATGAATGGTTACAATATTTCAAAACCCAGATCGACTTGCTTCCACAGCAGCCTTTCTTCCCCTGTGGCCCACTTTTATATTATTTTTTTGAATCAGAAGTTCTGACCTGGTCCTGCTGGCCTTTGTGCTACTTCAACAGGAGAAAGACCAATCATACAGAGCAGCAAATGGACCAACAGGGAATAAGAGGACAGCCTCCTCAGGTATCCTACTATCACACAGTTTGCCCCTATTATTCCATCTGGAAGTCTTCCAGGAGTCAGCTATGGCCCACTAAGCTCCCAGTGGGTTAAGAACACTGCATCAGCTGCTTAAACACTGTGAGCATCATTTTGTAGCAGCACCTTTCTTCCAGCCATTAATATTAAACGGTCCTAACTAGGACATTCAGCACCACTGTGTGGGGAAATGCACAGCTCATTTCCTTGTCTTCTGGGCTCGGGTATATGGGGATGGCAAGTTAAACATCGAGCTGTGACATGAATATACCCCCTCCAGGACTTACAACTTTCCTGGCTTCCTGTTTCATCTCCTTCTACCTGAGACAAGGCCTCCTGGGCCAAGAAAAATTGCATCGACCGGCCCAAAGTGCCCTTCACTGATGCTCACAAATGGATAGCAAAAGTCTGTCTTTTGTCTTTGGTGAAATGTTTGGAGTTTTTTTCTCCTTTCCAACCTACAAATATAATTGCAAAAAGCAATTCAAGGCATAGTTACGGCGAGAGCAGGACTTTCAACAGCACAATAAAGCACCATCTTCCTCTCACTGAGTGCAGACTGAGGGCGAGCTGCTAGCTCATAAAGCAGCCAGTGAGGGTGAAGCGTCTCTTTGGGCATTATCACTGCACCGCCAGTCCTGGCTAGAATAACTGCTAACTGCACTTCGCACTGCTGGCACTTCACACTATTGCCCGAGGCAACTTTGATGCAGACGTGACACAATTGTTCCCTATTGTACAGTTGACTAATAGCCCAGTTCTTCCACAGATTCCCTGTTGATGTAAATAAATTGTATGGCCCATTACTTTGCCTGGCTCATTGAAGCCCTCTCTCTTTATAGCGAAATAGGATCCATTACTGTCTAGTCAGGAAACAACGTGCAGTGACAACTGGACTTTTTCGGCCTTCGCCAAACTCTCTCTGACCTTCTCTCTTCTTTCACTATTATATGAACATTTTATATTAGTGTCCAGAGGAACAAGAAAGAGAGTTCTTTTTTGTTTTTGCATAATTTGGCCCTAAATGAATAAAACATGCTCCAAATGGATAATTTAGCAAGATGATGTGAACTCTCTTGCTAAGATGAGGGCAACACCATCAGAGTGTGGCAGTCTGTCAAAACACAAGTCACACCTCACGCTGATGCTGCATTTATAAGCAGGCTTGGACTTTTTCTCCTAAATGATTCACTTTGTAAGAAGTAGTAATTAGTAATTAAAAACTGTTTCGCTCGCAGCCTGAGCTCTGTTGTGGTTTTGCCTTTATTGTAGCGTTTTGTTGTGCGTTAAATGGATAACAGTAGACGAAGACAAGGATGAAATCTGAAAAGGCTGACTTGAAGATGGTACGATGACAGATTCAAATAGAGCATGTTACACTCAGTTACACAATATGTCTTCTAGCTGACTGGACAGCTACAGTCTCTCTGATGGTAAGCTGTCACTTGTCAGTTACGTCAAGATAGCTGGTAATCTTTCTATTTGCTCATTCAGTCTTTGCATCTCCACCAAAGGCCGAGCACTGTTGTGCTCTCATACATACTAAAATCACTTATTCTATTTTAGTGCATTCCTAATGCACCGCATCTTCTTTTTATGATTTATTCCATTATCTGGCATGTTGCACAGGAAAAGTCTTAAAAGATAAATTACAATTTCCCACCATCGACAAAATAAATAATTCAAGTGACCTTGAGTACCATTCATGATTTTTTAAAACATGTGACTATTGATTTACATCTAAAATGTGCAATTTCTGCCCAGAATTAAAATTATTATTAACTGAATCTTCTGCTCAGGTTGTGTCTTACCTATAAGAACTACAGACCCCCCCCCCCCCCCCCCAAAAAACAAAAACAAAAACTAACTTATAATGTCAGATACATCCTCTTCACTTCACACACTTGCAATGTGGTCACATAATATTTTAGGTAAAAAAAGGATTTTAACAAATGATCAAACAAAGCACACGGAAGATCTTCCACACAGCTTTTCACTCGGCGACAGGGATGGTAGGTGGACTGGTTTTGATAGAGTGCTTTTCTACTCTATCTGAGCACTCTCCAAGCCACAATCATTCAAAGACATCTACTTTGTCTAATATTACACTGAATATGGGCACTGTATCACACTTACACTCTGTATGATGCTTTTCTAAGAATAGCTCCAACCTGAAGTTCTTACCATCTCAGGTGTGGTCATATTTTCTCAACTTGACATGCTACACAGAAATGTAAAGACACCTACGACAACTGTCAACACAGATACCAAGTACCTGCGCTGACAGAATGACTCGGCAATCAAAGTGTGCCTGCCTCAAGCCAAGTTATTCATACTGCTACATGTCACAGTTTTTCATAACGCTGTGCTCTGCGCTACACAAACTCCTAAAGATAAACTTGGTGGCGGTTGGTGTCATAAGAATCCTAACAGCGTGAGGAGTCCAAAGATGTGCTCGCTGAGATCTTCAAACCCCAGTTTCACTTCTTTTGCCGGGACATTCAAAGTCACCTGAAAAGCTGCTATGTTGTGACCCATTTATGTCCACAGAAGGCAGTCAACACTCGCTCCTCTGTCGAATGATAAAAACATTTGTGATCGGTCAGATGCATCTTTGAATTTGCCTCCAGAACTGTACATATAAGACACCATAACTTTGATCTTCTAGCTGTGTGGAACAACAGCTGGAAGGATCTCTGATGCTGTCCTCAGTCTCCATCAAGATGACGACACACCCACGGTTTTCCCTCAACTTTACTCGCTTTTCAGAACCTCGAATTACCTTTTGCTGCATTTCCAAACTCCATTTATCAGCTGCTGTTTGAGGTGACGGCTACTGCTTTTTGGTATTTATTAATTTGCGGCACATTCATGTTTAATGCTTTTCATTCATCAACTGCATTTATTATTCATGCGTAATTAGCATCTTTGTGGCGTTATTGTTGCGTCTGTGTTTGTTGTTGTTATAAATAAATGTTTCATATTTTCATCAGGTGCATCAGGTTCCTGTTTTCTTAAAAATACTTTCAGTTATGTCTTCTAAGCTCACTTCCTGTCTTTAAATGGGTATGCCTTGCGGAAACAGACACACTCTCTACTTTTAAGATTACATTTAAAAATTTCCTTTTTGATAAAGCTTATAATGATTGTTAGATCAGGTGACCCTGAATCCTCTCTTAGTTACGCTGCAATAAGCTGCCGGGAGCTTGAATATTTCATATTCACTCACTGTGTTTATATACCACTCTGTGTTTAATCGTTAGTTATTATTAATCTCTGGCTGTCTTACACAGCGTGTCTGTTCTCCATCCCCTCATCCTCAACCTGTTGCGGCAGATGGCTGCCCTTCCCTGTTCCTGGTTCTGCCGAAGATTTCTTGCTGTTAAAAGGGAATTTTTCCTCCCCATTGTCACCAAGCGCTTGCTCCTTTGAGGCCATTTAATTGTTGGGGTTTTCTCTGTGTTATTTTAGAGTCTTTACCTCATAATACAAAGCACCTTGAGGCAACTGTTGCTGTGATTTGGCGCTATACAAAGAAAATTGAATTGAACTGAGTTGAATTATGTTAAACCGCGATCAAGCCTCAACGTCTGGCTGTGTTCACATAAGCTTTATTGTTGTGCAACAGTGGGACAACAATACCACTGTGCTATATTGGAAAATACACAGTTTTTGCTTGCCAACATGTGCATTCAGAGTACTGTTAAAAACACATAACACAAGCAAAAAGATGCTTCAAGAGAGAAAAAAATGCACATTTGGATTAGAGACACGGTTTGAGGAAAATCGGGGTGTTGGACGCTTAAACTGAATGAAATGATGAATTAGATCTTTAGTATGCATGTAGGGGTTAACAAATCAAGCACCATGAGAAAATGAAGAGGGAGAAATAGAGTCGAAAAAAAGACATTGCTGGAGTGAAATGGGGTGAAGTGCCTCTAGGGTTTTTTTCTATGTCATGTGCTGTGCTCAAACGACTATGAAAGTCCCCCACTTCCATATTGAATTGCCTTCTGCCTCACATGTGCTCATCAATAGGGCTGACGTGGAGTCATGGTGACAAGGTTTGCTACTTATGGGACCTGTCTGAATGCAGCGGAGAAGGCTTTACTTTTACTGTCATGCCACAGCGCTCTCGACAAGCACCGGTTACTGACTACAATGTGCGAATGCAAAACACTTGTCTTTATCCACAACAATAAAGGTCATTTGATTTGTTGTGTAATTCCATTAAGATGCTTGATATAAGCAAACTTTTCAGCTTTTAACTTTTATTAACTCACTCCGATTACTAGATGGCATGGCAGCAAATGGACCGAGTGCCCAACATGAGAACCTTCAGAATAAATACATGCTGGAAATGAAAAGGTCCTCAAGTCCCACTTTATTTTCAGTACACAGTGCTGATGTCCCTGGAAGTGTAGCAGAAGGTTCTGAATATTCAATAAACACTGGTCTAGGAAACATTTAAGTGAGAATTAAAAATGGCAAGCCACCTGCTCTTTTCATTACGGCAACTGTTGATTCAGACACAGGCTCTGGAAGTGATTTGCCATGTGACAGATTCACTCCTACCTAAACCCTGTTAAACACTGATCATCACTTGGCAGTCTACGAGCCAAGAAGTGAATACAAAGGCACACAAATACAAATCCGTGCTTCTTTTGTAGTCTCTGTCCCAGATATTTCTCTCAACAGCATACGCGACACCAAACAGGCAAATGTTTTCACACATGGAAACATGCAAAAGAGCCTGAAACTTTGTTCTGTAGTGCAATATGGTCTGGAGAGCAGGATAGTGTGACACGAGCAGAAAAGTGCCAGCTTTGACTAAAGATTCCTTCTGGGCCGCTGAAAGCTTAACATACTCTGCAGCCTTAAAAACTAGTGGGCATTCTGTGCTGTGGTAGGAGCAGAAGGCTTGTTGATATATTGTTGTGAAATCACATATTGTCACAAGAAGGCACAAGATAAAGAACATTTAAAAGAGTTGGTCAAAATCCTCTTTGGTTGAATCCACATCCAAGGAAAAATGTTACAAAGGTTATTTCTTTTCTCCTTTTTTTGGTCTTTTTTAAGATGTCGGACATCTAAATAGCTTTTCAGCATATTTTAATTTTCCAGAAGGTTAGGTCATAGGCCACAACAAAAGGGTTTTCTCATTTAAAGACCTTTGGTACTAAAAGTCTGCAAAGAAAATATCTCCACACCATTACATCAGCATCACCAGCCTGAGCTGCTGACTCTCTCGTTCATCATCTGAATGCTGCAGCAGAAATCAAGACTCATCAGATGAGGCAACTTTTTTCCAGTCTTCCATTGTCCAGTTTGGTGAGCCTGTGTGTAGCCTCAACTTACTGTTCTTAGCTGGAGTGGCAGCCAGTGTGCCCTTCTGCTGCTGTAGCACATCCTTTTCAAGGTTCAATGTGTATTTCAGAGATGCTCTTCTGAATACCTTGGTTGTAGTGACTGGTTATTTTGTTACTTTTGCCTTCCTATCAACTCAGAGCAGTCCGATTATTCTCCTCCAACCTCTGGCATCAACAAAACATTTTCACCCAGAGACTTGCTGCTCCTTAGATATTTTCTGGGGGAGCAGCAGTAAATATCTTATAGATCATTCCCTATAAACCCTAGAGACGGTTGTGTGGGAAAATCCCAGTAGATCAGCAGTTTCTGAAAGACTCAGACCCTCTCGCCTGACACCAACAACCATGCGACATTTAAAGGCATTGAAATCACCTTCTGCAAATCCCTCTCTGATGCTCCGTTTCAACTTCAAAGCTTGTCTTGACCTTGCCTAAACATACTGAGCTGCTACCATGGGACTAGCTGATCAGATATTGACATTAACAAGCAACTGGACAATAAAATGAACAACAAAGTGAATAAAGTTGAATAATACATAATATAGTGGTTAGTGAGTGTATGTGGCAATGTTATCTGGTCAGTTTTCATGGATGTACACACTTATTATGCATATAACATATAAAATAAACTCTAAGTATAGAGATTATACTTATAAAAACCTTGTGCTTTTCACTAACGTGGCTGTGTGTGATGATGCATGACGCTTTATGGAGGCTTCAGAAAAAGATTTCACTCTAAAATTTAGCTTCATTTCTTCAGCTAAGCAGCAATGGATGGAAGCCCAGTGTGTGTTAGTGAAACCAACAATAATTATTCCAAAGGTTTGCTAGCTAACAGCAGCAGCAATTACAATGACAACAGGCTGCCTTAATGAATCAGTGAGTCTTGAGCCTAAGTTTATTCTCACTTCTTATTAGAGACAGATGAAATGAAGAAGAACATTATGCATTACCTGGAGTGCTGCTAGCATTTTGAAATACCTCCCACTTCATTTGCTGTACACACACATACACAACATACACACGTATTGCTTTTCACTTCCATCTTCCCCCGGCGCAGCGCTGATTGATTAGATATTGAAAATGGTCTGTCAGCGTGTTTTAGAGAGGTACTCATCTGATAATGAATGCAACACCTCGGTTGGGAGCTAATTATATTAGAGACACAACTTGGTTCTGCTGTCTTGCTCTCTCAGTGTTGGTCCCTTTGGGAGACAAAGTCATGCAGAAACACACCCTGCTGCTTCGGCAAGGCTCATCAATGCCCACAGTAAAGATTTCCATCGGCCATGCCGGCTTATTCACAATTTGCTCCTCCGCCAGAAACCGTGACACAGTCAGAGACACATTTAGTCTGATACAAAGTACGTGTATAATGGCAAAAAATTAAACTAAGCAGACACAAACTGAGTTGCAAAGCTACCTGATCTGCAACAGCACGGGCCAATTTGTCCATCCTCGAACCAGCCTCTGCAATTTTCTTAGCCGCGTTGATCACATCTGAGGAGTTCTTCAGGGGGCCTTTGCCTCTGGGAAAATTCAAGGAGAGAAGAAGGGAAAAAAGGGATGGTGGGTGGAGTTGCAGAGGCAGGAGGCATGCAGAGCTTCCCTTTAAAGACTGCGCTCACCCCAGTGCTGCACAGGCATGTAGGGAAGCTAATTTGCTGTTTGTGGCATTAAAAATATGACACAATACAATAACAAAGACATTCCCAGATAATGGATGAAACAAATACAGTCTACCTGTATCCCTAATGATCCATCTTGGAGACATGCTTTGAAGCACTCTCCAAGAAGGAAACAATTTATGCTTTAAAAGCAAAACATGAATTTTCAGAGAAGTTACGGTAAAAGGGAAAAAATACAGGAGAGGAAACCAGATCGTTTGTGATCTAACTTGGGGTTTTTTTCTTTCTTTTTTGCAACAAAGGGGAGAGTTAATGTGGATAAGAGAACTGTGCCTGCCTCTCACTGATGTCTCATTTTTAGTCACTGGAAGTTGAAACTTCCATTCAGTTTGTTCATGCCAGCGTGAGTCAACGGGGTCACTGCCAAGTAATAACGGTGCAGTCACAGCACCGCAGTCACAAACACTCATGACTAATCATGGTTCTGATTTTCACCAGCCGCAATGGTGTGACCGGTATTGTTTTCACCTTGTGAGTGTTTGTGCGCGTGAGTAAGTGTCATCGTGGCAAAATGTGGTCCTGAGGACACCTACGGATCACGAACTACAGGTGGCTTAAGTACTGTGGCAGGGTTAATGTGACTGTCTGAACGCTCAGATTAAGGATGGCTTTAAAAAAAAGCAGGAGTCAACATATAGCCCGTCTCTGAACCATGACAACCATTACAGTCTGATCATAACAAAGTGCTTTTTTTGCCTTCAACAAAACAGAATATAGTTTGCTTTTCAAACAATCTCCATCTGCATAATTTTCACATTTAAAATAAAAATGTCCACTGTGTGTCACTCTTACCTGGTGAAATCTGTCATCTCCATCATGATCATGCACATCTGCTTGGCGAGCACAATGATGTCGTTGCCATTGTCGTCCCACTTGGCAACTTCTGCGTCTAACTTGCACTTTTCCTGTCTGAAGCTCTCCACCTGCTCAGCAATCTTTGCCTTCTCCTCCTGGGGAAGCTGTGCCATGATGGCCTGCAGGCAACACGGGAGTATGAAGGAAGCAAAAAGCATTAGAGGAGGAGGAAGATATTATGAAAGGGTACATTTGAGCTGAATAAATTGGGAAGATGGCTCATGAGGGAAAAAACAGTGGAGAAAATAAAGGAGAGAGCTAAAGTTGGGAAGGAGAGAATGAGAAGGAAATGAGAAAGAAAGGGGGATTATGCTAAGAGAAACAGCATAGAGGGCATTTATAAAAGAGCTGTTGCACCATTTGTTCATTTTTTTCCCTTCTGGTACACTTTTTTATCCACTCAACAAAAACTTGGACAAAAGTTAAACATTAAATCTGGGGTCTGATGACTTGCTCCTCTGAAACACTTCAAAATAAAGTTCTAAACTTTATATTTAATGACTGGAACTTTTCAAACCACTTGACATCTTATATCCATAAAAAGCAAATCCATTTTTTTTATTCGCCTTCATTTTTTTTTCTCCTTCCAAGAGAATACATTTGCTCTCTCAGCGGCCTTTGGGGGCAGGTCCAAAATGGCATAAATCTTGTGGCAAGGTCACAGGAGCAGTAAGGACCCAGTATTATTTGGGAGATAAATGTATAATTACCTCGCTTCTTAGACCAGAGAATGAATAATGCATTTGTTCAACATTATGTCAGGGAGGTGAGATGGAAGGAAGAGTAACCTGGTTTCCATTAGGTCGATTCTATTGACTCGAGAGGGTGAGAGAGAAAACGAGTACAGTGGAAAAAAGGAAAGTCACCATTGTTTTTTAACCTCATCTATTATTGACTGCCCTCCAAGAACTGCCATTCTCTTAATGAAATAATCACCCTACTCCTCCCTTTCCCTCTTCCTTATTCCCTCTCTCACAGCAAAGCTGGTGTGTGGGGGTGTGGGGCGAGCTTGATGAGCGAGTGCGTCACTTTGCTCAGTGCCCCTGGTAGATGCGTGAGGAGGGAAACGGGAAGGGGGAAAAAACCATAGACGACTTGTCTTCTTGAAATTCTTTGAAAGCGAATAAGCATAGGGGAGAGGGCCAACAATGAAAAAGAGAAAATTGAAATTACAGACAGAAATAGGGAAGCATGGAGGCACAATTTTCTCATCAGAGGCCAGCAGATGCGTCCATGAGCTTTGGCCTACTGATCACTTTGTGAGCGGGGTGCTGCAAAGCTTTGATGGCGGTTAGCTTGAAAAAAGAAAAGAAAGAAAAAAGCCCATACGGCATAAACAAACAAGCAAAACCAGCCCCCTCAAGCCCAGTGTAGATTTCCTCTGCTGCTTGTGCCAAGACACACAAACAACAGAGCTGAAGCAAATCCCATTTAACAGCATGTGGGGTGAAAACACTGCTCATACTTAAAACAAATACCAAGTTACTATGTATTCAGACTGCACAATGAGGAATAAACCATTTAAATCACACAAGTGATTCCAGCAGGGCAAACTTCTATTCGCACTGCAGGTATGCCTGCGCGCGTTGCTCAGGGGCTCTGGGTCCTCGGCACCGCTGACTGGCTGAACATCGACTTTGCACTCGCTCGTCAACACATCAAAAACACGTCCAAATGTTAGTTCACCAAGGAGATTTGTATTATTTTATTAGAGTCACGAGTGGTTCTTAAAGCGGTGTCTGTGTCGCATAGCATCCCAATGATGATTTTTTTATGGATGGCAATTTGCAGAAATCGTAAAAACCGTGCTACATGATAAAAAAGTTAATACATTAAAATGGGACGAATTTATGCCAATTAAACAAGGATACTGTGTCTATTTTTCTTTATTATTTTGGCATTATTTTGACGTGGAAGAAACTCACCCAGAAACAGTCACAGCCTACTTTAACAACTTTATTTTATCAGCAATGAAAACATGGAGCCAAGTCACCAGCAGCACGACACTGCCTCACCTCAGACAACCTCAAATATAGCTGTTTTTAATTTTCAATTTATTCTTCAAAACTACCTAAGAATCTTAATCTGAACACATCTTAACACATTGCCTTAAAATAACCGTACAGTTATTTTAATATACATTTTTTGGACTGTGTAAGCCACTTAAAAATGTTGCTGTTTTCTTCTAATCTTTAAAACAATTTTTAAAAAAAAGCCTCATAATTACATGTCATCCCCCCCTCCATGATATCAAAAATGGTGTCAAGGATCAAGTATTTCTGTGGGCATCAGTATCGAGTTTAAAATTCTTGGATGGTGGCCACACTAATATGTTGCATGAACTGCTCTGCTCACTCTTTTCATGCACACCTGCTTCCTTCTCGCTGACCTGAATCTATGTCGCTGCCACTGGTGTTACAGTTGTTCTTACAGCATTTCAAAAGCTTTTTAAACCCCACAGTCCACTGGTGGGGAAGTCACAACCTGCTGAGCTGAGCCTCAGGTGTGTTCATGTGGGAAATGACAAGGTCAAAGTCTAAATGCCAAGTATTAACACTTAGCCACATTCTACATTTATATTCTCGAAATTCTCGGCTGATTTTTTTGCTTTGTTCTATGTAACACCGCTTGCTGTTTCTCAGCTCTAAGAAAGTTTTATTTATGTTGCTGATTTGAATTGCAACCTGTTCTTAAATTCAAATGAGTCTGAATAATACTTCAAGTATTCACAAATATAATCTTGAGAACAACAAAAGATATTTTAGTCCAGATTCGTTAAAGGTGCTTGTGCTCTCAGCAGGTGGGGTCTGACGATTCAATAGCCCCCCCTTGGATATGACTTGCTGATTACATGTTCACATCTTAGTGTGGCCAAAAATATAATGCACTGTGAGTGCTGCCTCAGTAATAGGGACACTGGTGCTTGTGCTGTGACAGGCAGAGCTCTCTGACCTCAGGTCTCGAAGGTGGTCATTATCATCTTTGCTGTTCACATCTTTCCTGCACCCAACTGTTGAGGCATCAATAATTCACTTATTTCTATTATTATACTGAATGGTATGCTGCCAGTGTCAAAAAGGCTGAGTACGCCATTAGGAGAAACACATGGTATGGTATGGTATGGTTTTGCAAAATGCCACTGCAATGAGGCAGGGAAATAAAAATGTAAATTGAGAATCAGCGATCCTCTAGATGCACCAAAAATGTTTGTTTTTTTTCCTTCTCCCCATCTTCTGCTTGTAGAAACTACATAAAACGAAGTGAAACTGCTCTCCTAAACAACTAAAGGGAGCAAAAAGTCTCTTGAACTCAACAATTTAGAGTGAAAATTCCTTCTCTAAAATTAGGGATCAGGGGAAGTTGGGGAGAGAAAGTGAGGGATTTGGTTAGTATACCAATTCACTCTGAAAACGGCGTGACAAAAGAGAGTGCGTCAGGGAGGAAAAGAGAGAGAAAGAGGTTCTGAACACAAAAGAGAGCTGCAAGCACAGGGGTAAACACACGAGCCAATTGGGACGTCAGGGGAGCAGGAAGGGCCCCTGGTGAAGCACCCCCCCCTGCCAAACACACATGAGCGCGCGCACACTCACACACACCGTCGTATCCTCCTCCTCCTTCTATCCTGCACTCTAGAATTCACTTATCCCCAAATCCCTTTCCCTACTTTACTGATAACAACAAGGAGCGGGCCTCTGGAGCTTAACATAGTGGCAAATCCGGCCGAGGGAGTTCTGTGCCAATACACTCTGCGGCTCGGCTACGTCTGCAGGGATTAGAGCGCTTTCCGGGTTTCTTCACCAAGTGCGGCATCTTGAAATGACTTTAATTTGTTTCATTTGAAATAAACTGCCCAGACACTCAGAGTTCAATTTTATGGATGACCTATCAGCTGTTATCCAATCACAGTGTTAAGAAATGTTTGCCGTGTGTTGGGGTGCTTTATGTTTGGCTCCCCGTGCATTATCTGTGGCTTGTTATAGCAGCAGAGTTTGCTTCGGCATGTTCTGATAGAAAGAGACACTATACACAGACCCAATTCGCCTCTGTGTTTTTCTGCCCCCTCATTATACATGTTTGCTTTAATAACTTGGCTTTATGCAAAAGTATAATACAAGTGAAAAGCAGAGCACCACACAAGCCTGGGGAACAAAGGCTCCTGGGACTGCCCTAGACTTAATTTGATTTTCGCCCCTTCTCTTTGGAAAAAGAAAGAGATTGAGGAACTTACTGAAGATATCATGCCTGTGTCCTGTGTGTGATACGACATACTGAAGGGCCTTGGAGGGATCGTGACTGTAAACCCCAGTATGCTCGTGTCAACTCCTATGGCAAAACCAGATTACGCTTTCTCTTGTCTCTTTGAATAGAAACACAGCTCGCTAGCATGGACTTGGCATGACCGTGAGAGGATAGCAAGCTCTATCCTGACACAACTGGATGAGGCAGACTGGGCAGATCACCAGCGGTTCACAGCAAAAACATCTTTTATGAATGCACTTGCCTCATGCATGTTTAAGCTCTGAGGGCATAACAGTAACCATGAGTAAAACAGGCAATATCAATTAACTATGTGAGAGGCTTTGTCAGCACGCCAGATACTAAGAAGGCACCACATGACGATGCAAACTCAACGTACAAATACGAGTAATCACATTTGATAACCCGCTGTGATATATGGCTTTTGGATTTAAACCACCTTATATCCTTATATCGCAGTAATAAGTTATGACAAAGGGACATGTTGTGACTTCAGACTGTTTCCAAGAAGAGCTGCCCACTCAAATCACAGCTGAATGCCAGGAAAACTAGTTAACAGTTTGGTGCTGTGGAGCTCCTTTGTGTGCAAAGGCTGGTGCGTCTAAGCTCAGATGGCCACGCAACGTTACACCGCGGGTGCCTTAGTGGGAGTATACATACAGCAAACTTAAAGTACTTCGCACCCAGGACCCCTACAGTGCTGGATCGGCTATTGTGCACCCAAAAGCCTGCACCTGTTCTTAATCCTCATAATTAGAATAAATTCTTACTCTTCATTTGAACTGACTGACATTTGTTCTTTTGACAGAAATCAAATCTAAAATATTCTTCCATGCTTGTATATAAAGTGTACATTATTGGTCTGTTTTTAAGGATGGAAAATATATCATTTGAATTTCCCTGAGTCATTTAAACATTTTCTTCTACGTGCTGCTAGTTCTTTATTAAGAAATAAAACAGTGTCAGGTGTTCGATCAGATGCCTGATATAAGCTGTAATTAAATTTCACTCACAAGCACTTCCAGTATTGATTGTGACTTCCATCTTTTAGGTGCAAAGGCAGAAGTAGCAAGATGGTGTCATAGAGTCGTAATGTGGGAGGGAAGAGGTTGGGGTGGGTGGATGGTTCAACATGATATGCAGCTTTGCCCACAGGAGCCTATTTGTTTCCTTCTGCATTTCTCTCTTTAAACTATGAAAATAATCTTTAGCTAACCCAAGGCAATGATAAAAAAAAAAAAAGAAGATTTTTTTGGTTCTGTTTTCAAGGGTTTGTTGGCAGGAATCATGTGATGATATTGAAAAGTTATACAACATGTTCTCATAGAAAACTTCCACTTATGGGTTAGTTTCTAAAATCCAATAATGGTAAATGAGTTGGTGCTTATAGAGTGCTTTTCTACTCAATTTGAGCACTCAAAGCACGTTCCTACTACAATCCTCATTCACCTACTTTTACATTCATTTTTTCTATGTAGTTTGAAGCACTTTTGCCCTAATGTTAAAGCACACAATGAATGCATTGGGGTCAACTCGGGGTTCAGAGATGTGCAGGTTGGATGAGCCAAGGATCGAACCACTGAACTTCTGATAAGTAGATGACCCACCCCAGAAAAAATAAGAAACAAACAAACAAAAAACCAGATAACGGCCTTACTTTGAAGCCATGACCAGTAGACTACTGCGACTAAATGTCTAACTGAGTCAGTTCCTGTCACACAGGCTACTGTCCAGCACAGGGTTCAGTAGTCATGAGTTAGCTGTTTTGTTTTACCTGTCAGCAGACACCACATGTCACATGTAGCACATTCTGTTATAACAAGCTGCTGTTTTGATGTGTTTTATTTCTCCCTTTTTATGCATTAGCCCCATGCGTGCACACTGTGGAGAGACACGGGCGGGATAATGCAGGTCTCTGCCACAGAGAGAGGTGTCGGGCCAAGTCGCACTCCTGCCATCCACAATCCATTCAACATGCAACACACTGCTAGTCTCTGTGTGTGTTGCTGGAGGGGAGCAAGCACTGATACCCTCTTAATGTCCTTTAAGCTGGGCCCAAGTGAAAAATCACTAATGTGAAACAAAGCCCAGACCATGGCGATCACGACTGAAGCCTTGGCTCAGCACTGCACTGTATTTTGTGTTGTGGCTAGTGTCTGAAGGGAATTTGGTAATTACTTTTGTGTTTGTGATTGCAATTTTACACCTGCCATCCCGGAACGGTGTTTATTTAAAATAATACAGCTTGTTAGGACCATTTAAATGGACTTATATGCTATGTAAATGGACACAGTTGGATGAATCAATTTATGAGTAGACAGGGAATGGGGACGAATGTATACAAAGCAGCAACACTATAGTCACTTTGGTATTTCTGCTACTCTTTACCCAAAACAAATATATGTTATTTTTTATGTCAGCTTTGATGTTGATGTGCATTTGAGCAGTTGCAGCACAGAAGGGATGTGAACATCCACTCACCCGGGCACTCTGTCCAGCAATAAGCTGGTCATCTTCAGTCTGGACACTAGTCCTGCTGCGAGTATCATAGTCCTCCTGTTCAAAGTCAGAATCATCTTCCAGCTCCTCTGGTGTCTGCAGCAAACACAAAGACAGAGATAAAGTCAGAGATCAGGGAACAAACTGAAATAGACAGCTGAAAAGGGCATTTTTTTCTGCTTTCAAGCCCCAATGTGCTGAAATCATGTCCTTCTGATGCGTAGAGAATGGCTTAAAGATCCCTGAAAAGTTAATTGTCTCTGCCATTTTCCTACGTAAGGTCTTCCGTCATATTAAAAACCATATCCAATAGGTATTTCCAAATCAAATTCACAACCATAATGATTTATGCATTATTTACTGAGTGCTAAAAAGATAACTGGGAGGAAAGAGAAAGTCATCTGCGAATACATTTACTGTAACATGTCCCAAAGCATGTTGTTTAACTGCAGGAGAATAAATCTGTGAACAACTTGCATTTGTGCATTATTCACAGGTAAATATCTGGACCCATTTCCACAAGATCATTGATTGTAACTGCAGTTTATACAGAATGATGTTAAAAAGGAAGCCAAAAAGGGCTGCCAAGTTTTAGTCAGTTAAGGGGAGGAAGCAGCTTGGGGCGGAAAGCGATGGTGCAGCAGAGTATTTGTGAAACAGAGAAGCTCAAAGTCAAAACTCTTTACAAATGAGCATAACAGAGATGCTACCAATATGTTTCAATCGCTTAAATATTATAATCAGTGTTATTATTAATTTTCTTTGAAACATTTTGACTTAAAGTCTTTAGCCAAACTCTTAAGTTACTGTTTGAATCCTGACTGCTTTTTTTTTTTGGCATAAGATTTAAAAACTGCTGTGCAGTGATTGTAAGTTCTTAATGTAATTCAAAGCTAAAATAGTTTCAAAGCTGGGGAAAAATCCCTGTGTGTTTCATCAAATAAAGAATTCAGAGGAATTAGCAAGAAGAAGAAATGAGAGAATATCTGCTTCAGTTTGTTTATAACTTTGTATGTGTTTTCTGTACGAGGCGAGTGACTCAGTCATTAATAAGCATCGTTATTCCTCTCTGCTGTCTTTTAAGTGACGTCCCAATGACAAAGGCTGTTAGTTTGCCAGGTAACTTCAAAGCAAGTAGTTGATCTAACGCAGATGGATTAATTTTAACAGCATCACAATGATAACACAGCTGGGCGGCTTAGGTTCTGTGGAGCAGAGGATCAAATATAGACATGTATCTGTGTAAAATTATTCTTACATGGTGACAGCCTGTATTCACAGTTCTGTCACAGCTATGCTTGTGAAGTGCATAGTGTTGCCTGGTTATTTATATCGGTATTATAATAAACTAACAGTAGTTTAGTTTTTCTCAAAAGGAGCACTTACAGTATAAAACAGGACCACAAAAGTACCACAGGTTGCTAGAAGGCCTACATTTAACTGTGCTAAATTTCCTTCTTAATTTTAGTACAATGCGAATGATTTTCTTTCAACTCAATCAGTGATATGATTATTCTCTAAATAAAAATAAAAAATGTGCCCATTCTGCCCTAATTGCATCGTTGAACTAAGGAAATAAAAGGCAAAAGGGAAGAGCATTTACACACTGGAAATTTGCTACTTATAATTTATTCACACAAATCTCAGGCCATATGGAGCTTCATTATCCATTCTTTAATTCAAGTCAGTTTGTTTGCTCACAATAGTGGGAATACAATTTCTTTATAGTTTCATAATAGCCCATTTCGTGCATATCCATTTGTAATAGGTTTTATAAAAGCAAATGTTTTATCAACTCATTCTACTGCAAACACCTACAATTTAGCTAGCATACAATTCATTTATTTTACTGTTTTATTGAACATAAAATCATTTTTTAATCATTTCTTTTGTTGGTAGCTTCACTAAATTATAGGATCTTGTTTCTTTACTTTCATTTTATAGATATGACAGTGTTATCCTGTCACAAATTAAATGCAGTGTATTGCTGGTGCAGCTGTTTAAGTCTCGGGTAAAATATCCAGGATAAGGGAACCAGTTGCTGACTATCTTTGTGAGACAGGTTATTCATGATAGCCAATTAAAAAAAAAAGAGAAAAGAGCCAGCTGTGTGAATGTGCAGCAGCGAAGATGATCGGTTTTGCTTTTCGTCAATAAAAAAAAAAAGTCTGATTAGAGCTGTGATCACACAGACATTAAGACTGTAATAAAAAACAAAACAAAAGCAGCCCCCTCATTGATTTCAATCAGGTCATTGCGTGGGGGTGCCAACTCAGAGGTTGCGTTACCTTGGAGATTGTGTTGCTATGTGTATAGGTTTCTGCTATTTACCTTGTAATGATTTTAACAATCCTAAGGATCTTTCAATAAAAGAGGCCTGCTATTACGATTACATTTTAGCATTTACACAGGCCATGAAACAACTTAACCCCATCAGATCACAGCAGCTCCTTTCATTGATTTCATTTTTAATCTGAATGTCTGGTAAGTTTGAACTTTCTAGGTGAGAAAGGCTGTAGGTCAGTTTCCTGAGACTGGGACACTGCGTAAATATTGGTTATATTGCAGTCTCCACCCATTGTTCAGTTTCATATCTCTTCCATTCTGTGCAATACTTACTACTTTCCCCCCCTGCACTCCTGCGTGCATGTGTCTGCGGGTACATAAAGGCCTGGACAAAAACTATGTTTCCAAGAACTTTCATAATAACTTTCCACTCTACTCAAGTTCAGCCTCAATTTTTAAACACTGTGGAGAATTGGTTTCTTAATCCGCTGACTGCTCATGAGATCTGTGCTGTAAAAATTCTAAAGGAGCTATTACTCGGTCTAAGTGGGGGAAAAATTTAAAAAAGTACACTTAAAAAAAATAAAATAAAAATTACACGTGGCACCAACATTTGCTATTTATACAATGAAGTCAGACGACAGAGAAAGCAAGGATCTTCCAAGTTGTTTCCCCAGAAAGTAATTGTACTTGGATAGGATTATAAAGCCAGCTGGTCCCGGGCAGTTCAAAGCTGCCTGTTTTACATTATTTACTAACATCAAATTATTTTCCATAATTAGATTTTTTTCTTTCCGAAGCTGAACTGGGAAACCTTCCAGCCTGCATAAAGTTGAATAAATGAATTACGTGGTGAAAGAGGAGGGACAGTTGGGGTGGGGGGGGTGGGGGTGCAGATACTGTAACATCAGATTTGGTACGTGAAACAGCAGAGCTGGTATCTTGTTGTTATGGAGCCGTTTTATCGTGACACGCTGTCAAGGGTTCTGCCAGATTCATAAAACAGATCATGTGACAGTGGTGACACTCCAAATGAGAATTGAAGATTTCAATTATGCGCTTCTTCATCCTTAGGGCGGATGTATTTTTGTCACAAAACTTCCACTATCACCCAAGACAGACAGCAGCACAGTTTTCAGTGGGAATAAGGTCCCTGTGATGAAAAGCAAAAAAGCACAAATTTGTCATGTTCACCAGTAGATTCAGGAAGTTTTTAATGTAACAGGTTTTATGATAGAAACCCCCCACAAAACACAGGTTATTACCTCAACAAGACAGATATTTAAACCAAATTTAAAATATGCTAATGGTAGTGAAGCTGCAAAAAAGCATATATTCAAACTAAATAAGCTCAACATTAGGAAATGAGCAAACTGTTCAGATGTTTAAAATAAAAAACCCAATCAAATATTTTGAATACACAGAAGAAGATGGGAAATTGGTGCAATTTGCTTTTTTTTTCTGACGGGCAATTCAAAACACTTTGACACTATCGCTGAGCTCTAGAAGCATTTCAAAGTATCTCAGCTAGTCTTTCCCTTTTGCTCTCTTGCAGAACATAATGGACGTACCCTTATCATGAGGACGGCTTTCCTGACGTCGCGGACGCCATCGTAGACCAAACGGGATGCATCAATGAACTCGTTCTCCTCAAAGGGCTGTGGGGGATTCATACTCAGTGCCTCGATAGCTACTTCCACTTGTTCAGCAAATCGGGGCATTACTGCAGGAAGAAAGAGGTAATGGAAGTAGAGATAGAGAACAAAAGAGAGACAGGAGGTATGGGTTTATCACTTTTTTCTATGATAGGTGAAGGATTATGATTAAGTAAAGGAAAATATATAAGAAAACACAGCTATGACTGTGCTGTTTCTCTATCCAAGGACATGGCTACCACTGTCTTCAAAATGTCTCGCAGCACATTCTTCATCAGTCTGTGTTCACTTCTGGAATGTCACCCTAAACCTCTTTATAAACAACAATATGCCATTCACACACTGCACACCAATTAGCTACTCCACATCGGCTTACCCGGCACGGAGACTGACCTGTCTCTCCCAGATCGGTTTGTGTGTTTGCTGCCATGTGGCACGGGGAAGTGTATGTATGTGTGCGTAACCTGGGAGCTCGCTCAGAGATGTCTGTGTGCTTCAGTGTTACAGCGCAAGGACGCGAGCTCAGCCTGTCAATTCACAATGCCGACGAAGGGAAACAATTTCATCAAAGTCTTTTCGAGGCAGACAAAAGCCAAGCAACAAAAGAAACGTCCCTACTGACCATAAAAAATGGTTGGTTTTGTTGTCGGTACCCATTGGCTAGACCTGATGGAAGAGCTTTATGTTTTTGTGTCTTCAAATGAATTGTGCTGAATATGAATAGACATTGTTTAATATCCAAAAATACAGACTGAAGGTTTTAAATATTTAGCAGGCCACCTTTCCAAGTAATCTCCTGTTGTGTCACAATAATTGAATTCCAGCTATGATAATGTACTTTTTTTTCTTCTTATGGACTTTGTGCTGTAGCAAATTATCATAACAAAAGCAAAGGCTTACCTAGAAAGCCAGTTGCCAGCTAGAAAAAGGTGTCCATTTACTGTAGATTTGTGGGTCTCTTTTCAAACACTACAAAAGCCTAAAAACCCACCATCACATTTGATTTCATTACAGTAGCACAAATAGAAAAGTATTTTCTTTGAATCCGGAATAGATATTAGAAAATGACTTTATGTAAAGAAGGACTGGGTGAGACAAAGAGAAGGACATACTGTTTTATGTGTTTTAGGGAAAAAAACATGCAGCTGCTTTAGAAGTAATAAGCAACAAATGTGTATCAATGGAGTGGATTTTTGAAGTGCTGATACTATGAATAGTTTAAGACAACATCATTAGAGGAGAAGACAGCTCTAATGAGCACAGAGAGATAAGAAAAACTGTGGAAAAGACAAATGAGGTATTGCAGTTTGGCCAGAGAGCCATGTTTGTGATTTTATTAGCATCTTCCACACTCTCGCCTCATTCTGACATGAAGAGTGAACTAAATCAATTAACTAGCTTGCACTAAAGGTGTATGAATCTGCAGTGTGCTTATTTGTCTGATATAAAACATACGGTATATTTCACCAAACATAAAAGGCACTACAAAAAAGTCTCTCCCCTTTTCTTTTCATTTTTAATTCAGTTTAATCCACTTACTGGAGAAGCGTAAAATAGGCTTTTGGGAATTGCTGGGAAGGCGTTTTAAATAGAAATATTTAAATGTTCTCTGTGCTCTTAATGAGCAAAGTTGCTGATGGTAAGGAGCAATTTCACTCATTCCAGTTGAAAAATGATGAAGGGAATTAAATGTGACCATGTAGGGATGGATTTTTTTCACCCTCTAAGCTTAAGCATACTTTAAGTGAGAAGTTATGGAAGTACAATGAATGCCTCAAACCTCAAAGCTAACACGGTGCGCACCTGTGCCATGTTTAACAAGATTTAAACAGCACAATCTGCACAGTTCCTGATTTCTAAGCCACAAGATTCAAATGAAGACGGCTACATTTAGACAATCAAACACACAGCAAAACTGCACAGAAGCACGCACTTACATTCAACAGGTGAACACAAAAATATCTCCAAATCGATGACGTTGGCCCACTCGGACGGAAAATTTTAACAAGTACAAGTTTGTGAACAAGGTTTCCAAATCTGTGGTACTTTTTCTGCACTTTTGTGGCAAAAAAAAAAATCAAAACAAACAAATAAAAAAAAATAAGCATGTGCATATTGAACACAATTATTTATATTGTGTGACACTACTACACCTGCATGTTACAACATTGTTTGGCCTACTCATGATGATAGCAAACTGCTATTTAATCATAGTGAGAGAAGTAAAAAAACAAGGGGTGGTAGATGTTGTTTATATCCTAAAAATGGGTCATTTGAACCCTTTGCTAAGTGGTTGCTAGGCGGTGTGATGGTGCCATAACATACAATCGATATTTCAACTTCTGCTGATATAAATTAGATCATAGTGTTGTGAAATGTAAATGATGTGAGGCTTTTATAAAGCGTTAGTGATGCATAAATAACAAAAACGGATCATTTTAGCCTGTTGCTAGGTGGTTTGCTCAACTCCTGACGACCAAAGCAAAAAATAAACACACAGACAGACAGAGACTTTGGATATTAAAGTAAGATATCATATATCACAGCAACAAAGTTGCATTTTATCCAGTTTCAGATCAATTCTTTCCACAATTCCCCAACACAGTCTGTTTCAAAAGAAAACAGAAAAAACAACAACAAAAAATAAAAGCACTCCCAAGCAATGCTGTAGTATGAAGCAGGTTTGACAGAGCTGCCTTACTTTCTGTTAGCTGACTTGATAAATTCTAAATATTAAAAGATAATGGTTATCTCGACAGGGGTTTTCTACTTTCTTTGTTAACTTTAGACTCTCCGAAGAGACATGAGACATTAGAGGGACAGGTGATAGAACTCTACAAAGAACAGGAAAAATATAATGCCATTGTTTACCACTCTTACAATTATCCACCCATTTACTTATTGTTTTCATTTTCTTTATTGCCCTGTTACTTACATTCTAAGACAATATAACACAGACACATCGTTAATACTAAGCTATTACTTGGGTACTGCTTATTATTTAATTACATGGTATTTACTTTATCACGTTATTACATGACATTTAAAGCTGCTACATAACGTGCAAACCAAAAGTGTGACTATTAATTCACAAAGTAATATATATTAAGTTTTACTCCACAATGTTACCTGTGTCAGCAACAGGAACGCAGAGTGGCAGAGTTTGAAATATTACTCTTTCTGGGTCACATGATGCTGTGTAAACTTCAAATACAGTGGCTTGCAAAAGTATTTGGTCCCCTTGAACTTTTCCACATTTTGTCACATTACAGCCACAAACATGAATCAATTTTATTGGAATTCCACGTGAAAGACCAACACAAAGTGGTGTACACGTGAGAAGTGGAACGAAAATCATACATGATTCCAAACATTTTTTTTTACAAATAACTGTAAAGTGGGGTGTGTGTAATTATTCAGCCCCCTGAGTCAATACTTTGTAGAACCACCTTTTGCTGCAATTACAGCTGCCAGTCTTTTAGGGTATGTCTCTACCAGCTTTGCACATCTAGCGACTGCAATTCTTGCCCATTCTTCTTTGCAAAACAGCTCCAGCTCAGTCAGATTAGATGGACAGCGTTTGTGAACAGCAGTTGTCAGATCTTGCCACAACGTTATCAAGGGTTGCAAGTTTGGTTAGGAATCTGCATTCATAAACCAAACGCATCTACTAAACTACTACACTTACACTGGTAGGGATAAGGCCTAGCCAGCAACTCTCATACTGGTAAGGCTTTAAACCTTATCAGTATTCAAATGTATAGTTTTTTGACAACTATTGATGGGATACAGAGGGAGAAATTGGAACAGTGCTGAATTAATGATGGTCACATGAACAATTTCATGCGCATTGTTTTAATATTATTTCCATCATCCCTGCACAAGTTATATAAAAAAAAGCAACAAAAAAGAAAAAAACCCTGCCATCTGCCTCTGGCTGTGGATGGTGTTGTGTTCACTCACTATGATAGAATAAAATGTTTTCCTCAAGAAGCCTCAGCCCATTTGGTGAGCTGTAATTGTCATGCGTCACTGTAATTGGCACAGTTATTTCAAAGCCAGTGAGGCCAGAGATGTGATTCATATAGACAATGAGACCAGTGGTACAGTTTTGTTTTCTGGTAATGCGATTAACACTCACAATCTAGAGATAAAAACAAGCGTAAATACTAACCTCCTAGTACAGTACACTGGTGTCTGCTAAATGAGCACATCCACCTATTCAAACAGGGAACGTGTGACCGAATGAGAATTTGAGAAAAGGGCAAATGTTTGAAAACACGAAATACCATGTGACTAAACCTTAATTCTTTAGTCGGACCATAATTCGCCTGGTGTAATTTACAAAAGCAGAATGGGAGAGGAAACAGGGTGGGAAGGGTTGCAAAACATGGTGCGTCAAGAATAGCTAGGGGCTTAATAACAGCAGCCCACGAAATTGAAAATTATAGAAGCTTTTATAAAACATATTACTGTCATTAACCTTCATCCCTGTCCTACACGCACTGCGGCCAAGCAGCATCGCCCCTTATCTGCTGCTTGTATTAATTCCCTGCACAGGTAGGCACAAAAATGTGACCAAAAAGAAACAATCAGTGTTTTCCAAATGAGAGGTCAGATCCACTTCCTCTCTCATATTGGCTAGATATTCAAGAGCGTTGCAATTTATCTGTTCAATCAGATCATTCTCTAGAGTTAAAACTGTGTTTTCTCAATTTAGTGCAGGTGATGAATGGGAAAAGGCTAATTTCTGGCATGCACTACGTAACACTCAGCAAGGCCTTTAAAATCTAATGCTACTGCACTTACATAAAGCAAAATCACTAAATGCGCTTTAAGATATCCACACAGCTTGCATAGCCACTTCCTAATTTTGAAAACGTTGAACTTAACAGCTTTGATGATCGGCGGTCGAACCACAAAGAGAATGTGCTGTATATGATGCTCCTCCTGCTTACTGGTCTCCTCTCCTTCACTCTAACCTTGGTTAAATTGTTCCACCTACCTCTTCCTACTGCACTGCTATTCTCATAGCAATTTCCTCATCAGTACTCTCTCCCAACTTCTGCCTCTCTTTACGCACTGATTGAAAGGCCCCACCTCCTCTCCTTGCAAGCTTAGTTTGCCATCTGCTTCACATTCTGGTTAAAGACTCTTTTCCTATCATTAAAACAATAGACACAGATTCAAAAATTATAACTCATTTATCTCAACAACCGTGTTGTACACTTATGGGCCATATAAAAAACGCCATTTTCAGTGTTAAAAAAAAATGATAAAAACCACTGATTCACTTCCACATTTCCCCTTAACAGTTATTTTTTAGAGACACAGTCAATGAAAGGTCTTTAGTTTTCTTCATTAGACCCTCCACTTGGCATTAACAACTGGCTTCTTTGGGTACATGTGTGAATGTGCCCAACACACTGATGAGTCATTAAAAGCAGATTGTTCCTGCATATGGACCCATTCCATTAGCACGTGCATCTCTGTGAATGTGTCCTACACTTGGAAACTTTGGCATTTAAGGACTCCGGTGGTCTGGACTGACATTTAGCCTTCCAAACAGAAACAATTGCAGGCTTCCTTTTTCCTTTTCTGCATATAAAGCGAGGAAGTGGTAGCTTGAGCACTCTACTTGAGATCAGATCACTGAAGGCGCATGTTAATGCGCCAGGTATGAGCCGAGCCTTAGTGTCTGATGCACTTCCTTTTAGTGCTCTTGATCCACTGATTTACAGGCATGACATGTGGGTGGCAGTGTGTCCGTGTGTGTTATTACTCACTGCACTCACTGCAAAACCCTGGCTAAATCCTATTTACTGTGCCCTGATGTAATAACAAGGAGCAACATCACCCTGCTACCTAAATGGCACTCTGACTTAGGCAATATATCAGTTTTTTAATCTACCCTCTCCAGGCACCACATTAATGACCAACTTAAAAATTTGTCCCTTCTTTTGAGGAGAAGATTAGTCTAAACCAAGGCAGTTAGTGGGCAGAATAGTGTATCAGTAAGGAAGGAGGGAGAGGAGGAAAGAGAGGGAAGCCATAACCACTTTCCCATTAGGCTATTGATTTTTCTCTCTCTCAAGGACACGCTTCAGTCCCGGGCCCATGTGTAGACTGTCTGTCAGGAATCTATAGCTAAGCTTTACACTGAAGAGTTGTGAGCCTTGGCTGCTTGTGTTTTGGCCTCGGCATAAATCTGGCCACACTCGAAATGAGAAAGAGGGATGGGCAAATTGAGACAAGGTCAAAGGGTAGGTAGCTGTGATGAGCGCTGTGTGCCAGCTGTCAGAAAGAAAGGCAAGTGGCTGTGATTGGCATGAGTGGCTGTGGGCATAAACACAGGAGCAGTCCAATAAAAACACAAATAGCCAACGCAAAACACACAACTACCCACATACGCACACTTACACCCACACACACTTGCAGAGACAGAGTAAAGGGATAAATGTTTTACACATGCTCACCACTGGAGGAAAGTTAAGAAAAAGAGAACACATCAATGAATTCCACTAAAATCCTTGCGCAAATCGCTTAGTGAAATCCTTGGTGACAGCTATTGATTTTTTGGTGGAGTCTAGTTAATTGGGCTCAGTACCCTCTAAAAACTGTGTGGTCCTATATCCCTTCCCTTTGTTCAGCTACACTTAATCATCTTTCCCCCTAGCTATAGATTTCTCCTTGACTGTGTTCAAATCCATAGACATCAGGTCTGTGAGGACGGAGGGGAGAGGGAGGCAAAAGTTCACAAGGATCAATAAGTGCTTTATGGTCCAGATCAGATGTGCATGGTAGCCCTTAAAACCCCCCAACTACTGCTAAGACGGAAACTGGAAGGGGAAACACAACAGCTCTTCATCAAAGAGAAATATGGAGCCAATGAAACATTCGTCTAACACGGTTGCTAATTCCCCACCTTAACGTCTCAATTAGCGCCCAAATCATGAGGAGACCTTGTTAAAATTAAAGACAGAAGCCCTCCCAAAGGCCCGGCATCTCGAGAAAACGCAACAAAAATTTGTTTGGTGCATATTCTTTCTGTGAAGAAGAAATCACCTCAGCCCTGACCTTAATGTGAAGTCGCCTTGAACCTGTGTTTTAAACAAGTCTGTTTATCTGTGGGTATAGCAAAGTGCAAGGTCACCACAGTTGACTAAATCTAAACCAAAAACTAGATCAAGGTGTGAAAATGTATTTCCTTTAGATTTACTTTTTTCTTTCCCCTGAAATCTGAGGCTGTCACGAACAACAGTGTAAAGTTTGCGCGCACACATAATCCTCATCTGCAAAATGGGAAGTGTTACATAAGTTAACAATCATTTCCTTTCATTGCCTACAGTGCTAAATTTACAGGAGAAATTACCGCCCTGCATCTATCAAAAACGCTGCAAAATACAGCCTGCGTGAAGTAGGAAACTGTGTAAGTGACGTCACCCCATCAACAGCTCCCGATTTGTTGGTGTTAGTAACACTGACATAATGCTTCTTCATAGTGCTGACTCTTGCTCCATGGAGGATTAATAAAAGCATGTGACGAGGTTAGAGTCATACAAAATTGACCTCAAGTGTCTGTAAGATAATCACCGCTGAACTCTATCAATTAATTACCCCAATCAATTAAACTGAATCATGCAATAAGTGAACAGAATGTGTTTAAAGTACCATATAACTAATACTGTAAGTAGACTGTTATGGTGGGGTTCAGCGCCAGAAGAGGGTCTCAGACAGATGGCGGTGTGAACACACGTGGCACACCTAATGCTGTTTGCGACTTATCAGCTAGCAGGGAGGGGAGCTGATTGTGTCTCTCAATTATCCCGGCAGATGAAAGTAACGAGCGAAACAATAGATATACCACCTCGCTAAATGGGCTCTAATGGGAGAGATAGAAAGCCGAGTCGAAAGGATGGGTGAGAATGGAGAAAATATAACAAGGAGGGGAGTTGCTGCTGTGCTGATGTGAAAAGGGATTGTGGTCAGATTTTATTCTCGTGGACAGGTAATTGCTAAATTACTTCTCTCCTTTCATCCTGCATTTTTTTTTGGGGGGGGGGAGGGTTTGGCCTTCTTTCATGATGCCACATTTTAAAGGCGTATTATGGTATATTTTTAAGGGATTGGCTAAGACAGTATTTCATAGCAAACGCTGCACATTTTCTATCTTCCTTGCTTGTGTCTAGAAACTTTGTAAACAAGACAAAGTAACACAAAATCACATTAAAAACAGAAACTGTCACCAGTGTGCTTCTCTGAGTATTGCAGGAATGTTTTTGTATGAACAATCGCTGTAACATTTGGAGTTGTCACGTGAACGGCCCTGGCAAAAATGAACAAATTGTTTCTACTGAGACTTCTCTGCATTTTTCATGTGGCACGTCTTCACCGGTGCACATATCGTCAAGAACTCTGCAAAAGCTTTCACCTTCTTCCAACTCGCAAATAATACTAGGCTGCAGCTCAACACCTGCGCTGAAAGTGGAAACGTTGCAAACGCGCTGAAGCAATGTCAAAGTTTAGCTTTAAGTGGTGTAGGTGGTGACTGAGTGATACATGTTTTCCTCCTCTGGGTTTGCCGGCTGTACTAACTGTGTACTCAGCCCTGCTGATGTTACCACCTCCTGTACATACTCACTTTCACAGATGCTTTCTGTATATGTTACACTGTTTCCTGTAACCACAGTCAGGAAGTAGACTCAGATCTACAATATACTACACTGCAATGTCTAAAGTATTCCCTCACCCATCCAAACCACTGAATTCAGGTGTTTCAACTACTTTAATGGCGACAGTGTATAAAATTAAGCAGGTAGGCATACAGACTGCTTCTACAAACACTTTTGAAAGAATGGGTCGCTCTCTGGAGCTCAGTGAATTCCAGCGTGGCATTGTGATAGGATGCCACCTGTGCATCAAGTCCAGTTGTGAAGCTTCGTCGCTACTAAATATTCCACAGTCAGCTGTTAGCTGTCCATAAAAACATGGATGAACAAAACACCATTGGGATAACTAGAGCAGAGACTGCAACACAGGCCTTCTTGTCCAACATCAGTGTCTGACCTTCTGGAATAATTAAAATTAAATTTTAATTAAAAATTAAAAATTCCCATGAACACACTCCCAAACCTTGTGGAAAGCCCTCTCAGAGGAGTTGAAGTTGTTATAGCAACAACGGGTATTCCAGCACCATATTAAAAGCATTTTTCTGTTGTACCTTGTTTTTTTACTATTATTATTAAATTTTTGTAATATATATCTACAATCTGCTTTTCTTTTTGACCCTTGTGCTGCTGATTGAATTCCCCCAGTATGTTCAGAGGTAAAAACTACTGAGACAATATAAGAATTCAAAGTTGTCTCCTAAACAAGGATTTGGAAATGTGTTCATTGTTTGATCGGCCTGGCACTGAGACAAATGCAACTTTCCTGGAAGATGACATTGGACAGAGGCTGTAAATGAATAAATAAAAGAGTGAGAGCGGATAAGACTTTCTGTTAGAGCCAGGAAACTAATCAAAACTTTAGACACTGGACACAGAAGCAGTCAAGTCGTATCTGTGAGACCAGACTGGTGAACTAATGTAGCTTCTACATGTGTGCGCGTGTGTGTGTGTGTGGGTGCATATACGTATGTGTTTCTATATGTTAGGCTATTCCTAAAAGTAGCTTGGCTTGCCAAAAAGCTTGCAGCAAAATATTTTGACACAGGGTGAAGCACAGTGTATGCATCGTACTAGTAATACATTAAGCTATGGCTCATTGTGGATCTTCTTCAGCTACACAGGCTCTGTGTACAGCGCACTAACCAGTCTCAGACAGGAGCTTGATGGACTCCAGCACACGCTCGGTGTAGACCCCGGGCTCATAGTTTTCCATCTCAGCGTTAATGATGTGGACCACGCGAGCAGCTCGGCCCCGGATAGCTCCAGCAGTTCGGTCAAGAGTGTCCACATCGCCCTCTTGGAGAGCTATTACACATTTGTTGACATCCTCAAGGATGTGGTTCTCTTGAGAGTGAGAGAGAGAGAAAAGATGACAGTGAATGAAAGTGGGAAACAAAAAATGAAAACGACCCAAGGATTCTGTTGTTGAGAGACATAATTATTGTTTAATAAACAGATTTTCCTGGAAATCAAACTCATTTTTATCTTTGAGTGTGGATATACTGTTGAGTTTATTTCTCCAAGAAACATGTTGATTATGGATAAAATTTAATACCTGTTGCTTTTTTTGGACACCATCCCACCCCCGTCCAAAAAAAAAAAAAAATTTCTTCTGCCTTTTGATGGTTTTTTTCTAGTTCACTGTATTTTGCTTCAAATGCTGTGATTTCTTATTTTTTATTAACTAAATAGTAATTTTGTTTTTCACATCAAGCCTCCATAGAGATTTTTTGTGAAAATTTGGTACCAGAGAACACAAGCAACAACACTCAATAACTCACTCGCTTCAAGCGAAAATCAGGAGCATGTGGAACATTTGCTTCAATCAGTCAGTCTGTGAGGAATTTGTGCTGGCTCATACCTGACACAGAAAGGAAATCATCCACAGAAGTGATGTCATCCACAGCCTCAGTCAAGATGCGCACTTGTTTCTCCCACTGATCTTTGAAAACATCCATGTTGTCCTGGGCCACCTTGCTTTGGGGGCGGGCAGCCAGAGTGAGTGCAGCATTGATGACCTGATATGGGACAAGAAACGTTTGCAGTAGCGTAGGTGTACATGTGTGCTTTTAAAATGAAGTCTTAAAGACATTTCTGCACATCTGTGAGTCATTTCAGGAGAAAAGACATCTGTACTAGTTTATATATAAGATATATAAGAACATACAGCACGGTGAAACAAAGTCTGGCTATCATGTCAAGACTCTGACACTGTGAGGTGAACAGTGTGGCAGCAGTGGCACAGTAGCTGAGTGCTATGCTCTTTCTCGTAGTCATTAAGGTTTTCAGTCTATGCTGTGGCCTGCTAGTAGCAGCTACAGCTACAGACTAAAAGGATTTAGCAACCAAACGTTTGCCACATTTGCTGTGAGATAAAAAAAAGATATGCTTGAAATATATTGTTAATTGCACAAATGTAATAAATGATGCAGAATCTTTTACAGCTTAAAAAAGCAAGGCTTAAAGAAAGCACAAGACCTTGATATGTGCAAGGTAAACCCTTCAGCTTTAGGACAAAGAAAAAAATAAGATAAATACTTCACAGGGATATAGGGATGATAAAAATAATACCGGCCTTATCGTGTACTTTGAAATACCAATAGACAATATTTTAGCTACCCAAGGGAAGTAGCAATAGCTCCTTTGGAAAATGAAAGTGCTCTCCTCCTCCTGCTTTTGTTCCACAGTCAAACCCTCACTTTCCCGGGGGATTTCATACCCGGAGGCAGTTAGCAGAGTTAGTACCACCAATAAATTGTTCAATAAACACTTACTGCATAATGAAAAGTTAAAGCAAATAACTTGGGTACTGCCACTTTAACAACAAGGACCAGTTTATTTATTTTTTTTGTGCCTTTGCTTTCTCACTTTGTGCTTTTTAGATTTACTTTTAGTGAAATGAATCTGATCTAGATTATGATCTGAACATGGCAGTCACTGAGGCAGTGTGTGTGTGCACGACTGCGTGCATTTGCACGTGTAAAGAATAACCAGTCTGGTTTAACTCTACTTGGAACAGATGGAAATACCTCTCTTTGTTGCACCTCCTCTTTGTTCCCTCTACTCCAGTCACAAAGCCTATGTCTATTATGTTTTTTAATCTGCCTGTGTTCAGCTGTGCCAAGCAGTGTCAGGGGACAGCGCCTCTCCAAGTTTTATAAGTTAGTTGGTCTCGGTAGGTACGGGTAGAGGAGACTGCACATTAGATCATGAATCTTAAAATCAACCTCCCTTCTCCATTTCTCATTCTCGTTACAATGTTTGGTCCTGTGTGGATAAGGCTTACTGTTAACCTTGGAAACAACTGATGGATTTCAACATCCTCCTTTGTTTCTTCCTGCGAAACAGGACTACAATGTCCTCCTACACATTATTCATAACTTTTCCTCCAAATCCGACAACTACAACCTCTTTCCTTTAATATTCCTAAATATTACACTTTCATAAATCAGTAATTAAATATAGAAAAGTTCCTTAAAAGAACATTTTGATTTGATCTTATGTTAAGAATTTGTATTTTATGTAGTGCTGTCAGCGTTAATCTCGTTAAAATGACGTTAACGGCATAATGGCTTTAAAGCGGCAAATCTCCGTTAGCGAGTTAGCGCGGAACGCCCCGTACGTGGGGCTGCACGGCGTCGACGCATTAGCACGGTTAGCTCGTTAACGCGTTAGCACCGTGCAGCCCCACGCAATCTGCGCTAACTTGCTAACTGAGATTTGCAATGTTGATTCGGTTATGGGGTTAATGTCGTTTTAACGAAATTAACGCTGACAGCACTAATTTTATGTGATGTAGGTGTTTTAAAATCCTCACCTGTGGACACAGGCTGTCGATCTGGGTGGCGGCCATTCGTACCAACTTCACACCCTCTTCATTGTTGGAGATGGAGCATGCCAAGTTGGCCACCTGAATAAAACAAACACAAAAAAGAGACCTAGCTGTTTTAATCTTGAAACTGTTAGCATTGAGGAAAACAAAAAGAAAAAATGTTGTGCCTCTATCAAGCGGTCATGCTCCAAAAAGGATATCTTCATCTTTTTCAAGACTTTTGCTGCAGCAAATATTTCTGCATGCTGGCCATAAATTCCTGTCTAAACCAGTTTCAATTTAAGTTTGAGGGCCACAAGTGGCAAAACATTTTATTGTGTAGTTGAAGGTAGAATTCAACAGTCTGAATTAAAGCAACCAAGTTCCAAAATTATACTCCAGTACAGGCCAGTACAGTCTATTCTTTGTGTACAAAACTCCCTGCCTGTGTATTCTCTCCACAGCACAGCAAGGCATCAGTGAGAAACGAGGGGGGATTTTGTATTAAAAATACTGTGACAATACTGTCACAATTACACCAGTCAAGTGGGATTTTATCATAAAATCCCACTTGACTGGTGTAATTGTAACTCACACTTGGTGTGTTGTAAAGTTAGAAAGCAATTTTGAACAACAAGAGGACAGAAGATTTTATTCTCTATTATCTGCAAATGAAAAGTAAGGGTTTGTGTTTCATTGTCCATATGAACATGAGTGTTTACCTATCATTTAATATGCAAATCTGGGTTATCTTTGTATCATTATTTGTCCAACTGAAACATTTGTGTTTGTACTGTACATTCATTTCTTAGGTATGCCTGTTAAGCTGCTTGTTAATACCAATCTCTAATAAGTCCTGTCCCAGGAGCTCAATGTGTTTAGTCATTTCGACACGGTGAAGACAACCTGCAGGCTGGACCTACTGAAGTTCAAACGGAGCATCTGAATTGAGAAGAAAGGTGATTTAGTTGACTTTGAACATGGCATGGTTGTTACTGCCAGACAGGCTTGTCTGAGTATTTCAGAAACTGCTGAGATCCTCTGCTGGGATTTTCCCGCACGACCATCTCTAGGGTTTACAGAAAATGATCCAAAAAAGAGAAAATATCCAGTGAGCGGCAGTTTGGAGGATGGCCAGACTGTTTTGAGCTCATAGGAAGCCACCGGTGACTCAAATAACCCAAGGTATTCAAAAAAGCATTGCTCAATGCACCACAGGTCAAACCTTGAAGCAGATGGGCTACAGCTGCTGAAAACCACACCGAGTGCCATTCCTGTAAGCAAAGACGAGGACACTGAGACTTTAGTTTCCACAGGCTCATAGAAGATTGGAAAAATGTTGACTGGACTGACAAGTCTCGATTTCTGCTGCAGCATTTGGATGACAGGGTCAGAATTTGGTGTAAACAATATGAGTGCATGGATATGTCCTCCTATGTATCAATGGTTCAAGGCTACTGGAGGAGTAATGGTCTGAGTAATATTTTCTGGGAACACCTTGTGCCTCTTAGTACCAAATAAGCATCATTTAAATGCCACAGCCTACTAGAGTATTGTTGCTGACCATGTCCATCCCTTTATGACCGCTGTGTACCCACTCTCCCGATGGCTGCTTCTAGCAGCATAAATGTGCCCTGTCACAAATATCAAATCATTTCAAACTGGTTTCCTGAATGTGACAATGAGTCCACTGCACTTAAATGGCAGTCACCAGATCTCAATGCAACAGAGCATCTTCTGGGATGTGGTGGAACAGGAGATTCTCATGTATGAACACCCGTAACATCTGCAGCAGATGTGTGACGCTATCACATCAATATGGACCAAAATGTCTGAGGACCTTGTTGAATCTCTGCCATGAAAAATTAAGACACATCTGAAGGCAAAAAGTGGCAAAAGGCAGGCACAACAGAGTAGCATTACCCGTCTTATTTTTAACTGCAGTAATTAGCTGGTATCAGATCAGATTACAGGGCTTTCATTTTCATTTTTCATTAGACAGGCGGTGCACATAGATTTGTAAATGAGCAGCAGGTGACATAAAGCAGATGTTTTTGTGTGTGGACATTTTCTTATGGAAAATAATGGCACAGACGTCTAAAGTATTACAGGAACATAACTATTTAGGGCATGCACATCAGGTAGGTCTGAGAGAGAGTAGAGTACTGCTGCACCGGCTGAACGTAGATAATAATATTAATTCAGATCCGAATGGCCAAGCTTATCAAATATGTATATGCAATTAGGATTTCAGGTATAAAGCATGACTGGCATGCCTAAATAATCACGGGGCCTGGTGGTGGTGGAGAGAGGTGTTTTATTATATAATTATGTTGCCAGATGGTTTTTATGTATGACACACCCTTAGGTTGATTTATGTCTTTCTTTATATCAAGGCACAGTTTCTTGATCACATGCTTTCAGCTCGAATCCTTTATGGGAGACACACAGAGTCGCTTATCCAAGTTAACTTTTAAAGACTTTGTTGTTAAAAAGCTTCACTTTAAAAACTAAATTAGAAAATCCCATGCCTCTCTAGTTTTTAAACTAATTATAAGAGCTTGACAACATTTCAAGATTTTATATTTTAGTGTCTGCGTGCAGTATTCCTATAAAATATCTGAAACCACCACAGCAATTTTTTGTCTTTATGGCTATGAGGAACAGGGGCACAGTTTGTGCTAGTCCCATGTGAAGTCATCCACAATATCACTGTCTCTCACTGTTAATTTTCATAACTTTAAACTGTTTAAAACCGAACACCATCTCTAAACAAATCACATTTCGGCATGAGCCCAGGCTTTGAAACTGAGCTAAACAGACACATGCCGGTTGGCAGTAAAAGGTGCCAGTCTGCATTAGCACTTCTAGTACTCACACGTCACTGTTTGAGGCAAATTGAGGTAAATCAAATTTGTGTTAGAGGACTCTTGCTTAGAGCTCTGTCTCTTTACTCATGACAGCAATGAGCACATTGATGGATTATAGGCCTTTATGCGAATCAGTGTGTGTATGTGTTTAAAGCGGTGTGTGTGTGTCAGAGAGGGGGGGGTGAGTGAGAGCCTTCACTTCACATAAACGTGAAAGACGGTTTGCATATTTGAGAGTTACACAAATCACAAATTAAGTTACCTGAGTTACAGCTCTAGCTAAATTTGCATAACCTTTCTATATTTCTTATAATATTATAATATTTTTGAAAAATCTTATTCTGTTTGCAAAGCACCTTTGAAATGTACAAGCTTATAAAAATACTTCAACTGATGTTAAAACGCCCTTAAGAGTTTCATTTTACTGCAGTGGACTAAAGCTATTCCCAGTTCCTAACTGAAAAATAAACACTTGCTATTGTGTTGGCAATTAAAATAATTTCTCTCATTAAACACATTAATATGAAAAATGAAATTGGAGTAAATGGACCTATTCCTCTCTGTCACAGGATATTTTTAGCTGTACAGTCGTACTTCTTAGTGCTTAACTTGTTTATCCAGTTAACTTAAAAATACATGGGAATGGGAATTTGTAAAACAGAATGCAAGGACTTTAATATTTGATTAAAACTATATTTTACTGAAGTAGCGTAAAATGATCATGCTGCTGTGACACTTGCAGAATGTGGTTTAGCATTATCACTGGTACCTATTTTGCATTATTACTTAATTCCAGAATTTTATTGGTTGACAGCATTGCAGGCTCAGTCTCGGGCGATCAGCTCATCATTGCAACTTCTTGCGATCAGTCGCCAAACTCAATAACTCAGCAATGCAGAAAAGGTTTTACTTAATTTCGTACATATATGTTTGATTTATCGTTGGATGGAGTTCTAACTGGGCAGGGATAGCTCAGTAGGTAAAGTGGTCGCCCCATGATCGGAAGGTCGGCGGTTCGAATCCACTTAACGGCTACCCTGAGGTACCCCTGAGCAAGGTACCGTCCCTACACACTGCTCCCCGGGCGCCTGCTTAGTGGGCTGCCCACTGCTTCACTGAGTGAATGGGTCAAATGCAGAGAAAAACAAGTAATTTCCCCATGGGGATCAATAAAGTATCCATTATTATTATTATTAACTGGTATTTGTGGATGCAGGGAACGCTGCGTTTGCTGACAATTGTTTTCAAAAGTGTTCTTGAGGCCATGCTGTGATTTCCACTACAAAATTGTGTCTGTTTTTAATGCAGTGCTGTCTGCAGACAGCACCCTATCCTAACCCTAACCCTATCCTAACCCTATCCCAAAGATCACAGCTATTCAGCACTGGTTATCTCCTCCAAATAGGCATTTTCTCTTTTAATGACATAATATTTTTGCAGATGATTCCTAAATTCTTTACAATTTTGCATCAGAAAACGAATTTTCTTAAGTACTTAAAATATTTACCCACACTTTCATCCACAGAGTGGTGAACCTCTCCCCACCTGCACTTCTGAAAGACTCAGCCTCTCTGGTATCCTCTTTTCATACTCATGTTACTAATTAACACAATTTGTTGTGAAATGTTCCACCTGTCTGTTTCCTTTTGTGGCAATTAACAATTTCTTGTCTTTTATTGCCACTCTTCTAAATTCAAAATGAACAACAAATTCCAAATGGGGATTAAACTTATAAAGTTAAGATATGGCAGTGTATTTTACACAGACTTTCTGGAAACAGCAACATTTTTGCTGGCAAAGTGTTGACATGTCATTTGCTTTGTCTCTGCTAAGTAACAAGTTCTCAAGATATAAAACCACAGTGCAGCACCTTTCCCATTCAGAGCTTTTTGCAATTATAGTATAAATGCAGCACCTAACCAGCAGAAAGCAAGACTCTGCTCTCTGTCTTTATTTGCTTACATAGTTTCTTATCTCTTCTTCTACCCAGCTTTCTGAGTGCAGCGTTGGCCCTGTGTGTGGCAAAGGGGCAGAGGGCTTTCTAGAGGCTGGAAACATGCCTAACAAGCCCACTCCCACTCCCTCTTACCTAACACAGAGAGCCAGGTCAGGGCCAAAGCTACAAAATCCAGCCAAAACTGCTAATTGCAATTATCTAGGGAAGCACTTCTTCTTTGAGGATTTTTTTCCCTATCAAGGAGGGAAAAATCAAGACAGAAGGTTTGAGACTACACCATGCAAGCCTAATGCTGATACGGTCAAGGATGTTGGAACAGAATAGGCAATTCAAAGAGGCTCGTGTGGGAGTGCACATGCCTGTGTGTGTGTGTGTGTGTGTGTGTGTGTGTGTGTGTGTGTGTGTGTGTGTGTGTGTGTGTGTGAGAGAGAGAGAGAGAGAGAGAGAGAGAGAGAGAGAGAGAGAGAGAGAGAGAGAGAAAGGGAGAAATAGAGAGGGAGAGATCCCCGCTGAATGCCCATTCTTCATTTTAGCCTCGGACAAAGAACTATCGATTTTGTCCTTTTGCCCTGCCCTGGATAATCACTTCAATTCTAATTTGATGAAGGTTTCCATGGCACTTGGAGAGATGGGCATTCTCATGTATGCTATCTAAATCACCTAAATGGAGCTCAGTAACTGGAAATAGCTCTGATAGTGTTAATTTTTTTTCAAGTTTTTTTAAACATGAGCTTGTGGCGGTGGACTTCAAATCTATCGCCACAAAGTGATGAGGGTAATACAATAAATAACATCTCAGCAGTCTCTCTTTATTACCGCACTGACTGCATACAGTGCACATAATCAGTCAGTCTTTGAGTAATCTCATGAATATCCTCTGTTGTACCTCTTTATATAATGTACCTTTGAATCAATAACTTTTTTTATTCCCCTTTAAAACAAAATCTTTACAATTTCTTGGTAGAGTAGATAGAAGGAGAAAAGTTAAAGAGCCCCAAAGCAGTTACACTACACAAATAACACTTATAGTTACTTCTACTCTCAAGAACAACTAGCTGAGCTGCCAAGGCAAAACAGCTTTGCCTTGAGTCAAAGCAGGAAGGCAGCTTAGAAAAGAGAAAAATGTCTTTCAGTCACTGTATATGATGTAAGAAATACTTTTTTTCTGTTACAGTCAACTATCTAGCTGTTAACTAGTTGCAGGGATGGTATTATTTTTTTTAAAGTGGGGGTCTATTAGTTCTGTTACATCCCTTTCACAAAACCACTGCCTTTTACTGCCTCTTTGATACTTATGCAGACACATAAACACCGACATACACTCATACACAGTAAATAAATCAGTCTGTCAACATAGATGGAATAGAACATGCAACAGGGGAATACAAACTGCAGTGTGAAACAATTACAGGCCAGCTCTCACAGGAGCAATTCTATTTGCTATAGTCAGGAGCTGCCAACTCCCAATAGTAAAGATTTTACATACTGTGTATGGACCAGAGGTGACATAAACGGGTTAAGGTGCATGACCCTAGATAACACAAGCTGTCAAAGTTGCGTGAGGTTCAAGTCTACGGGGGACATAAAGCAGCAGGAGTTTACGACCTGCTGTGAATGACTACAAACCACGCCTCTGAAAATCAATCCCTATTAAAGAGTGAAGTGCATATTGCCTCCGGAAGAATGCCCACCGGGCTCGCAGCAACATCAAAACGAAAGCCAGAACTTGTGGAATATTAAACAAGAAAAGTGTGAAATAACAAGAACAAAAGGAATAGATTTTTTTTCCAGCAAGTTCAGCATCATAATGACTTTGATGTCTGTTTAATGCTTGGATCTCGTTCCAATGGAGCTGTTTCTCGATTGGCGGACATCTCCTGCAAAAGTAATTAGTTCCTAATAAGGAAGCAAAAAAAAATAACAATACATACTTAATATTTAAAACGTATATTTAAAAAAAAAAAAAAACAGCAAAAGACTGGCAATGACATTTGCTAGTCTGTATGAAGAGAATGCAGCATCATCTTTGCAGGACTTTGATTACAGGCCGCTGTTAAATTTCTACCTCTGTTACCTTATTTCCCCAACTCCCCATTCACCCTCGACTGAAAGAAAAAGTGGACCTAAATTGCGAGTGACTCTAATGCACTTAGGAGTTCTCTATACACTTCCTAACTCAGAATGGAAATGAGTCTAAGTCAGTGTTTACCAGGACGGTTCCACTAATATGTGGCTGACTGGGATACAGTCTGCTCCACAGTCTCTCTACGCACCCTTTATTCAACATACCAATGTAGCCAGCCGGCAAAGATGCAGACACACACGACAGCACATGAGCGCATGAGTATCTCTTGTTAAATTTTTTGTTATAGAAGTTCTCCTTAACTGTAGGCTTCACTCACTCGAGAGCCATCGGGAATGACCCTAGGCTTAAGGATGGGAGATTTATACTGAGCATGCAAGATTACAATGCTGATAAATCACATCAAAACAATATAAAGAAATATAAAGATGCCTTTCTGTAACGCAAACATTACAATCAAATGATCGATATAAAAAGTAAAAAACTAGATACATTTTATATTAAAATAAAATTAATTTCTTTTTAAAAAATTTCTATGTATTGCTGCAAGAACTGCCCCTAGTTGGCTCATGTTCTGTGCTCCTAAACTGTAACTAACCAAGGTTAAGGCATCCAAAATGACGCCTTGATAGGAACATAGAAGTTCAGTGACCTTGTTCTGTGCGGTCAATGAATCCTTAACAAATCTGCTACTAGGTCAGCTCTAGCAATTGTACACATCTCCTTTGAGCCAACCTTTACAACATGAACACGTGTATGCGAGTCAGACTGAAGTGGAGACGTACACTGGGGCTACAGCGGAAGTCACGAGGCTTGTAGTACACTGATTATACTAATATACTATGACTTTCTTTGACTGAAAAAAAGGCTTCCACATTAATTACCCTGTAATGTGTTTAATGCGGCTCCGCGGTGTGTTAAGTGATTAAGCTCGTCTTTTGACAGCACTAATTTTAATTGAGTCCTGCAGTGTTCAGTTTCCGTCCTCTGTTTGCATTTATCGAGACGAGCATTTGGAGTAAAAGACCTTGCATTAATGTTTTGGTATTCCCATTTCATGGTCAACACCGCCTGCAGTCTGTATAGATCAAGTGCTCATAAGGGTTTTATAAGAAAAACAAACATTTAAAAATTCTCTTTAATCTTACCTCAGGCCTGTTCTTTACAATGCTAAGAAACCACAAGTTTGCTGAAACAAAATTCTTTAATAGGAAGGTTCAAAAACCTCAATACTTCCCGAAAATAAGGCAAAAATAAAACCATCCAATAAAGTATGGCTTTTAACAATTTTATGAAAAGCTCATATGTTCTCCCAGTGTGTCGTTCACGTTTCAGCTCTAAATCTCAAAGGCTTTGTTAGTCTCTGTGGAGTAAACGGAACAAATAAATGTTTTTTTAAGTGGATTTGTATGGTGTGCCATCTAAAAGTCTTAGATCTAATGATAAAATATATATATATATATATATATATATATATATATATATATATATATATATATATATATATATATATATAACGTCTAAAACCAGATGACATTTGTGTTGAATAATCATTCAGTCTTCTTTGTGAATAAGCTCCCAGCCGCACTGAAGCAATACCAGCTCTCACTGTGACTTTCATATAGTCAGACTTGCAAACCGTATTTATATTTTTATCTTTTATAAAATGTGGCTAAATGTTAGAAATCCTATTTATCATGGATTTTTTAAGCATTTCTGTGATTCTGAAATGTTTTTAGAACTCTCAGAAGTCTGTGTTTAACATAAATCAAAGTTTTTGTTGACTTAACGTTAGAAGTTGAGTATGAAAATGCCCCAATATGCAACTCCCAAGTGCCTGATTTTGACCTGAACTTATGAAGAAGCAAAATCAAATGTTAGTTATAATCTATAACCTTGAATCCTCCAGGAAACAGAGTAGCCTTCAGAATCACATCACAGTCTCCTTGACAACCGTGACTGAGCTTGCATGAAAGGCTGACAGTGTGATTTACAGTGGTCGTTTCTCCGGAGCCACAGCCGGGGCTTGTGTATTCCTGCTAATGCTATGGCTCGCTTCTCGATAAATATGATAATTTGCTGCAGGCTCCTGGGGATGTGAACCAGCACTGCTAGCAGGGTGAGGTTAGAACTGACATGAGACAACAGCAGGGGTGGATGACAACACAGTAAGCACAGACACACGCACATGGCTATGTGTGTACACACTCAGACTAGTGGAAAACAGAAAACAGGCATCTGATGCAACACACAAGAAGATGCTAACAGTCTGTTTGAAGCACTCTGTACGCTGCTTGTTTGATCCTTTATAAAATGCCAAGGACGACTGGCTTCCTCAGTGACCAAATACAGAGGCTTCAAAACATGATTTATTTACATGGAAATTGTAATGCCTAAATGAAGAAGGCCATAAGACGAGAGAATGGGCACCCAGAGATAAATATCCACAATATAAAATTTTATTGAGCTCAACAAGGGACACAGAGAGGTAATTGAAAGCAATATAAACAAATCAAATCATGTGTCTGCACATGCTGTAGATGAGTGCCTTACTGTATAGCTTCAGTCCTGGATATTGGATTATCTTGTTCACATTACTGTGAGTGACACAGCATTAAAGAAGGAAGGGAGAGGAGAACAAATGGCTGGCTCACTTTGCCCTCGGCAGGGGGCAACTACTCACACTTCTTGCTGGCAAAGGTGTCTTGCTGATTTCCTGTGCTTAAGTCAGGGGGAGTAAAGGCTGGGTAGACCGATAGCTCTCGATTTTGCTTTGAGCATCCAGTGATGGGTTTTTGGGTGGTCGGTGCCACCTATATAGTCAAAAAGCTTGTGTCTCCCAGGTAGTACAGTAGTTTGTTCATCTTACAAAATCTTCTGCCTTTTGCTCCAGCTGGTACTGTAGCCACAGGGGTCAGACTGCCTCTCTCACACAGGTCCTCTCCATCCGTCTCCCCTCCCGCCCAAAAAATACACAGCCAGGGCTGTTTCAACTGAACTATTGATTTCTCTTTGCTTTCCCTCTCTCTCCCACCCTCCCTTTCTGGGAGTGCTGGCCAAGCAGTTGGGTTTGGCACCAAAAACATAATTATGAAAATGGACCTCTGGGTTGTTTTAATCTGTCTGTACATTCCACAGTCCCTCTGCAACAGAAGCCATTTAAAACTGTTTCAGGGGAATTGAAATGTTTAACCCACTTCACTGTAAAGAACAGTAAACTTACTCGTAGCACAACACTGGTCGCTGTCTAAATCAGGTGTAACAGCTGCATTGTAACATTTAGCCAAAATTAGAAAGAAACAAAGGTACGTATACTGTACTCACAGATGTCTAACTACCAAATCAACGTGAGATTGTATTGCTTGATAGTTTCTGTGACACAGCTATGACAAAATTCCTTGATGTAGACAGTAACTGCTGCTCTTTCCACAACCTGCAAGTGAGTGACATCTCCAAATTCAGGCTCATTCTCTAGACATTGACGTAGCATGCCTGCTGACTACAGTAGCTGCAGTCTGTAAATGGTTTTCTTGCCCAAAACATCAGTGTCATGAGTCATCGGTTTCAGTATCAGGATCAGATTTGGTTACTAGATTAAACATCATAGATGTTGTCATTTTTATTACCTGAAACTTTAGTTAAAGCCCATGTTTGTGATATTTGAGAAGTTTGTGTGTAATCTACATAACCTTGGTCAAAGGCCTTTAATAGATCAGAGAATAGCATCCTATTTCATACAGAACTAGATTATCAGTTGATCCAATGGATCTATAACAACATATTCCAATCTCAGACAGCAAGACCTTGACATTTCTCCATATCACACCCCTCTGCCTTCTCACATCTATCTAAGGCACAAGAAAAACATGATTAGTCCTGTTGGATAATAGATGCACGCAGAGGGAAAGGTCAGCGGTTGTCAGTCCTTAATGCCTCAACCTTTAAACTGGGGGATGGGCAAAGAGAGATGAAATACAAAAAACATGAGCAGTGAGGACATGACTTGATGACAATAATTACTCATTCTATATCATGTGCATGTAAAGCATGGCAGGGAAATGTAAATATCACAGCGCATGGGGCAGAAAAAACTATAAAAATATATAATAATATTAATTGCTCCTATTCCATATATGTATGTGTATATATATATATATATACACATATATATATATATATATATATATATACATACACACAGACAGACGGGGAGAAAAAAAGAGATGCATCAGTCAGACTTGATTTGAGCTACAGTATGTGGTGTGTTAGGCAGTCTAAATGTGCCAGTGGAAATGTCACACTTATTCCTGTGCTTTTAAATTTATGCTTGTGTAATTTTCTCTCAGGTGAGAACAAAGAAGTGTGAAGACGTGAAAGGCCATGATGGCACTGGCTGTAAAGGGAATTAAGAGCACAATTAAATAGTCTACATAAAGATGGCCATTAGTCTTCCTTAACCTTTCAGGGTTTTAATAAATAACACATAGTGTAGAATGCAGTGTGCACTGAGGCTGGTGATATTTGAATAGTTTTATAAATAGTTTCTATTTCACAGTACACTGTATTTTTTTTTAGCAGTGATAAAGACCTGTCATGACGACAGAGGGTAAATCAGAAACTGATAAAAAACAACCTCTGGGAGTTTTCTTTTTCTAGAAGCCATTTTGTCTTCGGGTAATTTCCTGGCCCTTAAATATTCTGGTCACATTTTCGGGGGGGAAAAAATATCACAATGTCAACATTCATTTTTCATTTTATTCCCCAATGAAAAGAAGTTTTTGGAAAGAGGAGTGTTAGAGGAACTGCATATCTATGTTTGATTTACGTTTAATGTCTTAGCGGTTTTAAATTTTAAACTGTGATATCAGCAAATATTCGAAGAGAGGATGTTCACCAAAATAATAAATGAATCTCAGGTCTGAGGACCAGTGGCCAGACAAAGTCAAATATGCAATCAGCACAACCCACTGATGCAATGACTTTATCTAATTACTTAATTAAGGAGCAAGCATAACTTTTGCCCTGGATTGCCAATTAATGTGAACCCTGCAACCAAATGTGTTACAGGTACTTTTCTTACATAGCAATGGCAAACTATAAATTGTAAGTCCAATTCGTTTAGGATTGGTTTAATTAAGCTGTGGGACTTGAACACCGCTGCAGCTATTGCTCCTTGGAGAGTAGCGTCTAGACATTAGCACAGTAAATATTGCTCGCCCACTATTCTTTCAACCTTGAAAATGCTATTTCATATAAAGAACTCATTATAGCATGCTGCTGTCATCAACTACCTTTCAGAAATTGGTGCCTTATGATCAGCCGGGGTCCATCCAGTAACATTGCACTGCATTTTTTAGCCAGTGTATAACAAACAGCAGTAAGAGAGAGTCACCTAAAAGGGCATAATCTCACTGTTGCCGCGTCACAATGTGATTGGACATTTGAATTAAAAATCATGCGTCCGTTTGGCTTTGCAGAAGAGCCACAGTAGAAACTTTACTACAAGGGAATAGTATTAACATGTGAACTAGTAATGTTGTTTTTTGTTTTTAAAGTTTTATATTCCTGTGAAATTATATTTTATTTCTGGTTTAATTGTGAAGCAATGTGTTATAAATTTATGTCACATGTAATGTGTTTGCCACTCACGTTTTGTATATTTGTCATACTTACATGTTACAGAACAATGTTTTCTACTAGACAAAGATAACCTGAGTATATACACGGAGTTTGTAAATGACGATTTCAGGAAATCAGATCCAAATCTACCTGTTAATATGCGAAAAATCAAACTAAATTAATTCTAGATAAAAGTGGACCAGAATTCCTCCACAGTGACGTAAAAAACACATTGTGAGTTACTGTCACTGCCTGAGCGGTTTTTGGAGTTAAGGTGGCACAAAGTGTTATTAAGTTTAGGGGCCAGGTACATTAGGATAAACTTTTTCCCTTAAAAAATGAAATAATTATTTAAAAACTGTCTTTCGAATTTATTTGGGTTATCTTTGTTCATTATTAAAAGTTATTTGATGAGCCGATGTCTTCACTTACTTGACTTTTTCTCTCACAGCTCAGATCAAGCTCAGATGACCCTTCTGGCTATGACTCAATTGTCAAAGCACTACTGGTCAATTCAATATATTGACACCATATTAAAGAAGCGACCGATAGACAGACAGATAGAAACGCTGTTTACCCCTGATAAGATGAATAATTAATTTCCATCAATTTTTGCTTCTTATTTCCTTTGTGAGAAAACGAAGAGACAAGAATAGCATTAAGCAGCATTATCTTTGAATGCGCCTTAATTGCTGTTGGTCTCAGTGGGATGCAGCTTGTTTCAATTTTAACACCACAGCTCTCTTTAGAGTTCTTCGTCTGCCAGTCCAATCACTACAATATTTAGAATGACGTCTACAGCACCCCACAGAGACAAGATGAACATGCAAGAGTCTAACTAAGGGGGACTAAGGAACTTTTGATAAACAATCATCATTCCAATAAAAGAACAAAAAAAACTGGAATTTGTTCAGTTTTCTCGCTGACTGCAAGGGGGAATAAAGACAAAATTCAACAACAAAAACTAACCCAAATAGCGAGTGTGTCTTAACTTCAGCTTTGTATGGTATTTTCAAATACTTAGAAAAGTATTAACATTTTAAAATATTATGAAGAAAATTGCAGTAACTTGATTTATTTAAATGCCAAAAATGCAACTGAGCGCTATGAATGATGACGGTAAGATGATGACTCAGTGCTGTCCAAACCCTCACGTGCTTGCCACAGAATAACCTTACTCCCTGTTTTACAGTGTAAAGGATAAGAAAACATGTAAACAGTCATTTCAGTTATAGCAATATATTCATTCATGCTAAACTATAATTGACGATGCTAGTCCGTAACCCTACAGCCTACAAATTGCTGTCAAATTGTTCACATTTCAAATGCAGTCACTTAAGAAATTATGAGCAATATCCTGTCCTGGTTTTCTATCATTAAACAATCAGACATAGGATCATCCCACATAACTATGGTTGAATGATTTTAGGAAAACAAGTAAATAGTCCAGTAAGTTTTAGATGTGCATCTACAACTCGAGGTAGAAGAAAAAAGAAGCCATAGCAACAACTCAAATTTAAGATCTTCAGATGTAGCATCTGCTCAATTATTCATCCTGGATACAAGTAAATTTATAGCTGAAAACCTTTGCCACCTAGATGACACACTCGTCTCCAGGTAATTGGCTGAAAATGGTAAAGCAAAGAAGTTCTGAATTATTTGCCATAGTAACAGTTTTCTTCTTTCTCCTCTCAGCTAACACTGTTGTGCAACTTTAGTCTCCTCAGGTTTCCACTTTATTGCTTTTCCTCTTGCCAGAATTAATTCAATAGAACAAAATCCTAATTCCACACTGCATGAAGTGTGTTGATATAAATTTACATGCTACGGGCAAAGCTGTAAAGTTGCTCTTTTAGAGAATTTGGGCAGAGCCTCATTAAAGACAACAGTAATTACAGACAGCTTAATGTGTAATTAGGTGTTAATGACTGTACAAAAGACATGATGTAATTACAGTAAAATGGATTTGTCACTTTGTTTTGTCTGTTTATTTTAAACATATTAATATAAAATGTAAAGTATAATTAAACAAAGTGAAGGGATGTTCTGCTAGAACGAAATATTTATCTTACTTTTGTTTTTTTCTAAAATTTCTAAGCACTTTCAGAGAAAGTAAAACATAGATTAAAAATGTATATTTCTTTTAATGTCCGCTGAAGCCCACTCGGAGAATACTAGAAGCCCATTAGGATCACAAGAAACCATACCAAAAACATCACTGTAGATATATGAGATCAGCAGGAGGCGTGAGCAGAAGGGGGACAGTGCTAACTGCCTTCATCATCCTCTGTTTGAGGCACATACTCCCCTTCACTTTCTCCTCACCCTACCCCACCAAAAGTAAAACTCCCCTCTGGAGAGAGAAGGGATGGCTCCTTCTGCTCCATTAATCTAATGACAATGCCCCGTGACTAAGACCAGCTTAGCAGGCATTGCTCATCCCCATTGGCTCCTCTTTCACTTAGCATGCCATCTATGCATGAATGCAACGGGGGCAATGACAGCAAAAGAGGAGGAGAAAGAAAATAAAGAGAGACAGAGTAGAGACAAACAATGGCCAGATTATATTGCACTGGTGTCCATGGTTACCAAGGGATGTCACATAGCAGCACTGATAAAGGGTTTGATGAACTGTAGAAACTGGAAAACTGTCAAAACAAAGTTAAGAGAAGTCCGGTTATTTATTTCCCTAAATCACATCTATAATTATCAATGTAGTGGAATTATACATGGCCTCATGAGAAGTAGAAAACATTCCTATCAACTAATAATTCTGTAATGGATTTAAGGATGGATGAATGAAAAGATAAATAAATAGCTCCCAAAAACTGACAGGATTTCTGGAGTCTGCAGGGCCATTGTTCACCTCGTCAGTCATGAAGCCATGCAGGCTACCCAGATGTCACGAGCACTGTCATTAGTCGGCTTGCACTGCTCGACAGCATTTAATGGGTCAAAATCTTGTCTTTTCTCAGTGACGCTAAACAAAACAGCTTTTTGTCATATTGCAATGACAATGATTCCGATTCAAACCACTTCTTTGTTGCTACTGTAACAACTCAGTAAATTCATGCAGTGTATTTGAGAGTATTTACATAATTACAACTTTTCTGACAGCATGAATGCGCAAAACTGCGATCTAATGTGCCGCAGTGAACAGTCAACGGGTGCAGTCTACACAGAGCGACGAGTCACTAGCTAGTCACACTGCACCTACAGCATAGCTGTAGCACTGCCTCAACTGTAATTTATACTTTAGAATACGTTGATGCACTTTTAGTTCAGTTCTGTGTAGAAGGTAGTAGAAACATCCCCTTCCATCTGACACCTCTGGGAACGTCAGCGCTCTGTGGTGTATGTTTTGCTTGCTGATGTCCTCAAGGAGCACAGACTGTGTCTATGTTAGTCTAGCGTCTCATAGGAGAGATGTCCGCTTCAGCCAAACCTCTGGGGAAATAGCAACCAGAAGTTGGCTGTCAAATAGCAGAGCTGTTGGCCCAGAATAGCACAGGGTCAGTGTAGAAAAATAGGCCTCCCACACAACAAGAGCAGACAAGGCTTCTTAACTACATGTGTGACACTCTAGTAAAGTTAAATGCCAAACATTCTAACTCACATTAAGAGTTAATGGAACAGAGCAAACCCCGTGTTGCTCACTTGGTATTGGCTCACATTATGAGGCATTAACATATAATGGAAATTATAATTATCTGAAAGAAATAGCTAGAAAAAATGGTCAAAACCAGCGTTCTTGAAAAAAGAATGTCTGAAAAGCTGACATAACACTAGATTTTGTTTATGATGAGAATAAATAAAATAATCTGATTTAAATTTTTTAATTAAAAGACTGCAACTGTTTATTCATGAACGCACAGGTCTTTAAAGGTTCCACGTTAGATACACAAAGAAAGGAAACCCTTTCTGTATTTATCTAAAGCCATCCCCCAGTTAAATGGCATTCAATCAAATATTTTGACTCAAAGTCAATCGATGAAGCCGTGTTTCAAGTATAAAGCTGATTATACAGTGAAATCTCACGTTAAGTGCTTTAGCCATAAGAGCGCGGCTCCTATTTCCATGTTGTTTGGGGGTAAAAATGTTCTCACCTCAGTGACTCAGGCATGATTGAGTGTTCTTCTGCTTTATTACCAAGAAGAATGTTTGTTGCCATGGTGATAGAGAAAGCAGGGAGCTAATACAGTATTTCATTACTGACTGAACAAAGAGAAAAATGAAACATAATTTGCCATTCTGAAAGGCAGGCAGGCAAGGATTAAAAGTTTTTACATTGCTGTGTCATTTGCCTGTTACTGCAGGTACAGTAATTATGTGCTGCAAAAACCATTACAATCTGTCACAGTTTTCTTGCAATTGTTTACTTAGTACATGTCAGCAATTTTCGGAAATGATGAGTAGATTGTGTGCTGGGGCTATAAATTGTAATATACATTCATGTCACTTGTATCCAATTAAAATGCTAGAGGGCACTGTGTCAAGAGTTTAACAAAGCTAGATTGGTAGAACACATGCAATGTTTGATAGAGATATATCTGGTCTGAAACCTTTTTTTGGCATTACTAAAAATCTTACATTGCAATGAAGAACTGAAAATTCTTATAAAAAAAATCCCCTCTCGCCCCTGTGGGTGGTCTATCCTTCAAGCTCGGGTCCTGTACCAGAGGCCTGGGAGCTTCAGGGTCCTACACAGTATCTTAGCTGTTCCTAGGACTGTGCTCTTCTGGACAGAGATCTCCGATTTTTTCCTGGGATCTGCTGGAGCCACTCGCCTAGCTTGGGAGTCTCTGCATCTAGCGCTCCGATTACCACCGGGACCACTGTTACCTTCAGCCTCCAAATTTTCTCTGAGGTCTTGGTACTTGTGTTCCTTCTTCCTGATATTGCTGTCATTCGGTATCGCTACATCTATCACTACGGCTGTCTTCCTCTGCTTGTCCACCACCATTTTGTCCGTCTGTATCTGGAAGTCCCACAGGATCTTAGCTAGGTCATTCTCCACCACCCTTGGGGGAATCTGCCATTTTGTCCTCGGGACTTCCAGGCCATACTCGGCACAGATGTTTGTATGCTAGTCACTAGTAGTAGTATATAGATAGTATGCTGGTCACTTGGTTATGGCGTTCTATGTATGCCCTGCCTGTTAGCATCTGCACCCTGCTGTTATGTGCTGGATTGTCTCAGGGGCATCTTTACACAGCCTGCACCTGGGGTCTTGCCTGGTGTGATGGACCCCAGCCTCTATGGATCTTGGGCTTCCTCGGGTTTCTGCTGCCTGAGGTATTCACTAAGCACATGGTCAGTAGTGGCCATCTTCCTGATGTACTCGTGGATGTTTGTTGTTTGTTGTGTCATCCTGGACAGTGGCTCTGGCAATCAGTAGTCCTTGCCCTCCCTCCTTTTGTTTAGCATACAGTCTCAGGGTGGTGGACTAGGAGTGAAACCCTCCATGCATGGTCAGGAGGTTCCTGGTCTTGATGTCAGTAGCTTCCATCTCATCCTTTGACCAGCTTATTATCCCAGAAGGGTGCCTGATCATGGGCATGGGTTATGTGTTGACAGCCAAGATCTTGTTCTTACCATTCAGCTGACTCCTCAGGACTTGTGTTAGGACTTGTGCCCAGTCCAAATGACATTTCATTGCTGTAGATCCTAATGGTGTGGATCAGTGAATTGATGTCACATGGCATGCATATATATATAAATATATACATGTATATATATCTATATCTATATGTCAGAGGTGGGACCAAGTCATTGTTTTGCAAGTCTCAAGTAAGTCTCAAGTCTTTATCCTCAAGTTTCAAGTCAAGTCTCAAGTAATGTCAGGCAAGTCAGAGTCGAGTCTCAAGTCACTGGTGTAAAAGTCCGAGTCAAGTCACAAGTCTGAAACTTTGAATTTCAAGTCCTTTCGAGTCTTTAAAAAAAACAAACGAAAAAATAATGTTGCAGTTATATGCTAAATGTAAATATTAGACCATGTAATTTTTAAATCTGTGTTTTTCTCAACACATACAAAATAGTGAACTTAGAAAATATACACAAATTGTGAAATTGCACCTCTTTAAAATGCAGCTCAATTAAACCTAGCTCCAAGAATAATTTTCACCGACAGTTCTGAGATAAGCTGCATGTTATTCTTGGATGCGGTTGTAGGACCGGCTTTAAAATCGCATGACAAAAATATCATACACATTAAAAAAAAACTGTATCACCAACGTAGCCTGGACAACATTTGCTAGTTAGATGAAGTCAGCTATCTCATCTTAGCATATTTATATGCATATTTATAATTATACGGTTCTTGGGCATACACTCATGAAGTTTAGTAACTTCCGGTCACTGCAACAAGCCCAGGTGCAGTTTACCGACGGATGGGTGCAGGACCTTGAAATGCACCGTGTAGAACGAAAGACCATCGTACGTATCATAAGTTTACCAGTCTCACAAATCGTCGTCATAAATACACATTCCTTAACCGTTTATTAATAGGACCTTTGAGCTCAACGGTAATTAATTAGTAGTGGAAATAATTTCTGGTAGCATCACAGAAATGTAGCAGTGACAATAATATTGTATGCTGTAATCGTACTGGGCAATTAGTGATACAAAAAACCTGTTTTATCCTGTGAATAAAAGTATGTGTTTTTGTCAATGTACCATAATAACAGAAGCGAAACGCAATATTGTGTCAGGACAATTCACTATTTATGCACAATAAATAAAGGAGCATAGCGCGACAATTTCTGTTCAGCGCCAGACTTGCTTGTAACCTATATCACCAATTATGTTAAGAAAAATGACGCATTAACTACAACAGCAGACTGACCTTCGTGTAAATGCTTGGAGCAGACTAACCTGTGAGCTGGAGTGTTCTGGGACGTTATATTTGGTCTTTGGATGGCTGCAATCCAGTCGCGTCTTTGTTACTTTGGAAACATGGCTCGAACAATTTCTCTTCAACGACGTAATCCGATAACAACCGATCTCTTTACCCGTCGGCTTCCCGTGGCTGTCATGCGACCGGCTATTGCAGTTAATAATACAACAGCTTCTTGACATTTTTGTGTTTCTTTTTATCGCTGTGTGACTGATTTTAATTGAAAGCCTGCGTGCGCTAGTACCGCTTGCCACGAGTTCCCAGAATCCTTTGCGGTTCTACCCGTGAATGACGTCACATTTTCAATCTCTATATAATATGCATGTTAAATTTTATATTTGGGGTAAAATATCAAGTCTTTTCAAGTAAACCGGTTCAAGTCCAATTCAAGTCCCAAGTCATTGGTGTAAAAGTCCAAGTCAAGTCACAAGTCTTAGAACATTTTTTCAAGTCAAGTATAAAGTCATAAAATTAATGACTCGAGTCTGACTCGAGTCCAAGTCATGTGACTCGAGTCCACACCTCTGCTATATGTCTATATATATATGAATATATCTATATATTCAAGGATTCAAGGAGCTTTATTTGTCATTCGCATCGCATGTTAACATGAGGTGGAACGAAATTGAGTACACACGATCCAGAGTGAAAAGAAACAAAATAATGAAGAAACCAAAATTGTTTCTTAAAATTATAATAAATAGTCGTTTTTTGTTGTTGTTTTGTTTTTTGTTTTTTTAACAAACAGAAATGACAAGTAAGAGAAGGGTCCCTGGGGCATTGTGCATCCCTGGTTTTGTAGTCAGTGATGCACTTGATACCCCTCCACATACTGCGTGGGTCCTGGGAAGAAATCTTCCGTGCGTATGTGGCTTTGGCTCTTTTTACACCTGCAGTCAGTTCTCTCCTAGCCCTCCTGAGTCTCTGTGCATCACCAGACCTGAAGGCGGCGTCTCTGGCTTTCAGGAGGGCACGGACTCCTGCATTCAGCCAAGGTTTCTGGTTTGGATAGCACATCACGGATTTGGTGGTGGTAACATCCTCCGCACACTTACTAATGTAGCCGAGGACAGCAGATGTATACTCCTCCAAATCCAGCTTGTCCTTATACACCGCAGCATTCCTGAAGACCTGCCTGTCTGTGCATTCAAAGCAGTCCTGTAGTACAGAGTCTCCGTCATTGGGCCACACAGTGATGGTTTTCTGTGTGGGTTTGGAGCGTCGTAGTGGGGGATGGTAGGCAGGGACCAGCATAATGCAGATGTGGTCGGAAAGGCCGAGGTGGGGGCGGGGTACTGCTCTGTATGCAGCTCGCATATTGGTGTAAACATGGTCCAGTGTGTTATCTCCCCGTGTCGGTATGGTGACATGCTGGTAAAACCTTGGCAAGATGTCTGTCATGTTTACATGGTTAAAATCCCCAGCCACTACGTAAAAAGCTTTCGGGTGCTTGTTCTGAAGTGAGCTGATGTTGTTGTGTAGCTCCTTCAGTGCGTTGTTAGCGTGCGGTGCTATGTAGGTTGCTATGACAAACATGACCAAAACCCGAGGAGGTGAATAGAATGGGCGACATTTCACAGTCATGAGTTCCACATCCTCGGAACAGGCTGTTTATCACCACACAGTTCGTGCACCAACCTTTCTTTATGTAGACGCATACGCTGCCTCCACGATCTTTCCCCGATAGCATATTGCGGTCGGCCCAGAAGAGCTGTCAGCCGTAGATCTGGAAGGCTGAGTTCGGCATGTTGTCTTTTAGCCATGTTTCTGTGAGAAAGAGTATGGAACAGTTCCTCATCTCCTCCGAAACACTCATTCTCATTCACAGAAGGTCCAGCTTGTTGTCTAGAGAGCGGACATTCGCCAGGAACAGGGACGGAACAGGGACGGAATTAGCGGTCTCCTAGCATTAGCCTTTAGCTTCTCCTCTTCTGCCTCCGCTCACAGCGCTTCCTCTTGCCCGTTATCCGCTGCGCTCTGCTCCTCCAAGACCGTAGCAGCTGCAGTCTGCCTAGCATAGCTCTGAGTCTGTGGTCTATAGTTGTTGTTGTAGTCGTACTGTGCCTTAAGCTCAAAAGTTCTGTACGATTATATGCCACACACTTACAGCGGGCAAAGTCAGAACCAGTATTACAAACATTAAAAACATTAGAATAGACGTGTTCTCCGGGAGCATGAGTAGCCGCTGCTCTACTGTGCGCCGCCATGTCACACATATATACATGTCACTCACACTCACACACACACACACACATATACATATATATGTGTATTAGGGGTGCAACGATACTCGTATCGATATTGAACCGTTCGATACAGTGCTTTCGGTTCGGTACGCATATGTATCGAACAATACAACATTTGTAATTTATTTTATCAACTTTCCTTCTGACGATGCTGTCTGTGTGGAGCGCTCAGTGAATCTGCGTTCGACTACTCCGCCTAGGCTGCACTGTCGAGCGCAGATCCACTGAGCGCTCCACACAGACAGCATCATCAGAAGGAAGAGCGCAGGGCAAGCTAGCGAGACAGAAGTTAAGCTCTCCTTGCAACATGGCAAATTGAACCTCCCCCACCCTCATTCAGATCTGGCGTTTGGAATTATTTTGGTTTTCATGTGGCGTATGACCCTGAAGGTAAGCGCGTCATGGACTAAAGTAAAACAGTATGTTGGATGTGCCACGCAATGCTTAATTACATGGGTGGGAACTAGTGTGTTAGCGCAGTTAGCTCGTTAACGTGTTGGCCGTCTAGCCCCATGCACGGGGCTATCAGGGGTAGCTCGTTAACGGAGATTTGCCGTGTTGTGGCGTTAAGGTCATTTTAATGAGGTTAACCTGAAAGCACTAGTGGGAACACAACAAATATGACTGCACATTTAAGCCGACATCATCCTAGTGCAAAGACAAAAACAACAAGCATGCATGCTACAAACTTTACCCGAGTCATTTAGACAGCCGTTAGCACATGATTCGCCTTATGGGGACCTGATATGTTTAATATGCTGCTGAGAATATAGCCCAGAAGAAGCAGATAGTATACCTTTTATTTTGGAAAGAGACATTTCTCTGTAATAAACTCTCTTTTCCAAAGATGAGTGATTCCTCAATCAGATACAGGGCTCGCAAAATCGCTAGCCCGACGTCCCGGGGCTAGCGATTTTTCCAGTCGGGCTACCAAAATCTATCTCTGCCCTGCCTGTCGGGCTATTGTAGGAAGGAAAAATATATGTCAATGCTTTTGCATTCTTTCGGAAATGTAGCTGGGTAATTATGTCATTGGCATCGGTGAGCCACTGTCAATATGTGACATATTGAAATCGTGTTTGAATTTGCGCTTGTTTTTTGCTTTCACTTTGCAATCGTGCGAACTGTGTATAGAGAGCAACAGCACTGATTGGTGAGTGATGATAATTTGTGCACCAATTCCTCTGACATCGTCTTATTAATCGTTAGCTTACTATGCAAACATGACAAGTGAAATCTCCCGCAGCAAGCTTAAACATGTGAGAGGTTGATCGCGCAGAGAATCGCTGAGCTTATGTGAGTGCGTGTGTAAAAGCAGCAGGATTTATATTTTAGTTCTGCTGAGCCAAATAAGACAGGTCAGGGTGAAGAAGTGACAGCCAAAGAAAAGCTTACCACAAAACGGAGAAGTTATGACAAATCACACTATAAGGCAAAAAGAAAGTGCAGCTTTATGGTTTCATGGACAAAAGAATTTCTGTGGCTGCAATATGACGAGCTAAATAACCAGGGCTGCACTTAAGTGGTCCGCAGGTGCGCATTCGCTGTCAAAATAAAAAAACACGCACAAGGGTTAGGGTTAAATTTAAAAACTGTACTTTTGAGTTAAAATATATATTTATAATTTTAATAAATGACAAATTAAAAAGGCATGAACATTTTATTTTGTATCGAAAAAATATCGAACCGTGACACCAAAGTATCGAACCGAACCGAACCGTGAATTTTGTGTATCGTTGCACCCCTAATATGTATGTATGTGTATACACACACACAAAGAAAGAACAGCTCCAGAAGCATTCCACTTTATGGCAATTTCTGAACTGATGATGTCCTAAGGGGCAACAGTCAGTGCATAGAAAAAAAAGTATTATTTTCAAGTTCTATTTTTAACCTTACACAATAAAACACAAGACAACCTTGAACCTGCAAATGTTTCTTTCTGCTCTGTCATTAGGGAAGCAAATACAATCATAAAAAGTGTCTTTACAGTAATATTGGTAGTGACTTTTTTTTTCGTACAGAGGACATGTTTGCTTTGACTTTGTGAAGATATTGTGTTTTTACTGGCATGCTTTTCAGGTCACTGTCAAATTAAAATGGTGAAAAACTTAGCTGATGTGTATGCAGTTGTGTGCGCGACACACATATGTGCACGTTTTTACCAGGGTTTGTGTAAGAAGTTGAGATGTCTTTGTACACCCACCCATAGCCATCTGTGAAAAACAGCTGTATGACACTCTCATGTATGCACACCTGTGCTATTGTGTTTCCATGTTACTCCTCATTTCAAATTCAAATACCACTGGATCTACATTGTTAAATAGTAGTATTGTATTCAAACACATGACGAATCTTTAGTAAAACTTAAAATAGACAGTCTAGTGAACTGTGTTTGTAATGTAAATTCTGGAGAAGAGCAGCTGTGGATAACTCTGGATGATGTTGTCTGATGATATGAGAGGGCAGCAGGAGGTCTAGAAATGCCTTGTGTGCTTCTGTGTTTGCATTTGCATACTCTATTGAAACGGATCAAAGATAGTGTGATGAGCAGTACCTGCCTAATGAATATGCACAAGAAAATGTTCTACTTGCATTATGAGTCCATTTAGACTCGAGTTGCACTGCTCAGTGTTTTCACCTTTCCAGGATACTCTCTCCATCTGCGACCTTTTCTAAACAAACTGCAACTTATCTCGCTTATAGTCTTAAAAGAAACTAGGAAATGGAGACGAGGAAATAAACAAACAAAGCACAAAAAGTGCTGAGGAGAGAGATAAGACTACACTGGGTTAGAAGAGAAAGGAAATGAAATTAGGTATATGTCCTGTTTGTGCCTGGCTGGATTTAGAGTCCTGCTTTACTTATTTCATTCCGAGAACTGCAGAAGCAAACATGTGGCTATGTCGGCATGCTTTCCATAAGCAGAAATATTAAAGAGTGAACATGGTCAAAAAACTGGCATGTGAATAGCCATGTAGAAAAGACAGAAGGCACCGTGTCTTTGGACCCAGTTGGGCTGTTATCTGCAAAACTGGGACAAATGTGACAGATGAGAAGATGTGTGCTATACAGTCAATGAATCAAAACTGTACGGCATCAGCACTTATGTACTATATACTACAGCATATGTGTTACACAAGTAGCCTTTAAAAGACTAGCTTTTAAATTAACTTCTTGTACTTTGAATATTTCAAAGTAAGGACAAGTATAAAAGTTTGTTACCTTAATGAAGCCCCTCCCTGTCTCCTTTTCTTTTTTTTTAGATTTGTAACACCATCTTAATCATCTAAAAAGGAAGATCCCAATTATCTATAGTGGCCCTTGCTCGACCAATACTCTCTTGTTGGTGCCAAAATTCCTCTCCTCTCCACACCCATCACTCTAAATTTGACAAGGGACAAATCCCAGTCACCCCATCTATTCTATTGTTTCATGATTACTGAACAAATGCCAGTGAGTGTAACTTGAAACCTTCAGAAATCTTCAGATCGAGTTGTTAATCCAAAGAAAAGTTACAGCCTTTGCTTTAAACAACAAGACGTGCTTCAGACTAAGCAGAGTTTAACGGTTCTGTGAATGGATATATTTCCGCATATATTTTCCAATAGGACCTGACCCGCAGTATATCACATCTTATCTTTAATAAGCTATCTGGGGCAAAAACTCGAGCCCCTTATAGGTATTATTCGTGTATCTCATTAATCAGTAATGGGAGGTGCCGGCAATCGCTAGCTTGCGTTATTTGGCATTTGTACTATGGTAAAAAGCTGTAGTACTAATTAGGAGCAATGATCTATTGTTCATAATGAGAATTGATGGCTTTTCTTCTGCACTACCAAGCATTTTCTCTCTTTCTCTCAGTATTTCCAACTGAAGGCACCGGTCTCTCCTGTTCTCTCACCTAGGCACACTTCAGAGCTGTATATAGGAAAGGACTAAATGAAACACTATGTGATTAATGGACTTAATTTCCAGCAAATCTGAATTCACGGTGACAGCCTACTTCACCTCGAAATGCTTTCTGATTATTAGATTTGAGCCAGTGTCAAAATGTCAGACAGTTTACACAGGAATGTCCCCCCCCCCCTGCTCAAAAAGGCTCATGTAGGGGACAAATGCAATGAGTCTAAATTAACCACCTTGTAAAACACTGAACCCATATATACAATAATCCTGTCACTTCATGTGGGTGTCAGAGCCTCCTAATCTTTGAACACAAAGAGAGACCCTGTCTATGAGACTTTGCAAGCCTGTGCTAATGCTGTGTAAACATTGCTGCTGCTGTTTGCCACTGATTTAGCACATGTTAATATTACATGAGACAGAAGGGCCCTTTGATGATGTAAGTGAACACTCAAACTAGGGCTTTCTACCTCAGGGAAGGCAAGACGGGGCTGTGGAGCAGCTCCTTCGAGATTTTACTTCCGCATTAGCAATCTAGCTTGGTAGGAGTCGAGCGGTACATTTTTTAACATTCATATTACAGAATAGGATGGTTCTAGTTTCAAATACCAGCACAGTGACAAAATGTAAATGTAGTGAAAGTTAAATATACTAGGGCTATAAAATGATGCTTCATTTTTCCTTTTGTTTTGTTTTTTATAATAGTGGCCATTCATCTTTTTTGTAGCTTTCCTTTTAAGCCTTAATTAATGATACAGGAAACCAGTTATAGAAGCGTGTTCTTAAAAATCAAAGATATGTCTACAGGGAAGTTTAAGGGATCACTGCACACAGTTTCTCGTGTAGTTATTTCTAAACAGGGATCGACAACTGTACTCACTCTGATGCACTTGGCTGATATCACATCAATGCGGACACTGGGAAAGTTTGATGAGGACTATTTCCCAATAGCTGAGAAAGGCTAGCTGAAGTTGGTGTTTGGAATCAGGTGAACAGTTAGGTGCAAGAGGCTATTTGACATCAAGACACTGGTGAAGCAAGTCAAACCCTTTTAGTTTGTCTGTATCAACTGTATACACTCCTTGCAGTGATTTACATACACGTCTTTTCTAAAATAATGCAGTAATGTGCAATAGCCTCACCCCTCATTTCTTTACATTTTGCTGTGAAACGTGTACACACATACATGGAATTATAGTATGTAAGGCAAAAACAGAGTTTTGACAATTGTAACCAGCTTAAAAATTAATATTTGGTATGACCACCTTTATTCTTCAGCATAACTTAAACTCCCTGAGGCAAGCTTTCTCGTAATTTCTTTAAGAAGTCTTCAGGCAGACCCACCTTCTATATCAGCAGCAGAATCTGGAGACAAATTGGGATGACTCCCCCATCACTGGGGATGAGGTCAATAGGGCAGTTAAACAGCTCCTTGGTAGCAGGCCCCCTGGGTTGGATCAGATTCCCCCTGAGATACTTGAAGCTCCAACTGTTGGGGGGATGTCTTGGTGAATGTGTCATGGTGATTTGGAGTGGTTCCTATTTTTAAGACAATTAAGACGGCTGAGTGGAGGATGGGCTCCTATGGTGGATGCTGGTTATCTGGTCCATTGCTATGAATCCATTCAATCTCTTTACAGCCAGTAAGTGTTTGGTTTGCACTTATGGCAATAAGTTTGACTCATTCCAGTGAGTGGTGGACTTTGCCAGGATTGCCTTTTCTTTGATTTTATTCATGACTTGTATGGACAGGATTTCTAGGTGAACTCAAGTGGTGAAAGGCTGCCACTTTAGAGGACTCTCATCTCTGCTTTTTTGTGGATGATTTATTTCTGTTGGCTTTATCAGGTGGTGAAGAAGGGTTAGGGTTAGCACCTCCAGTTCTGAAGCCATGGTGAATGGTTGCTTGTCCGCGTAAGGGACATGTTGCTGATGAAGTTTAAGTATATCAGGATCTTGTTTACAAGTGAATGAGGACGGAAAACGGGGGATGAACAGAATCTGCATCACATCAGACTCTACAGTGGGGTGTTGTGGTGAAGAAAAACCTGACAATGGAAAACAAATCTGATGATTTACCAGTGACTCTATACCCTTACCCTCGCCTATAGACACAAGTTCTGGGTAGTGACCAAAAAAATGAGATTGCAGTTTTGATAAGATCCCTAACATCACTGAGTGCAATGAAAGAGCCTCAGCGGTGTAAAAATAAGACATGTGGCCACCGATTTTCAGTCCACTTCTTCTGTAAATTACCTCAGCCTTTTTTTCCCTGTTTCCCTCCTTAAGAACAGTGTCTTGTGTAACCCAGTGTTAAAAACGGGATTAAAAGTATAAATGAATATTGATAAAAACAAAGTTAATTATAATAAATACTGATAAAAAGCATGTAAACATAAGTTTAATTAATATGTACATATTTATATGTAATGTATAAATGGTGTGGGGGCAGGACTTAGTCCTGTAGAGTGTACACTTGACCGCCACCCTTCCACTCAGACCATTTCTGATTAGGCATCAATGAACAATTGAACTGAAACTGAAGGTGCAGCTACATCTAAGGGGCTGAGGTCTTTGCCTGATTTTTTTTCTTTTCTTAGGGATGTGGCTCAAAGTATGTTATCTTATAATATATATATATATATATATATATACACACACACACTGGTCCATCCCTTGAGTTATGTGTCTGTTTTATGCTTGAATGATTCGCAGATGAGTGTAAAGTGGCTTAACAAACAAACAATCAATCACACAAAAAATCCTGAAAACAAAATGGTCAAGTACAAGGACTGCAAAAAAACAAAAACAACAACACCAACTTGGAAAGACCTTCAGAAAGCCTGGAGTACTACTGCTGAGGACTACTTGAAAATACAAGAAAGTTTAACCCCTTAGATGAAAAATATAAAGAGATCATTGGCCGCTTACAACCTTTGCACAGTACTGTAATGTTAATAAAGGGTGAATATTAGATATTCTGAGTAGAAAATCTGCTTCGTCTTATCTGTGGCATGTGTTTCTTTACATTTCAGTTTATTTTCTGTAAAATACAAAAACTGAAAGGTATCTGAAGCCTTGTTCAGTGATCTAAAAAACACAATACAGTCTTGGCTGTGCTTTTGCAGAAAGCAGTGATCATTTGTCTTTTTTTCCTGTTTCACCTAAAAGTATGAACTGATTCCTCTGATCTGTCAAGTTCCTGTGGGCAGCTTATGTCTACTGGGAGTTGTCCTCTGTTTCTTCTGTACAAACCTTTAATAATCCCACACCTCCCACAGCCCAGACAGTTCACTAAGGATGGAGACAGAAATCTGGGCTCATTTGCTTGTGACACTACACAAGAATACTTAGAGTCTCCCTTCCTTTTGTCCTTCTGTGACTTTAACTACACACCAAAACCTTGAATTTTAGCTTGTCCCTTACTCAACATGAAAATCAACATCAGCTTTTACTGTAGTAAAGCCACACATGTGTAAAAGATTGTCCTGTACATCTATATGTGCACAATGTCATAAACAGACATGTATATAATGGCGAGCAGGAGTGAGATGGAGGAGATCAGTTTGAGGAGAGAGAACAGACTCTCGATGAGCCATTAACCTGCTGTCGGTGAGGTAAAATGGCTGTGGGACGAGGTTTAATTTACCCTTTTATAAAGAGGTCGTTTAATTGATGAGCCAAAGGAAAAGAGTTATACCCCTGGTTTGGTGTATTAGCACGGTTGATGGTGATCAGGTTGAGTGAGGAATTGGATGAGCAGTCAATAGTCCCAATCAATCTAAGCATTCAGAGAATCGCCATGATACTTGTGGTCAAATCCTTGACAATAATAGTACAGATCTAAGCACTTATGGAGGCAAGGTTCAATTTGAAAATGAAATCCTTTAAATTCCCGTCTCATATTTGTTTTCAGCTAAAGCTGTTACCGAGAATGTAGGTATGTTCGGTGAAGTAGGCCAAATGACTTCCAGTTTTGCAAAACATTTTATTTTGTCAGTCAGCTCTTTCATTTATCTTTCCTTGCACTCAGCATTCACAGGGTTGAGTTTAAGATCTCGCTTTAAAAATACCCATCAGCAGGTACAAAGAGTCAATTTTCACTTTGAAATAAGCTGCCAGAGAGTTCTACGTGGTCTCTTCACCATCCATTACAGTACCTCTATGGATGATAAATTTTAATAGACAAAAGATGACTAGTGGAGGTCTTTCCATCAATGAAAAGGAGAAGAGAAAAATTGAAAATTATGGACTGTTCTGTGCATGAATGTGTCCAGGCCTTCAGTGGTACTGCAAGTTACATGCTGACTCTATTCATAGCAATAGACCTCTCTCTTAGCCAATTGTGGCTCGTGTAGTCAAGACATAGGTGGCATGAATAAGTTTCAGGTGTATCCTCTCAAAAACAGATTGAACTGAGTGGTTTTCTACAATGCGAGTTGTCTTCACAGCTTACATACGATAGGTGTGTGAGCTGTGTAGTCTAAACATCTTCACCTCTGACCCTGGCTTTGTTTTAACGCTATGCATGCTAAACTTCTTTCCTAATATAAGAGACATCTATTATCTCCCACACTACTGAACATGTAGAAACTCTTCACATCAGAGCCGTGAATCTTCACAGCCACCATAAAAATCCAAATCCATTGTTTTGCATTACTGTGATATTAAGTTGGCTGTAAAACTCAAATTATTTCACACAGACAGACTATTGTGTGCGATATAACATCACTGTGCAGCTAATTACACATATTGAATTGTTGCCCTGCTCAAAGTATATGCCCTTTACACAATCAATGACTAATTGAGGTTCATATTCCATTGGTGTGAATAAGAAAATATTTTTTTTCTCTAATGCACTATTCTTCAAAACACAGCACACATATTCCATGCTTTTCACTATAAAACCACAAAAGGACTAGCTCAGCTGTAGGTTAGTGCTCCTTACTTATTAGTCTTCAGTGGTCGGACAACTAATATGACACTGCGATTCAAGGTCATCATCTACTCATTTCCTTACCAGATATTTAGAAAAATGTTGTCCCAGGAGTACATACTATACATTATTCATTGCATGAGTAATGAGGAGAATTCCTTTTTATGTAGCTCTGCATTACAGACAGAAGGCGTATGTCCGGATGCCTTGCACGCTAAAAAACTCTCTTCGTATCCTGGATAAATGGTACATGAATCTGAGGGAAACAGGCATTATGTGACATCTCAAGTGATATGACTAAAGCCCCACGGGTACACGATATAATTAAGGATTTATACTGGGCTATATTTCATATTACCATAGGAAGGATAGTTGTTCAAAGCATGGAACCATGGTACTATGTCAAGCCTTATTCCTCTTTTGCTTTTGCTTTTGTCAGACTTAATCTTGTGTAATCCACTTAGTGTCATATCTGAAAAACATGACAGGAATTCCTCTAGTCCTTGTCATGTAGCACCTTTAGAGAAGCTATCCCAGCTCTTAGCGGGAATGCTGACGTTGTTTTCTCAGAACTAAGCTTATCTCCACGGCAACTTGTTCGGGCAAGGTTTGGCGAAGTCTGCCACACAAACACTGCCACCAAGTCTTGTATTCTCTGAGAGATAACGGACCCTTGAGTTGACTCCCTTAGGCCTGCAGGGGAAGGTTAGGGGCACTCTTTTGTGAATACATGCTTGATGCCAGTGTAATTTCCATTTGTTTATCTCTCTTTTCCCTCTTTTAGGGACAGTGGAGATGTAACACAAAGAATATAAATGTCAGCCTCAGATTAAAAGATTGCTTGATTCCATCCTAGGGCGCAGCGGTATTTCATCAGAAAAAGGGATGATGACAAATTCCCTCTCAGAAACATGGAATGAGTCAGAGAGAAATTAACAAAGAGCGCAAGAGGAAAAGCTGCCAAAGATGCCGCGTTATTATTAGAATCCAAATTCTACATTATGTGTACAGTATATATATATATATATATATATATATATATATATATATATATATATATATATATATATATATACAGACACACACACATATATATATATATGTATATATATATATGTATGTATATATATATATATATATATATATATATATATATATATATATATATATATATATATATATATATACATATATATATATGTATGTATGTTTGGCAATGTCTGCTCAGCATCTGCCACTGTGGAGAAAGAATTACTATTTTTATTATACACATCTTACCTTTAAAGCTTATGATCAGTGCAAATAGTTTAACCTCATCTCCTGTCATACTATTTCCATAAGTCTGATGTTAATACTGAGCAGACAAGAATAATATGTGATAATGATGGTAGTGCTAAAATATCAGGTCATAGCACCACTGTAACGTGGAACAGTACAGTTGAGAGAAATCAATGACTCCAGCTTTAGCAGTGACTCTCTTTCAGTGAGAACCTCTCAAGGCTGAGACTTACTGTTTGTGGCCTGTAGCAGTACTGATCAGATTACTTTACTTTAGGTTTGATCCCCCTAAGACCACCCTCAATACTAAATTGTAAGGAATGACTGCTAAGCGCAGGGACTGGGTCTCCCTTTAGCTGCCAGTTTTCTTTGTTTTCCCAAATCTGCAGAAAATTTTGTTTTGACCTGATTATCCAATGTAATGTTCTTAGAATAACAAAAGCCTTAGCCTTTAGCCTGTTAACTTGAATATTTATACATTAGTACACGCTTCAATTGATGTAAAATATGAAATAGCTGAAAGTCTGCCGTGATATTTTGCACATAAATAAAACGAAAGAAAAAATCATGGCAAAAATCCCCCAAACCATTAACAGCCCTCTTTTGAAAGTGTGGGGTTTTCATTTTGGTTTGCAGTTTTGTGAGCAGTACACGCAGTACACAGTTAACTATAGAAAGGAAAAAGGCCGTGGGTTGGGAATCGGAAGAAAAAGCCTTAATCGAGCCTCGTATTTCTTATGTGCTAAAAAAACAAACAAAAAGAAGAAAAAAACCATATTACTGGTCTGTGGCCTTGTCTTATTGAAAAAGGCTACATTTCAAAACATGTCCGAAACGAAATATGTATTTATATATCAAATTCAGAATATTTTCATTTTTAGAAAACAGTAAATATTAGTGTTTATGGACATGTAGGGAGAGTTTTAATATAATTCTGTAATTTAATTAAATATTAAATGTAATTAATAAGTCAGAGGATGCCCATAGGTGTGTGCAAGGCGTGACAAAAAGGACAAAAAAAGTGCTTTGTTATTTGTGACCAAGGTCAGTCTGGTAGAGTGGCAGCCACTGGTCTGGTGGGTCTGGTAGCCTCACTTGCATCATTTTAAACGTGGAAATTAAAATGTTTTCTTTACAGTTCTAGTTAATCAAATCAACTTAAAAATAGCGTTATTTCTGCTTTTTAAATGTAGACAATTTGTTTCTTTACATATGTTCACAAATCTAAATTCATGACTTTAAAAGCATGTCCCTCACACACTTTCTTTGGCTTAATAGTGTCAGTACAGTGTTGTGTGACCTCTGTTGTGCAGATTGCGCCACTCTTTTTTAAAGACTGTTTCCAAGAAGTCATTAGGAAGCGAATTTAAAGTCTATAAGATTGAGTTAATTAAAGACTCTTCATGGGAGCCACAGCTAAACAGCTGAATTAATTTAATGGATCCACTTTAATCATTTATTAAATTTAATATATTGCATCATTAAAACTGCAATTTATAAAATAAAAAAATTAATAATTTTTAAGTGAAATTAAGACCACTGAACATGTCAGTTACCAATAGAAATAGGTTTATTCTTATAATCTTATCTTATATTTATTTATTTGAATAAACTTTGATCTGATCTTTTACAGACTACATTTTTACAGACTTCACTGAACTGGGATTGACATTTGCTCTCTGGAGACATCAGATATTGTCAGTATATTACAGACTCGTTTTTATTACCAGGGAAACTCTTGTCTAGTTTATTTCAATCACTACTGGGTCTATTATAGTTAGTATTACTTCCTAATGATGCAGCCAACTGTTTTTTTTTCTTTCAAACCACACTCTTTCAAAATCCCCTTTGTACTTCCCTCAGAGGTATACCTCTCCTCAGTTCTGTCTTTGAATTCTAATGGACTGAACTGACGGTACACTTTCAGGTCTGACATGCCCTGCAATGTGTAAAAACCTTGGCTGCCCATTAGATATCTTTGATGGGTAGAAAAGCACCAAGAGGCCTGAGGACTAAGCACCACACAAAAAACAAAACACCCGCCTCAAAGACTCTTATAGGTGCTGGGCAGTGATCTTGTGCCAGCTGGCTTTGTATCACGACTATAGTTTGCTACAGTACCACAGGGAAATACAAAAGTACAATAGTTTTGACTATAAAAAATACACCCACAGTTCCAGGGATGTTCAGCATGCACTCAATGTGCGCTCAACAGTTTTACCTGCTTTGCTGAGAAAATGAAAGTACTTCCTCTACTTCCCTTGTGCTAAACTTTAACCTTAACTCCCATCTCATCTCGTGGTCATTTCGTGAAAAGTAAAACTGAGGAGAAGAACTTCCCTTTCAAACTTTAAGCGGATTTAAACTTGCAGTCAAAGGTGACCACAAAAAAGACGGCGTCTTTAGATCAGAGAAACTCCACCCAGTGGAAAAACTAGCTTCACATAATAAGTGCTTAATTTCAAATAGCTGCATGTACTTTCACTCATGTAAAGGCTGCTGTTGTTGATCAAGTTTATAGCGGATGCATTTGTGTATCACATATTGAATATGGTAAAGAATTCAAAATGAACACAAGCATAAAGTGTGGATTTTAAAAGCAGCCGTATGAATTTGCATCCAATCACATGATTTATTGGAAGAATCCAAATGATAAAAGAAATCACTTCGAATGAGACTGTGCTTGTGTATCTGCATTTGTTTATGGAATTTTCTTGCTATCAACACACCTGCTATCAAAATAACTCCAAAAGGGAACAACATGAGGTGGATTAGGTAGCATGTGATGAACCTTTTAATGCACTCCCAATCTTTCAAAGGGCGATTTCTTTGGGGGGCTAAAAACTTTGAATGCAAAGAGAGGATTAATGTTGGCCTACAGGTTCAGGTCATCACAAATAGACTTGTTCCAACAGTGATCCATCCACTTCCCAGTTAACCGTCCAGTAAAGTGCTTAATGCGGTGACCTCAGAAGAATGTTTAGTGCTGCAGTCTGTCTCATGTCGTTGAGCCCCGAAGGCCAGTTCAGTATTTGTTACATTCAATTTTGTATTGATTATGCGTAATCACAGAGGGTATGACTATCCCCTTTATTCACTCCATGTCCAAAGTAAGGTTGCTGCTGTAAATCAAAAGTAAGAAAAGCTAATGAACTGATGAAGATTAACTGACCAGCAAAAGTTGCAGCCACGTATGGAGAAAGCTCCACAGCTCGCAGACAACAACACACCAAATTCTTAAACAGGAAATATTACATTTGCTGTGAGTAATTATTGCATATTTAACTCAAGGGATTAAGCTGTTGCACAATCTGTGACAAATAAATAGACTTTTTAAATCTCATCAAACAACATTTAAAAAGACAAAAATCTATAAAGCTCGCAAAGAGGTTGATAGTAGCCAAGCAACCTAATCATGCATCAGACATCATGTGGATTTGTGGGTTTACCAAGCATGGTTCTGAAAGCACTGCAGAGGTATTTCAGAGATAAAGCATATGTAGAAGTGTCCTTCATAATGCCACAGCTGCTGAACAGAACTGCTCCAAGATGGAGTCAAGGTCAGAGGAAAATCTGATTCTGACATTAGAATAGTGATGGAGCGTAACGTCCTTTAGATGTCCAAGAATTGCTGGCACGTATAGAATCTCACTGCAGTGGTAATAAAAAGGAACTACGGTAACTTTAAAAGATTGGATATTCATCTTGTGTTTAAATTAACAAGAGCACATCCATGTGGGCAGTGGTGAGCTCGGTCTGCAGATGTAATAGAAAAGGTCCAAATGAAGCTGTACATATGTACTTAGTAGAAAGTAGAAAACAAACAATTACAGCAAGACAAATACAGTTAGTCAGGAAAGAGCGGTTAGAAGTAAAGATCAAAAGAGATCTATCGTTCATACTGAAAGGCTTTTTTTGCATGAATTTATATTTAACCACCCCCCCATGTTGAAATAGTTTATTGCTATCTAAACATTTAAATAGCTCCAATGATAACAGCCAGAACTGAACAAGCAACTTGGAAAAATATCTAGACTATAGTTGCACTACAGTAAATTTGTGATTCAACAACAGGTTATGTAAAAGTTATGCCTTAAATATATATAAGGATATACTGAATGTTTATGTAATGCATGTATGCATGAAATCCTGAGAGTGGACATATTATAGTACAATATTTTTTTCTTTTGCACATTTCATTTCTTTTATCTTAGAAGCTTCTGTGTAAGTGGAGTCAAAGTTTGTTATTCTGTTACCCCTGATGCATCTGTTTGGACTGATGATGGGTTAGTATTAGGTCCTCATTAAGGATAGTCATGGGAATTAATTAGCACAATCTGTGCTAATAGAATAGTGATACACAGATACCCAGAAATTTATCTCTCTGACTTGAAAAGGAGCTATCGCTGTATTTCTCTGTGCATGTATCCCATACAAAAAACAGGAAAAGGAAACGTGACCAAATTGATACAACTGAGAGTATCAATTCTGGAAGTTACAGACAATCTTTGCTTGGCTATGGCAGGTCCATTGTCATTACAGTCCTTTAAGGCAATCACATCCTCAGCTTAAAGTTTATTTACTTCCTGTTAGTGGTCAAGCTGGTGTAATGAATATGATGTGATTAAGGGAGTCCTCAGGGTAAACTTTGCTCATCACCGAAGTGACAAAAGAACAATGGTGAAAGAAAAGACACACATTGTATACTGTGGAGCCAAATGGGGCAGAATTAAATGGAAACCAAGCAGACATGAAAAGAGGCACTTTGATTTGACTTTACTTTGATTCTGATCGTGTCTAAACTCTGTTCTAATGGCTTAAGACAGCTCCTCCCTGACATCAGGGAGATGACTGCAGTGACATTCATCAGAATGTTAATTACCATAATATATTAGAGGATTGCAATGGTGGCTATGATGACTATGTCTACGATAGCACGAATAATGATGATGACAGGAAAGACAATGATATTGCCTGCTATATAGGACAGCCGTGAGTGTATTAGCTAGTATGGACAAGTAATTTACGTGCTTACCCTGACAAAGGCGCAGAGCTGCTCATTGCACACTCTAAACTTGTAATATCCATATGGTACTTTTTAATTTGGTATGTATTGGGATTTGTGATATGATATTACCTTTTCTTTGCAACAAACAGTCTTTAACAGTACTTATAGGGTACTTTATCCTGCAAAGTAAAGACCTGACAATACTAAGAAGAAGAAAACAAAGGAAAAAAAGCAATTGGTCACAATGTGGAGAAAGAAAATGTCGACTTTTAATAAGGAGAAACCTCTCGCAGAGTGAGGCTGCAGAAAGGTGACCATCTGCCTACACTAATTAGGGTGAGGACGAAGTGAAGAGAAAAAGGAAGAACAAAGAGAAAAGAACGATAAAACAGGAAATACTTTTCAGGTTGGTGTATTGGTTTAAAATTGCTGCCTTACAGCAAGGTTTCTGGGTTCTTAACACATACCAAAGACATGCATGTTAAGTAAAATAGTGATTCGAAAAAAATTAGGCTTGGATTGATGTAGATAAAGTGCTTAAAACTTGTAGAATACAAAGCTGGATGAATGCACATGCATGATTAAATGTGACTTGTAGTCTAAACAACTTTGAGTGGTCAGTGAGATACACGTGAGTACATTACTTTTCCATATGAGCTACATAGTGGTTCACTTTTCTCAGATGAAACATGCACTTACAAAGCTGCTAATATGTGTTGTACATTATGTTTTGAAGTTTTAATTGGAATACTTAAAATAATGTTTCTCTAACTGCAGCATGACACTTATCTAAGAATCAAATCAATTTATCATTCAAACATCAAATTTAATGCTTCCTTAGTATTAAATCTGATGAAGGAAAAATGCTCAAATGAGCTGATCACTATTCTATAAGCTCCTTTAATAAGTTTGCTTAAAAAACTTAACTGCGTGACAGCCGAGTCAGTGTTCTGCCACAATAATAACTAATTCCAATCACTCAAAGGAAACCATAAATGTAGGCATACAATCATGGCTTGAGCACTGTAAGAGAACTTTATTGACATAGCACCTCATTATCTCATGAACGGAAATTTAGATGCTTGTGCTGCGCTGCAGGTTGCATTTGATGAACCAATTTAACCCTACAGAGCTCTGGGGCATGAAAATATCTTTTCTCAATCAGTCTTCATTGGAAAATATCATCTTTATACCAAAAAAAAGTTTGTGTAGAACTAGCTCCATTAGAAGCATATTGTGAAACCGTTAAAAGAGAATAAGTGACCTGAAACAACCAGACAGCAACAGTCAGGATACTGTTATACAATTTTAACGTCCAAGACCATTACAATGTGGACATTATGTGTTCGCAGCTAGAAACAACTTTGTCATAAATATTTTTCATTTTGATCGATAACATAATTTGCACACACAGCTGATCTGGGTTTTGTACCTGCTAACAACCACTTGCAACAAGCCACAAACAACTTGCAACAAACCAATGTACAGCTGATAAACTACCCTCAGGTTTGACTGCAGTTTACAGCCAACTCAATGCATACAAACAACTGCATATAAACACAAGGCAACGTTTCTTCCTTTTTCCTTTATAAGGAGAACAGAATTCATCTGCCTGAAATGTCCCAGGGCTACAGAAAGCTTTAAGATTGCTGTATGCAAAGCACAGATTTTGAGTGTAGCATCAGTCAGGACTCCTCTCATCAACAAACAGCTGGGGGAAACCAAAAGGGCACACAAATCACTCACTCGCTCAGCTGAAGTCAACGAAAGCTAGAGTGCTGTTTTAAGTGACAGTATTTTACGAGAGGCCCACATAAAGGCTCTAAAGGTTCTAAAGGCTCCCCTGAATGGACCATGAGAACAAAAGGCAACTCCCATCAAAGGGCACAGACATTTATCACAGGACTCCATCCGCTATCTTCCTGCCGTTGAGTGGATGGGCAATAAACGAAAACCTCATAAAAGCAATATGGAATGTCCTAAAACCAACTTCAAGTGAAACACAACACATATTCTTCCACATTTTTAAGCTTTCTCACTATTTCTCATGGATATTTTGTGATATTCCATTCGTCTTTACAGTGATCCTGGGAAATTACTGATGAATTAGTATTTGGATATCCATCCATCCGTCCATCCATTCGCTTCCACTTGTCCTTTTCAGGGTCGCGGGGGGCTCTGGAGCATATCCCAGCTGTCATAGGGCGAGAGGCAGGGTACACCCTGGACAGGTCGCCAGTCTGTCGCAGGGCCAACACACAGAGACAGACAACCATTCACGCTCACATTCACTCCCACATTCACACCTATGGGCGACTTAGATTGATCAATTAAACTATCCTCACTAATTGGATGTCTTTGGACGGTGGGAGGAAGCCGGAGTACCCGGAGGGAACCCATGCAAACACGGGGAGAACATGCAAACTCCTCACAGAAAGACCCCGGCCTGATGGTGGAATTGAACTCAGGACCTTCTTGCTGTGCAGCAACAGTGCTCCACCATGCCACCGTGCTGCCTAGTATTTGGACAGTCCGTTTAAAATGGACTGGAATAGATCCCTATAGGGCACCTCGTCATCCAAAACGCCTGCCCAAGAAACCCCCAATACCAGATTCCTAGCTATTGGAACACTTTTACCCCCTCAAGACCCCCACAAATAACCTCCGTATGGTGAGACCACCAAAATTACACCAAAAAACATACCCCATACCGAGTTCCCAGGTCACAGGTTGGGGTTTTTTTAAACCAGGAACTTTAGGCACCCTCAAAGGAGAGCATCCATTCATTCACATGGATAAGGCACAAGATACAGCTTGGCTTTATTACGTTACAGAAACTACACAGAAGCATGTCTGACATGATGTTATCCTTAAATGTTTGTCAGTAACACTGTCTTTATCACTGCCATAATGGCTCGTGTACCATATGTGCTATTGGCATATAGCTTCAACCTCAAGCATATTTTGTTAGGCTACATGCATGGCGACAGTGTATTGGGTTTAGAATGTGTGTGAGTGTGTTGCTTCCACTATGCTTTCTATGTAGAGATGAAGGGAGGCAAATGGCTGTTCAGCAGTAAAAGGAATCAGATGCATATGACTAAACTACTTGGACTTATTCCCCAAAAGGTTAGAAGCAGTTCACAGTAATCTGGTTTTTGAGGTTTTGATTGGCCTTGGAGACTTAGTCAGTAGAAGAGAAAGAGAGATGGACTATAACTTCCTCAATGCAGCCTTAAAATTTTGGTAGCAGTTCAGACAGGCCACTGTGAAGACCTATGGTCAGCATGCCATTCACTGTCTATGACTTAGCATAATTGAACGCCTCAAATTAGGATGCAGTCAGGCAGTAAAAAGGATTTTTTTAACCTAATACTTCTTTAAGCAAGAGTCAAACCTCTTCATACCGTCTCCATGCAGCTAAGACTACTCGGCCAACAAAGCCAAAGAGACAATGGCTAATTGTCAAGTGCACATGAACATGCACACTTGCTTCTGTTAGTGCATTTAATACACAGAATATTCTTTTCAGTCCAGCAGTTTATTTCTAGGGAAATGAAAAGGTAAAAAAAAAACCACCTCTACATTTTTTTAATTATTACATGTTCAGTTGCAGTTTGCCTGCTCACTCTTTCATTTAAATGTAAAATGTAAAGTTATAAACTTTCTATATTTTTTTCTTGCTACGCGTCATTTAATATAAAGTAAGAGAATCAGTGAGCATGTGTACGTGTGTGATTGTGCCCCCGTGTTTAATTCATGACTGACCTCCACCAGCTTGTTGGCGTGCTCACGGAACACCTGGGCGTACTCCTTGACCTCCTTCTCGTTTCCACTCTTAGCTGCTTCAATAAGCACCAGCAGAGGGACGTTGGTTTCTAGGAAAGAGTCTGAGATGTGGTCCATCACTGCCTTCCTCAACTAGATTGCAGAGGGAGAGAGACAAGACACAGAAAAGAGGTCATATTATTAATAATATTACAGATGACTTCACTCTATTACATTTGGCAGTGATTACATATCACTTAGAATTGTAATGAATATAATGTAGTAACATAATTAGATGAAAGGACAGAGGGAGGAGAAAACAAGAAGAGTGGAGCTAAAAAAACCCCAAAAAAACTCCAGGCCAGGAGCGTAAATTGCTCATAAGGTGTCATTGCTCCCATAAGGCCTTTTACTGGGGCAGACATTGTGACTTTGTTTATGGAATCATTTTGTACCAAACTGGCAAGGGACCGGTTGTTTTATAAGACAGTAAATGGATCCTGATCCTGCTCACTGTGATATCTGATGAGATGCCAGAGGAAACAGTATAGAAACCACTATAGACAGGTCCTTTATCTTACACAAAGAGGGAGATATCCACATGAGGCCAAAGCAAAGACAGACAAGAACGACATCAGAGGAAAAGAAAGTAGATTCCCGGATGTGCAAATATTTGTTTTCAGGCTCCTTTCATTTGCAAAGCCTCTGTTACTAATTAATTACTACACTAATGCTCTAATTATTTACCTTTAATAAATACTGCTTATATGTAATGCAACTTTAAAATTCCAGTGGGTTGAATTACCACCGTTGTGATGTGTTTTCACAAAAACGAATTAGAAGGACAGAAGAGGAGAAAACAGTGGCATGAGAAATTAAAAATGGTATCAAACATAGTTAAAGTTTATATAAATTAAAATAATAATGTACTGTTTCGTATTTCTGATTGTATTATAACAACTTTAAGATGAAACTGGTTTTTAGGTCATTTATATATTCCTAAATAACAAATGTTGACTACTACACAGAAGGGAAGAGAAGACTAACAGCACAGAGTGACAAGAAAAAATCATTTAGCCTACAAAAAAAAAAAAAAAAAAAATCATATGTTAGTCTGTCAGTCGCACTTAAATCACCTGCGGCAATAACAAACTTAATTGCCAGTCCACAGAGGGGAGGAGAATAATTGAGAATTCTGGAGGGCAGATAATCCATCACCACTACCTTCAGTAACACACTAGATTTGGACAGTTTAGTGGTGAGGACAGGTCTGTAACTGCCCTGAAGCCCACACTCACTGTAAGCATGTAAAGGTTTCTGGATAAAGGAGTGCTCTCACTGTTTTTTCCTCCAGAACTATATACTTGCAGCTCACTGATGTGAAGCAATGCATCTGAGATGCAACACAATACCATAACATGATGCTTTTCTCAAAGGCTGATAAACTTTGCCATTTCTGAATGGGGAATATTGCATCTTATTCTTCCTGTAGAGATGAGACCGGCATCAGTGCTATTCTGTAACCTTGCTATCCTGTCACCTTGTGCAAAGGTGAGGAAACAGTCCAGATACAAATCTTGCACTGCCAGAACCATCTTCACACTGTCCTAGTGATGGTACAGCACAGGGGAAAGTCGTGGTGGATACATGCAAAGATCAGAGTTGTCTGGAGGTCTTATCTTACTTCTTACTTCAGGATATAAAAGGTGACCTGCATTTTGCATGTGGAAAAATAATTACCTTACAACCACTGTGCTATAAGTCCATACTGATCATACAGGTTTTGAATGCAGCATGTTCATATAACATGTATGTTTTCATATGTGTTGTATCTCCATCATATTTATTTCATTTAGATTAGCTAAATAAAATTTTGAACAATTAGAACAGACTCCAGAGCAGATAACAGCACAATGTAATACCATAAGCCATTGGGAAAGATGCCTTACAGAGGCAAATATGCTTACAAAAAACCCAAAAAACAAAAAAGTGATTGGATCTACTTTTTATCTTCTTGAGACAGATAAGACTTAGACTGTGTTATAAATTCTTAAGATTAAAATGAGTTGTAAGTGCAAAACAGTATAAAGAAAAAGAAAAGCATTTCCCATCAATTATGTGCTTTCAGTCATTTCCGTTCTGATGAATGTCACTTGTGCATTAAAGCCAGCAATGTAAAATAATTCTCTCTGTGTTCAAGTATCTTGGTATTGCTCAGTGAAATGATTTCTGTTGAGCATTATTGTTAACAGAGACCTCCTTATGGTATTCTCTTTTGTTTGCCAAACACAGTTTAATTTGAATTCTATATTAAAACAAAACAAATAAATTTAAAAAAAAAACAGACCCTTTTCATTTTAAATGTGAAGGTTATAACAATAATCTTAGAGATGATGTCATTTACTGAAATGCAACTGCATAGTAAAATGTCTTCGCAGTTGTTATGAGTAGTTTGTTGTTGATGATGATCAATCATTAGTTAATTGTATAAATACACATGCATGACATGCATGAACCTAAAAGTGCGTGAGGCATTAGGACACTCATGAAAGCCTAACAGTGAAACTGATCCTAATGTTTAAGTGGAGAAACGATACAGACTAGAGATTTCCCAAGTTGCACGCTCTCCTGCACCATCAGCATTCTGATGCCCACACACCACTCCCTCTGAAATCCATCTTCAATTTTTCAGATCTCACCTCCCTCCTTACTCCACCCCCACTGTCTCTCCTCTAACAGCCTGTCTGTATTTCACTTACACTTAAAGAAAATAGATCTAGAATTTCAAAAGCTAAAAAAAAGAGGCTTTGCCCATTACAAGTTAGTGGGGGAGCCATTTGTCTCACCTATCAAGCAGTGCAGTTCTAGCTATGAAAGTATTTGTATTTCCTGAGAAGTGAGATGAGTATTAAATTCTGAGTACCATTCATAGCTATGCATTTATTTATTTATTTATTTTTATAGAGCGCTGTGGCTGTAAGAATGTAGACTGCTCAGAAAAATGAAAAGGTTGTGAGACTGCTGTCATGTCAAAGACAAAGAAGTATACGGAAAAGTTAAAGGTAATTGATTTGGGCTCATTTTTAATGCTAATAGTTCATTTCTTATAAAACTAACCTGTGTGGTGGGATGTTCAGCCTTTTTTGTTTTTTTAAAGGCTGTCCATTGCGCTGCACTCCCAAATTACATGCTAGCTATTTCTGGCAGAGATTTCATTGAATTTTTCAGAACCACTTAACAGTTGTTGTAACCTTTTAGTCTTTAAGTTTCTTCTTTTGTTTGTGTAGTAAAAAGTAAATGTCACTGTTCAGACACGCTGGCAGCTGTTAACAGGTTTTTTGTTTGTTTAATGGAGATAGGTTAACCACTTCTAAATGCAGTACTGCCACCTACAGGCAGTAGAAAAACATTCATGTATCCTATTAATTGCTAAAACAAGGAAATATATGTAAATTTAAAATAAAAAATATCAGGTTTTTGTGAGCATTTGTGAGGACAGCAAGAGCAAGCAGTGGATGGTTACATGGTGGAAAAGGAGTGCTTTAAGCAGCTGTTTAAAAAGCTTGACAAAAGTTGCAACAACCTATTTTATCATGTGACAGCATGGCTGTAAAGTTCCCGAAGAGTTCCTTTAAATATCGTGATATAATTGTGAGGTTTGGTTTCTGGTAATAGATCTTTGGGAGAAACACTATTTTATGCCTGTCAAACTGTGTTATATTCATCATACATTCATTAAAAAAAAGCAGAACATGTTCTGTGTTTTTGCATCAGCACATATAAACAAAGTGCCTAAAAAACAATTTAAAATAGTTTCTTTGCTAAGTTGTGTGTTATGATACAACACTGGTTCATCCATTGTGTTCGGTGCCATTTATATGCTTGAATGATCCATAGATCAGTGTTAAGTGGCTTAAGGAAAAAAAACAAAACCAAAAATCCAAAAAAAACCCCAACAAGACAAACATTCCCTTGAAAATGGTATTGCACTGACTGAAAATGAGTGAAAAAGCAGACAGCACACAGAGAGATACAGCCTGACTGCACAGCTCTGGGATGAATTAGAAATTCAATGGTGATTCTGGCTTTACTGCCACAGTATCTGACCTCACAAATACTTCTGATCCTCAACAGGAGAACATTCTTGCACTCAAATACCAAAATCTTGTAATGAGCCTACCAAGACAAGTGGAGGCTGATCAAATGGCATTTGCAATTGGGATTGTATGTTTACTCCAACAAGCATGCAAACAACTGTAGCAACTCTGTTTCTGTTAGTTTTATCTTTCTAACTAGTTTACTAAGCTTTTTATATGCTTTTATAAACTATCATACTAATAGCTAAATGTAATACTGGCTTTTAAATGAACATGTAAACGAACATTGACTGTTGGGGAACTAGCTAGTAACCGTGCAGCATTAGATTTAATGTAGGGCCATCTTTTTCATGATCAAACAAACTCCACATGTTGAAAGGTTCAGGAACAGTAAAGTAAACTAATAACTCAGCATAACCAGATATAAAAATACTGGAGGCCTCCAGTGATACCTCTCAGCCTCCTAGTAGATATACCTATGGTATCAATTTGAAGCTGCTACGTCACGTCGTTCTTGAGTTATCACATTCACAAACTTAGGTGTCCATGTTGGCTGTCAGCCCAGCCGGGTCATGACAAACACCCATCACCCTTTTTTTTAGCTTAAGGGTAATAAAAAAAAAAAAAGCCACTATGCACAAAAAACACCTTAAATATAACAAAAATATCACAACGTAACTATTTTTAAAACCATTTTTAAAAGGTTAAATAAATAAATACATTCCAAAAGTTAGATAGAGATACATAAAGATTACCATTAATGGTCATATGTATGCAAAGCATGTTTTTTTGAAAACTAGCACACCAACAAATGTAGATAGATGACCCAATGTCACTGTTACATTGGTTGTCGAGCAGAACTGAAGAGGCATTTGAAAAATCATCAATGTCATTAATGAAAAAATCATCTAGCTGTAATAAAATGTGATTACAACTGGATTTTAATATGTTTTTTTCTGTTTTTTTGTGGACCTATAACATGAGGATGATCAATGGTATTCACTTCACCTGTCAGTGGTTTTTAATTATTGTTACATTATTCCTGCACCATGCTACTTATTCAGCACAGTCGTTTAATCCAAAGATACATTCAAATCCCAACTGACAATGAAGTGGTTAACATAAAGAATAAAAAAGAACAAACATTTAAATGATTAATAAATCTTGTCATAACTTTGTTCAATGATAAGAGGGTGATCCTCAAAAATAAGATGAGCAATCATTTGTTGCATCTGCTCTGTTGTGAGGAATCTGCAGTTTGTGGGATTAGGCATCTGTTCTGTCACAAAAAAAAAAAAACTGATCCTGAGGGAAATTTTTGCAAACATTCACTATCATCAGTGTATCACTGGAAAACAAAGGATTGCACACACATGCATGAGAGACTCTAGTAACTTGACTTGTTTACAGTGGAAATCGTGGATTCCCATATGGAAAAGAAATAGTAAAAACTTATATGTGATTACTCATGAAAGTGGCCACTTTCATGAGTAAATCATATAAGGCTTACATGATTTACTCATGAAAGTGGCCACTTTCTCATTACTTTCATACATTGTTTTAGTAAGTATCCAAAACATACAAGTTTCATTATGTAATTTTTCAAGGGATCTTATATCTGTTTTCACTCTTATATGCTTTTCATACAAGTTTCACACAAGACAGATACAAACTTTATAAGATTTATATATATCTTTTCCATATGGGTTTGAATCTGGAAGAGAACACCGTGGTGGATTTTTGAATGTTTACTTTTGCACTTTAGTTTCTGTTACATTTCACTTGTGATTCGGAACACATAGTGGTGGGTACCTTAGGGTCAGCACAGGAAAGTTTCTTATTAAAATGTCAAGAGCAATCACAGCTTAAGCGGCTAGAGTAATGGCTGAGGGAAAACAGCCCGAGCAAATCAAAAATTAAATAATAGCCCTCATATATGATATCTATCAGGCAGCATTGAAAGATGATGAGTGAGAGGAGAGTGCGGAGATGAAACGGTGAGAGAGTGACTGAGAGGGCGTCAATAGCCTGTAGACAAACACATATGATACCTAATCCCAGAGTCTTAGTATATCTTGCAAAATAAAACACTCGTCCAGGGAATCCAGTGTTGAAAACAAGGAACCTCAGAATAAACACTGATTTGTCATTGTAGCGCTCCCCAAATTTCCAAGCCCATTGTGTGCTCAGCATTTACTCTCAATATAGTGGCTGCTGATCGCCAGAAATAAGCAGCATGTTTTTTAATAACTTTGGGGGTCTGACAATTCCTGAACACTACTGAGGTAATAAATTGTTATGAAGCACTTTCTTGTAAACAGTTAAATAGGAAGAAAACTGGCATTTATGTGGACTGAAGCTTCTGGTTAACTGGAGGAACAACCCCATTACATGCTTTCTTTTAAGCTCCAAACCTTTTCTTTAATAATATTAAGACATATTTCTGGGTGCTAAATGTTTAACAGCTAGCTAACTGCTAAGTTTGTCTTTCTGCTGGATGGTGCTGGAGGGAAGTGCACTGGCTCCACGTTCAAAACAGCGGCTTTTTAAATCTAGAATTTCTACTAAATCCATATACTGTGTATAAGGGATGGGCTTAATGCACTGAGATTACTGGTCAAAGTCTTGATGTTAAACATGAACTATTACCATAGTAGTGTTTTGAAGAGCAAAGGAAAAAAGGGGGAGGGACATTGCACAACCATACACTAGATAGGTCCATTTGAAAGTACCATGCTTTTTCCTCTTTTTTGATTCTAATGGGGACCATAATTTAAAGGTGAGCATCTTGTATTTAACATGCCTTTAGCCTACGTTTATGACCACTGTTTATTGAGATCATGGATCAAGAAGCAAGCTGTTTTCCCGCAGACTTCTATATAAACAAACTTCATTTTAGCGACAAAAAAAGGTTACATTTAACCTGCAGCTAGGACTGCATCTGCATGGTGTAAATAATAATATACACAGTAAAATGGTAAATAAGTAAACTAAGGTTTTATATATCTGGACATTAAAAAAAAATAACAACAAAAGCAAAAAAGCAAAAGCATGAGGTACTTAGCAGGTCTCATGATTAGGTAAATGCCATTTGAGATGAACAATGACACAGGACATATTAAGACTATTATATATTTAACAAACACAAATGCCAAAATTTGAAAAAACTAAGTACACTCTATGATTCATTATCCTCTAGAACAGCGGTCTCACGGACACCGGTACTGGTCCGTGAGTCGTTTGGTACCGGGCCGCGAGAGTTGAGGCTCGGGTGTGAAATGTATGGTTTTCAGGGGTTTTATTGGTTTTTAGCGTTATTTTGTTATCGTTTTTATCGTTAACTCAGTTTTCCTGGGTCTTTTCACGTGTGTTATGAATAAATCTTATTTTTTTCTGTACCGGTACTAGTTTTATTTTGTTGTATTTATCCGCGACTCCTTAAAAGCCGGTCCGTGAAAATATTGTCAGGCATAAACCGGTCCATGGCGCAAAAAAGATTGGGGACCGCTGCTCTAGAACCTCCTTTAGCAGCAATGAAATAATTGTTTTCGATATGACTTGTGAATTGTGGATCAGCCTTCTTTACAACACTACTTCAGGTCATTGACATTTATGGGCATTCATTTATGCACAGCTCTCTTAAGGTCCTGCCGCTTCATTTCAGTGGGATTGAAGTCTGGACTGCGTCACTTCAACACCTCAGTTCTTTTTTTCCAGCCATCTTGTTATAGATTTGCTGCTGTGTTTGGGATCATTATCCTGTTTCATGTCACAATTTCGGATAACTTTTTTAGCTGTCTAACCTCACATTTGACTCTAGAATTCTTTGGTATCCGGTCTTTAAGTGATGACGTGATGAATCCTGCGTCCGGGCCCAAAGTAGTCTGCATTTATAAGGCTGTTGTGTTTTTAATATGTTTATGTTTTAATGCTTTGCATCTTGTTCTGTTTAATCTGAACAGTCAGTGATCACTGTCTGCTTCTCTCGGTTTTTATTACCGCTAATCATTTTAAAGCTCAGTTTTTAACCCTTACGATGTATCTACAGGCCAGCCCATGCAGCAGTATATTAATGACTAACCTCATACTGTGGATAGATTATCTCGGTAGTTCTCCTGACTGACGTTTGGTCCGTTTACAGCATCCTGCCATGCGATTGCATTTGCCCCTAACCATTGGGAACCCTCACATTAACTTTTATCGAGTGGAAAAAAGTCCTCCGTTCGTTAGCGTTTATCCTCCAGCTTTACTGTTTATATTATGCTAACATAGCTGTTTCGCTAGCGATCACGTATCACATCATTATATACCAGCTAGCTCAACTTCAGTAACCCTACAAACTTCACTGCTGTTTACTTTCCTGTCTTCATTTATGTTGGAAGTGATAGCAGAGCTGTATGTTTTAATTTGTTTCATAAATCCCTCAGTCAGAACATGGTATATTATATATAGATGGAAGCTAGCGAGCTAACTCCCTGCTAACTTCTAACTCTGTTAATAAATGTCATAAATTCCATTTTCATGGATGCCTGGATGTTAAACTTAATTGCTACAACTGGTAGAGCAGCCACAATGATTATTTTATTACAGATAAAAGAATTTAGACAGTTTTTCAACTCTCAGTAATGCTGCACTGATCATTTGACTTAGGGACCTGCAGCGAAGTTTGGGCCCAGACATGGCTAATGACTTCAGACTTAAAGACCGGATACAGTGACGTTCATGATCACCAAGCCTAATTTGTCACCTCTCCACCATCATGACTGACAGTTGGTATGAGGCACTCGTGATGATATGCTATTTGTTTTTCATCCACCATTGCTAAACATTTTTGCTCTCATCTATCCAAAAGAAGTCTAGTTAAAAGTTAAATCTTTTTTTTTTAATAATACTGTCATGAACATAAGCATTTAACACACTAAGGACAGCAGAGTCTAAAAAAAGCTCCTGAGTTTAGCATGTTTTTGTGTGTTTGAGGATTGCACAGTCTGACCTTGGAGTAAATTTGCCAGGATGTCCACTCCTGGGTAGACTGAAAGTGGTCTATGGTGTCTAGTTGTTAATAATTGTGCTCACTATAGAATGGCGGACTTCAAATTGTTTGGAAATGGCCTGACAATCTTTCCCAAATTGATGGGCAGCAACAATTGCTTCTCCTACAATCACTGATGATGTCTTTCCTCCTTGGCACGGTGTTAACACACACCTCGATGCTCCAGGGCTGCAAACTTCCAAAACGTCTGCTTTTATAGAGGCGGTCACACTTGCTGATGATTCATTAATCAAATAAATTTTATTAGTAGCTCCTGGCTGCTACTTACCTTCTTAATTCCTATGGAAGAAGTAAGGGTGTGCTTAATTTTTCACACAGTGTTTCTGCATTTTGGCCTAAGTTTTGCTAAAAAGAAATAATGACATGTTTAGTATGACATGTGTTGTTGTTAATTTGAGGCCATCTTTACCTAAGTTTGAGACCTGCTAAGTGCCACATGATTCATCATGTCTTCACGCATTACAATTTAGAATTGACAGAGGGTGTACTTTCTTTGTCACATGATTCACTCTTTCTCTCTATATATATTAGATTCTTTGAGACTATTCCTGCTTTTATTTAAAACAAATGTCTTCCATCTGCCTGTAACATCTACTGTGCGACCAGACGCGATGATCAGCCTGCAGCATGACGACAGTTGAGCCCAGAGTGACAGAAAATAAATTTGATTAGATTCAGTGGAACTGTTCCAACGTCATTGTCGCTGTGTGTACATGTTACATGTTTCAGTTACATTAGTGCAGTGGTTCCCAAGCTTTTTTTTGCTAGGCCCCCTTTTGTTTTACAAGAAAATTTTTTGCACCTATGTTTGTCCGTGATTTGAACAGCCCAGAAAACCAATTCTGCAGGGGAGACCTACCTTGGCACTTGTGCAGGTGAAACCAAAGGGCAGATATGCTTCACCATATTTTCTAGTCTTTGGCTTAGAATGAAGTTGGTTTGGAAACATATTCAGCGATGCTTCATCTTGAGATTGAGAGACCAGTGTCGGAGTGTTAAAGAACAGCTTTGAAATTCTCATGAGTTGTTGCAAAAGAAAAATTACCATCATAATCCAGCTACCCCTTCGGCGCCAGCTGTGGGCTCAAGGCTGGAGCCGAACAAAACACCCTGATAACGACTGTGTTGAGTCTGTTCCTTCCCATTCCATGCAAGGCCACCTGGGTTGGCTGGAAGACTGTTTACCTAGCCTGGCAGGATGAAGGACACTGTCTCAGCTGAACTATGGACACGCACACACATGCATATGCACTCACTGACGCATCACATTCCCTACCCCGGATCCAACGCCACCTCCAACGCTTACCTCCCCCATGATGTGGACATCGGGTCAGCTGGAGGCACAGTCGAAGATTGCAGCGGTCCCAGATCAGATGTACACACTGGAACACTTTCCCATGTTGCTTGTCTGTGTTTATTGTGCTATGGTGTGTTGATATCTGTGCATTCCTGTATTATCCTTTTGTGTTACACATTTCGATGTTTTTTTTCCTCGCTACCTAGCCTGACCTGTCTCCCCAATGTGATGTTTGTGTATTGTATGTACGGTCGGCAAGGTCTGTCATCTCGGTTGTGGGCAAAAGACCTGCAACTGACAAATAAAGTCTATCTCATCTCATCTCCTGCTTTGCGTTTGTGTGGGCGCCCCCATGCTAGCAGTGTCCAAGCATTTTTTTCCCCCCATTTTCATACCGCCCCCCCCTGCAATGGCTCTGCGCCCCCCCCTAGTCTCACTGAGTGATACTGATTGTCTTATTGTGTTTGCAGAAGATGAAACGTACTTGTGGAGATGCTTCATGATTAATGCTGAGTGAGGAAGTTTCTGGTTTCTGGTAATGCCAGTAATTATTTGTTATCTAATATTGTTTTTGCTATTTCTGTTGTGTATGAACAAAGCTCCTACGTTGTTCAAGATGTCCGCTCAAATGCTTTTTTTTCTTACCAATAAATTATAAAAAATATAAATAGATTAAAATTTGATCATGTTCAAAGTCATCTTCCTGGGCATGTCCAGACAGCTTCCAATTCAGCTATTATTGTTAGATTAATGACCATTTGCACTCTGCTCCCTGTGAATCTCAAGGATTGAGGCAGGTGCTGAAAGCCTGGACTCCAGCTATGACCAAGCAGTTGTCAGCAGTTTAAGAGTCCACATTTTCTAAACCCCAAGGGCAAAGTGTCAGGTGGGGAGCTAGACCATGAGCTTGCTCGTCAGTTTTATTCAGTATTTATCAGGTTGTGCACCGTAAACGTGTAACCGCTGGAGTGAGTTCTGTTGTAATGTCCTGAGGACTCAGAGAGGAAACTCAGCGAAAAAAATTCACATTCAGGCCCATTTTCATCTGTGAAATTCTCCTTCCTGTCGGTGTCAAGAAGTTTAACTGCTCATTTATTCCCCGAGATATCGTAAAATAAGAAAAAAGAGTGTCTCAGTTTTTCTATATGATAAAGAAAAGCTGCTGTAGTAAATGAAAGAAATCTGTGAGCACAACTCTTTCGAATTAAATTTTATTATACAAATTATAGAAAAGGTTCTGGTAGCTCATTGCCCAGACTGTCCTGTAATTATAATACTGAAAGTTTTTGTTAAGTCACAGAAGATGTCCCATTTTTTCCAGTAAGGATCTATTTAAAAAACAACAACAACAACAAAAATGTATAAAACCTGGAATCTTTCTGTCATTTAATTGTTTATCTATTACTTTATTACTTTGGTATAGTAAAAATAAGCTCGAGGAATCTATGAAAATATAGTTTAAAGTCAAAAATGTATCCTGTCCTTCACATTTTCCAAAGCTGCCCATCTGGCCGGATTGATAACACAACTTCCACTTTTAAAAATGTCAGCAATGACAAAAAGAGTCAAGATGAGGAACTTGGTGGTGAAATCAGTCAAATTCAATTAGGGTATGATGATCTTTATGGACCTCAGGACTCTTCATATAGAGCATGTTAGAGCCTAAATATTATTTTCATAAAATAATATATAAAAATTATTTTCATTAAAGTGATTACAATATTTAGGTATAGAGAAATGTACTATTTAAGGTAGTTACTACTATCATTTGTGAAACTAGTGATCTGAAACTTTAGTACAGAGGAACGAATGTGTTAGAGATGAGGAAAGAAGCCAGTGTGCTCAAATCAGAGAGAGACTGACTCATTCTAAGCTCTGGTCTGTTCAGGGTCACAAAGCCATGATGTTATGTTAACTCATTTCTTTGCAACAGATAATGACTGGCGCACGCAAGAATGTTTGCCTTGAATCTATGTATGTCAGCAGTTGATCAGCATAGGAAGTGACTGTGAGGAAAAAAGAGGTTTTTATCATATCAATATATGATATTGGTATTTACATTTATATTTTTACAGGCTGATTTCAAAGACCTGAGGAATCATTGTAAAATGCATTTTCAGCCTACAGCTGAAATCTATAAAGCCAATTTTAAGCACAACATACTTCTTTCTTTCTATCCACACACACTGTGTAGGTGCACTATGATCCTTTATTCCAGTTTTACTCATTTCTATCCTCACTGTCCTTCCCTACTTTGCTTGCAATAACAGAAAACACTCACACAGTACTTTGCCATGTCTCGAATCCTACTTACAATTGCAAGTATGAGTGCATAAGCACGCTCACGCTGACAATTATTACAACACGCAGTGCATTATGAGTATCCAGATGGTGTACCCACAATGGTCAAAAAGTTGAGTGCGATCTGTTCTTAAGAGACTAGAGGAAGGAAAAAGTGGGAGAGACTATAAATATCCCAGTTCTAACAATAAAACCGGGATATTATTATTTTTTAAGGGCAAACAAAAAACAGACACCAAAGTAGCAGTTTAGGGGGGAGTGGGGCTGGGGAACCGAACCAGGGTGGGTGCAGGGTCTAAGCCGAGCAGAATAAAAGAAAGGGAGGTGGGGTGGTATGAACTGATCTCCAAAAGGCATACAGTTAAACACAATACAACATTTTTTTCAACATTTAAGCAATGGGTTTTGCTTTGTACAGTTTTAGAATGAATAAAAGGAAAGGAGTCCTACTCAAAAGTTGGGGCACCCCAAGAGATCTGAGCTTTGAGATAACTTTTACTAAGGTCTCAGACCTTAATTAGCAAGTTCACAATCATCGTTTGAAAAGGCCAAGTGATGTAAATTTCAAAGCATTTTAAATACTCAGACTCCTGAAACCTTGTCTAAGCAATCTGCATCCATGGGCTTCTCTAAGCAACTGCATAGCACTCTGAAAATTTTAATAATTGATAACCGCAAAACAGGAGAAGGCTATAAGAAGGCTGCTTTATGCCTTTTGGAAATCAGGTCATCTTAAAATAAATAAATAAGTGAGTAATCACTTATTTATTGATAGCAACCGAAACTTTAACCAGGGGTGCTCAAAGCCACTATGTAGACAGTGTACTACAAGGAAGTGTACTAACAGAAGTATCCAACATGAAAAATGGTGCTTGTCTTGCTCTAAGCATTTGTGCTCTGTGTGAAGTCAGGTTTTCCTGTGCTCCGCAGTGTGTTACAGCGCCACATCGCTAGTCTGTCCTAAAACCTGAGCAGATGAATTCTGATTGGCATCTTTTTATTCTTCTAAGCCCAGCTTAATTACCTCTAGTTACTCAATGAGGAGGCAAGCAGAAGTGGTGCATGGTGAATGGTAACTGTGCTGCAACCCTAAATACATAGTTTTGGTTACACATTATCCATTATGAACCTTTATTGAGCTGTTTCGTTTTTACTTAATATCGTAAAGCTTATCTACTGTGTGTCTCATCCAAAATTCTACAACATATGCAGTGGCTAACTAACCTAGTTTGCTACATTGATTAGTAGCATTTCAATCATTAATGTCACACACTGAAAATGTACATTATTAGCAAGTGTAATGAGAAGAGTGGGGCCACATTTGGAGATGGAAAAGTAGGAAAAAAGGCAGGCTGCAGTCTGATTACAAAGTTGTGATGATTTGCTACAAACAGGGTCTGCTTTAGCCATGTTTCACTGGGGCATGATCAAGACTCATTAGTCATTGGAGTTAGTGGAGTAACCACTATAAACAAACTTATAGGGTTCTAAAACAAGATAAAATGCAGCAGAAGTAAGGATTCAAATAGAACGGACTGGCAGTTTTATTGGGCTCTTCTAGCTTTAACTGTGCAAAGCACTCAACAAGTGACATTTTACGGCATTTTACCTTTAATCCACACATATGGCCAATTTAAATTCTCCAGTTAACCTAGCATACATGTGTTTTGACTATGGGGGGGAAAAAAAGAAGAAAAGGTTCATTTTCCAATCAGTCCGGAGGTTGTGCTCTCAGGAACCTTTTTAGGTTGCTAAAAGGCTCCTTCGAACTACTGTTGCCGTGTTTCCAACACATACGGACTATTTTCTTGTCTGTCTCCGACTCTCTTTTCTGCTCTCTGTCTCTCGACTATATCCATCTCTTTCTGTTCTGTACCTGCAGGTCTGTGTGCACGCACACAAAGCAGCAACAGTGGACAGAATGAAGACTAGTCTTCAGTTGCAAAAACCCAGCAATGCGGCACCTTCCTGCAGCGTTGTGCAAATGTGTAGACACGTAATTTTAGTGCTATAGAATGTCGTCAATATTAAACAATCAGACACTTATATTTTATTTCTCCCATTCACTGCTTTGTTTTCATTAACGCTACTGGTTCTCTTCTTTCCCTTTTTACTTCTCCTGCTCACATTCTCTGTCTGTTTCACTGCCTTTAGCTTTCTCTGACATGAAATCTCTCTGGACTTCATCACTGGTGTAATAAAGAAAGAAAAAACATGCAACGCCTCTTCGATGTATTTCTGACCTATATTTTTATATTTTCTTTTTTTCCCCCCATTCTTTTTTCTTTCTTGTGCCTGCACTCAGTTGCAGGAGTTTTAAATATGTCACTTTTATCTGTCTTCAAGTAAAACCAATCAGCCTCTAGCCCTACCAAAGACTTTCTCAGGGTAGGTTCCTTTTGCCCTGAAAATAGCCCTGAAGGTCCTAAAGTGGAAGTTTTTCACACATAGATTTTTGGGCCACCCAAAAAGCATCTTATAGTTCTTAAAATAGAAAACAGGATATTGATGTCTAGATTTTTTTATCTTTCTATTTATGTACTTGGACATTTTCTGCATTGTACTCAAATGTAATCAAAGCAGGGACATTCATACAACATGGATTTAGGATTATGTTGATGTGTAAAAACACAACTTGATGTACAATCATTCACTGACTGATTAAGTAAAGCTGCTTATTATTTCTTGCATGTATGCATGTAGACATGACCAAGACAACCTACTGAAGTTCAAACCCAGCATCAGAAAGGAGAAGAAAGGTCATTTTATTGACCTTAAACATGACATGGTTGATGGGGCCAGATGAGCTTCTCTAAGAATCTCAGAAACTGCTGAACTACAGAGGTTTATTCACACAGTTATCTCTTGGTTTTATAGAGAATGTTCTGAAAAGGTGAGCGGCAGTTCTCTGGACCAAAATGCTTTATTGATGCCAGAGGTCATAGGAGAATGGCCTAAATGCTTTGAGCTGACCAGATATGCAAAAGAGCATTTCTAAACTTCAATGGCCTACAGTAGCAGAAAACCACACTAGGTGCCACTTCTGTCAGCTACAAAAGCTACAATTCACATAGGCCCACCAAAAATAAACAAACAACAAAAACGGCCTTATCCAATGAGTCTTAAGTTTTGCTGTGACATTCATATTGTAGGTTCAGACTTTGGCATAAATATCATGAATCCATTCTGTCTTATATGAACAATTTAGGCTGCTGGTGGTGGCATGATGGTGTCAGGTAGGGCTGGGCTATATCATACCGTTCACAGTAATACCGTTGTAATTTTGGGCAACAATAGGAAAATGAAATATCGCGATAGAATATGGGTAAAACGCGCATGCGCAGTGCCTATGTTTCCATAGCGGAGACGCAGAATGAGAAGAGCGAAAGCGGATCGTTAAATGAAACGGATGAACCAGAATTGGTTTGTAAAAATGCTGCAACTTCAGTGGTGTGGAACTGGTTTAGCTTTCGTCCGTCAGATACACAACAAAGCACTACTTTTGGTAGAGCATGCTAGCGGGCCGTCGTTATTACCGTGTTGTTTGGAAAATACGGCACACTTAAAATCAATCCTTTGATTTTTCTGAAAATGTGCCTTATGTATGAATTCTGGTTGTGTTTACTGACCTCGAAACGATTTTATGTCGTACACGAAAATCTGTCAAATGTTTTAGTACGACTTTGCTAAGCTACGAACCTGCACCGCTTGATGGATTGTCGGAGGATTACGGCTATCGTAAGCAGGAGCCTCGCGGAGTGATACGCACTGTGCTTCAACATAATATTATCGTGTTGTGTGTGTATAACCTCTTTTTAAGTTTTGTGGATATTAAACATGGTTATGCTGAGGACATGTCGGCCAATTTCCACTGGAAATGCCTTTTGGTTCAACTGTCAGCAAGGATTTTGCATTTGCACTGTTACGTTTTTATATAACTTTAATGCACATAAAAAACAGCTGCTTGTTTAAGTGAAAATACATTGATGGGGTTTATTGCACTAATAAAGTTGTGGAGTTGTAAAGTATTTTGTCTAGTGTCAATTATATCAGCAGTTATATCGTTATCGCAAGTTTTCAAATGTATATCGTGATAAATATTTTTGGTCATATTGCCCTGCTCTAGTGTCAGGGATATTATCTTATCTCAGTATGATCTAACTTAGCATCTTTTACATGCTACAGCGTACCTGAGTACTGTTGACCACATTCATTACTGATGGTTGCTTCCATTAGGATAACATGCCATGTCACAAACATCAAACCATCTCAAACTAGTTTCCTGAACATGACAATGAGTTCCCTGTACTCAAATGGCCTCCACAGTCACGGATCTCTATCCAATAGAGCATCTGAATCCAGGCTACAAAGAATTAAAGCAACTCTGAACATGGTAGTACACCCTGATACTAGCAAGTTTAACCTAATAAAGTGGCTGGTGACCATATACAATTGTATAAACGAATCCGAAAAATATGTGTTTTGCAGCCCCCCAAGAGGAATCTTCACTACCATAGCTAATGAAACTTGAATACTTGAACACTTTGCAAAAAAAAAAAAAAACGGATCAAAGGGATTCAAAAATAATTTGGAAATTGTTAGTCTAAACAAAGAGTTACAGCTGACAAGATTCGTGCCAGCTGTTTCTCCTTAACATGAAAACCCTAAACAATTAAAAAACAGCTGCACCAATCAACAATCTAATAGCAAAAATGGAAATGATTTCAACAACCCAAAGCAGACAGAGAGGAGGGGGACGGAGTGAAAAAAAACTAAATTTGTGAGGCAAAATATGCAAGGCAGTTGTGCTATAGGGAATCCTGGAATCAGCCATCAGTCAAAAAATGGCCCAGAGAGATGACTTGACAGATGCATCCATTACAGACAAGATGACAGGAGGTTCAACACATGGCTCATTTCCAATGGCTTTTTTGGTCTGGCTATCAAGTGAATGTTAATAAAGAGAGAGAAAAAAACCAACTCAGAATTATACTATAGTTTAAAGGGTTGATGAGTGTTGTTATTTATATTTTTTACATACACGCTTCTTCATGCCTGCCTTATATAAAGTCCACTCACCCTCCTATTTCAAGCAAAACATGTCTTTTCAATTGTTTTGCTTGCTTCGTTGATTACAGGTACGGAGAAAACAATGTCTCCATCAACTCGCTCAGTGTGAAACACACAGAAAGGAAAAGGGGGGAGTTTACCTATAACTATTGGATGGCAACTGATGTGCTTGAACTAAGTTCTTTGTGGAAATGTGTTTTACATCTGTGGAGTAGGTGCACATTTCACACATATTCTGAAGTGAATAAAGCACTCCACACTCTTCTCTGTTCAAGAGGCCAAATGACTACTTTCTCCCAGGGTCCTCAGTTTGCTTCCTGTGCACCTACCCCAACCTTAGTTTTTTAAAGATAGTCAAACGATCACAGATGAAATAAGATTGATATTTCTGTAATAAGAAACCGTTTACTTGTGCACTGAGGCAAACAGGCCTTTAATTTAAATGCAATAACTTACTTTTAGTGCATTCGTGCTGAACACAAATGCAGGCTGACTTGGTAAACTCAAAACTAGGGGCATTATAAAAGACCCAATGATTTAAGAGCTTTTGGGTTTGCTGCAAATCTTTATACATTTATTATAATCTAACATTTTCCCCCTATTTCACAAAATATTTCCCCATATATGTCTGAAAGTGGCCAAGCCTTAAAGTGACATGCTGTTTACCTCCAGCTCTGAACAGTAGTGGCACAGAACAAATAATTACAGTGTTTTTGTCATGAAAAAGTCAAGTGAGTGCTTTAAAACGTGCATTTAATATTATAAAGAAATGATGGCTTGTTTATGAATAAGCTGAACTTTAGAAATGACCACTCTCCAAACAAATGCCAGTTTGGATTGCTAATTTTCAAGCTTGAGTTGATGGGCTAATTATTGTGCTTCAGAATACTCGAATCACTCATTAGCCCGGCCTTGACATTTTATTTTTCTAATCTGTTAAGAAGCCTCAAGGTCAAAGCTCAGTTAGTTTTATGTTACATTTTAATTGCATTTAAATGTTCTAATGGAGTTCCATTTACTTTCTCTTTTGCATGAGCATCATAAGTGAGTAGTAAAGCAATTTGTTTCACACTTATGGAAAAAAATACAAACAAGACATAGCAGCAGTGGCTTCTTAATTATACCAAGTGTACTTTGATTAAAACAGTGAATAAGAACAATAAGGCTGGTTCTACGAGAACATAAGGATTTACTCTGTATTGGAGCAAAGTGAAAACCACAGCACAAATAAGATTACTTGATGTGCCGAGCAAAACCTTACAAGGACCTTTCTTAACATATTATATATTAGTTTACCGTGGACGCAATTAATTTGTTAACCAGCAAATTGTGTCTTAAATTACAGTAAGCATTACTCTCAATAGACAGTGTTCATTGCAATATTGCAGCTGTGCGTCATCTGCTCTTTGTTAGGTAAGGTACTGACTTTTTATGAGGAAGCAGTTTTATGTAAAGTTGCCTTCTAAACAACAACTTGTGATCTGATTTTGTCAAGAAATAAAAGTGTGTGCACAGGTGGTTTTCTTAGTCAGACTGCCTACATGTTTGCCTTTTTTAAGGGGTGTTGGTGACTGCAAATTTTCCCATATGGAAAAGAAATAGAAAAAACTTATAAAAGACTTGCATAAGATGTAGCTTACTTCATATAATGAATCATATAAGGCTTATATTATTTACTCATGAAAGTGGCCACTTTCTCATTACTTTCATATATTGTTTTAGTAAGTATCCAGAACATACAAATTTCATTTATATAAATTTTCAAGGGATCTTATATCTGTTTTCACTCTTGTATGCTTTTCATACAAGTTTCACACAAGACAGATACAAACTTTATAAGATTTATATATATCTCTTCCATATGGGTTAATACAGTACTCTACTCTGCTGAGGGCCACAGACGAGCCTCAAAAGTGCCTACAGCATAGGCTTGTGGTGAAAAAGGAGTACATTAGCTCCTCAAACTACTTATACAATTATATAATTCTATTAATTTATGTAAATTAAAGAGCATACCATATTTATTGCAGTCGATTAATTTGAGCTGTTGCTCACCACCGACTACTCATCTCTTGCGTACAAATGTGTATTTCTGCAGAATTTGAAGAAATTCTTTTAACTTGTCAAGCAATATTGTGTTTAAGAGAATAGGATGAAGGTCACACTGACCCTGACCACCAAAGTTTTTTCGGTTCGTTGCTAAGTACAAGTGTTTGTGACATGACTGAAAAATATTCCCTGAAGAGATGCTGCAATCTTCTACCAACTACGGGCATCATTCATACTGAGGCGTTACAATAACAATAACTTGACTGCACACTTCACTGAAGGTCTCTCATAAGAAGATACAAAAAACTGAAACTCTGTGAATAAAGACCAACTGTGTAATCATTGGGAATGGAATAACAGGGAACCAGGCTGCAATTTTGAGTCATAAAGGCCAGCTCTATGTTTGTTGGTGCATTTCTCAGTTTCCCTTTTTGAATGAAAAGCAAAAAATATATATAAAATGTTGGCAATTGAACATTTTGTTAACATTTGTTTAATGCTGTGAGGTTAAGCCGCACTGCATTTCCTCTACCAGACTAGAAAGCATCGCAAGAGTTTATTCTTTCCAAGAAAACAAAATCAGGGCGGAAAAGATATCAGCTGAATTGTCCACGGATAAGAAACAGCTTATGATTGCTATCTATGTGTACACAACAGCATGAAAGAGAAAACAATGTCGCATGTCTCTGGTGGTGTTGTTGCACAGCATGTTTGGTCTTACCTGCTCCACTTTTAGAAATGCTGTCTGTCATCTGTGCTTGTCTGCTCTGCTATTTGATCCCTCCTTTACACAATGGAGATGTCGCAAACTTGGATGCTCAAATGCAAAACCGTGCTCCTCCCCTCAGGAAGGTCTTGTGTCTCTACACGGTGCCACTGACTTGCTAAACTCAACATGTGTTTTGTTGACATAATTACAGTATCACAGCACTATGTAATGCCTGCAAGTGTGCTGCAAGTTTGCCCTCCCATCTTAACTCAAAGCTCAAACACACCGCCCATTCTGTCAAGCCAACCCCTGAGTCAATAGAACATCCTGTCAGAGTGAATACCGCCTGCCAGCCTGTCAGGCAGCCCCACCAAAAGCCCAATGGGAGGGAGAGTTATAGCCTCCCATCTGGAATGATCCTCTGGGTCTTCAGAGGTCAGGAAAGACAAAGCCATAGCTCGTTTGTGCAGGAAGCTGCTACAGTCGATTTCCAAGAAGTGCCAGATGTGACGGTGGAAAAACGGAATATTGAACACAACTGATGTTCTGATTTTTTTTAATTTTTTTTAAATTTTATTTTTTTTGGGGGGGGGGGGCAAGAAGATGGTTCAACTGCACTCAAGTCTGCACTTCAGTATAATTGATTAGGACTGAAAGAGTAGCTCTAAAGCACACTGCAGTCACAGTATTACATCAACAGACACCTGTGCGCACTCATTAAGTGTTGTCGTGTCTTGGCTGTTTTTTTCCTCTGCGTAAGATCCAGCAGTGGAAAGCCAGATTAATCTTGTCTGTAGTGAAGATGAGAAAGGAACCAGCATTGCTTCTGAGTTCTGACACTTTGTATCACAGCAGGAATCGTGTACTTATTCACCACCAGAAGGTAGCTTCAGAAATCTTTTTTGGTTTTTTAATCCAGATTCATGATACAATATTAGAATTGAATGCTATATATGTGGCCTGATATTAATTTTATTCATTACAATTCTTGTCAGTTGTTAGTTCATGATGTGCAGCCAACCCAAATAAGAGGAAATCTCAAAGCAGTTTGAAAACAAAACCACTGGCAGAAAAGTGAATGATGCTGGCAGAGCTGGAGTGCCCCAGACTAAAGGTATCATTAGCTATCAAAGATTGCGGCACATAGGGTCAGCAGATGGCAGGTATTGCTTGGTCTGAGTCTTAAAGGTGGTTCTGTCTGCTCTAAAGCTACATGAACACTTTTCTGTTGTTTCCCTATTAGAAGTGACCTGTCTAGGGTCAGATAAAGCACCGTCTCAAATGAATCCCCACGACCACTGATGCTGCTTATCACGATTAGGTGGCAGAGGGGCTCGGTCAATAACAATTATTGGTCCTGTTTGTTACAGATGCAATGATATGATATACTATTATATGCATATTGCCGGTCCATCCAGTGTTTACAACCCTGCATCTGCAAAGAGATATATGCTACAGCTGGCCTATATTAGCTGCATTGCTAATTGCCAAAATCTTTTTTTTTTCTTTGTTTGTGTAAAGGTTAATCCATCAGTAAGTTATTTATTTACAATTGTATTTTTAATGCTGAAATATAATTATTGTTGTTATCTATTAATTTTCAGATTTACAGTTCTATAACAAAAAAAAGAAAAGCAGAAAAAATAGTAAATCACAGCATTATTTTTTGACCAAGATGCCAAATTATTGAGTTATTTACTTGCATTCCTGAACACAAACATTGGTTTCAGTGGTTGAATGTTATTAATTTCTGACTTCTCAGAGAAGCTTAAATTTGGGTATTAAAATGTGAATTTGGGGGTTTTTTTGCCTGACAAATTAAAACAATTTGAAGTTTAAATACATTTTTGTCAGTTTTTGTGACAAGTGGTCTCATAAAGTTAAGTGCTGTATATATACATACATAACTGTTTGGCATTTGTCTTCATTTCTACACAAAGCCAACAAAAAACCATCAAAGGAATATTGTTCCTATGTGCAATACTTATAAGCTTAATTAGCTCAATTCCATATTTAGTATATGCCTGCTATAAACAATCATGAAAGTATGAAGTCAACTTCAATAAATACATTCTCTAATAAATACACTATGTGATGCTCTTTGAGAAACATTTGCCAAATATGTAACTTAGAAAAATACATAACTGTGACCTGATCTTTTGAAATAGCACTGAGATGGACTGGAATATTGCTGGTATTTCTCTTTTTATAGTGGCAGTAAAAAAAAAATAGTGAAGGTTATTGTTAGAGGTGTATTAATTAAAAAAAACAGTTTTCATCAGCAGTAGATCTGAGACGTTGCGGGCAAGGACTCACCTGTCTTCGCAGGTCCCTGGTCTTTTTGGTCATTTTGTCAATGGCTGAGTTCAGGGGGTCACCTTTCTCTTTTCTGCCAGTCTGTAAAAACAAAAACAAAAAAGTAGAAACAGGTTAGTGGAGTTCCAGCGCACAATATAATACATCTTACAGTTCTTGTGAGTTTTTCAGTTCTTTCTCACTTTTTTGGTATATTCAGTGCAGATTGTAAATACTGAAAACACGCTTCCCCACAAAATCATTTGCCAACATTACAAGAGGTCATTAATCTGAGCAGAGTCAGTGAAAACAGATCAGAAAATGTGTGTAATGTCACCAGCAACTAGCCTATCTGGCATGTGTTACTTTAGTTGTTGCCAGTGCCCCTGTGCGCTGCACTTCCTGTCAGTGCCAACTCCTACTGCTGGCTTTAGGAGGGTGTAGACTTCACCTGATACACGCAGAGTCACAAGCTGCTTCATTTCACCTGACTGTGGGGAGTTTCACTGAACAAGCAGTGCAGAGCTTCTTGCTGTTTTAGACTTCCATGCTTTCCAGTAACAGCATACCAATCAACTAGTTAAAGTTGCTAAGCTACTATGACTCAATATGCCAACTGTGTTCATCGAAAAACGTGGTTAAGCAAGCCGCTCCACCTTCAGTTACATGTCACTGCTTGTTCATTTAAAGCATTAACCGTTTTTGCTTAGAAAGGCATTTTTAGGTAAATGCATACAGCGAATGTCCAGTTTTTCTCTCCGATTCTCAATGGCAGCTTGGTTTGGAAGTTATTATGATTAAAATAAATAAAGGTTATTGCTTTATTAAAAATATGCACTCAACAGGTGTCACTAAAAGAATAAGAAACAAACTTATTCCAAGTAACAATTGGGAAATGAAGAAAAACATAAATGTTCCTTAAAAGTGAAGAATTTCATGTTTTTAATACCTTTCAATCAGCTATTATGTGGAGTCAAAAGCCATCACTCTTTAAACTAAAAGAACAAATATTCATTCTTGGTAATTACTAGGCCCCTTTATTTTGACAACTGACAAATGAGAAAAAAATGTGTCTCGCGTTTGAAACCTGTCCTGTTGTTTACTGAATGGTGTGATTCAAGCTGTATGCAAACAAGTTAACAGGAGAAAAACAAAACAAAGCCAAATTTGTTTGTAGAAATCCTTCACACGGCTCCTTTTATTCACATTTTTTTGTCAAGTTATTAAAAAAAAAAGAGGGGTTAGCAGGATGATCAACAGATTGTAAGACATAGTCATCTTCTGTCAAAGCAACACCAGCGTAAAATATTATTTGTATTGTTGCCAGGCAACCATCTGACAGTTCTGCCAGCATCAAGGCCCAAATTATCCTTGAAGGAAAACGTACATGTGATCACATGAAGTTCAATTCATTTATGTCTGCTTCATAAGAGGATTTTGGGGGAAAAACACTGACCACTCCAGTACAAAATGAGTCAAATAAAAAAGGGCTACTTTGATTGTACTGCTCCACGAGACTGCCTCCTTATCTCAGCGTTGCTTTTTTTGCCCTTTTGATAACGAAGTGGAGCATAATGCCACCCATCGACAAACAAACATGTAATGAATTAAAGGAAAACCTGAACCCTTGGATCTTGCAGTGAGGGGACCCAGTGGTTCTATTATGCTGTGGAGGGTATTTCCTCAGTCTGAGTCCTTTATTTTATGATGAAACAGTTTGATTTGGATGGGAGTGGTGTCTTTAAGGATGACAATGCCTCTTCCATAGGGCACTGGGGCTGGGGTAGAGAGGTGGTCACATAATGGTTTGATGTGAATTGTAGGCTTTAAAATCACCAGAGTGCAACTCAATTTTGAAACAAAGTATCAGTTAACTGGAAGCTATTTGCATCAATGTGGTGACCAGAGACCACCACAGACAGTGAATGACACTCAGACTTTAAGCATCTAGGCAACTGGTTTGTGGAATATCGACAAGCAACCAACTTCAAGGGAATGCGCAACGTGCGAATGAATGTGCAACCAATTGTGCAAGTCTCAAGTCTGTCAACTTAAAGGCCTCTTAAAGGCAACAGAAAGCTTTCCAGCACTTCAGGTGTAGGCAGCAGATTTCTAAGCCAAGATTTTAGTTTCTACCTGCTGGTTTATAGTTTAAAGACAGATAAATTTGAAAAATACTGGTGGCCACCAGTGCTCAGGTCCTTAGTCTCCTAATAGAGGAACACTTGGTATACTGAGGTCAAGGTCACTGAAATTCAAACTGAGACTGTAAGTAGATGCATCTATGGTTTGATTTTTAAAATCCTATGTTGTCTCATTCTCGTTACATATTTTAAAAAACTGCAAACCTCTGGTACAATTGGTCCTGTCCCATGTCTATAAATTCTAAATCTACATATATAGAATCTATTTTTCTAGAGAGACTTTAGTTTAAGAGGCTTATAGAATCAATGCAAACAGCACTGAAGCTGTTCGGGTGGCTAACAGTAGCTCAGACACTTACAAAGATAACTTGACTTTAGTATTCTCTTTACTGTGTCAACTCAGCGTTTATATCCAGGGAAGTAAAAAAGCTCACATCAGACACTCACCCCACGATAAACTGCTCTCAAGGTAAACACTGATTCTTACTTTCAGTGGCTATCGGGTTATAAAATTATAGTTTAGTTACAACACGGCCTCCTTTGCTGAACAACAGAGGAACCGAAAAAAGACTGATATTATGAACCTATGCACTGGAAGCACAACGGGGCAGTACATGAGCTCTGGTAGCTATTTTAGTGTAGTTATGTTACATTTGTAGTGAGCAGGCACCATGCGCTGGAAGTTAAAAGCAACTTGTGCGACTCAAATTCTTTTCTCCAGGCCTCACAGAAGACTTGACATTCAGAAATATACCAACTTGAAGACAAACAACCATGATCATGTAGTGTTTTCTTTTTGGGATTTGTCAGACTCAAAGTTCAACATGTATTTTTGTTGTGGACACGTGCTATTGAGCAGCGGTCCCCAACCCCCGGGCCTCGGACGGGTACCGGTCCGTGAGTCGTTTTGTACCGGGCCGCGAGAGTTGAGGCTCAGGTGTGAAATGTATGCTTTTCAGGGTTTTTATCGGTTTTCAGCGTTATTTTGTTATCGTTTTTATCGTTAACTCAGTTTTCCTGGGTCTTTTCACGTGTGTTATGAATAAATTTTCTTTTTTTCGGTACTGGTATAGTTTTATTTTGTTGTATTTATCCGCGACACCTTAAAGGCCGGTCCGTGGCGCAAAAAAGGTTGGGGACCGCTGCTATGGAGAGTTCACATATCTGTGAGCCAACTGATGTGTTTATAGCCAAACAAACATAATTCCCAGCGTGATTTTCTGTCTAATCTATCACCTGCTCTTAGCCAAAGGTTTTTGCTCATATAGATGTTAAGCTTAAAAAAAAAAAGAGTAATTTATGTCCAAGCTTAGACTATAGTTAGTCTCTTTCTTATCAAACAGCAATCACACAATGCTGCATTCTGGAGTTTTGCAGTGCAATATCTGAAACTGACAAGAAGCAAACTGGCACATATAATTTTAACATCATGTTTGAGATTCACTTCTATCTGGCCCTAACCTGGCTATCTGACGTGCTTGCAGTTTTATTATATTTGCAAATATTGCTCTGAAAATGGCTTTTAACCAGTTTTCTGATTGATATAAGGGGAGGGGAGGAAATGAAGACAGCAGAGTTTCCTTCTATTACTAGACCCTTACACGTGCCCTCACGTTTTCATGTTAATGTACAGAGAAGAGGACACGACAGCATTAGTCATTGTTTTGCCTGAAGAGCCTAATGTGTCATTAAGGCTCCAGAGGGACGTGCAGGATTATAAACGCACACCATCAAAAATAAAAAGGCGTTTAACTGGAGCCTTTCTAAGGACACTTCAAAAATATTTGTATTATAATACATTAACAGACAAACTGAAGTGAAAGAGAAACATCATCATGGTGCAAATACTGTAAATGCCCTCGCTAAACAGTCATCTGATGAACAGGCACACTGATAAACCAAACCATGTTATTTACTAGAACTGGAAATCTCAGATGTTTTATTGCTCAGATCTCTGAACTGTTTAATCTTAGTAAAGAAGATTAAAACAGAACAGTGATGTCAGGTAAAGTTACGAAAATCTAAACGCGCATATTTGAGCTCTTACTGACAGGTAAGCAGCAGCAGAGTATTTTCTTAAGGCTCCTACAGCGTTTTGTGTGATCTTGAATCTTCAAGACGGATGCAGCAACGACACTTTTGACAACTACAATAAGTGAAAAAGACCATTACTGAAAATATGCGTCCCTTATCCTTTAATTACTCTTCTGCTTTAATATGTCAAAGCTTCCTCAACTTGAGATGAAAAATTTATTGCTCATGTTTTCTGAAAAACATAAAACACCCAATTAAAAAGACTACGCATGAATTCCTCATCACAAACTTTATATACAAGGCGGTCCCACGATGATGAATCATAGGTTAGCCGATGTGTCGGGCTCATACTCAGCTCAGCTCAGTCAAAACTGCGACCTTTGCTATGTGCATGCATACGAGTGGTTAAAACCGCCTGAGTCACAATATGGGATTTATGTATCTACTGTGTTTATCTGAAAATCTATTTGACTTTCCTCCATTCTCGTCCAGGTGTGCCCTGTAGTGTAGGCAACAGTGCACATTCACGACCATTAAAAGCTTGACAACACATTTGGATGTTGATTGAATTGTCGCCAATATAGCAACATTGATTGCTTAGTTTTTGACCGCCACATAATGAAATGTGCATGTTTGGTTTTCTGGTAAACACAATTCCCCATGGTGCTTTGGCAACAATGTTCCCAACTGTCCCCCATCCATTATTCTGCACCCCCTGGTGTGCACTCATTCATTCTCTGTTGGTGAGAGGAGGACAGAAATAAGCATCTAGTGTATGTGGGGTAGTGGAGGCAGAGCAAGTGGAGTTATTCTTTCCAGCTCCAGAAGACTATGGTTATGTGTTCTGGCGGAAAGGCTGAGAGCTGCAAGCATGTTCACTCTTGCTGGCTTTTTCACAGTAAGTGTGTAATTGAGTAGTGCAGTGCACCACAAATGTTTCGGAGCACTGCCTGACCTTCAACGCTGTTACAAAGGAATAAGACATATATGGTAGCAAGAAAAAGCTTTTTTTCTAATCTCCGCTGAATTCTTATAAAATGTGGACTGATCATACCCAGTCAAGCACAGTGTTACTAAACATCATAACACACACACACCGCTGTGCTCTAATGCCTTTATTAAACACACTGGATTAGAAACTCATAGCACGTCCTTTCACCACAGTTTTCCTCTTTCACTATAAACCTCATTCACATTTCTGACATGGATTGATTGAACACCCCCTCGTCAGGCGATTAAAAAAGTAAATTGTCTCTAAACCATGCATCGTGTTCGCCTTTTTTAGGAAGTTGTAGATGTTTCTATTGGTGTCTTCTATTTGACTCTAAAGCGTGCTACTGGTGTGGGCTTTGTATGATGCCCACTCTCTGATGAGACAATTTGTCTCATTAATGTTCTTCAGTTCATGATGAGACACAATAAGACAATTTGTCTCACCACAGACAGGCTGCTTTTGCAAACTTTTGCACTTTCACACACCTGATAATGCCTCTTCTATAATCCCTTGAAAGTTACAGCGATTGAGACATGACTCACACAAACCAATCCAATTTTCAGAGCAAAGACAGACATTGAAAGTACATGCATTGCTAAAGTTTATTTATAAGGACTCATAATTCCAATCTGATATCCTTAAATCCAAGACTCTACGTAGAAGATGTTAGCACTGAGGCTAACACCTGGTCAACACCTGGACTCTATTTGTTATGCAACTGAGACATAGAAGAAGTTTCATGTGCATTATATGTCTAATCAGGGAACCTTTGGCTATACTAATGTCTAAGATAAGGGTGAGATCACAGCTGTAATAGTCTCATATAAGCCGAATAACGCACGAAAGGATGTGACAGACTTTCCTTTTTTTTATGGTTACTTTGAAATGTTAAAAAAAAGATGCAAGGCTGAAATTTGACTGTATGTATTTATATCACATACAGAGGTCTACTGCCTGCATTTGTAAGTTAATGTTTTTGGCAGAATTGAGGGAAAATACATTTTATGTTGTTGGTCTTTGATTTCCTGAGGCCAAACTGTTGTGTATGTTTATTTTATGACATTTTTTGAGCAATAACTGAATAAATGACCAAAGCTTTTATTCTAGGAAACAAAGAAATGAGCAGACATAAAGAAAATGCAGGTGGTCAATAGTTTCCAAAGCCATTCAAAAAGACAGGGTGACTGCATTCACGTATTAAATGAACTACATAGTTTTTCTTGTTTGTTCTCTGCTCCTCCCTTCAAACAAATGCAATAAAAAAAACTAAAATGACAATGGAAAAAGAATCCCAAACTCGATGGCTGGTGAAAGAGATGAGGATTGAATATGGTAATTCATAGGCAATAACATGGCAAATCAAAGGAATGGGAAGATGAATCAGAGGGAAGAAAATAGAAGTCAGGTGGAAGGGGTGGGGGCATTAGGCATTGTGTCTCATTGTCTCCCAAGATCAATGTGTTAAATGATATCAATTCCGGCTCCTTGTCAATTCAATTAGGCAGGAGCGAGAGGTACAATTACTGTCCAATGTGGTTACACTGTCTGCAGCAGGCTTAAAGGGGGAGGCGAGCTGATAATGAGGGGGTGAGAAAATGTTTTGTGTCTGCGAGAGCCAGGGGTGGGGGATGATAATAGTGGTAACATGTTGGTCGGGTTACCAGCATATAATGGGTAGCTCGATCCTCATTAAGATAAGTTGTGCTCCCTCAGCCGTAGTGCCACAGATGGGCCAATTTGACTTGTTCTCACTAAGTACATCTTAAAGAGGTGCAGCGGCAGCTATCAGATAGTTTGATTACAGGATACCCAAAAAGAAAACACGCTACAATGCCGACAGCTAAAAAAGGATACTTCGAGATCAGTCGTTCCGATTAGAATTTTCTTTTTACTCGTTTTAAATGAGATGATAGAGCTATGCTGTGCAGAAAAAGATCTCATATCATAATCTCATTAAAGCCTCTAAACTCGCATTAAACTACTAGGTACATAATACAGGCAAAATTCAGTCCTGAAGCACATCAGTAAATATTAACAGTCTGCATGTGACCATATATTTTCAAATGTCTCTGCACACAGACTCAAACAGGTCAGTTACCTGAAAATTGTTCCGGGGGGGTTAAAGGTCAACCAAAAAAGTTAGGAGCATATGTGAAGGTGGTATGCCCTTTTGTTATACCGTTCATCCATCACCTGCTGCTTATCATGCAGACCGTGGAACCTATCCAAGTTTATCACAAGGCTAACGCATAGAGACAGACAGACAGGCGACCGTTCGCATATTGACACCACAGGTAAATTGGAGTGAATAATTCAGCCGCTTTTCTTTAGAAAATGAGGGAAACATTGTCTGCAATCATGCTTCTTATGCATATGAAAAGACACAGCTCTTGTCATTAAACTGTAGTCTAGTTTTTTTCTATTATGCAGTTTTGTTGTTGGCCCATTGAAAAAATGTGCATTAAAGGTTTTTATCTTATTCAGGCATATAATGTGGACAAAGGTCTTTATATAAAATGTTCCTGAAATTCTAATATGCAAGCAAATTGTTGTCATGTGGGAAAAAAAACAACAACAAAAAAAGAAAATGTTTTAGAATTTCTGATGCATTAATTCAGATGAAGGATGAATCATATTGTTATTTCTTTGTCAGTTTTTTTTCCATTTGAATGTTTTCTTTTTTTTTCAAAAAAATTACAAGTTGTACATTTCAAATTATGTCCTAGAAAAGCTCTGACTAAATAAACAACATAATGAAGAAAGTTCAGTACACAAAAAAGACAGACAGGAAAAAAAATTGGACAAAGAAAAAACTGAAAATATGGATAGTCAATAAAAGTTTATCCTATGCAAAGTAGGTAGTAGTAGAAGTCTGCCCCCACAGTTCACTCAGAAGGAAAGTGGCTGTTTGTGTTCCCACCACTGCAGGTTGGTGAGCTGCATTGCACAACATACATAATTTCAATGATACTGACTGGACACATTTTATTTACTCCCTGTCTTGCAGAAATTTTACATGCTTCAGCTATTCTTGTGACAGTCTCAGGTAAGTTTTTTTTTTCTACACTAACTGATGCTGAAATGATACCAAATTGAAATAAAAAAAGGAAAAGAAAGACTTGCTGGAAGCTCTGATTAATAGATGAGCTGCACACTAAGTGATGTCTGTAAAGACAAGCGCATAGGTTCAAACACTAACCTGTCTTTTTTTTCTTTTTTAATAAATGAGGCTTAATGAATTCAATAATGACCCAAGGCAGCGGCTCTTAGTCCTTGAATCCCTGTCGGCTTCATGTTACCCATTATCTGTTATGTTTCACTAATTATACACATCAGTTATCATTTTGAGGAGGGTCTACACAATGCTTAGGTAAATTACTGTCTCATCTATAATTAATTTTATTTTAGATTAACAAAAAATCTGGATCATACAGTTGCTTAACCAATTACTTATGATTAAACAAAGGGTTTTTTGTCACGCTCTTGATGAGCATGTCAGATAAATGGTCAATGATCAAATTCAGTACAATACTAAACAGTAAACACACACACACACACTTCGTAAACCATTTGCTTTGGGAGAATGAAGCAGTGAGTAAAGTTCTCATTCTAACCCTTTGGGCAGACAGTACGAGACTCCCAACCTGTCATGCAGTCCTTATATGAGAGCTTCAAGTCTCTTCTCCTCTCACATGGTTAACCATAGTATCTATAACTGTGCTGTTTTATCTTGGCAGTCTCTTGTCAGTTACAGTTAATGCAGCCTAGAAGGGCACTGCCTGAGGAGGAGCTGGAGTGCCTTCTGGCGCAAGCCCTCTTATGTTTAATGGTTGATGCCGTTTGCTTACTCCTCTCATTACACTGGCTCATGTTTAGACTGTGGGCCTGTCACTGGCTATTAGCATCTGTGGTCAAGCAGGCTGTGCATGAGAGGAAGCATCTGGCTTATCATCAAGTGCATCGTAAGTATGAAATGAACAGTTTGTCTGGGATGGAGCAAACACAGAAGGAAGTATTAACGCCCTGTGTGAAAGGCTAAATGTTAATTGTTTGATGGATGCTACACAAACACTAAATTCAGAGACTTCATGAAGAACTACAGAGCTCAACATAGTTTTTTTTTAAAGCTAAATTCACTAGAGCTCCCAGGCTTGTCTCCATAAATGATTGCTGCATTGTTATTCCTTTGAAAAGACACACTAAAAATACACACTGACACAGAGAAATGAGGATGACATGCAGCAAAGGGCACAAGCTGGTGTGCATCTTAAACCACTCGGGGCATGAGGACAATCCTCAGTTTAACACTGCACAGCCTAGCTTTTTAAGGTACACAAATAACATTGTAACTTGATGTAAATGAAAATTCGGGGTCAGGGAAGCAAAAACACAACAAAGACAGAGGTGGTGCCATTAAAAAAACAAAAACAAACACGCAGAGGCAGGAAAGAAAGGATATCTGGTTGCAAGTTTATTACCTCGCTGTGCACTTTGTTCGACAGCCAGATGTGAACAAAGCACATTAAAATAAAGAGTGTAAACACATAAACTGATTTGGTTTTAAGGAACACACATTAGGGGTATGTATGATTGAATGAATCTATTACAAGCTCAACCAAGCTAATAAACTGATAGTCATAAGCTTGTTCTAAAAAATTCAGACCTTATGTGGCCTTTACAGCCATAGTCTACAGATGCCATTAAGATTTTATTATCCATTTCCATTTAGTCAGATGCAGTCCAACGACACTGTGAAGCTCTGAACTATCACTGTCCATTTTCCCAAAAAAAGTCAGTCAGCGGCTGAGCTGGTAACAGGAAAGGTGATGTCAAATTATAACAGGGGTTGTTGAGGGCTCTGAAGTGAATAAAATACTTATGACATCCTGGCAAGATCTACCCAGCATGGGAAGATATTGGACTCTTGTGTTGTTTCCAAAAAGGTTTGTCTATTTGAAAAGACACGTATGTCTATGTACAGTGTGAAATGCACTCTTCAAAACACAACCGCCCCAAAAAAGGAAAAAAGGAAACAAGTAGAAGCAGCGGAACGTTGAGGGTTAAATATTAAGTGCGTTGGGCCGTAAGCCAAGGTTTTAGGTGCATAGTTTCAGGAGAATAAGAAAAGGAGTGAGGGGAAATGTCTGGTTATCAGACAGAAAGAGAGAGAGTAGGGAATAAAAAAGTCTAGTCCTGCAGCAGCAGTATGGGGAGCTAGAGCAATGCTGCCTGCAGCCTCCCTGAACTGAATAGCAAGTAGTTTTGCGAGGGAGGGACTGAAGGAAGGGCAGCAGGAGAGAAGAGAAGGAAGGGAGGGAGAGGCTGAGAATAGGTTAGAGAGGGTGAGAAAATAAGAGAGCGGTGCGATATCTCTGAGAGCAAGGCTGTGGTAAAGAGAAAAAAAGCGAGTCAATGGGGTGAGAAGAAGGTTTGAGTATCATTGATGTACTTTTGTTTCACTGCAGAGCTGAAAAAGTCAATTTATCACACACACACGCACACTTGCCTATACATGCATACACAACTGTGATGCGGCTGTCTGGAAGTACGTGGGTTTGTTTTTTTTACTGTTGTTTTTTTTTAGTTTTAAGCTTCCAACGTAAAACCAATACTACAGAGCAGCTAGAACACCCACAACACAGCGCTATAGGTCGGTCCGGTTCAAGGACCTGTTATTAATACCTCAATACATAACCCAGTTTCATCATAAATTTCCTTTCCTGCATTGCATCATTCCATTCTTCACTCCTCCATAGTAAATCAGACCAAACAATGGTGAATTAAATTGCAAATCAGTCTCTAGTCTCTGTCAAAATCCCACTACTACTAGGTTTGCCTATGGCTATCATGTAATACAGACATATTCCAGTTACAGCTACTTTTAACATAAGAGTTCTGAGAATATATGATACTACAAAACAGAGATTAGTATAAGACTGTATACTGGAAATGCAGGGTATAGGTACCAAGTCAATGGAAAAAAGTGCAATGGCAGAGAAATAAGGAAGCAGATTGTTGTGTCTAGACATTGTCCACCGTCACACTTGCTGATGGCCTCGTTCCGCTCACCGTTCCCAACTGTCAAACCCACCATTCTGTGACCTTTTAAATATACAGTGTCGAGTACAGGACGACAAGTCGAAGAGGTAGCTCCAGAAACCTGAAGTGACTGACGTGAAAACAAGTTTTTTCAAACGCAGATGTGTTTGGTTTCCATTCCATCACTCACACGTTTGCTCAAACAAATGAGCCGCATAGGTAAAGTGAAGGTACAGTTGGGGAAATAATTACTTGGATCCCCTGCAGTCTCCAATTTTAATCAGAGTTTAATTTTAATAGAAAGAGACAGAATATCAACCAAAAATCCAAAAATCACACAAAAGTTATAAATTGATTTGCATGTCATTTAGCGAAATAAGCATTTGATCTTCCAGCAATGCATGACTTGGTACTTGGTAGAGAAAGCCATCCTGGCAAGCACAGCGGTGACATGGTTTCTGAGTTTCTGCAAAGAGGAGTGGGCCAAAATCCCTCCTGAGATGTGTGCAAACCTGGTGACCGACTACAAGAAACATCCTTACTTTTATGTAATGTGTGTTTCATTCTGGGTTTTTGATTGATATTCTAATCATTTCTTTGTAAGTGATCAAACTTACAATTTCAGCAGGGGATCAAGTAATTATTCCCCTCCGCTGTTAGGTAAGAGAGGCGGGTGCGTCGGTGAGTGGTGCTGGGTAATTCAGGTGACACAGCAGCCAAAGAAAAACACTCAGGTTACACAACAACAATTCTCCAGAGCCAGCTGCTCTTTGCCTTCAGTGTAAAATTGGTGGTTAGCAAGGGACACAGAGTGATATGCACATTTTTGTGAACCAGGCTAATGATGACTCAAACTGCTCCTGTGGGTGCACTGCAGCACCGTAGGTGGCACTAATCAGGGATTAGGACAGTTTGGAAAAACAGGGGGAAGAAAAGGAAAAAAAGAAAAAGAAAGAACGGCCTCAGGTCTGACAGCAGATCAAATACAAACTAGCTAATGATAGTGTGATAATACAGACATACCAACTGCTATTGTATCTGAGTCTGCTGTTGAGACAGTAACTGTGTAAATATAAACCGATACACTGTATAGAGCAAGACAACAGGGTGTTTCCTTGCTGTAATGATTGAGCAAGCAACAACTTCAAAGATCGCAAAAGCTGGCTGCACTGGTCGAATGATTATCTCTCCCACTGTCCTTTAATGTAGGCTTTGTGAGTCTAGCCAGGCACCAGAGCAAGCCACTAACAGAGTTGTTGCTATTAGCTGCAAGAAATAAAATAAGAAGATAAAAAAATAAAAATAAAAACAGTATAAAACAGTAACAGTATAAAAACAGAATATCCAGACATGATATAACTGCACTGTGTGAGGATGGATTGGGGGAAAGGATTTACTGTCATGGTGGGTGTTTAGAGATTGATGTCTTTTCAGAGGACATCCATTCTCTTCCTTAAGCTGACTTATAAAATGTATTCCTACAATGGTTACAGTTGTTGGAGCCCAACCACTATTTTCAGGAAATGATATGTAGACATCACCCTTGAAAATATTGGCCGTCATTTATCAAAGCGTCTTGGAAATGGCACAGATTCAAACACTCGGAGAGACATATGAACCTCTCTAGAGTTGATTTATTAAACTGTCGCACAACATCTAAATGAGCACTGATGTGATCACAGACTGATAAATTGATTCAGCTGTGGAAACAAGGGCATTCTGCACCAGTCTTTTATTTACATATGATGGACCTTTATTTATGTGAGCTTGGCAACTCTTTGTCTATAAAAACATTGGCTTTGTGCAGCAAAGACATCACTTCCTCCATGGTTAAAGAAAGAAAACGTCATAGCAAATGGTGTGAATGGAGCCCATGGTCCATATCTCCATAGGTTTGATTACGCTTTCAGTGTAGAATGTCATTTTTGGACAATGCTGCATATTTCAGACAATGCTGCATATTGGGTTTGGTATTCCAAACCCAATACCACCTAAATTATACTTAATATATGCAACAAGAGGCTTATAATCTCTGTGAAACCTAATTAACTTTTTTTTTGTTAAGTACAGTTTCTGGTCAAAGTCACAATATTGATTTCATTATATTTAAGAAGTCTGTAAAGTAGAGACCTTTCACATATTTAAACAGACAATAAGGATAGGTGTGCAGGTTATTTATTTATTTATTCTAAAATTGTATTAAAACAGTTCAGCAAACTGTCAAGCAATAAGTTGTGGTAGCTTGGGAGAGGCCAAATAGGAACTTTCTGAGCATAACATAGAGGGTGAAGTGTGCCCCTGGGCTGGTCAGACTTATTTTCAATGCTGTGACAGGGTCAGGTCTCTGTTGTGGGTTATCATCTTAATTATGCATGGCCCGTCTGGTAGACAAGGCTCTGGTGCAGGTGGGCAGCTGCGAGAGCCTGGAATTGATAGAAGAACGACTCGATGAATCACGCCGATACCGAGACGGCTTGGTTCGAGTGGTTGATGATGCTGGGCTAGTGTTTCGTAAAGGTCAGCGTGCTCGCATATAGGTGTTTGCATATTAAAATGACTCCCTAAAACCGAAGGTCTTTAACTTTGAATTCATTTAATCTTTAGTGGGTTGTCAACGGGTACATGGCTTTCTAAATAAATGGTGATTTTGATTCTCTTACAGACATCTAGGGTTGACATTACTGAGCGGGAGAAAGTCAATCATGCAAAACATTTTTAAGCAGTTAGACAGTGTGCACAAGACACGAATAAATGCACGCGAGCACAGAGACGGCGGAGAGGAAGCGAGGCTGTGAATTTTTCTTCTTGTCAGAGGATTTAGCTGCCATTGTCTGCTGCCAGAGACAGCACTCTGCATATTAATCAAGGGTGCAGTTTTGAATCCACTGGTCTTATGATGTGATAACTATTGTATTTTTTCCTTCTATTGAGTGGGGCTTGGGGGGGGGTGGGGGTGTCAGCATGTAATGTCACATTGCACAGATCTGCCATACTCCCTAGTTATCTGTACATTGTGCTTGTGGTTGGTATACATCATGTCATGATTGCTGGAAGATGAGAAATTATGTTGGCTTCTAAGGGTTGAGTGGTGCAATAAATTTGACACAAAGCACATTAACAGGACAGAACTAACATTTTGATAGTGCACAATACAAATCATTACTGCTGAATTTAATAGTTTTAGTCAGGCAAGATACGTGAGATTGCAGTATTCGCTTGCAACGTTTCGAAAGTCCTTTTATCTAAATGTGTGTTATCAAGTGTACATAAGAGGAAAATAAGGTCAAGGGGTGAGGTGAGTGACATAATGCAACATTAAAAAAACAAACAATTTTTATGGTGTTTTAAGGCTAAAACAGCTGAATAAGTATGTTAAAAAACACTTGTATTGAAACTAAAATGAATAAAACTCGTAAACCAGACAAAAATCAAAGAATTAACTTCCAGTCTTGCTTTCACGTGGTGAGTCTGCCTGTGTGTACATCATCACGGAGATGCATACAGTCTTGGAAGTACCTACTTTAGCGGGAACCATCACACACAGCATTCTGGGATACTTGGCAAGTGTTTACAGTATGTTTACCTGTCTGTCTGTGGACAGATATTATCAGCAAGAGGTAGATGTTCTTCCATCTAATCCAAGCTTTAGGCTATGTTTTGCTGCTTTTTTTGGACTGTTTTGTTGTCGGCCAACTTCAAAGAGAGAAAATAATAATGGCAGATTTAGCCATTTTCATGTTGTTTTGGCACATCACTCTGGACATAGTTCACTAAATAAATGACCAATTAGCAGACTAGACACAGGTAGTTTCACTATGAAAACAATGTTTAATGGTAGATGGCCTAATACAGACGTAATCTGAGCCATTTTCTTAACAGTTGCAATTGTTGGCAACTGTGGGGGTTTTTTATGCGTGTGTATGTGTTTTTATGGTGTGCAAAATGTCAGTTTGGCAGCTGTACCTGTCTGTCTATCTGCAAGTGGACAAATTTAGTCACCTCAACAGAGCTCCAATTGTGTAAATTCATTCAGCATATTTAACCTGACATCACAATAAAGGCAGAGATCTAAGATCAATATGGTCAAAGAATTTATCGTCCCAGTTGTTGTCTACTTTATAAATATTATCCATGTTAAACCAGTAGCTGTTTTCATCTAAAAAGATTCACGTCAATTAGGGCTTTGTAACAAGGCTACAATAATTGTTTTCAAATTGTTATCACATTTTTTCTCCCCCTGGATAAATGATAGCTTTATAACTTCAGGTGCAACACAGCTGAGGAGAATAATAAAATACTTGCACTGCTTACAAGACAGTGCACATTAAGAGCATAGAGGCAATTCGATTCACCTATGGATTGTGAGTGCTAGAGGCTACATCTAAAGCGCTGTTATCCACATTAATAATCAGTTGCAGCATAGATAGAGCGCACTAATTTCTCTGCTCCTGCTGTCTGAGTTTTGACACCAGTCTGATGTCTCCAGAGTGTGGCTTACTAATGTTTGCTTCCCTGCAGGTACAGATATACTGAGTGAAGTGGATTCTGCACACATTTCCATTGACTGTGGTAACTTGATTTATGACTGATATATACTATGTAAAACATATGAGAAAAAAAATAAATAAATAACCAGAGAGACAACGAGATAAATATCCCCACACATCCATACACTCATACAAACGTGCACAACAGCAATGGTGTCATTTGCTCCACATGTCAACAACTGTTACACTCTGACCCCTGAAATAAAATCACTGTGATATAAAATCCAACGTCAATTTACACCTACCAGTGAAATAGATCTATACCTTGATACAATTATGACAACTGCTGTTTGAAACAAAGGGGTTATCTATCAAACATTCCCCCGTTGTGGTTTGTATAAGCTAATTTTGACTTCACAAGAGGTCGACACAGCGAATGGCTCCGTTTGTTTGGAATGACCCCCAATGGATTTGTGTCTCCTCCAGGGATCGAACAAGGGATCTTTCACTGGACAGATAAATGTGTGAACAACTACACTTTAGAGCCACTAATGCAGTTTGTATAGTCAACCTTTTATTTGCCTTGACCAGAGTATTGTTTATAAACTCGAACGTTGGAAATTCATAAATTACAATTTTCATTAGTCATCATCGCCCATACTAAGAAAGGAAAAGAATCCCTTTCTAAACAGACACCTTTTATTGGTTCTTGCCGCCTACAATAAATTACATTTCCACCTAAAATATTTCAAGAACAAGATTTAGCAAATCAAGTAAAACTGTGCAAAATGATTAGTAAAGACTTTCCAGTAAAGACGCACTTAACAAGCCTGGTGTTTAATATAGCCTAAAATGTTATTTTATATTGGAAAAGAAATTTGAGTGGTAGATAAATAAAGTTATCACCCTGACATAACATGAAAACAGTACACACACCAGCTCGTGCGCGCAGCCACACAAGCACAAGCACACTCAAATACTTGAGTGCAAGATTACAGTGTTTAACTACTAAGCTGATGTCAGTGTAATTTTATCAAGTGCTGTAGAAGATCACCTAACTTAGCCCAATGTGACCCTGACTCTGTCCTGTGCTGCCTGTGACTAAGCAATGAGTGGCAGTAAAGGCTTAAGATGACATTATCTTCAGATCTTCAGTCTTTGAAGAAAGAAAAAAAAAAACATTAAAAACACATGAAAGAGCCACTCTGTAACTGACACTGTTGTTTGGTGACATGTTCTTTCACTGTAATCAACAGAGCAAGTGTAGTTTGCACTGAAACAACTCTGACTGCATTTTTAATCGTGGAGCTGCTCTTTGTTGGGCAGGGATCACACTCGGAGCACACGATTTTATGTTAACACCGTTTTGCTGGTTTGAAAATCAGTTAGAAATAACGGCCTACTAGTACAAACCTTTAGTCTTCACAATAAAAATCTCTGGGGATGTTTTTTCAATAAATGTACAGGGAGAGCAGAATTATTAGGCAAGTTGTATTTTTGAGGAATAATTTTATTATTGAACAACAACCATGTTCTCAATGAACCCAAAAACCTCATTAATATCAAAGCTGAATGTTTTTGGAAGTAGTTTTTAGTTTGTTTTTAGTTTTAGCTATTTTAGGGGGATATCTGTGTGTGCAGGTGACTATTACTGTGCATAATTATTAGGCAACTTAACAAAAAACAAATATATACCCATTTCAATTATTTATTTTTACCAGTGACACCAATATAACATCTCCACATTCACAAATATACATTTCTGACATTCAAAAACAAATCAGCGACCAATATAGCCACCTTTCTTTGCAAGGACACTCAAAAGCCTGCCATCCATGGATTCTGTCAGTGTTTTGATCTGTTCACCATCAACTGTTCAGCAGCAACCACAGCCTCCCAGACACTGTTCAGAGAGGTGTACTGTTTTCCCTCCTTGTAAATCTCACATTTGATGATGGACCACAGGTTCTCAATGGGGTTCAGATCAGGTGAACAAGGTGGCCATGTCATTAGTTTTTCTTCTTTTATACCCTTTCTTGCCAGCCACGCTGTGGAGTACTTGGACGCGTGTGATGGAGCATTGTCCTGCATGAAAATCATGTTTTTCTTGAAGAAGGTGTCTTCCAGAAACTGGCAGTAGGACTGGGAGTTGAGCTTGACTTCATCCTCAACCCGAAAAGGCCCCACAAGCTCATCTTTGATGATACCAGCCCAAACCAGTACTCCACCTCCACCTTGCTGGCGTCTGAGTTGGACTGGAGCTCTCTGCCCTTTACCAATCCAGCCACGGGCCCATCCATCTGGCCCATCAAGACTCACTCTCATTTCATCAGTCTATAAAACCTTAGAAAAACCAGTCTTGAGATATTTCTTGGCCCAGTCTTGACGTTTCAGCTTGTGTGTCTTGTTCAGTGGTGGTTGTCTTTCAGCCTTTCTTACCTTGGCCATGTCTCTGAGTATTGCACACCTTGTGCTTTTGGGCACTCCAGTGATGTTGCAGCTCTGAAATATGGCCAAACTGGTGGCAAGTGGCATCTTGGCAGCTGCACGCTTGACTTTTCTCAGTTCATGGGCAGTTATTTTGCGCCTTGGTTTTTCCACACGCTTCTTGCGACCCTGTTGACTATTTTGAACAGGGTCGCTGGTTGATTGTTCGATGATCACGCTTCAGAAGCTTTGCAATTTTGAGACTGCTGCATCCCTCTGCAAGATATCTCACTATTTTTGACTTTTCTGAGCCTGTCAAGTCCTTCTTTTGACCCATTTTGCCAAAGGAAAGGACGTTGCCTAATAATTATGCACACCTGATATAGGGTGTTGATGTCATTAGACCACACCCCTTCTCATTACAGAGATGCACATCACCTAATATGCTTAATTGGTAGTAGGCTTTCGAGCCTATACAGCTTGGAGTAAGACAACATGCATGAAGAGGATGATGTGGACAAAATACTCATTTGCCTAATAATTCTGCACTCTCTGTATGAAGAGAAGAGGTTGCATTCAGTAGTTTCTTGCAATATTTGTAAGAAGACCTTATTTGTGTTAACGCTGTGTACACACTTAGAATGCCAAAGTAAAGATTCACAAATGCCAAGGTAACATTATTATGATAACCCTTGTGCAGACGTCTGATAAAGAAAACATGATGGAATTTTCTATCAATTCTACATGAACAAAATCCACTTTTACAAACTTCTGATAGACACAGAGAAATATTTTACTCTGATCACACATTGCTATCCGTCCCTGTTACAAATCCCCCTTCTGTGTGAAAATTCAAGGCAACTTTTTTGCAGCCTAGATAAATGTTACAATGTTGGAAAGCGGATACAGTAGGCCTTTTTTTATTTTGAACTGAAAAAGCAGAGATGTCACCACTAAAGCTTTGGTGGCTCTGCTCTGTATTCCAGTAATCCATGACAATGTCACTGTAAGCCAGCACACACAGTACTCAGACATGAAACTAAAACAGCCAAAATTACAAACTCTCCTGTATGAAACTGGTGTATGATGGGACAGGATGATTTCACTGCAGCACTTACACTGATCTTATTGCTGTTGCATCATGCATTATGAATACATTTTTACTGATTTCAGAATGAAAGTGAAAGAAGTTTAGGAATGTGTCACAGTTCAAAATTAGATCTCGGTTTCATTAATATGAGAATTCAACCAATTATACCATCTCTACTGTGGCGTGCTCTCTGCGGTCGCAGACTTTTAGTTATTTGAATGCTGCTGGTGAGTCTGACTTATGGAATGGATATTGTGTGGATTTCCTAAATCCCTCCACTAATGCATTTAATATAACTAAAATAACACATTCATCTTAAACTGGCCTTCAGACTACACTGGCAAAAAGGTTATTAATACTAAGGTTGCAAAGTTATCAGGATGACAGCATGCTATAGGAAATATGAAAAGGTAATGGGGAAAACGGTTATTTCAATTCCATATCACACTGAAAGTGATAATATCAATGCACAAAAGGCTCTTTTCCACTAGTACTTAGAAGGTTCATCTCGACTCTCCTTTATTTTGTTGGGTTGTTTTCCATTAGAACTGAGTATCTACTAATGCGCGTGGTTTCTTATGCCTGAAAGTCCTGTGACACGATTTGCATGCAACACAAAAAAAACAGATGACATCAAGATGATGTTCGATTTTTTTGAAGTAACCGCTTTCATGACTCATTGATTCATGAACGCACACAACTGATTGGTCACTGACTGGCCAATCAGTGGCATGCAGTATGTTGATGTCACATTTTAAGATCAACTCAGCTCACTGGCTGAGCAAGTGCCAAAAAAGTACCTGCTACCAGGTAGTACTAGCTAATGGAAAACCCTAAAAAAACGACATGTGTCAAGCCGAGCAGGTACTAGTGGAAAAGGGCTCAAAGAAATTGAGGTAATACATATCAGCCGTACATGCATTTGTTAGATCTTTTCATTTCATAAATGCGGACAACAACAAAAATATTGCCTTAAGGAATCTGAGCCAAAAATCATCATTTTGGGATTTCATATCGCTTTGCCTTTTGTTAGAAGTTTGTAAGTGAAACTGTGAAGCTGTGCTTTTGAAAAACATTTATTTTCAAATGTGCTCAAAGATATTCCTGGAATATCAACCAAATTACACTGGCTCGTTAGAAATTTGGTATGGTAATAATAATGAAATATTTTTTATTATCGTCCCTGCACCTGCAAGGGGCAAGTCCTATACGTTTTTTTCTTTAAATAATGTTGATAGTGATTTTTGTATGTATATTAGAGTGTATCATTTCATTTTTAGTCTATATTAGAGATGGCACGATACCACTTTTTTATGCCCGATACCGATATCATTAATTTGGATATCTGCCGATACCGATATAAATCCGATATGGTGTATTTTTTAAACAATAAAACTGTTTTTTTGCTGCATTTTGTATAAGCTCATACTCAAGTTTAAAAAACAAAAAAAACACTAAAGCTTTTAACAACCATATATCGGTTGTTAAGCTTAGTGTGGGAATGCTTTAAAAACGTGTAGAGGTGAAATTACACACTTGCTTTACTTCTCTCTGGGATAACTTTCTGGGAGATGAAATGCCGGTTTGGTAGCGAGGCTCCAAATGCTCAACCAGACCTCCGACGGGTCTCGCACGCCACAGCCGCTCTATCACGTGACGCATGCTGCTCCGACGTGTTAAGGTTACGAGCTGAAATACGCAATGCCGCAAGTTTTGTGAGGTGCTCTTGTGATATTAATGGATCGGATTACATTTTTTAATTTCTCTCCAATATCCAATCCAGTAATTTAGGTCAGTATCAGACCAATACCAATACGTAATATCGGATCGGTCCATCCCTAATACATATACATATATATATATATATATATATATATATATATATATATATATATATATATAACCAATATATATATATAACCAAGTGGCCGGCATAGTGTACAGGAACATCTGTGCCGAGTATAACCTAGAAGTCCCAAGGTCAAAATGGGAGATGCCCCCAAGGGTGGTGGAGAATGACCGAGCTAAGATCCTGTGGGACTTCCAGATACAGACAGACAAAATGGTGGTGGCTAACCAACCGGACATAGTGGTGGTAGACAAACAGAAGAAGACGGCCGTAGTGATCGATGTAGCGGTTCCGAATGACAGCAATATCAGGAAGAAGGAACACGAGAAGCTGGAGAAATACCAAGGGCTCAGAGAAGAGCTCGAGAGGATGTGGAGGGTGAAGGTAACGGTGGTCCCCGTGGTAATCGGAGCACTAGGTGCGGTGACTCCCAAGCTAGGCGAGTGGCTCCAGCAGATCCCGGGAAAAACATCGGAGATCTCTGTCCAGAAGAGCGCAGTCCTGGGAACAGCTAAGATACTGCGCAGGACCCTCAAGCTCCCAGGCCTCTGGTAGAGGACCCGAGCTTGAAGGATAAACCGCCCGCAGGGGCGTGCTGGGTGTTTTATATATATACACACATACATATATATCCATCCATCCATCCATCTTCATCCGCTTTATCCGAGGCCGGGTCGCGGAGGGCAGCAGCCTAAGAAAAGAGGCCCAGACCTCCCTCTCCCCAGCCACCTCCTCCAGCTTATCCGGGGGAACACCAAGGCGTTCCCAGGCCAGCCGAGAGATATAATCTCTCCAGCGTGTCCTGGGTCTGCCCCGGGGCCTCCTCCCGGTGGGACATGCCTGGAACACCTCACCCAGGAGGCGCCCAGGGGGCATCCTTGTCAGATGCCCGAACCACCTCAGCTGGCTCCTTTCGATGTGGAGCAGCAGCGGCTCTACTCTGAGCCCCTCCCGGATGGCCGAACTTCTCACCCTATCTCTAAGGGAGAGGCCAGCCACCCTTCGGAGGAAGCTCATTTCTGCCGCTTGTATCCGCGATCTCGTTTTTTCGGTCACTACCCACAGCTCGTGGCCGTAGGTGTGGGTAGGGACGTAGATCGACCGGTAAATTGAGAGCTTCGCTTTTACACTCAGCTCCCTCTTCACTACGACGGACCGGTGCAGCGTCCGCATTACTGCAGCTGCAGCCCCAACCCGTCTGTCGATCTCCGGCTCCCTTCTCCCATCACTCGCGAACAAGACCCCGAGATACTTGAACTCCTCCACTTGGGGCAGGAACTCATCCCCGACCCGGAGTGGGCACTCCACCCTTTTCCGGCTGAGAACCATGGCCTCAGATTTGGAGGTGCTGATCCTCATTCCTGCTGCTTCACACTCGGCTGCGAACCGTTCCAGTGCGAGCTGGAGGCCCTCACCTGATGAAGCCAACAGAACCACATCATCCGCAAAAATCAGAGATGAGATTCTGAGGCCACCAAAGCGAAAGCCCTCCGCCACTTGGCTGCGCCTAGAAATCCTGTCCATAAAAATGATGAACAGAACCGGAGACAAAGGGCAGCTCTGGCAGAGCCCATCACCCACCGGGAACGACTCCGACTTATTGCCGGCAATGCGAACCAAGCTCTTGCAACGGTTGTATAGGGATCGAATGGCCCGTAGCAATGGGCCAGACATCCCATACTCCCGCAACACCTCCCACAGGACACCCCGAGGGACACGGTCGAATGCCTTCTCCAAGTCCACAAAACACATGTAGACTGGTTGGGCAAACTCCCATGCACCCTCAAGTATCCTCGAGAGGATAAAGAGCTGGTCTAGTGTTCCGCGACCAGGACGAAAACCGCATTGTTCCTCCTGCATAGACTTTCCCAGGGAGGCTGAAGAGTGTGATCCCCCTGTAGTTGGAACACACCCTCCGGTCCCCCTTCTTAAAGATGGGGATCACCACCCCGGTCTGCCAGTCCACGGGTACTGCCCCTGATCTCCACACAACATTGCAGAGGCGTGTCAACCAGGACAGCCCTACAACGTCCAGAGCCTTCAGGAACTCGGGGCGGACCTCATCAACACCAGGGGCTCTGCCACCAAGGAGTTGTTTAACTGCCTCAGTGACCTCGCCCCCGGAAATTGACGGGCCATTCCCCTCATCCCCAGACTCTGCTTCCTCCTCGGAAGACGTGTCAGTGGGATTAAGGAGGTCCTCGAAGTATTCCTTCCACCGCCTGACAATTTTCTCAGTCGACGTAAGCAGCGCTCCGCCAGCACTATACACAGTGCAGGTAGAGCACCGCTTTCCCCTCCTGAGACGCCTGATGGTTTGCCAGAATCTCTTCGAGGCAGTCCAAAAGTCTTTTTCCATGGCCTCTCCGAACTCCTCCCACACCCGAGTTTTTGCTTCAGCCACTGCCCGAGCCGCATTCCGCTTGGCCTGTCGATACCTGTCGGCTGCCTCCGGAGTCTCACAGGCTAACCAAGCCCGATAGGACTCCTTCTTCAGCCTGGTGGCTCCCTTCACCTCTGGTGTCCACCATTTGGTTCGGGGATTACCACCACGGCAGGCACCAACCACCTTGCGGCCGCAGCTCAATGCAGCAGCTTAGTCAATGGAGACGCTGAACATGGTCCATTCGGACTCAATGACCCCAGTCTCCCTCGGAATGCTGTTGAAGCTCTGCCGGAGGTGTGCGTTGAAGATCTCGCGGACTGGGGCCTCTGCTAGACGTTCCCAGCACACCCTCACTACGCGTTTAGGTGCACGAGGTCTGTCCAGCGTCCTCCCCCGCCACCTGATCCAACTCACCACCAGGTGGTGATCAGTTGACAGCTCAGCCCCTCTCTTTACCTGAGTGTCCAGAACATATGGTCGCAGGTCTGGTGATACGATTATAAAATCGATCATCGACCTACGGCCTAGAGCGTCCTGGTGCCACGTGCACTTCTGGACACTCTTATGTTCGAACAGGGTGTTCGTTATGGCCAAACTGTGATTAGCACAGAAGTCCAATAACAAAGCACCGATCGGGTTCAGATCAGGGAGGCCGTTCCTCCCAATCACGCCCCTCCAGTTCTCGCTGTCGTTACCCACGTGAGCATTGAAGTCTCCCAGCAGGACAACAGAGTCTCCAGGTGGAGCACCTTCCAGCGAACTGTCACTCGGCGCATAAGCGCAGATGACAGTCAGGACCCGTTCCCCGACCCTAAGGCGCAGGGAACAAACCCTCTCATCCACCGGGAAAAACCCCAACGTACCGGCAGCAAGCTGAGGGAATATTAGAATACCCACCCCAGCCCGCCGCCTCTCACCAGGGGCAACTCCAGAGTGAGACAGAGTCCAGCCCCTCTCCAGGAGACTGGTTCCAGAGCCCAAGCTATGCGTAGAGGTGAGCCCGACTATAGCTAGCCGGTACCTCTCAACCTCACGCACTAAGTCAGGCTCCTTCCCCACCAGAGAGGTGACATTCCATGTGCCTATTGCCAGTCTTGGCAGCCGGGAGTCAGTCCGCTAGGGCCTCCGCTCCTGGCCACCACCCGGCACACAATGCACCCGACCCCTATGGCGCCTCCTGCGGGAGGATGGGCCCATGGACTAAGGCCCGGCCACCAGACGCTCGCCCTCGGGCACCCTCGGGTATATATATATATATATATATATATATATATATATATTAGGGATGCAACGATACACAAAATTCACGGTTCGGTTCGGTTCGATACTTTGGTGTCACAGTTCGATATTTTTTCGATACAAAAAAAATGTTCATGCCTTTTTAATTTGTCCTTTATTAAAATTATAAATATATATTTTAACTCAAAAGTACAGTTTTTAAATTTAGCCCTAACCCTTGTGCGTGTTTTTTATTTTGACAGCGAATGCGCACCTGCAGACCACTTATGTGCGGCCCTGGTTATTTAGCTCATCATATTGCAGCCACAGAAATTATTTTGTCCATGAAACCATAAAGCTGCACTTTCTTTTTGCCTTATAGTCTGATTTGTCATAACTTCTCCGTTTTGTGGTAAGCTTTTCTTTGGCTGTCACTTCTTCACCCTGACCTGTCTTATTTGGCTCAGCAGAACTAAAATATATATCTGTCTGTGAAGGTTCTCAGTCATCCAGGTCATCGTAGTCAAATATAAATCCTGCTGCTTTTACACACGCACTCACATAAGCTCAGCGATTCTCTGCGCGATCAACCTCTCACATGTTTAAGCTGCGGGAGATTTCACTTGTCATGTTTGCATAGTAAGCTAACGATTAATAAGATGATGTCAGAGGAATTGGTGCACAAATTATCATCACTCACAGATCAGTGCTGTCGCTCTCTATACACAGTTCGCACGATTGCAAAGTGAAAGCAAAAAAACAAGCGCAAATTCAAACGCGATTTCAATATGTCACATATTGACAGTGGCTCACCGATGCCAATGACATAATTACCCAGCTACATTTCTGAAAGAATGCAAAAGCATTGACATATATTTTTCCTTCCTACAATAGCCCGACGGGCAGGGAAGAGATAGATTGTGGTAGCCCGACTGGAAAAATCGCTAGCCCCAGGACGTCAGGCTAGCGATGTTGCAAGAAGAGCTTAACTTCTGTCTTGCTAGCTTGCCCTGCGCTCTTCCTTCTGACTATGCTGTCTGTGTTGAGCGCTCAGTGGATCTGTGCTCGACAGTGCAGCCTAGGCGGAGTAGTCGAACGCAGATTCACTGAGCGCTCCACACAGACAGCATCGTCAGAAGGAAAGTTGATAAAATAAATTACAAATGTTGTATTGTTCGATACATATGCGTACCGAACCGAAAGCACTGTATCGAATGGTTCAATATCGATACGAATATCGTTGCACCCCTAATATATATATATATATATATATACATATATATATATATATACACATGAGGAAATTTTTGGTATTTTCAGCCTTTATTAGGCAATGGAGTACAGAGATTGTACAGGAGAGCAGAAATGGGGGGGAATGACACACAGGAAATCGTCTCGAGTGGATTTCAACCAAGGTCTCTGCAGTGTCATTTGGCATATGGGTCACTTGGTCAGTCAGGTGACCTAAAGCAACACTGACTTGTGTTGGTAGGCTTGATAATATATGCCACTGTGTGCATTTTGTGCTGTACAGATGTGATGCTGGCACAGGTATAGTATTCATTTCATCTTCATTACTCCATGACGTCTAATTCATCAGAACAAGGAGGAAATAAAAGGAAGTACAAGATGATGAAGTGATCATGTATTATTTTATCAAATATGAACATGAATTCATTATGATTCATTTGTTATTTAGAAATGCATTTTACAGTAATTACCAATTCACAATTCAGATGTCCTTATAATAACCCAGAGGATTAAGTATGAGATAATACAGTCATATGAGATAAGCGTCAGCATCTACCATTTGTTTGGTAAAACCAGTGAGATATGATACTAGCTCATTAAAGATGGTAATTATCTTGTTAAACTGCAGTGTGTATGCATGTGTTTGTGTGTGTTTTTTGTTTTAAGGTCATTTAAAGTATCACATGATGAATATAAAGTTGGCTTCAGTTATAAGACATTTTTAGGAAACCCGGGTCACCCCCAGCTGTGCCTGTGATGAATAACATTGTCATCCTGTTTTTCAGTCATCGTGTAGCTAATTACTGTCAAGGTCAGTCATCAGTAAAGGAGAAAGCGGACTGCATGTACATCACCACCTGTGGCACTGTCACTGTGAATGAACAGCCGGGAGGTTCTTGGCATCAGTTCTTCTCTTTTTGTGTTGTTTTTCTTTTCTTTCTTTCTTTTTTTTAAACAATCCGTTAAGATAAAAACCATTAAACGTTGCTAATACCCTGTAGTTTTTTGGATTGCGATTATTTGTTTTTCTCCACACACACACAACACACACACACACACACACACACACACACACACACACACACACACACACACACACACACACACACACACACACACACACACACACACACACACACACACACACAAATAAATGACAGGGACATTTAGATGAAGTCGAGGAAAATCTGATAGCCATTTAACATGGTAATTATGGCTGATCAAAAGAAGGATGCAGCACTGTGCACATAATTTCAAGCACAATCAGATTTTTACAAAGAAACAGTGTCTTGTTCTGAATTTTTGCAAGTACATTGCTAACCAGTGGAGTTTTAATTTATGAGTAACAGAATCTATCTACTTTTTCTATCTCATGCTTAGAATAAGCACTTTTGGTACAGTCTATTCACCTAACTGATTGTCTTCAACCTTCTGTTAAACCAATGAGAAATCTCTGTCATGCCACTGTTGTATTTTTTAAAAGATTACCTTTTTCTGCTGGTTTCAGCTCTCATTTCAGTTTCACATTGATGCTGTTCTCCTCCTTACTATTTATCCTCCAGTCCTCGTGAGTTCTTTGACTCTGCTCATTAGCAGTTCTTCTCCACATCACATTCATTGAGATCTAAATCATTACTCCTGCACCACCACCATACCACCAATGCTGGGATATTTTTGGAGAAGCGCTTTTCCCCTCCTTAAATACGTTCCTACATTTCCTTATTGTGTGCCCCATGTCAAATAAATCGTTTTACTTTCCTTCGCTTGAGTCATTGCTGATTTAAATTTCAATTCACGGTCCAAGGGTTAGGACTTCATATACACAAAGACCTTCAATGAAAGTTTATACAAAACTCTCGGTTAGTGTTCTAACTTTACCTTGAAGCAGGGACACGGAATAAAGGGACAAGTAATTTTCTGTCTAAATTTACAAGTGTTTCAGCCTTTTGCATCAGAGACTCCTCTGTCACTGCATTCTGCTCCGATTCATCCAAACATGAGAGAGGTTAGTGGACACATAAAGGATGTACAGGCTTGTTTGGCTCTGGATGAGGCAATAGGCCAGAGTAGTCAGGACTATCAAAAGTGGAGGGGGGTGCTGCCTCAGAGAGCTGGGTTTTGAAAATGGGCTTGGTGGTGCTCAGTGGGATTTCTGCATCATCTGACAGCTGAACAAAGTTCCTTTGGCAGACAGAGCCCAGTTACAAGCCACTGTTTGATGTAGTCTCTGAATCCAAAAACATTAGAGCCAGAACACAATTGCATAAAGAAACAGACTAAGTAGCAAAGCTAAAACAAGTAATTGAATGAAATACTGCATATGGAAAAACCACACACCAACCCACTGAAGGTGGGTGAAAAACTGGCTGTGTCAGGTTGTTGTAAATGTGTGCGCATGTGGTGGAGGGTGAAGAATTTTGATCTCGTTTCAGCGTAAAAGCAAGAAGTGTGTGACTGCACTGTGTTGTGACATGGGAAAACTGTGTTGTTTTCTCTCTCTCTTTCTCAACTGGGAACGTGTTGCTTTGGACATGGCCGGAAGCAATTTAGAACCATATTAATTCTCACTCTGTCAGAGCAACAAATACACACAGATGCATTTCAACAAAAAAATACACCTGTTCAACTGCTTGGTGAAGCAGTACATCTCTCTCTCTCTCTCATAGGCTGAGGACTAGGGAGTGTCAGAACTGCTATCCGGGATGACACAACGAACATCCACGAGTACATCAGCTTAGTGAATACCTCAGGAAAGAGAAATCCAAGAAAGATCCATAGAGGCTGGGGTCCAGGCAAGACCCCAGGTGCAGACTGTGTAAAGACGCCCCTGAGACAATTTAGCACATAACAGCAGGGTGCAAGATGCTAGTTGGCAGGGCATACATGGTACGCCATAACCAAGTGGCCAGCATAGTATACAGGAACATTCGTGCCGAGTATGGCCTGGAAGTCCCGAGGTCAAAATGAGAGACGCCCCCAAGGGTGGTTGAAAATGACCTAGCTAAGATCGTGTGGGACTTCCAGATAGAGACGGACAAATGGTGGTGGCTAACCAACCGGACATAATGGTGGTAGACAAGCAGAGAAAGACTGTAGTGATAAACGTAGCGATACTGAATGACAGCAACATCAGGGTCAAGGCGCACAAGAAGCTGGATAAATATCAAGGGCTCAGAGAAGAACTAGAGAAGATGTGGAGGGTGAAGGTAACAGTGGTCCCCGTGGTAATCGGATCGCTTGGTGCATTGACGACCAAGCTAGGCGAGTGGCTCCAGCAGATCTGGGAACAGCACCTGAGATGGGAGCTTGAGGGTCCCAGAGGCCTAGGTACCACTACTTATATAGATAGATAGATATGTACATCTGATGTGTTATGATCAGATCATTGCCCTCTGCATAACCCAAGTGCTTCAGGTCATGAACTGATGGCTGGACATCTTCCTTCAGAATTTTCTGGTAGTGAGCAGAACTCATGGTTCCATCAACTATAGCAAGTCATCCAATTCCTGAAGCACACTACCACCACCATGTTTCACTGTTGGTATAATGTACTTTTTATGAAATACTGTGTTAATTTGACAGATTTAATGACATGCTAACCTTCCAAAAAGTACAACTTGCGTCTCATCAGTCCACAAACGATTTCACCAAAAGTCTTGGTGACCATCAAGACGTGTTGTGTTCTTTTTGTTCTGCAGTAGTTTTCACCTTGAGACTCTGCTATTGATGCCAGTTTTGCTTCAGTTGTTGTTCTGGGGTCTTTTGTGACTTCCTGGATGAATCACCGATGCACTCTTTGAGTAATTTTGGTAGACTGGCCTCGCCTGGGAAAGTTCACCACAGTTCCAAGTTTTCTCCATTTGTTAATAATGGCTCTCACCATAGTTTGTTGGAGCCTCAAAGCCTTAGAAATGACTTTATAACCCTTTCTAGACTGATAGATATCAGTGACTTTCTTTGTCAGTTGTTTCTTTAGAGGCATGATGCGTTACTTTTTGAGATCTTCTCACAGCAGCATATTTTCTCTCTTCAAATGTGCCTTACAAAAATGCACTGCATTTCTTTCTTGTTCTTTAGTTTATACATCTTTGTCGGAGCCTACTCTGACAACCAAGTGCATTTGATGTTTATCATCTATCTGACTGTTGTGTATAACTCTTTAGTTTATGAGTGCAGTCTGACTTAGTGACTTTTTTGTTATTTGTTTGCTTTTTGACACATTTTGTTAACATAAAAGGATGCTAAAGTTCAGTGAACTTAGATTTTACATACACATACAAATTTATACTCATTAGACTTTAGGGAAGTAACATGCTAGTCAATGCAGTTAGTCCAGTTCTTCACATAATTGTATTTCACTGAGGACAGAGTTAAGAGCCATGCCATCTAAAAGGGAAGAACTGCCAGTGCCACATAGAGGTTTCATCTCTGATATAGCTACCCACCTGGAATACTTCATCAATATCCTGTGTTTACAGAAAAAAAGGTATATACAAAATAATCAAAATAAGAAGTTCAAAGTTCAAAATGTTGTGCGTGTTTAGCATGTTCAAAAGACTAGATAAGTCAAAAGAGTGTGGGGTGAAACTAAAAGCAAATCATCAAATCCTGAATTAAAACTCTAGTCATTAAAGCAAAATGCATCTGCAGAGAAGACCACCGAAATTAAAAAGAGTCTGGCTGAGGGAATTATGAAAGTCTCTGTGGTTTACAAAAATACATCCAACGCTTAAACTAAAGTGCCCGTGTGGTTCAAAACATGCCAGATACTGAAAGTACAATGAACTTTGGACAGTTCAACGATATGCAATATGGAAAAAGCAGCCATTAAGGCCAATCATTGGCAATGTCTTCTATCCAGCCAACAATAACAAGCTTGGCTGTTTCAAGCAACAACAAAAAATAAGCAGAGAAAGAGCAAGCTGTCTCAGACTTGAAAGTTACATGCATTTATATAAATGGGGTTAGCAACGTGGAATTAAAGATTTTAATATGTAATGGCAGGCTTGTGTTCTTAATGCCTTGAGCTATTGTACCTCCATCATATTATATGGAGAAATACAGAGAGTTTTCTAAGTTCATCCATTCTGCTGAGTAAATCATCCCTCCAACCAAACAATCAGCCCTAAAGCTAAAAAACATGGACAAGTCATGCTAATAATTCAGAATATTTACACAAATAAACTTTGCATCATACAAAAGCATACTTCAAGGAGCTATAACCTAGTGTGACACCCACGGTCCTCTTGTCACATGCCCCACTGAACATGATGACGCTCCCCTTTTTGTTTACCCAAGCTGCAGTTAGTACAAGCTCCTTTAAAATCATTGTTTGAACAAAGTGGATCTTTTCTTGATACTGTGGAGTAAACTCAGACTGCACAAGCCTTCACGAGGCTACTGTCATTAAGTGTGAAGGAAACAGGACATTTCCTCTGTTCCTCAGATCATTACTGTGGATATTAAAATACTAAGGAAGAGACACAACAAATACGAAAATTTAAATTAATAAACTCCATGTCCGCTTGTGACCCTTTCAAACTGAGACAACCTCCATCTGCTAGAATTCCCGGTCCATTGTGGACGTGAAATCATGTCTTGCTGTTTCCACTCTGGGGTGTAAGTGTTTCCGCCAACCCCTATCTCAATGCTTTCCGAGATGCCCATCAACATTATCGCTGCGGCAGGCCAATTAGTTATCATCTGCCTTGTTTTCTCGGACTCAAACAGTGGGACGTCATCTGATTCAATAAATGATTTTAATAATGGGCCTGCAATCAAAGATGCTTCTAATTTTGAGACATATTTGAGCCCTCAAATCAAGTTCAGTCTGCTGACGATACACCATAACTGATAACCACTTCGTTATTAAAAGCTATTTATGAATTACAAAATAAATAATGATATTATGTGTATATTATTACCATATATACCATATATTATATTATATTATGTATGAGCATCACTGATAGCTAGAAAGTCTGATTCTTATATAACATTTTTTTAATAGATTTTCTTATTGACAATATGAAAAACACTCATGACGCAAGATTTAAAAATATTGTCAACCAGGTAAAAAAAAAAGTACACAGACACACATTAAGACAGCTTCTTTGTTAGAGCATGCCATCACTGTCCTCTGGTATGACTGCTAACTGCACGCTGAGGAAAAAAGTGGGAAAAGGAATATCCACACTTCAAAGAGTTTTCCACATATCTGCGTGATCCTCGGTCCACAGTTCACTTTTACGTCTGACACTAAGTGAAAAATTATCACACAGAATCCTGAGATATGGCTGCAAATGTGATTTGCGACGGCACTGTGATCTTAAATGTTGACCATCAAATTTTAATCAGTTCATCCTCGAGTCTAAGTGAAGCATTTGCTCCAGTTGTAATGAAATTCCATCCTGGAAACTGTAGGATATCACATTTATGAGAATGGAGTGAGGTGAAGTCAAAGTGACCTTGAGCTTTACACTATAAGATCTAATCTTGATTACTAACCTAATTTAAACTAATTCAATCTCTTAACTCCAAGCATAAGCACAAATACTTGCTATTAAACAAATAAATAATGAATATCAAATACTAAAAAAATAAATATTTAAGCCACTTCTCAAAAAGACTCTTCATGGGTTGCGTTAGGACCAAAAAAAAAAAAAAATCACAGTGACCTTTTGACCTTTGATCACCCTTGAATCAAGCCAAATGTTTGTTCCAAATTTAAAGAAACTCACTACTGATGTTTAAAACACACCAGGCTCATGACAATGTGACAGAGATATACAGTGGGGCAAAAAAGTATTTAGTCAGCCACCGATTGTGCAAGTTCCCCCACTTAAAATGATGATAGAGGTCAGTAATTTGCACCAGAGGTACACTTCAACTGTGAGAGACAGAATGTGAAAAAAAAAATCCATGAATCCACATGGTAGGATTTGTAAAGAATTTATTCGTAAATTAGGGTGGAAAATAAGTATTTGGTCACCTCAAACAAGGAAAATCTCTGGCTCTCACAGACCTGTAACGTCTTCTGTAAGAAGCTTTTCTGTCCCCCACTCGTTACCTGTATGAATGGCACCTGTTTGAACTCATCATCTGTATAAAAGACACCTGTCCACAGCCTCAAACAGTCAGACTCCAAACTCCGCCATGGCCAAGACCAAAGAGCTTTCGAAGGACACCAGGAAAAGTATTGTAGACCTGCACCAGACTGGGAAGAGTGAATCTACAATAGGCAAGCAGCTTGGTGTGAAAAAATCAACTGTGGGAGCAATCATCAGAAAATGGAAGACATACAAGACCACTGATAATCTCCCTCGATCTGGGGCTCCACGCAAGATCTCATCCCGTGGGGTCAAAATGATCATGAGAACGGTGAGCAAAGATCCCAGAACCACACGGGGGGACCTGGTGAATGACCTGCAGAGAGCTGGGACCAAAGTAACAAAGGTCACCATCAGTAACACACTACAACGGCAGGGAATCAAATCCCGCAGTGCCAGACGTGTTCCGCTGCTGAAGCCAGTGCATGTCCAGGCCCGTCTGAAGTTTGCCAGAGAGCACATGGATGATACAGCAGAGGATTGGGAGAATGTCATGTGGTCAGATGAAACCAAAGTAGAACTTGTTGGTATAAACTCAACTCGTCGTGTTTGGAGGACAAAGAATACTGAGTTGCATCCCAAGAACACCATACCTACTGTGAAGCATGGGGGTGGAAACATCGAGCTATGGGGCTGTTTTTCTGCCAAGGGGACAGGACGACTGATCCGTGTTAAGGACAGAATGAATGGGGCCATGTATCGTGAGATTTTGAGCCAAAACCTCCTTCCATCAGTGAGAACTTTGAAGATGAAACGAGGCTGGGTCTTCCAACATGACAATGATCCAAAACACACCGCCCGGGCAACAAAGGAGTGGCTCCATAAGAAGCATTTGAAAGTCCTGGAGTGGCCTAGCCAGTCTCCAGACCTCAACCCCATAGAAAATCTGTGGCGGGAGTTGAAAGTCCGTGTTGCTCGGCGACAGCCCCAAAACATCACTGCTCTCGAGAAGATCTGCATGGAGGAATGGGCCAAAATACCAGCTACTGTGTGTGCAAACCTGGTAAAGACCTATAGTAAACGTTTGACCTCTGTTATTGCCAACAAAGGTTATGTTACAAAGTATTGAGTTGTATTTTTGTTATTGACCAAATACTTATTTTCCACCCTGATTTACGAATAAATTCTTTACAAATCCTACCATGTGGATTCATGGATTTTTTTTTCACATTCTGTCTCTCACAGTTGAAGTGTACCTCTGGTGCAAATTACTGACCTCTGTCATCATTTTAAGTGGGGGAACTTGCACAATCGGTGGCTGACTAAATACTTTTTTGCCCCACTGTATATATAATGATACAACACAGTGGTGAGAAAAACTGAAAAATTTAAAGAAAAATAAAAGGGATTAAAAAATGTAAAGGCTTATGATGTGTAAATGACATTCTTTTTGTTTTTAAATTTATAAAATGCAGGGGAAAGAAATCCACATTTGTGCTCCACATTGCTTCATGTCACCCCTCAAACATCCACCAGATGTCCTCAGTCTGTCTTCCTGGTTATGACCACATGACAATCACACCCACCTCACCTGTTCCCAATTAACCAATCAATGCTTGCACCTGCCTCTTGGCTCTGTATGCTTATCACCTGCAACAATGAAATGCAGAGATAAATACTAGCAGAAACATTGCATAGAAAAAGATCTATTGATCGACTCGTGATCTGCTCTACAGAATTATTTAGCAAATCGCAATTATTTCTAGAAGATGGCAGTAATGCAATTCCCCGGTTGCCAGAGGCTGTAAAACTTTAAAGAAGAAAATAAGTTGTGCTTTGTCAAATTTTCATTTTTACCCATATCATTCTGGCTTCTGCTTTTTCCGCACTTGTTGCTAATATACATTTGTCTGTTTTCTATCTATCCTACATTTTGAAATAATCCTCTCAATTGTTTCTGTCTATACTTTGAATTAGGCAATAAATTCGAGAAACTTGTGGAAACTGCTAGTTTGGCTAGGAATGCTGAGGTCGTACGCCGATGTAAACCCTTTCCCATCCTTTCTCGTCTCGTTCTCACACTGTATACTTGGCTCTATATCCTCAGCCTGGATTGTCAAGCGGGCATAATTAAAAATTAAAAAACACTCTTTATCTTTTTGTTCAGACTCTTTTTTTGTTCATCTTAAATTCATTGTTTTCTGAATAAGTGAACAAGAAAGTTCCGTTAGCCAATGTGCAATTAACTCAGAAAAGGAAGGAGGTGAGTCAGAAGTTTAAAACTTGGCTCGTGTGAAGCCTATAAGACACAGTCACAGCTCATTGTCTTTGAACTTTTAGGGCAGAACAATGACACGGCTAGAAGCAATTCCAGAGAAGTGCAAAGGAAGACAAGTGAGCCTTCAGAGGGAATATCTATGTTAGCTTAATGCTAATATTATGTGGGAAACAATTGCATCTGCATTCACAATGGACACAGACAGCAATAACTGTCAGCGACAAAGAATTTCTGGTGGTTTGAGCACATGAAGAACGCCATAATCATCTTGACTCACAGGCCGACCTTTGTTGCTGGCAAGCAAGCAACAAGTATACCATATATACACGTATGCTCCTGTGGCATCTATGATATAATGAAGGACATACATGGTGACTAGTGCATTTAAGTCTCATTGAAGATATTTAGAAATTCTTTGATGAAATTATATATCTTTTCTTTTCCTCCCTCTCCATCTATATAGCACAGATATATAAGCAAACATCTGTGATGCCTCTGTTAAAGGATGATCCTGAGGAATGGAGAGACGTGGACCTTGTGACCCTGGAATGCGTCTTGTAAGTGATCTCTTTGAGAAAAGAGATCAAAGGGGGTGTTGTTAATGACAAGTAGCTAAACATATGCCATTTTATGACCAGTAGTCAAGGTAGTAAATTAGCTTAACAGCTGCAGGCCATATATTATCCTTTAGTTCTAATGGTGTGCTATGTATGTAGTTTAGTCTCTATTATACTCTTGAATAAAAGAAACATAATCATTTGTAGTTCATTAGACAAAATGTGCATTACTCTGTATCCTTGATCAGCTGTGAATGTCTGACAAAGATTCAAAGAACTGCTTGTTTTCAACAGATCCCATTTTCATCATTGCAAGCCTGAAATCAGACAACGTCAAGAGGCCGATTTCATTGCAGTCATTGAGGGAGGGAAGGAGTGTTTGTATGTGTGGGAGAGAGAGAGACAGTGAGAGAGAGAGAGAGAGAGAGAGCGCTAGAGATATGGGGGGTGGAGGGGGTTCATTAAAGCCCCTGGTTTAAGCCCAGCCCATTCTGGATATGTAAATGTCTGAGGCACAGAGAAAAACACAGCAAGAAAAAAGCAGTGACGGAAGATGTGAGAGCGAAGAGGAGGAGGGGAGCAGCATGAACAAGTGAGAGAGCGATCAAGGGAAAGAGAGCAAGAGAGTGAGGGAAAGGGAGCGAGCACTCTGAATTGTGAGTGGCTTACGACACTCAGTGAACAGAAGGTGCTTCTGCATGCGCTGTCAGTGTACTGGTCTGCTGCAAGGGATTGCGCGTTCCTTTGCTTCCCACATTTACCGCCCCTGCCTGCCTACCAGCACCAGCCTTCAGCAGCCTCTTCCAGCTGGCTGAGAAGACACCCAGAGAGCAAGGGAGTAAACGAAACCTGCGAGCCACGGGGGATGCGAGCGGCTACCGAACCAATATGAGCCACTCAGATGACGAGGAATACTGTTACACAAGAAAACAGTGAACAGGGTTCATCTCTTTATATCCTGTTTTGTTTTTTTGTTTTTCCCTTGCGTCCGTCACTGAAATCATGATTAAGTGCTTGAATGGATCTAAACCTTACAAGTCAGTGATTTCTTCAAGCGATGGACGATAACACATTTTGACAGATCTTTTGAAACTTAAGCGGGAGGGAAAGGAGGAAAGAGCTGAAGACAGATTATTTTAAAAAAGAAAAAAAAAGATTCTTGCTTATTTTTTTCTTTCGCTGGTTGTCTCTTCTTCCCTCTGATCGTTGCAGCAGAGGACTGCGGAGGAGCAGGAGAGACAGAGCTCATGCAGACAGGGGTACTTGCACTTCCTACCATCTCGCTGAAAGCTACTTGGATTCCTTCTCTTTCTGGCTCTTTCACTTGAAGAGAACTAAGACATTGTAAGCCTGCCAAGGATCTGGTGTCCACTGAAAAGAGAGAAGGGAGGGGGGGAGAATTTGTACCACAGTGGGGTCTTTTTTAGATTCGCACATAATTAGTGTTGGGGCACAAAGCGAGATGCTGAATGGAGATTGTCAGCTTTTGAATAGGGGTGAGTAGGAATTTTTTCGAATAAGATTGATCAGTGAGGACAGTTTGATTTTCCATCCCCTCTACTCTCCACCCACTGCTTGATATATAACGTAAGGAAAGAGACTTTATTTTTTTAGCATTTTTTGGGACTTGATAACAAAAATACTATCACTGTCTTCAGCTGATATACATAGAATGAGACAGCTTGTTGAACGAGATAGATATGATGCGATAAATATGATCTGATACGGGCAAAACCGATATCCAGAGTGGTTCAATGGACATTTTCTCCCTGACATCCCTGGATATTTATGCTAATGGATTTCCTTCTAATTGGACTGTACTTAAAGTGGCCACTGAAGAAGCCCCCTGGGTTGATACTGTGTTCATTGGGCATTTTTCTAAGAACAGTTCCCTTGGTAGAGGGGGTTTGTCCAAGGTTGTGCCGCTGCGACAGCAAGCTGCTGTACTGCGAGGGGCTCAACCTCACAGACATTCCCCGCAATCTGAGCAGTGCCATGGGCCTGTCCATGAGAGAGAACAACTTAACGGAGCTGCGTGAAGGCCAACTGGCTGGTCTGTCACAGCTCACCTGGCTCTATTTAGATCACAACAGCATTGACGTTGTAGAGGAGGGTGCATTTGACAAGCTGAGACGAGTCAAGGAGTTAGACCTGAGCAACAACCGGATTGAGAGTCTGCCAAATGGCACCTTTAGGCCCCTCCCAAACCTCCGTATCTTGGACCTCTCATACAACAGGCTGCAGGTACTAGAGCCTGACCTGTTCCACGGCCTTAGAAAGCTCACCAATTTGCATTTGCGCTACAATGCTCTCAAATTTGTGCCAGTGCGGATTTTTCAGGACTGCAGGAGCATGCAGTTTCTGGACTTGGGATACAACCAACTGCAGAGCCTGGCACGAAACTCCTTCGCTGGCCTCTTTAAGTTGACTGAGCTGCATCTTGAGCACAATGAGCTAGTTAAAGTCAACCTAGCCCACTTCCCACGCCTCATCTCTTTACGCACTCTGTACATGCACAACAATCGTGCCACTATTGTTGTAAACACACTAGACTGGACATGGCACTTTTTAGAGAAGATTGACCTGTCAGCAAACGAAATCGAGTACATCGAGCCACATGTTTTTGAGAGTACACCAAACCTCAAGGTACTGATGCTAGACTCTAATCGTTTGACCTCTGTGGACCAGCGCATTCTGGATTCGTGGTCATCTCTGGACAGCATTACCCTGGCAGGGAATGACTGGGAGTGCAGCCGCAATGTGTGTGCCTTGGCCTCTTGGCTGAGTGCCTTCCGAGGCCAGCATGACAATTCCCTGCTGTGTTCAAGCCCCGACACAGCACAGGGTGAGGATGTGTTGGATGCCGTCTATGCTTTTCAGCTATGTGAGGATCCCCCAGTAGAGGTGACCACAGCAGGCCTGTACGCCTCCACGAGGGATCTGGGCCCCATTACTCCCAACCCCTATGAGGGCGAGGGTAGTGAAGTGGTCACAAATTCTTTCACTGTCACAGTGGGCCATGATGACCTAGAGAGCACCATGCAGATCCACAAGGTGGTAACAGGCACCATGGCACTCATCTTCTCCTTTCTCATCATAGTGCTCATGCTATACGTGGCATGGAAGTGCTTTCCAGCTGGAATAAGGCAACTGAGGCAGTGCTTCAGCAGTCAGCGCCGTAAGCAGAAGCAAAAGCAAAGCATGCAGCAGATGGCTGCAATTTCTACACCAGAGTACTATGTTGACTATAAACCTAACCATATTGAGGGAGCTTTGGTAATCATCAATGAATATGGCTCTTGCACTTGCCAACAACAAGCTTCTCGGGAATGTGAAGTGTGACCCTGCTTTTGAGTAAGTCTTTACCTGTGATTATCTGGATATACAGTAAATTCCTTTTTGGATACACCGGGGAGGGGGACAGAAGGAATTATTCAATCTTCTGGACACTTTTTTTTTACAAAGCATTTCACTGTGATGTGGAAGAAGTGTGCTTCATGTGGCTGACTATTTTGTGGTGGATTTACTGCTACTGCTATCTGCTGCTGATCTGAAGTCACATAATGGTCATGGGACTCTTGGACCTGTTCGTGTTCTATCGAAAAAGAGAGAGGAATACAGCGCTGAGGCTTTTCTCTCGAGGATGGATATTTGAGCTTTAATGTGTCTTTCTATTTCAGGACATTTAATTATTGTTTAAAAATAAACTGGGGACACAGGAGAGGAAAAAAAGAAACCATTTGTATTATGGTACACATAATATTTGAGCATTTAAAATATTAAAAACACATTTAAGTTTAATTAAAAATGTAAAAATAAAACTGTGTAAAATATGTTAAAGAAGAAGACGTGCAAGTGTGGACAAAAAAAAGATAATCTATTTCTTTTGTAAACTACAAAAAAGTGTTTAAATAAATGAATTGCTATTCACAGAAACTCATTTGTATATGAGAAGCCTGTCAGAGAGGATGAATGACGACAGACGCAGTCTTTGCGCTCGTGGACTGTAGAGCCATGACTCTGCAGTGCATCAAACAGCCCCCCCCCCTAAAAAAAATAAGGCGAAAAACAAAAAAGAAGAAAAGGGGAAGAGGGATATCTGCATCTCATCTCCAGTGTAAAACCCACCATCTGAGTTTTAGACCTCTTCTCGGATTGAATCACATTTTGTTTTGCATTCATTGTGTTGACTTTCTATCAGTGTAGTTTCTTTCCCATTGCCTGTCTGTGAATAGATTAAAAACGATCTATTTCATCCTTTATCAGTAATCATATTTTCATTTAGTGATATCATAATATTTGTGCTCCATCCAAGTGAAGAAAGCAGAGTATAAAAGAGCTAAAGCTATGCCTCTCGTTGCTTCTCACCTTTTGGCTGTCGCAGAGGAGCGTTGCCTCCTCTTACTGAATCAAGCACACCAAAGCCAACAATCATTCAGACCATCCATAGTAAAATCAAAAATACTGTTCAAATAATATCCAAACCACCGAAGGAATTATTCACCAGCTTCAAGAAGATTTGCACATATTGGTCACTTTGTTTTGGTTTTTTTTGTTTTTCTTTTCATGTGATGTAAAATGTGTGTTGAATACAAGGCCATTTCCAGGTGCGTGTATATATCCTTCTCCCTTTGGTGTTTATTGTGTACATTAGCGCACTGACAGATGTTGTGTTTCCTGGGTCCTTTGACATGAACAGTATGTTATGTGAGAGAGAGATGGAGGATCACAACGACTGCAGAAAGAGGGAACAGACTGCTCTCTAGTGTGCACATTCTCATACCGTGGCAGCATTATACCAATTGTGCACCATGTTCTGAAAAATTTCACAACGGGGGCAACATCAATATACTGATTTTACAGCAGCTTTTTCTGAGAAAAAAAAAGAGAAGAAGACAAAAAGATCAATTTGCATTATTTTTTGTGTTATTTTGCGATAAATAAGATAATGTTTACAACTTGTAAGTCATCAGGAATAAAAATGTTTTAAGAACTCACTGACAATCATTACACAATAAGTTTACATTCTTTAAATCTTTAATTCGATAACATTGTGAGATGGTGTTTGGCTGTTCTTCTTTTTAATCATTTGCAATAAGTGGTACAAAATGAGATGCTTTGGTGTATTTTAAATTGTTATAACTTGTTGAGGTTGATAAAGGCCTGGGAGTAAACCCAGCCTGAGAAGAAGTATAGAGGATTTAAGGTCCCTTAAGCAATAAAGTGTCTGGAAAAAACAGAGAGGGGGGAGGGGATTTTTGCAGAGAGTAAGGATTAAATTTAATTGAAGTGTGCCACTATTTACTGGGTCTAAATGAAATATTTTGAAGTGAAAATTCGAGTGGCTAAAAAAGAAAATTAGAAACTATATTGTTATATTGAAACATTTCATCGATCTATTTAATTGTGTTAATTCTTACAAACTCGAGATCCCCAAAATGCTAGCCAGAATGCCAGTGAGCCACAGAATATGTAATACCGAAGCTCCTTCGTTTCCTCCCACAGCTCATAGGATTTCTCCCAGGCCCAAAGAAATCCCATCACATAGAAATCATTCTAATTATTATGAAGGACAAGGTGGGAATTCAGTGATTTTTTTCTAAAATGAATGAACTGTCCCATTCTATACATAATGCAAGCAGCAGTAAACATACATAAACATAAAATTGTATAACTTGGTCATTAATCGGTTTTCAAACTAGACCCTTTTTGTTCTCTTCAGATATATACGTCCCAAAATTAAGATTAGTTTAAATCTTAAAGTTATCTCAATAAACACTGTATGAATCATTAACATCAAACCAGTGTCTGAGGAAATGTCTCGCAGTGGGTGAAAAATAATAATTTAGTCTGAGCACTTGGCAAAAGTGAAATGGTGTGGTCATAATGAAATGCAACAACCACAGCGGCCCTCAGTGTTCAACTTAAATCCCAGAGGGTCTCTCCAGCTGTCAGTGAAAGGAAAACAAATACCTGTACTTGTTACCAGAGGCCTCAGGCTACAATTAAAGTTTTTATGCGAGTATTCTGGGAGATGAATAAAATGATATAAATAGAAATTATGTTTTTATTTTTGACTATTGATAGCGTGGCATGGAATTTCAGCAGAGCACAGATTCAGTACTGGATTTATTTCACTTTTATGTAGTTGATCCAGTAAAAGAAAAAACCAAAGTGTAGCCATGACGCTTGAAGTTCAAGCCTTGGGAACAACTTAGTAATTTAGCAGTTCTGAAAATGTGTTTTAGGGACTGGCAATGGCTTAAAGTTCCCATGCGAAATTTACGATCTGGTTCCTTTTTATTGTAGCAAGCGCACCCTGATTCAAAACTCGGTACAGCTGGAAATCATGACCTGTCAAATGACATGAATGCAAATGACTATGTAAGGACATCTTGATAGGGACAGAAATTTATTTTATTCTCTTCATCTTCATATCCTGTCCAGAATTCCCCTTACCTTCAGGTACTTCACAGCCCCTTAAACAGGCAACTGCAGGGTAAATTGAGGTTGTGAAGCTTCATTTATATAAATATTGGATGATGCTTGGCATGGAGGCCAGTACTAGCACCACTATTGATTTCATTTAACTACTTTTTTAAATAAGCAACCAGGGCAAATGGTGATGGAGAATGGATATGATTATTTCTATACCTTTGAGTCCTCAGGACTGAAGTTTAACTACTTTAGACTTCTTTTTATTCCTCCTCACCTTTACCTTAATCCTCTCCCTACCTCTCTCTGTTGTGTCTGTAAGACATCAATTCATCTAACTGACAAGAGATCAAATCTCTGCTTGACCCAAGCCTGAGGTGATAATTCTCTGAAGGGAGATATGTGCTCTCAGACAGCATCCATTATGAGTGCCTTGATTGATGATGCTCGGTAAAAATCAATACAGATGAGTGGTAACCAAAATGATCACAGTGATAACAAATGTATTCATCTCGTCCTCACATTTTGAGGCGTAAACTGATGGTTAGAGATGATATGTTTTATTTACATGGAAATCCATAACTGCAATAATCCATAATCAGATCACTGTTCAGTCAGAGGAAAAGGGTGAGATTGTTGTTTTGCTTAAGAGCAGCCGGGGAGGAGAGCATAAGATTGCAGGGCTGCCGCTGGTGCTGTTTGGCAGCTAGAGGATATATGGTAGCTGCCTGTCCAGATCACAAGCTAATAGGTCTGAAGCTATTGTCTTGTAGCTCGTGTGTGCAAATTCAAGCATATGCTGCCTGCATAACAGACTTGGAAACTATTTGGGTGTCTAGGGATATGTTGTAGACCAACAACACGACTGGTGCTTGGACAGAAAGCCACAAAGGGATGAAGAGCAAAGGTCAAAACAATGAAAAAGGAAATTCTGACATGGTTTGCAAAAAGTGGGACACTAGGTGCATAAGGCCAGGGTAAGAACTAAAGGTCAAATACTAACAATACAGAGACCCTGCGGACTCAAATTCTACACATTCTAGCCAGACTATACAGCGAGCATTCAGAAACATGCTTCAGTATTATTAAAAGGGCAGCCCGACTTTTGGTATCACAAAAAACGACAGCTTAATAACACGTACCAATATGGCGTTTGCATAATGATGTCAGAGTTTCAGCACGTAGGGCCTGTGCAATGGTGTGAGTGTCAGTAACTAAACACTCCTACCGTGTTAGGCAAGACCACAGAGGGCCATAGAGGCACGAGAACATTCTAAAATGAATAAATTAACCTAGGTTCCTGTGAGGGGTATTGATCGGGCAGCATTCTGCCATCTCACTGGGACTGGGACTGTGCTGCATAATAAATGCTAAACACCCCCTCATAACTGGATGCAGAGCTAAATCATGGGTGGCAGCATGTACTGCAGTGGGCTGTAAGGAGCTGCTGATGACTAATGACAATGTGTGGGTGGCTTTGCACTGATTCTTTTATAACAGGTGGGTTATCAGGATCAATATTCTAATAATCATCAACATTATCTTAGAATCCAAATCCTCTGACACGCCATTTTCTCTCTCATTGTACATCCCCTTCTCTCCCTCCTTTTTAGTCCCAATGCCGCATGTGACTGGTGTAAGTGCGATTCTACAGCACTAAATTCACTGATAGCCACTATCAAAACCCCAGTGTTTATATAACCTGCGTGTACAAGCTGGGGATTAATTGAAAGAGGACAGTAAGAGGGGAATTTAACACACACACACACACACACACACACACACACACACACACACACACACACACACACACACACACACACACATAAATTATACAGAGAGATTACTCTGACAAATAATACATTTAGATGCAAAAGTAAAGGAAGCTTATAATTTAATTCCAGACCTTTCCTTATGAATGTGGCGCAAACTGTCAAAATAATAACTTTGCTAAAACAGACACGGGTCCAATAGGGCACAATAATTACATTCATTACTCAGGCTAACTCTCCAGGCAGCCTATAGCTCTCTCTGCCCACTGCTTCATTTACATGCACCACACTGTAGCAACACTGAATTAATAATAATGACTGAGGAGTCATTATTCTTACCTACATATGGAAGAGCTGTGGTACTCTGAAGGTAAAACTAGTTAGAGAATGGGGGCAAGGTTGACATTACTCTGACTTAGGGGGTGGGAGAGGCTTAGTATTATTATTATTATTATTATTATTATTATTATTGTTATTATTGTTGTTGTTGTTGTTGTTATTAATAGTGCATTGTTTTAACGTTAACTTACATGCCATGGTATGGTTGGATTAGCGTATGCTAATGTTTTGTCTTGCATTTAACTTAAAACATCAGGGTCAGTCAGTGTGATAATACATGGCAACAGCTGGGCCTGCATCTGGGGCTCTATGTAACCTGCATGATGGCAGATGTGGGTCAGTGCCTAATATTCAGAGTATTACGGTGGCTGAACGACAAAGCTTTATCCAGGACTGAAAGCAGGATTTCCTGTTCTTTTATCATAGTTATTTATACCTTTACAGATAGTTCAGATGATGAGATATTAAACAAATCCAATATAGGATATAATGCTCACACCTCACGTTGTCTATCATGCATTGTCTGGTATGCAATTTTAAACATAATGATTTTCCTGTTTCCATGTTAGTGGATATGGGCATTGTCCTATTAAATTAGATGTTTGGAGATATATCTAACACTTATCTTAAAGTAGAAATTAATAACAAAGCATAGTCTGATTCAGTGTAAAAAGAAAAAAAAATCTGCGGATGAAATCATATTTAAGGGATACATTTGAAGGTTATAGCAACAAATACCTTCTATTACAAATACTTGCCATGGAGGACATATTTGTTGCATCACTTGCCAGGGCGACTGTGACATCAGTAACAATGGAAGTATGAGACGGAAACACAGAGTGTCTAAATAGTGCAGCGAGCTAGTTTTCCTGTAACGCACTAGTCATGAATTTGTTATATACTTGTCAAAATTTCCCAATTCCAAAGCTGAACGTTATAAAAACCAAAATAAAAAAACAAACAGATAGGAAGCAGGAAGAAAAATTCTTACTTTTGTGATGTTAGGTTTTTTTTAATGCCTTTTTTCCTGACTGATCCTACGAGGTTCTGAAACATCTTTGGAGGGACCGATCAGAAATTCAACAAATAACAAAAAATGTTTGTGTTTGAATATGTATCGCCTTTACAAAGAATATGTAGGTAATGTTTAGTGTACAGTAGTCTACCAATATTGCGCACAGACAAGACAGCACACGGCAAACACTTCTTCCACTAGCATGTGGTATTCCCAAAGTGCTGCTTTGGGGACATATTATTAAAGGAGACCTGTAGTTTTATTTAAATGTTTAAAACACCGTCTACTAGCACACCTTCAATATTTTTGCCACTTATTCCTTCACTTCCAGCAGCCTGAATCCAGGAAATTGTGGTGAAGCTTTTAAGGCCAGCATATTTTAGCTTTGTTAAAGCTAACAGCAACAAAACTGGAAAGACTAAATTAGAAATAAAACGAGGGGACAATGTCAATAAGGAACAAGGCCTGTCTCTATACTGTATCACACATAACTACCATAGAAAGCCACACTTGTGCTAACTCAAAAGTTGTAGTTTAGTTGAAACTGTGTGTAATTATTAGGAGACAAGGTTATTCTCGAAGCCTTCTATTGATTCAAAATGTCATTTTTCTCTGCTATTTGGTCTTTATTTCTTGAAGGCCTTTGAGAGCTTCCGTGATCTCGACAAGAGGACAGTGCACATTTCAAAAGCAAAGGGGACCACCAGACCCTGGAATAAAACAAACGTTCATGCCTTGAGGTGTCTCCTATCAGTGGCTCCTAATCTGGAGCCCCAGATTCAAACTTTATGTATCCAAAGGAATGAAAACTGCTTCAATCTTCACTTACTTATAACTACAAAATGTCAATTTGATGTTTTCTCTTTGTTTTTTAAGACTATACATATGTCATCATTTAGTAATTTTGCCAAGGCGATCAAGGATTTGTGTGTCTAAACAAGTGAAACAAACAAAAACAATAAATTGCTCTTTTATAATGACTGCTAAATTGGAGTTGTAACCTTTAAATTTAAATAGCTAGAGAACAAATTAAAATATTAAAAAAGGCACAGGTTTGAATTTGATTCAAGCCACAGCGTCTGTTACGCTCCTCGAATACAGAATGGTATTCTGTTTATCTGGACTTAAATTTAAAGTCTTAAAATGTGCAGATTGTCTTAAATGTAAATGTCACCCTGGCTGTCATTTTAAAAAGGTCCCTGGCCTTTTCAACAGCTACAAATGAAGCTGCCTGGGTAAATGTTTAAATTTACCATGTTAGATGTGGGCGGAATCAGATATCGAAAGAATTCAAATGAGAAAACATTAGCAATAGTTAAATGCATAATGGGAACTGACTTTAAAGCAAGGCCCTTTTTTTGTTTTCTTAATTTATAACCACATACTTTTTGTTCCCTCCTCTCCAAGCAGTATATCATTAGCTCAGCATATTCACTCTTTATGCTAAATTATTAATCACAATAATTACATCTTTCATAATTTATAGGCAGATCACGAAAAATAAAAGTAAATCCCTAACAAAACTTTGATCAGGTTTTTCAGAGGCATAGTAAGCTCGTAAGAGCTTCCCTTTGAATATAAAGTTAACACCGGTTAGGGGAAGTAAAAATAGACAGCATTTATCATTTCCCATTTATCTGATCTGTGTCAGGATGAATAAATGCTTTTCTCCTACTCCCTTTGCTCCCTCTCTTTTCCCTATCTTCGAGGGAGATTGGCATCTCTCCAGTAGCCAATGAGATTGGCTGCATAAATGGAATTGCCCCATTCTCCAAGTGTCAGCTGAGAAAAAGGGAATGTGCTCACTGTTTACAAAACCATTGGACTAAAGATGCATCCCCAGTACTTAAGATGCAATTTTGGTAAACATTCTCAGTGTGACACTCGATGCATACAAGCGAGATCCAGCCCAGAGGCGTCGGTAGAAATACAAGAGATGGACTTACCTGTCATATTAAATGCAGGGCAGAAGACAAGTGGATCCAAAAAGGAAGCCATGAAAGAGAGAGAAAGAGACAGAGAGAACAACGTTAAAATATTTACGTCTGCATTGCAAACTCTGAAAGGGTCAGATGCAACATCCTTACACACTTAAAGGTAAAAATGCGCTCAGCACACTGAAGCTTCACTTCTTTCAAGACAGTCACCATAAGAGTGCAACACTCGGTAGTGGGATCAGACAGCCTATGGCAGAGTGAAACAGCATGTTTGCATTACTGCAGTACCACAGTTAAACTGATGGTGCGTTTAATGTCTAACTTGTGAAAACCATTGTACCTGACAGCAAGAAGAGGAGGAACAGAAAGACAAGCTTTTATTGGACTTTGCTGACTATCGACTCTGATGGCCAGCAGCGACGCTGGGATCACATTCTGCCAACCAAGCAGTGCCCCACTACAAATCCGTGCATGTTTCTGTGCAGCCTAACTGCCTTAAAAACCGATGTCTGGGCTTGATCACAAAAGTGCCACTGGGTAGGCTTGTTAGCACTGTTACCTGCCACTAGAAGTATGTTTGAAGGTTTTTTTCTTAATGATTAGCATGACACATATGGCACATCCTTGAGAAACCACCTCTTTTAGGTGCCTCAGTGTGTTCAGCTGTTTCCGGGAGGTATATTTATATTGTTGTATGGCCGGAAAGGAAGCATACCTGCCTAAATGCTTGAATATAACTTCTTTAATTTCATTTTTTTAATCCTACAGTTAGTTAAATATTTAAATCTACTTATTTAAAATCATTACCTTTGATATAGATAGTGTCAAATCACAACAAAAATCATATCAGGACACTTTACTTCATAATGTCACAACAATACTACAGAAAAGTAGGGTTATGGGGGTGGGTGGGGGGATGAGGGTTGGAGCCATTTGTTTCAACTGGGTGGGGTAAAAGGAGTGTGTGTGTGTGTGTGTGTGTGTGTGTGTGTGTGTGTGTGTGTGTGTGTGTGTGTGTGTTTCTTGTGGGGGGGCACAGATGAGCACTGGCTGACTGAACCTGTAATAGTTGATTTGGTTGATAAATATATACAGATAAAGAACAGTATTAATATTATTTGCTCTTTTACAAAAAACGATGATGCAATGTGACATCAACCCCCTCCGTCACTTCAAAAAAGCATTTCAGCTGAACACCTCTACCACTGCTACAACTTTGCACAGTAAAAAGAAAAACAAACAAACGTGAGGCTGCCAGGAGCTAAATGAGCTTTCGAATATCTATGCGACGTATATCTTAAAATAAAGTGTGACACTGAAAACTGTTTCTGAATTACCAGTCATGAGATATTCTAGGAGTCTGCCCACAGTGTCAATCATCTTTGAATGTGTAAACTACACAGTGATGTTGCGCGCTAGTTTAATACACAGGCAATACAGTTCTAAGAATACAAACGTGTGACAGGCCATGTTTTTATTTAAAGTGGGGTTTTTTCATACTGTGTATAAATGTATAAATTCTGTGATCTATGTTCATCTCAATCATTTAATTTCAAACAAACTGTACAGTGTTGCATTTACTGTACCCAGGATGTTCTTTTAAGAGCTAAAATGACTACAAGCCAGCATTTATCAGCTTGTTTTCCTTTGTTGGTAAAATGCTTAGGGAAGTTTACATCTAATAATTTTGCCACTTAGAGGACATCTGAAGAATGAATAAAGTGAAAAATACAGCGATTATCAGTCTACCTATGCTGGAAAGGAGTGCAGTTGTTACTCTGGTACTTCAGTTGTTTTATAGAGGAAAGCAATCTGTTTGAAAAGTGGATCAAAGAACTTTTGCAAAGTTCTTTAATCCACTTTTGAACAACTTGTGTTTACGATCAGAACGCTACAGCTAATGTTTAGTGACAAATTTATTAGTTTTCGTTACGGCATTGCAAATTCCATCTGACTCTAGTTTCGACAGCAAGTATGTTAAAGAAAACTGAAAATAATTCACACTGCATCATTAAACAGGAAGTAGGTATGAGTCAAACAGAAAAGTGCTTTTTTTGTTGTTTCAACATGAGAAAGCCCAGATGGCCAGACGAACTGTGGGAGTGTGGAGAAAGAGAGGAAATAGGTGCTGAAAACACAGAGAAACAGACAAAAAACAGAGTCTATTAACAAAGACAACAGGTAAAAGGAAATTGCGTTGAAAAAAAGGCAAATAAAATATACTGCAGTTTTGCCAATAATTATGAGAAAGCAGTTATCATGCACATTTAGATCGATGATTATAGTTCCCCTGTAAACAAAAACAGTGGAGGAGAAAGTGTTTTAAAATACAATAAGAAAAGTTGTTGCTTAACAATATTTGCTCTATAATGAATTTGAATACATTCCCTCCAAGTCAATTAGCTCCACGGTGGTGTGTTTTACGAATTTACAAGCAAAAGATCACCAGTTGAATCCCAGGAGAAGACAAATCCCTGTGGGCCCGGGTCAGTAAGGTCATCTGGCATAAAAAATTCAAAATGGCAAACTCAAATATGTGGAGCTACCTGCTGTGGTGATCCCGTGTAGAAGTGCAAGATCTTGTTTGCATCGATATTCCTCCCCAAGCGACTCTAAAACAACAACTTTAAATTACCCAGAGAAGTTTGCTTTCGTTGTGTTATGTCCAGCACCTCGTGCCACCTGTAACGCTTGTTGTGTGTGTACAAAATGTGTGATTTTCAATAGGTGAGACTTCATGGATTAGCTTAAGGTCATAGTTTAAAACCTATTCCCTCATTGTATGGCAAACACAGGGGTTTTAGGGTGTCTTTTACACAGATCTGCCTCATCTTTTAATGATTCTAACTAATCATAAACCATTAAGTGTCAGCTTCAACAGTATTAATTCAATCAGACTCATCATCAAAATGGTTGCTCCGAGCCCCCTGCTGCACGGCTTAGTGATAGTGTGCTGAGAATGAAATGACACATTAAAATGGGCTGGAGCATGCAATCCCCCAAAAAGGCATTTGCTGCGCTCCGCATGCACCAAGGACATGCTACAGTAAGGTCAGGATCACACACTGGCAGAATACTGAATAAGGCAGCCTTCTGGGCTGGGATTCCTGAATCCGGCTCATCGTCCCCTGCCCTATGGTAAAATGTCTGATCGCTCTAGATATGCAGTCCCCAAAGGCCTTCTGAAAACTTCAGACAGGCAACAAAAAGAGTGAAGCGCAAGTTACACACGGTGTATGTGTGTTACAGGTAAAAACAAAATCACCTACACAGTAATCAAAAACCTGATGGGAGATGTTTTATGTTCGTGAGAAATACTACACAGCTAAATATCCTTTACAGTGAAACATTAGATGCTCTGATCTTCTTTTATTATGAAGCTGCAGATGAAGGCCCTCGAAGCATCTTGACTTTGTTGCTAGGCAACCTCAAAGTCAGCTGCTGTCCACTACTTTGCTGTTTAGTTAAAGTTGTTGCAACTGAAGTGGGGGAAAGAAGTCACGACGCTACAAATCAGACGCTGTTATACTCTTCCCATTTAAACCACTGGCAGCGCTGCACAAGAAAACAGAAAAAAAAAAAAACCTTCTCTGCACTAATTTGTTTAGGATGCAGAGAACACGCTTTGGTGACACAGAAGATTATCTCAGTACACCCTGGAAAACTTGTCAACTTGGGGTGCTCAAGGGCATTTCTAGAAAACAGTCAGTGAGATGAGGGATAAAAGTGAGATGCCCTAGGAGCATAAGAGGCATATTAAATCCTTCAGATCCAGTGAAAACAAATACAAAAGGAAAGAATCGCTGCCAAAAAGACGTCCATAGTGATCGTCCGCTCTGCTCATAGCAGAGAGCAGAAAGCCTCTAATTAAAGCTTTATATTAATAAACACGCTTGGTGCTCACTTTGGTTGCAATTCAAATTTGGAATCTCTCCAGTAAACACAAACTACAGTTACTCGACCGCATTTGTTGGGATCATGAATTTAAAAAGGTAAACTGGCGTTAGTGTGGATGGCATGTTATTCTTCTGAGTCGGTCAAACGAGAGGAGAGAATGCATTTCCCAATTCTCGCTATTTTGTGAAATTTTACATGCACCTACCCTTCAGGCGAGTGTTGTATCCTTCTTCACTGAAAACATTTGGGACTAGTGTGTGGGAGTGGGAATGAGAGTTGTTGTTTTAAAGCTGGCACTAATGAAACCCATGGGCCTGAGATGACAATGGGAGGATGTTTGATGAGAAAGTATTTGGTCCGGTCTGTACTCTGTGTGTGGTGTTGCCTGTGCGTCCATATGTGCACAAAGGAGCGAGCGCGAGTAAATAAAAATAAATAAATAACAACAACAATGAAAAAGAGTTTTGCGACAAAATCTGTTTAAACCACCCATATGGCTTTTTTTTTTTTTTAAGTCTCATGCCTGCAAATAAAAATGAATATATTGCAATTGTTGTTGTTTTTTAAACTGAAAAAGAGCCTTCAAGCAGACATTTAACAACAGCTAAGCAGAACAAACCTAATACACAAACTCTGAAAATGAAATACTGTATACTCACAGCATATTCAGGGGAAATTCCAGAAATGTTAGCAATTTATTCAAAGATGAACCATGAAAAGTCATTTCAGAGACTGCACTTGCGTAACATTAAAATGGGTAATATAAAATTCCACTAGAGCTAAAAATGTCACGAGTTATGCTTTAACATTGAATCCAAATATGCAAACCGATATGCAAAGTTGAACCCAACCAGAAAATAACCGGGTAAAAGAAAACATTGCTGTGGCTGAATTTTCAGCTGAGCTACAAAATCTGCAGATGCAATAAAGGGAACAGAAATTAATGTACTTTTTTTTTTTTTGGCATTGTTTAAGCAACTATTTCAGCTATTTAGTATAATTTTAGCACACACACAAATAGCAAACAAACAACAAAAATGTTTTATATTCAAATTCATCTGTGGCAGCAAAAACCATACGACCATAAACAGCCATATCACATACTGGCATTATTCCCAACTGTATAACTCATTATCTTGTGACCTTATTCCACATGATATTTGTAGCCTCTCAAAATCATTTGATTTCCTTAAATGTATATGTCAAGCAGCTAAAGCTTAGCTCTCTAAAGGTTAAAGTACACAGCCTGGAAACACCAAATAACCCCCTTTTAAGCAGCAATTTCTTAAATCCCAGCTTTCCTGGTACAAGGACACTTTTGCAGCTCTTAGGTATTTATAAAGGGAAGAGACTGGATGTTCAACACTATACTGTGCATCTTGCATGCTGATGTCTGAAAAGGGGTGCACCCACTGCAGCACAATTTTAGATTTGTTTTCCCCACGTTGGGGTACGGGTATAAAACTGCAGAATTTGTTTGTAACCCCTCAATATATCTTTCTCACAAAGAGACCAACGGAGATATTCTGCTGTGTTACTCCTGTCCTCGTATAAGTGTGTCATTTATGCATTTTAACTTATGTTACTTAATTTGATGCCTTTTGTCAGTGCTTAATGAAATGCTTTCATCCTACCGACTTAATCGTCTCCTTACTTTCATCTAAAATTCTTATAAAACTGACATACTATTCAGTAAGTAGTTTATAGTATATTTCACCTTGTTACTGTTGCTGTTTCATTAAAACTGCAGATTTGGCAGTGTGAGGAAAGAAACGGATTAGCAAGTAAAGTAATTTGCTATCACATTACAATTTGTAAGCAAAAAGAAAAGCTGAAAAAAATAGACAGAACTCTTTAAATAAAATATTACTGAATCAGATATTAAATTGTTTTTTCTTGTAAACTAGAAGGCAATGAAATCAAATAGATTGTGAAATAGTTTAATTGTAACCTTGACATCTGATGAAAGGAACAACAGAGACTGAAAGCGGGTTAAAGGTTTGGAGAACACAGTGTGAACAATGCCAAAATCCAATGCAACCAGATGGTCCCTGGAACAAGCATCGCCTAGAGCAAGCTACCTCCCCCATCACAATTTACTGTATATTCAAGCATGGGCCTACATCCACATACTCCATGCTTTAAATATTTTTTTAAGAATGACAGTAAGATACCACAGTCGGTTTTGAAAAACTGTTTATGCTGATTTATCTCAATATGTAGGTAAAAAAAAAAGAATATATTTCATAGCAACAGATACCGTGCCATTCTTCTATTATTTCTTTTTTAGATAAAAGGGATGCACATTGAGCTGTTCTTTTAGATAAAATCTTGTTGCTTTAATTGTTTTTTTCTCCTCTCTTTCTTTAAGCATTTATGCATCCACTCAGTCTCCATCTCTGAAAAAGCCTGTCTTTGCAGCACCTTTTAGAGTGAAAGGTGAGGATGCTGAGAAAGGAAAAGACATATCTAACTATCCTGAACAAATGGTTTTTATTTCCTTGGACGAAGCAAAGCACAAAGTAATCAGTGAGCAACCTCTCTTGCCCCTCTTTCACGAGCCCACGCACCAACACATCCCACACTCACAGATATACTGAGAAGAGAATATAGGCTTGTTATTGGCCACAGTATAGGAGACTCAATCAATCAATCATGAATTAATGGCTAGGCCACGCACTCCTGCAGTCACGCACCCGTGCAGATACAGCTTACAGACACACATGACACAGAATCAAATCACAAAAGCAATTTCATTAAACCCAGTTGTAATTCAATAGCTATAATCGTTTACTAAATGGTTGCTGAAAAAAACTAATATGGTGTGCTACAAATCCTATTATTCTACACTATGTAGCATAAAAAGACTGATAAGTACGATGTCTGGACATTAAACCGAAACAACAAAATCATCTTAGAGTCACAAAATGAGCTTAAAGTATTTTTGGGGTTTTGGGAGCCTTTTAAAGCATGATGCTTCTTTGTTCATTAAACAAGGAAACAACTAGAGAGCCATGTGACAGATAAGCTTTATGGAAAATACTGGCATGCAAGTTTTTGGTCCATAACAGCCATAAGGATCTCTGTAGGGGGCGGTGAGAAGGGATATGCTCTCCAGTCATTGTTGTTTGAGAGGCCACTGAGCCTCTTGATCCCTGGGTAATCTCCAGCTATCCGTCTGAGTTATCACCTCTCTTGATTTAGGTCACCCTGGCGGCTTTCGGTTTTTAGGTTGTCCACCATCCCCCCACAGAGCACATGCACACAAAATCCCACATGCAATGAGACAAGAAGATAAACAGGCATACAGATGCCATGAAACGCATATAAGCATATACACTAAACAGCAATTTCTCAGAAACAAATGCTTCACACAAAGCACAAATTCTCTCACGCAGCAGTAAAAAGTATTTTGTTTTTGTCACTACATGTTTAACCTGTAGTGCAAAATTTGCATTTTCATGAAGTAGCGGCCCTCACTAAGACTTATAATGACTTACAATTTCTTTATACAGATATCAGGTTACTTTATATATTGATGGCATGTGTGCCTCTAAAATGATTTGCACTACAGTAAATAAGAAATTACTGTTTTCTTATGTCTTCTTTTTTTCTTTGATGAACCGGAGATTCTGAGAAATCTATAAAAGTGGTTCAAACATATCTTTATATATCCATGCAACAGCCTGTAGTTTGAACAATATGTTTTTACTCCTTATTCAGCCATGACTAGACTGAAAGAAAAGAAAAAATAAGAAAAGGCTATAAATTTTTTTAGATTCACTTTGCAGCACAGTGCTGATTCAACATGACATCATTAAACTGTCTATTCAGTATCCAAGTAACGCTCAGACCAGACCATAGCTCACCCCAATCCCCCAACCCCACCCTAAACTACAGGGCATTCTTTCTCCATATTATTGCCCCGTAGCTAACAGTACTGTGCTCTGTGACTAACAGGTCACTCCTTGGCCCTTGAGGGAGACTAATATCCTGTCCTCTTTTGTTGTAATGAAAAACACAGGCCAGGGAGAAAGGATGAGAAAGCCTGGCTGCACACGAGCATGGCCTTGGTTTGGTACCAACGCATATTTGCCATTTAATGTCAAGCAGAGATGTTGTTGATAACATGAACGCCTGTGGCAAAATACACTGCTCTAATTTAGCATGTAAGGTAGAGCATAGGAGTGGTAATGCTCACTGAAAATAGTGTTTAATGTGTAGATTGAATAGATCTGTATGCATACCAAAAATGCTTTTTTTGCCACTAGTCTTTACAATAGCACTGTGCCACTTACACGTAGAGGACCTACTCGACAATGGAAATGCATGCCGTGAAGCTCCTTGTGAACAGCTTTTATGCAGATGTTAATGCCTAGCAATGATAGTTGTGGTTGGTTTGTGGTTGATTTACAAAGTTGTGCAGTTTTCTAGGGATACGATTATTTAAGAAATAAAATGCCTGATCAGAAAGGGTTTTTAATTCTATAAACACAGAAGCTTTTCCACAGAGCATTTGTTTAACAATCCCCCCACCCTGGAAAAAAACAACAAAAAAACCCAGTACTTAGCAGATTTCAAGTGCGTTCTATAGCGCTCTTATTTCCATGCATTTGAGTACAGCTTTTGAGATCATCATGAAAACCATGCTGTCTGTGGTCCAAAAATATAACAGTTTAAAGTAAAACTGTAATTAAATTTTTATCAAGGGAAAAATATCTTTTTTTAAAGTTTATCAATGTAAACTATCAAATAAATAAGAATTCCTGTGCCTGACGTCCATCGGAGGCCTGATTATTTTCAATGACAGGGCCTTAAGTCAGCATGCCATCGCTCCATTCTTAAGCCATTCACTTTGAACCCCTGCACAGGCTGTGTAATTCCTGCCACAGAAGCCATAGTATATTGAAAAAGAACCTGGAAACTGCAGAGATGGAAGAAGTAGTGTTGCCACTGGTTTTGTGGGAGTGCTCTTGGTTAGAGGTCCAAAGTCATCTCTGAGTTCATTGAGTAAATTCAGAATTAGATTGCTTAGTAATCCACACATTTCTATTCCATTTTTATGTGATTTGCAAAAACAACAACTGGAAAAATGTGTCATACTAAAAATGACCCATTTGTTTAAAAGTGATTGTAAAGCATGGCTTTATGTTATACTGTGGAAATGGGACTGAAAACACATGAATTCAAAGACTAAGAGGTGTGGTGTGTTTCTTCACATCACTTGATAACGTTGTGGAGAAAATACAAATAAAAAACGATTGACATCAACAACATCTAAGATTAAGTTAAACTTAAAAGCACTTTTATACTCATGTAGAGAAATTCACTGAAACAGGACTGGAAGGGAACAGTAACTGAACTGTTTACCCAGAGTAGGCATAAATTCTATCACTGTTGTGAACTGCCCAAATGATGTGTGTGTATATCATGCCTGCCTTTGGAACAAAACCAGCAATAGTTTGGAACATAGAGTGTAAATGCATCTATTCACAACAGAGGGAATTGCTGACCCACTGGGTCAACTGCAGTCTGTCGCTGCAGGCTTTATTCTAAAAGCAAGTTCTCATGCTCTTGACCTCTGCATAGATGTCACAGAGAACTGGTGAAAACACCATGTTCCCTACTGCTTTCCAATATATAATACATCACTAGCCATCATGTAGTCAGCATCCCAGTCTCTCTGCAACACTGAGCTATTGTTTGATGAAACCGGGTGACAGCGGCCACAGTTAACAAGAACGATTCATCATCCAGGTCATGGGTGCTCTTGATGGCGTTCCAGTATAATGGCCATCTGAAATGCACGTACTTGCAAAAAACTAAACATCAAAATACTTGTCATATCTGCACATTACCACTGGCACAGGAAGAGTTCATTTAATTCTGGCTTTATTGCTTTTCTTTTTTCTGCACATTTCTACTTGGAAGTAGAAGCTGTAAAACTGTGTCTTCTGCAATGGCTGTATCTTATGTCAGTGCAAAAATGTACAAATGGAAAAACGACCTGAATCATTTTTCACACATATCTGAATCCACGTCTTGTTTTTGTAAAGCCGCCATCAATCAGAACAATTGCATGCTCATAATAACCTACAAAAGTAGAATCTCATTAACGCCTTCACCTCGCAGCATCTGGCCGCGGACCCTTCGTTTTTAATATACATGTTCCTACATGAACATTATCCTTGTCTTCAAAGTGGTCGTAGCAGTTTCTGAAGTTATGCAAAAGAAGTTCATTAGAGAATTTACATTGTCCTGGAGTTTAACAGCACATCTAACACATTTAACACTGTCTGTTGCTGATGGACTGGGATACAGTCCACTGTCAACATTAACAGGATTAAACTGGCAAAGAAAATTTGTGGCATGTCACCAGCACACATAAAAATATGCAACCGGACATGAATCTCTCCAGCGTAGCGAGGTGGCAGTAGAGAAGCTGACCAAAAGGATTTATTCCATATGAAATGCCATCAAACTTTTACAGGCATAATTTCAGGGAAAAGGTAACAGCTGCTGACAGTTCCACCCACACATTGGGCCTTGAGGACCTACCGAAAAAAGGGCAAAAGTGAAGCCAGAAGACTTTCTTGCTGTGTTTACAAAGTCACCTGCAGTATTCAGGCTGTAGGAGGAGGTTTGAATAGGTTTAGAAATTCAAAAAGAGCAAACAAAAAAAATTGGAACCGAGAGACTGATTCTTCAAAACCATGGCAACAGTTAGACTGTCTGCAGTGTAGTGGAATGGTATCTACTTCGAGCTGGAGAATATTCAATAAGCCTGTATATATAAATGCATCTTTCATAAATTATAGAGCTGTTTAAGATGGGACACAATGCAGGCCCCACTTCCTTTTATTCCTTCTTTTTTTTAAAGTCTGGGTGTCCATTCAGAAAGGCACAGTGCAGACGTGATGCTGGACATTTAAGAGCACACAGCAAATAATGCACTTTAAATTCAATGGGCCATTAAAGTGTTACAGCTGGAATAAATTTTACATGCATTATGTAATGTTGTATACAGAGGGAGATACGGTGACTTGAGTGGTGGGCCTAGTGAGTGCTGTCTGACGCAGGGATGCTAGTTAAATACTGGTATTTCAGGCTCATATCAAAACATTATATACTTATTGATCTCTGCATGGGGCAATTAGATGAGAAACAAATGCAGTTGTTAGGAAAGAAGCATTTACAACTGCAATATCAATGTGGTTTGACAGTTTGTAATGAAGATTTAAATAGCATTGTTTGATTTTCTGATGATTAACGTTGCTCGAGTTGCAGGGAGAGCCACCTCGAATTTCATCACATGGTTCTAGGAAATAATGTTATTTTAATGAGTGCACGCGTTGGATATTTAGCGTTAACATGTTGAATTAAAAAAAAGATTGCTAAATGGGTATTACTGAGGCAAAGTAGTCGCTTTTCAAGGGTGTTTCTGCAAAAGTGCAGAACGACAGGAAGCAACTGGTGATCCGTGCCAGACAGACAGATCTTAATGGTGTTAGCTACAGTAAGGAAATGGACTGAAAAGGCCTGCCTGTTGGGTACTGATAAACAACAGTGAATATCAGAAACATTTATCTGTAATTTCTGCAAAGTAAAACTGATTTTTATTGTATCTTTTTTTAAAAATGCAAAAACTAACTAAGCTTTTTTCTTCACTTTCTTCATTTAGGGTATATTTGCATGGACGCAAAGTCAGGATTTGTTAAATTATAGTATCATATTCTAGAAAGTCAATACGCAGAAAATGCTTTTACAGAAAAGGGGGCAATAGTGCACCGCTTACTTTGACTGATGGACAGGCTGGCTAGAGCTGCCTTTGTAATGACAAATCATACAAATGCACAGAGCTCACTGATGCTATTTATGTGCAACAAAAAATGGGCTCAAGTTAAGTAGTGAGACACTGCACCGGGTCAATGATAGAGAGAAAAAAAACAAAGAGAATGAATGACTGACAACAGCTTAACCAACATCACATCAACATATAAATTAGAAAACATTAATGTTAAAAAAAAATAGGCAACAGAAAAATAGGAAACAAGCTTGAATAATCTTTAAAAAGTGACATTAACAAGTGATAATTGTTGTATCACCATCCTTCGAGGATCACTGTGTAAGCACTGAGAATCCTGAGGCAGATGGAAACCCATCTAAGGAAACCCAAAAACCAAAGAGGCCATCAATCAAACCACGTGTATTTTTATGGGAATGGGCTGTGATGTTAGTGTTAGCGTCTGTTTGTCTATCACTGGGAAAAAAATGTCACAAATTCACTTTGTCACAAAACACGTCCACAGACATCGGGGTGGAAATTTACATGTAAAACTGTGTCCAGGCACAAAGGTAGAAAAGTGCATACAAATTCTTTTCATCCGGTTTACAAAGTGATGGTCCTTACATATAAATCTTAGTCATGATGAAATTTTACACATGCATGAGCCTCATTTTTAACCATGAATGAATGTCACTGGATGTGACAATTAAGACAAACTCTAAGCAGAAGTGCAATTTGCCCCTCTGAAAAAATTGGAGAACAGGAAACATGGATGTGTGCTGTGTGGGTTTCACATCTGGCATGCAAAAGAAATTTCTTTTTTTACAAGTCAGATTTGACTCCAAATAAGTCTGTCCATAGTCTGAATTATGTGTGAGATTCACACATTTCTTACCACACGTACCTTCTGTAAAAATAACAGTTTGTGTGTTGGAAAAGGCATACGCATGCCTTTTGTGTGAAAACATCATTTATATAGCTGGCCCCAGAACTATTAAAACAACTGTAGTATTTAAAGATGAGTTGAAGAATTAGAGAAAAGAACCAAAACTCAAACCTGTAGCCTCTGCAGGCCACAACACAAATGTACCCCCTTCTAAAAAGGCATTACAACAGACGTCTCTTATCTGCCATATTATGGCTTTTCCATTATGAAAGGACTCATCCATTAGACACCCACAAGATTTTACAATATTACAGTTGATCAAGTTTTTTTGCCTCACTGCCTGGGGGTTGAGGGCTTGGCAGTGCTCTCTAGTTGACTAATTAGAGCCTAAACAAGTGCATAAATGAATACAGATGGGGACTGCCATTCATGGGGAGCTTTGACTCTAAACACAATGCTGTACTTACAGTAAAGTCAGCCCGCAAATCTTACATCTTTCTCTTATTCACTCAGATGTGACATTCATGTGTGTGTGTTTCTGAGAAGGAGGGAAAGAATAAATGAGAAAGAGGAAGGGAAAAGGCAGACACAAAGGGAGAGCATGCAAAACCATCATCCTGTGTTGCACAGGGATGATTTGCACAGCCATATTTAGCTTGAGCTGTATGCTATCTCAAGTCTAAGGCATTAAACTATGTTGTGCTCCAAGAGAGCTGTAAACACCTTGTAAACATATTGTCCCTCACCATCTATGAACAGCTGTATTCCTTTTGTGGGGCTTTTGTTAAGGCCACCATTAAACAGAAAGATTAAACTAAATAAAAGTCGATTCATAGCAAATTAGCTGCATCTACAGTAGTTAACAATCATCTATTTTTTCTAATTTGGAAGAAAAGATATCTCTATAATTATGGACATAATGATGCTGTGCTACACCATTACAGGCTAAACAGAGTAAAGTAAAGGTGTTGTTTGATATTTGGGGGAATGTGCTGAGATGAGCATACTGATACTGATCTTAGCCTCATGTGGAAATTAACCACTTGCCTGGATCTGCCCAAAGATATCAAATCAATTTAACATCATTTTTTAAAGATCACCAAGTAACAAAACAAAAGTTCAGTTGTTAATATCTCCATTTATGTGTGTGTCATCATATCGAACACAATGGCTCACACAGAAATGATCCAGTAATCCACAACAGACGTGTTCTGGATATCCAATTAGTGCACCTCATCATATTCCACTGCACAGACATAACTTCAGCTTCTCCCTCTGCCTGCATTAATAAAATAGCAGTGATCTTTGAGTGACCTGTGGGGCTGTTGACACCAACGTGTCTACACCTTCTCACACCCATGTCTATGAGAGACAAGATATAACACAAGCTAATGCCTAACGCCTGTGTTATAATGAGCTCGTTAAACTATATGGGGCCCGTTTCCTACAAGAGTCACTAACCAGTCTCTGCAACATGTACAAGTCCATAAACTTTTATTAGCTGCCACCCATTGCATCCCCCAGCCATTAATTGTCAGGGTGGATGTGTTTCATTACTAAGTGAAATCCAACCTTGTTCAAAAATAAATGAACTAAGAATATAAAACATGTCTTATGACAAGACAGCATGTTCAATTACACATACTTGGTCTCATATCTCAAACCCCCCACCCCGTGATGACCTCTTATTTTTCTAGTTGGTTTAGTTTACTCGAGCCTCTTAGACATTAACGCAACCAATTAAGTTTTAACTGCATGCAAATGAGTGTATAGGCTTCCTTTTCCTTCCTTCGAGATATCAACAGACACACATATACTTGCAGCTTGCTGTAATCACATTTTGTCATTCAACTTGTAACTTTACAGTCAGTTGATGTACAAATTGTATTGTAACCTTCACTGATTTTACATACAAGGGACTCAGTCCAATTCATCTTGTAAAAATAAGCTGTGTGACATGTTTACTGCTGTGGCAAACCTTATTAAAATGAAGGAAAATGACCTTTTGATGCCATTGGTAGGCTTATTTTTACATTATTGAAGAAGCGTTAAATATGTTGTAGGATTAAAGCCTTGAATCAGGCTGAACATTGATATAACTGCAATGAAGAGCAACCAATCACATTATTACCATCTTCCTGAAACCCAGCCACCACCAACACCAACGCCATGTGTGAACACAATGGAAAAGACGAAGATGCAATATGAATACCCAAAATTATGGCCACCATCAGCCGCTCCTGAATGGAAATTCAAAGCCAAATGTGGGCTAAACATTTGTAAATATTTTTCACTCATTAAGCAACCAATTAAGATGATTGTGCAGGCTTGGAGGAAATATGCACCGTGAGTGCTGTCTACTCTCGCTACATTCATATTAGGTTTATTATTGAAGTTTGTGGCACATTGGAATATTTATTCAAAGTACCATATCTTTGTCCTTCTTTTGCAGCCTGTCATTTGCATCCACTGGCTTGAATACAGAATCATACTTGTTTACATTTGAGCCCTGAAGCAAATGGATGATTTGCGTGTGTGGAGTGAATACATCATTCACTTCTGTCTCTGATAGTGATTTATGGCTTACAGCCTTTTGTGGCTGACAAAAGATAGGCAGTTCACTGGCCTGCTCCCAACATGTCCCCAGCGCACATCTCTAACACAAGTGATACTGAAGCCTCTAAACTTCTAACTTAACATATAAACAAACGCCAAGTCTGCCAGGCCTTGTGTTAAGCTTTTAAACCCACATCAAATGCGCATCAACGTACAGGAGAAAAATAAAGACAAACTGACATAAACAGAAGACCGACACAAGGTTATATAGGCATTGATATCCAACTACTTCAGCTCATGCTGTATGTGCCTATGAGAGAAGAAATTGTTTGTCATCAGTTCACCAAAAGGCTAACAGACACCCACTCACACCCCTATAGAGATAAGCATCAGAAACTCTGAGGGACTGCACACCTCAGTAGACGAGGCACGAATGCAGTGAGCACACATACAGTAGAAAGACACAGGTATGTGCATTATATTGTGTCAAATAGAAGGGATAAAGCATGCAATTCCTCATCTAAAACAAACAGAAAAGAAGAGCAGCAACCTGAAACAACTGCAGCTAATTTCAACACTAAACAATGGTTTGAAGAACTCTCCTATCAGAAATCAGGAAACAAGTGTGAATATCCCACAAACGCCTTCTAATCACATTGCGGCTTACTTCAAGTTACTGCCACCTCATCAAGGTACAGGGTTTGTTTGCCTGTCTCTGTGATCCGTGAAACTGCGTTGTCTAGGGCAACAGCGCCTTGTAGGGTATTCCCACAGCAAACTGTTCCCCGGAGGGGACTGTACCTGATTGCAACTTTAACCTATCATCATGCAAGTCGGGTAATAACCGAATAATATGATTGCAAATGTGATCTTACTCTTGCCTCACAGAGGAGTCTGTAGGGTGACCAGCTTATCCTGAGAGATAGATATTCAGACTTATGTCCATGTGGCTAAAGCACAGAAGTCAGTTTCAGCTGCAATATTCAAATCTGGATTTTTACATGATCAGAATCACGTGCAGATAACAGATACGCCATGTTTTAATCAGTTCAGAAAAAGCTTTGAGTCTTTCCTCTAGCATTTTCCACAAGCAAAAACAGTTATCATGTATAACGCTCTGAGCACTCTGACAATGAGACTGCTCTAAAGCTCCTTTCTGTCTCTGAATGGCTCCTATATTACTAGATCAAAGTAGAGATGCCACATTACTGTTTCAAAAGGCACCAGATCAGCCAGAGGAGGTCTGAGCATCTAGTTAGGATGCTTTGTGGATACCACCCTGTGGAACTGTTCCAGGCAACCCCAAATTGAAGGAGACCCTGGGGTAGACCCCGAATCTGCTGGATAGATTTTATATCTCATCTGACCTTGGAACCTCTCGGGATACCCGAGGAGTAACTGGAAAGGTGCTGCTAGGGAGAAGGGGATTTGGAAAACCCTGCTTATCAGACCATAATGTTTTCATTTCAGATGATCTCATGCTGTCAGACTATGCATGCAATCTATAAAAGATTAAAAAAGAAATAAATAAAAATCTTCATTAACTGTTATATGTAATATGCACCTCTGGCAATCAAAACATGCTACTAATGGGCTCATTAGTGTTATTATCATCACTATTATTTATATACACCAAGTGCAATAGAAGGCATTACAAAACTTTGCCTCTGAACTTACCCAGCCACCAAAAACACCAGTGACACTCACAAGAATTCAGGCTGCCATTGTGAGCAATTATGGAATTTAGTAGTCACATTGTCAGAATGATTTGGCCAAAGAGGAATGATTGAATTAATACATCATGGGTCATTAGGCTTCTTCTCTTTTGGCCAGTAGAAAAGGCAATCCTGAAGGTACCAAATGACCAGTAAAGTGGAGTATAATGCAATTTGATTTGAGAGTTATTAGATGATGAGCGAGAGGAAGAGACGGAAGGAAGACACAAAATAGAATGAGACAAATTGTTCTCCTAATTATGTTTTTTTGCCTTTCTTGATCCCTTGCTGTCCGGTTTGTGATTTTTATCCTCTCTGAGTATTTGTCCAGGAAGCAGGGAGGGGGACAAGTGGAACGAAAAGTGTCTCATCCTATCAGCTGCTCTATTCCTTTGCCCAAAGTCAAGATTGAATCACAGAAAAATAATGCCAAAGGAAAGATCAAATGGACTGACAACTCAGCTCAAATGCACTGACAGGAACTAAAACAACACAAGTCCAAGCCATAAATAAGGTAGCCAGGATTCCTGGAGCTGCAGATGCCTGTAGACAATAAATGTAGACTAAAGGTTACTACAGCCAAATATTAACACCATAAACATGTTTACGTATCATTCTTAAGTATAAACCGGTGACTATTTTTTTAATAACCAATTTACTGATGTATATCTGTTAAAGCCTATGAGGGCATATGATGCTGGTTCGTTAAACGTTGGATATTCTTTTCTACTTTCTTTTCCTTTTTATTCTAACACCAGTGCGGGGAGGAAACTGTGCCTACCAAAACTAACACAGCAGCAGAGCAGCAGCAGCTCTAGCGCTCTGTATGTATGTAGCCAGGGATATAGGAGCCATTCAGAGTTGGAAATGAGCTTCAGAGAACTCTCAATTTTAAAGTGCTTAGAGTACTGCACATGATAAATTTAGTTACATGTGGGAAATGCTAGAAGAAAGACCTAAAGCTTCTACTGAACTGATTAAAAACAGTTCAGTAGAAGGAGGGTGGCTGTAGCTCAGCCACTAACCAGAAGGTCGGTGGTTTGATCCCAGGCTGCTCCTTGTCTGCATGCCAAATATCCTTGGGCAAGATACTAACCCCATGTTGCTCTCCGATGCATCCATCAGAGTGTGAATGTACTGTATATGAATGTTAGATACTCAGCACTTAAACTTAGAAGAAGTGCTTGTGTGAATGGGTGTGATTGGGTTAATAAATTAGTTGTATAAAGCGCTTTGAGTGCTCAGACAGAGTAGAAAAGTGCTGTATAAGAACCAGTCCATTTACCATTTAAAAACACGTTGTATCTGTTGTGGCAGAAACACGTAATTCCAAACGGGTAAAAATCCAGATTTGAAAGCCGTCGCTGAAACTACCTTTTGTGTAGAAAGTGCTTTAGCCACACGTTTCAGCGACTTATATATGTGCGTGCCAGCTTACGAACGAGAATATCATCTTCCTTTACAGGTAGCTACCATTCATGAAAAGCAGCTGCAGGAATACGCATTGAGAATGGATACAGATGACACAGCTGTGAAAGTTCAAGAACAGAAATAACTCTTTAATTGACATTTCTTTGAGGTGAAGCACTGTGATGTCAGCTCAGAAACCCATTTATCTCTCTGACAACCTGGAAAAGTTTCTTGTGACGATTTTGACAGCAATATACATAAAGAGAAAAAAAATCCCCACTGAAGGCAGAGTACCATGACAGAGTTTTTACAAGCCAGACTTATATCTTCCTGAATACCTCCATTTTAAGCAGAAGATACTTGAAGGCTCCAGTTAGTTCTGACTTTGTATTCAAGTCTAAATTCTTTGGGACCTGACACGACCCTCTGGGAGATTGGACTGTATCAGGTTTGCATTACTGTATGTGCAATTTGCATAAATGTGCGTGGCATTTACTAGCCTGAAATTGAGCTGGCAGGCTGTTTTCCACTCACCATGGTTGAGTCTGCCTTACTTAACTCCAAGTCTAAGGGTTTTCCAGAATGATAGTTACAATAACGCTGTTGGGTGTCTTTAAATAGAACCTTTTGGATCAGTATTTTCAGCATGTATTCACTGGGCAGTGGACAGGAATTGGGGAACTGGCAGGCATCAATAAAACTAATCCAATCTCTGTGTAATACACAGTTATTTAAGGAGCAAAATATGCTCTGATTAATATGTTTTTTCATAAAATCAATCAGCAATTAATTCCGGTAAACTACAATGAAAGTGGAAGGTAAATATATTTCTATTGATTTAGTTAGGATTTGTTATTACCTTATAGTGCTGCAAGCTTGCCTTCAATCCTGTGGTCTCAGGTGCAGGGGAGATGAAGAAAATATGCACACTTTCATTCTTTTCTTTTTTTTTGCAATTGGGTTTCTTCATGTAACTCCATGTTAAGGATAATTAAGGCCCGGCTTCTGTTCACATGGGACAGTTAAGCAAATGCTTGAATTTTCAGGCCCACTGAAACCTCTAATTTAGCTCCTCACTCTAATGGTACTCTACATTGCCATCTCCAGAGCTTTCTGAGGTGTCCTCCCGGAGCAACTATGATTAAAAGTAAAGTAATCTGTCGTCAGGGGCGAGCAAAAACTATCACAAAAGCCCACTTAATTACAAAGGGACAGCAGACACATAGCCAATTTCAAGCTGTGGGCTTCCTTCTTACTGGCTTACACGCCATCAGAAATTTTATTGATGTCTGTTGTTAGAAAGGCAGCAATGACCAGTGATGACAACACCCTCCTCCACCTGACACGCACATATTTCTGCCTCTTGCCCCCAGAGCATGCCAACCAAGCAGCTGGCAGGGAGCTGATTGATGGCAGATGACCAGCAGCTTAGGCAACGCTGCTCTTCTTTCTTCAGTCCCTGATGTCTGTCTTGGTTGTTTCCCCATTTCCACTTAGCCACTGCTCATCACTGTACTGTAAATCTTTCTGTGTCTTATCTAATAATTGTTATCCATCCATTTATAAAAATCCAACAGCATTTAAAGATAAGAGAGATTCATGGGGTCCCCCCCCTTCCATTCTCTAGTTAAACAGTCTTCCCCCTTGCTTTCCCAGAAGGCTCCATTTCTGCTGATATCTGTGGTCTCAACCGATGGCGCAGCCTCCTCACAGCTAGATACAGCTCAGCCATCATACACATCAAATCAGAGTAAAGAGCAATCGATAGTGTGTGTGGTCTGGGGTTTATCAGAGCAACAAACACCAGCATGTGCACAAGCTGCTGCACAACACTGCAGTAGCTAACGTACACAGAGCCAGCTCCCTTTGCCTGGTTGTGGAAATGAGAGAAGGAGAGAGATTGTTTGAAATGCAGAGAGATGCTTATTTTTAATTATGCATTTAGTTGGAGTAGGGAATGCATAATGTGGGCCGGCCTTATGAAGGGAAAGTATAATGACCAGTCAAAACGCATTTACTATTCTCCAACAGAAGAACAGATTTGTATACAGGAGCTAATTCACATTGAGATCGCATCCTCATCATTTCTTTGAAATAGCGATGCTTTGATCTTAGGGGGCATTTTACATTAAGGTCATAAACTCTAATTTATTTCCAAAACAACAAGACTTTGATGCTATGTATCAGTACAGATCACTGATTATGCTGATCTTTTATGGCTTTTGTAACTGCGGACACTCATGTCACCATTACTCTACTGCAAATATGTAGTTGAACAATCCTAATAACATAGACCACTTTGGGAATGTTACTTAATATGATCAAAGGAAAAACAACCACTGTGTACATTAAAACTACATCACAGTAATATGAGCTTATAAAAATGTTTGCCTACAGAAATGAGCCATAAGGCAAAAACAGGGTTTTCTTTTGCAATTTGGCATACTTCAGTCTTTCTTTAAGAATGGCTTTGTGGGTGCCACACTTCCACTGAGACCAGTGGAGACTGCCACATCTGCCACTTGTCCAGTTTCCTCATCTGTTATTTGTGGACACAACACTGGGTCATCTCTTGAGTTAGGTGCTTTTCATCCTCGAATGATTCATAGGTCAGTGTAAAGTGGCTTAACAATGTAAATCATTTGCTTGTACCTGGTCAGGTACAAAGTCTGGATTGAAAATGAGTAAAAAGCAGCAGATGTCAAAGGAAAAACAAGAAAAAGACTTCAGAAAGAATGATGAAATATCGTTCAAGGGAACTTTAAAAAGCAAACTACAAAGAAATGATGGGTGATTGAGGCTTTTGTACAGTAACGTAGCCCCAGACTTTACTGTAAAGTTTATAGGCTTTTTTTTGGAATGCGATTCAACCACATTTCAAGCTAACAAAAGAAATATATACCGAATGCATGGTATGCTGTATCATGTTTAATCACACATGACCAAAACTCCAGCAGAGCTTCTTTGTGTAACACAATCATGCCAACAACAACAGTCATGGAAGTGTTGGTGGGTTTGCAGCAGGACACAAACCCCTGAGTCCCTGTCAAGTTTTATTACTTGCTGCAGTATTCTGTCTACTGGCAGTCAAACAAATAACCGTGTGAAAACTGTTAAATCGGATCTCCTGCATGCTCTTTTTATGCTCCTGCAGATTTTTCAGGAAAAACTTAACAACTGTGTTGAACAGCGAGGGGTTAGGGGGGATGCATCTGTGAGAAAGAAGAAAATTCCTTGTGTTTGTGTGTACACGTGCACACATCTGCCCATACGACGTTTGTTAATAGAAATGCCCAAGGCTCACTTGTAGAGGCAAATAGAGTACCAAGATGCAGAGATGGAGAGAGAATATATTAAAATGAAGCATGGAGATACAGATTTTTTAGGCGGTGTATGACCCACATGGTTTGGACTGCTTTCTCAACAGCAAAAAGCAATCATTATTTTAGCACTAGGGTGGATTAGCAAGGCTTACCAGGAATTTTATCACTCTCCCATAATATGCTGCATGGTATTAGCATAATGCGAAAAATGATTAGACACCCTTTATCTCTGAATCGCATGGGGTAACTATGCTATTATTAATATGAGCCGTCCCAAGTATTGCCAGCTATATGTGGAGCGTACCATGGCATTTGATTAAAAAGAATGTATACTGCAACAGCGAAACAGGAGTGAATGAAGTTGAAAACTACTTTTATAAGCTTCACTGTAAACCCTGGGCCGCCTACACTCACTCACACCGATTCTACTACTGATCAGATGTTACGGTAAATTAAGGTTGAAGGTGAAATATCTGCAAAAACAGAAGGGCTTTTAGACTTTGAATGACACAGATATCACAGTCTTGAAGACTCCGTTGCTACCTTTTCATATCACAGTTAATACGTCACTGTCTCCTGCAACTTTTTTCTTTGTAAACCACACTTCTCTATATTGAGTTTAGCTCTTCAAAATTCTTCACACAGTCCTCTTCACTGACACGCAGGCTGGCATAAAACATTTGTTACACTCACAATTTGCTAACTGAATAGTTAAATATCTAATTTAAGGGTGATGCAGACATTTAAATATTGCTGGAATTAGAGTGATGAGTCTCAGTGTCAGTCAAGGTTTATTTTAAATTTAATATGTGCACTACACACTATTAAATAAATAAATAAGAGTTCCTGAACCTGGTCCAGAACAAGGGTTCAAACACAGCAGTGAATAAAAACATTACCCATGTACCTGCTGCAAATATAATGTGCTAATTAAACTATCAAAACAACACACTGCACTGACATGTATGCAATGATTTACATTTTCCTGCACTCAATACTACATCACACACAGAAAGACACACACACACACACACAACCTCTCAGTTCAGTTCGGATTTTGCTTTAATCCGCCTTAAACAGTTTACCCTTAACCTAAACACAAACACGTCAGTGTTAGATAAATGGATGTGTCCCAAATATAAAGTATTTTTTGTTTTTCCACTCTCGCTAGATTTAGTTTAGCTAAATATGACAGCAAATATTGCTACATATTTGTTTGCAGCTGATCAAACACACACAAACACACACGTGCAATAAGACTAAGTGCAATACTCTTTTCTGACAGAGTTGTATTTTTACTCAGTTGTATATAGCATTTGTATTCTATTTTTATCCTATTGTATATTTTATTTTATTCTATTTTATTCTACTGTATATAGTATTTTATTTTATTCTATTCTATTCTGTACAGTTATGTACAGTATATTACTCCTATTGTATTCCAGTGTTCTCTAATTTTTGCTATATAACTCTGCACTGTCCACTTTCTGCTGTGACAAAGCAAATTTCCCACGTGTGGGACTAATAAAGGTTATCTTATCTTAGATTTGCATGTGTTTCCTGATTATTTGATAGGAAAAGGCAAAATAAAATTAACAATCTTGGCTTTTTTATGTAAAATGTATTGGAACATGGTAAAGGATTGATGTTAAAAATCAGTCAGCAGTGAAAGAGCAGTGGGATAATGAATTTTAGCCTCAAGAATATTTATTCCTTTTATTCTTTATCCGCTTGTTGATCCCCTAACAGTCAATTTGCTTTGTTTAATTTTCATTTTAATTATTGGAATATGTATGATAAGGATACAGCATATAGAATAATAAATAAATAATATAAAACATAAAGCAAAGAAACCAAAGCAAACACACTGCACATGAAGTAGTTCAGGTATATCGTACAAAGACTAAAACTATGTAATTAAAACTATATATGTGAAATTACATCTTTTCTGTATTTCTTTAGCATTCCCATCCCACCACTTCAGTGAAGACCCCCCCGCTGTTCCAATTAGCTAACTGACTTTGACATGACATAAATCGAAGTCCTAGTAAATTAGCCTCTAAATGAAGGCAAAATGTGGGCCTCAGTTAGTAAAGTATGTTTAATGTTTAGCAGGGAAACACATCCCCAGCATGGAGAAAATTACTTAGAAATGATACTTATGATCAAATAGCTCATCAGGAAATGAACATCAGGTTTCCTGCCAAGAGCACATGTACACTAGCTCATTGGATCCTACACAGCTGGTTTATAAGCTCTTGCAGACAGACTTTCTCTCATTGCTTCATTTATGGGTTCAGTCCACATAGGACTTTCTGCTAGCTTGCTTTGATTAGTGTGTAACCTGCTGCAAGATTGGGAACTGCTGACTTTTTTGGTGAATCTTCTTGTTATTTTACTCCCTCGAGAAGACATGTAAAGTGTAAAACATTTTGATGTCACAAAAAGATAAACAAAGAGCATTACAGTCGAGAGAAATGTATCCCCCCCCCCCATTTCTCACAACTTCACAATTCTAAGACTTGTCTTCTATCATCCCTTTTAAGTAGGGCTTTTTACATCCCAACTCTACACTCACTCCCACTCATAATTCAGGTTTTTGTTGAATTCCAGCTGACAGTGCGTCTGAGCAATTCTTCCTTTTCCTTCCTTGCAATTTTGTGAAGACCGATTTGAAACATAAAGGCTTATGTGTCAAGTGAAGTGTCAAAGAAAAAAAAAAGGCAGGGTGACACTGCCTAAAATCATTGTGGCAGCTTCAAACATGTGTTTGTAACCGTGAAATGGAGCATAGAAAAGCAATCAAAACACATGCTGGATGCTATTCTCATCCAAATAAATGTAACAAATACCATAAAAGGCACTTTCGCATTGACTAGAAAAATATTGGAAGTGACACAATCGGCTAAAGAAACACAACTTCATTAGCATGTCTTTCAATGATCGCAAGATGACAGGTCAGAAAATAATGTTTTTCACTCCCTTTACTGTTTTACCCTTTCCCCCCTTTTTGATGTGCCGTGAATGCTGATCTTGCTGTCTTTTACTGATTCCTTGAGTTTTGCTTTCATCAGTAATAGGCTGTCTGTCTGACTGACCTGTTTGAATAAAGGTGAGCAAGATCCAAGGCCAGTTCCACAGAAAGAAATGATTAAAGAGGGAGGAAGGGAGAGAGAGAGATCCACCAACTGGCAGTTCAGCGCCCCAGCAAACCACACATACGCACTCATTTACACCTTTTTTTGTTGTTAATGTCTTTATTTCATCCCTTTTCTATCCACTCTTTTTCTTTCTACCCATTTCCTTCCTTCAAGATTTTTTACTTTTGGTCAGAAGCATGATTACTCCAAAACATTTAATGCATGAGTGTGTAACTTGCCTTCTTCCAACTTGACATTGTGAAACAGGAAATAGGAGAGTGCTATCTCTAAACTGGCCTTATGAGACCCATCACAGAGTCCCTAGACAATATAAGATTTGTTCTATTATGTACTGTGTACACCTACAAAACATGCCAATAATTTATATGTATACTTTAGTAACAGTGATGCATACACAGCAACAAAACAAATTAAGTCAATTTGTATGGTTCAACAGACAGTACAAGACAGTTACGAATGGTAGATTTTTGCTTGCAGCAACATGAAATACTCATATAGCTATATTAATATCAACAATAATATAAACAATGCTGCAATAAAAGGACAGCATGAATTTGTCTTGCTAGCTTGGGCTTTTTTTAGAAGATAAACTTATTTTCAATAATCTCCACATGAATGCCTGTGGCAGTGGATACTGCACAACTTAAGTTGTTATACTGTTGTAGAGTCTTAGGGGAGGAATTTAAATGAGACAAGTAGGGCTGCGAGATTATGGCCAAAATGATAATATGATCATATGATGATAATTACGATTATCTTTGATCAACATTGCGATCACAATTATATGTCATTGAATTTAGTGGCACTGCTATGCAATCAGAACACTGATTCCTGCTAATGTACAAAACTGGTCCTGCTCATTCGCTTCAATTCAGAGGCATCAGTTAATCATAAAAACTTCATTTAAAAAATAGAAATAACAAATAATATTTGTACACTGTGGTGCAGTCCTGTCGATTAAAACATCTTTGCAAACAAATGTTTATTCACGTGACTTAAGTGCAAAGTCTTTCACCTTATTCGTTTTACCCGCATGACAGGTCTAAATAAAACTTACAGCGAAGTACTTGACAGCTATGACAGCTCTACATTTCCCCTGCAATGTTTTCTACACAGAGCAGGTTTTACACTTTGGAAAAACAATGGGATGAGGGGATAACATATCCTTTTTTGTAGTATGTTTACAGTTTTCTTCTTTGTGTTTAACGTGAGTGTGTGTTGGTGATTCCAGTGCATCTGAACTGCACGATCTCCTGCAAAGGTTCACTTTTACAGATATCTGAGTTGATGTTGGACGATTCACCTTCGTAACCGGTGCATTGTTTTTCTTGGCCTTCATGCATTAATGATACTGCAGTCAGTGGCGTCTTTTCAGGTGGTTGAATAAGTTAGTTGTGTTGCTTTGCTGCGCAGACACAACTAGAGCACTCTTTGCATATGATGTCTTCTTGGTTAACATCACTTACCCTAAATCTATTCGAAAGAATGGATGATGCTCTGTTTCTTGGAACATGCTGTTTGCCTTCTTTAGCTTTTTCTTTTTTGTTTACTGTTACCCGTAACTTCTAGTTGCATGGTGTGATTGGCGCATGCAAGCACATTGTCAGGTGCTGATTTCCTATTGCTTTGCGTTCTGTTGGTGGAGCACATATGTTTGATTAAATGTGCAAGTTTTCAGTTTAAATATCTATGAACTATTTTCTGTCATATAGTATGTGTTCAACATAAAAACCACGTCTTATTGAGCTGTTTGACTTATTTCAGATCATAATTATGTTTAGAATTAGTTGAAGAGGAATAGTTGAAGAAAAAACTTGAACTCTAGTGATAGAAATGAATGATGTTCAGAGCAGATTAGTTGAAATAACATATCAGACAAAATGTCAAATGAGATTTAGTCTGGGGTGAAATCTGAATGTGCCATATGAGTCCATCCAGTATTTGTCTCTACGGTAGCATTTCTGCATAGAAGTACGGGACTGTCTTTACGGTGGTTTGTTACCAATATTCACATGAAGGCAGTGCATAATTTAAAAACTTTTAGTCTGGCATGTTGTGTGTAATTAGCCATGGGGAAGGAGACAGTGACAGGAATCTAATTAAATCCAAAGTGGCTGCAGAAAACAAACTCTGCCATGGCTGATTATCAGAGACAGCTAGGAAGTGCAAAAAAACAAAAACAAAAAAATTAAAAATAAAGTAAATCAATTTACTCCAAAACAGCAACTCCAACATTTTGAAACGAGTCTATAGAAATGATAAGAAAAACCCGGCAATCGATCCCATCATCGCTAAAGCAAAAAAACAGAAAAAGCAGAAAAGGAAAGAGCAGGCTACGTGGATCTAGTATAGCGCAGCATCATAAGCCTGAAAGGAGTCAACAACTGTAAAAAAAACAAAAAACAAAAACAGGACCCCGAATCAAACACCAATACAAATACAGACAAATGATAAAGAATGGCAAAAGATTAGTCAAAGGGGGAAAAATGAGAAAGAAAAATAAAAGATAAAGATTTTAGAGAGACAGACGACAGAGACGAATGAGGCCATGGTTGAATATGAAGCAACCCACTGATTAATGCTACGTTTTGGGTATCAGAGAATATGGATGAGTGCAGACGGCCATTTGGTAGTCAAATGTAATGCAATTACCATGACACACCAATATATTACTGCAATTAAAGCAGAAGTATTGGTATAGTCAGGGAAAGAACAGACGTCAATTTCAATCAAGATGGGGGTCTAAGCTCCACAGGCCAGTCTGGCATGTGTAACAGGTGTAAGGATGTGAAACGGCTCATGTAAGAGTTATTAATGAATACTGGCGTTACCCATAGCCCATAGACTATTTTTCTATAGGTGCCCCTGTCAGAGCTGTTAATTCTTCCAGCTTCAGATAGAGAAGATAGTGTTCAATGGCATGGGGCCTCAGGCCACTATTATATACAGGAAATAAAACTGACCTTAGACAAGTACTGTGGAGATGAGGTATAAACAACGGTGGTTAGCTTAGTCAGCACTCAGCGGACCTTGGACGGTACTGTTACTAGTGTCATCCACGCTGAGGTGTAATAAAAGAAAAAGGGGGGAAAAAAGAAAGAGAAAATGTAATTTGGCTGGCTGCATAGACCAGCTTACATATGGGTTCAATGGCCATTTGACTGCTCGCCTTCCCAAGGTCTGTGTGTGTGTGCAAAACAGACAGACACACACACACACAGACAGACAGGGAGGTGGTGGTGGGAGGGGGAGTAGTGTTATGAACTGTATGTTCAGTATATATAAAGTAACAGGGACATAAATCATGTTCTGGTCACAATGGGAACAAAGAAGAAAGCATGTTTCTCTTCACATCAGCTTTTACTTTTTTCATTTTTTAATATTTCTACTATTCTTTTTTTTTATTTATTAATTTACCATTATAATTTTTTTAATATCAACTGCAAAATTGCAGAAGCATACTCACCTAATTTAACAATTCTACCAACTGGATCTATATTTGAACATTTTATATTTTGAGTTTCGGCATGTTTTCCATTATTGCAAGTACGCATCTATACATTTTTTGTACATTGCAAGGATGTAACATTTATTGTCCTAAAATAATGTCGGGGGATTTCAATTAATACAATGATACTGATGCTACTTAAAATAAATCTGTATTTCTTGTAAAAACAACAAAAAGTAAAAGTCCAACATGTTGGCCTTCTCAGGTCAAGTACTCTTTAACATAAATACAGTGGGGCAAAAAAGTATTTAGTCAGCCACCGATTGTGCAAGTTCCCCCACCTAAAATGATGACAGAGGTCAGTAATTTGCACCAGAGGTACACTTCAACTGTGAGAGACAGAATGTGAAAAAAAATCCATGAATCCACATGGTAGGATTTGTAAAGAATTTATTCGTAAATCAGGGTGGAAAATAAGTATTTGGTCAATAACAAAAATACAACTCAATACTTTGTAACATAACCTTTGTTGGCAATAACAGAGGTCAAACGTTTACTATAGGTCTTTACCAGGTTTGCACACACAGTAGCTGGTATTTTGGCCCATTCCTCCATGCAGATCTTCTCGAGAGCAGTGATGTTTTGGGGCTGTCGCCGAGCAACACGGACTTTCAACTCCCGCCACAGATTTTCTATGGGGTTGAGGTCTGGAGACTGGCGAGGCCACTCCAGGACTTTCAAATGCTTCTTACGGAGCCACTCCTTTGTTGCCCGGGCGGTGTGTTTTGGATCATTGTCATGTTGGAAGACCCAGCCTCGTTTCATCTTCAAAGTTCTCACTGATGGAAGGAGGTTTTGGCTCAAAATCTCACGATACATGGCCCCATTCATTCTGTCCTTAACACGGATCAGTCGTCCTGTCCCCTTGGCAGAAAAACAGCCCCATAGCATGATGTTTCCACCCCCATGCTTCACAGTAGGTATGGTGTTCTTGGGATGCAACTCAGTACTCTTCTTCCTCCAAACACGACGAGTTGAGTTTATACCAAAAGGTTCTACTTTGGTTTCATCTGACCACATGACATTCTCCCAATCCTCTGCTGTATCATCCATGTGCTCTCTGGCAAACTTCAGACGGGCCTGGACATGCACTGGCTTCAGCAGCGGAACACGTCTGGCACTGCGGGATTTGATTCCCTGCCGTTGTAGTGTGTTACTGATGGTGACCTTTGTTACTTTGGTCCCATCTCTCTGCAGGTCATTCACCAGGTCCCCACGTGTGGTTCTGGGATCTTTGCTCACCGTTCTCATGATCATTTTGACCCCACGGGATGAGATCTTGCGTGGAGCCCAGATCGAGGGAGATTATCAGTGGTCTTGTATGTCTTCCATTTTCTGATGATTGCTCCCACAGTTGATTTTTTCACACCAAGCTGCTTGCCTATTGTAGATTCACTCTTCCCAGTCTGGTGCAGGTCTACAATACTTTTCCTGGTGTCCTTCGAAAGCTCTTTGGTCTTGGCCATGGCGGAGTTTGGAGTCTGACTGTTTGAGACTGTGGACAGGTGTCTTTTATACAGTTTAGTTTCAAACAGGTGCCATTCATACAGGTAACGAGTGGGGGACAGAAAAGCTTCTTACAGAAGACGTTACAGGTCTGTGAGAGCCAGAGATTTTCCTTGTTTGAGGTGACCAAATACTTATTTTCCACCCTGATTTACAAATAAATTCTTTACAAATCCTACCATGTGGATTCATGGATTTTTTTTTCACATTCTGTCTCTCACAGTTGAAGTGTACCTCTGGTGCAAATTACTGACGTCTGTCATCATTTTAAGTGGGGGAACTTGCACAATCGGTGGCTGACTAAATACTTTTTTGCCCTACTGTATATAGGAGTTATGATGGGTGTACTTAAAGATAATTACCTAAATAATCCTTAATGGAATAGATCATATCCCAGATTTGGCAGATTATGGATGTTTGTGAAACTGTTTATGAGTAAAGAGCTGAAACAGGAATCATTTTTGGTGATATCAGTTTCAATCAAATGATCAATTAAGACTAAAATGTTATTTCAAAGTAGCGTTACTTGTGTTTTTTTCTGTCTCAAAATGTTTTTGTTTTTTTCATATGACACTGGATAACGTTTCCCATTCTTAACATATATCATTAATTGTATTAATGATGTGCAAAAGACATATTTACACAGCTGTTGGCTGTAAGTCTTACAGCGCAAACATTTCATCTTAAAGGAATATTTCGTTCCCTTTCTTTGTGCTTTTGTGCTGCTACGACTGACCTTGCAAAGAAAAAAAGTAACCATCTGCATTTTAAATAGAATTCAATTATTTTTTCTTGCATTCTTAGGGTTTAATCATTTAAATTTCCTGGTTATAAGATAAGAAAATAAATTTCTTTTTGCTATTTGCTTTCTTTTTGGAACAGCATGAAATGCATCAGTCACTCAAAAGTATTGTTGGATGGAACATTTTTTGTCCCCGTGTTATTATTTATTGATTTTGAGAAGTAGTGCCAGAGATAGAGTGTGTGTGTGTGTCCAAATTCTGTGTCTAATCCCATACTGTGGTGAGCTCCAGTAGCCACTCTCTTCTTCTAGGCCTAAATGGAACAGGTGAGGAACCACAGCCTCTCGGGGCCGGCCTCACACCTCACTGGGGCCCACGCTAATTTGGCTTCTTCTCCTGCTGTTCCACACCAGTAATTACCCTCCCCAACCCCTGCCAGGGACAAGAGAAATGAATGTAGACAAATAAACAAATAATAAATAGAATACCTGAGGGGCAGAGCCACACTTCTTTGCACCTAGTGCTTCAAACTGAGGAAAGAGGTATAAAAATTGGTATGGATATGGGGAATCATAGCTGTTTGTAAAAACAGATGCGCTTGGAATTTCAACAATCTGATTCTTCCCCCGTAAAGGATATGGTTTCATGTAACTAAAAGATATCGTATTTTGACAAATGCACAGTGCATATTTCACAGTTGTTCCAGTTGGACAGCCATGATTGATCTGTTGAAACATCAGTATAGTGTCCCATAGATTTGTGGCTGTACTGTTGAACTAACAGTAATCATCACTTTTCTTTTTCCTTTGGTTTTAGGAAATGAGAATGAAAGTCTTTGTTTCTGCAGCTGTCAGGGGAGTAATCTCTGAAACACCTACTGTGCCCCATGTCAGAACAACCCAAGTCAGAAACACATGATGACTCATAGTGTGCCCTTTAGGCTGTCAACACACCTCTCTTTCTTTGAGGCTATCCATTTTCTCCCTTCAGAGAGTGCCATTAACTTAGATGGGGAATGTTTAAAGGGCTTTGCGCATGCTACTGACACCCTGTCAAAGGCTCCAAGATTACCTTTGTCATCTGCCTGTCTGTGACAGACCCGATGATGTGCATGACAAAGTTGAGAATCGAAATGGTAGCAAAGAGGCAAAGTGAGAGAGAAAACTGATAGCTTTGACCCATTCATAACAATGAGAGAGGGGAAAAAGTAGGAGCTGTATCCGAGTGATTCAAATCTAATCCACTCACTATAAATTATATGATTAAATCAGCGTGCGATGTGGTATCTGACTGCCAAGGCCATACGAGTTACATAATTTAAACACCCCCTACAAGCCCGTGGTACAGGTTATCCATTAAGGGTTTTAATCACAATCACATATTCTAGGTTTGTCGTACTCCACTATTACGCATTTACATGTGTTTCTACAGTCTTTGAGAATAGACTGTCTGATTATATTACACCGCTTTGTAGTATCAGACCACCAAGGTCATCGGTGTTACATAATTTAACGTCTCCAACAGAGTTACGTCTTAAGGACTTAAACATAAGTGTCTAGCTTCATTGTTACAAATTCACAGGACCATTCTGAATTTTTTTTAATACTGCAGTTATAAACACAGAGGCGGAAGATGGCAATTACTGACATTCCAAAACAGCTCATGTACATAAACTCTAACTAGGCCCATGATACCCCAAGACATGTAAACAAACAGCACAGCTGGATGTAAATTATTTTAGCTCCCTCATCTTCAAATTTTTGTTTAAATCTCTTGCCTGAAACAACAACAACAAGCCAGATAATCGTGTTTTAATCTGCCTTGTGTCCTGATGTCAGCAGATAATGATATTCATATTCATGGGTGCATTACATAGACAAAGCCTAGTAAATCAGGGTTTGCAGCACAGCCTCAAAGCTTTATTTCAGTGAGCCTGAGAAGCTTGAAGGGAGAATTTGGCGATGACGTGGGGGGTGGTGGGATGGGATGGGTTGCCATGCCAATTTGAACCATCCCTGCTACACAATCTGCCCATCCAGATTGCTCTTTGGACCCATTTGCTTTTCCATTTGGAAAAATACATCAGGTGGTAGTGAAAAAATGATGCTCTACTGCATCCAAAATTATACATCATAGTAATAAATAGGGAAGAAAAAAGGTACACATATAAAAGCTGAGGTCAGATAGTATGATTTAGTTTGAGTTTCCTGGGACAATCTAATCAACATTGACAAGGTTGGATATTTGTTATACAAGGCAATTTGTTACACTTAAGAGAGTTATTGAAAAAACAACCAATAATAATTTGTAGAGCAACTTGATTTGGTTTTTTGAAAGTGTTTCCTACAGGGACCGTTAATATAATTGTGTTCTTACACAACTCAGCAGTTATGAATGAACAGATGAAACCTGTTAATTGATTCAACCCCAATTCATAAAAACAACTTGGGACAATGTCTATGCAAATCACATAAGTCTATCATTTATTGAAAACTGATCAAATATTTAAAGTGAAAAAACACAGCTGGAGGAACATTTTACTAACTAATTATCTTCATTGGCAGGACGTCAGTAACATCACTGGGTGTAAATCTTAGAGAGGCAGTTTCTCAGAGCTGCTAAAAACTGTGTCTACAAATTATAGAACAATTTCAGAATAATGCTCCTTAGCATAAAATAAAGACTCTGAATATCCTATTATCTACAGTGCACAATGTCATATAAAGAAACTTGAGAAATCTCTGTGATATTTAGTCTCTTAGGGGGTACTGCATTAAAAACAGGCATGATTCTGTAATGGAAACACTTCCAGAAATTACAGCCTCATGGTCCCATCCACAAATGCAGGTTAAAGAAATGAAGAGGAAATATATGACCATAATCCAAAAACAGCGCTTTCTTCTCTGGGTCAAAGCTTATTTAAAATGGACTGAGGCAAAGCAGAAAAACTGTTCTGCGGTCAGACAAATTAAAATTTTAAATTCTTTTATGGAAAACATGCACACTGCATCCTCCAGACTAAAGAGGAGAGGGACCGTAAGGCTTGTTATCAGTAATCAGTTCAAGAGCCTGCATCGCTGATGATATGGGGGTGTACGAGTGCCTATGGATGCTGCATCTGTTATCACAGAATGGCTTCGTAGTAGAAGAGCCCAGGTGCTGAACTGGCCTGCCTGCAGTCCAGACCGTTCACCAACTGAAAACATTTGGTGCTTCATGGAACGTAAAATATGGCAGAAAACCCACGACTGCAGCATTCCTCTGCAGAAAGTCCAGCAGCTTGTTCCCAGATGGTTCCCTTTCCACGTTCACAGACGGTTGTTAAAATAAGAGGGGATGCTATAGAGTGGTAAACATGGCCCTGTCCCAATTTTTCAGAGTTGTGCTGCCATCAAATTCAAAATGACCTTTTTCTTTCTTAAAATGGCACTTCTTCAGTTTATTATGCATTCTAGATTTATTTTCATTTTGCATGGCACCCTAACTTTTTTGGATGTCTTTTAGTACTGAAATAATAAATCAGTCAAGACTTGAAAAGGTATATAAACTTTTGCACTGCTGTACAGAGTTCATCCCACCCTTAAACAGTTGAGTGCACACCAATTTCACACCATACTCCACAGTCATGCTCAAACATGACTAAGGGGCTGTTGTTTTTCATCATGTGGTATGGTTCTCTTAGCAAGACAGGGCATATCTTATCTGCAACACATGCTGATTGACTGCTGGTCAAGACTCCTTTACATTCTGACATATTGTTGCTTACTTCTACTGCTGAGACTTTAGGTCCTGTGTGTTGCGAGATATGGGTGGATATGAGCATCTGAACAGAATCAGGAGAGTATGAAGACCAGGTCAATACCTTTGACAATTTGCGATGTTTCACCAGTCTTTTCTGAGCAGCTTTTGCTGCTTATAAGGCCATTTTCCTACTGTGGCAGGCCACAGCTATCAGTTGCCATGGAGGAGTGGCTACTTGCTAAATGCCAGGTCTAAGGTTTCCCACCAGAACATTGCATTGTAACAAGATTATCAGTGTTATTCATTCTACCTGTTTTTGTTTTTAATGCCGTGGGATCAAATTTGTAAAAGCCATGACAAGCAGGGCTCAAAATGTACCTCACCAGTCCATCATTGTCCCCCAAAAACACAAACTTCTTTAAAATATACAAAATAAGTATTTTGTATCTGTCACTGACATGTTCTCTATTACTAATTAACCAAATGCATTGCACTTTGATAGAATATCAGGATTTGCTTATCAGGTAAACAGAAATATAAACATATAAACAGAAACATATTTATTTTTGTTTTTTTCTTTATTTTTTTCTGTAGTTCACTTAATATAGTTTTTTATTTTTCCCTTATAGTCACTGTAACTTTTTTCTCTTTTTCATTAATGAAGAAGAGAGCTAATTAGTGTGCATGTGTTTATATTTGTTAATGTGATCTCAAGTGGCAATTAGCTGCCAAGCTAACATGTGGCAGCAATGACATGAAAAACAACAAGCCTTCTCTTCCAGAGGGAAATTCACAATTTTAGAGCAGTAACTGAATATGTACCCGGGTCCTTCTTTTCAATCCAGAAACACATCAAGATGGATGCCAGTCTGTACTGCCACTTTAAGAAGCCTGCCACACCAGTTCTCCCAGTAGCACATTTCAATGTTTATATGTTGAAATATTAAAACAATGTACATAACTATGACAAGCTGAAATAGCTAGAAACAGCAATACTCAGTAATCCAGGAACAACACACAGTTGTTAGCTTAGAGCTGTACGAAGCAAAGCTGACAACTGTGGAGTAATACCGTGCTCAGGTAAAGTATAATAAATGGTTATTTGTTGCTCTCATCAAGTAGATTCTTTTTTTATCTGTCAAACTTTAGCACGCACAGCAAAAAAAAAAAAAAAAAGAAAAAAAAAACATTTTTGATTTTGTGTCCTCTGCAGACCTTGCAGTAGATGAATACAAACAAAAAAAATATCAAATTTGATTACTCAAGGACTTGCAGTCTTGCAATAATGAATCGTTTTAGGATATAAGACGGGAAGGGGAGCAATGGAAGAAACACAAGGTCTTGAACTTCAGTGGGCATGATTTATGAATGCTTTGCTTAGAAAAAATAAAAAAAAAGTTTAAAGTATGAAGGGGTGACAAATAATTGCAGCACCTGCATGTTATATAGGCCCTGCCAGGTTAGCTGAGGCTAACACATCTGAGCAGACTCCCACCTCAGCTACTTGTCATTTGTAAACAATCTCAGGGAGCATGTGGTGGCTAGCCTGTTGCCTGGGTTACAGTCTTCTGCAGAGGTTCAGGCCCACTAGGCTCATTAGTGATGCCAAGGTTGTCCACAGGCTGGCCAGGAGCTTTCAGAGTATGCTCTTCCCTCGGGGAGGGCCAGAAGGCATACTGGAGTAGATCCAGCACCAGACCAAACCCCATCTTCACTCCAATAAGGAGGTGCCCTTCTCTTCCTCTAGCAGCTATCGTCCACCAGCAATGGCCCTTGTTTATTTTCTCAAATGAGAAAATTTAACTCATTCATTCATGTCCCTTGCATCCCAAATATTGCTTCCCTGCCAGCAAAGTGATTTATTTTGGTCAACCCTTCTGTCCCTTTTGTTTCAGCTGGCAGCCATTAAATCTCAGAACACCTTCTCCAGCTAATCACTAAACACTAAAGCACTGCACTCACAAAGTCACTTGGGCTGTGTGTGTGTGTGTGTGTGTGTGTGTGTGTGTTTGGGGTGTCCTGGACAACACAACAGCAAAATGCACATATTCATTTTTAGAAGGGAACTAAATGAGCTGAAAAACACACACCTTCCCTGCCTGTCACTGGTGCAGTAGGCACATTTGTCACTCCTCTAGCACGAAATGATTTTGTTAGCATGTGTGGCTTGTATGTGGACCATATCTAAAATATGAGTAAAGCCACAAACAGATCAATAAATAAATGGTGGACAGTCATCTCAGTGCATATGCAACCCTGAAATGTAATATTTTTATGTGAAGTCTTACTGTTGTTAGGAAAAATTGTAACATAAATTCATAGCCTATGTACAGTACATGTAATATATAGTAAGATACTTAGAACTTGATTTCAGACATGTGCATGTGGATTCAGTGAAGGTTTGGTGTCACAAAATCTTTTAAAGAATTACATATTTGATGTAGTACCAAAAACAATATCTTTTACAGAGATCTATTAATTTCTTATAAAATCTATTAAATCCTTAACTTCAGATAGAGTTGCATTTACAGCACAAACTTATGAAAAATGTCCTAATATGAAGTTAAAAAATTACATTTTTAGACTCGGCCATAAAACCCCGGCTACCGTCTATGTCGGCCAACTTTCAGACTTGTCCAGAACTGCTTGTACAACCGTGCTCTCCCCATCTCTTTTCTCATTGCAGCACAGAAGCAGACAAGCTCCTCCATCACCCTGACTTAGGTAGGACGGCTGGATCTATGGGCTGCAACAGGGCTGGTGGAGGGGGGTATAGCTGAGAGCCTGGCCAGACACATCTCCCTTTAGATCAATCACATTTCCCCTTTCTGTCCTTGAACCTCTCTCTCCTTGTGTTACTTTCTCTTTCCTCTGTCCTATTTAAAGAAAATGGATATGTGATGGGAAAGTTTAACAGTATGAGAAACCACCTGCAACACTCTGAGCACAAATACTACACATACACACGAAACAATTCAGGATCCACGGGTGCATTATTCTCATGTAACTTCAGGTACCTGCTGTTAGTTGGGGATTGACAAAGAGGTGTTTATTGTGTTTGTTGTGCACATACATGTGCAAAAGAAGCAAGCGGGTCTGCTGTCGAGGACTGCATCAGCAGCTCTGACTGATCGCTGTTGTGTCGACACACTTCACTCTGACACTGCCACTCCAAAACCAAGGAGCCATAAAGCACGGCTGTCTGCCTCAAAGCACCCATCCATCCACAGGCACTCAACACTACCTGAACTCTCTGATCTTATTCAGAGACCCAGTGTGTGAGTAGCAGGGTTACCAGTGATAGTGTGTCAACAGTGGATAATACAGCACACACAAATGCAGTCATACACTTTTGACTCTCTGCATGTTAACATGTGGTACATGATGCGGTGTCTAGTTTCACAACAACATACAACTGATACTTCTGATCGAGACGAGGTTTTTATGCAGGATTTAAATTCGTTATTTTAAAAGCAAGCACACACAGGTATGCTTTTTGTTTTTTTCTTTGTTTACTTTTTGCAAATGATACTGTTTGATGATCATCCTCTGATTCCAATATGTTAAACAGGTTTTCATTTCACTTCCCTGTAAATTTACTTCAAGTGTCACCTGGTAGCACTAACACCATACCCAAATGTAGATTTGAACATTATATACTTCTACGGTCTAATCTGAGTTGGTAGTTATGGCAAGAATGCCCCAAAAGACTGAAGGTTGTCTCCTGCATAGCATCCTAACTATACATTTTATTTATTCATCTTTTTTTTTGTGTTGTCTTTTTAAGATTTTGTGTTGTAGCACTTTAAGACTTTCATTATTTGTTTCATTATTTTTGTTTTCAGTCAATATTTGGGTTGTATTAGGCAGAAACATTGCTTGGTTAGGTTTTATATAGACTCTTTCACAACAATAAGCACGCGTTAGACAGCTCCATCTTCCATTTCGCTTGTGATGAGTCCCGCCCTAACGGTACACCCAGAAAAGCAGGGGCATCTGAAAGTTTTACAGCCCTAATTGTAAAAATCACTGTGTTTTGCGCTGTTGAGTGTAGCTTTTAAATTCAATGAACTGCAGAACTAACATAAAATCAATCACCAGGTTGACTATCAAAGCCAAACAAACAACATTACTGTCATATTAGTGGCTTCCTTGAATCATTTTCTTCAGCTGTATGGATTTCAGAACAGCTCAGTCAGTCTACTCTAATCCATGCTATTTTAAAAGACACTTACTTTCAGTATGGCTGAACATGACACAGACAGACAGATAGAAACCATGCAGTCTAAGTCCCAATTATAAAAGAACAATTTAGGATTCTTCTGCAATCGTGCATAGTGTTAAATGTTTACATCACAGTTTAAAAGGACATTCTACAAATGCACATGTAGCAGTAAATATTTTAAATTTAAAACATGGAAATAAAAAGAAAGTCAAGTAAGTCAGATGTGAATCCAAGTAAGCGTCCGTATTTATGCTGGAAGACCGAGTTTCTATCTCTTGCTTACTTTGGGTAAAATTCCCGAGTCCCATTGATTGAGCATTGTAATCCAGGTCAGAGCCCTGAACTGGCAGCCACAGAAGCTACCCAAGCAGTGAGCCAGCCAGGTTGAAATTGATCCTAGCAGTCTCCTGAATCAAACAGTGTCCAAATCCTCTGTGCCTTCCTGCTACTGATACAATCTTCTGTTTGACCCCAGTGCAGAGTGAAAGAAAGGAAGAAAGAAAGAAAAGAGAAAGAAAGACCTGCAATTTTGAGGAATTCATTTTTCGTTGTTCTCTGATGTTTGAATAATAACCATTTTACTTAATAAATTGCTTTCAGTTTGCTAGTTCCGTTTCTTTGAACTCAGGTTTTATAAAGTACTGATCCAGAGCAAGTGCCCACAGTACAGGCCAGCACGCACAAAAGAAACGAATAACTGTTCAAGTGTAATCTGTTATATATTTGGAACATTTGAACGTTGCTTCCTCAACCTTTTCATTTGTCTTATTTTGAGAATGGGGAGAAGGAAAAGAAAATGTATTCGAAAATGAATTATGTTGACCAGAAAAAGACTGATAAAGCAGAAATGATTAAAATTTTAAACATTTCAAAATACTAACGACAAACATTTATTTGAAAGGAACATTTGTGTAAACCTGAAATGCCAAGCATGTCAGAGCATTACATCTTTTTTTTAATGCTTTCATTTGATACGCTTAAATGGACCTCTTCTAAACCGTTGAAAATAATTTGCAAAAATTTTGAACAAAATTTAAATAAAATAATCTAACCTTTTCAAATGGTACAGTTCAAATGAAAAGTAACGTCATGTGGTCATGTGGTCATGTGGAAATACAGCACTGCAATGGGAAACAGGTTAGTATTTACCAACCCCGCACATTCAGTGACCCCATGATACAGCAAAACCAACACAAATAGTTAAAGCTCAGTTGTTTTCACACCTGTGTGAAGTGGTATGAATGGCTGTTCATACAATTTTTGCAAGAAAGTGTGAAAAACTGCTAATCTGTCTGAGTGATGTAGGTTGACGTAAACTGACAGACTGACGTACATTACATTTATACTGCTATTTTTGCAGATTAATAATCTGTATGGTTTCATACCAGATGCAAGATTTACTTTTGCTATAAAACTGTTTGCAGTTTCCTTAAGAGTCCATCCAGAAAATATTCACAACACTTTTTGCACATTTAGTTATGTTACAGTATTGTTGTCCAGCTACTGTAGAAAGAGCTTTTACTGGATCAACAACATTCAGTGAACATTAGAGCATTAAAGGATGGATGGGTTATTTGCACATTCAAAGCGGTCTTGATAGGTATGATAGGAAAGCAAAAAGTCTGTTTTTAACTTGAACTATTTCTGATCAATTTACCTGTAAATAATGCCAAAATGTGAACACATTATTTACATCTGTTAAAGACAAATCTGAATGACAATTTTTGTAAGGCAGTGTGATGGGAATATAAATAAATAAGACAAAAAAATCTGTTGTTTTTTTAAACTCCATCTGTTAGTGATCATTTTACATGTAAACAATGCCAAGATGAGAGCGCAGGACTCACAGTTTATAGAGACAAATCTGTATGACAATTATTTCAGATAACTTTGTGATAAAAATCATAATAAAGAAATAAAGCAATCAATTAGAAACTGAAAAGTGAATATTTTTCACTGCAAGTGTCCTTCGATACACTCTTTTGACCATCTCTGGTGTGTTTAATAATTATGACTTGAGAAGCTGAATGCAGAGTTTCAAAAAGGCTGAAATTATGCAGCTCAAAACGCAAAAGCCCAACAACGATCAACCAATAAATAACTATTCTTATCATACTCATCTTCATGATTACCATAATATATTTTAATATATCTATTCTCAAACTGCTTCTAAATAACTGTTTTTCAAGTAAATCAAATGTAACGTTTACACGTCCGGACGTTACATGTACATTTGAATTGTCACCTGAGGGCTTACGTTTTAATAACTATTGTCTATGTGCCACGCCTTTCACATTTCAGACCATTGACTGAGGGTGAAACAGCCACAACAGATGGCAGAAAGAGGGGACTCTTTCCGCATGTTTGAATGCTACATCCAGAGGACCATGATCGACACAAAAGGCTACACGCAGTCGCTTTGAACAGCATTTTTAGTCTTTACTCGTTTGTGGTAAAATATTGCTTTGCCTTTTAAGTTCATCTAAATTTACACTTAAAACTCCCTATTACTGATATAATGCAAGAGTTAATGTGTTTGACCTGTAGCAAAATATTAAAAGCCACATGCTTCTCTCTTTTAGTGATAGCGTAAACATGTACGTTTAGGTTTCAAAATCATAATTAGTAATAATTTAGTAGTAATTAAGCTATTTAGGCTTGTAATTCATAGATTGGTAAACATTTACAAATAGCAGAAAAGATATGTATAACAATGTAAATAGGGCAGAATAGTCAGACATGATTACGGATTTAAAAAAAAGTAATAATAATGTTGAGTGAGTGGTCTTGTAATTCAAAATATATTTTCTTCTGGCTTGTAATTATTAATCTTGACATGATTGCCTCTACAACAGCAACAAAATTCTGTTTCAGTGCACAACCTGACTAGATACTGGCGCACACAAGGGTAGCTTTGTTTCAGAAATCATCCACACAAGGAGGGCAGCAGTACAAACACCGCACGTGCTACCTGACAAAAGAATATGATTCCATCTGGGTGATGTCTTGGCTAATAGGCAAATTCTTTAAAATAGAGTGACATCCTTAAAAAAAACTAAGTAGCAAACAGCATTGTCTTAAAATCTCTGAAGGACTTTGTTCTGGCCCAAGAGAAGGTCACATATAACAAGGCCATGTTCACCATGGTGACAACAGAGTAATCCCATCAGTGTGCATCAGCCTGTCTTATTGTGTTTATCTGCAGGGTTTTCAGCTCTGGAACACTCCACATTGATTGCTGTCCATGAGCAAATCCTGGTGTCACAGCAGGTAAAACAGTAAAGCACTGCAATCCCTCGTTCATGGTTGAAAACAAAGGAAAAAAAACCCCACACACAAACAAAGAAATAAAAAACACAACATTTAGTGATGCTACATAAAAACAAAGCCCCAATTTGACTTTTCTGTGCTTCACAAGTACTGCTGCTTCTTTTTGTATGTCAAAATGACTTTCTCCTACTTTTATTTGTGCTAGAAAAAAACATCTTTGAGATATAATGAGTTTCTTTATTGAGTCCATCACATGATGATGATGACGACTTCACTGGATGTGGAGAGAGAGATGATGGTGACATCCAGTAATCCTACCATGAGAAAGCATTGCCTAAAATAAAATGTATGTCTTTAAAATATATTTGTTTTCACATTTAAATATATTTAATAGATGCAAATGGGAGACAAGCCTCTATGATTTGTTTTGATTATATTGTTTGTAGGGCTTTTTTGCTTGCCATGTCTTGTCGTTGGTAATTGCAATCTAAATGGGAGACTCTCAAAAATAAAAAGATTTCTCTACTAAATAAACTCATCAGCATCAAAATTGTATATGTGCACCATCTCTGTAATTAAATATTTAGTCCCCCTACATCTATATGCCTGAGTGCTCTTGTCTTAATTGCAATGAACACAAGAGCGAAGCCAAGGAGAGGGCAAAATAAGGCTGACAGATGTTTTGATTTTCAACAAATAAACATGTAAATGGGATTTCTGGAAAATGTGTCACCATAACAAGGCAAAAGCTGTGTCAATATAACATTTAGGCTTGGACAAAAATAATATTTGGTTTACCTGATCTTCTTAACTACAGTTTAATTCAACTAGCATCTGTTTTCTAATTTGTCTTTAATTTCATAAAGACTTCAATTTTACTCAAACTTTCATAATAAAACCATAGATAACTAGGGATGGGTACCGGTATCCGGTGCCATTATGGCACCAGTTCTGACATAAACGGTAGTAACCAGACCGAAAAGCAGCACACATTTCAGTGCTTTATTTCAGTGCTTTTTTCCCCCTGAGATGTCAGACACTTTGGATTCTAGCCAATCATTTTACCTTTCCAAGGATAGTAGGCAGGCCCAGGTACGTAAGTTCTTTTAGAGCAGAGCTACAGATTAAAAATGCCCAAGGCGCAGCGGTCTAAGTCTGGCTGTACTTCACAGCAAAAGATGCAAACTCAGCAGCCTGCAACAAGTGCTTGAAGGTGATACTGTGCAAAGGAGGTAACACCCCGAATCTGATGAAACACCTGGCGACGCATAGCGGGGTTTTTTAAAGCCGAGAAATGCACCGTACTTGATAGCTTGCTGCGAGACCTCACACGGATCACATCTACTGCGGGTGTGGTGCCTGTTATCGGACCAGGAGTTAGCAACATCCCACAAAAACCCGAAGAGGAGAGTCCCGGCCCCTAGTCCTGTCAGTGTAGCAGAAATGATGACGGATGATGATGCAGCAGCAGCCGTTCTTCTCTGTGTGAATAGCTTAATGTTGTTTGTGTGTAATTTACGTTGAGTAGGCTAACCACGTTATTAAATTAATGCATGTAAGATGAACTAGTAAACACCGCCATAGTTACCGTTTCAAAAGTACCAGTTTGGCACCGGTATTGGATAAAACCTAAACGATACCCATCTCTATGGATAACAGAACACAAGTCCGATGAAAAGGTATTTAAAAGAACATAATACAAAATAGATTATGGATCCTGACTGTTCAAGACGCCTTTAAAATTGACTTGTCGAATGTGTAAGCACAATCAGTAAGTACCCTTACACATGCTAAAACACATGAAAAACTTTAATCCCCCAGTGCAAAGCTAAATAACCCCCGCCCAGACAAAAGATTACCACGGGGTATGAACACCTAATCCGAATCCATGTCATGCACATCAGCTCACCGCTGCCGTTAATTTATACTCGGACTGCAGGCACGAGTTAAAAACACAAAACAGCAACTATCATAAAAGGGGCCAGTGGATAAAAGTATTCCCATCTCAAAGAAATTTGAAGTCAGGTGGGCCAAAGTATTCATCTTGGCTTGTACTGATGAATCCTCAGATTTGTGGCAGCAACAGGCATAACCATTACTCTTCCTTCACTCCCCAGTTACTATGATGTATTACTCAGACTGGGGACAGTAACTGAGCCCTTTGTGTTTCATTAAGAATGAAACATGGAGTTATAGTAAAGATGGGATTTCTGGAATCAAGAAATTGTTGAATCACTGAACACACAATGTAAGAAATGCTCAAAAGTTTCTTGCTTAATAAAATGCAAAATGATGACATAATCCATCAAGATATTACATTTTCTCTAATCTACTAGAAGTAACAGTTATCAAGTAATTTGTAGGCCTATTCCTTAAACCGCATGGCAGAATTGGTACTAAGATTATTTTAAGAATGACAAACATAATTATTTTTATTTGTTATTATGATTATTATTATTATTATCATCAAGTTCTCTCATTAGTCACTCGTGATGCTCCGATTCAGTTTGTTGAACCTAAATTCCTATTAATAATCATCACCAATGACAGGGTATGCTGACATGAAATACCCCCCACCTCCACATACATACTGTATAATTTGCTCCTGATAATGTCTCTTGTCCTTCTGTGAAAATCCACTTGTTAATGAAATGCCATTCAGTGTTGTTTGCAGCATCTTTTGTTATTAGGCAGAACTAATAGAAGCAGCAAAAGCACCTGTCTACACCTGTCTGTGACTCTAGCTGGATATGAACCAACCGGCTGAAAGTAATTTCAATCTGGGATTTAAAATGAGACAGACAGAAAAAACAGCAAAATCCCATTATATGTCAAAATTATACTTTCCCATACGGACGTGAAATGACAGTTTATCCTGAAATATAAAATAATGGCTGTTAGATTAAGAATAAACAAGACTTGCGACACTGTCTAGACCGGACATTGTTGATTAATGAGGTCTTACAAGAACACATACCGGTCTCAGATGAACACCTTTGCCTTGAATACCTTTGGTCGCACATATACCACTTAGTACTGTACTGTGTAAAATAAAGGGCAATAAACATTAAAAAGACACATGAAGACATATTAAAGCCTTCATCCTCATACCAAAAAGCATGTTTTACTGTTGAATGGCCAGTGACATTAAAGGCCTGAAAAGGGTCTTTAAAGTTATTGTTGCAATAGTTAACAAGGCTCATCAGAAATTCTAATTTGGTCTTTAAAGTCAAGTCGTGGCATCTCTGCTGTATTATTTAGGCAATTAAAAGTCTCTTCTTCACGTGCCACAGAATGAAAACAATTAGCACGAGACAAAAAGCCCCACTTATCTCACTGCCGGTAATCTGTTTGTGTGACATTTAGTAAAATGTATTTAATATATGAAATTTTAAATAACTGAAGCATGCATAGGTCTGAATTAGACACTGGAACCAGGAAATATTAAAAACTAAAACAGCTTCACAAACTGCCATTCTACCACAACAACATAATAGAGAGACCCAAGTGTTAAATATAAAAGTGACAAAACGCACATGAGCCATCCCCATGAGAATCTGCGAGAATTTCTTTCTTCTCAGTTTGCCATCTAAGTGTTAATGTGAAAAATGACAGGATCTGGGAGGACTCCAGAACTCCCACAGTTATAAGGGTGAACAATGACACTCTGTTTTAATTGCAAGACCTGATCTAAGAACTGAGAAGATCAGAGAAGATGGGAGCATGACAAAAACAAAACATCATAATGACACAGGTACACACACACCTGTGGGAAGCTTTGGTGGCATCTCATTGTGTTTCCACCTTGAATCCGTGTGCATAGTGGACAAAGCATATTTGCCTTTTTTATTTGCCCATGAAAACAAAATGTCCAAAAATCTATGAAGTGATTAATGCGGTGTCTGTTTCTTACATCATGACCCGTAATTATTTTTTGCTTGTTTTGATTGTCTTCAAAAATGTCACGCTTTGTGCTCTGAATATATCCTATCCAAGTTTTGTTAATTTGGGTTAATTAACAGTGTCTTAATTTATCAGTTTCACTTTAACATTGCTGAATTTGTGGATAAGGTTGTTCCATATATTTGATTTTTAAAAATTTAAAGAATCAGTTACAACAAATCTAGTAAAAACATCATCTTTTTTTTCTGCCAACTTGTTTGCCTCACAAGCTCAGATTTACAGGGCTCCGCCCATCAGAACCTGCTCTGACTCTGTAAAGACTGAAAGGTTGCTACAGCATGAGGCCTGCAGACCTGCAGCACCCAGCCTGTGACTGCAGATAGTATGCAGTTCAACATCTGTTCCTTTTGATCAAAGTTATTGGTACTCTGAAATGATCAAACTGATTATAAGCCTATTTAGTGACGCAAACGTTTGATTAACTTTGCGCTTTATATGTTGGTGAACTGAGAATTAAAATCCCCCTTTTTCTTCTTTTTTTTAACCCTTAGCCATAAAAGGGTGATGGGGGTATTGCTGTCACTACATCAGACGGACACCCAACTTTGTGAATGTGATAACTATAGGATGAGGCGACGAAGCATTGAAGTATTTGGAAATTCATAACATAGGTGTGCCTACTGTGTCTACTTTTTTTGTGTATATATATATATATATATATATATATATATATATGTTGATATATTTCACACTAAAGTACACATCTGCTCATCAGTTATGACCCTTGCAACATCTGGAAACATAGGCATTTAATACATTCTTGTTCCTGTTGTATGTAGACAACCGGAACATGAACCCTCATTCAAAGTTGTGGCTATTCTGCTATTCTTTTTATAAAAACAACTTCAAAGATTAAAAGTTACAAAAAAGCATGTATGTTCTGCTTCACAAAATTAGCTAACAGTATGTTACTTAATTACTTGAACTGAAAATAAAAACAAATCAAATCTGTGCCTTTTAGGTTTGAACATTGCCGTTCCATGGTGAAAATGCTGGACCAGTTTCATTCAAAATGTTGCTTCTAACATCTAAACAGGATAGTTCTTTTGATGGAGGTTTTCAACATGTCTACCCATCTAAAACAAACAAACAAAAAACACCAAAATTTTGCAGCCTACCAAGTAATATTCTTTTCTTTATTTATTCATTTTAGACAGGCTTCAGTACATTGAATTTTAATATTACTAAAAAAGACAGCTGGAGTGAAGTCAACCTTTAACATTTATCAGATACACTGAGCTTCTCACCTTACTTACATTTTGATGCTGGCATTCATCAGTTTAACCTTTTTAAAGCTTATCTTATTTTAAGGTGAGCAAAAGGCAAGCAAGCCCCTAGAAGGAAAAGAAAGTACTTCAAGACAGTTTGACAATTGAAATGTCCTGAAGAGTAAAGCAGATGAGGTGCAGTAAAAACTTTAAGCTCTACCTCTATCCTCACTGTCACAGATCCCCCAAGCACACATTTGGAGGAGAGAAGGCCAAACTTCTAGCACCACAACTTATCTTAATAATTTTACACTAAGAGGTATCATACATATTTTTTAATTACAAATCACTTCCACGGGAAATTCTCTACTGTGAAAAATTCGCCCTTGAACACCTACTAAATAAATAAAGCAAAGTCCCCTAATTAAACAAGAAGTGCCTCTCATGCAATACGCATGATGGCTTTCTTTATCTCTGAGCCTTTTAGGGGAAAGTGTGCCTTAAGTCTTTTATGAAAATCTGTTTTGAAGACTGTGAAAACACAGACATGTAGTAATAAATGCCCACTTAAAGTGCAACAAAAAGTCAGCTTCACCCTCAAGTCATTTGCAAAGCACTTGGCTTTTAAGTTTAGGTTTAATTATAGATTGGACAACAAGGTCGTCACAGTATCAGAATAAAGTGATTTCTATCTATTCTAAACATTCTTATTTGCATTGCAGTTCCTTGAAAAATAATAATTCCATGACTGCAAAGGACAGCTGCCAATACAAATATTCTGTAACTCAACAGCAAAAGAAAAATGGGAGAGGCTCCAGCCCTTGGCGACCCTGAATTGGGTAAGTGGAAGAAAATGGGTAGAGGATGGATATATGAATAGATGGATGGATAGACTCATTGCATAGATGCTTATTCTCATCAGAGAGATGAGAGTAGCCAAATGGGTGAGGCATGGATACTGAATTCAGTTGTGCATAGAAACAACTGTTCGTTCAGTAAATTTCACATGAAAAGGATCTTTCTGTTAGATCCATTACACGTTTATAGGATGTTTTTAATGTCAGGTTACCTGTAGTGTTTTAGGCACATTTCTCTTTTTTTCACCCTATTAGCTATCACAATAAGTTGCTGTTGTTGTTGTGATTACTTTTACATATGATGTTTTTCAGAATGATCCCCGAAGGTGAGTTTTAGAAGTGAACTGCACCAAACAAGGTCAGTGAAGAAAGAACCAAAAAACCTGATCAGACATGTCCAGAATAGTGCAGCCTGGACACCTCTGTGAGAGTTTCTATTGTATTATATTTTATATGTAAGTCTCAACTGGACACAGTTGTATATACAGACAGGCAAGCCCAGTATACAACTGTCCATGTGAATAACATTAAACTAAAACTGACCTATGTAATTAACCTATCCCCGTATTTATGGGGTTAGGTTAATTGATTAATCCAAATTGTCCATAGGTGTGAATGTGGGAGTGAATGTGAGCATGAATGCTTGTCTGTCTCTGCGTGTTAGCCCTGCGACAGACTGGCGACCTGTCCAGGGTGTACCCTGCCTCTCGCCCTATGACAGCTGGGATATAGGCTCCAGCGCCCCACGCGACCCTGAAAAGGACAAGTGGAAGCGAATGGATGGATGGATGGATGGATGGATGGATGGATGGATGGATGGATGGATGGATGACCTATGTAAATAATCGGTTTATCAGAAATGTTTTAAAACACTACGGTATATTCTTGGACAGGCAGTCACTAAGACTAACAGTGCATTGTTTTAAAACAACTCGTAGTATGCTTTATGGTATATATTTCACTGCCTACAATTAAGACAAGTTCATTATCCGTTTATGTAATTTCCCCCACCTTTTTGCAATAATGTTACAGACGTGATAGAAGATGAATCTTTAGGCATCTTGGTGATTGTGCAAAAAGGCTACAATATGACAAGCAGTGTGCACATTTTTGTTTCATAGCTTTGCTATTGTGCTGACTCAAAATGTGGCAAATTTACAGTGCTTCCTTTTTAAGAAGAATTAAGAAAGGAGGCTGAAGAAATACAGTAGCTCTTATGATATGTGGTGCAGACCTTGACTGTGAGTCATAGCTGACATGGTCACAAAGCTATAAAGTATGTTCACATTCTGTACTTCATCAGTGTGTGGGTCTTCATTTGGTGTAATATTTCATTAAAACATTCCCTTGTTTGTGTCTGTAATAATAAATTGCTAATTCATTCACAATCTTTTGTAAATGTGACGGCATGATTTCCATAAGCCAGTTATTCTGGGTTGTGTAAAAGCCATTGAAGTTACAAGGACTGTGCTAAACAAGCTTATACTTAGCATAAAATACCAATTTGGACTGGACTAACTTTGCAAAGAAAGGGGTCTGCTTGAATGGCCAGATTGATCAGATGGCTCATGAGAGACCATAAAGACATTATTCAGATTTGCTAATCTATTATATATGCAATGCAAATCAAAAACACAGAGCTTAATCTGTTTTTATAATGCATAATTTCAGAGCACAAATCAGGAGAGTGGCTGGCTGTCGGTAGGAAAAAAGGTCAGAAATTCAAAATAATGGATGCAAAACACTGACAAAAAGGGATTTTAATTTGAGACTGACTCAAAGCAATAAGCACCTTTGGATTTGTTATTATGGCACAATGTTTATTAATGTGTTTATTCCCTGGCTTAAACACCAAATCATGCGCCCTGATTATTATATCAAAGAGGGACAGACAGCTGGAACCCTGGTTATGCTTTATCCCTTTCGACAGCACAGACTAGTGGAGATGAGATGTTAGTTATGCTCAGGGGATTAAAGAACATGCATTAAGGCACACCACATTTAAGTGTAAATATTTGTTAGAAACACTTCATATGCAACATAAAAAACAACTATAGCTTCCGTGATAGGTCTAACAATATAGATATTTTTTTAAATGTGAAAAGTGATCATTTTATCTCGCGCCATGTAAAATACAGGTGTTCATATAATATGTGGTTTTGGATCATTTGAGGTTTAAAATGCTTTATTAAATACTGCAGCGTTCCACACACTTGGTTACAAAGTGACACTAAATCAGGCATTCTGTCAGTGTCAGCACTGAACCAGATGACTGATTCCCATCTGATGGAAGCATCACTTTCAAAACTAACCCAATATACATCGCTCATGTGGGACCTCTTACACACTAAAAAAGGAATAGCTGCTTCAAATCAGCAGGGATACTATTCAGGGCCTTCAACTTCTGTTGAAGTTTTAGTCTGATACATTAAGGCAGGTTCTATTTTTTCTTCTTTTTTTTCTTTTTTTTTACTTGAGACTTGGCCAGGAAGATCAGCTGAATACAAAAGAGGAACAAAAGGCGACTCAAAATCCAGGTAATGATTAAGACGAAGAATCTAAACAATAAGTAGCCAAGTGGGATTGATGATAGTGTCACAGTTTTGGCCAATTCGCAGCACTGAGCAGACTATTAAATGATTCCACTAGCATTACAACATGCAACTGACAATATTTAATCTGTTCACTTGTTATAAACCAGCCAGTCTTCTAAAGCTTATGCTTCAAAGGAAAGTGATCTAACACGTGCCATAGAATATTTTCCATCTAAGACTGTATAAGTAACCCTGGAGGGGAAAAAACAAACCAAAAAAAACTTTCATATGAAATTTTTATAGAAACCCAATCTTTATTACACCAATCTGAAAGTTAACATCTGCTAACATCTAACATCTTAAGAAAAAATTAAATTTTTTAAAAAACTGTTACATTTTTACAAAACATATTTCTTAGCAAGCTAAATGGTGTTTAGTCATTTGCACTACCTCATCATATTTCCCTATTTATAATAAGAATAAATAGAAGTGCTTAAAACTGTACCACCAAAACATGCTTCCAAATGCTTTATGATGTCCTTTTTTCTAACCATCTGACAAACAGAAATGTCTGTTTTGTTTGGGCAAATGGAACCTCCAGAAAAACAAATAGGTGGTGATTTTCCCTTAGCTCTGTTCAAAACATCTGAGGGGAGTGGGACCATCATTTCCCCATGCAATCACAATTTGCATGAGTTTGAATTTAAAAGTAGGTGGCATTAATAAATATGTAATTTTGTATTCTGAGTCTATCTGACCATCTGTTTTTTTTAATACTTTGCAAACCAACAAAAACAGACACTATTATTTTCTTGGTGTATTCACAAATCAAGCCACCCTCCACCCCAAAAAACAACAGGGAATGTTTAAAAGGAAAAACAGAGCAAAACTTATTTTTTTGTCTGACACAGGATTACCCAAAGACGATGAGCTGTAGGGCAGAACCACCAACTTTTACTCAAGAAATGAGTCTTGGATTCTTGGGGACTTTTAAATGTAGAGGTCACTAAAGAGGTCTCATATCTCCCGTAATAATTCTTAAAAAACAAAGAAACAAAACACACAAAAACAACCTGAAGGCTTCCTGCCACAACAACTTAACAGCCTCCAGTTGATATCAATATCTCCCATGTGCAGAGATATCATGAGATCCCTGCATATTTCAATAAATGAGACGATCCCGGCGGAAATTGGCAAAGTATTTGTGTTGCTTCCAGCTCCGTGTTATTAGAGAGAATAATTTAGACCGAAGAAGTTGTGTAATCTACTTTGCAAACATTTTTGTTTAATGCCGTGAGAGTCTGTTTATAATGATGCTTAACAAACATCATACAGTGACTGTGCATACTTGAAACAGGCCTTCAGGAATTACCCTTTTTATATAAAAATGACTGAATCATTTCTATAAAAATGTCAACAATAACAGAGCTACTAGTCTCTCTGTTTTTGACACAAAACCAGTTTCCTAAATGATATCTGAATCATTCATTTGCACCATGTCTCTATAAACGGAGATTGAAATGAATGGACTGATGGGGAAAAAAGATAAATAACTAGAACAGACATTTACCTTTGAGTGTAATTACAGAGTGCATATCTAAAAGTGCATGCAGAAAAAGAAACAGAAGAAAAACATAAGTAATTTTGCAAATTGCATCAGCACTCTCCCCATTAAACAATATAATCCAAAGGTAGGCGGTCAAAATTATGACTGCCTCCAGCCAAGGTGTGGGCTGTGGGAGCCATGTGCTGTTTCCTTTGGTGACTGAAATTTTAATTACAGTGTACATTTCTCTTAATAGCAAAAAACTTCATGAAATCCATTACCAGAGTTTGAATAACAAACCCTTTATAGTCTTCTTTAATTACTGGCATTTTAATTAGTCAGGCAAATGTTATAAGTTGATATAAGCCTAGATTGATTAGAAAAGATCAAAATGTTTGCATCTTATACGTTCGGGAGAAATGAATGGAGGCAGATTCCTTTGCTGCCCTAATAATACAAATCAAGAGGGCACGAATTGTAAAGAGAAGACTTGATCTAAAAACACAACATGTATGTGCATAACACACGCAAGAGGACTTCACTGATGGAGAAGGAGAAACCAAGACGACATTAGTGAAAATCTGATTCTGTTACCAAAATCTCACATGACTGCATATCCCCTCTGTATTGGACTGTTCTAGTGTTATTAGCAAAGAAAGCAGTGACTCAATGTGAAATTACATAGCACAAGAGTATAAAGGCATTCCACTGCCAGTCATTCAAAATCAAAGCTTGATATAACTAAATGGGACAACACAACTCCACTTATCAACTGAAAATATATTTGAAGGTGCTGTGAACCGTTACACACAATGAGTCTTGAAATTCAGTCTCATGTTTGGGAAAGCACATGATAATCCCAGAAAAGGAAAAACAGAGCAAAACATAACCTTTTCCTACAGATAATGGAGTTCTCATACATCTTTAATGCAATGCTGCTTGTGATTGCTGATGACATATATAAATGTCACTGTGTTGTTAAAACAGTCTCCACAAAATTCCAAACAAGGTGTTCTCTCCATTCTCACACAGTCCTCATTTCAAAACTGGAAACCAATCTGGGTCACATGATCTCTGAGCTGCTGACATCAATAAAAACAGTGCTGTTGTTATAACAGCAACATTTTCTAATCATGCTCAGACATTAGTGGGGAAGAGGGTCACATTTCAATAGTCCTTACCTTCAGAGTTCTATCAAGAGAAAAGTGGCCCAACAACTGTTACTGTTTTAGTATAAATACTATTAGGAGTCCTGTGTCCTGTGGCATATTTTGTGGAATATGTAACTGAATTATTAAATAAAATAATGCCTTATTCTACAAAACTGTCTAATCAATCAACAGCACAATGCATCTTTTCATTAATCAATCCATTGTTAGAGATTGTTCCAAAGACTCGTTTGAAAAAAGCAGCTGCAGGGTGCTGATTGAGAAATATGCCATGATTTGTCAGGCAGACTTTGAAAAGTTTCCTTTCTATGATATTATCACTTTTTGACAGTTGAATAAAAGTACAAATTTTAAAAGCAATGACCTGACCTGGAAAAGGAAAATGAGTGTAATCAAAAATGTCAATGTTTTTGTTACTGTAAGAACAACTAAACTGTAACCATCGTGTAAGCAAAATTACATCACAATGATAAATATTAAGATGGACAAACACTTGTATATCATTTGAAAACTCTCCCCAGTATTTTAACAAAAAAGTAAGAGACATGGAGACTGCATCACCCTTCCAGATGCTGTTTGACCTCCACAGATGTGTTACTACATCTTGCATTATGCTCATGCTAAATCGTTACCAAAATTCACATGCAGACATACAAACACCTGAGAAACCCATGTGAAACTATTCAAAGCTACCTTTGTGGTAGTTAATGTAGCACTAGATGTTTGCCTTCATGATACACATGCACGCACTTAAGTGAAGTGAAAACAATAACAGCTACAAAATAACAGCTGGTTTATTAAAGGTGGCTCCTGTAGCGCCCACAGGAAAGCTGTGCTTCTGTATACAACACCCAAAATGGTCCTTTGTTTGCTGTGGATGAGAAGGAAACACTGCAGCTCATTGCATTTGTCAGTGCTGGTCAACATATTGAAAGAGTGGGTGATTAGATCCACGGAGCTCATTTTCACACAGCAGCAACCTGATTCTCCTTTAGCGCAGCTAGCTAGCACTCTCATTTTGAAAAATGCCAGAGCATTTACTACAAAGAACACAAAGAAATTACAAAATATAAAAATGAAGCACACAACTTTAACTAAATCAAAAATTCTGTTACACAAGTATATGCTAATTAATCTCCGTTCCTTTTGGATAAAAACTGGTTTATTTGTTCTTTCCTTTATTACTTTTTCAGGGCTGGAAAATGCAATGTATAAATTCCATGATTTTTTCAGGCTGTCTATGAAAACACTGCCATTGATATGCAGATAGTAATGGTCTATGATCTATTATGATGACAAGACATAACTTTTCAAAACCTTCAAAACAAAGGGATTTCCACTTGACTTCTTTAAAAGATAATACAATAAGCATAGATAGTGTTCATAATGAACAAAGAAAATGTAAAAACTGGAAACTCTGACTGCTTTAGTGATAGCCAGGTTACACACTTAACTCTTACTGCCTGAACTAAGCTTGCTAATCTATGGATTAAAATCATAGAGGTTTCAAACCACCCAGGTATTAACCAAAAAAATGAATACAATGAAATAATAACGACTGGCTCTCTGGGCACACAGAGAACAGATTGCCTGATTCTAATGCAAGTGTTATTCTTACCTAAGAACACTGTGCATGAGTGTTTCCAAAGCATTTCAGGAGTATTAAACTGTCTGTGCATCAATTAACATATTAATTGGAAGGAAAGAAGAAAGATGTGAGCTACTGTTCTAAGGCTAAAGAGGCATTTTGGCCAGGCCTTTGTAGCTCCAAATGAGGGTGCATCATTTGAAACGGCGCCAGATCATCTGGTCATGATCCAGTTATCATTGCACTGCTTCAGTGAGCACAATTGAGATGGCTCTGTTTATCAGTTATATTGCTCCTGCATTGCATTAGCACGACAGAATCGCAGCACCGCCCACCCCCCTCTCTCGCTTCTTTTCTCGCTCTCTCCTGTCAGCGTTAGATTTAGTTCGATGAATTCAAATGAAATAAGGCTCTGGAAAATCTTAGAAAGAAAACATTCGAATATTATCAATACACCCTTTTTCTCCACCATTCTTTTTTCCCCTTACATTCATATTTTGCTGTCAAAAATCCATCACTTGAGCAATGCTTTATGGTCAAAATGGTAAATTGATGTTCTCTTTAAAAAACAAACAACTAATACAAAGTTGTGTTGTGTGACTCACACATTTATCTTGCTTCCGTTATTGGATTTATTGGTCTGAAGTTCTTATTTCTCTAAAAAAACTATACATTCTTAACTGAAAAGGAATCAAAACCATTATTAGTATCTGTGCATGTGTCTGCGTCAATCTGTATAGTCGTAAAAAAAAGACACAAAGCGACGTTTGTATCCAGAGTCGGCGCTCGTCTGCTTGGCTGAGATGACAGTTCTGCCACTAAGACAAGGACATGACAGCCAGAAAACTGACATTATGAAGTCTATGGTAATTCTACCGCTACTCTACCCTTGCTGCACTTGATGTTTTAGCTTGTTGCTCACATGCCACACAACAACACACTGTAAGATTCAGTACGTAGGTGACAAACAGCTGGAAGGAAATTAGGAAGCAAAAACAACAACAAAACGTACCACTCCAAAATCTGTTTTTTTTTTCTTTATATGCCTACTCGTTGTATTTGGAAACTGATGATCAAATATAGAATATATAAATAAATACTAAAGGGTAGATACTGTTTACATGCTAAAACTGAGTTATTTCACCTCAATGCCAGGTGACTGCTGATGGCGTCATATAATTCCACTTTTCAGGATCTAAATTAGAAGTTATTGTCATGAATTTGAAATTATGCTTTTATGAAGTGTCACAGGTGCATTAATGCTGAAAAAAAAGGTCATTTAAATTTCAGTAGGCTACCTGTGAGCCAAGTTTGGTTACAAAGCTCCTGATTGTCTAAGAGGAGTTCAAGGACAAAGGAACAAACAAACAACACACCCAGACAAAAGTAGGCCAACATTCATGGTTTCAGTCTTTAGTCGTGTCCTGATGTTTTGTATCTTGTGTTTTAAAAGCTATTTTAAAGAATAGACAAGCGTCCTAATAAACATATTTGATGTTAATACAAATACCAGTATTCCCAGTATGAAAATGATGACTTAATTCAATTTCAATTCTATTCTGTTTTTGGTTTTTTTATGTTTAGTTACATAATGACATCAGCCACTCATCTTATTCTGGAAATATTAACTAACACACAATGTATTGTTGAATTATTGTTTTAACTGTCATGTCAAATCACTGCCTGAACACATTTCTTAAGAAATCTTGATTGGGATGTAAGAGATGTCATGGGCAGCTACAATAATGGAAAAGATAAATGGTGGATGCACATTCTGTTAAAAAACAACCCACGGTACAATCCCATGACTGTGTACTATTCTAGAAGAATACCTTTGTGTGATGTTAAGAGAAAAAAGGCAGCTGGAAGTTTGTCCTAGCAGATGTCAAATAGTCAGAGGTGAGAAGGAGGCAAGCAGAGTGCGATTATTGTCCCCTGACTGTTTACCCATGACAGAGTGATTCAAGCAGAGGGGTTAATAACTTGGCGTGACCTCAGATCAACACCGACAGACTACATTGAGTCTCTTTTAGTTCACCATTCTACAGTTAAACATCTTTCAAAGAGATAAAAAAAACAGTGATTAGATGACTGCAGTATTGTGTAATTCTCCATAACAAAGTCAGTGTTATAATTTGCATTGATTCATTCTTTATGAACCGTTTTTGTCCCTAGAGATGGAAACAGCATATGGATAATTGGAAGTAGTATAGACATCAAATAGGCCTAAATTGAAAGGAGAATGCACAGTAGTAGCTCTGACACTACAAAGGTTGTTTCATGTCAGAATGATAGATAGATAGTGTCTCTTTGTAATCTAAACAATAATGAGAAACAAAAGGGTTGTTCTCTATTCATTAGGTATGTAGCTATTTACAACAGGTTGAATGGAACAAGTCAAGCCCTTATATTACAGAGTAAGCCCGTCACCTAAATAGTGCGTTTATGTTTGTAGCTGTTATATAATTGTTTCCACAGAGGAATTAAGAACTGGACTGGAACAACATTGCCAGTATTAGGAAAAAACCCAAAGACCCCTTTGGAAAATATAAAGATCCGAAATTCAATTTCAATGTACTTTATTCTGAGAATGTACATTTTGCCTTAGAAATGGCTATATGGTTACAAGGTTGTTAGGTTTTGTTAGGTGCAGCTTTTGCGTACATAAGGTTGTACCTTTCACTTTATAAAAAAGGCAAAAAGACAGTATGTAACAAGAAAAAAAAATGTCTTCCCACTTTTTAATTATTGGAAAACATATTTTTGCAGATCCAGACATGAAACACACTACTAGAGGAGTTTAACCCCAAAAGAGTCTTCAGAAAATCCTTCTGTGGTCCCAAAACCAGCAGCTTCCAAGAAGTTGGCAGGGAATATATGCATACGTGACTGAAAAACAGAATGAAGGAAGTGCGGCACTACACAGCACTACACAGCTTCAGAAGTCATCAAATGGGTAGAGCCACTAGTCAATGCATGATAGTCTTGAAGCAGCAGGTTTTTTACTTAGTAATAAAGTTGTTTTAAAAAGATTATATCATTAACTGGTTTAACACACACACACACACAGAAAGAGATTTACATTAACTGCACCAGTGTCTCCCTTGCTGTGTGGGGGTTTAAGTCTGACCTGCAGACAGATCACAATCCAGCTGTTTTTGTTTTTCAGTTTATCACCAAAAAAAAAAATCTCTTGCAGATAATTTCAGCAGCTCTCATCCCTTCTGTTTTCCCCCTACTCAGTTGGATTATATACATATGGATTTAAGTATCAGTTAGCCTTATAAAACTAGCTAAACTAACTCACGGCTGAAAAAAAACAGCCTGTGTTACAGGCGGTGCTCACATTCTCTCAATGTTCTTAAATCAGACACCTGAAAGATGTTAAGTGGTGAAGTTTGTTGTGTACTTATAAAGCTTTGATAGCAGAGTGGCCTTTTGGGACATGCAATTGCACTTGTGCTTGCATGTCTACCACTAGATCTCATACCAGTTTAAAAGCCACTTTACTTAGCTGGGCAGACAAATATAGCCTCTAGACTGCAACCAAAACTGTCATATGCAATTTTTCGCCAGTTAAGGTCTTATATTGAAATGCCTAAAGTGTCTTTTTTTTTTTAAAGAGTCATTTTGCCATGTGTTATGGTAACTGCCACAGCCACTGGTCTACATAACAGGGATTTATCCTTCTTCATTAAGTCTACATTGCAGGTATATTGCAACCACAGATCCTACAACCTTAACTGATGTGCATCTCTCCAGAAATGCATGGCTTCATCGCAGCCCGCAAGTATGGTGATTGGCCCGTTCAGTACCATCAGTTCCTCCTGTGCATTTCCAGCTACTTTTTGCAGCAGTTTTTGAATTTATCAGGAATAGAAAAACAATCATTACCTCAATACAAGGACTCCAGATGTGAGTAAATTCCTGGGAAGGGACTATCAAAACTATCAAATTGGACTTTCAGGAATGTAAAAAGTGGAAAAACTCAAATAGGTTTGCCTCTAAAGAAATTAAAACTCGCCAAAACAAAGAGTGGGGATCCAGGAGAGGAAAAAAGAGCATTTTCCCATTTGTATCATGGCTGAAATCACATACAAAACATTATGAAACGACTAAAAACTAAAAGCACAAATATTGGTCACAGTGTTGGCCAATTTCGTAGACTATGCCATAGGCTTTACAAAGATTAAAAGCGGAAGACTACATGAGTCAAAAGCAGTAAAACTGAAAAGGCACTGAGGCCTAACCAAGCAATACCAAACTCAGATTTCTACACCATTTCCCTCAGTGTTTTGCATTGCATAAAGCTGCCTGCTGTCAAAGATTACGCCGATTATAAAACCAAGAATTGTGACGCAGCAATGAGCAACACACATGCCAATACATATGCACATAAATCACGTTTAAATTTATTGTTATTAATATTAAAAGGTAATTAAAGAATCAGCTAAATTAAGAGGAAAATTATCCTCCTGGCTATAAAAGTAGGGAATGTAGGACGAGACTATGAACGAGCAGATTTCCAGCAATAAGTAGTCCATGACAATAAAATGCAGAATCAGGGGTTCATAATGCTGCAGCAGAGACCTAGTAAAAGTTAACTAATGTGCAACTGCCCAGTGATTGTAAAGCAATACTGAGACACTAGGAGGATTAGAAGGAGGAGGGACTGTCTCAACACTGTATCGAACTTTAGTTAGCTATGGGGTGAGCATATGTTTTCATATGCTAATTGTCATGGGGCACGATGTTAAAAAGGTCATTCAGGTAAATATTTGATTGGAAAGATGCAAAAACAATGTTTTTATTTTCCGTTAAATAAAAAGAGTGGTTGTACAGTGCAGTGGTTTACACAAATCCCTTTGGGGTTACATCAGGAGGGTCATCCAGGGTGAAAACAGACTGTCAAATTAAACATGCTGAGTTAGCCTTGTAAGTAAGGGCTTCAAGTATGTCTCATTAAATGAAGGGGAAGTGGCTAAGCCTGCTTATACACCTCTGGACTCTCCTCATTTCTGATATATAATAATTTCAAGAAGCCCAATCGTACTGTGTACGGCAAAGACGTTAAGTGTTTCAACAAAATGCCAACATCCAAGCGTATATAACTTAATTAACTTAACAATTAACTTAATTGTAACTGTGCCTTTTTAGCACTATGAAAGTCAGCTAGGTTAGCTGTTATTTAGGTGACATTGTAACAGTTTTTAACTAAAGTTGGTTGATGTCAAGTGCTCTAAACAAGTGGCCAACCAAGTTAAAATGTTAAGTATGGGAATATATTTGGGATAATATGCAATTCAATATTTGAACAATCATTAAGTTATTCAAAATGTTGTTGTTGTTGTTTTAAAAAATGTTTTTTTAGCAGTGCCTGGTAGGATGTAATGCTATTACAATTTCTACTGGTGCCAATGAAGCGTGTATCACATTCTCAGATTACATGACACTGTAAAAGCAGGAGAAGCATACAAGGCTGATGACCACTAGAGCCACCAGAATGTTTTGTGTGGAAACGAACAAAAATGGCATCCAGCGTTAGTTAAGCTAGCATGTCACAAACCTGCCACAGCTATGCACATTCATTTGAGAGCAGTTTGATTTGGGAGCGATCTTCCACTTAGTTCCCATTGACTTTCAAATAGTGTTTTTGTCTTAAGTGCCCACCCCTGCTATGTACACACCACAAGTGTGAGAAGCAGTGAGCCAATTTGTACTAAGAAAATAAAGTTTTTTAGTATTTCATAAAGGCTTTATCATTTTTCCAAAGACATTTCCGCTGTGTGAACCATTTGAACAGTTGACAGACCCAAGGAGCCTGTGGTGGTTTATCTCCTGCCAGTTGATGTGAAAGAGCCTGCAATTCTATTTGCCTACTTGCATGCACCAGTAATTACAACATGATTGATTTGTTATTTCAGCATGTTCCCTCTGCTCTCTTATCTACCCTCTGTATATATCACTAATTTTTAAACTTTCTACTTTTACAAACCTAAATGTCTCAGCTTGCTTTTTCTCCTCTCTTGCTGATTTGCCATTCATACTAAGGTTTGAAATGAGAGCTGAAATTTTCATAGATGCATTTCACACAATAAATCAGGCTCGTCTGTGAAACAAAGCACCGCCTAACAAATTCCCTTGGGTCTACAATTTGCCAAGAGGGGATATGTTCAGTTGTCATTTGTGTTTAATCTCTACTCCAGAAACTGTCAAGTAGATATTAAACTCCGTAAGGAGTAGATAGGCAAAAGAAAGTGTAAGAGAGCTAAAGTTATGGATTCTCCCCATTGTTCAGATCTGTTTACTTATGAGCATTTACAACACATCGCACATCTCTTTTAACAAATAAAGAATAAATATATTTATTTCCTAATCCCTGGGGGAGGCCTCCGGATTCTGCTTTAATGAGTGCCATACTTATTGATAGAATATTGTTTAACTGTGCATGCTTGCCATAATTAAGAGGGTGAGACTTATTCATTCCACCCCAGAGCGAATAACCACAACTTTAATTTAAGAAATAGCAAAAATGCTTCATTTCACAATTGCTTGCATTTGATGCCTCATATTTCTAATTAATGAGATAAGGAAAAGAGACTTTTGATGAGGCTTGCATGTGTGTGTCTAAGGCCCGTGTGGACACAAGCTATCTCTCAGAAGGCGACAGCCTTGAGGTGAGTAATCACCTCCAGGGATATTCTATGAGAATGGCCTTCTTAAAGCTATTAATTAAGCCTCATCTCTCACTGCACTTACCTCAAGGTAGGACACCAGAACTGCAGCCTCCCCCTAACCCTTTGTCTTTGCGTCACCCTTTTGCCCCTTCTGCCTTCCTTGCTTCACTGGCCTCCTATCTCTCCTCTCCTTTGCTTGTTTATCCATGGGTCTTGTTTGGCTGTAGGCTATCTGGGTTCCCCAAGAGTTGCAGCTCTATTCTCAGTGACAAGTCCTTGTGGCTATTACAGCAAAAAAGAGCAGTAAGCTCGAGGCGCACATGCTCACGCATCAAATAATAATAATAATAATAATAATTTAAAAAAAGACTGTCCAGGTTACAAAAATACGCCTGTATGAACCTTGATTATAAGAACATTTTAGTGAATAAGAATTGAAGCTGATGTGTTGGTTTTTACTTTACACATGTGAGTATATAAATGAAAAAAAATCATTGTTTCAAATGATAAAATTTTATTGTAAGTATGCATGGATAAACTTAATATGCAACATCTGTGCTTCCTGCAGTATTATTATTATTTTTTTGCTTCACCCTTTTCACTGTTTTCTTAAATCTGTGTTTCTATAGTATCTGAGAGGTTCCAGAAATAAAACTAAAAATATTTAAGCAACTAAAAATAATAATGGCTAGTTTAGGGGGGACTTGTTAGTATGGTAACATAAAGCATATATGGTTAAATCTGTTTTGATCCTCTCTCCTTAATTTTTCTCAGAATCTCTGAACTTCTGAACATCGAGCAACAGTGATCTACAAACAGTGCTAACATGTGATCGTGACTCCCCAGTAACGTTGCCATATATCTGAAATGTAGACTTGTTTCATATACAGGTAGCATCAGATACTTCTTCCTTCCCTTACTTCTTCTATTACAAAATGTAATTTTAATATAAAACATACAGTAAAAAAGGCCTGTGAGCTTTCTTTTATTTGATTTCCTCGTCTTTTTTTCATGTTTTTTCATAGGTTCATATGTAAAATCTAGAATGATGAAATGTAAATAAACGTACAAAGAAACCTTGTCCCCTTATACGGTTCACTTATTCCCATCTACTCCATATGCACTGTAACTCAGAGCCGCATGCCCACCGGGAAGAATAATTTATGTCCCACTGTATCTGCCAAGCAGTTGCATGGCTTGAACAGCGTGTTTCTCAGGTACAGAAAGAGAAAGGGAAAATAAAAAACCATGATAACAGTAATTAACAAGGAAACTGAACATATATGTAATATCAACCAAAAGCAATTTGTGATTCTGTTATTGCTGTGTTCTGAAGAAAAGGCACATATAATGTGGACTCCATTTGCAAGGCACAAATTAAACTATTCAGTGAGGCTACTGAAAAGCGCTACTAAAGGATGTGCTGGGAGCCATTCGGTCTACCGTGTCTCATAATGTGCATTAACACAAACCTTATTGAAGAACATTTTAAGTTTATATAAAGCCATGTTCTGCATATACATACTCCAGACGTGGCTGTCACATTAAATTTATAGTGGAAATCAAGAAAGCTATTATAAAATCAGTTATTAAGGAAACACACCATGTTTCCATGCTGCTGACTCTGCCCTTAAACCAGTAGATGCCTTGAAGGGTTTTTCGAGCTGACTGAACACTGCTGTGATGAAAAGGCTGCATGTCAACACTGGAATCCAACAGGCACCTTCACACCTGTGTTTTTATTTGTAAGACTTTCCTGCCAAGGTAAATAACATGCTTAGTTGAATTCAAAGCTCTAAGGATGACACCAGATCACAGCATTTGTTGGGTCGCTATATGTGTTTATTGACACATATTTCAATTTATGCAAAGTAGACACCTACAGTGTGCATCCTCCAGATGAAGGAAAGACTTTAAAGCGAGAAACTCAATCGCTGCATTGTTTTATTTACTCTGATCTTTTATTGATTTATTTATATGCGCTGTGTAACTTATTTGTTTGTCAGTGTGTATAGGCCTGTTACTACTGTTTCACATGACTGCACTGTCTTATGAGGTCTTTGTGCAGTCTAATCAATTTGCTCTTGCGTTCATCTATTTTTTTAAGCATATATACTTTTTTTTGGTTTGTTTGTCAAGAAAAATGCTTCACAAATCAATACTCCATCAAAACATTTATTTTAAAGCAATGATCTCAAAAGCTTGAATCAGAAATGATTCCGACTTCCAAACAGTTACTAGAGCTGATGATCCCAGTGTGAAAAAATTTACCTCAAATTATTCCAGTAAAGGTTATACATTCTTCTGAAAGTGACTATTTGGTGGGGGTGTCTGCTCTATACAAGTCCCCGTCCATTACAATGGAAAATATGTAAAATAACTACACTCACTGGCCACTTTAATAGGTACAATGGACATATTAGGTCCCACATCCCAAAGCTTTTCTATTGGATTGAGATGTGTTGACTGCGGAGGCCATTCGGGTACAGAGAAACTCACTGTCATGTTCACTGCGGATGATGATTTGAGCTTCGTGACATAGTGTGAAGATGGATACACTGTGGCCATAAAGAGATCGACATGGTGGAAAATAATACTCCGGTAAGCTGTGGTGTTTAATAAAATGCTCAGTTGGTACTAAAGAGTCCAAAATATGCCACACCAGCACAACCAGCCTAAACCATTGACCCATACAAAGCAGGATGGAGCCATGCTTCCATGTTGTTCATGCCAACTTTTGACTGTGCCACCTGAATGCTGAGAGGGACACCAGACAAGAGGTGGAAAAGTCTTTCCTTTTTGTTTTTTTCTTTGCATCATCTGATGTGAACAAGCTCAAAAAGGCTGTCTTGGTTATTAATATCATTGCTATCCATGAAACAAACATTACTGATGACCTTCCACAGTGAATTAAAGAAAAAAAACATATCATCTCTATACTCTTGTGTTTTTCCTCTTTACTGATAATAACAGCTTCATTTTTCCATTACTGTTGCTTTCTGAATAGGCATTCTCAACTGAAAAGCTTTCTGTATTGTTCATGAAGAATATAAATATCATGAAGTTTCTTTCATTGTTCATGAACAATAAAACTTTCCACATTTGCTGGCTGAGTTAAGAATATCTATGATGAGTTTAGTGAAAGAGATTCTAAACTTCATACTGTACAGTGGAGTGACACCTATCAGTGCAGTGCCAGGATTTCTTTTTTTAAAGCTGTGATTCTTCTAAAATACAAATATAACATTTCCAAACAATGTCAGGAAGTGGGGCTGTGTATGCATGAAAACTATACAAACTAAATTAAACAATGTTTTACTGATACACGTCAGTCAAGTCTGCAGAAGGAACAGATAAAATGTGAAAAACCGACTTCTGCCCGAAGCAGAGTTTTGTTCTGTGGGAGTAGGAGTGCAACCGCTGCTGAACAAGTGCGAGAGAGTTCACAGTGTGAGGGGAATATATCATGACAGAGAGAAAATGACCAAAAATATCCATTAAAAAGACCTTCACTCCAATATGAGCTATCACCAATTCAGCACCTTGGGGGCAGAATAATCTTGCTTTTAAACAACCTGCAAGTTGCACTATCAAGCAGAGTTTCTGAGACGAGCACGAGGACAATGTGAAAAACACATTGGTGTAACTTGGTTAAATATGGGTGAAATTACGGGTGAAAATAGAACCCTGCATTCTGATTTAAGCTTTTAATGGGGATGTAACGAAATGTATTTGACTCAGCCTCATTTCAGTCATATGTATATAGCAGTTCTTCGGTGTTCTGGGGTAAAAAAAATAATTGTTATGTGTCTTCTTATTGTTTTTTTTGTCATCAATAGAAATAATGATAGTATATATTTATTTGTTGTGCAAATGTTTTCGGAACCTAATGGGTCAAAAACTAATTCATGTGACAGGCGAGAGATCCATAAGGACATCCAAATTTAAAAACTGTCCCCTTTTGATCAACTATCAAATGCAGTCCATTGACTCCTACCTTCATTTCATTCATTCATTAGACGAGCCTAAAGTGTCTTTTTAGGCTATTGATAATCAAAGTGGACACTTTTGGGTAAATTCAGTTAAGAAAGGAGTGGCAGCTCTCTTTTTAAGCCATGCAAGTCCAGGAAAAGGAAAATCTACAAATAGGCAGTGAGATCTGAGGAAAGGCTTAGGAAGCACATATAGTCTTAGATGTGAATTAAAGAAATTAACATTTAATAGAAGAATGTCTGATGAATGTCTGATGAATGACTGTTGCACAGTCAGCCATCCCAAGGCTTCGCAGCAGTAACAGAATCCTTACATTTATCTTTAAGATTTTGTTGAAAGTTTTCTTGAATAGACGTGGATAAAGCTAATGAATAACAACCAAAAAGATTCCGTCTTTAACAACAGACCTCCGAGTGCAGTATTGATTGAGCTGAAAGTGCGATGGTTTGTGAAAATCGAAACCTACTAAATAATGTAAGGGACTTAGGCAGAAACCGTGTTGATATACAAAAACTGCTAATCCCTGCAATATTTGTGATGAAGTGTGGAATGGAAAAAAAAAAATCATATGGCTGCAAATCTGAAAATTCCTGGAGGGATTGTTTCAATTTCAACATCAGCCTGGAGATTTCTCTTGTCCTACTTAAGGACGAGCTCACTGTGTTTCTGAGCCATGCCTCAGACTGTTTCTTGAGTTTCACTGTGCTGCAAGCCAAGGCTGTTGTAAGGTTAAACTATCTGACAGCTCCAGTTTCACGGCAAACAACACACATCCTCGGGCTGATTTTCACATACTTAGTAGTGTGTATTCTCATATGCTCCATTTAGATTGATCATGCATGATTAAGCTTGGTTATCGGTGCCTCCGTTGCTGAGCGCAAAGTGTAAGGAGATTGTTCAGAAGGAGGAGAGCTGGGAAAGAAAAAGAGATGTAGGTGGGCGAAAGAGTGAATATCTAAATATACTGTAAAAGACTTAATGGTCTCTGCGTGTGCATTGCATTAGTGTTCTTCACATGTCTCTGTGGGATTTCTCCTTCTAAATCTTTGACTCTCCTGTACTTGAAGCTTGGGCTGCAGAGGTGTCTCATTGATTGAACTGAAGGGTTGTTAATAGTAACCAGTTTTGTTTGATATTAATCCAAAAAGAGCCCTGTATGAGTTTGCTCTGGGATGTCATTTTTTTTCACTAACGTCCATGTGAATGACTGAGAAACAAATTACATATAAATTCCCTCTGACCGAGTCAGGAACACTTCAGTACTTGAAGTTAATATATATAAATGTAGTAAGATGACAGCATCAGGTGGTTGATAAGCAATGAACAAGGACTTGTGCCTAAAATGAGATACACAAAACTTCTGGGGAACAAAAAAAAATCCCAAAAAAAAAAATCATTAAAGCTACTTTGGACTTTGCACCCTTTCCGTTTTGAAAAATGAACCTCCACCCCCCGCCCCCAACACACACACACACACACACGCACACACACACACACACACACACACACACACACACACACACACACACACACACACACACACACACACACACACACACACACACACTCACACTCCCCACGATTTACACACAGACATTAAATTTAATTAAAACTAGACCTAAGGTGAAGCAGTAATGGCTTCACACTCTGGTGACTACCAGACCTAATCAGGCCAATAACTGCATTTTTCTTTTTTCTTTAAATGCCAGAACACAGCGCCAAATTCTAGCCTGAAGGACTGAAGCACGTGCTGCCACCATCCACTTGGGGGTGATGACACAGTCTTCATATACAGAAAAGTCACAAGGCCACTGTTTATTTTGATGGTTTGACTGTCTGAATTTCTTATCATTAATTTGAGAATAAGATCAATCAATAAATATGTCTGATAACTTCTGATGTCTTGCCATAAAAATTTGAGTCCGTCCTGGCCTGTGTAGCTGTCCAAAATGAGCCCCGCCACTGCAGTATACCTACACTTAAAAGCTGTGACAGATGGCGAGAATAGGCCTGCCATTAAGCTGGGCTATATTCAAAGCAAATGCCTTATGAAAAAATAGATCATGTATCTTTCAAAATTGCAAACGAGGTTTGGATAATGAAAAGTTCATTTCAGCACACTGATAAGAACTCCTAAACATTTTCAAACAAAAAAACTAAATACACTAGAAACTAAAAAAAATCTAAACTGTATTAAAAACTGAAAGTCAAAATAAAAATAAAACCTAATTACAAAATACAAAACTAAAACACTCTGGTATGAATCCATTTGTAGCCACTGTGCTAATTTTTTTGACAGTGTATTTAATTTTTGTTTTAGTTTACATGAACAGGATTTTATTAATCTGGTGGACAGTCACCACTTGATTCAACACCGCACCACGGCCGCCTACTCTTTTTTTCCCCCTATTTCTTTCAAACTGTCCTACATTAAGGTTTCTAGATATTCTTAAAAGTATTTTTGTTCGCCTCGTTGTCAAATCGAGGGTATTTCTTTCCTAAATGAGCCTGCTTCTGCCCAAGCAGATGGTTGTACAACATGCAGGATTTATCACTGTTCATTTCATACAGGTGTGCATGTCTTAAATATAATATGATTAACCAACTTTCTTGTGCATACAGGCAGTTCCTATGCACAGATTTAGAACGTGCATGCTCTGAAAAATGAGGCCGCTGTTACTTGAATGTCTATTCTTGGCACAACGACTTTTACCAGAACGCCTCATCTAACACTTCACTCTTAGACATGCAGCTCCTTACCAGATATAGATTATACCAGAACAATAACACATATGAATGTTGATGAAGCTTGCAACACTATGCACGTCAGCGTAATAACAATTTGCTTCATTAAGCAACAAGCTGCGAGTGTTCAATCTATAATGTTACTTACTTACTTGAATGTACAGGATGCTTATAAAGGACAAATTAGACAACCAGGTGTTGAGCACCATGAAAAGTAGACAAGGGAAAGGAAAATCTACAGAAAACCAATAAAAATCCATAGTTTACCTATGCATACTAGTGATAGAAAATTGTTGTAATTGTTAGAAGCCAAAACATTTATTGAAATCAAAAGTTAAATAATGAAAATCATATTCTTCAAGCCCTAGTGTGTGTGGCGGTCTTTAAATAATGTGTGTTAGGACTCTGTACTCTTGAAAAGACTGATATACATAAAATATCTTTAAAACAATATCAAGCATAGGGGTTCATATTTTTGTGTAATGAAATAAGAAGCATCGATTAAATGAGAAAACTGCAACAAAGCTGTAAAACTAGACCATCTGTTTAAAAAGGAAGTATGCAATAAACCTGGTTCTTAAGGGAAAATAGGCAAACACAAATAAATAAATATTGACCAATTCAGCTAGCCACAAAGACCATTAAATCAATCAAAACATTCTAATATAGTGCAGGTTTTTCAACCAGCCTGCATTGATTCCTGTAAATGAACTTCCAAATGCATAGTAAATCCTACAGGTTTGATGTAACAGACACACAGCTCTATATAGAAATGCTTTTCTGGCATTTAAATACAGTAATAAAGCTAACAAAAATCAATAATGCATTATCAAAGAACAGGGGAGAAATGGGTGTCTATAAAGTACATGATCTAACAGAACAACAATCTATTTCTTTAAAGGTCAGTAAGCTATAAAGCCTCGCCCAACTGCACAACTCCCTCTCATTCTTCCCTGACACTATAGCCACTCATATTTTTCCAATATTTTAGGGAATTATCACCCAGAAGCCATGAAAAAGCATTTTAGACCTTTCTCGATCTAAGTAATCGCTTTATTAGTGACACAAAGATGAGTTTGTGCTGTTATATGGATCCAGAGGGTGTAATGAAATTTGACTCTGCTGCTGAGTAACGATGAAATAAAAAGGAGAAGTTGACCAAGAATCAATATGATATACAGCGATCAGTCACAATATTAAAACCACCTCCTTAATATTGTGTGGCTGTTGTGTGGCCCTACCAAAACAGCTCTGACCCACCGGAGCAAGGGACCTCTGAGAGTGTCCCGTGATGTCTGAAACATTGATGCTGGCAGCAGATCCTTTGGGTCCTGGATTTTAGGACCCTCAATGGATTAAGTGTGGCAGGGATCATTGCTTTACACAGAGGGTGGTTTGGGTATTCTGCCTTGGTGCTATCCATAAAACTAAAATCCAAATGACCAGGAGCCAAGGCATTAAAGCAGAACACAGCATTAAAATATAATATACTGCTGTCTTGAATGGATAAGGTCGGCTAATTCATCCACATTTCCGCCTCTTCTGACTACTTTTAAAGTACTTACAGAAACAAGCAGCATAGTTAAGTTTGGTTTACTTAAGTTTAGGTAAGTTTCAGCAAGCAGACTAACAAAATGATACCTGTATAATCACATGAGAGTGTATATCCTAGTTGGCTACTTGTCATATTCCTCCATGAGCTGGCATGATCTATTATATTAGTTTATGTATGATGTGAAATTGTATTGATTACTAAACTTACTGATAGCCATCAGTTAATCACGTAAAGGTAACTGACATTAGCTGTTATCATTATACTCATACACTGGTAACAGGAATACACTGGTCTCCCAGCTGTTGTGCAAAAAACATGACAGTACATGTAAGAGTGCAACATAATAAAGTAGTATATGACACTATGCCTTGTGACTTTTTTTGATCAATACTAGCTTGCAGACATTACCTCAGTATAACTGTGCACAAATGCAAGCAGCATAATGAAGACTCCAGTTCCATTAACCGCCATGAGTAATAACAAAGAGTATTTGTTAGTATTTCAAGAGTAAAGTTTCAAGTGCAGAGCTTAATTTATACTCAGTGCACGCTGCTGATCTCGCTCATGCGGAATTTATTTTGCCACATATTTCATCAGGAAGGGCTTCCGGCTAAATCTGCTAAATCAAACATGCGGAGCTACCTGCTGTGGTGTGGTGACCTCTAGGGAAAAGCCAAAAGTTTGGGGTTTCTTTTTAACCCATGTATCTCATATGAAGGTTCCTTACCTATAAAACATTTCACTCATGTTGCCTCCTATCTCGTATTTCGCTCATTCATGTCATTCTAACCTCCAATAATTCCTTCGTTGATTCACAAAGAAGCAAGTTCGGGAAAAAAAACAATTATCATCGTGGAATTTGGAGGCACCTGAAAACTTGTATATACATTATAAAAAGGTTACAAAACATGCTGAAAAGGTTGATGGCATCTGTTTAGAGGTTGTACAGTATCACAAAGAAGCTCTTTGGATTATGGATGGGATATACTTAGAGTAAGCACATGAGCTTGGCAGTAAAAGGGTCACCATGGACACAATAAATCAGTTTCCTGGAACTAATAGCAGGATGTATGATGAAGCAAGTGGGGGATTTCATCAATTGTGTTCACTAATACCAAAGTATTTGGCAGTGTTAGTGGGAATAACATCCCAGTTATTGAAATAGAATACATTACTGCTCGGTGCTACATGTAGATACCCCTTGATGGCTAATCCTGTTTTCCTCAGAAACAGCTGTTGACAGATAGTGAGACTAGTCGAGGTCTCAGTCTATTTACATAAAATAAGGGATTGTCTGTTCTCTAAAAGGACATTAGGATTGACAATAACACCTGATTAATATAAAAAGCAAGCAAATACCAACACAATCTATTTTGCACACATCATTTCACATTTACACCTGCACACAGCTTTGTACACACACCAGCGGCAGCACAAATTATACACACACACACACACACACACACTCACACACACACACAGGCAGGTATACTTTTTTAATGCAAATTGTGACTTGCAAGCATGAATTCCTAATGCAATTAGCTGACTGAATCCATAACCCTAACATATGTATCAGCTAATACAGTTAGAACTTAGGTCTTTGCTTCCATGTCTGCTCACTTAATGATATTATGGTTGATTCTATAGTTTGATCCAGCTATCAATGTCAATCATGTTAGCACTGCTCAAAGCACCAAGCCCTTCAGGGGAAATGGCACTGGAGGGACGGGGAAGAGAGAATGGCTGGCAGCTTTCTAATGCAATAGACCTGCCAGAACTGAGAGCTTTTTATTACATTAATATGTTCCTGGATAATTCTATCTCATCTCCTAATATGACTTAGCCTAAAAACCCAATTAAAGTCTAATTTATCCGATCACCTCAATCGGAGACGGTGATGTGAGGGCGTTCAGACAGCCATGTGCTGGTTGCTCGCTACCGCCCACAGAGGATTCTGTTTCGTCTCCGTCCCCAGACCAAAGAAGTTAGAATGGCGAGTACGGCATGCAGCTTCTATTATAGCTACAATTGGCACAATTGGTAAGCACATGGAACAAGAGTCTCATCATGGGACTTGCTGTTATCAGATGCACAAGGAGGTGTTATGCATATTACTTCAAAGATTTTAGGAGATATAATAAACTATTTAACAGTGTGAGAATAGAAGCTGACGCAAGTGAGACATCATTAGACTTAATGATTCAGTCGGATTGACTTTTACATCAGTGAGATTTTTCTTGCAGATTTTGACAATCATTGCTGTACTTGGCAAGCTTTTTACAAACACTGCAGAATCCATCAATCTATTTTCTTAACCGCTTATCCAATCCAAGGTCACAGGGGAGCTGAAGCCCATCCAAGACAGCGCTGGCCATGAGGTGGATAACACCCAGGACAGGCAATTCTATCACAGGGCTAACACAGAGGGACAGGCAACCATTTGCGCTCAGTTCCACACCTACAGCCTACTTGCAATCACCCATTAACCTAACATGCACCTCTTTGGACTGTGAAAGTAAGTCACAGTATCAGATGGAAAGTGTACATACAAACTCCACACAGGAAGGTCCAGGCAATCAGGAGAGCACAAGACACTTCTGTCTGTGAGGCAAGAGTGCTAACTATTGCACCATTGTGCTGTGATGTGCAATTGCTCTGATCAATCAGTGGAAAACTTTATTTATTTATTTATTTAACCACATGCCAGGTGACTGGAGAGTCAAAGGGCCAATCTTTTATCTTTCAAAAGGAGTTTGGCATGAGGGGTTAGACACCCTTGTGATCTTTGTTTTCTGCTGCCATCAACTCTTTGCTTAAAAAGTATGTCAGTGCCTAAAGAGAAATAGATGTATATTTTGGTGAGATGCAGAAATACAAGGAGATCACCTCAGCTGTTGAGGTTACCCTTAAGCTGTGTCCACACATGATGCAATTTGCAGCATACGTAGCAACTAAACGTCATGAAAGTGAATGACATTCGACAAAATGCTGGCGTTAAAAAAATGCTGACAACAGATCTCCAGATATAAAAATTTTCAGCTTTGAGGCATCCAATTAAAAGTGGCTGCCAATGAGAGCACAGGATACTGTTAATTGACATTCAGTGTGATCTTGTAGTAAATACATTATAGGGATATTGAGGCAACCGGCGTCCAGAATGTCACGATCAACTGGCAATCAACTTCAAAGCAACCAGCAAATTGCTTCCAGTGTGGACTTCAGCTTTATATCCTTCATGTCCATCCCAGGAACCCTTCAAGCCAGTTGATTCCAGAACCTAATTAGTCTGAGTTATTTAAGGAGTCTTCTGTTTGGCTCAGGTGTGGCAATCACCATCGCCATGCCATGTGACTAATCTCTCTGTGGCGATAACTACAAATCAGCCAGCTGAAAAAGAGAACGCAAGAGAGACAGAGTAAGAGAGAGAGCAGGACGAAAAAGAAGCATTATCACTTCTACAGTTATAGTGTAAAAGATGCAAATAGCTTCAAGGTCTGAAAAGTGAAGCCAACATAGAAGTGTCTTAAACCTGCATTCTTTTAATCGCAACTAAGGGGCAATACTTGTGCAAAGGTCGTACAGAAGTCTGTAGGAAAACAGCTCTCTGTCCTGAACTCAATAAACACTTTCATGAGGAGTTTAAGCGTTAGTCACTCATTTTGTGTCATATTGGAAAAAAAACAAACACACCTGGTACTTTTTGTTTAAATGTTTATTTAAATAAAATGTTGGCTTTTCTATATGTTAGAAAGGAGGATTATCCATGTATGAAGGTCATTCTGTGCATTTTTTTATATTTTAATAGCACATTTCATTAACTGCATTAAAATATCTGTATTAATTGTTTCATTATATGGATGTCTAATGTCTCCTTGCACACAAGGGTGGCTGACACGTCATGTCAGATAAAAACAGGAAGGCCACTGCAGACATGATAAGTACTGAATTCACTATTCTATGACAATTACATGATCACATTTTGCTCAGTAAGTGTTTAAAAACCTACAGCGTGATCATTGATCACACGTCATCCTCATCATTCTACATCTGTCTCTTTTGGAAAATATTAATATAAAACATTTCTTACACACAAAGCTGTGAATTCAAAGACTATTTCTAAGACTTTTAAGTCCAAGGACAATAACTCGAACCAGAAAATTGCACAATTTCAACAAATACCATCACAGGAGGGAATATAAGTTATAAGTATATATAAGTTTGCCTCGATGGCCAGCACAGTCTGAAGCTGAAGGAAAAAGCACCTGTGGGAGTCTGTGGAATGACTGGAGGTTGTAAACATAAATTCATGGCCAAATCAGCAGAAGCTGCACTGCACTGAGTCAGCATTGTATATACCTGACCTTAATGAAAGCATTGCATACCTTATGTAAAGCACTTTGAAGGCAAAAAACCTTTTCATGACTCACCTCTTCATCAAAGATTATTTATTTTTATTATACATACATGCGTTTGTTTTGCACTATATTATAATTTCAAAAATGGGCAAAGAAAGACAACATGTGAAACAAATGATGCTGGAACCAAGCATGACTTGTTGTGCAACAGGATTGAAGAGCGACTGCTCATAGCTTCAGCAAAATTGTTTGTCTTTTGTATATAAAGCGCAGAACAAATTAACATAGCAAATCTTCAACTATAGCTCTGTTGTATGTTTGGCAAAGTGCTACAGTTATTTTTTTGATGGAGATCCTTCTTCTTAGACTGCGTGGGCTGCTTGGTGCAGGGACTCTTTTAGAGATTTGGTCCATCTGCAGGGAGGTGGCCTTGTTATCACAATGGACGACATTCGCTGCGGGTTAGCTGCTTCAGCTGTCTCCAACTCAAGCTCAGAAAGAAGGGGTGGGAACAAACATGTCCTCTGGGTGTCCTAAGGGCTTTAAATAAACTAACAGTTTTTACCTAGATGTTCAGGCCAGTCTCCTACAGGGGCTACATCTTCGAGCCAGGCTTCAACAGCTGAGAAAGCTAAGTTGCTCGAAGTAAGTGGTTTGTTGGAGCACAGTGGATTGCGGTTTGTCGTATGGCGCATTAGGTGTTGACAGATGGGAGGCAGAGCATGGGACACTGTAGGGAACCAGTGATTTATAGCTAGGTCTAGGACATCTAATGTGGTGTAAGTGCTGAGTCTGAAGGGACCGTGATGAGAGGACAATTGGAAAAAGGGAAGGAATAAACAAAGGAAATAAGTAAAAAGAGGACATAGGTGAGAAGTTACTGTCATGGCAAAATCTGGCAAGGTTTTAACAAGGAAATCAGGTGCTTATCAAAGGTCCACAACCTAGTAAGTCAACATTTCAACAGTACTCATGAACTCAATAATATAACTTAAAGTACTGGGTGTGCACAGCTCTGTGTATCAGATGAATCTGTCCTTTCACAGCACAATCAGATCCTCATGGCACACATCTCTACAGGTGTGCTGAATGCAGATGGTTTTGTATGAAACCCCACTGTGCTGTGTGAAACAGATTAAGTTATTTTATCACCAGCAGAGGTGTGGTAATTACTGTACATTTATGTGCTGCTGATTATTGTCAAAAGCTATGGTGTGCGTCTGATCTTAAGACAATGGAAAGCCAGTTATTTAATTGTTAGTCTTGGAGAGGGAGAAATTAAACAGAAATTTCATGCTGATTAAAGTGCTCATGACTGAAGTAGTGCTGTGAAAATATGTTGGTTTTTTTTAAACATTCTGTTAAAAACTTTTTTAATAGAAAGTACCGTGCAAAAGTCTTAAGCCACCCCTCATTTTTTTTTATATTTTTCTTCCAAAGAACCTGATGTAACTTTTTTTTATGATCTTTAGAAATAGTTCTTCAGGATTTCTGAGGAGAGGTTTTCTTTAAACATTAGGTCATTTTGACCTAATGACTGACTGACCATCTGAAAGTGGTCAGTCATTGCACTTGACCACTTTCAGATGAATGTTTGTTGTATAAAAAAACAACAACAAAACCCCAAACAGAATGTAACAGGAAACACACACAGTGGAACACTATCAGCCATGGATTGACCTCACATAGACCGCACATGTTTTCAATCAATCAGCTGCAGCTACGGATGGGTATCGAAAACCGGTTCTTGTTGAGAACCGGTTCCCACTGTTTCAGTTCCTTGGAATTGTTTGCCATTTTTGCAAAGGATTCCCTTATCGATTCCAGTCGCCCCGAATGACGTCACCACATTGCAGAGCATCATTTACCTGGCAGGAAACACGTCGCCTCAAAACTTTAATTATACTTTACGAGAACGGATGACACAAGGGCAACTTGCAATACTTGCTAAGTAGATATTTTATTTAAGGGAGGAAACACTACGAATATGCAAAAGCATTTGCATATTTGTTTGTGGTCAAAGGCTTGCACCCATTTGCCACAGCAGATTCGCTAAGTGAATGTGATTAATTGTAGGCAGGGACATTATTGGATATTCTTGTGTAATTGCTACAGAATAATTTATGTTATACTTTGTTATTGCTACAGACGAATATTTATTTTATTGTTTTACATTTACAATTTTTTTCCTAGGGACCCTGTGACACCCCATTGAAGAGCCGTAGGCTGTGGATCTCTTAAGATCTCACTGTTGGGTTTGTAAGGCCATGTTACTCCTAAATTTCTATCTTGTTCAAAGAGAAGAATAAAATCGTTAAACAGAATCGAAAATGGAATCGGAATCATGAAAATCTTATCAATACCCATCCCTAGCTGCAGCATTTCCCAATTTAATAGCCAAATGTAAAGAAATGGTGGCATAAGAGTTTGTTATTTGAATAAAAGATTCCAAATTTTATTGTTTTGTCATTTAACAACAGAGTGTTTGTAGCATCATAAAAATTAAATAGAAAACCAGAATCAAAACAAGAAAAGGCACTAATACTAAGCAGGAAAAAAGAATGAGAGAAACAAAATAATGTTCTTGTACTTTGTGTAGAAGCTTAAAACCGAACAGTCTTTGAAGATAAAGTAGTGTCATCAGACACATGGGCATTAAATTGTTAAAAATGAGGAAATCAAAAGGGAGACTTGGTGGTGTTATGACCAAATAAGGATTAATGAAATTAAAAGCAAACAGAGAGAAAGAAATGTGGTGCAATTCCCTATAGGGTTCATCATGAACAATGTTTTTCCAGCTCCTTTTGTGCTATAACTTTGTGAAAAACATACAGGAATTATATCGATTTACACTGCATGTACACTTTGTGTTTACGGTGATAGTGATAGATCCGATGGTTTGCTATTAATTCACAGTCAATGCTGTGTTGAGTACATAGAGCAGCGTCTACAAAAACTAAGTGTAAGTTAATATTCAAGCAACAAACCCCCAAAATCTGACCTAGTCCCCCAGCAGAAAATTCTGGTACACTATTAAGACTTAAAGTGTGCTGAGCTAAATTCACTCCCCTTGCATTTGTTCCAGCTGTATTTACAGCAAGCTGAAGATTTTAGAAAAAAAAAAGAGCACCTCAGAGAAGCAAAAGAACAAACTTTGCTGAAACACGTTTCATTATAATCACACTGTGTGATTTCATTAAGTAAGAAAACAAACTTTAAAAATGGTGACCCTGTGGTCGGGTCAGGATCCTTATGCCCTGAACAGGTTCAAATCCTGGCAGCCTCAGCCATTTGGTGCGTGTTATTCCCCTGGTCTCTTTGCCCCATTTCCTGTCTCTCTTCACACCAACTGTCAAATGAAGGCTTAACATGCAAAAGCACATATTTTTTGTAAGGAAGTTTGTGGACTGATGGCTGAGTGTTGAGCTACTCAGCCATCAGTTGCCAACGCTGATGGCCGAGCATCTAGCCAGACTGACACTTTTCATCTGAGACAAAATGGTCTGAGGTCGAAACTGCAGTATTACAAGGCCACAGGGTACAAAATCACACTAGAAACCATTTTGGGGGTTCGGCAATGTTTTGTTTTTCTCTTTTCCAAACCTGTCTTATATATCACCAGTAGATAAAGTGTAGCAAAATACTGTTGGCACCATTTATCCATGAAAATAGACAGTTGCAGAAACAGGAAAGCATTAAAGTTTGTATTTGGCAGTGCCCTCTAAAACAGAAAAAAGATAGAAAAAAAGATTTTTTTTTTTTGGACTTTCCAAAATGCACTTTTTTCTTTTTCTCTTAGCCCAGAGGCTCAGTGACCACACCTTCCCCAAACACCTTTGTGCGCTCATTGATCTGTAAATTGTCTTCCCTTTATTTTAATCGTTGTTCTAACGCTATCACACTCTCATCTTCACTTTAAGACAGTGACAGGTAAAGGAAGGAAAGGATATTATCTGTGTGTATGTAATCGGTTACGCAATTGTTGACTGAGCATTCTACATGGCAACTCCCGGCGGAGCCGTATGAGCAAGACGGCCATCAGTCTCACGTTAATGATCGTCCTACCTCACATCTCCCGTTTAGTTTTATGTGCCACATCCAGCTAACTGTGACATTTGTGTGCTTGCTATCACACTCCCTAAATCCTTCTCTCTGCTGCTCACCGTTTTGTCGAGTTGCCCCCTGTTCACCTGCCATGGCTTCTAGCTATGGCTATATTCTGCCCAGGCTCCCTTGACCCAGGCTGGCAATGCATTACTCCCCAGATCAATTGATAGATTGGCCCTGTCTGAGCTGCCGTAACTAAATCAGCTGCTCCTGATGATTCAGCACCAGCAAGGGAGCCGGGCCTGCTGTCACCAATCACAGATCACCAGCAGCTGAGACAGGTATGGACATTCTCCTGTCACTTGAACCTAATTTATTGCCAGCTACCACATTGATTAACCTTGTGCTGTGGTTGAAGCTTCCAATAAAAATTTGTGTGTTGTGAGGCAGAGGCAATACGTGGGAGATTGTATGAAAAGGAGGAGGAAACATAAAGGCAACTGGATGTTTACATTACTTCAACAAACTTTGAACAAAAGGAAACACTACACCGCCAGGAGCAGGTGGGTGGCTTTTGTTCCATTAGGCAATTTGTTTCATCATGAAAATAAAGTCTTTGAGAACCAAGAAACTTTTGATGTACAAGTGCTCCTTATTTGTTTATATGTATACACACACACACACACACACACACACACACACACACACACACACACACACACACACACACACACACACACACACACACACACACACACACACAATAAAAAGTGTGGTCACCTACAAACCAAACTTATCCACAGACTTCTGACTTCACCTTAAAACTGAATCTGTTATATGTGAAGCTGCTTTAATGTGATGACTCACAGATCCTATGGTGTCCAAATGCTGCCAGCTGCCACTAAAAGCTGTTTTTATTTATATATGTTTGACTCAACTTAGCGAACGTGTAAGGCAAATCGAACCTAAAGCTGCAGTTCAGGTTTGCATTCAGTTACTTGTTTCTTTTCCCCTCCCTGCCCTCTGCCATTTCCACTGACTGTCTTGTCATATTCAGGCACTTCCATCTGCCCTGTGGTAACCCTGAGCCTTCCTGCCTTTCCAGGTCACCTGATTTCCCACACCTACATGGATCGCCATTTTCCCTTGGCCTGCACCAACTGTTTCTTGTAGCTCTGTAACCTTGAATGCCATTTGTGGCCTCCTGCATCTTTTTGGACCCTGCCTGTTGCTGATCTCTACCTGCCATCTGACATGCCATCTGAAAAAGGAAAAAAAAGATTTTTCCATTCCAAGCAATGAATGTTACTGCCTTATGGTATAGGTTCATATAATCAGTCATGAAAAGTGGCCTGTTTTAATACGGCTCTGAAACAAATAACGCTTTTTCATTTACACTTAATTCCTAACACTTAATTATTTTACACGAGAAAAATAAGAACAATTTTATTTAGTAAATCACAACTTTGTAAATCTTACAAATCTTACAGTATAACATAAATATAATAGTGTTTGATATTTACGGTCTATATAGGTTAAATGTGGCAGATTCACATACCTGCCTCTGCCTTTTACAAATACCTTCAAACATTTCAACTGTTTGATCAGTGTTGCTCGGTCATGTGCTTAAATTCTGAGTCTAATGCCATGCATGAAAGACTACTGAATGGCTCCCCTAGAACAGGCTGTTGATGAGCTTTAAAGGGCCTCAGGTGATGATTTCTTACTCAAGGGAATGAAAGTTAATTCCTTAGAGAGAACTCTTTTGCTTTTTGTAATCAAATACATCAAAATCTAAATTTAATATAAGTCTTAGCAAAGCTTCACTTTTAATTTAATTCATTTGACAAATTTGCACCTTTTTAAGAGCCCCAATCTTTATTAAATAATGCACTTTATAAGCAGAGCTAAAGTAACATCGTCATCAATGTTCAGTCTTAGCTCAGCTGTTGATTTAACCTCATTGTGGATGCTGAGCAGAGAAGTGGAGGCATTTTGTTCTTTGTGTCTCTATGATTTACTCTGTGCTCGTGCTTGGACAGCCAGGGGCTGTCAACAATCTCCCAGCTGTACCCTCTAAAACACAACTCATGGGGCTAATGAACCAAGGCACAATTACTTTAGCAAAAAGCTGCTTTGCCTTAAGAGGGGGAGAGGGCATCTTGAGTGTTCATAAACACTCACTTGATTATAGTTTCTTCAAGTGTAAATAAAACAAGACAATCACTGTGGGTATAACAATACATTGTGAGAAACAAAAGCACTGATGATAATAATTATTATTATTGTTATTGTTGTTATTGTTGTTATTGTTGTTATTGTTATTGTTGTTGTTGTTGTTGTTGTTGTTGTTGTTATTATTATTATTATTATTATAAATCCTACCAGTGGCTGGACAAAGCTGGACTTAAAGACTGCATAGAGGCACTAATCAGAGCAGAACAGGAACAAGCTCTGAGTACAAGATCCATAGAGACTGGGGTCTATCACATCAGGCAAGACCCCAGGTTCCTGGTCACATCTGTGCCAAGTATGGCCTGGAAGTCCAGTGGTCAAAATGGGAGACGCCACCTAGGGTGGTCGAGAATGACCGAGCTAAGATCCTGTGGGACTAGACGTTGTGATACTGAATGACAGTAACATCAGGAAGTAGGAACACGAGAAGATTGAGAAGCACCAAGGGCTCAGAGACGAGCTGGAGAAGATGTGGAGGCTGAAGGTAACAGTGGTCCCAGTAGTAATCTGAGGACTTGGTGCAGGCCCAAGCTAGGCGAGTAGCTCTGATCTCTGTCCAGAAGAGCGGAGTCCTAGGAACAGGTAAAATACTGCGCAGGACCCTCAAGCTCCCAGGCCTCTAGTAACACTACCAACACTATGACAACAATAACTTTAAGTACACGCTACTGTTAAATGGCATACCACAGTGTGTATATTATATATATATATATATATATGTAATAGTTTGATCCACGTATGATGCTTCTAGTAGCCCCTGATCATATTCACATGTGGAGGATTGAAGGTTTATTAAGCCTGCTTGTTGATCAGTGGCCACTTCTAAATTTAGGGTGTTTTTTGATCTGCACTGTTAAAATACTTATTTTACAGATTAAAATGTGCTGTGATTTCAGTACTTTTCTTTTTCATTTATGTCCATGTCAGCTGCCCTGTGGTCAGCTAAATGCTCTGCCGTTCACTGAGCACAGATACACAGTAGATGCAGAAGGCGATGACTTTGTCACTTAAGGGGCAATAGTGAGTTACTGTAGTGTCTAATCTTCCATCAGTCTAACATGAAAGGAAGATACAGTAGAGCTGTCTAGAGAGCGCATTTATCTTTTATACAGCCTGTGATTTTGACCACTTGTCAATCATGTTGAAGAAGTCATTTAGTGGATGAAATAGAATATGTAACAACGGTGGAAACACTTGGAAGGGATAGACAGAGGAGTCAGACAGCTAGGATTTGCTTTTTTTTTAGTCTAGCAAAGACCACTGCAATCTTTGTCTGGCCTCCAGAATCCGAACTAACCTGGTCCCTGCAATCCATCCACACAGCTTCCAAACCTACCTGTGTAAATAGAATTAAAGTTGACAGTTTTATGGCTAATAGATCTGTTTCTTACTGATTTATTTACTGTCTCATTCAATATGGAAACAACATTATGTTTAATTAACACATCATGCTTAAAGTGGTCTAAATATCTCATATACAGAGATATTAACAGAGACACACCGCTACTTCAATTTTCTTCAAACCTTACTACAAATTTTTTTAAGAAGTCAAAGGCAATAGTTAAACACAACTAAAAAAACATAACAGTTTTGGCTTCGACATCAATTCAAGGACATTTTACCCAGGAGACACATACTGTACTGCAATTATCCTATTAAAACCACAGAGGAACTCTGATGTAATAACGACCATTATTAGATCCCCATTGTTTTTAGACAATGACCACGAATGCCACAACAAACATATTATATTAGCTGCACAGTAGGAAAGGCGATACTGTTTGGATCAATAGACACTTGCAGGCTGCTCATTGGTCACAAAGGGCACAATGATTCAAACACTGGCACCAGTCTGAGCAGGTAACACACACATGAAAGTCACTCAATTGTCACTGACATGGCATTCTGATCTGTGAATACAACTACACTAAATAATAATGCAGATTTTTGGTTGTTTTTCCATACGGTAAATATTCCTCACTTTCTTTAAGGAGACAGCCTTGAGAACTGATCACAGCCTGGCCTAGATTGTTAGAGTAGTGAATGGGATGTTCAGCATCTCAGTCCTTTTTTGGTGAATTCCAGTACTTCACACAGTCTTGTTCCCAGGAGCAGTACGATCGTTTACTTTAAATTACAACCTCATTTTTGAAATCCTGCAGCTTTCATTTGAAAAGAAACTAATGCTTCACAAAACTACCTCTGAATAACTGAAAAGAAAGGGCAGAGTATTGTTCCTTGTATCATATTAAGTACTAGCAGTATAACTAGGTAATGGTAACCCCCAAGCTGCCTTTTTTCACAGATGGTTATATGACTGTAGGCTATAATGACCGATGTTGACTCTAAGAGCCATTTTTAGTAGGTCACATGGGTATAATGCCATCATTTCTAACACAGCAATAACTCACAAGCAGTCTCGGCAAACTAGGGATTATCTAAAAAGTCATGCTGGCCTAGTAAATGTCCCAATTACAAATATATGGTCTCTATGATTTATGACAAAGACTGCCAAGTTCATTAGATCTCAATACCAATATTACACTGTCATTAGCTTCTTTTAAAAAGAATGAATGACAACGTTTTAATTTCTTTCAGTTCCGCTCTTAATTTTTTGACTGTTGAGTTGGTAGCAATAATGTGACCATACAGACGAAGAAACAGATTAAAGCCTGACACTGAAACGCAGAAAAAGTCTTGTGAGTGACAGTAAAATCCTTTGCATTCTGAAGAAAGACCTCTTTGCGACTGCAGAGCAAGTCACCAACAAAGATAGGATACTGCGATGCCATGGGTTAGTGACGTTCAACCATCATTGACTGGAAACTGGTTTGCAAATATTTCTAAAATATAATTTGGTTTGATTTCACATTCACTACTATATGTTAAGAAAAGCTACATCACTAGGGCTGCCACGATTAGTCGACTATCAAAATCGTCGACGACTGATTTAATAGTCGACGCGTCGTTTGAAGCTTTGTAAGATCCCAAAAGACGCAGGAATAAGTAGCAGGATTTAAGAGTGTAATAACGGACTGAAACAGAAGATGGCAGCACTGCATGTACAAGGATGCCAGCTGCCGTTAAACCCCGAAGAAGAGGTAGCTCTGTCTCAGGATTCATAGCGCGGCCCAGCTCAGTTTCCAACAATGGCGGCAGCTAGTTAGTTTTAATATTACTCTTATTATTCTTTCTGGGTCACAAAATAAACGTTTAACATATTTTCAGGCGAGAATGTAGCTGTGTAAACCTCAAATATCTGCTCAGTTTATCAAGACCACATATTTTCAAAAGCTTTCCGACGTTTTCGGAGACGTCTGTTACCCACTAGCTCGATAGCTAGCCGGGGGCAAGGCAGGGCTCACTAGAGCCCGTGAGCTCTAGAGAGGGTTGTGCGGTCAGCTGAGCGCACCATCCGCTCCGAGCTCCCTGACCTGCACTCAATCTACAGCAGGCGGTGCTGGACCAAGGCCAGGAAGATCGTGAAGGACCTCAGCCATCCCAACAACAGACTGTTCTCTCTGTTGAGGTCAGGAAAGCGATTCCGCTCCCTGAAGACCAACACAGAGAGACTGAGGACGAGCTTCTTCCCGCAGGCGATACGGTCTCTCAATCACACCACCCCACAGTACTGACCCACACATACAGTTCTTACACACACTGGACATTCTGGACATTGTTTCACTTCATTACTTAAATCACGCTGCTGTTATTGTGTATATGCTGCTGTTATTGTGTATATATTTATTTATATTTCTTCATACATTCTTATATAGTTCTATATTGTGTATTTTGTTGTACAGTTATTTTATTTTCAACTTTAATTTATATATTTTATCTTATTCTCCCAGTTAAATTTACCCTTCATTCTAATTTGTGTTGTACAGTTATTTCATTTTTAACCTTAATTTATATTTTATTCCTTCCTAGTTAAATTTACCCTTTTTAATTTTTCATATTTATTTCCTATCTTATTCATAGCCTTTTCCTTTTTTGTTTTCTTTAGGTCACGAGCAGTTGTCCAAGCATTTCACTACATATCGTACTGTGTATGACGGTGTACGTGACAAATAAAATTTGAATTTGATTTGAATTTGAATTTGAGAACACCGCACTCCCGGCAAATCGTTTTCAAACGCACCGCCGTCTTTCGCTACTCAGGTTAAAGATGATATATAAGTCACTTAGATAACTTAAAAATGTTATTGTTTGGCTTTTTTTCAGTATTTTATTTGTTCCTGAGTAAATTGGTTTGGCTGAGATTAAAGTTATAGTTTTTACACAGCTGAATAAACGTCAAGCAGACAACTGATTAGAAGTGTGAGATGCTCGAGAATATACTCCGGTGTCCCATTATATTTTAGATAGCAAGGAGTTTATTAAACTCCACCGAAACAATCTGCAAATTTCAATAAAAATTTAATAAACTATCATCTTGTCTTTATTTTTAGTTAGCACATACCTTAAACACTTAAAGCTTTAAGCTAATGATAGTTATAAAAGAGCAGATGCATTATTATTATGCATCTGCTCAGCATACGTTTTACGCCCAATGGATGCACGATCTGATTAGTCGACTAATCGCAAAAATAATCGGTGACTAGTCGACTATCAAAATAAGCGTTTGTGGCAGCCCTATACACCACCCATACAAGTTTTTCCACATTAATGCAAACCTTAAATTAAATGTGAGACTAATGCTCCTTTAATATAGTTGCTTAATTTAATCATTTATTTTAAAGTGAATGTGCTAGAGTGCAGATCAGGAATTAGCACAGTGTAAATGCAAAGTGGAGGGGGGAGAGAAAAAAAAACAATGAATGTCTGAATGCAGCTCTGCAGACAGATTCAGGAATAACTCGACTGTGTAAAACACACTTGGATTTAAAATGATAAAAAGAGATCAGACATTTAATAGATTTGACATTGAAAGTTTCAAAAATCTTATGGGCTGCCATTTAATGGCAAAGTCTTCCAAGAACTTATTCATGTGTGCAAGGTCAATGACAGAGTATCCAAGGGCACCTACTATTTCCCTTATGTAGACACAGCTCACATGGCTCACTGTGCACAAAAGGGTGGGCTGAAGAAGAATATAAATCGGATATGTGTGATGATTAATCATTGTCTTGGTCAGCCTCATAACCTTTAAACAGTTGTGCCAGTCACAGTGTTGCATGAGAAATGGCTCACTAAATGGAGAGAAAAATTCCAGATGAGCTTCTCCAAGGATGAAAATACTACTGTTAACCTCAGGGTTTAGAGCCACAGTGTGCAGACCGATGACTTACACACTCAGTATACAGTAAATATTCAGAGATTGATAACATAACCCTTAGTTTTAAGCTGTAAAGGCAAACATTTGTGAAAACCTTACTTTTTTGGCCTCACATTGTTGGATACATGACCATTATTATATGTTCAGTTAGTACTCTGATGTAGGGCATATGCTTTCCAACCACCATACAATATGTCCCAAAATACAGTACTTTTGTACACCCAGCTTGTTTTCTTAATGCTGCAGTCACACTAGGGAAAACTATGACTGTGATCATGTGCAACGAACTTGCAGTCTCACAGTCTCAATGGTTCCTTGAAAGACAGCGACATGATGTGTGATCATTACATTTAGTCATCATTTTCAAAGTGACTTTGGTAAATCAAGAAGTATGAAATAAAAGGGCAGTAAGACAGAGTCAGCCTGAAATTGAATGGGTTCAAGTTGCCTATTACATGCTATCTGTTTGTGATAGCATGAGTGATTAATTATGATGCACCGCAAAATCTGTTGCCTTCCACAGATAGAAAAAAAGAATCACATTAAACAGGAATTAACATTCACCGCCTGTTTTCAGGCTCTAGCCAGAACCTCAACAGCAACAAAAATCCTGAAACTCCTCCACAAATAGTGACATGCTTGCTGGAAGTTGCCAAATAACATTCACACTCACAGCCTTATTTCTGTATAGACATATATAGAATACAACTATCTGACAATCAGTTGAGTCCCCTACAGCAAAGAGACCCATCACAGCTGAGTTGCTCTCGTTGGTGTAGACTGCCACAGAGTGATTGCTTTTTTATATGTATATAAATGAGAAAGCAATCATTAACAAACCTTTGGGAGTCTTTTCTTAGTTGTCGCTCTTTCAGGGTATTGAATGCTCAACCTTTGGGTGACATGATTGCTGGTTCAACAGGTTGCAATCGGTCACCAAATGTGAAAACTTCAATGCAATCACCTGGCAACCACCGATTTATTCCAATTGTAAGGAGGTCGCAGTCCTATTTTTACTCTAGGGCGACTGAGCCATGATTTTCATTACTTTTAACTATATTTAGGTACAAATCCTCAAAGCGATGATAGTTTCATCACTCGTAAACATGCAGTTGTGCATTTCTGTCATTTAGTCACTTTCCATTACCTGATGGAAATGCAAAGTTATCAAAAGAGTGATATGTGCTGAAAATAGACCTGATCCTCAAGTCATCTATTCTCAGCACGTCAAAGAGCAGACTTTCACCCACACCTCGCCTCGCATAGTCTCATCTCCTCTCACCTTTGAGTCTACTTGCAATGCTCTGGGAATGAAAGCACCAAAGGCATGAGGGATGGGCAAAGAGCAATTGAAGGTAAGAATATTGCCAACATACTGTTAACGTAGCTTGCAGCAGTCTTTGGACTGCCCTGAAATATAGAGATATACAGGCTGTTGCCTTCATTTACCATCAAGGCACTTCAATTTTATTTTTATAGCCCAAAGGGGGCTTTGGGCTATATAAGGTGTACAGCTATAAGGGGGCTTTACAAGGTGTACACCTTGCAAGACCTCTATCCCTAGGACCTCAAATCAAACAAGGAAAAAGTCTATTAAACCTCTTCAAACAGAGAAAAATGCAATAGCAACAAACAATACATCCCTCCTTTAGGACAGAGAGATTTATGCAAGAAATATCTCCAGAAATAGAGAGAAGTGTTTACTTCTAAATAAAATGTCAGCTTTACCAAGAAAAGCCAAAGATTAATAACAAGGCCTGTTTTTATTAGCACAGAAGTTTTCACTGATGTATGTGAAACAGGTGCGCACACACTAATGAACGCAGTTGCAATTCAGTTGTGAAAATAAAGCAATAAGAGAAAAACTCACATTGTTCATGTACTCGCTCAACAAGTCTTGAAGGGCCTGTCGAACGGCGTTGCATTCAGCCACGATCCGTTCACGACGGTCATCGCGTGTGCATGAAGAGTCAGCCATTAATGCAGCGCCACTGATGATGCTCTCTAAGCGCTCCTCCAGAGACGGACGGAAACGAGCCTCACTGAATGTCAGAGGGTCCAGGATGATCTTGTTCTGTAGGTCAGAAATGTAGAAGGTCAGGACAGTAATCCAGGCAAAACGGATAAATGACTCACCACTGGATGACCGGTTCCAGAAACTGTACCCAATGACAAATGGCAGTTCAGCTTTTAATCACAGACTAGTGTCTTTGACACAGACCCTGGGGCACAAGATCGGGATGGAGTAAGTTGAAAAGAAGAAGACAAAGAGCACCACACTGACCAGCCACTGTTCTGATTAAATCGTGTTTATCTAAATACAAAGGAAATGTTTTACCTCAAGCACAGCATCAAATTTCATGAAAGTTTACAACAAATTTAGGCCTTTGTTCATAAAAGGTTTTTCAAATATTGAGAGCACAAATAAAATGAAGCTGCATTTCTCTCATGAAAGGGAAGTATCCCCTCAAAAAGCCTCAAATTCTGGATGGGCTGCCATCATTCCAGCAACAATCAGCCACCATGACTAAGTCAGGCAAAACCAAGAATGCATAAAGAATATCTAACACAGGGTAGCTCGAGTTCATAAATTTAAAACAATACCCCACCCACATTTCTCTGAGCATAAGACTTGCTGAGGCTACCGAGGAGGTAACGAGGAGAAAGAAAAATTAGTGACCTGAACGTCAAAACCTTAGCATTTCAAAATCTTAGACTTTATCCTCGCTTTTATTATGATCACTACAGAAATAGAGCCCAGCTTTACAGTGTTGGCTACAATGTGAATAATGGAGCAATAAAGTCATTTATTTTAGCGATGCCTTATCTTGTATTGTTTAAGTATTGTTTAGTCTTTTGATCCTAAGGTGCTTTGGGTCTGCATAAAACTCAGAATTGCTTTTATTCATCATCTAAGCTTTAAATAGCTCTGATGTAATTAAATGTGACTCTGTGGTATAAATGACCAGTGTTGAGTTACAGCAAAGAGCAAAGATGCACTTTTCAGTCACTCCAAACCAGTCTGACACTGGGATAGAGTGACATGTCAAGTGGAAAACTGATAGGGAATGCTGAGTTACGGACGAGCTTCCTGTATTTCATTGATATCTGGATGGTTCTATTCTTAGTTTCTCTCTGCTTCTTTACTTTTTATTTCGTTTTTGAGGTGTTGTTTACAAAGCTAACTGCATCAGCGTTTTGTGATATCCCGATCTATATCTGGATTGGAAGCATAGTCAAATTCTTTTTTAAATGCCATCTGACTCTGAGTGAAACATAAACAAAAACACTTGAATCTAAGTCTCATTTCTCGAGGGGAGATGTGTTCATTTATTTGGAAAAAATAAACCATGTATGGCAGACAGAACTATTTGTCTGACAATGTCGCCATTATATCTTTGAAAATTTCACTATTATCAAAGGTTGCTGCTACATCTGGTACTTCAGATTAAGTTAATCAACTTTATACAGGAAAAACACCCCATATTCCTTCATCTCACTTGTGCAGTGGTTATTATGCTGACATTCATATCATATATTAGAGCTGTAAAATGAGAGGCAAGAAATGCAACAAAGCCCTATACAGTGAAGGTCTCAACATGAAAAGATGCAAAGAAGAAAATAACATGAATGGAAATTGAGAACATTCCCTGAGGACTCCAGTGAATTGTTATTCCACACATGGTGTCAGGTTGCAATTATCACTGGGAGTTGGGAATAGGCAGAGCAGAAATAGCAACAAATGCTGGGCTGACAAAGGCTGGGAGGATTTCAAGGTAATTGGCAATGGCTAAAGTCATCTTCCAGAAACTCACAAATGTGACTGATAGTCCCTAGTCCCTTAGTGAGTTTCAGTGTTACACTTTTCTTCCCCCCTTTTACCTAATAATCACTTACTCTGTTGTACTGCTTTGCTTCAAAGCCCAAAACCATCGTGTAAGTGAAAAATCTTTAGACAAGTGCGCACAATTATAAATAAATATTAATTAAAAAGTATTAGAACACAATCAAAAACTGCAAACTTAAAATCATCCAGATACAGTATTTGTTTCATCAGGAAATTCAAAAAGCTACCAGAACACAGAGGAGATTTGGTGTCTTTCTGGTACTGCATTCAGGATCAGAGTGATATGTCAAAATCTTTAAAAGTTTCACACTTCCTTGAAGAAGAATCTTGGCATCATGCTTGGTAAAATGTTTCCTTTAATTCCTCTTATGATGTAGTTATGTTAAACTCCTATAACACTGCTGACAAGTGTTGGCTCCTAATGCCTTCTGGTTTCTAAAAGGTCTGGAAAGATATAAAGGATAATACAGCAGCATTTTTATACAGAGCAGTCAGAGAGTCCTTACTGCAAGTTTTATAAAAGAAGAGTTCTTTTTTTCTTTAGTTAATTATACACCAGTCTCTTAAAGTCTGTAATTCTATGTGAATGTACCATTGCATTTGACAGTATATCAAGACCGGAGGGAACCTTATATTTGCCTCACTCACAGCGAGGCTATCGGTTTGACCCCACTTTAGGGCATGAACCAGAGACAGGGCACATGCCACATCAGCCTTTGTCAAGTGTGCCTTCCAGAACTTTCCAGTATTTGATGGCAACTGCTTTTTCAGAGATAGAAGTTCAACAAAGTCCTGAAGATACCACTGAAATGCCTCTAGATGCCACATTATAGTTCAAGGGTTGTGTAGTTGATTATTATGGTGTTTGACAAAGCTCTACCCACAGTGGCCCATGAGGGACATTAGTCATAACCCACTCTGTGATCGATTACCCTAATGAAGTGTGTCTGACTCAGAAAAAGTTCCTTATATTGTCCCACAGTGGATGCCAACTAAAACAGCTTGATAAAGACTGTGATATGTAACAGTCGCTGGCACACTTACAGTAACGCTACAAATTGTCAGCTACTACAAAAATTAGTACATGAATGTGAAGGAATTTCCATATTATACCCATACAGCAATACTTTTTCACCGTCCCCATCTGTTTAAGAAATTCTACATTCCAATATGGAAACTCTTGATTTCTTGGCTAGTTCAATAGGTATCCAATAACATTTCGTCAGTCGTGTAGCTTCTGCATGATGTAGTCCAACAGACTTTTGACACCTTCATTTGAAAGACAGTTGCACAATGTTTGCAGACTTCTGATATCTGCTAGCAATAAAAGCAATTATGTCAGCAAGTGTCACCCCTATGTGTTATCTTGAATGATCTCCAAGTCTGAGTGACTGGGGCAACTTCCAACAACAACTTATAACCACTTTTTCTTTTTTTTTCCTAGACGAGGGACTGGTGGTTACCAGGAGGTCGCCAACCAGCCTCACTGCCTGTGGCCTTACATACATATTACATTGTTTGATTGCCATCTTGGTTAAGTACCAGAAATATGATTTCATGTTGTCACTGGAAGTTAGCTAGCAAATTTAGTAATATATGCAGTCCACAACAAAATCATTACACCATTACTGAATATGAGGGTTGAGTCGCAGCTGCACAAACAGCTAAATAATAATGGTTAATATACCAAAATGCTTTTTTATTGTTTCTGTAATGGTTAATCTACCACTATGTGCAGTCTTTAATCAAAATGATATGTTTAATGCTTAAATATAATTACGTTGTTATCCATGAATATTCAGATTTACAGTTTTATGAAAAAAAGCAAAAAAATATGGTAACGTAGGTTATTAGTTTTGATTAAGGTGATAAATTACAGTTATTCACTTACACTACTGAATAGAAAAATTGTTTTAGTGGTTGAATTTTATGCTTGATTATCTCCTGCCTTCTGAAAAAATTCCAATGTACCGGCTTAAATTAGGATATAAAAATATGTGAATTCAGTATTTTATTAGCCCAATAACTAAGAATATAAGTTCTAAATTTGACCAGGTTCTTCACAGATTTTTGAGGTATTTGTATTTTCTTGTTTTTATGACAGGTAAATGTCATAATGGTAAACGGCCTGTATTTGTATTGCGCTTTACTAGTCCCTAAGGACCCCAAAGCGCTTTACACATCCAGTCATCCACCCATTCACACACACATTCACACAGTGGTGATGGTAAGCTACATTGTAGCCACAGCCACCCTGGGGCGCACTGACTGAGGTAGTCTAATAATTTTTTAAGCACTGTATATGTGTTAGATTACAGATTTCACAGTTTATAAATACTCATGCTTGCTTTGCCAGCAAGCACACAATCAAAGCTAAACGTTTATTGCTTTAGTTATATTGTCAGAAAATATTAAACACATTTTGTTCAGTTTAAGACAACACTTCTATACCTGTTCAAATTTAAGTACACAGTGTATTTAGAAAAGAAAGAAGGCACAGAAGCACACTAATTAGTTCACAGCCTATGACCGTGCAAACAGACAGTTCTGACATGAGTAAAGAGGCAAAAAAAAGTTGAACCCTGATCATGTGTATTTGGCTGAATATTATTTCAACATGATTTGATATTCTTTAGTAAGCTAAACTTTATAGTGCTGAATCTTTTAAAAAAAGAAAAGAAAATAGACCTTAGTAGAGTTAAAATGTCTAACAAGATGCATCTGCTGTACTGTTGTGCAAAGAGACGATGGAAAAACATCTGAGGAAAAGTATCATATAGCTTGAAGATACGAGAGAGAAGAAAATGCAAATCCAAGTTAAAGCATTTCATCGCAGTTGATAGAGGAACGGCTACAGAGTTGTATAACCGAGAGGATTAACATTTTTTGTTTTAGCAGTCAATCTGGACAAAGTCATTTTTTGATTAAAATGTGAAAAGCATTAATCAAATAACGACAAGATAAAACCGCAGCTTTGGTATTTTATAGAAGATTGATTCCAGATTTGAAAGCTCAACTACCTGAAAGTCACTTATTTAAATTCAACCAGTATTTTCTCATCAAACAACTCACTTTTATAAAACTGCCTTTTAAACTCATAATGTGAAAAATAAATTCTTATGCATAATTATCATGCAGGTAATCAGATCAAAACACAGTAAAAAAAGAATAATTTGGAACATGCATCTGTGTGTAATTATGTTCAATCAAAAATGATCAGTTCTAACTGAAATTTAATCAAACACTGCGGCGCACAACTGCAGCCAACTGAATCACCAAATAGTGCTCATTCTGTTGGAGGCAACTCTTTCATTATAACTAAAATCACAAGTTGTGGGTACTTTTTTGTCTTGTAAAGTATTATTAAAACATTTTGAAAAGCTAAATACATATTTACAGAGCCAAAAAGTAGCTGTATTGGTTCCCCGTATTAACGTGGTACACAGAAACATACAGTATATTCAACTATTTTTCATGAAATTGTCATAGAGTGAGTATTTTAACCATTTTGCTATGATATGGCCACTTAAGTACAAATTACTTGAAGCGTTATTGGACTTAGCAATTAGTAAACCTCTGATTTTTGTTTCTTTTTTACAAAGATTCATTCATATCACATAGTGCATACTAAAAATATTTCACTTTTTGAGAGGATGCGTCTCCCCATGATCCTTGGGTACAATATGTTGTTAAGCTGAGTGGAATTTTTCCTTTTCGGTGCAATCACACTTTGCTTTGGATCATAACGTAGCCTAATTTACTCTAAAGGGGAAATATGCAACTTAATAGACCTTAAAAATAAAATATTAAAGCATCTTTTAATAACCAAGGTATGACAATCAAAGTAAAAACAGTGTAGTGACAAAGAAAACCATTTAAATTGCTGTTAAAGGAACAGTGTTTGTATGAACCATTAAGCTTGCTTTGTCCATTCTGGTTAGATTTTCACAATGAAACCTGTATGGAGCACATGCACGTGTTTGTTAAAGCTTGGACAAGACTTGAATTACTGTAAACACTGCTCAAAACTACAACAAAAACTAGTGCAAAATGGTAGAAATTCAGAATATTCAGACAACAATCTGAATCTATTCTCCATTTGTCTTGAATACATGAATATTCTGAGCCATGATGTTTACTTGGAAATACAATGAAAGAAGGCAAAAATGATTCAGGGAAAGAGGAAATAAAATTTACTACTTTCCCACACACATTTAGACGCAAGCTATTTCTCTGTGGTCAAGACATCTTGATTAATGATTGTACGCGCATCCCGCTGGTTTAATTGTGTCAAGTAAGTTTGAATATTACCAGCTACACCTGAGGGGGAATATCAAGGTTCTGCATATAATCAACTTGATTAGGGAAAAGAAATAACTTTCAGTATGATCAACATTTTTACATAATATTAACAAATTAATTTCTCTGTGGGCAATCCGCCCTTAAAATATGCCTGAAACTCATATTCAAATGCATGTTTTCTGAATGTTTATATCATTCAAGCTGTCAACTTTCCATCTTTGGTAACTCTACGCCTGACTCATTGCAAGTGTAATTTGTTCCCCCGGGTTTGCACTACTTGATATCTCATTGGTTTTCTGTTTGCTGCCTTCACAGATTCGCAGAAAAAAGTGATGCCTCAATTCACCGCAGTTCCAGTCTGCTGTTCCTGGCTTACACATATCTGCCATGGCATGTCTGGAGACAGAAGTACAAAAGTAACTCCATCCATTGTTAGCATCAAGGTAACGTTACTATGACAACCTCCGAAACACCGCATCATAAAACGGTATGACTAAAGCTTTTTTCTTTTCTTTTTTCAGGCACATTCAAGTATCGACTGAAGGTCTTTGGACAAACAAAAACCCATATGAGTCGCTTAACAGGTCCAAAAATAAAAATAAAATAAAAAATACAAACACTAAAGCATTGTCCTCTATTATGATCTTCGGCTGTGGCGCTCTTGATTCTTGGGCTCTGGGTACAGAATGTATTCAAAACTCAGTTAAATTGTAAGTGTGTGTCTGAATGTTTATTAAAGTAGCAGATGCACACAGACAGAGTCATAAATCATACAGTAAGGTAACATAAGAAAGCCAACGAGGATGCTCCCCTGGCTGGGCGATGGTAGCTGGAGCAGTGCCAAGGCTCTCTTGAAGTGGCCTGTGATTGTGGAACTACAGTAAGCTGTGGGGGGAAGCTGACAGTTTCTAATACTTCAATTTATCTGTGATGCTCGGGAATATTGAACGGTTCTCCTTTGACCTTGTGATCTAAAAAACTTTAGAAAAAAAACCTAATTTGTACATCATACTTTTTCTGCCAGAGGAGGGTCATTCGTCTCAAAAAATACATATTGTTTAATTTAATTAACCATTACCTTTTTAAGTGTCTTTGCTTTTTAAAAAAGCAACATTCCCCTCTGATTCCAAAACATCTAAGTGCTCTTAAGGCACTTTTTTCCCATGAGATCCCACGGAGTTAAAGTCATTAAGGCCAGTGAGCAAACGACATGTCAAATGAAGCTTTTAGAGGAAGCTCAAGCAGTCAGACAATTATCGTTCTAATTTCCTAATCACCCCAGGTCTCTGCCTCTCAGTTATTATCCAAAGAACTCACTAGGTTATGTTAATAAGGCTGTCTGTCAAACAGTGATCATCCTGGCTGAAGGGTATTTAACTACCTAACCTGTTGCATCTCTTTGCTGTCACTTAAATGCATGCCCACCGCACAGCCACATGTGTCAAAAACCAAACTGTAGCGCCCCAGAGTTATGTCTGGAACAGCTTAAATTCACAAGGCTGCACTTAGACAAACAGATTTCATCCACAGGTTGCATATTAACACATATTGAGTCAATACTCTTACTGTGAACTAACTTACTACCTGTTTCATTTGTAGTGTTACCTTATAATCTTATAATCTATGACGACCTTATAATCCTTTCTACTTTTACTTTTTCTTCTTCTTTTTTTTAAAATCACTGTCATACTTCCAAGTTGCCAAACAAGCAAGAGCAGGTCTGACAAATGGTTATTTGACAGAAGTGAGTGGTTATTTAAAAGAGGACGAATCCCAGGGGGTCATCAGCAAAGGCACACCTGCCATCTTCCCCTCTAATCTCACTTGATGTGTTTAGGAGATATGTGGAATCAATGTTTCTGGAAGTCATTTTTGTCCCCATTATGCTGGAAGTCCAGTAAATAAGGACATAATTAGATCTTGGTAGGTTACAGACAACCATTTTTGTTCCAAAGATATAAAAAGAAAGATTTTTTTTTAAAAAAGAAAGAAAGAAATGGAACTGCTCTCAAAACTGATATTAATATGTGGAAACAGTTCATGCATGATTAATGATGGTGTGATTTCTTTTCCTGCAAAGTTAAAAGCTAATTGGATAATCCATAAACTCTGAATTACTTAAAATTACCTTTTAACTAATTCAGCATGCAAAGGGGTGTCTTCGATTTGCTGATCCTGGCTAGCAGGAGAAATTCACTGCACTTTATTATCATAAAAGGAAACCATTCATTTTAATTGATTAATGGCTTTGTATGCATTTACACACACTATATATTTAACTTTATTACTTTTTATCTTACAGGGCAAATTTTTTTATTTCCAAAAAAACATTCGTATGAGCTTTTTGTTGAACATATACGTGTTAGTAGTTATATCATATGCTGTCATATGTTCAACCCCCCCTCCCTTCAGAATTGCTTTAATTATTTATGGCACAGATTCAGCATGGTGCTGGAAACATTCCTCAGATATTTTGGTCCATATTTAGCTACTGCAGGTCCACGATGTGAATCTCCTGTACCACCACATCACAAAGGCGCTCTACAAGATTGAGATTTGTTGACTGTGAGAGCCTTTTGAGTACAGTGAAGCTCGTTTCAGATTATGTAAGCTTTGTGACATGTCAAATATCCTGCTGGGAGCAGATATTCAATTCAATTCAATTTTGTTTATATAGCGCCAAATCACAACAACAGTCGCCTCAAGGTGCTTTATATTGTACAGTACACTTTAGACCTGTCAGTGAGTACACTGGTCATAAACGGACAGAAATGGTCAGCAAAAATACTTCCTGTGCTTTAGTGCATAGTTGGCACTAAAGGGCCAAAAGTGTTCCTGGAAATTATCGCCAACACCATCACACCACCAGCAGCCTGACCTGTTTATTCAATGAAGGATGAATTCATGTGATTTACACCAAATTCTGACACTACAATCTGAATGCCGCAGCAGAAATCGAGGCCATGAAATACTCAGATCAGCCCGTTTGGTACCAACAACCATGCAACGTTCAAAGTCTCTTAAATCACCTTATGCATTACCAGAGCAGGTAAATAACAGAAGCCTCGCAAAAAAAAAACCATGATAACGGCTATTCAGTTGACATTGATACCAGTCTTCAGGTTTCACGTCCCTTAGAGAGTCTTATTGTTGAAAGTAGTGATTATGTCTGCTTTCTAACAAAAGCAAACAAAACAAATACCAATAAAGTACAGGGACAACAACTGCACATCAATCAGCCTGCTGCGATTCGCAGAGGCTACAATAGTGCTTGAGGAGCAGAGACGATTAACTGACCTCTAGCCCAGTCTTAGCGAGTCTGTGTTACTCATAATATCTTGTTACAGAGATCTCCCCGTCCAGCTCAGGAGCAATTTCTAAATACCTGTGACAGTGGCCTTCACAGTTTCGCCGTGGCCAAGATGATAGTAAGGGAAAGCGCAGACAGTGCCATGACTGGCAGCCAGGCCTTTCTGTTCACTGAAAGAACAGTGGGAATAGAAAATAACAATGTAGCACTGCATTTTCTGTTATCTCATCATCAGGTGTGGCAAACCTTTTCTTCAGGGGTTCATACCCACCTGTGAAAGCACACCTGAGTGCTCTTCACACATTAACTGTTAACAGTATAACTGTTATGTATAAAGTTTCCACAGCTATCGTTTCATATACAAGACCTTTATGTTACACACATGGGGTCTGTGTGTTATTTGGATGACATTACCCCCTCAGCCAGGGGGCTTCTGTATGCTGGTATTAACTCTAGCCTCTGACTGTCTGCTCCATAATGAGGGGAGCATTGAAGGAGATTGCATGATCGTGGGTGTAGGAGGACATGGGGTATAATGTTCCCAACCACTAACTGTGCACAGCACATGAAACAAACAGAGTTCTAGTGCACTGATGATGCACACATACGGTACAGGCACTATAGAACACTTGGAATGCAGAGATGGTGGATGACGAGACACCTGTTTCGTGGCTTTGGCCGTGAGACCCTGTGGAGCTGTTGCAGCTGCGAACAGTAATAAGAAAGGTATTGGTACATGTCAGGAAAACTCAAGCAGATCCAATTTTCAAAGACTACAAATTAGCTCCCCTGACTTTGCCAGTGTTAGCAACATGCACCAACTAACAAAACATAAAAGAAATATGCCACAGAGGTTCCGGGAGCTAATTATGTTCATCGTAGCTTACTTAATCCTTATTCATTAACCACTTTACTTCTAGTATCATAATAACTGAGGTATTGCTAAATTGCAGATATTTAACCCTAAAACTTTTGAGTCTGTATACTTTGTTTTGCTCTCTGCTCGTTTAGGTCAGAAAGGGTCACACTGAAAAAGAGGACTATCTTAGTTATCAGCAGGATCTTGAGTAGGCCCTTTCATATGCAGTGTGTCAGACTGAGTGCGCTGTGTTTTAATGAGTTTTAAGATCCAGCGAGGTCTTCAAATTTTCATTGCAAACAGAGGAAATTACCTTACATGCTGCAGACACACAAGGCCAGATTTACTAGGACTGGTAAATTAATGGGAGGTCGGAATGGCAAAAATGTGTTGATGAGTAAGGATGGGAATTGAGAACCGGTTCATGCAGAAAACTGGTTCCCAGTAGTCCAATTCCTCAGGATTTTTAGTCTGCCTGCCGATCGAGCCCGCTTGCCGGTTCTTGCACTCGCGGTGCAATCAGCTGATTCCAGTTCTCATGTCATTGCATCAAAGTAATGTAACCAGTAGTATAGCGAATTACTTTTTCCCAGGAGTAATTAAGTACCATACTGCATAACTTTTAAGAAAAGTACTTTATGCAATATGTTTCATAATTACATTTTTGAGAAATGACTCTAACACTAATCACAACAAACATGCACAAACATTTCAACCACAGCATAATAATTTCTTTATTCCTGCTTAGCAATGGCAGTGGCTCTCAAAACAGAGCCAATGAGGATCGATAAGTGATATCGATAATGGAATCGGAATCATTACATTATCATCAATTCCCATCCCCATTGATGAGAGTGGAGAATTCTGCGGGTGATCGACTAATAATACACTGATTTATAAACAAAAAACACGGCTTTGCAATAATGACCAGCATCCTATAAAGAGCAGGGCAAATTAGCAAGCTCAAAAACAAGCAGTCTGGTGAAAGTAAGTGTAAGCTAATAATCAAAAAAAAGTGTAAGAGCAGGTTTTATGGACGTCTTCCTCTCTGAAAACAGTGTGGCAATTAAGACCAATGAGAGGCAGCTGAAGAAGAATCCATATGTACATCCATCTCTGTGTTAATGAAGGTACTGTCACTTTGTCAGGTATCCAAATCCACTTTTCTTCCCAGCAGGTTGTGTGGAGCTGCACTGTCCAGCATCACATGCATTAGGTTAATATCTAAAGGTAAACTGTAACACACATCAGATCTGTCCAACCCGCATTAAGTGCTGCATTTTGATCTATGTTTCAATCTGGTTTGTAATAGATCCGACACCAGAACACACAAGACGTTTTTATTGTGGACCCATCTCTGTGTAGAAATGTGACTAAAAGCCTGAAATGCTCTGAAAACCCATCAGCCCACTGTAAAAAGTGATTTGGCCTTTAAAGCAAGACACACTCTCATATGCGTCTCGTATTAGGATTCTGGCCCTCTCTCCGACACTCAGTTCAATTCATTTAAGTCAAATCAAGTCAATCAAAATACCAGTATTACTGAGGAGCAGAAATATGTGTGGCTGGGCTCTAAACAAGCAGGGTGAGGGCTTAGTGAAGAGCTACGGGACACAGCCAGAGCTTAGGCACAGCTTTGAGCCATCCACCCGCGCCAATTATGCACTAGTTCTGATAACTTCTCCCCCTCTTGTTCCAAATAAATGAACACTCCTCGCAGCAACTACAGCAACAGCAACCACGTCGGGGGCAAAACAGAACATGCAATTTTTTTGGCCGTTAAATTCAGAGCAATTTGCAGTAAATCGGTTCTGCAAACCTCAGTGAATCACATTTGATTCATTTACATACTCTCATAGCACCATTTCGCACTTTAAAAGCTAAACTCTCACACAAACATACCTGTGTCTGCACTTTTCCAGTTACAGAATTATTTACTTAATACCAGCACTGGCTTTTTTAACGCTAAAAGAGGGTTGTGGGCTAGCACAGACTGTTAGAAAATCTGGCCCACAATGTGTTTGTATCCAGCGCTGTTGCCACGGCATTATATGACTCTGTATATACCATAAAACCTGTAGTTAAAGAGTAGCAAGGGCATTTAAAGTCAATATAGATTTCACTGTACAACTGTATAGCGTAATTACACTGATGAGCAGCTGAAGGATCAAAGAATCAAGGATCAAGAAACTGTTTTATTTACTACTTATTTACAGATTCATTTATTACCATTCATTCGTGTTAATCTTAGTGTGCCCATGGCAGATTTCTGCCAATTGAGGTCTTTCGAGGTTGCTGTTTCCACCGTTTCTTTTTTTTTTTTCAAAGGTTCTATGAGTGAGAAGCATTAATATGTATTGCACCAGCAGGCAGCTATTTATGTAAAGAGATAATAGTGGAGTAATGATTTCCTAGTCATGGATGTGCTCTAATCCAAGTTTCTGTCTTCAGTGTTTTGGTAAATGTTCCATGTGCATTTGAGTTTTTCTCTTAGAAGCCATTAGCCAGCCCTGCTGCCATGTCTGGCCATCCCATAAAGTGCGAGCATGAAAGTGAAAGCAGGATGGCAGACCAAAGTCTGGAACATTCAAACAATCAGTCAAGTGAACCATTTTTGTTTTTTAGTTTAAAGTTATTTATGTTACCAAATATGTCTGTGCACAGGGAAACAGAGAGCAGAGGAGAATAGCAGAATAAAGGTTTTGTTTCTTTAACTGTTTTTGGAATCTGGTTGTCAGTTTGTCTTGTAGAGTCGGTGCCTTGGCTTGCACTACTGTTCCTACCTGTGCTTCTTTGTTTGGTTTATTTTGCTTGTGAAAGAAGCACATAAACGGCTGTGCACAGACTGAGGAAGTAGGACAAGAGAGGAAGAGAAAGAGACAGAGAGATACCAGACATGGTAATGCTTAAGAATTCAGACTCAAGGTATTTACTAGCAGACCCTGCAGCAGGCTGGCAATCTGGAGCACTAGGACTTCTCCCAGTGGGTTGCTTCACCTGTGAGGTGGCAGTGAGAGAAGGAGCAACAAAGAGAGTTAAATCAAATTTACTGCTTTGATTATTTATCGTACTGGTATGTATCACATCATGGGTCCTGATTTTACCAAATCTGATGTTGTGTTTTATCAGTGACAGCCCAGTCCTGTCACGGGGACCTCCAGGGTAGGAAAAGTTAAAACTAATGGCACACGAGTAACAGCTTTCCTACGTGTCAAAAGAGAATCATACAAGCAGTCACCTGTAGGATGACCTGATAAAAGCAGGCAAAAAACATGAGAAGAGCACAAAACAAGCAACCATACCATAAACCCTTGTGCATGAGAGTAAAGTTGGCTTGCATATGTTCTATAAAACTACAAAGTAAATACTGAAAAAGGACTTTTTGAAATGATCAGCAGTGCGTTTTGTGAAAGAAAGCCTAGAGCACTATCCAAGCAGATGAAAAAGGAAGTAAGTCTGTGCTGCTGAGAGGTCATTTACTGCTGGAGATAAACGTAAACTTGCCCGACGTCTTGAATATTTTGAAATACAGTGGGGCAAAAAAGTATTTAGTCAGCCACCAATTGTGCAAGTTCCCCCACTTAAAATGATGACAGAGGTCAGTAATTTGCACCAGAGGTACACTTCAACTGTGAGAGACAGAATGTGAAAAAAAAATCCATGAATTCACATGGTAGGATTTGTAAAGAATTTATTCGTAAATTAGGGTGGAAAATAAGTATTTGGTCACCTCAACCAAGGAAAATCTCTGGCTCTCACAGACCTGTAACGTCTTCTGTAAGAAGCTTTTCTGTCCCCCACTCGTTACCTGTATGAATGGCACCTGTTTGAAACTAAACTGTATAAAAGACACCTGTCCACAGCCTCAAACAGTCAGACTCCAAACTCCGCCATGGCCAAGACCAAAGAGCTTTCGAAGGACACCAGGAAAAGTCTTGTAGACCTGCACCAGACTGGGAAGAGTGAATCTATAATAGGCAAGCAGCTTGGTGTGAAAAAATCAACTGTGGGAGCAATCATCAGAAAATGGAAGACATACAAGACCACTGATAATCTCCCTCGATCTGGGGCTCCACGCAAGATCTCATCCCGTGGGGTCAAAATGATCATGAGAACGGTGAGCAAAGATCCCAGAACCACACGGGGGGAGCTGGTGAATGACCTGCAGAGAGCTGGGACCAAAGTAACAAAGGTCACCATCAGTAACACACTACAACGGCAGGGAATCAAATCCCGCAGTGCCAGACGTGTTCCGCTGCTGAAGCCAGTGCATGTCCAGGCCCGTCTGAAGTTTGCCAGAGAGCACATGGATGATACAGCAGAGGATTGGGAGAATGTCATGTGGTCAGATGAAACCAAAGTAGAACTTTTTGGTATAAACTCAACTCGTCGTGTTTGGAGGAAGAAGAATACTGAGTTGCATCCCAAGAACACCATACCTACTGTGAAGCATGGGGGTGGAAACATCATGCTATGGGGCTGTTTTTCTGCCAAGGGGACAGGACGACTGATCCGTGTTAAGGACAGAATGAATGGGGCCATGTATCGTGAGATGTTGAGCCAAAACCTCCTTCCATCAGTGAGAACTTTGAAGATGAAACGAGGCTGGGTCTTCCAACATGACAATGATCCAAAACACACCGCCCGGGCAACAAAGGAGTGGCTCCGTAAGAAGCATTTGAAAGTCCTGGAGTGGCCTAGCCAGTCTCCAGACCTCAACCCCATAGAAAATCTGTGGCGGGAGTTGAAAGTCCGTGTTGCTCGGCGACAGCCCCAAAACATCACTGCTCTCGAGAAGATCTGCATGGAGGAATGGGCCAAAATACCAGCTACTGTGTGTGCAAACCTGGTAAAGACCTATAGTAAACGTTTGACCTCTGTTATTGCCAACAAAGGTTATGTTACAAAGTATTGAGTTGTATTTTTGTTATTGACCAAATACTTATTTTCCACCCTAATTTACGAATAAATTCTTTACAAATCCTACCATGTGGATTCATGGATTTTTTTTTCACATTCTGTCTCTCACAGTTGAAGTGTACCTCTGGTGCAAATTACTGACCTCTGTCATCATTTTAAGTGGGGGAACTTGCACAATCGGTGGCTGACTAAATACTTTTTTGCCCCACTGTACCAGTCCATTTTGAGGAACAAGTCATCAGTGTGTAAATTATAGTTTGGTAATCATTACACTTTCCAGCAAGAAAGTGATACCAAGCCAAACAAATCTTTTGTTGTTCCTGAAATACATTTGAGAGGTATTTTTTTGCCGGTTTGAACGCCACTGAAAAACTTGGGTGGGATTTATTGAAAGCACTGAAATCAAAGAATAACATTTACTATAGCCATTTAACTGTTTCGGCTTAAAATCCACCAGAAGTCCACCAGAAGCTTATCAGAAACACACAGAAATATTTAACAGCAGTCGTAAAGTTCAGCAAATTATTTTTAAATACTGACTTTGGTCGTTCTATCTGGAGCACCATTACAGCTGTAGTAAACTCAGTCTGCCCTCAAAAGTCAAATACATGTTTATGCATTACATACTTTCTTTTAAATCCATTAAAAGTGGTGATTTACATGTTTGTATCTTCAGCCAGGACCCTTTTGGTTTGTCATTTGATTTCTTGTTTTTTAATGTTTCATTTCTTGTGACATAAATGAACCAAATAATGATAACGATACACACCAGGTTGCAGGTTAAAGGGGTTGCACAGTTTCACAAGAAAAAACAGAAAAATAATTTCTGTTTTGTGACGACTGGCAAAAACACAAAAATACAGGTTTCAAACTGGTGGGAGAATAACACACCTGGATTGTGATGCCGAGCCTCAGAAAAGGATTTTGAGGCCTGTCCAGTTTCCTTTGGAGCGGACATAAATATACATATCTCCCATAATTGAAATCCGCACAGGCACACAGGGACTTGTCTCAATTTGAATATGAATAACCTTTTCTTTTTATTTTCTGCCTTTTCAAATTCTGCCTAGCAAAACGATAACCCCAAACCTCACTCACTGCCAACCCCTTCAATAGAAATCATTTTGCTAGACACTGCCTCTGTCCCTCCCAATAACCCAACCCTCTTCACTTTTTTTTTTCCATTTCAAATCAGCTGTGCACAAATCAGCTCTCCATACAATGGCTTGAGGAATCTCACAAAAGCATGCCTTCTTTAAAGAGAAGATAGAGCTTCTACTACATATAGGAAAGAAAAACAAAAGCAAAATGCAGAGTGAATACATCTCCAAGATGATGTTAGTCAATGTGGTAGAGGGTATACTTTATGTGTAACATTCCTGTAGATTAAAGATATTGTGTAGAAATACTCACTAGACAAATACAACCTTAATCCAACATTTAAAAACACAAATTATGTGTTACTAGGACAACAATCACGATCATAATCTGTCTTTCTTGCTTATATCTTTAGGATGAACTTACAGGAGCTAAATGTCTGTGGGTTTGTAATATATGTTTAAACACTATCATATGTTGTTCGTTGTTTATTCAGTAAAATGTAGGTCTAAATTATAAAAGAAAATATGGGTTTTACTGATGTGTTTATGCCTATTTGAAAAATATATATCATATTTTGTCCCACTCATGAAAGTGGTGTAAAATGTGTCTCTCTCAGTGTATCAACTGGCATCGTTGCTATTTTGACCTAAAAAGCTCTAACAAACATGTTGACGGAGTCTCTTGAGCAGAACATTTCCAGAGGTGATGATTCGAGAACTGAGGTATTTTAAATTGAACCTTGTTTACATCCATGCTTGCTAGCTCAGTGTGATCTCCTTCCCTGTCTTAGTTGTAATTGTACAGCATATTTTGTGTGTCACCTCCCTTTGTTAAACAGTAGAATAGTTTAACACATGACTGCCCTCCACTCCTGAAGGTCCACAGGGAATCTATAAGAACCTGAATCTACAAATTAAAAATACTGGCTTGGGTAAAATTACCAGTTTTACCCCACAGCCTCGTAGTAGAAACTCGTATGGTATCAATTTGAGGCTCCTACGTCTTATTTGTTCTTGAGTCATGAAATTCACAAACAAACGTACCAAACTTACACGTGTCTTTCCCATCAGTCGTTTACGGCTGAGTGGTAAAATGGTCTCATTTTACAATTCTAAATTTTCTGTCTGACTCTCCTGTCACACAAACCCAGAGACTGGATGGCAACCATCTGACAACTTTCAATCAGTAGAGCAAAGAAAATGTGTATTCCCCAACTGATTGCAAGAGGTTATTAGATGTTGCTGGCAATCACTAGTATGCACTTACTTGCAAAGAAAAAGTACATCTTTCTGCACCAGAAAACTCTTTGTAGTTGATTTGGTTGCTAGCAGATTTCTATGGTTGCCAGTAGTTTGCATGGAAGATGCAAAGAGTCAAACTACTCACTACTAGTGATAATGAAACTGAAAATTGTGATGCACAACGGAAAAAGAGATGGTTTGTTTTTAAACTGAACATTTCATCTCTACAAACATTTAAATATACTGATTAACAAAAAACTCTTTGGAGCATGAGTTAGGTCATGTAACACCATGAGTGATAAAAATGCAATCCCATTATTCATTGGCATAAAGTATTCCCTCATTCCATCTGCATTTAAGTAAGAAATTTCTCTGTGTCTCTGTGTTCTTCTAAATTGTTCATCTGATCTGCTTCACACTCTGCGGGTGAATTGCCGGTGACCTAAGGCAATCAAGTGTTGAGTGTGAAGTAGGTCGGATGAGCATTTGTCAAGAAACATAAAAGGAGATCCATGAGTCAACAGTAAGTGCCTATGATAAGGCTGCGGGTGAATCATCAATCTAACAGACGTCACTGAATACAACACTGACGCATCAGAAAGATCATTACATGTGGTCATAGCACGCTTGCTTTAAGAAGAGCTTACAGTGATGGAAGATAATTCATATTAGCAAAGTGACAGGACACCAGAATAGGAGAATTCATGGCTGAGGCACGGACATGGCTAGCCTACTTTGCAAGGCATAAAAAGCTACTTCCTGTCCTCAAAAAGGCAGATAATATTGCTGTCTTTATTCAGCTTTACTGGAAAATTATTTGCTTAATGTTAAAGTATTTCACAAAGTTTGTTGATTGAGACAAGGATTGAGGATACATCATCAGAATATCCTCTAGGAAATAGGCAACTGGGTATTTACCTCTGTGAGGAAAGGCAGTGGAGCTGTGGTACAGCCAGCCAGTGGGTTTGGCAAGGAGGGAAGGATCATTTTCTCAAGTTTCTAATTTAACTGCTGCAGCTTTTGCAAGACGGTGTTCAGAAGAACTCATAACCTTCAGCCAAGACAGATTTGCAATTGGACGCCATTGAGGCTGAAAGTGAGAAAACAACTGCACACAGTGGGAATGTACACACAGTGGATGCTTTAGTAGGCACCATTACAAGATTTAAAAGACTGGAAAGGGGATAAAGGGAAAAGATGTGGAACTAACAAGATGAAGGCATAATGCTGGGAAAGCAAGAGTATGAAAGAGAACAGTCAATTTCACTGCAGCAAAAGAAGTCCTGAAAGCTATGCTGATGAGAGGAGATGCATCATCTGGCTCATTGCTAAGTTGTCATTCAAGGAGTGTTTCCCTTTCAACTTCTGAGATGTAAAACATGAATTTAATGAGAACGAACACTTGACTTGTTGGGAATGGAAAATACTCTTTGTCCTTCACTGTATTTAATATCTTTAATTTAAGTAAATTGCATTTATTTTTATTTTTTATACATTTAGGACCAGCTTGCAGTCTTCAGTTCCATAGTGGTTATTCTATAGACATGGAAAATGATTTTTGTTTTGCTGTGAAAGAAGACCAGGATCTCCAGGATTTGAAGGAGCTGAGCTCTGGATGATTGCTGTATGTGGATGTACTTACTGCCACAGAACTCTCCATTATCTCAAAATGACAGCTAAATTGGCCCGTCAACAAAGCTGCATTCATCTTAGCAACTTCACTGGTGCATTAGTGCATCTTCCAAACATAGATGAGGGATATGGGGCATCGCTTCCATTCTGGATGCCACAGGGGGAAATTAGAGAGTTTCTGAGTGCAGCACTATTTAAGTAAGCATGCTCGACTATTGGTTGGTTCCCCTCGCTTGTCAAAATCCCAGTCGGGCACCTTAAGTATTTTTATAACTGCCTACAGATGAAGAGGGGGGAAAAAACTAAGCCCGGTACATCCGGGGAACAAAGCCCTGACAAAGAAGGCAGCACAGAATTGATGGTGTGTTAAAGTACTTCTTTTGACTGCTTCAAATTCAGCTTCCCCTGTGACCCAAATAAGGCTTTTTTTTGGCATTTATTATAAAACAGAAACACTATCTACCCATGCATGTGGATCATCCTTGTATTAATCCAGTCAGGAACTGTCCTTGTATACTTTGACATACATTTTTATAGTTTTGATGTCAGACACTTCAAATCAGAGGCAACAGCGTGAAAGGAGTTCTTGTGCAACTACTGACTTATCTACAGTAAGCAAAAGCTTAAGGTGGTAGCTGAAAACTCCGACTACACAGAATAAAATCTAATATATGGAAGGAAACATAGCAACACATTAACCTGAATGTATGAATTACGTTTGAACAGGAAGAAGGAAAGCCCCAACATGTGGAATATAGAGACTTTCACAAAATATAGATGGAAAATTCTCTCTCTGAGATGCTGAACGAGTGCCCGTACCGCGTGCCTCCGCTTGTACCTGGAGTGTAATTTTATCTCCCTGAATTTCTTCAAGAAATGCTGCATAATGTTCTCTTGGAAGCATTTTGTTGAACATCGTTATTCACTAAAAATGTCCAAATAATGGAAATCCTCAAGTTGACGTGATGTAGGCATTTTGTCTATTGTGACCAGCACTTGATAAAAGAGTCTTTATTTAATATTGTATAGACCTTTGACTGCCGAAATCTTTGTAAATGTATTCCGACTTCCTTCTATACAGTCACGTGTGCGTTTATATGAGGAACCAGGACTTCCTTCCTGCCAGATGTATTCCGTTACAAACATTCCTTTACAAGTGCGAGTGTGTCGCACTTTCAGAGTCATCAAAATGTTTCCCAAACAAATGCTGCTTTGTGAGACTCTGGAGGACAGTGAGACTGACCTTGAGCCAAGAGGCTCTCCTAGTTGGTCTTATCTTTTGCATTTAGCTGTTCAAGTGCTTGGTGTGAGTGTGTGTTTATGTGTGCATACAGTATACATGTATTGCATGAGCAAGAGCTAGCACGCCCCCGCATCCATGAGACTGAACAGAGCTGAGTGGGCAACCTGGCATGTGAGACACTGATAGAGAAGACCTTGACTAAAAGGTGAGACACCTTAAAAAAAAGGAAAAAAAGAAAAAGAAAGTAATTTGCTGCACCCACTCAGACATCAGGTCCCATGAGTTTTATGCGGAGAAAGGTCTGAAGATGCAGTATTTCACTTCAGTTGCTTAGACTGAGTGTCTGTATATGAAGAGAGTGCTAAGGAGAGACTCAAACTGCTTGTTTAATCATTTCCTTCATTCTAACCGAGAACATGGTCAGGAAAAAACTGTCTCTCTTTTTACTAAATATGAACCAAGAAATGAAACGTATAAATAAATAAAGATATTTTTAAAAGTCTGTGAATATGGGAGTCTGTGTTTTTCCGAAGCATCTGATGTATTACAATATAATGTATTTTCATTGTTTTGTGTGCATCATGTGAATTCAAACTGCCAAAGTGCCTTGGCAGAACATCAGTCAGTCTAATCTAACAGGACTTAAACTATGAGAGGAAATAAACAAGTAGGGCTGAGTAATTCCTGAAAGCTGCAAACCGAGCTTTATGGGAAGAGTAGGTGGAGAGAAACAATGGACCTTAGACTGTAAGCTCCGACTGTAACGAGTATGGATCCTGTTTACCAATGACCCCTCCCACTCTCCGTCTGCTTCCCTCACAGTTCGCTCATACCTTATTCCCATCAAGACAAGACAGGCAGTGGCTAATTACTGTACAGCAACAAACAAACCAATACTTCTCTATCTCCCATGTCCCATTACTTCAGTTTAGTCCCCCTATTCATATTTCTCTTGACAGGTGCATCTGTCCATAGAGAATAAGGCAGGGTTGTAATCGGCAGGCAGAGGATGTTGTAATTAAGAGGTGTACCTCTGGGCTAACATGTGGCTCAGCCAAGGTGAAAAAGACGGTGGGAGTGGAGTTTATTGAACACACCAGGGCTCCTGTCAATAGCAAAGCCACTTGGCACTATGTTCGATACTGTTAACAATGCTTAAGGTCTGTGAGCATCTGTACATGATTGGGCATATTTATGTCTGACCTTCCCCAGCAAAGTGCCGCTGAGATGATCGGGATATACTCTTTCTTATCTGCCAGCTGCTCACGGGTAGCTTTAAAACTTGTTGATCACCCACATAATCAAAAGCAGGAGAGAGAGACAATGCAGAAAGAGAAAGTGTGTGTGTGTGTGTGAGAGAGAGAGAGAACGAGAGAGAGAGAAAAGAGAGAGAAAAATAAGAGCGAGCCTGAAATGAGATAGTACGGATAGGAGAGCCCAGATTGATATAGCAATTACCAAGAAAGCTATCCCTCAGTTAAGAATACATCTACATACATTAGAGCCACGTTTCTCCCTGCCACCATCTCTGTGTCTGGTCCAAGAGTATCTCATCCACAAACGCAGTATGCGGAAAGGTCATCAGTGTGCAGTCCCTGTGTATACACTAACAATGAAGACCCTGTCTATTCTCCATTTTGCTCATACCACAAGACGAAGAGATCCACAGGAACGACGAGGAAAGAATGAAATCAAAATGTCAAAAAGAACATGTGAAAATCTTCATCACATGCACATATTTCACACAGACGGGCAGACAGACGGACAGAAAGGGGAAGAGCATTTTCCCCTCACTGTTGTGATGTCTGTGATGTTTACTTGAATTCCTATATTAGCTGTAATTCAAAGATTCTCAGTGCGTCATCCTATAAACAGAAAGGTGTCCAATTACCTGTCGCTACAAAGACGGACGTGCAGCACTGAAAAGTGACTTACACTAGGAGCCAATGCTTGCCACAGTGACATTCAAAGAATGGCTTTCATGCATACTTTCTTTGAGCTAGCAAGTAAATCCGGTTAGAGTTAGCCCCTAATGTATGCAGGCATGTGCTTGTGCAGTGTGACTAGAGGCCCAGCAATATATGGAGAAGGGTTTTGCATAAAAATACAATGGTGCTATCAAATAGGCTCAGAGCACGCATGTAAGCAAGCTAGCATTTCAAACACCTCTATTGGTTCAAAACAGATCAGACAATGAAAACAAAAAGAGTGAAAAAAGAGAAATAGAAAAGGAGACAGAGGTGTGAGAGAGTGAAAAAGATGCCGTGTAAATAACCCCCTTAAAAAAAAACATGAGGAAAGAGGACAAGCAGATGGAAAAATAAACCATGGTAAAGTGATCCAGTGCGACTTGGATCTCTGCCGCAGGCTCAGAGCTCTCCTCTGCCCGTGTGTCTGCAATGTGTGTGAATGGAATATATTTCTGTCTGCATGTGCGTACAGTACACATGCAGGCACTAAGCACCATTCACAGTGCACTCGGGTCAGGGGCTGTTGCGAGGACATAACAGGAGTAGGGGTGAAAGAAGGGTATAGCTGAGGTTTTCTAACTGTGTTGCCCCTTTCTTTGTAGAAATGTGGATGAGAAGAGGGCAGCATTTGTGGGGCCATATTGAAAAGGCTCTATGTGCTAATCTAATAGTGAATTCTCTTTGACGGAGCTCAATTCAAGGCATCTACATGCATCAAAACGTCTCCGAATCAAAAAATAGCTTCAGTCTCATTAACGGTGCAAAAAAAAAAAAAAGGACCTACAAGGCAATGCAGGCTCTTGCTCTGAGCAAGTCTACAATCTCTGTTTCTAAGGAAAAGGGGATAAAAATGGAAAAAGATATAGAGAGGGTGGGGAACAGGAAAACAGAGACCGGGCAAGTATTAAATGTAATTAAATACTGCCACCTGCTGGTCACTGTGTGAACTTACCATAAGCTTTTAGGCTGAGGGTAATATGTTTGAACAGCTGCACATTTGACCACCTGTTTGCACTGATCCACACAAAGCAGATGTGGCACACAAAGGACACAGCACTGGACCAAATCTGACATAATATTAAGGAGGAGAAAAAAAAACGTTCAAATTCAAACAATGCTATCGTGTATCCCTGCTCAGAAGGAAGCAAATTTAATTTGCTGGTTGAGAGGAAAGAATGAAAGCTGAGGACGAGGCAATCATTTTGATGCAATCACAATTATGTTAAAAGACACCAACCTCATTTTTTTCCCCACTCCACTTGGCTCATCTAATCGAAGGCGGCAGCAGCCGCAGCAGCAGCCGCAGAGGAATAAAAGGAAGACCATCTATAACTCATACTTGTGTTGGCAGGCTCTTCCTAGCTCAGTTACATTACCCGAGTCATAGTGTATCTTGTGTTTTTTCATACTTAGAAGGTCTCTGCGAGAAGTACTTACTTTACTGCTGTTCGCTGCTGCTGCTGCTGCTGCTTTTATGTGACACTTCAAATGAGTGTGAGAGAGCACGAAAGACCGACAGTGTCACCATTTTAAAAGGCTGCATCAGATCCTTCTCGCGTTTGACTGTACAGAGATAAGGAGGCTCAGAGTAGGAGAAAGGCAGCGAGACAATAAGAGATTGCTTATTAAAATTTACACTGGGTGAGTGCAACAGTCTGTTTCCTCCCTGTGCATAAATCCTCATAGCGAGTGACCGTTCTCTCCCCACAGAGGAAGTCATTTCTATGTGTGCATGTGCTATAACAGCTTACATGAAGCATGAATAAAAAGCCATAGCAAGTCTGAACATCTTCTAAAATGAATTCATACCTACACTGCCTTGGCATATATTGAGGTCTAATAGAATCGCTACATTGTGTATGTGGTTTGTGACCTAAAAATCAAAGCATGTGTGTGCTACAGTGTGTCTTTACCCACATTCCCCGTAGGGCCTCAACGCCATCTGTCCTCCCGCTGAGTTCAGATCCTCAGAATAAAGACTTTCATTCCAACATGACAGGGTTTTTCCTGCATAGCGAATTTAAAGGTAGCCACTCTTAAACGCTGTGCTGCCTTTCCCAAAGCCTGACCATGTCTGCAATATAAAAAAAAACCCCCTATTTTAAGGGTGTTAAATCTGTCACTGTCGACTATTATTGCAGAAAAGGAATCAGCTGGGGCCGGTGGAAAATTGAAGAGATAATGGACCGAGGTAGCAGATGGCTAATTAAGAACATAACTCGTATTATTAGTAAAAATGAGGTCACGTGATTTAAAAGAGAGAGTCCCGTCTGTATTTTAGCCGTAAATCACAACAGAACGCGTTGTCAATCTTGCTAACGTTAGCTGACTTACTTCAAGGCTCGGCGTGAGTTATCGTCCATGCTGGATGGCATTTATATGATGTACGAGGTAATCGGTAAATACTCTTTGATATTTATCGTTTGAAGATTGTTGATAGCAGCTCCACTTAAACTTAACTGTGTTTATCTCTGTCATAGTCAATCCAGTACAAACACGCACATCTCTTTAGCAGCCTTCATTAAATTTAATTAACTTCACTAATGTTCAATCAGTTCTTTGCCATCATTGTGAGCCTGGAAAAATCCCGGATCACACATTTATCATTAGAAGCAACAGGAATTTCCACAGCATATTAATTTTCTATACTAAACCAAAAACTGGTGTTAACACTCAATGTCACTAACATGAAAGCTATATTCATACTTGCGTACTTTAAATTAAACCTCTTCCCAAGACATTCAGTGTATTTCAAAAGACGCTCTAGAGGAAGTCCTTGATGGCGAGCTCTTAAAGGTAAAAGGGTGACAGGGAGCATACAACCTCTGTTGTATGCCAAAAGATGCTGAAACTGAGTAAATGTGAACTAACGCTGACCTCCCTTTTCTCTCTAAATAGATCTTATATGTCTGTGTCCTATGTTGACTTATTTCAAACTAATTCCAGGTGTCAGTAATTCCAGGTGTCTAGGAACAAATGAGGTCATTCCTTCTTTCCTGTCTTATTCCTAAGCCGCCTTTTCACTCCAGCTATAGACCTATCTCTGTGCCCAGCATTTAAAAATCTCAGCTAACCTTTAGTGTCAAAAGATATTGAGGGTTTGTTGAGGCATCCTTGCTAGTTTTTCTTTAGCCACAAATGTATAGAGTCTTCAAGTTGTTTTTCTTTTCTTTTTTTTCGAATAACTACCCACACAGCAGGTACTCCATGCTCTCACCTCTTTTATAGGTAATTACATATTCTTGAAATTAAGATGGCAGAGATGAAGGGTACTCTACTTTCATTCTAACCAAAATGAAAGTCAATGTTATAGAGACAACACAAAAGTCAGTGTGAGACTGATATAAATCACTGTACCCTTTAGTCATATATCTACATTTTTGTGCGACCAAATTACCTTTATTTCATAATGTCAGTGTCTAAAAGGAGACTGTGGGAAACTGCGGTAACTGAGTACAGAATCAATGAGTCAAAGCTGATAGTCTAGGCAAAATTATGATCTCTCTGGTAGAGGGAACAACTTGTCTATATGTAGTCACTCATATCCATTAGTGAAACGAAATGAGTACCATTATACTGCAGCCCTTCCTCCAAAAACCCACCCACTGGAAAGAGACATTTTACCGTATATCTGTCACAGCAGTCAGTGCTACAGTCTGCTCTTCCATCCATGTGTCAAACCAATGCACAAGAGTCAAAGGATTAGAAGCCGATCAATGGCGAGTCAAGACGGGGACTATCTCTCCAAAACAGATAAAATCAGGAAACACGAAAACACATGCGCACCGACAGGAATGAATGTTAATCACTGTATTAAAAAAAAGATGTGCAGCTATTTTTGCATTGGAAGAATATATAAACTGAATATTCTATACAGTATTGTGGGTATGCGTGCATGTGTTTTACCGCTCAGAACAAGCCGTTATTAAATATATTCGCACTAAACATGTGCTGCATGTGCATACGCAAAACCCTTTAAGCATCTCGCCTCATAGCTTAGTATATCAGTTCATTACTATTCTGAGAGGACCTTACCATAGTCTGTGTCTCTGTTGTAAGTTAGGAATTAAACATGCACCAGCTTCGGGCAGCACAGAGGGCCTAGCAAAGGGCAATTTGTCTCATTTAACTGCTGGCTGTCTGCCTGCCGAATAGAATCGAATTATGCACGTCTTTTGCTGTTCTAAAAAGTCCTACTGTTTTACATAAAAACACAGTCAATGTGATTACTTTAGGCCATGGCCCTGTGCAAAATAATAGGATAGGAAGTTCAGAAGAAACTAAAATATAGGTCTCTGTCTAATCCCTCAGCACAAGACAGCTTTTATTTTCTAATATTCAGCTGCCTGTGTTTCACCCTCAGTTCTCTTCAAAGCTGCTGCATTGCATTTTTAATTCCCAACTGTTACCACAAGGTGTCACTAACACAATGCAAACCAGCAATATTTGGGGCCAAAAGAAAGTACTGAAAATGGCACTTGGGGGACTATATTTCATTTACTGTGGAAACACACACACACACACACACACACACACACACACACACACACACACACACACACACACACACACACACACACAGTTTGTTTGAAGGGGTGGAAACCTGAGCTGCCAAAGAGATAAAGAAGAGCTGGTAATATAAATCAAATTGGAAGAGAAAGCTCCAACATGTAAGTGTGGGTTTAAAGACATAAGCTAGAGTAGATCACTTCCTCCGAGTTAAATGTTGATTACTCAAAGCCCTACATGGAACACAATCTCCCTGAAAATACATCAAACAATATATATGAAAGTGGGGCTAACGAGATTAGAGAATGCATAATTATAGTCAATTTTTATTCCACAGGGTCTATTGTGATTTATCTCCTCACATTTAAGGAGACAGTTTACACAGAGAGTTTTCTAATGTAAATTTTTTAAACAACATTGTGGGATCTAAAAAGGCCATTGTTTATTGCACTTCCCGTTCTGAAGGGTCAAACCAAATTGTCATCCTTAAAGTCTAAATTGTATTTAAATAATATTACACATAAGGTTGCATATCTTAGGCCCCTAAAGGGTGAAGCTGTAAAGTTTAACAGTTTGTTTCTTCTATAAATATATTAAAAACAAATCCAAAGCTAAATATTCTTTCATCATGAAAAAATGATTTTCTGTCAGGTAACTAACTTGTTGTGTCAGCTCAGTAACACCAAACAGAGAAATACAGTCGAGCAGAATCGTACATTATCAGGTATAATGGTTTATCATTAGTGTACTGGGTGATAGGTAATAGACAGCAGGGATTTTTAATGGTTGTATGGGTTTTTTGATAAGCAGATTAAGTGAGATTTGAGAGATTTGAGAGAGATTTTGTTAGTTAATTCTTTCAGCTTTTGGGACTCATACTGTCAAGGATTATAGTTACTTAAATCAATGATAAAACATTTTATGCAGACAGCAATAAAACCCATTCATTGATAAGAAAGGAATTTTTTAATAGGATTTATTTATGTCTAATTAACATAACTGTATGTACACAGTAAGTGGAACATTGCGCTTTTCTACTCTGACTGTTGTAGCTGTGAGTGAAAACTGAAAAATATTAAATTCACCATATGTTGATGCAGAAATCTGTCCAAAGCTGGTTTAATGGCAAAGAATAAACTGAATTCATGTTTGTTTGTATCCAAATTTGAGTCAAAACACTGGACTCGACTTCAGCAATACAAAAAAATATTAAGAATATTATTTTAATATTATTTTGGTAATTACCAGTACTGTTAAGTTAAGGCAGCTGTGTCATAAACCTTACATTGGGTGGCTTTGCTAATAAATTTGTTACACACTGCAACATTTCATGTCTTAAAGCTATGTGTTAAATACCGTGTACCGCAATATACCTTTCAGTAAATCTACATGTGAAGACAGTGTGATCCTGATCGTGATGGCACAAGCTTGAATAATACTTTTATCCTTAAATAAGGGTCCTTAAACCTATTCCTTAGTGGCTTAGTGACTCACTATTCCTGGATTTCAAGCCCAGTTAATATTTTTTGTCAGAACATGTTTCAGGGAATTTAAAAAAAGAGGACTGATAGTTTTCAACATCTGAAGGACATGATGCAAAAAGCCCATCCAGCAATACAGCACTGTTAACATCTGGCCACTAGATGGCAGCAGATGATGCTTTTCATGGAGGTTTCTGGCCATAATTGGGCCTATGATTGTGTATAATCTGAATAAAGATGATTAACCATCGCTGTGCGTGATTATTATTATTTTGAGTTATATGTTGAAAGAAAGAATATTCTAGTGAGTTTTTTGCCAAAATATAGTCAAAATGAAAGGTAAAATACATAATAACTATTGTCCATGTAGTCATAGCATCAGTGATAACCTGTAAGAAGTTGCCCACATAAACACCCAACCTTTTATATCACGCAGTACTCTTTGTATCAACATATCATGCAGAAGCCTTGTCCTGTACTAGAGACGTGATATATATATGTATGGTTTAGTCTTGTATTTTTAAAGCAGTACAAAAATGCTTGTTGACTTACATCAAATTCATTAAGGGCAGCAGCAAGTTCTCCAATGCCAGCATGGCCATGCTTCTCGTCAGTGGGTGAGGTGGCCTGTGCAGCACTTGAGATGCCTCCTATGGCCTCCTGGACCTGTTTAAACACATAGTCTCGATTGGCCCGTGTGGCTGCCACGTCTGGATGGCGCAGAAAGGCCTGAGAAGCCGTATACAGCATAGTGGCATTTTTCTTAAGGGCCCCACGCGCAGCTGCCATCTCATCTCGGCACTGGGGGTCTTTCAGCTCCTGAGAAGATAGCAAAGGGTTTTTTTTGATTTTCAGACAAGCGATAGTAACAATGTAACTTGCAAAACCCTGGAGTATTGCTTGAGAAATTGAAAACAGTGTGAGGAACAGGTCACAGTTGGAGAACTATATTGTTAAAAAACAAGTTCATGTCCCATTTGATGAATTGAATCTGATGAACTGGTATTGTTTCAACTTCACAAAGTTAAGGCAGCGTCAGCAGATCAGCAACGATAGAGCTGGGCAGAATTAGCCTCAGTGTTTTGCTCTGGTTCAGCTCGGCAGCATGGGCGCTTGCCAACATGACACATGCAGGAAAAAATCCTCTATAAGCTTTTTGTCACACTGGGGGCCATATTAAAAATCACTTTGATGTGTAATTCTCCAGGATCAAATAAGCGCTGGTGCAGAGATTTTGCTTACTCTACATCCCAGCTAAAACAAATCCTACACACTAATAATCCGCACCATTTATAATTTGCCAAAACATTACAAAGGAGACTACACAAATGTGGCTACAAATCTACAACAGCTGTGAATTCTAGTGTTAAATGTTAATGACCAAAAATCTAAAAGAAATGTGTATAATATTTCTGACTTTAAAATGATGAATTTTACAATACATTTTTAAACAATGTGTGTTGGCTATTGTATTTTTTTTTATCCTATCCTATGCAATCTTTCAATTTTACTCCATGGCACGAAGAATTTGGATGTATTAAAGCTGGCTCTAATGAGACAAATGTCCTTAATGCAAAACAGATTAAACTGGTTGCTGTCTGAAACAAACACTTAACATCTGCTAGAGAGTGATGTCAGATTATAGCAACATTTGTTTGCACAACGCTTGCAATCTGATTGATTAAAGCTTTGAATTGAGTTCGAGTTTCTAATATTTTACAGGCTGAGGCTTCAACTGTGACATTCCCTCGTTTATCAAGACAGAAGAAGAACGGCGGACACTTGGAGGACCTTTTATCCAAGAGAGACACGTTATTTTTCTGAAAGAGCATGAGACATTGGAATTCCAGGTACCTGCTGTCTCCGGGCTGCCACATAGTTAAGCTTCACCATCTCTTTCCCAAACTCTTTGAACCGGTTGGCCAGATCCTGCTCATTGGTAGCATTCTTTACTCCTTCCAGGGCCTCTTCCACCTGATACACACATACGCACACAGTCTTTCAAAAACTTTGTGCACAAACCAGTAGACAACGTCTTAAATAATCAATATTAGTTAAAGCATTTATTTTCTGTAATTGTAATTTCTAATGTGTTTTTAGTAGTTGTGTAATTTCAGTAAGTGTCAATCCATCTTTCTGATATATCCTAACTATAAACTGTTTATCCCTGTTAAAAATGCTGCGGAAGATGTAATGAAAACGGGAGAAGAGACAGAGATAATGTTAAGTGGCCTTTGATGGTGGGGCTTATACAGGCTTGAGTTAAGTCCCTATGTGGGCCTGAAGAATGAGACTGGAAAAAAGGATTTTTAGTGTTTGTGCATTTGTGAGACAGGGACAAAATGAGTGACTGCAGATGGATGCAGGCATGAGTTTGAGTCAGATTATACCAAATACATATCATTCTTTCTGGCACACTGTATTAACTCGAGTTATAAAGCCCAGAGCTACTGTCTAAGTGAATGAACAGCTCACGTTCTTCACATGACTACACTGAGAGTAGTTCATCACACTATGCTATAATGTCCGTTTCCAGGATGCTCCTCTATTCCCTTATCTAAATGCAAATGTGTGCAGAGGTTGTTATAAAAGTCTGCACTGACTACACGGACTGTACACCAACAGGAAGTCTTTTTCGTTTACTGACCTTCTTTAAGCAAACTTAAAACCACGTACAGATTTGGAGAGTGGGTATTTTTTACACATATATATATATATTTAAAGTGTTGCAGTTCTAAGTACAGCTCCATCACAACGTAACCAAGAAGTATACTTGGTTGGGTGTTAACTGCACTTACAATTTTAAGGTGGGCCAGCAGCCTCATGACATCAGCCATGTCAGCAAGGATGAGCAAGCGAGTGACAGCAGACAGCAGGGCGCGGGCAGCCCTCACCATGGTGCCACGCTTCACAGAGGAGCACGGGTCATCGGCAAACTCCGACGAGGCAATACGCATGGTTTCTCCTGCAAAATGGATAAAAGAAAACAGTAAGTGGAGCAGAGAGTAAGATATTATCTGTGTGTGCAGACTATCATCACCCATATTGTTAAAACTGACTGGAGATTAAGTGTAATTACGCTTCTTCTCATAAAGCTCAGAGGTCATGAAGCAGTTTGTCAGAAAAACTACATGGTAAATGGCCTGTATTTATATAGCGCTTTACTAGTCCCTAAGGACCCCAAAGCGCTTTACATATCCAGTCATCCACCCATTCACGCACACATTCACACTGGTGATGGCAGGCTACATTGTAGCCACAGCCACCCTGGGGCGCACTGACAGAGGCGAGGCTGCCGGACACTGGCGCCACCGGGCCCTCTGACCACCACCAGTAGGCAACGGGTGAAGTGTCTTGCCCAAGGACACAACGACCAAGACTGTCCGAGCCGGGGCTCGAACCGGCAACCTTCCGATTACAAGGTGAACTCCCAACTCTTGAGCCACGATCGCTCTATTAAAACAGCTTGTCCTAGCAACCAGTTTGCAACCTGCTGACAACCTCCAGTTGCTAAGCAAATATATGTATTCCCCAACCAGTCACGAGAGAAGTTGCTTGCTGGTTAAATCAATCAGAAAAAGGGTGCTGCACCAAAAACCACCTTCGGATTGCTTTGGTTGCTAACTGATTGCTGCAGTCACCCACAGTTTCCATTTCAAAAGACCCAGCTTTTAGTTTGAAGACAAATGTTCTCCTTCTGCAGTTTACATTGAAATTTCCAAAGTTTTACTGCTACTTAACAAGTAGTTTGCTAGCATGGCAACCACAGTAAGCCTTAGACATTTCAGCTTAGGCCGGGTAGTACAGACAATATACTAGTATGTATATGGCTCATATTTCTGAGCAAAACCCATCCCCCACATCTCCAACATTAATGAATCTGAATACGCACATGCATGCAAACATTGGTACTCCAAATAATTAGACATGTTCCACCTGGATCAGGAGAAACCTGGCAACAGGCAAAAACTGGCAAACCACTTCTCTTAACATAAATAAGAATTAGTGAGTAAACAAAGTTGTTTATGTTATGCCAGAGTGAAAACCTCATAATCAGATAAACAGAACTCAGCATGTTAAACACAAACATGCATAGCATGTGTTCAACTAAACACACACACAGGGACACACACACAGAACTGCAAATGAACTCATGATGATACTGGTAGTGCCATACGTCTGTCTGGCCCAGTGAAGAGTGACAGAGAAAAGCGTATTACTGAACCCCTCCATGGTCTGAAATCAGCATCTCTAATTTAATTTATGACAAGATGAAGGGGACTGGGACCCTGAGGTCACATTGAGAGGAGCCTGATGAGGCGATGACAGATTTAAAACCATTTTATAATTCACAATGACTTTAACTAGGCAGACAATTCCTTTCAAAGGGGCGCGCTTCCAGCAGCTGCTAAAGGTCACTTAAACTGCGATATTATTTTTTAGTCTGTGGGATACAGACAACATAGCATATCCTCATGCTCATAAGTTTAACATTATTAATATGAACTGTTCTCCCTGATGACCTGGTATGTACAGTACTTATATACAACCTACCAAATATGTGGGGTATTAGTACTGACGTCCTATTATTTTCTTAAAGTCAGGAAGTAAGTATTTTAGTCTAATATTCTTTTCAGGGACATATTTTCTAAGAGTCAGAAAGGACTGTAAATTTGCTCCAGTATAAATATGGCCATTTGCACACAAAAATGCTGCAGTGTTAGTTGAAAGCATGTCCTACATTTTTTAAATGTCCAAGAATATTTTTTAACACACCTTGTCACTTCATTTTGCATGCCTAACAAGCGAGAAGATTAATCTTGAACCTTCTGATGTCAGCTGTGGTGATGACCTGTATGGTAACAGTCTATTTCACACCTCAGAAGAGCGGTGTGCCAAAGCAGTCAAGTCAATATTCAACAGTACCAGCAGCCAAGTACGCGCTGACAGAGCAGGATGAGGAATACGGCTACAACACAACATATGCTGAGCTCCATTTGCTCTTTCTGCTGATGTGGTTTCTGAACAGGGAATCCAATTCCATTCTGGGGACAAACATTTGATTCACATAAAGGCTCACTGACTTGCACTCCGCACAGAAAATAAACTTCGGAGAACTACAAAGTACTGTGACATTGCTCCATCTGTGTAAGCCGCCAGAAAGTAGAGTATGATTTGTTGTTCGAGTGAGGTGCTGCATCCATGCAGAAGTTTCAGCGACTAAGTTTCAAATCGTTAATGAGAATGGGCATCTATAATACCCTTAAATTCAGCAAGGTCCCTCAACATTACAGACAGTCGAAGCTTTAACGATGCATGACTTTAGGGTAAACAACTCCAGAACTAGACTCATTACATTCGTGAGGCTGCATGCACTGCAAGTGAAGCCTAAATCTAATGGGTACTAATCTGCTATATTTAATGGATTTGGCTTGCCACTTTTAACTCTCCATTCATCTAAAGTTGAGCAGACAGCTGACTTGCTATGACATTCAAAACACTTAATACTTTCCCAAAACATTACATTTATGTCAATTACGCTCCCTATTCATCTAGAATACTAATACTTACACAGCAAGAGAAGTCAGTAGGGGTCCTTATTTCAGTCATAATAGTAGTGAACATGGGTGTTGTAAATTAATACAGTGTCTTAGCATAAGCCATTTCCCAACACCATTTTTGTGGTGACTTAATGGTTATACCAGATACTACGATGATCTGTGATTTTGTTGTTTTCTGTTATTTTTCTAGCCTTCCCCGATGTGTCTTTCTAGCTCAAGTTTGAGTATGCTAGTCTGTGATTTCCTGTTTTATTTAGATAGCAGATAGTCTTGAGCATGTCATGTCTAGTTTGACTTCTGCTGTCTCGTTGTCTTGCTATCCAAGTGTTTCTCATTTGCCTTAAATAGTGCTGTCTTCTCTTTGTCACATTGTGTGTTTAAACTCCCAGTGTGGTTCC